>NC_090269.1:373852961-375250461 GCF_040414725.1 Anabrus simplex | reverse complement strand
TTATCCATCAAAATTTAACTCAAGTTGGTGCATATCAGTAACACACAAGCTTTAGCTCTCGCAGCTTTTTCCTGTTTGGTGAGAGTGAGAAAAACACCATTAAAATGAAAATAACAGAGTTTTACTCCGTTCGTGCCTTCTAATCTCTATCGTTCTCGATCTCTACGAGCCGAGAGAACGTGCTACTTTGAGGATAGACCACCATAACCATGGTATCCCTAACTTCCTCACGAATTTACTGGCAGTATTTTAGAACAAAAAGGAAGTTCGCGTGTCTACTCCACATATTTACATTTAGCAAATTATAAGCGTGGCCAATCTTATTTCATATGTGTGAAGGAGGTGACCTGAATGTGTGAATAGACTGAATTTAAAATCTGTAGCATCATGTGTTGTTCTTCCTTAATTATTATTTTAAATATTCTTTATCTTTTAATAGAAAATAGGATATGCATATTAGGTCACTCTGTATGAATGACATGTACATTATTTTCTACACACAATGCACTGATAGGATGACTATTATTTTTACGCTTTATTGTTACCGTATGAAAGTTGCCTCATGCATATATTAAAACATAACTTGACACAATATTTACAGTAAATCTTTTCCTTTTTAAACAGGAAATGAAAGCGATAGCGGGATGCATAAAGGAGTTCTTAAAATTTTATGTATCGAAGATACCTGTTAATGAAGTTCCTCTCTCACGTTCATCAGGGTGAAAAAATACATCTTCCACTGCAATGGTAGACGAGGCAATATTATCACGAGAAACACTTCTTGTTGTCTATTTTAGAATTCCTTTTTGATATAGCAGGAAACGAAGTACACTTTAATACAGAAAAGGCAATCACACTGCCATTCCACTAAGTATCTATAAGAATATTAGTTCTTAATAAATAAATAAATAAATAAATAAATAAATAAATAAATAAATAAATAAATCAAGCAAGCAAGAAAGCAATGAATGAATCAATCAATAAATAAATCAATCAATGATGATCTGCATTTAAGGTTTTCACCCAGGTGCCAGATTCCCCATCATTTGTCTACCTGGAATGTTTTCAAAGAACTTGGAAATGTATCGAATATTTTATTTAATAAATTATTCCAATCACCTATACTCCTCGTCCTATACATGAATACTTGCCCCAATTTGTCCTCATGAATTCCAAATTTATCATGATGGAGTGTTGTCATATTTCCTAGTATTGAAAGCTCCAATCAAGCTTTTTCGTCTACTAGTGTTATTCCACGTCATCTTCCCACTGACAGCTTGAAACATACCACACAGTCTCCTTACTCCCAAGTCTTCCCAGCCCAAAGTTTACAACATTTGCATAACACTACTCCCTTGTCGGAAATCGCCAAGAATAAATTGTGCTGCTTTCTTGTGTATTGGATCTTTTCCAGTGCTCGCACCAAGTAGCCCTGATGCGGGTCCCATACACCGGAACCACGCTCTAATTGGGGTCTTACCAGAGTCTTATACGCGCTCTCCTTTACACCCTTACTACAAACCCTAAATAGCCTAGTAACTATACCAAGTGATCTGTAAATTTTCTTTAAACCCTCGTTAATGTGACTGCCCCAATGAAGATCATTCCTTTTGCACAATCGGACATCAGCGTCTTGGGAATCGGAGTGGCAATCTACTGCTTCGAAAAGGGGACCGGTACGAGGAAAGAAGAAAGAAGATAATCACAGTCGAGTAACACAGATACGCGGTATCGCTTCATCGGCGACAATATACAGTGTGTACATTTCGCATTAACTTCATTAATCAAGCCGGCCCAGCGATGTAGGGGTAGAGTGCCTGCCTCTTACCCGGAGACACCGAGTTCGATTCCCGGCCAGGATACGGATTTTTACCTGCATCTGAGGGCTGATTCTAGGTCTACTCAGCCTACGTCACTACAGTTGAGGAGCTATCTGACGGTGAGATGGCGGCCCCGGTCTAGAAAGCCAAGAATAACGGCCAAGAGGATCAGTCGTGCTGACCACACGACACCTCGTAATCTGCAGGCCTTCGGCCTGAGCAGCGGTAGCTTGGTAGGCCATGGTCCTTCAAGGCTGTTAATCCAGGACCGAAGGACCATGTTTACGACTCTGTTAGCTTAGTGGGCTGTTCACTGCGTCAAGTAAAATTAATGTTGATGTTTAATTATCACGTAATTCCATGTACACACCTGTCATACCTTTTACAGCAACACACGCTCACGACAACGGAAAACGTCATTGCCTGTATCAAACTTGGTGACGTATAGTAATTGTTTCTTCTTCCTTTCCAATCGTTTTTCCCACACCTATAGGGTCACGGGTACGAACTGTATCGCACATGTTGATTGGGGCCATTTGTACGGGCGGATGCCCTTCCCGACGCCAAACTTATATGTAGGGATGTCATCACTAATGCGTATTTCTGTGGAGCTTGGTAATGTAGCATGCAGTCTGAATATGAAGAGGAAAGGCCCCGAGCCAGAAGAATTAATCAGACGCTATTAAAATCACCGACCCGGCCGGGAATCGAAACCGGGACTCTCTGAACCGAAGGCCTCGATGCTGACCATTCAGCCAAGTAGTCGGACACGTGTCACAATTGTTTACAATTATTTGATTTAAAATAAGTACATTTATCATAGTATGAAATGAAATATTATATGTAACAGATATTAAAATATCTCGTTTCCAAATTTTGTCCGAGCGCATCTCACTCGTAACTCAAAGCTGCTGTTGCGTGAATAACTATTGGCTGCTGCAGGTGACAGTAGTGATTATTGTTTTAAGAGGAAGTAAAACTAGGTGATCATCAAGTCTGAACTCGAATCAGAACAGAAAAAGAAAGAGATCCAGCTTATTGAAGAACGACTTGATCGGATAAAGGAGGGTATGTTCAATATGGGCATTAAGGTGAAGCACTTCCTTGGCTTAACATATCTACAGTAATTTCTTCAAGGACACTAGTTTAGCAAAGAACGGAACTATTCTTTCTTATCGTTCTGAGGATCGTGTTCTCCGAGAAGGCTATTGGTCAGTTGTCTCTACCTCTTACGGTCCTCGGACAGGCGTGCTGTACCAAATATTTTGCAACCCAGTTATACCCTTGATAATGATCTTGAGAACTCATCTACGATCTCTCTTGTAGGGAACATTTCCAAGAATGACCATCTTTTTCTATGCTTTCATTCCCACGTCGCGTAGTGTGTCCGAAGAATTATAAAACTCTTTCTTTACATATTGATGATAATCAGATTCTGAGGTTGAGCTGGTTTATAACGGAATCACTGGTGCGAAATGCTGTCCAAGGTATGCGTAACACACTTCGCCAGCACCACATTTCAAAAGAATCGATTCTCTTTATCTGTGTAGCACAAAGAGTCCACGTCTCGACTCCGGACTGGATATTACTGTCAGTTTCAGTTTAATGTTAATCTCAGGTGCACAGCTAGCTGAAGTGGAAATGAGTGAACCAAAGTACAGAATTTCTGAGAAATTCTCGAATTCCTTGAAGGTGTCTGTCCTGGCTAATTTTTTATTTTGGTCTTGTTCATTTTAATTTGTAGTCCAAAATTCAGGATCTGTGGCTAAATGGTTAGCGTGCTGGCCTTGGGTCATAGGGGTCTCCGGGTCCGATTCCCGGCAGGGTAGGGAATTTTAACCATACTTGTTTAATTCCTCTGGTATGGGGTGGGGGCTGGGTGTATGTGTCGTCTTCATCGTCATTTTATCCTCATATCAACGTGCAGGTCACCTACGGGAGTTATTTCAAAAGACCTGCATCTGGCAAGCCGAGCTTCTCCTCGGACAATCCCGGTGCTAAAAGCCATACGCCATTTCATTTTTGTAGACCAAAAAGGGCGGATAGGAAATATGAAAATAACGAGTCTCCTATAAGGAAAGAGGTAGAGGTGGAGGTACCGTAGTTCCGCCTCAACAGTCTGAGCCACTTAGCCCGGCGATTGATTCACTATCCACTTAGGTACTGTAACGATTAGGGCTACGAGTTCATGTCCATAGAGGTCAGGGTTCGATTCTTTATTTGTTAGTTGTTTAGCTTCAAATGTTAGAAACGGATAGGACTGGAAAGGTAGTGGCCGAGGCCTTAATTAATGTACAGCCCCATCATTTACCTGGTGTGAAAATGAGAAGTTATGGAAAACCAATTTGCAGAGGTACCCTCTGTCGGATTCGAACCCACCATCTCCTGAATATAAGTTTACAGCCATGCGACCGTAACCGTGCAGCCAACTCGCTCAGTCGGGTTCGATTCTCAATAGTGCTGGACATTTAAGATTGGCTGGAGGGGTAATACGCGGTTAAGAAAGGACGATACAGCTCACCTTCTCAAGGAATACGAGGACAAGAAATTATTTTAATTTATATCGATTGTTTTATTTATTTATTTATTTATTTATTTATTTATTTATTTATTTATTGATCGATTGATTGACTAGTTCTTTCCTACCTTTATTACTTTAAGGCTTGCGTTCAAAATGAATGATAACCGTGTTGCTACTCCTCTTCGATCAAATATCACCCACACCGCCAAGGCTGCCATAGGTTCTTAAAATTGAAATAATTTTACACTGTCTAAACGTTTTTATTGTGATGAAATGAAAGAATACATGAATGCGCTGAGACTTTCTACTTCCATATTTATGGTTCAAGAATAAGTGTGAAATATGCAAATTGGTGAGCTCCACTCGCTTGTATGTCCTGCCTTATCAGTGTGGAACTTAATACCACCAGAAATGTTTCAGGGTATTATTAATGAGGAGGAATGGAGTATCCGTGTGATAGCAAAGGATTTATGACATAGAATACGGAGTACATTATCTCTCTCACAAATTAAATTAATTACCGCCAACAATTTGGTATTATGAAGTTATCAATAAGAAGAGAAGTAACTTGTCATGTCTGACACGTTGAGAATGCCGCTAAAATAATTAGAAGAGAGAAGCCTCAGTGTATGATGAATAGACCTGTCATACTAGAGAGTGACAGAAATCTCTCTTGAGTTAATCTTGCATGCAAAAACTGCACCATTTAACAAACACGTCCTGCTATGGGTCCCACGATGGAACTACCGTAGCATGAGCGATAACACAACGATTATAATTAAGTTGACAGTTTTTCCGGTAGTCTGACACTCTGCAATGAGACCATAGAAAGAACAGAGGCTTAGTCCTTTGCTGTTGAGCTCCGTCTGAACAACAATTGAATACTAAGATTACAAAAGGTCTAAGTGCCAAAATACTCAACGAAAATCTGAAAAAAAACGTTTTTATTACATGGCAACGTGTTAAAACAAATTAATAGTAATAATAATCTTATTTGTTTTACGTCCCACTAACTACTCTTTTACGGTTTTCGGAGACGCCGAGGTGCCGGAATTTAGTCCCGCAGGAGTTCTTTTGCGTGCCAGTAAATCTAGCGACACGAGACTGACGTATTTGAGCACCTTCAAATACCACCGGACTGAGCCAGGATCGAACCTGCCAAGTTGGGGTCAGAAGGCCAGCGCCTCAACCGTCTGAGCCACTCAGCCCGGCATTAAAACAAGTACACAAGTTTTACAAAAGGTGCTGATGCATAGAAACATATTAAGAAAGTATATTAGCAAAGAAGAAATGTTCCAGTACAAAACACATGAATGAAAACTGAAAATTAAAAATGGATTTATGTGCCATACTCTTGCAACTATCAATGTCTCAGTTTTCATTATTAATCTTCTTGTACTGTATATGTAATGCTGATACACGCACAATTTTCGTACACCCTAAACTGCAAACCATCACCGTGATATTGTTGACCTTACTACACCGTATTGTAGGGATGTCCTTTGCATGGCTAATTTACGCACTCCCACAGTATTATGTACTTCAGGTTCATTTTCCTTTACACGTTAACACAGGAAAATGAACACAATGAAAATTATTATGATAGACTGAATACAAATATGTGGCTGGGAGGCTTGACCAGTTGTAAGGGGAGTAATAAAAAATAATCGTATGGCCTCAGCAAACCGGGTGCAGGCATTTCAATTTGACCCAATCTGGATGTCAGCTCGTCAATTTCGACGTTCCGTTTTACCCTAGGTCCACTAGATGGCAGCCCGAGTAAACCGAAACTCTCTTGGGCGTCTATGGCTGAGATTTAATGAATTTTGTCGGGTAAACACCAAATGAGTCACCAGAGATCTTTTACATGCCGACATCGTACGACATGGAGTGTCGAATGGACTTTTTTCCGCCCTTCAAAAATCCGCCCACCCCTGCCGGGTTTGAACCCGCTGTCTTGGGATACGGAGGCCGCCACTCTACCACGTATCCACAGAGGCAGCTGTAAGGGGAGTAATGGATAGAAAAAGTATTGTCTGATACGCGATATCGTTTCTTAAGCGACCATATATCGCCAAGTACGATGTCCAATTCTCGAGATGTTGCCGGTTACTCTGGAGAATGTTGCCACATCTTCAGGCATCTTGATAGATTTTAATTTTTCTGGATTCTTAGCTAATCCTTGGTGTACAGGAGCCATGATATGATTGGTCATCAAACTCTTCGCCTGCCTATTCTCTTTATTTTAATTATTAAACTGCAGCTGGTTTTATCTTCTACCTCTTATTACATGATACTGATAGGTCATTTCATTTCCAGAGTCAGTTTGTGTTAAATTTCCTTCTTTTCGTGATTCTCTCAGGACTTCGTAATTTGTTATAACGTCTTTCTAAGGCATTTTTATCATTCTCCCGTGCAACAATCCATCATTTTGGAGGTTACTTGGTTTTTCAAGGCAGATACTTTTAAAATGCTCAAGGCATTGCATGTCGTCGTTGCCGGGACAAAACCTCCTATGTGATGATTTTTAGGAGATACACTGACCCGCAGCACATACATTATGAAGAGCGAGAATGCCTTGACAATATTCACACAGTATTGCACCTTAGATGACAGAACCTTACCGGCCAAAGTTCTAAGATAAAATATTTCACATAGGAGGTTTTCTCCCAGCAGCGACAAAATGTAAATAATTATTACATTCAACACTTCATCAGCCTTTGCTGGCTTTCAGGTTTACATTACTGTCAAAACGTAATGAACTCATCCGTGGGCAGGCCATTCCAGCTTTCTAAATACAGCATCTGATCTCTTTTTCAGGATCGAAGTTACCTCTACACACGTTTCCAAGGTACGTAAGGCCAATAATGAATAAATGAACAGCGACATGAAAAAAATTACATCAATCAGTATTTTGGGTTTACGACTATTTTGGGAGATATGTAAGTAGAGCACATTATCAAAGTGTCAACCTCTTCATTCAGTGTCCTGTGATACTAGAGAGCACATTTAACCTTGTCCCAGAATGACGTCAGTGATATTTTACTCAGACTTGTAAAGTCATTGAACATGTTATAAAAAGTTGCATGCCATGAAATGGTTTGGACAATAAGGTAACTACGTACAAGACTTTTTCCTTCAAACAGTGGTGGAAAAATTAATCAAAAAGAGAGATTATACTGAAAAAAGCACAAATAACCAGTGACATGTATAATTTTATTTTTAATCAATCTTTACGCTGATATAGTAAAGCCTTGCCACATGAAACAGCCTTGTATTTAACAGATATGAATCTGAATCCAAGTGATCAAGTTGCCATAAAATCAGAAAAACGAAATGGCATATGGCTTTTAGTGCAGGGAGGTCCGAAGACATGTTCGGCTCGCCAGGTGCAGGTCTTTTGATTTGACACCCTTAGGCGACCTGCGCGTCGTGATGAGGATGAAATGATGATGAAGACGACACATACACCCAGTCCCCGTGCCAGAGAAATTAACCAATGATGGTTAAAATTCCCGACGCTGCCGGGAATCGAACTCGGGACCCCTGTGACCAAAGGCCAGCACACTAACCATTTAGCCATTAGCCAGACCATAAAATCAGAAACTCTGAGATACTCCATGAAAGTTAAGGTATATCTTGTCCAGTGACCACAGTGTCCTATAAAAACATTCTTCAGTGACCAGCAGATGATAAAACAATGAACAGTGCTAGAACGCTTGCTACTTCTAGAATCGTACTGAGTTTTTTTAGTGATAGATTTAATTTTGTTATTTTTTTTAGTTGCAAAGCAAAATGGTTATGCAGTAATAAGGGATTCTGTGTGTATTTTTTTTATAAATTAATGATATCTTCTCAGTTCACCTTAGTATTGTATTTTGGTGAAGGATCTTCAGTCTCAACCTTTCAAACTAAGTTAGAAATGTAATGTTCTAACAAATCATGAGTTTCATAATTAAATATGGTCAAACGAATGCTATAGAATGAATACAAGTGTTTTGAATAATATAGTGGCAACACACAGTATAATGTGCCCATTAGCAAAATTCAATTACAGACCTTCAATACCATCACCGGTGCAGTTCCGGTCCTTCTGTCAAATGTGTGGCAGCTGTAGGATAGTGCCGGTTGATCACTACCATGAAGCGTTCTACTGCTCGGATCACTGGTGGAATATTTGGAAAACTGGCGCCTTGGAAAGGGTATTTCAAAAAATTAAAGTTACAAAGACTCATGTCAGTACAACATGGAGACTGATCCAAGACTTCCCAACGCCATCACCGCAACAAGGTGTTATCAGCTTCCTCCAAACGCCAATGCGCATTGTCATGTAAGATGCATGGGGAATAATTATCCCGCAAGAAAAATAGACATTTCCGACGTATGTTAGGTAACAAGTAGTGCTCAAGAAAACTGTGATAGTACACTGCCTTGAGAGTTATTATGACATCTTCATTTCGATGTCGTACGTCACTATCCAACAGGCCTTCGCCCTATTGGGTTCTTGTAAATATTACTTTGGATGTGACAATCCTGGGTGGCGCTATTCTTTCCATTTTAGCCTCACTGTAGTTCAGGCTCATCTAACTGTACCGATGCTTCGTCGGTGGCCAACATACGCCGCAGAAATATGTCCACAATATTTTGGTGTCTGTCGAGATGGACATCAGCTACAGCGAACCGGTGCCAATTCTATACATCTATGAGGTGATGGAGAATCTAAAGGGAGACAGATTTCCTCAGGTTAAGAATGATCTTCAGCACGTGCCACACCGATTTATGACTAATCAAAACTTCTGAGGATAATCGAAGCTATCGGCGCAAAAATAGCCTAACCAACATTTTTGGATGAAGTTCGCTATCAAGCTTTAATAGCCTAATATCTTTGTATAGGGCAATCAAATCCGTCTGCCGTCAACATTCACGATGCTTCAGCAAAATATCATACTTGTCCACCGGATTCTGGTGCTGTGAAAGGCTATTGTAGGCCGATATTGCATTTCATCCAAAATGTTGGTTAGGCCACTATTGCGTGTATAGACTCAATTTTCGGACATTCCATCGCTGGTATACAGAAATAAGGCCTTGCACTAACTCAACTTCATCATCGAAAATGGACGGCTGAATACTGCGGGGTAAATTTCCGAACAAATCCCAACCCCCCAACAATAAACACTTATCCATCGTGCAACATTCCGATATGGTAATGCATCTTCGGCACAGGCTTCACGTAAGCCGTGACGGCATTTCCATGCCTTTATGACACGGGTAACCAGTATTTGGCCCATGATCGCTGTTCTACCTTTTTATATATGTCTTAGGGTGGTGTAGAATATGTTGCCCCACATCAGCTTCTTAAGCAGGCAGCACCACTCTCTTCACCGACTGCTTCAGGTGATCTACATAACGAAACAAGCTTCAAACGAGCCCTTCACCACTTGCTGGCGAACGCGATGTGTTATAACACCATCCCGACAGTGTAACCATTTGTAACCATCGTATATTAAATAATATAATTTATTAGTAATCATTTGCAAAATAAATGATTTTTACACTTTTTTCCAAAAGTAAAGTAAGGGTGTATTCTGCCCGAAAGCAGGTCTGAACCCCCGCAGAGGTGTGCCTGAGCTGGAGTTTACGTACTGTAGGGTGGCCAGTTCCTTTCTGCTCCTCCATTCCCTTCCCCCCACCAACAGCGCTTGGCAACCTATCCAAATCTTGACCACGCCCAATGTTGCCTAACTTCAGAGATCTAATGGGATCCGATGTTTCAACACTGCTACAGCACTTGGCTTGTTTTAAAGTCATGTTCTTTTTAGAAATCACGATTAAAGTAAACTCCACTGGAGTCCGCGTGATTCTATATCCTTCAATCTTCAGCGACGGACGATAATGATGACAACTGTTGTTAGTACAAGTTACGCGTAGAGAAAATCGGCAGTTCAGTGTTAACGGGGCGTCATTAATATTGCTTGAGTGTCTATGGCAGTGTGAACTACCCATTAGGAAAGCTAATTCCCTGATAACATTTTAAATCCGTTGAAAGGTAGTAATGGCTTTTCCTCACTTTTATCAGCATTAAAATAATAAAAATCCACAATTACTCCGTAAAGGCAAATCTATAAATGTTTGAGCACAGTTATTGTAATTAAAGTTTTTAATTATACCTTGAACTAAAACGAAAAATTATTATTAAGACATTAGAATAGTAATTAGGAGTTGTGTGTGTCTGCAGTGGCGTGGCGATGTCGTGACCTCCCCAGCAATTGCTTGTTAAATGTTAGCAAACGACACAGCTGGCATTGATTGGTCAACATTAACTTTTCCCTCCAACTTTCTCTACCTACCCCACCTCCCTTTTCACCACTTCGTACCCCCACCACTGCCCTTAACTCTACTCCTATTAAAATATTTCGTAAACAGTTCAACCCGAATTGGCTGCAATTAAAGTGCGAGGCCTACAATTACTACTAAATTGTACCGAGAAGGTATTTTGATTATCATTCAGATAACGGACGGTGCTCGTTTAATTCCGAGATTTAATCATTGATTAGGACTAACAGGGCTCTGTGCACGCTACAATGTCAATCAAATTCCCGAGTCTGGATGGAATTGTCGTGATCATCTTCTCTGCAGATAGACCCCAGTAAGTTTTGTAAATTTAGAAGTGCTTCTGCTCAGGTAACTTACGATTTACTTTGTTGCCCCTAGTCTTATTATATCTTACTTTCAATTACCGTGCCAATTTCATACCCTCCTACTATTTGTAAAATATATTAAAATGTTTAATTGTGTATTGTCATTTAATCCGTCTCTTTGTTTTCCGTTGCTCAATTCGAAAACTGGTGGGCAGCAATTATTATTCTCCATTTCTCTATTTCTTCATTCCTGCATACGTTATCGCATTCACTTCTCCAATGAATTCGATAACAAATTGCAATCTTGATCTTTCACTTGTTGCTTTTCTCTCACTGCACTGCCAAAACATTCATCATAAAGGGGTCATGACCATAGACCTGAGCAATGAGATCATCTCTTCGTTTAAATGGCCCCCTCTAACGATTTCTCTTTTTCCCAACCCCAGCGAGCACGATCTTTTTAGTCAAATACTTTTTTCATAAATATTTCTTGTGGCTGGGGGCCATTTGAAAATTTGCATCAGGAGATTAGCGATACAAAAATGTCTGACGCTATGTTACCTAGCAACCGTGCTGTGATGTGAGGTATTGTTGGATGTTCATGACTGATGGCCCAGTTCTAATACCGCGTACCTGACAATGCTCTTCCTATCCATTACTTTCCTTAAGACTGGACACGCCTCCCAGCTACGTATGGTTATGCAGTACAACAGAACAATTTTAAATGTGTTAATTTTCCTATAGGCGTTACTAGTCTTAAGGAAAGTAATGGACAGGAAGTACATTGTCAGATACGTGGTATTAGAACTAGCTCATCAATAATATCAAAGAGGGTCGTTGCAGTACATTTGGTCGGTATGATCTTTCAGGCTGTGATGTGGATGGCCAGGACAGAGACATATAGAAGACTCTTTTATCAAATAAGTCATATCTCACCATTCTTTAGATCAGGGCCTCTCAGGGTGCATGCACTGTGCACGGTGCAAAAGACGACTTCGCTTGGTTGCCCAGAATGCAGACCCCCACTCCTCGATTTGGAGCAATAGCGCTGTTTTTCTCTTTCCCCACGCCTGTCTCGCTCGCTCCCCCTGTCTCCCTCTTCCTCACTTGCTCCGTAGCGCTGTAAATCCGAGCCGAGTTGAGCCGAACTGAGCCGAGCTTAGCCGAGTAGCCCAGAGACGAAGCGTTGGTCCGAGCCAAGCCGAGTGGAACCGATGCACAGTGCACGGAGCTCTTGCGCCTCGATTTGCACGCGTGAGATTTTGGGCGTTTAAGAGGCCCTGCATTAGAGAATTGTTATTTCACTCATGGTTGTTTTTATGGCCTCTGTCGACTTCAAATTCCATACAGATGTCTCTGGAAACCGATTCATTAGATACAAATAAATTAATTTATATCAATTTGAGTTTCATTTATTGAAAGACATATTTCTGACCATTTAATTTTCCCAAATGGAAATTAGACGCTTTTTTGTTGACATTGTCGTGCAGTAGTGACGTAGAGTGGTACATTAATTTATGAGTAGAGCCAGGATTTGTAGGCAGATATATGTCACAATGCAATCTTATTGAGGGAAGTAACAAGTGCACTCCCCCGCGCAGTAGTCCTGTTATGAGATTTGTATAAACTTGAGGAGTACGACTTATTAGAAGCCATAGAATTTATGTTACTCTTGGTACATTTCGGTACAACGGGCTACCCGAAGTTTCCCACTATTCAAATTAATTTGCATTCTAATCTAGTACTGCATATTATGATATGCCACGACATAGATCGTCGAAAAGTACAGCGTGCTCACCATTGCCGCCTTGATATGATATATTTTATTTTGGACCTTCCATTCGTCTCCAAACCCACATATTAAATGCATGTAATATGTTTCTTTGCAGTTTTGCCAATGGCCAGTTTTACGAAGCCACAGACGTCCTGGAATAACAATCCTACTCAACATTAGCGAAGCAAAGGTAAGCCGTGAAAGCCTTGGAAGGTGTAGAAGGTAAAGGTTTGGACTATCCATGACCTTGGCAGTGAGTAAGATAGAGAAGTTATTTCTATGTTAAGCCTCTTTTGCTCCAAGAATTTACCTGGTTCTCATTTTCTGTGTAGGTTGTGTGAACCACGGGGCCATGTATCTCTCAAACGTTTTTTGCTTTCTGAGGGAAATTCAAACGCACGTTTTTACAGAAAAACCAAGTGAATAATTTGGACACTCTCCGACTCGCAGTAATTTACAACCTGTGACAATAAAGTTCGGTGAATAGTCCTGTACTATCAACATAGATGAACAATGCACGACAGTAACCTTACTGTCCTTCGAAATAGTCCCCTCCCATAACTATGCACTGCTGAGATCGGTGATACATGTCCTGGAAACTTTGCAAGAAGGCTTTCTTTGGGATGGTGTTCAAAAGCCTCGTCGCGTTTCGTAGGATGTTAGGAATATCGTTAAGGTGATGAGCATCGTTTTGATGTGTGAATTTTCGGCTCTGACCTTTTTCCGACGAGGGAATCCCGGAGAACGCCATTCCATGCTTTGCCATTTCGTTTCAGGGTCGTACCTGAGACAAAAAGCTTCATCCTCAGTGACGATACAGTTCAAGAAATTTGGTGTCGCATCCGCCGTTTCGACAAAATCCTTTGAAGCCTCTAAACGTGTCTGCTTCTGATCACCAGTCAAGTGATGTGGCATAAGACGAGAACACCTTTTCCTCTTCCCTAAATTCTGGGTAGCGATTTGTCGCACGGATTCCCGGTTAATCTGCAGTTCATCTGCTATCATGCGAACAGTTAATCGCCCATTATTCGTGATTAATGTCCTCACCTTCTCAATGTTTTCATCACTGACGGCGGTCGCCGGTCTTCCGCTACGGGAGTTGTCAGAAACACTTTCCCGGCCTCCTAGAAAACGGGCAAACCACTCGTACACACTCTTCAAGGACAGTACTTGATCGTCATAAACATATAAAAGCATTGGATGCGTTTCTTTCAGCGTCTTGCCAAGCAAACAAAACAGTACATTGATCTTTTGGTCGTTCATGTTCCTGTTCGCAGTTCAGAACCAACGCACTAAACACGCACTGTGTCAAATAGTTCTTACACGGCACACACACGACGCTCAACTGAACAACGTTGGGAGCAGGTGGTCAAAACCTGCTGCTACGCAGGTGCAGCGTTGTGTGTCGCCAGTGTTGCCGGATCGATCGTTCTGACTTCATTCACCGAACTTTATTGTCACAGGTTGTATAACCTGGTTGTAACAAATCTTGAACTATCACAGTAAAAAGAAAACCACTAAAATTATCAACTAACAGTTCCTTCAAAGCAGTACTCCCAGGAATTCGGTACGTACTGCCAATAACGGTTTCGGAAGTAGCCTTCTGTGATGTTTTCAACTTATTAGTTTCAGCATTGTTGATATTGCCCTTATACATTTTTTAATTTTCTTCGTCCTTCTATTTCAGATATTGCGAGTTAAATCGGACTGTTGATGGTGGCGGCATTTCAGGGAATTTAATCTTTAGTGGTATTGCGTACAGTTCTCACTTTCTATTCCCGTCATCATTCCTAGACAGTGGTAACACAGTTCTATTGAGTAGCTATCTCAAAGAGGTGTGCACGGAGCTACGACGGAATTCCACCATGATATACATAGGCATGAAATGAAATGGCGTATGGCTTTTAGCGCCGGGAGTGTCCGAGGACTAGTTCGGCTCGCCAGGTGCAGGATTATTATTTGACACCCGTAGGCGACCTGCGCGTCATGATGAGGATGAAATGATGATGAAGACGACACATACACCCAGCCCCGTGCCAGCGAAATTAACCAATTATGGTTAAAATTCCCGACCCTGCCGGGAATCGAACCCGGGACCCCTGTGACCAAAGGCCAACACGCTAACCATTTAGCTATGGAGCCGGACTACATAGGCATGATACCCTACTTTACATCGGGCTCTGCTTCGTTTGAAGTGTGCCTCGATGGGCTGGAAAGAAAGCTCACTGCATACCACAAACGAGTAACATCATGACAGAAAGTCAATATCTCCTATGTTTGCTCGTTAGATTTGAAAGAGGGGACTGGATCAGTAGTGATGTGGCAGCGTTAAAACGATTCATAATAAAACAAAGATAAGTAACCCTAACAAAAAATACAGTACATTCGGTTACATGAATTTGAGCGAATCCCGCTTCATATATCAGAATATGATGTTATTCATTCGACGAACCAGGAATCAAGATTTCTTTGGAACAGTCAGGCACCTACGCGACGAGGTTGGAATTACACCACATTACTAAATATCAATAGATAATTCACCAGGTCATACGACAAGCCCATATCTTAACAATAAAGATATTTCTGGCCTGGTGAAAATGAAATGGCGTATGGCTTTTAGTGCCGGGAGAGTCCGAGGACATGTTCGGCTCGCTAGATGCAAGTCTTTTGATTTGACGCTTGTAGGCGACCTGCGCGTCGTGATTAGGATGAAATTATGCTGCAACGACAAATACACCCAGCCCCCGCGCCAGAGATGGTTAAAATCCCTGACCCTACCGGGAATCGAATCCGGGAGCCCCTGTGATCAAAGGCCAGCACGGTAACCATTTAGCCAAAGACCCGGACTCTGTCCTGGTGTTTGCAGGTGACATCCTTCTGCTAGTTCTAACATCAGTTCGTATGCAATAAAGCATCAAAATAATAGCCAATATTGCAGAAAATGGAGTTTAAAAATCAACATTAATGGCACAAAAGTAATGGTGTATAAAACTAAATTAAGGAAAAAAAGAAGGGGAGTATTTAAATGGTGTAGAATTGAAGACCTCCATGGAATAAGGATGTGAAAATCGGGCGTATCATTACGCCTCTATGCCGTGGTGTCATCTTATGTTTTACATTCGAACTTCAAGCTGGTTAACAGCCAGCAGAACTTTGTCCGCTGTGGCGTAAGGTTTGGACATCAGTCGTAATGGACAGTGCCGGGTGTAACAGGTCGTTTAAATAAAGGTGAAGTCACATCAAAATTTTGAAATTTTTTCTTGAAATATTTCTTGTTATTCCTGTTATTTTCAGTATTACACTAAAACTAGTTGAGCCGTGCGAATATTTCGCACAGTATTGTGATCAGTCACCTAATGGTATGGTCTGTGTTCAACTCTTTCATATGGTTTCAACTGAGAGGTAATTTAAGTCCTCTTGGGAATGCAAGACATTGTAAGAACTAGATCAGGCTTTCCTAAACGGGCAACAATGGCCATTGCGTCTTGATCGCTCTGAAGCATATTTCGAGGGCTGCCAATATAAGCTGAAGGAATAACAACAGTAATTCCCCCAACTGCCCCCCTCTTTTTTCAGCATCAGTGTCAATAAAGTCCATCAAACCTTTGTAACTACCAACTCTGAGTTCTTGTTTATGAGATCGAACGAATGTCAGACTGGAACGTTCTACTTTGACATAACTGTCAACAATACAATACAATACTGTTTTAATAATTTACCTGAAGGACGAAGGATACTGAAACAATCTGTAACTGCTAAACCATAGCAAGAGTACTGTAACTGAGTTGTGACTGTGATGATGATGATGATGATGATGATGATGATGATGATGATGATGATGCTTGATGTTTTAAGGAGCCTAACATCAAAGATCATCGGCCCCCTGTGACTGTTCTCAACCCGGTGGTATGAACTTGAACATGTGGCTTGATTAAAGTCCATCTAGAATCCCCTCATGGGAAAAGCAATGGAGAGCACATTGGGGGTTCAAGTAAGTTATTTTAGAAGTGCACTACTTATTTTAGGACAGATGACAAAATCAACATTGCCCGGTGGTGTACCGTCATTAGTGACAAAGACAGCAGCTACTACCTCACTGACTATAGGTGCATTAGAACTTCGATTATGAAATACATTGCTAGCAGTGAATTTAAATTTAAAATGAGGTATATTGTCAGCTACATCTTTCATATACTTAAACAACTGTGCATAAGGACTATGTGTATCAAGCATTATTTGCAATGTAACCATTATTTCTTTGCAACAGTTTCTATTGGCTTCATTCTCTATATGACATTGTAATGCAGTATCAACATCTACAATGAAATAACCAGCGTAAATTAGTGCAACTCCTGCAGGAGGTTGCAAACTTTCTACCATATGATACACATACCCATGTAACTTAAAACAATATGGAGCTCTCCCAGAAATGTCAGCTGAGATAACTTTTTTTTTTTTTTTTTTTTTGCTAGTTGCTTTACGTCGCACCGACACAGATTGGTCTTATGGCGACGATGGGACAGAAAAGGGCTAGGAGTTGGAAGGAAGCGGCTGTGGCCTTAATTAAGGTACAACCCCAGCATTTACCTGGTGTGAAAATGGGAAACCACGGAAAACCATCTTCAGGGCTGCTGACAGTGGGGTTCGAACCCACTATCTCCCGGATGCAACCTCACAGCTGCGCGACCCTAACCATACGCCCTACTCACCCGGTTGAGATAATCTGAACTGAAGCAAATACCAGAGCATTGCTAATGTGTCTAATATATTCTAGATAGTCCCTAGTATAGTCATCATTCTATTCTGTGAGGTTTTGAAGCCCTTCAGGAACTTTAATGGGCTCCAAGTTAACCTCCCCCTTGTGGCAACACATGGTAGCTGAACTGTCACTGAACTCCCCTGCAACAACTTTATGCATATATCACCAACACTGTGTTTTTGCACTTCGTTGCCTTTAGGGGCAAGACGGGCAGAAGAATATGTTTTCGGGAGTTTATATACTTGTTATCTTGCACCAGATGTTGCTGTTGAGCATTGAATCTGTCTTTTTCGCGATTGTGGTGAACTCTATCTTTCTGAAGTCGAAATTGTCTTTGTTCGTCAGTTCTAGAATCCCTTCTTCTGCGATCTGTGACACGTTCCAATGGTGTGGAACGCCTTCCGTTTGGATTTCTCCCTCTCGGTCTGCTTGTTGTGCCCCTTGGCATCGTGCAATATATTGGCAGATCAATGTTGTATAGTTGTTCACGGGAATATGGGAGATTAGTATTTACAATTCTTGTATTTATTATCCACACCAATTCAATACATGAAATGTTTATTGTCCTAAAGGGACATTACAATACAAATGTTAATTGCTACATGTTTCGGTCGCTGTATCGAGCATCTTCAACAATTTTTTTCTTTTATTCGATTTTCTCAAGGTTAAGTCATTCATTAAGTCCTATTTACAATAAAGTTGCACATTAAAAATGTTTTGCACAATAAAAAGTCGTCACACTTAACAAGTAAACAAGAAAAATTGACAATTAAAATGTCTTCTTTAATAGACTAGACGTTAATTACATAATATTGATAAAATGTCGTCATTACTTAAAAAGTAAGCAAGAGAATTTGACAATTAAAATGTATCATTAATGGACTAGACGTTAGAAACATAATATTGATGTCCAAGTCATAGTAAATATGCCAATTACATTGGAAGATTTGGCTAATTCTCGTTTGATTCTTGATTTTTCCAGACACTGTTAGTGTATTTATCGAAGTTTCATTGTTCATACAAAAATAGTAAAAGTTAAAAAGTTTGTTTACAAGAATTGTAAATACTAATAGTAACTTCAATACGGGAAAAATATGAAATTGGTCTTATGCAATATGGGAGATGTCAAAATTCGGAGCTTTCATCTCAGACAGAGACGCTGTCTGCCTATGCACGTGCCGTTTCACGGTGTTGCCACATTCCTGCATTGCTTTCTCCCTCCCTTCACTTCCAGATCACTTGTTCTTTCGTTCAGACCGCTGTACTCTGCTGTACGTAACTCAGAAGTGAGAGGTTTAGCAACTCCAAGCAACGCGAGCAGGCCATCAGTCATATCTGCATGGCAACCACAGACGGTCGCCCTCGTATCCATAGCAACCATAGCAGGCAGTAAACTAACCTCCCCCTAAGAACTGTCATAACAAATCTTACAATATTACGACTATACAACAAACAGTGTCTGTGAAGAAATCTGAAGCTGACATACTACACAGCAGTCATTCGCCTGGAAGCCCTGTATGCCATGGAGTGACTGTCACTCAATAGGAAAGACTTGATGAACAACTGGAATTCAGAGGGAGAAGAATTTTCAGAAAGATCACAGGTTTTGGACGGGAATATGGGAGATGTCAAAATTCAGAACTTTCATCTCAGACAGAGACGCTATCTGCCTATGCCATGAAAAGGAGGATAACTTTCTATGGTCATGTGGCAAGGTTGTTCCCAACAGACTGACCAACCGTCTGTTCACTTTGTCACAAGGCAAGGCCGTCCGTACCACATGGTTGACGGAGAGTGGCAAGGATATAAAAGAACTGGGGCTGACAGATTTACAAACAAGAAGGTTATGAGACAAATCCCAAACAAATTCCACGTAATAGCACTGAAGGAGAAATGTGCCTCTGGTCGTAAGAAAGGAGCTCCACCGGGAGATGTGGCAATACTGGGCGGGGACCAATGCCCAACAGTTGAATAAGCGTCATACAAAGTAGGCCTATTCGAAGGAAGAAGTACAGAATAAACAAGTACTTTCAACAAGAGGTATGAATTATAGGAAAGCATCGTCCGTATCGTATACGGAGTTTAGACGCGGGGTCGTTTGAAGGTCACGGAGTGAGAACATGAATTATGTATTTAGTACTATTAAAATACAAATGGGATTCTCTTTAGTGCGTGAAGCCGAAACTCGTTGCCATTATCCTGACTGACCTTCAGTTTCTGAGCACAATCCCGTGGCAAAAGGTGAGCGAAATCCACCAGTGTCTGCTTTGGACAACATTGGTCTCATTCAAAGGGGCTGCCTGGCTGAGGTGGTAAAGGCTTGCTCCGTTCATCTGGAAAGCCGTGGATTCGATTTCACGTCAGGAAGTCGAAAAATTTAAGAAACGGAATTTCCGCTTCTGGAGGTGTATATGGCCGTGAGGTTCACTCAGCCTACACTAAAATTGAGTACAGGGTTAATTCCTGGAAACAAAGGTGGCCAGGTGTAGAGCTAACTAACCTCTCCACCGCACCAAGTGCTGAGGTTACGGATAGAGGAAGCCTTTACTTTCCACTCCTTCCAGGGGCTTCATTGCCTGTACGGAGATCAATTTGCTTTGCTTTGCTTTTTAATCTAACTTATGTACTAACATCACAAGTGCGTTTTGTTATTGGATGTTGTTGTTATTCCTGTAAGGGAGTTGGGACAACTTTGTCAACAACCCAGAGTATTTAATGTATGTCAATAAATCCTTTCTGTCTAATAATAATCTTGCGTAGATTTTCAGTCCGATTTAGCCTTTGTAAAGCAGACCTTTCGATGAGGGTGGGTGGCGTTCGCCATTCATAGAAAACTCCATTTTACTGTGGTAGATGATAGTGTTGTGCTTGAGGTGAAAACACATCTACCTCTGCACACATTTCGTACTTTATAGAGCTACCAGACCTTTCACTTTTGCTCGTCTTACCGATAGGTGCTAGTGAAGAAATTAAAATCAACAGCTTGTTTCCAGTTTCAACCGGGTCAGTCGGGAATGGGATGAGTGAAGCCCCATTAAACGGCGAGGATAGGAAATGTGCCGGCTGCCGAAGACTGTCGCACTCCTCCGCGCCAATGATTAATAACTGACGGATGAAATGAAATGATATTAGAGAGTGTTGCTGGAATGACACATGACAGGGGAATTCGGAGTAACCGGAGGAAAACCTGTCCAGCGGGCATCAGCTTTGAGCTGCACAAATCTCGCATGAAGTGACCGGGATTCGAACAGCAGTGAGAGGCCGGTTCGCTACCGCCTGAGCCACCTTACTCCGATAGATTCTAGTATAATTCCTAAATGTTCTATTTATTTATTTATTTATTTATTTATTTATTTATTTACTTATTTTCTATAAATTTTAGGTAGAACTCAAAGATAGTGAATGGGGAAAGGGCACAGCCCCACACACACGAACATGCCTCCACCCCCACTTAAAATTACAATATTAAAATATACAATTATATTCAATATAGTGCGCTTATATACAGTTACCGTACTTACATAGATATACATTTACATAATATTCACAAGACATGTTCAAAATTCAAGTAATTCGAGACACACGCACACACGCTAGTATCACCACATATACGCTACTTCAGCTAGGCCGGCTCACCCATACCCACATAGTCTCACTTACTCGAGATCCCATAAACTTTAATTCGTCCTCCCATGCATACGGAATATTCACACAGTAGGAAAATTATGTTATGTACAGAAGGTTTCGTTATATATACATTCCTTTTACCTCTTTACAAAATTTGTCTACAGGTAGTTCTTTTACCTGTGGTGAGAGATCATTCCACAGCCGAGCAAAACGAATAAAGAAGCCACTTTGATACGATACTATTCTTGCAAATGGAGAGAATAGGGACAAAACTGAACCTCTTTAAGCGGAACGATAGTTTAGCTGTAAGCGGTTGAAGGGGTTTGTGTGAATGTTGAAAGGTTTAAAACATCTTCACCTATTCACCACCTAACTTTTTCCTTTAGTTTATTCCCTTTTTACATGCCATAACTTTCGTTTTCTTAATATTGATTTTTAAGTTACATTCTATAAAATATTCGGCAGTTTTTGTCATGCTTCTTTGCATACCAACTGATATCAGATATACCAGAAGGATGTCGTCTGCGAAAATCAGGCTTGATGTTTCATTGTTGTTAAGACATGATCTTATCATGTTTTTATTTCCTTTATTTTCCAAAATATCGTTAGTAAAAAGTATGAACAATATAGGTGATAATTTGCACCCCTATTTTAGTGGAATAAACGAATAGATCCCTCCCACTACTTAGCCTTCCTTTTACTGTAATTAAGCATGAATATTTTATTTGCTTTACGTCACACAGACACAGATAATAAAGGGCTAGGATTGGAAATGAAGCGGCTCAGCTTTAATTAAGATGCAGCACTTGTCTGGTGTGAAAATAGGAAACCACGGAAAATCCTCTTCAGGGCTACCGACAGTGGGGTTCAAACCCTCGATCTCCCGAATGCAAGCTGACAGCTACGCGTCCCAAACCACTTGCTCGGTAATCAAGCTTGTAGCTTCTGGTATTCTCAATATTGTTTTTTTAGAAGAATCCATATTTAAGTGTTCATAAATCGTTTTCAGATTGTTACTATTTATCTTAATCTATTTTTCAAGCAATCAAATGAATAATACCTACGCTTTTGGTGAGTAAACTCCGGTTGTGTATTATGTGCAGACGTGTATAGAAGTAGTGCGTTACTTTTGGTCCTCACATAGCTGATCACTGATCAGAAATCCTTCCTTTAAGAAAGCAGAGAAGTTCTTCCGGAGGAGTGGATTTTTGAGCCTAGATTGACATGTTTCATCCCGGATCAGACTGAAGAAGTTCGTCTTGGTAGTTTTGCCAGCACGTAAAAGAACTCCTGTGGAGCAAAATTCCGGTACCTCGACATTTCCAAAAACGAAAAAAGTAGTTAGTAGAATGTATAACATTATTATTGTTGTTACTATTATTATTATCATTAATACTATTGGTACAAATGGGCCTACTTTAGAGCATGGTTTCTGCCGGTATAACTCCTTTCTCTCAACTGTCCAAGAGGTACCTTTCTTCCGAGGATTTTTCCTGAAATCCATGGACTTCTTTCAAGGCATGTTGTACAGACCGTCTATGTGATATTACTAGTTCTTTAATGTCCTTCTCATTTTCTGTTTGCCAGAAGATGATTGGTCAGTCTTTTGGGAGGCAGTATTACTATATGACTACTCTCCTTTTCCTACCACAATCAGAGAGACTCTCTATATGTTTTTAGAGGTCGGAATTGTGCCGTCTACGGAATTCCCCATCTTCCTTTACCGGACCTAAGATCTTCCTGAGAATTCTCCACTTTCTGACTTCCAGTTCTTCCATCAGACCTCTTCGGTTCAGTGAAAGATACTCCATGGCTACAGAGCTTCTGGCCGTATGACTGACGTATAGTGCTTAAGTTTTAGGTTGCGTGATAGGCATTTCTTGCTATAAGTGCTTTTTATTATTATTATTATTATTATTATTATTATTATTATTATTATTATTATTATTATTATTATTATTATTATTATTATTATTATTATTATTCCGTTCTTTTCTGGGGAAGTCGTTCCCTATATTAAACGCATTGTACGCAGAAAATGAATGTCAACTTGTTTCAACAAGTAAGTTACATGGCGTGCTGAGGGGTGGCACCACTGACTGTGATAAAGACAGTCAGGTAGAGTGTTACAAAGTGGCTGAGTGCGAGGTCAAAGACGTCTCTTTCTAGATGCTGTCTGACGTCACCGTGGCGCCACGTCCCAGTGCAGATAAAACCTAATGACAGCCTTCGATACGGCCACAAAAAAGTACAGGTCCGCTCATTATTACTGTAGCGCTTGTGTCAATCCTTTACAATGGTGAAAACCACGCTACTGCCGTATCCACAGATCTCCTACTAGACTGCTGTGTCTAACGTTTATTTACTATTAAAATGTATTATGTAATTACCTCTAAATTAAAACTTATATCCTCAATGCAGAAATGAATTGATCCAAGTAAATCTGAGATAGAAGCCGCCACTTCAAAATTCTTTGCAGACTGAAAAGTAATACAAATATACGAAGAGTGTTTTATGCTTAAGAAAAATGTCCCCTAGACAAGAGAATATTTATGAATGAATTCGAAGATGTATTGATGTATGCATGCAAATTTGGGGCACAGCACTATCATTTTATAATAGCCTTGTATCAATATTTCAGGTTTTTACGCGGCATAAACTTGTGAAAACGAAAACCTGTGTTTGTAACTATTCTTATGTCCTCACTCTTGTTTGTGTCTCAAGCATATATTTAAAAATATAAGGCAGTATGACGAGTATCTACGAAAACATCTTATTTTTGTCTCCATAGTCCAGTCCATTATCCTCATACATTAGATCAAATGACTCCACCACTAAAGCAATTTCACACGAACACTTTGAATTACATGTGTCTGATCCTCACTTAATCATTATCATCAAATTGCAAGAGCTTACACCATTGTTGCCATCTATTTCTAGCTAATCATTCCCAATACTTTTCTTTCTTTTTCTTTATTCTTCGAAGAGCCTCCATGGCTCAGGCGGCAGCGCGCCGGCCATTCAGAGATGGGTTCCGTGGTTTAAATCCCGGTCACTCCATGTGAGATTTGTGCAGGACAAAGCGAAGGCGGGACATTAATCATTGCCCCAGAGGAGTGTCATAAGCTTCGGCAACCGGCTGTCCTCGTCGCTAGATGGAGCTTCATTCATTTCATCCCTGACCCGTTCGAATGACTGGAAACATGCTGTGGGTTTTTATTGATTCCTCGGACTTACTAAAACCTATTCGAAGTTCACTCAAACTTCATACCTTCACTCCCGCATTGGAAATTTGACCTGAAATTAAGGATAATTTCCTCTGCTCACTCAAGAACAAAACATCGTGGATCATCATTGCAAGCTCACTTCATCAGGTTCCCTACACTTTGGTCGATTTGTCTAACCATACCACCAAACAGCAAGGCACTACAGCCCTGATGGGCCTTGGCATACCAAGTTATCACTGCTCAGTCCGGAGGCCTGCAGATTAAGAGGTGACGCGGTGTCAGCTTAACAAATCCTCGCGGCCATTATTTTTGTTTTTGTTTTTCTAGACCGGTGACGCTACCCCACCGGCAGGTATCACCTCAACTGCAATCACGTAGGTTGAGCAGACTTCGAACTAGCCCTCACCTGGCCGAACACGGGGCAGATACTCTATCGCTAGACCAACGATATAGCCCCCCTAACAGCATCATAGGAAAATACAGTAACTCTTCCAGTCTGCCCAACACGAGATACAATGAGACATTAGGACATACCTGAAAAACTAATAATAAATGATTTTTTCCTGATCGTACTACTGTTTCATAAATTAGTATCTTGTGATTAACAGACTGAAAAGTATATTGTATTAATTAAGTTTACGGTAAAAATAATGGCTTCCATCTCAATAAATCTTTAGAAATATACATCGTAAATAATGAAAAATATGTTCTTTCTGCTATTACATACTTTCCTACCTAGAGTCATGTTCATAAAATTCCCACCCCTTTTCTTAATAAGAAATGGTATATTAAAAAAATGACAAGTAAGGAAAGTAATAAAGACAGGTGGGGAGGAGGAGTGAGGATAGTGTGCAGATAGAGGAACACACAGCATGTACTGAAATATCGCCGTACATTGCATAGTGAATTAAATGCCAATTATAAGAAAGGTATAATTGAAGGCACTGTGAGATACACAAACCTATAACTTGCGGTGGTAAGGAGTAGTTGGAGCTTCACTCCACAAAATGTGTTCCTATGGTTACTTCCTCAAAGGACCTCAATCATCATCACTTAACACAGGTCTTAGTCCTTTCGAAAATATACTACTTCATTTAATTCACATTTGTAAACATGTAGGCATCCTTAAACATTGCCAAAACCAGAACTGGTAGTCCAACGATCAAGAAAGGGTTATTCTAGAGTGAGACAATTTGAACGATTAATGGGAGCCCAGAAAGACAGGTTTTAACGAAGGCCGAAAGAGGCCGAGATGACATGTTAATAATATTAATAATAATAATAATAATAATAGTAAGAAGAAGTAAGCGATATTTTTAAATATCACAACTTGTTGACATACATGACAACTTTGCAAAAAGTAACTCACGGAATTCCTATCAAATATTTAAAACAACCTGAAGGGCTATCTAACTCCACGTATTTGCTTCAGAGGTGAAAATTGCAGAATGGGTCTAACTAAAATAGAGAACTGTGGAATACTAGCAAAACACTTCAATCAACTTCTGAACTGTGAAGAACCGAACCACAGTTAGAATTTTCAGAGATGCATGAAAATTTAGAAGCAGATCCACTAGCTACTGTTGAAGAAATTGAGAAAGCAATTAAAACCCTAAAAAAAAGGGCTATTGGAGAAGACTCCATTACAACTGAAGTTATAAAATGGTCTCAAAAATATCATAGATGCTCTTCAAATCATATTTGGTGGAAATCGGAGAAGATTCCAGAAGCATGGAAAGTGACTTTTATACATCCTCTGCATAAGAAAGGTAACATGCAAGATGTCAACAACTATAGAGGTATATCACTTTTTGCCAGTAGCTAATAAGATATTTTCAACAATCTTACTGAATAGGATAGAAGCAAGGGCTTTACATAAGGTAAAGGGAGTTTGAAACCTTTCCCTCAAGCTATCTGTCGGAGTTATCACATATTAAGAAAATTCCGCCATTACCTTGTTTGCTGGGCCTTCCTAACGCCGATCTACGGCTTCTGCCTCATTAATACACGTCGCACACTATCCACTGGAGTGATGAAGATGACAATTCAGCCTTAAAGCGCCCAGCTTTTATAGGGATTCCAAGGGTAAGTTTTCAGAACTCTTTACGATAGGCTGGATCCCGGTACACATCCCCAATTTTAATTGGCTAGAGGAAATATTCCAAAAGTTCCTGATTGTCTAATTACTCAAGAAGAAGGACGCAGTAGGATTGTTGACAACTTCGGCATAAGGACAAAACAATCTTCACAAACTTCCCACCTCACAATACAAATTTCTTAATAAATTAGTTAATGTTCGATCCGCTAGGGGAGCAACAAAACCGATGATAGAAACATCTAGCGGTTAAAAATCCAAGTACCTTGTATAACTTTAGTTCAACTACATAGATGGCCCTATTGAAGGCGCGCAGTTTAACAGGACGGAGAAGGTGTATTCCCGGTACAATAATAGCAATATTAATGATAATGATAATAGACATGATAATAAGCGTTTGAGCTGTAGCCTTGTACGTAAACACGATGAAATCCTTTATGTTTCTCAGAGAACTTTTCTCCGCGTCTTCTGAAGAAAATCTCGTCTGTTCATGAGCAAGACTTCTCTAATTAACATTATATTTATAACTTTTTATTATTTTCTTCTGAATACGCGGAGCAAACTTCTCTGCGAAATATAAAGTGTTGTAAACAAGATAAGGTTTGCAAGAACACAACTTATTTATTTGCTTCACACAGAAGTCTACAGTATGTACAGGAATAAAACATAAAATTGTCTTGAAGCAAAGTAGATGATTAATCTTGAGAGAGTTTCTGTTTCTATACACTATGTACACACTGAATGTATTTACACTCACTGCTATCTTGAAAAGATAGTTCTTGGGAAAGATATAGTTCGTGATAGTTGAAAACTATCATTTGCACTAGCATGGATTAGCTAGAAAAGTTCCTTCTAACTTGAAGTGTCTGAGTTCATAAGCTTGCACTAAATGAAAGCTATGTTTACAATTAGAGAATCTAACGTGTGTGTCGGAGCTTGAGTGAGCTTGGGGATGTGTGGCATACAACATCGGGGCTCGACATGGATGAAGGAACGGGAAAGTGGAGTAGTGACCTGAGGTGAAACCTCATACTACCAGAATTCCGTCCACCTGGTCGAGACACATTTTTAAGAGGAGTAGCCTCCGTGTTCGACGTTCAGTGTATTCTGGAGCAGGACACTGGGGAGAATCCTCATGAGTGTCAGACAGGGAGCTCCTTATATACTGCACACGACGTAACAGACTGAAGACTGCGCGTCGAGTCTCGAATGATCCACGCTTGCGTGCGTGCGGCTGGCTGGCGCTGAGCGAAGAGAGCGGAGGACATACAACATAAAGAATCCCACCTTAGTTTCTAGACGACAAAACCCAGGAGCTTATAATGAAGACTACAGTTACGTTTCGTAAAACCAGCAATTTTAATAATAATAATAATAATAATAATAATAATAATAATAATAATAATAATAATAATAATAATAATAATAATAATAATAATATATGAACGTCAACATATCAATACATATGATGGTGACAATTCCGAGTTTAATATTAGCCTACTAATCATTCAAAATGGTAATGACAAAGAAATAAGTGAGGTCGAACACTTTAAATACTTGACCGGGCGAGTTGGACGTGCGGTTAGAGGTGCGCAGCTGCGAGCTTCCATCCGGGAGATAGTGGGTTCGAACCCCACTGTTGGCAGCCCTGAAGAAGGTTTTCCGTAGTTTCCCATGTTCACACCAGGAAAATGCTGGGGTTCTACCTTAATTAAGGCCACGGCCGCTTCCTTCCTACTCCTAGCCCTTTCCTATCCCATCGTCGCCTTAAGACCTATCTGTATCGGTGGGACGTAAAACCAATAGTAAAAACTACAGCCCTCGAAGGGTCTTGGCCTACCAAGCGACCGCTGCTCGGCTCGAAGGCCTGCAGATTACGAGGTGTTGTATGGTCAGCACGACGAATCCTCTCTGCCGTTATTCTTGGCTTTCTAGACCGGGGCCGCCATCTCACCGTCGGATAGTTCCTCAATTCTAATCACGTAGGCTGAGTGGACCTCGAACCAGCCCTCAGATGCAGGTAAAAATCCCTGACCTAGCCGGGAATAGAACCCGGGGTCTCTCGGTAAGTGGCAGGCACGCTACCCCTACACCACGGGGCCAGCTAACCAATAGTAAAAAGAAATTAAATACTTGAATCTAATAACCGATAAACATTTGCACTGGGTTTAGCATGTTGAACACACTGTAGGTATTAAATGATTAAGTCTCCATTTGGGAAAGTCAAATGAACATTAATATGTTTTTCAGTAAAATATGTAACGCGATGTTTCCTAGCAACCGTGTAGGCTGTGATGTGAAGTATTGATGGTTGAACATGGCATGCAGATCCACGATCTGAGCATCTCTTTTTATACAGATCCATGGCCTGTGCAGCTCTCAAGGTACTGTTGCTAGGCAACATCACGTCACACATTTTGTTACATACAATATCTCGTTACTCAAATTTTCGGATGAAGCCCAGATCTGAGACATATTTATGTTAAAATAATAATTATAATATCCTAGTTGATGTAAACCAAGCATTCGATCTTCCTGGCTTCCAATGTAATTAGGATAGTCATGCCCGTAGTTCAGAATTCTGTCACTGAGCAGGGACGACAACATTTCCTCTAAACAGTTAATTTCGGCACCGGCGCAGCAGGTTAGACTTAAGTGGTGTCTACTTATCTTCTGGCATTGTGGTATTGAAAAGGCAGTGCTGCGTAACGTATGGTTTTTGCTGTTTAAGTTAAACAGTACCTTAAGTGAAGTGTAACGGTATTTTAATAGCAGTTCAGTACAATGTTCTAGCACCCCAGTTACCGCTGCGACACGACTCCACTTACACGATAAAACAAAGCGTGTCGGGACGAACAAAGAGTCTAGACGGGAATGGAAATAGGAGACATTACGGTAATCGCTTACTTAATTTTCTTATCCTAATTTCGCGTAACAGTTCCTAACCTTTCCCTCTTTTATACGGAGCTTACCGTTTAGAGTGAATACGAAATAAGTTCGAAAGAACAGACTGGAGATTCTAATTCCATTTAGTACGTTCCCGGCTTAAGTACAGATTTGGAAATACATTGTTTAAATGAAAATCTTTTTATTCTGAAAACGGACTGCTGATACAACAACCATCTAAGATCACAATTATAGTTTTTATGTGACCGAGCTCGATAGCTGCAGTCGCTTAAGTGCGGCCAGTATCCAGTATTCGGGAGATAGTGGGTTCGAACCCCACTGTCGACAGCCCTGAAAATGGTTTTCCGTGGTTTCCCATTTTCACACAGGCAAATGCTGGGGTTGTACCTTAATTAAGGCCATGGCCGCTTCCTTCCCATTCTTAGCCCTTCCCGGTCCCATCGTCGCAATAAAACCTATCTGTGTCGGTGCGACGTAAAGCAAGTATCAAAAAAAAAGTTTATATGTGTATTTATTTACAAAGTTACAAATTGTAAATACGTCGTTAAATATCTTGTTCATAATATTGGACAGGCACTATATTCGTATATTCTAAAAATATTGAGTGTCGTTAGATTACTATGATATATTTGTACAACAGATACATTTTCGTACTGGAAAGTTAGTTAGTGCTTGAGTTATATACTTCGGACACATTTTAGCCGTCATCATTGCAGGGTTCCTTTCCATGTTCAATGTTTGAAGTATCGTAAATTGAATCTTTGAGATTTGTGTGGTTCATTTGTACTATCTGATAGCCATTGCCCAATTAGGAAAAAAAAAAAAAAAACCAACTTCGAGGTAGAAAATTACTTTACAAGCATTGTTGACAACTCTGGACTGCCTACATTTCTAAACCCCTGTTTGAATTTCCGGTCTATGAAAATGAAGAGAGATGTATAAAACGTTATACAATTCATCGCATATGAAATTCTTGGTAAACGGGATAATTTGGAAGAAATGAAGCAATTGACATTGCCTACGAATATTTCATCAAGGCTTTCCTTTGAGAAGATGTTTTTAGCTGATTTATTTTATGGCGTTTGGCTTCCGAAGAGGTCTGGTGCAGTTCTCTGGAATTGACGCAGTATAAGTAACCTGCACGTCTGTGGGAATGGGGCCCTAGCTATGATGAATTCTAATGCTGAAGACTGCACACTCACACAGCCACCGAGCCATTGGAAATAATCAATGAAGTGTAAATTCACTAGCCCACCCGGGAATCGAACCCGGGAGCCTCCAGACCAAAGGACAGCACGCTAACCATTTCGTCATCGAGTCCGACAGTTGCCTGATAACAGTAATAATGTTGTTAGTTTTACGTCTCGGGCCGCACCGTGGTGTACAGATAGCGTGCCTGGCTCTTACCCGGAACTCCGGGTTCGATTCCCGGCCAGACCAGGGCTTTTCTCCGGAATCTGAAGGCTGGTTCGAGGCCCACTCATTCTACTTGATTACAATTGAGGAGCTATCTGGGGGTAAGATAACATCCCCGATCTAGAAAGCCAAGAATAATGGCCGTGAGGAATCGTCGTGCTGACCACACGACAGCTCGTTATCTGTAGGTCTTCGGGCTGAGCAGCGGTCACTTGACAGGCTACGGCCTTCAGGGCTGTTGCGCAAATGGAAAGACAAAGGAAAGAAATGTTCTGGGAGGCGTGAACAGCACAATGACAAAGACTGATGGTGCAGAGGAAGACGTCAAGTCTCGAATCCGGAAAGAAAAATTCAAATTCGTTCTACTGCACCCTATTTTAAAGAACAGTAACCTCTCACGGAAACCAAGATCCGACTTTTCAGTACTAAATTTCCCCTTTACGGCCGTGAATAATGGAAGGTCACTAAATGTGTAGTAACAGAAGCCGTAAGCAGGACGAACTTGGAGCACAATCAAGAGTTCGCTGTCCATCCCTCAAGCGTTTGAGCTAGTCTTAAACCACATTTGCTGCTTACGCCTTCTGTTCCCTACACTTGCACTAATATCGCATGCGTTTCCGTCGCAGTGTTCCTTAATGTGTAACATAACTTGATGTTAATGCGTTACTCCATGGCACTATGACATGTGTCGTTACAGGCACTGCGTTCGACTGGCCGCAGCAGACTAACCTGCTTCAGCTCCGTGTTTTCAACGCTTCGTGGGGCTTCTAGATATATTTTTTTCTCTTCACATGCTCATGAACGCAATCTTATCACAGCTTGCTGGATATAATGCAGTTTCATTATCCGTCCGTTCACTGTAACTTTTAGACACACCTTGTAATACTCTTGCTTTTACAAGGCTCAATATTCAGTAGAGTTATGCGGTACCTGGTGTGCCAGATAGTTGTTTCTCCTTCAAGTAAATGTCCATTTCCCGGCTCATAGAGCGTTTTCCTTTTTCTACTGGTTTAATGTCACACTAACTCACACAATATCTTCGGTGGCGATGAGAAGTGCTAGGAATGGGAATGAAGTGACCCTAATCTTAAATAAAGAATTTCCCCAAAAAAGAAATGCTTGTTAAGGCTTATCGAAAAATCTTGAACGTACCTTCAGAATGGTTTTACGCATATGAATGTCTAGTTTTGAACTATGGAGTAGATAATCTGAAAGAAGAATTATGAGAAAAATATTAGGACCGATGTAAACAACAAAACAATGGAAAATGAGTAATAACGAAATGTACAAGAACATAGAAAATATAACAAAAACAATAAGAGGAGATTGCAATTTTTTTTGCTACGGGCTTTACGTCGCACCGACACAGATAGGTTTTATAGTGACGATGGGATAGGAAAGGCCTAGGAGTTGGAAGGAAGCGGCCGTGTCCTTAATTAAGGTACAGACCCAGCATTTGCCTGATGTGAAAATGGGAAACCACGGAAAACCATCTTCAGGGCTGCCGACAGTGGGATTCGAACCCACGATCTCCCCGATGCAAGCTCACAGCCGCGTGCTTCTAACCGCACGGCCAACTCGCCCGGTAAAATAAAGTTTTAAGAATGGAAGGATACCAGGGAATAATGAAAGGGAAACTGGACCCAAAGTTGTCTGAGGAGAGAAGAATAAAGCATAGTGCAAGAAGAAAAAACTGCTTTGTGGCCCGCTAGAGAAAGATCTGAGGAAGAGACTTGCAAGGTGTTACGTATGGAGTATAGCTCTATATGGAGCTGAAACATGGACATTAAGGAAGGAAGAACAGAGAAGAATAGAGGCATTTGAGATGTGGATTTGGCGAAGAATTGAAGGAGTAAAGTGGGAAGATAAAATATCAAATGAGGAAGTTCTGAAGAGAGTGGGAGAAGAGAGGAGCATGATGACCGTAATCTAAAATAGGAAGAAAAAATGGATACGGCATATTCTAAGACACAACACTTTACTACGAATAGCAGTTGAAGGGATGATAAAAGGAAAACGAGGAAGGGGAAGGAGACGATACCAGTTATTAGACAGCATTAGAAAAAGAAAGGAAGATTATGCAGCAGTGAAGAAACGGGCACAAGATCGAGAGATATGGAGGTCACAGCCATGACTGGACCTGCCGGATGGCAGAACAACCTATGAATGAAATGAATGAAATGGTGAAGGAAGAATGGTAGAGTAAACAGCAAGTAAGGTTGAACTGAATTTCACACATGGTCCCTAGCACGCCGCTTCATAAAGAGGAAGAAAGTACCTCCTAGTGTGAACATTATTTTCAACGAGGAGCTGAGAGATAGTCGCGTATAGAAAGGATTCAGGATGGGGATAACCGCCTCGAAATGCCGTTCTGGATTAGTTCCTACCTATATCTTCTTCTTCTTCTTAATCTGTTTACCCTCCAGGGTCGGTTTTTCCCTCGGACTCAGCGAGGGATCCCACCTCTACCGCCACAAGGGCAGTGTCCTGGAGCTTCAAACTTTGGGTCGGGGGATACAACTGGGGAGAATGACCAGTACCTCGCCCAGGCGGCCTCACCTGCTATGCTGAACAGGGGCCTAGTGGAGGAATGGGAAGATTGGATGGGACAGGCAAGGAAGAGGGAAGGAAGCGGCCGTGGCCTTAAGTTAGGTACCATCCCGGCATTTGCCTGGAGGAGAAGTGGGAAACCACGGAAAACCACTTCCAGGATGGCTGAGGTGGGAATCGAACCCACCTCTACTCAGTTGACCTCCTGAGGCTGAGTGGACCCCGTTCCAGCCCTGGTACCACTTTTCAAATTTCGTGGCAGAGCCGAGAATCGAACCCGGACTTCCGGGGGTGGCAGCTAATCACGCTAACCACTACACCACAGAGGCGGACAGTTCCTACCTATACTTGAATTAATGAACAGTTAAACACAGAGAAAAACACAAACATCATGCAGAATTCGAATTGAAGCAGTTATGCAAAAATTTGCTATTAAGTACCGCCCCTCTGGCAAGTACAATATGGAGAGAATCTGGAACAGATCACTGGGCCTAATCCTGCTCAGAGATTAAGTTATCATTTGATATGCAACTGAAAATAATGTAGTGAAATTTAAATATGTGATGATTTCGTAACTATATCGTAGTCTTGCGTGGTTCAGGTGGCAGTGCGCCAGATTCTCCCCACTGGGTTCTGTGGTTCAAATCCCCGTCACTCCATGTAAGGTTAGTGCTGGACAAAGCGGATCAACCAGAGGACTTTGTCCGGATAATCCAGTTTTCCCTGTCATCTTTCATTCCATCAAAACTCTCCATTATCATTTCGTTTTGTCCCAGAAGAGTGCGACAGGCTTCGGCAGCCGACACAATTCCTATCCTCGCCGCTAGAAGGAGGCTCCATTCATTCCATTCTTGAACCGGTCGAATGACAGGAAACAGTCTGCGGATTTTTATTTTCATCATAGTCACTAGGGTTTATCTTGGGGATGTTACTCCCAAAAAACCAATAAACCAAACCCCATGGCAGTACAGCCCTTGAAGGGCCTTGGCCTACCAAGCGACCGCTGCTTAGCCCGAAGGCCTGATGATTACGAGGTGTAGTGTGGTCAGCACGACGAATCCCCTCAGCTGTTATTCTTGGCTTTCTTTACCGGGGCCGCTATCTTACCGTCAGATAGCTCCTCAATTCTAATCACGTAGGCTGAGTGGACCTCGAACCAGCCCTCAGGTCCAGGTAAAAATCCCTGACCTGGCCGGGAATCTAACCCGGGGCCTCCGGGTAAGAGGCTGGCACGCTACCCCTACACCACGGGGCCGGCGGATGTTACTCCCACTACCTGGCAAACGATTTGCATTCACAATGTTGTTAGTTCCATTCCAGTAGCTTTAATTAGCATCATGGATGCAAACGATGCGGTCAATGAAGCGTAATGAACAGTCATTAAAAGATTGCACACCTAGTAGATGGAGATTTGTACTTCAGGCTTGGCTAAAACAACGCACTGAACTCCTATCTTATACAAGAAAAATCAGGTATTTTCGACAAAAAGTATTAATTGTTCGATATTAATTATAGCTATACGATATTTTTATGGTTTCTCCCATTTATGCGTAGGCTATAAAGATACACTAGCAATGTTTTCTTCTTTATAGCACATAGTCTTGTACGAGATCCACGCCTGATAAAGCTGCATAAGTGTGTCTGTGGTTAATGAATGACTTCGTAAATTATACTTTTTAAGGCATTCCTTCACCAATCACGCATTCTTCTTAAATTCAGAGTTCACGCTGGAGTTTAACAGAAAATGTTCAGAATGGTGTCAGAAAGTGTGCTTGAAACAACACGTGAGTGAAGAAACAAAACCTCGTATGTCAAAATGCTCTCCCTATCCATAATTATACACTGCCTGACAAAAACATTGAAGCATCCAAAATAAATGGTAGGATGTCAATGTTACTTCGTACACGTACATAACGTCGGTGGGTACGTAAATGATTAGAGTTGCAATACTCTGTGATAAGTTGAACGGCCAGCAAAGTACGTTAATGTTGTTCATGTTTAGTGTTGTTACCAGGCTTGGTAGGGTATGTAAGGGGCGTGAATGGCGTCTAATATTGACTGATCACTATGAAGGACACGGAGATGCCGCGTACTCGTGTGAGACGGCGTCAGTAGCACCTGACAGAGCTTGAAAGGGGCCTCATCGTGGGACTCCACTTGGCCGGCTGGTCGAATCGTGCCATATCCAGATATGTGGGGCATTCGGATGTGACAGTGGCCCGATGTTGGACTGAGTGGGAACATGAGGGCAGGCATACTTGTCGTCAAGATTCCGGTCAACCGCGTCTAACCACCACAAGGGAGGATCGCCGTATTGTGCACCAAACACTTCATAACACCTTCACATCTGTGCTTGCCATCCGACAACAAATAGTATAATGGATCCCCTGCAACATTCCGTGTTATCCCACACCATTGACTGGAGACTGGCAGCAGCCGGATTAGAGAATCACCGTCCTATGCGCAGTCTACCGTTAACACCACAACACAAACGGCTGCTTTTGGAGTGGTGCTTGGACTGGGAAGCATGGACGGCTGATGCATGTGTTCAGCGATGAATCGCGGTCTGTCCTACCCTGGATGACCATGGTCTGCGACTATAGTGGCAACCTGGGGACACGTCTCATTCTTTCAATGTTTTGGAGAGGCACAGCGATGTTACTCCTGGCGTCTTGTGTCGGAAATCATCGTGTATAATTTCCGGTCATGGCTGGTTGTGATTTTGGGAAATTTGACTTTTTCAATAGGACAATTTTCGTCCGCACACGGCACATGTCTCTATGAACTGTCTGTGTGATGTTGAGGTACTCCCGTGGCCAGCAAGATCACCAGATCTGTCCCCGATAGAACATGTCTGATTTGACATTCGTATCCATCATACATCTCACGGACTACGTTAGAGATTTTATCTGCGATTCCGATCGGAAAGAAGGTGGTATGCAATTGGCGGAAATTAAAGGCAAAACGATTCTCATAGGGAAAGTTGAGCAATTAAAGTATAATCCTTCGAAACAACCTTGTAAACCATGTAATATCACCATGGAAGGACGGCAAAAATAGAGCTTACATTTGAATCTGATCTTGCGAAAATGTAAAGAAATGTAAAGAAATCTCGATTCCCATGTCTGTAGTGTAGTGGTTAGTGTGATTAGCTGCCAACTCCGGAGGCCCGGGTTCAATTCCCGGCTCTGCCACGAAATTTGAAAAGTGGCACGAGGGTTGGAACGTGGTCGGGAAGTCAAATGAGTAGAGGTGGGTTCGATTCCCACGTCAGCATGGAAGTGGGTTTTTGTGGTTTCCCACTACTCCTCCAGGCAAATGCCGGGATGGTACTTATCTTAAGGCCACAGCCGCTTCCTTCTCTTCCTTGTCTATCCCTTCCAATCTTTCCATCTCCCCACAAGGCCCCTGTTCATCATAGCAGGTGAGGCCGTCTGGGAGAGGTACTGGTCATCCTAACTAGTTGTATCCACCGACCCAGAGTCTGAAGCTCCAGGACACTGCCCTTGAGGCGGTAGAGGTGGGATCCCTCGCTGAATCCGAGGGAAAAACAGACCCTGGAGGGTAAAGAAGAAATATCGAAATAAGGTAAACTTATGTCTTCTTCCTGAAGTGGTACAGAACTTACGAGGCACACCTCCAATGCAAGAGAGCTGTATGTGCCATTTTTAACCATTTTCAAGCGTCCCTGCATTTCTTAAATTTCTGGCAGTACCGGAAATCGAACCCGGGCCTCCGAGGACAGTAGCTAATAGTACTAAGCGTTACGCTTCGGAGGCGGACAATCTCGAAATGGATGACACCATCAACCATGCATTTTTATGCCTTCTAACAATATTTTCCCAAGATTGTCGGTACAACAAAGTAGCTCACTTCGTCCTCTTCTTGTACCGCTTTTCTCATACCTGTGGTGTCGCGGGTGGGAAGTGTGTTGCACAAGTAGGTTTGGCCCTGTTTTATCACCTGACGTCCTTTCTGACGCCAACCCAATATGGAGGGATGTAATCACGATTGCGTGTTTCTGTGAAAGTTGGTACTTTAGTGTATTCTCTGAATATGAAGAGGAGAGTGTTGGGATAAAAACAATCACCCAGTCCCCCAACTAGAAGAAATAGTCACACGCAATTACAATCCCGTACCCGGCTGGGAGTCGAACCAGGGACTTCCTGAACTGAAGACCTCATTGCTGACCATTCAGCCAAGGAACAATTAAGTAGCTCACTATTCACTAGAAAACTGACTATATACTCTAGGTTCAGATTTTACCTCTTCGTCTTATATCTCAATAGGATTGCGATTGGTCTATATCCTGTGGTGTAAGGGTAGCGTGCCTCTTTCTTACGTAGAGGCCCTGGTTCGATTCCGAGCCATTCCAGAGATCATAATTCTCGATTAAGTGCTTTAGTGGGTATCTGCAGCCTGATGAGACCAACTTAAAAAAATTAAGTCGCTCCGACACATGTACAGGTGACGATGGGATAGAAAGGGATAGAAGTGGAAAGGAAGCGACCATGGCCTTAATTAAAGTATAGCACCATCATTTGCCTGGTGTGAAGAGGGGAAGCGACGGAAAACTATCTTCAAAACTGCTAACTGCCGATAGTGGGATTCGAACCAAGAATCCCGAATAAAAGCAGACAGCTGCGTGATCTAAACCGCCCCGCTACTTGGTCGGTGGTAAGACAAACTGAGGAGTTATTGGATATGAGAGATGCTGACTCGGTCCTGAAAGTAACTCAATACAGCTGAGGAAGTTGCTAAGCCAACCACATATCACTCCAGTATCCACAGGGTATCTGGCTGAGCAGCAGTCTTCTTGACAGGTCAGGAACGTTAATGGTTTGCTCCACCATTGTTTAATATTGATAGTAATGCTAGAGGAGGTGGTTATCATGCATATAACTCAGGTCTACGTGTAGAGTGTGTTTGAAAAATAAGATGTCCGTGTACAATCTAAGGGATGAGGGTGAAGCAGGTTTGAATGAGTTCATCTATGCAGTTAGATGATGTGACCGTTCATATATATATATTATATATATTATGGCATTTTAGAGTTCAAATACGACGTTTTCAGCGCTCTTCTAATTAGCGCCCAAGTTAGCGCACGTTTACCCTTCCCGAGATACGAGTCGCGCGCAGTTCGTTCCATGGGCCAGACTCGAGTTACTCCTACTTGCTGTACTGAGTCATATTTTCACCTGCCGGCAAAAGCGCTCTCAGTCAGGCGCGAGAGGGAAGGGACTACTCAAACTGCTAAGTAGATCACAAACACTGCGTTAAACCTTGGAAAAAATATAATTCTTCGCTCTTTTCTCGCGAAGACACCACTACCAATCCACAAGACTTCAACGGTTTCAGGGGAATTAATTGCAAAATCAGGTAATACTTGACGGATTTCCAACAGTCAAAGCTCATAATAATCGGCTAAATTTATGCAGATTTATCACATCTAGAAGTGTTGTATGTAATGGAAACAAACACTTTAACGGGTGTTTACCAGATGGTGAAAACGGATGGCGGGAGAAAATTCGCAAACTTCCTAACTTCAAGCCCCTCCCACACGAAGCCGCCAAAGGACGCTATGGAGATTACGTCAAATCGCACGACGCGACAGTAATGAGAATCGATCAGTGGAAACTGGAGTGAACGAGCTTCAATTTGATATCTCAATTAATAGTGGAAAGTGCCGATTAGTGGAATGAATTCTCAGACGGGGGTGGAGTTTGCCCTCTCCACTAGGACTAACACGGTTTCTCTATTTAAGGAGACCGCTTCAGAACAGTCAGGGTACTTCGATATTTCCGATTGCAGTGTGACGTTGTGTCTGTTATAAAGTGTGATAAATTCAGTAACTATTTGTTGGTGTCTACAAGTTTCATAATAATAATAAAAATATTAACATTGATATATTTGTACGTAAATGTGTGGAGATATTCGTACTCTCTGAGGACGTAACGATGAATATTCATGTGACGTGTGAAGCCATAGAATAAAACTATACGGGAGCGATTCATGTGCGACTTAAAAGCTAGTAGGCGACGCCTCAGTAGAACTCAGTATACGAGTTTAACAATGTCAGTAAAATCGTGGAGGAGCTTTGTTAGCTGTATAATATTAAATGGTAAATTCAGAGACGAACAAATGGCTCACTGATAGTGAAAACCCTAGTGCAGCAGTTAACTCTGTATCCCATAGAAACTAATGTGAAATAGGCCGAGTTGAAATCGTACTTTTCATGACATTGACAAGTAACTAGTGAAGTGAAATTAAGATCGTCTGTGACGTAGGGCCTAATTGCTGATAGTGGATTCGAGAGGCGAATGTTGCAGAGCGATGGCCCACATGAAAAATACCATCCTTTGATCACGGAACTCCAGTCCATTAATTTTCTCTGGTCGTATTGTAGTACAATGTGTCACAAATTAACACAGTTATACTAAGTAAAATCCCCTCATTTGTGTTGTGTACCAGCGAGGTCGTCATCCTTGTAAGCAGATCGACGTGCACGAAGTGTGCACCCATTAGGCGCATCGTGGAACTTCGAGACCGTCTCAGCACGAACGTGATCCAAGTCATCATGGGAGCAACCCATCTACGATCAAACTACGGACTCCATGCTGTTGACGCTGCCGTGATGTCCCACTAAAGATCTATGCAGGAGAGATGTTGGAGTGAACCAGACAAGTGTTGAGTACCATCCCGAATTATTAGAGAGTCGCAGTTTCATTTAAATGTAAATATATAAATTGCATGCCAATTATGCAGACTGTAGATTAGGATTTGCAATTTCAAGGGGTTGAAATAGTTATCTATTAGGAGTAAATAGATTTTATTCACGGTTGTATGGTCGTATTTTACTTCATTTTTTTACGGGATCGGGTGCATGTTATGTTTAAGACCCCTTAATTAAATTAAATGTGAAGCTGGGTACTTGTGTAAATGGAAATCAGGATTCATGTAAACTCACTCCAGCTTGTCATCAATTATATTCAGTATGAGTCTTCAGAAATATTCTGAAATTTATATTTTCGCTTCTCATCAGTGAGATACCCACCTACGTAAATTAAGGTTAATAATACGAGCATCAAGAGGACGATATGGCAGTGGGTGTCATTATAAATAAGTTATACTTATATCTAAAGTGTCGATGTATATTTGATCCCCTGTCGATAGAACAGCGTCTTCCGTGATTTACAGGTATGGCTGAGTTTAGAGAAAAGGAGGTGAAGCTTTGAGTATATGACTGTGATGAGCCTGTGACTTAAGAAAGTGTGAATAATGTCCCGATGATTTGAATAATACACGCGACGGATATTCCGCATGATGAATATAAAAGGGCTTGATTATAGTTGAATCGCGTCGATGATGTTAGTGGCACGTTAGAAATAAATGGGGATGAGTGGTGCAGCGGAATTATTGTTCGTAGACGGGCCAGGAAAGTCCCGGTACTCGAAGGGGAGAGTGTGTATTCTGGCAGACAGGTCATTAACCTGCAAGATGACAAGGCTGAATGCCTGAGAGAAAGAAAGGAAATACCGATGCTGCGTTTTAAAGGGCTAGTTTCAAGTTCGCATGCTTTCTCCGAGACATCACTTGTAATAACTTGTAGAATAAAATCGTTGGGGTAGATCTGCAGTTATCTTAGATGAGAGAATTCCCACCACTCTTTGCACACTGTCAAAGGGACCTGGATCACTGCCAGGAAGTAACAGTGAAAGTCATATCCATTGCTGCCTACTGTGGATAGAATTCCTTGCCCATCAACTGTTATATGAATGTGAAGTGTTTTATGGCTTGTTCTTTATTTTTCAGGAGTGATATGTATCATGTAATATAAGGGTCCTTGGTTCATTAAAATGTATCGTTGCAGGGAACAACGTCGTTTGGATGTCAATTGTACAGTAGTGTTCAGTAACATCCCGATGGAATTTGCGTCATGTAAATATGCATCCATTCATGAGATAGTTAGATAGCGTTTTAAAAATGAATATAATGAAGCGCCTTTCGTATACTTTAGGATGCAATCACAAATAACTTGACCAAAAACCTCATTTAACTTAACAGCGTAACGATGCTATTTGTCATTTGGTCAAGTAAATTACTAGCTTGAGCTACGCAAAACACACGCGATATGCCTCCGTCAAATTATTTGTGTATATAGGAATGCATGTTAAGTGATAAGTGTTTGAATAATTAATTGGTCCGAGAAGAGACGCCTTCTCATTTTTTTTCTATATTTCTGAGCAGATGCGATTATAGAAATAAGACTATATAGACATCCTAACATCAAAAAATATTAGTTTTGTCATTTGTGTGTTGATATACCTGTACAAAGTATTTAAACATGTGCTTTATTGGTAATTAAATAGCCATTGAAAATAATTAATCTTTCTCATTGCTTGGTTCGATAGTATTCCTCTCATTATCAAAATTCATCTACTATAGATTATTAGATTATTGCCCCTTAAGGACAGACTACGACCTGTATGTTCTACCGACCTAGCTAGCGAGGTGTTATGCTAGTAGGGGAGATGGGTCTTTGTCGGAGGTCTCATCCAAGATGTTCCATTTTAACGTCATGTTTCAGAACTTTGCTAGTCTATTGACGTACTGATACCACGAAAAGGGTACAATAATTTTTTTCTTCTTTTACAATTGGCTTCACGTCCCACCGACGCAGATCGGTCTCATTATTATCATTGAAAAATACATCGCAAATGGGAAACACCCCGGTCGCAATAGTCACTTACAGTAGTGTAATAATAAAGCAAAGTTAGCATAATTACCCACCAACAACAAACAAACAAACAAGCAACAAGAGTATGACAAGCAACTCCATGGAAAGGAAATATTACGAGAAATACTACTAGTTTAACATTCTAAATCCAGCATCATCATGTACAAATTCACACACAACTTAAGTATTTCCACTGCTTGACACTACGGCTTACGAATACTATAGGTTGAGCTTATTACTAGCCTAACACTACAAGTGATAATAAAGTGAAGTTAAACGATAATTACTCTACAACACAACAACAACAGTACAACAAGTTTCCATGAAAAGAAATTTTACCAGAAATGCTACTAATTTAACTTTCTAACTTGCTATAGCAACCATAGGATAAGAAAGGCCTAGGAGTGAGAAGGAAGCGACTGTGGCCTTAATTAAGTTACAGTACCAGCATTTTCCTGTTGTGAAAATGGGAAACTACAGCAAGCCATCTTCAAGCCTGCCGACAGTGGGTTTATAACCCACTATTTCCGAATGCAAGCTGATAGTTGACCCCAACAACATAGCCACATACTAGGTTCATTTAGAAACTCTGTTCGTAGCCACATTTCCTGATATGCGGTCGGGGATGACGTGAGATGAATCATATGGCATGATTTACGACTGGATGCCCTTCCTAACCTCAAACTCAATCGAGAAGCTAAAGAAGATGAAATGAATGATGGTGAATAAAACTGGGTAAGGAGGTGAGTGGAATCGACTGTGGCCTGTGAATAGGAGCTTTCTGAACATTTGCCTGGAATATAAAATAGGAAACCACAGAAAATTGCCGATGGTGAGGTTCGAACCCACTTGTCTCCCTAAGGTAGTGCTCTGCTCCATAGCCGTAGCGTGGTTAACGCGTGCGACAACTCCACTCGTCCGAGTTGTTTGATGAATGGTCAGCGTACTGGCCTTCGGTTCAGAGGGTCCCGGGTTCGATTCGCGGCCGGGTGGGGGATATTAACCTTCATTGGTTAATTCCAATGGCTCGGTGCTGGGTGTTTGTGCTGTTCCCAGTATCCCTGCAACTCGCACACCACACATAAAACCATCCTCTACCACAATAACACGTAGTTACATACATTTGGCAGATGCCCCCCCTCTCATCGGAGGGCCGGCTTTACAAGGGCTGCACCCGGCTAGAAATAGCCACATATAGCCATATATTAATGCACTAAGTGATTTCGATGATCAAGTGATTGGAAGTGAATTAATGACAGCTTACGCCTCTGTTGAATCTACGGCTGGTACTAATGAACTAAGTTGGTTCTCTAAAGGAATAGCCATGGCATGGCGTGTTCACTTATTGGCAATAACGTTTAAGATACAGTAAGTCAGTGAAAGAAAATTTATTTTTTAATGGCACTTGGTATTTCAAATATAACTAAAATTGATTTTTTAAATAGTTTTTTTTCTTATTTGTCCCACATTACATAACAAATAAGAAATGGCGTATGGCTTTTAGTGCCGCAATGTGTTCGAGGACTTCGGCTCGCCAGGTGCAGGTCTCTTGATTTGACTCCCATATGCGACCTGCGCGTCTTGACGAGGATGAAATGATGATGAAGACCACACATACACCCTGTCGCCGTGCCAGAGGAATTTACCAATTACGTTTGAAATTCCTGACCCTGCCGGGAATCGAAGCCGGGACCCCTGTGACCAAAGACCAACTCGCTAACCATTTAGCCATGTAACCAGATTACGTCACACAATGAATACATTAAGAAGTATCATTCCGAAATTCCAGTCTGCGAAAATTAATGCAGTATTAATGGAGAGGGTCCACCTCTTTTGTGTAGTGGTTAGTGCGATTAGCTGCCACCCCTCGGAGGCCCGAGTTCCATTCCCGGCTCTGCCACGAAATTTGAAAAGTGTTACGAGGGCTGGAGCGGTGTTTACTCAGCCTCGTGAGGTCAACTGAGTAGAGGGGCTTCGGTTCCCACCTCAGCCATCCTCGAAGTGGTTTTCGGTGGTTTCCCACTTCTCCTCCGGGTAAATGAGCCGGAATGGTACTTATATAAAGCCACGCTCGCTTCCTTTCCTCTTCTGATCTTCCCCTCCCCTCACAAGGCCGTTGTTCAGCATAGCAAGTGAGGCCGCTTGGGCGGGGTACTGGTCATCCTTCCCAGTTGTATCCCCTCGACCCTAAGTCTCACGCTCCAGGACACTGCCCTTGAGGCGGTAGAGGTGGGATCCCTCACTGAGTTCGAGGGGAAAAAAACCAACCCTGGCTGGTAAACAGATTAAGAAAGGAAGTAAGAAAGATAAAATATGCTAATTATGTTGAAAATGAAAATAAATTATCTTCCAATTTCACAAACTTTCCTACCTAATACACTCTGTAATAGAAAATACTTTCACACATCAAGTAATTGCATCTCAACCTACTATAAAGTAACAGTAATACAACGAAATTCTAATCGATATCCCGAGTATGCCGGTAAATAACAAAATATTAGCGTTAAGTTTTAAAAAATCAAAAGTCCCTCCGTTCTTCACCATGCAATTGATTTTAACAAGTTTTCATATTATATCAGAACTGATTCTTTCATCAGACATTAAAATACTTCCTCTGCACTGTGTCATTATCAGTGGTCTATTACACAACGTAAGTTGTTTCTTTACTTAAACATGGAAATTGCCGTGAAAACAGGACGAAAGGCAATTACTAAGCTAAACGCAATCCAACGTAGATTACGGGGAGAGAGAGCTATTAGCCTGTCTGTAATACTGAGAGTGACATTCTCAGTTCTGATATTAGGACATCCACAGAATTCTAACAGTACTGTGGATTATATATTGTTATCACACTGCGTTATTATTTTATGCTTGTATTTTGTGCACTTATATCTTGATGTTACAAGTAACGGGGTATCGTGCGCATACCAATCAATCATCACTAATATCGCCCGGCTCCATGGCGAAATGGTTAGCGTGGTGAGCCTTTGGTCCCAGGGGTCCCGGGTTCGATTCCCCGCAGGGTCTAGAATTTTAACCATAATTGGTTACTTTCTCTAGCACGAGGGCTGGGTTTATGCGCCGTCTTCATCATAACCTCATCCTCAACACGACGTACAGGTCACCTACGGGAGTCAAATCTAAAGACCTGCATCTGCCGAGCCGAACTTGTCCTCGGACACTCCCGACACTAAAAGCTATTTCTTTCCATTATTGATCTGCTTTTTTTTTTTTTGCTAGTTGTTTTACGTCGCACCGACACAGGTAGGTCTTATGGCGACGATGGGACAGGAAAGGGCTAGGAGCGGGAAGGACACGGCCATGGCCTTAATTAAGGTACAGCCCCAGCATTTGCCTGGTGTGAAAATGGGAAAGCACGGAAAACCATTTTCAGGGCTGCCGACAGTGGGATTCGAACCTACTATCTACCGAATACTGGCTACTGGCCGCACTTAAGCGACTGCAGCTATCGAGCTCGGTTGATCTGCATTTAGGAGTCTCGGCCAGGTGGTATATTAACTACCAATTGCTTACCTACACTTATCTAATGATTACAAAGAGCTTCAAAATACATTGTACATTTCTGTAGATAAATTACTTCAATTCCTAATTCAATTTCTTATAAATTAATATTTGCACCACTTTGTTGATCTTCCCTACTTTTCTGACTTCGCCCAAACTTTTTCGTCTGCTAATTTCATTCCACGCAACCTCTCCACTGACAGCTGGGATCATACCGCTTACTGCTCCTAAATCTTCTCAGTCCAAAATTAGCGGAATTTTAGTATCACTCTACACTTTCGGCGGAAATCACCCAGAACAAATCGTATTGCTTTTGTTTGAATCATTTCCAGTTCTCGTATCAAACAATTCTGGTGAAGACCCAAAATTCAAATTGTGGTCTTACTAGACTCTTATATGTCCTATCCTTTATATCCTCACTACAACCTCTAAATTACCTCATAACTGTCTGAAGAGAGTTGAGGCCCTCTGAAACGAAAAACAGTCAACCAAGGAGCTGGACATTGTATATACATCTATATCTAAAATTAAAGTCTGTTTGCGCACTTCAATTATTTGTGTCATTCTCGGCTTGTATCACGATTTAAGTCTGCCTGTCAAATATGTACACTCAACCGCAGAAAAATTAGCCATCGCATAAGATGACTTCCTTTCAAAATCCTCTTGTTTGAAATAGGATGAACATACTGTGCATTTGGTAGGGTTCTAGGAACTACTTTTTTGCTGTCGGCTGTTCCCAGTTTAGGAATATCCTCAAATTGCGAGAATCAATAAAATTAAATATCTATGCCGGCTAATTTTTGTGTGATTATGTGATCTTAGTTGTCTTCTTCATCTTAATCTGTTTACCCTCCAGGTTCGGTTTTTCCCTAGGACTCAGCGAGGGATCCCTCCTCTACCAGCTCAAGGGCCGTATCCTGGAGCTTCAGACTATGTGTCGGGGATCCAACTGGGGAGGATGACCAGTACCTCGCCCAGGCGGCCTCACCTGCTATGCTGAACAGGGGCGGAGGGATGGAAAGATTGGAAGGGATAGACAAGGAAGAGGGATGGAAGCGGCCGTGGCCTTAAGTTAGGTAGGCCTACCATCCCGGCATTTGCCTGGAGGAGAAGTGGAAAGCCACGGAAAACCACTTCCAGGATGGCTCAGGTGGGAATCGAACCCTCCTCTACTCAGTTGACCTCCCGAGGCTGAGTGGACCCCGTTCCAGCCTTCGTACCACTTTTCAAATTTCGTGGCAGAGCCGGGAATCGAATCCGGGCCTCCGGGGTTGATAGCTAATCACACTTACCACTATACCACAGAGGTGGGCGATCTTAGTTGTACTGAGAAATAGTGCACAAATATAAGCAAAATATAACTTCAATAAGCCTCCGTGGCTCAGGCAGCAGTACGCCGCCCTCTCACCGCTGGGTCCCGTGAATCAAATCCCGTTCATATCATTGAGAATAGTGCTGGACAAAGCGGAGGCGGGACAGGTTTTCCTCTGAGTATTTCGGTTTTCCCCGTCAATTTTCACTCCAGCAAACACTCTCCAGTGTCTTTTCATTTCACTTTCCCAGAGGAGTGGGACAGACTTCGGCAGTCGACTAAGTTCCTATCCTCGCCGCTAAATGGGGGTTTCATTCATTCCACGTCTCATCCGGTTGAAACAGGAAACAGGCCGTGGATTTAACTTTCAATTTTTTATATTCTGTGACTAAACATAACGGAGATATTCACGATTACAACAATCTCCATTTTTCTTCCTTTCCAACTGCTTTTCCTACACCTGTGGGGTTACGGGTGCGAACTGCGTCCTACTTGGGTAATTGGGTCTGTTTTACAGCCGGATGCCCTTCCTAACGCAACCCTATATGGAAGGATGTAATCACTATTGCGTGTTTCTGTGGTGGTAGGTAATATGGTACGCTGTCTGAATATGAAGAGGAGAGTGTTGGGACGGACAGAAACACCCAGTCCCAGAGACGGAAGAATTAATCAGAAGCAAATACAATCCCCTGATCGGCCAGGAATCGAACCTGGGACCCTCTGAACAAAAGGCCAGTACGCTGACCATTGAGCCAACGAGTCGGACTTACATCTCTGTAAATATCAGGTCCACGTAAAATTTGTAAATAACAAAACTTGTACAAAGTACAGTCTCCGATCTCTTATAAAAACTATTTTTATCGATGGTAAGTCAGATATCTACTCATTTAAATTATTGCAAGCATTCTTGAGTCATCAGTGAAGAGGATAACATGAAGGCACGATCGTTCCTACAATAACGCTGAAAGGAATTATAAAAGGAGCATGAAAGACTCCCTTATACTCACATATTCTAATGTCACCGACCTGAAAGATTATTTTTTTTTTTTTCAATTACCTTTGTCCGCCACTGGGGTGTAATGGTTAGTGTGATTAGCTGCCACTCGCGACTCTGGTACGAAATTTGGAAAGGGCTGGAACGGGGTCCACTCAGCCTCGGGAGGTCAACTGAGTAGAGATGGGTTCAATTAACACCTCAGCCAACCTGAAAGTGGTTTTCCGTGGTTTCCCACTTCTCCTCCAGGCAAATGCCGGAATGGTACCTAACTTTAGGCCACAGCCGCTTCCTTCTCTCTTCCTGGTCTATCCCTTCCAAATTTCCCATCCCCCCCCCCCACAAGGCCCCTGTTCAGCATAGCGTGTGAAGCCGCCTGGAGGAGGTACTTGTCCTCCTCCCCAGTTATATCCCCCTCACCCGATGTCTGACGCTCCAGGACACTGCCCTTGAGGCGGTAGAGGTGGGATCCCTCGCTGAGTCAGAGGGAAAAACCAACCCTGTACGTTAAACAGATTAAGAAAGAAAGAAAGAAAGACACTTGCCTTTTCGTCTCACTGACACAGATATGTCTTATGGTGACGATGGGATAGGAAAGGATTAGGAGTGGGATGGAAGTGGCCGTGGCCTTAATTAAGGTACATTTGCCTGGCGAAAATGGGAAACCAACCGAAAACCATCTTCAGGGCTGCCGACAGTGCGGTTCGAACCCAATATCTCCCGAATGCCAATCTGAGAGAAAATAAAGTGTGAAGGCTTACAATGACCTAAACACCTTAAAAAATCAACAATAATACAGCTCTGTCTGATTGTTTTCAGATGAGGGAGCTCTGTCCTATATGCTGCCACTGAACTACGTTAGATGACTGTCCTGCTGCTACTGAATAAACATTAACCCGTCAACAACGGTTATAGGAAATCTTCCGTTGACTGCTCACACACGATAATTTCGAGAGCTAGCAGGGCGCTGCTCGTAGTACGTCACTAGTAAAACAAGGGTTGCCAACGTCGGCGAACTGAGGAGATTTACAGTAAAGCACCGCATTCCATGGAATTAATTTCATGCCTGTTCTTCGACAAGAGCATTGGTCTAGAGGGCACGTTTAGTCTTGGTTGGTTAGAATAATGGTCTCGATAGGTTATTGGATTTGTGCAGGAGGGGGGGGGGGAGGAGGGGGCACATCCTCTGTAGTCCTGTTACAATGAAATCTGATAAAAATTAATGTTACAGTGGTAATATTTTATATTCCACAGTGACCAACATTGGAATTACTCAACAATGACTTACCTTCATTGTCGCAGAGGATACAGTGTGTTCGCAGTGAGTAGAAGCGTTACAAAAATGTTACAAATTTTGGGCTGGGAAGATTTGGAAGAAAGGAGACGAGCTGCTTGAGTAAGCGGTATGTTCTGAGCTGTCAGCGTAGAGATGACATGGAATGACATAAATAATAAATAAATAAATTTGAGTGGTGTCTTTAAAAGTAGGAAATATCACAAAATGAAGATAAAACTGGAATTAAAGAGGACAAATTGGGGCAAATATTCGTTTATATTAAGGGGAGTTAGGGATTGGAATAACTTACCAAGGGAGATGTTCAATAAATTTCCAATTTCTTTGCAATCGTTTAAGGAAAGGCTAGGAAAAGAACCGATCGGGAATCTGCCACCTGGGCGACTGACCTAAATGCAGATCAGTAGTGATTGATTGATTGATTGATTGATTGATTGATTGATTGATTGATTGATTTATTTATTTATTTATTTATTTATTTATTTATTTATTTATTTTTGGAGCAGTCACACCCGACGCACGTCAAAATAACTTCAAATTGCGCGGTTTTAATCGACTGTGGCAGGCTTGTAGGCAGGCATGATGCGAGATCTATCCGAGACAATTGGAAAACTGTCTCTATCACAGCCGACTATTAGCAACAAAGATAATGGTCGTATTTCTCACATTAACACAGTGTCCGTTTTAATGTTTATAACCGAGCAAGTAGCTGTGCGGTTTGGGTTATGTAGCTATCAGCTTGCATTCGGGAGATAGTAGGTTCAAACTCCAATTTCGGCAGCTCTGAATATGATTTTCCGTGGTTTCCCATTTTCAAATCAGGCTATTGCTGTGGCTGTACCTTAATTAAGGCAACGGTCGCTTCCTTCCCACTCTAGTACTTTCGTATATCATCGCTGCCATAAAACATGTGTGTGTCTGTGCGACGTAAACCAAATTGGAAAAATAGTGAAAGACTAAAATGCCTATATTTCCAGCGTCGGATTGTTGGGTCCTAGACAAGCTGGTAACATTAACACGCCGACAGCTACTCTGTATTGGACGCGCCACATATCCGGTAAAACGTTGAAAAGTCTCTAACTCATAAACAATCAGTTGGGGATATACTGTACTCCTTTGGCTGTTAGCTTTCATCCGGGAGATAGCAGGTTCGAGCCACACTGTCGGCAGCCCTGAAGATGGTTTTCGGTGTTTTCCCACTTTCACATCTGGAAAACTCTGGGGCTGCACCTTAATTAATACCACGGCCGATTCCTTCCCACTCCTAGGATTTTCCTATCCCATCGTCGCCGTAAGACCTAACTGTGCCGGTGCGATGTAAAGCAAGTAGTAAAAAAAAAAAAAAAAAAAAAGAAAGTGTGTGGACAATGTCAATTTTAATGTACATAACTTGTTGTAAGTAGTTGTGAATGTTATATTTAATCAGATAGTAGCCTCCGTGGCTCAGGCGGCAGCGCGCCGCCCTCTCACCGCTGGGTTCCGTGGTTCAAATCCTGGTCACTCCATGTGAGATTTGTGCTGGACAAAGCGGAGGCGGGACAGGTTTTTCTCCTGGTACTCCGGTTTTCCCTGTCATAATTCATTCCAGCAACACTTTCCAATGTCATTTCATTTCATCTGTCATTCATTAATCATTGCCTCAGAGGAGTGCGACAGGCTTCGGCAGCCGGCACAATTCCTATCCTCGCCGCTAGATGGGGCTTCATTCATTCCATTCCCGACCCGGTCGAATGACTGGAACAGGCTGTGGATTATCATATTTAATCAGATAACCTTGGTGCAGTTCCCACCCCTTTAATAGTTTTCAGAGCGTTAGGTATGGCCTGTAGCAGAAGAGTACACTCCCTGGGAGAGAAGAGAAAATTTATGTGGATCTATCTAAATACAATAGATCCAGTTTTGTGAACTCTCCAACCCAATTTATGGATATTTCAGATTATTCTAATTACTTTACTTATTTCACTTTAAGTACACAAAAGACAAAAGTAATGAGAGTAGGTAAGGATGGAAAGAAAATATTGAAGATCAAACACTAGAAAAGGTGGATTTATTGAAACACCTGTATGCGTGGTCTTCAGCAAAGGGAGCTGTACGAAGGAGAATACAAGAAGAAAAGCCTACAGAAGGAAAACTTTTAGAAACGTAAATAAGCTGTTAACTGCAAGAAAATACCATCCTAACTCAAATGAAGCGTTTCGTTAAATTTCGCCTCAAATGTGGTTCTGTATGGATCTGAAACGTGGATTATCAGAGAAAAAGAAAGGAAATATTACGAAAGCTTTGAAATGCGGCTGGGTAAGAAAAGGGTAACAAACTGGATCGGATGTATTCTGTGGAAATATCGTATACAAACTATACTAATTCAGTGAAAGACTCCTACAAAGTAGAGGAAGAAGAACAAGAAAATTTGATACGTTGACACATCTGAAAATAGGTAGGATATTCGTAAAGCTTAAACGGCATGCTCAATTCCGTAGACGCTGGAGGGGAGAATTCAGGTGAAAGCTGTCAATGGACAGATTCCTAAGTGATGATGAATTTGAGAGTGGTTTAAGTTGCCATTTGCTGGCCCCGCGATGTAAGGTAGCATGCCTGCCTCTTAGCCGGGGGCCCCGGGTTCAATTCCCAGCTAGGTCGGGAATGTTTACCTAGATCTGAGGGTGGGTTCGAAATCCGCTCAGCCTACGTGATCACATTAGAGAAGCTATCTAACGGTGAGATAGAGGCTCCCTTCTAGAAAGCCAAGAATAACGGCGGAGAGAATTAGTCGTGCTGACACCACGACACCTCGTAATCTGCAGGCCTTCGGGATGAGCAGTGGTCGTTTGTTGGCCCGGCCCTTCTGGGCTGTTGCACCACGAAGTTTGGATTTTTAAAGTTGCTGCATGGATGCATCACATAATGTTCAAGATTATATAGGTGGACCACGTCACCAACGAGAAGGTACTCCGGCGTTCCAAAAAATCTAGTGCACGCGGCTGTGGGCTTGCATCCGGGAGATAGTGGGTTCGAAACCGAATGTCGGCAGCCCTGAAGATGGTTTTTCGTGGTTTCCTATTTTCACACCAAGCAAGTTCTGGAGCTGAACCTTAATGAAGTCCACGGCCGCTTCCTTCCAACTCCTAGGCCTTTCCTATCCCATCGTCGCCATAAGACCTATCTGTATCGGTGCGACGTAAAACAAATAGCAAAAAAAATCTAGTGCAGACTTAACCATCGCAAAACGCAAAAAAGCAGCCAATTTTGGTCATATCTTACAAAATGGAAAACATTGCTTGAAATCAAATATCATAAAAGACAATATAAGAAGAGTATCGTAAACTTGTGGGGAGAAGATTTTCTTGGTCACGGAACTTCCGAAAATTGTTCGACATCTACAACAGGACAACTCTGACACTGCAAATACAAAATGAGGGATGCAGTACCAGAAAGAGAAGAACGAGTCAGAAGAAGTAAAGTGTGCCCAATCTGGTTGACATATTTGCTGAGCAGTTTATAAAAGTCCTCTCAATAACAGAATGTTATTACACATATTGTCAATAAATTAGGTGCTGGCAAAACTGTCGCATCATTAGTTCAGTACCTCACGCTACAGAAGAATGGAGATACAAGTTGAAGCTAATTTGGGAGACGATGAGTTGGGCTTCGGGAGAATCGTAGAAACACGTGAAGCAATCCTCACTTTATATCTTTGAGTTTGGTATTCGGTGTTGATTGGAGCAAGCTATGTCGTATTCTGAAGGTGATAGTGATCAGATACCGAAAAAGAAAGATTATCTACAATCTGTACAAAAGTCAGCCTGCAGTGATAAGAATCGAGGGTTTTGAAAAGGAAACAGCATGACTACAGTTTTGCCCTCTCCTTTCCAATGTTTTCATAAAACAGGCCGTAAAGAGAATCAAAGACGAAATTGGAAAATAAATCACAAACCAAGAGAGAGAATCAAAACTCTGAATTTTTTTTTTTTTTTTTGTGATATTGTTATTTTATCTGAGTCTGTAGAAGATCTGTACAAATTGCCGAATGCTACAGTCACATTAATGGGGAAGGAATAGAAGATTAAAGAAAAATAAATCCAAAGCATAAGCAATGGAGTGCAGTCGAAGGAAGTCAGATGATACAGGAAATATTCGGTGGGAGAAGTAAGGAGGATATAAAATGCAGACTAGCATTCTTAAGAAATTTGCACACTTTGAACATCGATATAGGATTAAGAATTACGTTTTTGAATTGCGTTTTAGAATACATTCGTCTGGAGGTTTGCACTGTATGTAAGTGAAACATGGACAATAACTAGCTCAGAAAGAAAGAGAATAGAAGCTTTTGAAATGTGGTGTTGCAGAGAAATTCTGAAGGTGAGATGGGTATATCGATTCACGAATAAAGATATCATTATCATCATCATCATCATCATCATCTGTTTACCCTCCAGGTTCGGTTTTTCCCTCGGACTTAGCGAGGGATCCCACCTCTACCGCCTCAAGGGCAGTGTCCTGGAGTTTCAGACTCTTGGTCGGGGATACAACTGGGGAGTATGACCAGTACCTCGCCCAGGCGAGGGATATGCAAGGAAGAGGGAAGGAATCGGCCGTGGCCTTAAGTTAGGTACCATCTCGGCATTTGCCTGGAGGAGAAGTGGGAAACCACGGAAAACCACTTCCAGGATGGCTGAGGTGGGAATCGAACCCACCTCTACTCAGTTGACCTCCCGAGGCTGAATGGACCCCGTTCCAGCCCTCGTACCACTTTTCAAATTTCGTGGCAGAGCCGGGAATCGAACCCGGACCTCCGGGGGTGGCAGCTAATCACGCTAACCACTACACCACAGAGGCGGACGAATAAAGATATACTGGATCTAATTGATGAGATGGGAAGGATTTTGCAAAATCTAGCCAGAAGAAGGGATAGGAGTGACAGGACACATCTGCAGACAACCAGGACTTCTTTAAATGGCTTTTGAAGGAAGTGTAGGTGATGGAAAGGGCAGGGATCAACCTAGAAATAAGAAGGTTAGCACAGTTAAGGTGACATGAAGATATGCATCAAACCACTCTCTGGACTGAGACCCAATCAACAACAACAACAACTGAAGCTTTCTAGTTTGTACTTAAAAATTCAAATATTCTACTTAATGAACTTGTAAGAGATATTAGCCGTGAATATTCAAGTTTTTCATCTATCGTCCATGTTGAATAGCACGTGATGTCCTTTGTAGTACAGACCGACCAACATTTTGGTGATATTAATGTTTCTTTAATTGTAAAACCCAGTAAGGCTGCACTTTAATAGAACTATCCAGGGAGCACATTGTGTGAGACAGCATGACCAATATCTAACAGCCTGCCGGATGAAGACATTCTCTGACAGACACAACAAAGGCTAGCCCGAGGGCTTGTACTGGGAGACACGCATTAGGACTGTGCACCTGTTAAGAAGGTCTACTGTGTACCTACAGGTCGCCCACTGTGCAGATCAAGTCATCCTGGATACAATAATAATAATAATAATAATAATAATAATAATAATAATAATAATAATAATAATAATAATAATAATAATAATAATAATAATGACAATATTAATAGTAATAATAATAGGTCCGCCTCTGTGGTGTAGTGGTTAGCGTGATTAGCTGCCACCCCCGGAGGTCTGGGTTCGATTCCTGGCTCTGCCACGAAAATTTGAAAAGTGGTACGAGGGCTGGAACGGGGTCCACTCAGCCTCGGGAGGTCAACTGAGTAGAGGTGGGTTCGATTCCCACCTCAGCCATCCTGGAAGTGGTTTTCCGTGGTTTCCCACTTCTCCTCCAGGTGAATGCCGGGATGGTTCCTAACTTAAGGCCACGGCCGCTTCCTTCCCTCTTCCTTGCCTATCCCTTCCACTCTTCCCATCCCTCCACAAGGCCCCTGTTCAGCATAGCAGGTGAGGCCGCCTGGGCGAGGTACTGGTCATACTCCCCAGTTGTATCCCCCGACCAAGAGTCTGAAGCTCCAGGACACTGCCCTTGAGGCGGTAGAGGTGGGATCCCTCACTAAGTCCGAGGGAAAAGCCGAACCTGGAGGGCAAACAGATGATGATGATGATGATATTAATAATAATAATAGACTAACTGAACAAATCTTCAACTTATTGAACAGTTACAAATCCAAACCAGTTGAAATTGAAAAGGATATGAAAGACGCTGGAATTAAAATAGATGCAATAGAAACAGAACTGTCCGCCTCTGTGGTGTAGTGGTTAGCGTGATTAGCTGCCACCCCCGGAAGTCCGGGTTCCATTCCCGACTCTGCCACGAAATTTGAAAAGTGGTACGGGGGCTGCAACGGAGTCTACTGAGCCTCGGGAGGTCAACTGAGTAGAGGTGGGTTCGATTCCCACGTCAGCCATCCTGGAAGTGGTTTTCAGTGGTTTCCCACTTCTATTCCAGGCAAATGCCGAAATGGTACCTAACTTAAGGCCACGGCCGTTTCCTTCCCACTTCCTTGCATGTCCCATCCAATCATCCCATCCCTCCACAAGGCCCCTGTTCAGCATAGCAGGTGAGGCCCCCTGGGTGAGGTACTGGTCGTCCTCCCCAGTTGTACCCCCAGACCCAGAATCTGAAGCTCCAGGACACTGTCCTTGAGGCGGTAGAGGTGGGATCCCTCGCTGAGTCCGAGGGAAAACCCGACCCTGGAGGGTAAACAGATTAAGAAGAAGAAGAAGAAGAGGAAGAAGAAGAAAACAGAACACGTTTCAGAGAAGTAACACGAAAGGCAGGATTTCAGGATAGAAAGTAATTAATAACTGGAAGAAAATGGGCTCAAGAGGAAACGGAACAACATTCTCAGAAAATGAAAAAAGTTTGAAAACGAAGAAAGTTAAATGCAAATAAAAGTAACTAAAGTTGATTTATAGTACCCTAAAGAGGGTTATTCGAATAATAATAATAATAATAATAATAATAATAATAATAATAATAATAATAATAATAATAATAATAATAATAATAATCATCATCATCATCATCATCTGTTTACCCTCCAGGTTCGGCTTTTCCCTCGGACTCAGCGAGGGATCCCACCTCTATCGCCTCAAGGGCAGTGTCCTGGAGCTTCAGACTCTTGGTCGGGGGATACAACTGGGGAGAATGACCGGTACCTCGCCCAGGCGGCCTCACCTGCTATGCTGAACAGGGGCCTTGTGAAGGGATGGGAAGATTGGAAGGGATAGGCAAGGAAGAGCGAAGGAAGCGGCCGTGGCCTTAAGTTAGGTACCATCCCAGCATTCGCCTGGAGGAGAAGTGGGAAACCACGGAAAACCACTTCCAGGATGGCTGAGGTGGGAATCGAACCCACCTCTACTCAGTTGACCTCCCGAGGCTGAGTGGACCCCGTTCCAGCCCTCGTACCACTTTTCAAATTTCGTGGCAGAGCCGGGAATCGAACCCGGACCTCCGGGGGTGGCAGCTAATCACGCTAACCACTACACCATAGAGGCGGACTCGAATAATAATAATAATAATAATAATAATAATAATAATAATAATAATAATAATAATGACAATAATACAGAACTCTGGAAATTAAGAAGTAAAGATGAAATATATTGGAACGTAGAGAATGTAACAGAAAGAATACGGAAGAAGCGATTTATATTTTTTTCGACATTTATACAGAAAAGACGACTACAGGTTAAGCAAACAGATCTTCAAATATCTTTGGATCAAGAAGTTAACAACAACTTGGAGTCATGAAGTCAAAAAGGTATGGAAAAAAAAGCAACATAAGGGGAGAAGAAGCAACAGAGAGATATTTTTAGAAAGAAAGTGTTAAAAATGGAAGGATTCTAAGGCCGGAAGGAAAAGAAAACATGCTCAAAATGGTCAGAGGAGAGGAAACGGAGAAAGTGAAGAAAGTGAAGGAGTACTGGAGGATGAAGGAACGATAAAGGTTGAAGCACAGAAACTGGTAATAATAATAATAATAATAATAATAATAATAATAATAATAATAATAATAATAATAATAATAATAATAATAATAATAATAATAATAATTTTTGATAGTAGTTTAACGTCAGACTAGCACATCAAACGATTTCAGGGACGCAAGGATGGGAAAGGGCTAGAATTTTTAGTGATCGTGGCCTTAATTATGATACATTCCCAGCATTTGCATGGTGTGTAAATGTTAAACCACTGAAAACCGAATTCAGGGCTGCCGACGGTGGGATTCCAACCCACCATCTCCCGAATGCAATTTCATGTCTTAACGACCCTGACCGCACGGCCAACATGCTCGGTAATACTAATCTGAAACCGTAATAAATGGCGGTAGATTACAAGTAAAAACATCGAAAAAAATTATCTCAAGAATTCGAGGAGCAAAATGCGAAAATAATATTTGGATGACACAGAAAACACACAAAAGGTCACATATGCAACAAACAATGGCGTTCAAACTTCTACGGACATCTGTTCAAAATGAATAACAATAGGCTGACAAAGAAACTTCTAAACATAGTAGCCTACTGTCTCTGAAAAAACACAACAGTTTGATAGTACTATAGATGTAACAAAGGTATACAAGAAATTGGTATTCCTGAAGGAACCATTCAAGATTGAACACATTCTTGAAGCCTAGTAAGCAAAAATAAATTTGCAGAGAAAAGTAAAAGGTGATAAATTGGTTAGAAAGAAGAATGCAAAGAAAGGAACTCGATAAACGAATAAAGAGTTACTGGGAAGAAAATAAGTAACATTGAGCTAAATATCGTCAAATGAGCTCCTTAGAGGGGCATAACAAATTAACAAATAGAAGAAGAGGAGGAAAAGGCTGAAATTTTTCAGCTTTGTTGTTCGTACTTTATATGGATCATCTACTGAAATGTACTGATTGGCAGGGAGTCCGACTCGTTGGCTGAATGGTCAGCGTACTGGCCTTGGGTTCAGAGGGTCTCGGGTTCGATTCTCGGCCGGATCGGGCATTTTAACCTTAATTGGTTAATTCCAATGGCTCGGGGGCTGGGTGTATGTGGCGTATTCAACATTGCAAATCATCCTAGGTAGGGCCCTCATCTTCACAGACATACAGGTCGCCTAATAGGCCGTCTACTAGAAAAAGACCTGCACCAGGCTTCTCCCGAGGCCATACGCCATGATATATTATAGTAGCAAGGTGGGATTCATTTAGCTGGAAATCATTTTTATTTTTTTTAAATTATTTTAATATGCTATTTGTTCGGGACGTCGACCTATGAATTTCGTTTGCCCCTACTTACACCATGTGTGAGGAACCCGCTTGTATTATGTAAATGGCAGAAGTGTAAAGTGTTGAATGTGAGGAAATGTGAGGAATGTTAAGAACGACACAAACACCCAGGCTCAAGGCCAGGGATATTAATCATTTACGAATAAAAACCCTGACGCGGCAGGGAATCTAACCCGGGACCGCCGGGTGACACGCGTACACGTTGCCCCCTACACCGCGGGGCGGGAAAGCTCGAAATATAGTAAGCAGTCTGGACTATGCTGGCGACTTGGTCTTAATAGCAGATTAGGCCTGCAGTCTAATATCTTGTAAAGTGCTAATTGGTGCAATAAGTATAGCATGAAATTTAGCCTTTCCCAGAATAAATATATGTCAGTAGGAAATAAATCCAAGCGTATTGAATGTCAGATTGGGGATACAAATCTGGAAAAAGTAGACAACTTCAAGTATTTAGGATGTGTGTTCTCCCAGGATGGTAGCAGAGTAAGTGATACTGAATCAAAGTACAGTAAAGCTATTGCAGTGAGCTCGCAGTTGCGATCAGCAGTATTCTGTAAGGAGGAAGTCAACTCCTGGACGAAACTATCTTTGCATCGGTCTGTTTTCGGTCCAACTTTGCTGTACGGAAGTGAAAGCTGGGCGGTCTCAGAATATCTTATTCATAAATTAGAAGTAACAGACATGAATGTGGTGAGAATGATTGCTGGTACAAACAGGTGGGAACAATGGCACGAGGGTGCTTGGAATGACGATATAAAGGTTAAATTAGGAATGAACTCGATAGATGAATCGGCTTCGGTTGTGAGGTCGTGTGAGGCGAATGGAGGAGGATAGGTTACCTAGGAGAACAACGGATTGTCTTATGGAGTGTAAGAGAAGTAGAGGAAGATTATAACGGCGGTGGTTAGACTCAGTTTCTAACGATTTAAAGATAAGAGGTAGAGATCTAAACGAAGCCACAAAACTAGTCACACACAGCAACAGTGGTTAGTAAATTCACAGAGGCTTGCAGACTGAACCCTGAAAGGCATAACAGTCTATAATGATGTATGTAATGTATGTATAATAATATTTATCGGAGCCAATCCAGATTGAAAGGGGACTGAGACAAGTAGTCGGCTTTTTGCCATTCTTATCCAATTACGTTTTGTAGAAAATCGTCAAGGAGTAGCTCAACAGAGATGAGTCAATAGGCCTTTCCAATAGAGTTGGAGTTGGGAGAATGAAAACTGGAAGATCTAGAAACTGCCACAATGTAAATTGAAAACTTTAAGGAAACATATTCAGTGTAAGAAATTAACACTCAGTATGGTAATGTTTACTATTTACAACATCAAGGAATTGAAGCACATGGGTGAAATTCTAATTTGAAACGTCGGCGAGATCTATGCCATTTGGGAGAGAGCAGAAAAAATGTAGTTGGCATTCAAACTCCATCTTCATCATCATCATCATCATCTGTTTACCCTCCAGGTTCGGCTTTTTCCTCCGACTCAGCGAGGGATCCCACCTCTACCGCCTCAAGGGCAGTGTCCTGGAGCTTCAGACTCTTGGTCGGGGAATAAAACTGGGGAGAATGACCAGTACCTCGCCCAGGCGGCCTCACGTGCTATGCTGAACAGGGGCCTTGTGGAGGAATGGGAAGATTAGAAGGGATAGACAAGGAAGAGGGAAATAAGCGGCCGTGGCCTTAAGTGAGGTACCATCCCGGAATTCGCCTGGAGGAGAAGTGGGAAACCACGGAAAACCACTTCGAGGATGGCTGAGGTGGGAATCGAACCCACCTCTACTCAGTTGACCTCCCGAGGCTGAGTGGACCCCGGTCCAGCCCTCGTACCACTTTTCAAATTTTCGTGGCAGAGCCGGGAATCGAACCCGGACCTCCGGGGGGGGGGGCAGCTAATCACGCTAACCACTACACCACAGAGGCGGACAACTCCATCTTAAGAAGTAGAAATTAAGACACCCCTGCAGTCGTATCAAGTACATACACTAGCATACAGTAGTCAATCAAAAGTGTCTATACACAGCAGGAAAAGCCAGAAAGAGAATTTCCGAAGAAACAAAAAGGAGTATGCAGAAGAGCTACAAAGAATGAGGCAATAGCAGTATGGTAACCACTGGGATATGCTTATGGGTGGAGCTGAGTATTGACAATTACAGCACGACTAGTGTGTCTGAAGGTTATGAAGGGCTGCAATAGCACTTTCTGGATCAATGAGGAAAGCAATGGCGAACTACTTCACTCGCATCACAAATTAATGGAAGGAAAATAATTTTGCGAAACTTAATGGGACAAAATAATCCTCATCTTGCAGGAAAGTGTGGGAGGCGCGGAGGGATTGAACATTGTGGCAGGAAGAGTAGATGGAAATCACAAACCGATTAGAGTAAAAGTAAGACGCAATATGCCCGTCTGAAGTGGCTCAGACGGTTGACGCGCTGGCTTTCTGGCACCAACTTAGCAGGTTCGAACCTGGTTCAGTCCGGTGATATTTTGAAGTTGCTCAAATACATCAGCCTCGTGTCGGTATATTTACAGGCACGTAAAGGAACTCCTGCGGGACTAAAATCCGGCACTTCGGCGTCTCCGAAAGCCATAAAAGTAGTTAGTGGGACGTAAAGTCAATAACATTATGATTATTAGGACACAAATATAATATGTAGATGATGTTAACACAAAACTGGGTGTAATGGAAACATTCAAAATATCCAACTGTGGTCTTGTGACTCAACAAACAACAAGAACCATATTATTATTATTATTATTATTATTATTATTATTATTATTATTATTATTATTATTATTATTAATTTTTTTTGCTAGGGGCTTTACGTCGCACCGACACAGATAGGTCTTATGGCGACGATTTTTATTATTATTATTATTATTATTATTATTATTATTATTATTATTATTATTATTATTATTATTATTATACAGGTAGCCTCCTGTTGTAAGGATAGTGTACTAACTTTCCACCTGAACACCCTGGAATCGATTATTGGCTCATCCATTTGGAAGTTGGTTCGGAATTCTCAGAATCATCTGAGAAGATATCTGCTATGAGAAAGAACGGACACGGCCCACGGCTGAAGACGTCTACACGATGATGATGTGACATTCGAATAACAGGAGGACATTTGGCTGGTCAACAATTTTGTTATAGTAGTATTAATGACTGAAAATATGCAGAACAATAATTCTTTCAAAAATTTTAAGTGATACCCTAATACATTGCATGTGCTTTTGTTTTAACTTTTTATAGTTCCGAACAGTAGATCACACAGCCCTAAAAATCAGTGTAAAATGTGTCGAATACATAACTGCAATTCATTAATTTATTTATTTTCCAAAACAAGGTGTCATTGTCTGCGTGATCCTCAGCCTTGTAGTCGTAAGGAACGTGAAATCTCAACGACAGAACAGAGGAAAATAAATTTTATTTTCACCTGTTTGAAATCGCACGTGATCTCAAGGATGCAGAAAAATAATTTTCTATTGGGTTAATACAACGGAAAATGGTTGATATTTGAAGTAAGATAACCTAGATGTTTCAATATTTAACACTTTTTTTTTGCTAGTTGCTTTACGTCGCACTGACACAGATAGGTCTTATGGCGACGATGAGATAGGAAAGGCTTAGGAGTTGGAAGGAAGCAGCCGTGGCCATAATTAAGGTACAGTCCTAGCATGTGCCTGATGTGAAAATGGGAAACCACGGAAAACCTTCTTCAGGGCTGCCGACAGTGGGAATCGAACTCACTATCTCCCGGATGCAAGCTCACAGCCGCGCACCTCTAACCGCACAATCAACTCGCCCGGTCGAGATGATTATAATTAAGAATATTGGAAGTATGTTATTAGGCCAACATCTAAAATCATATTCCTAAGGATATTTGGCAGGGAGACCGAGTATTTTTTGCTAGGGGCTTAACGTCGCCCCGACACAGATAGGTCTCATGGCGACGATGGGATAGGGAAGGCCTAGGAGTTGGAAGGAAGCGGCCGTGGCCTTAACTAAGGTAAAGAAATGTTGTCTCTTAGGAGTTCGTTCACTTGCCAGTAAATCTATCGACATGAGACCGGCTTTTGAATACCGCATGACTGAGTCGGGGTTGAATCATCCGAGCTAGCACTCTGCCATCTGAGCCATTGAGCCAGCATTTGCCTGGAGTGAAAATGGGAAACCACGAAAAACCATCTTCAGGGCTGCCGACAGTCGGAATCGAACCCACTATCTCCCGGATGCACGCTCACAGCCGCGCGCCTCTAACCGCACGGCCAACTCGCTCGGTGAAGTTCAATCAGTATCTTGTAGACTTTCCGATTCATAAATTGCACGGTCATTGTAAAGCATTCAATCCTCTGACTTCCCCCTGAGATGAAAATTACAATACATCACTGAGTAATTACGACCTGTATTGTAAATGCACAAAAGAACTATATCTAACAACACAAGGTATAAGTGAATTAACTCACCACAAAACATTTTGCTTTTGACACTATGATAACATTGCAATGAGAAACTTCTCTGGCAGGTCTGGTTGAGCTTTGAAATAGACATAAATTCTCTTCTCGCTTTTTTAATGATTTTATGTATTCAAAGCATGTTCTGCGGGAAACTCTTTCATATCTTTTTTATAGGTAATGTTATACGGAACATTAACTTCTACAGCAACTCTAAAAGGAGATACTTCATGGCGTTTTTGCTTCATTGCCTCAGTAACTTCCTTAACTTAAAGGTAGTTTTTAAACACGCCGAAGGAGATGTTGTAAAATATCGAAAAAATAATTGTAATGACATTATGTTATTGGTTTTATAAACTACTGACTAATTTTAAAGTTTTTGAAGAATCTGAGGTAAAGAAATGTTGTCCCTTAAGAGTTCGTTCACTTGCCAGTAAATCTATTGTCATGAGACCGGCTTTTGAATACCACAGGACTGAGTCGGGGTTGAATCATCCGAGCTAGCACTCTGCCATCTGAGCCATTGAGCCTGATGTTGAAATTTTGTACTAAGCGAATTGTTGAAAATAACTGCGAGTACATACAAGCCAATATGAAGGCTCTTGGAGAAATGGAAGATAAATGCTTCACTATTAGCACTATGGAGAGGCCTTTGCCTCCAGGAATGAACTTGGTACTCATTTTTTGTGTAGGCTGAGTGAACCTCGGGGCCATGTACTACTCTAGATGTGGAAACATAATTTCTAACTATTTCGACTCCTTTGAGGGGAATCGAACCCAAGTTCTTATGGCTGGACCAAGAAAGCTGTTAACCATAGCTGAGCAGCCTCTGATCTATATATGATATCGTCGTTAAGCATGCCGAAACCGTTATGTGATAATAGCAGCACATATATCATAAAAGCGAGAATGTTTTGAAATGTATCACACGGTATTGAACCTTACAGTAGATACCAGAACCTGACTGGGCCATGTTTTAAACTGAAATATTTCACATAGCGGTTTTCGCAGACGCTTTGGCACCCCCCTTCGGTATTTCCTGACAAGGACGACTAAGGTAGGCCAGTGACCTCCTACCGGGTCCGAGGATATGATACAATCTCTTCGGTTCTCTTCGTCTAGTTTCCCCGTGCGCCTTCCAGAAAGAGCAACGAGAATATTCCGTCTCTTGCAGTTCTCCATCGCCAGCATACGAAAAGGAGGCCAGTGCCAAACAGTTTGTCAGCAGTTGGAGTAATGGAAGTGGGGACGGCAGTAGTGCTGGCAGACGTCAGTGTCTCACCGGAGTCTCAGTATTGTTGTGGTGGAGCACGGAGTACTGATAGAAGTACTGTGTGTGTACTGCCTTGGAGTACTAACTGTGTACTACCATGGAGTGTAAAACGACGCGAAGTCTGTGTGTGGAAAAGTTAGTGTGAGTAGAGTGGTGCAGTAACGTTGTTGAGAAGGGTATCGTGGTGCTCGTTAACACTGTTGAGTTGTTGCTGTTATGTGGCAACTGGTTAGATTTCAGTATTCAGTAGTTTACTATGTAGAGCGGCCACGTGAATTGATTGTGTTGACTCTGTGAGTTGCTGACTTTCTCTGGAGTTGAAACAAGGAACAGTCGTCGTGTGTTGTGGTGGTCAGCAACCTTGTGTCCAAATCTGTCTGCGTGCAGCTCTTGGAGTGTGTGAAATGACTGAGTATGTGGAGAAATTGAACAATGAAGCCTGTCTATAACGATTATAGGCTGTACCAGGTAAAAACTGCCCATATTGACTTGTGCTGTGAGAGACTTGTAAATGAGTAGAATGTGATAATAATTGAAGAGCTCACTGGAATAAGGATGCAAGCAACAAGCCATGAATTATTCAGGAGAGAGAAACATTATTTTTGGTGTTTGTTTCATGGTATACACTACTTCAACCTACTGCCCATTAAAGTATACAAATGCGTTTGTCTATTGTAAACAATATTTTATTGTTATAACTTAAGGTTTAGAAAATAATGTGTGCAATGGAAAATAATCTGCAAGTATGTCTTACGTTTGTATATAACAGAAGAGAAATAATGTACATGCACTTGGAACACAAATGACAGCAAATAATATTAGTGCTATAATACAAATAACAACAATAAAAATGTTAATAAAGTATAGATTCTATTTCGTCTATGCCTTTATTTAAATGATCTATTACACCTGGTGATATACTACCACAAGCACTGCCCATCATCTTCACTGATGTTCCATCCTTACACCACGGAGGACAACGTTCTGGTGGCTGTAAACTAGCTTGAAATTCAAATGTAAAACATAAGATGACACCACAGCATAGAGGCGTGATGGCAGACACTATTTCCACTGAAATTTCACTTTACAAAAATGTGTTGGTTATATTCTTATTCCGGGATGTAGGTATGTGTGTGTAGTAATTAGGTTATCCTGAAATGAAAGTAGATCAACAAAAGAGACAATGTTTTAATCGTAATAATATTCACTCGCCGTTTGTGTTTCGTTCACGTCTTACACTATCTGAAGACCATTATTCTAGAAAAGGAAGCACTCCTCTATGTCTGACTGGAGGTTGTTCATTTATAACCGAACAACTACTGGAATAAATTTAACCAAACTTCATATTTTGAATATACTGGCTCAAGGATAGTGTCGCGAGATCATGAGAATGTCAGACCTCTGGAGGTTCCTTCTGGTATTTCCTGTAATGCATGAATGATTCTGCAGTTTATGTTCACCCCGAGGAAATGTGACGTCCTCTGCTTGTATTATACCTTTCTTCTGGTGTCCCTATGGAATTTATGTAGGGAGAAATTAGAACGTTCCTATTCTGGCAGCACCCGAAGGTGCTAGAACTTCATGATGGTAAGTTTCTTGCTCCTTTTAAATTACGGCTGTAAGACCTTCTTTTCTGGATTTTCCCAGGCGGAACGCCCCGTCCAGACCTCCAGATAGAATGTGTAAATGTAGGTAGAGGGGATTTCTTTTATACCCGCTGAGAGGTCGCTACCCTCACCATGAAGCTTGGTGGTGCAATCTTCTAATTCCACATCCCCTGGACCAATTTTCTTGAAAATTATTCCACAAATTCAGTCAGAATTATAATTCATCATGGTGTTAATTTTATATTTTTCGCATACTTGCTACGGGGGTAATAAATTTATTTCTGACATGTAGTTTCACGTTCGTTTCGAAATCCAGTGAAGTCTGATAACGTTATGTTTATTCGTGGGAAGTTAATTTTTGTAACACAGTGTATGTCGGTGATATAGGAACTCTCGGTATGTTATTTTGTCTTTGAGGTCCGAAAGTTGTAATAAAATGAATGAAAATGATCCTTATAAAGTGGTTCGTCATGGGAGTATCAAGGTTTGAAAGATCTTGAAACCAAAAAAAAAGGATTGTGTCGGAATGATATGTTGAGAGAATAGGTGTGTAGATGTTGACGGCATAGGAAGCCTGTATTTAATGAGTAATGCCGCCGAGATGATAGGCGATGAAGAAGAATTTTTGAGACAGGCTATATTTGTCGATGGCGAAGAATTTTTGAGAAAGGCTGTATATTAAATGTGATATTCCTGAGGCAGGCTGTATTGAGATTCCGTTAGCGATCCGGAACAGCTGACCGGTTGAATGGTGGTCAAAGTTGAAGTGAGTGGTCTGTGACGCACATTATGATTGCAAGGCAAGAACTCCCCGTGAAAAACAATTTCTGTAGAAGATTGTAGCTCTTGGCAGTTATGCCCAAAGGACGATTTATGTAAAGTCAGCATAGTGAATATTATGGTACGCGACCTTTAGAATATAAGGGCATTATGAATACACGGTTGGTGTTATTTAACTGTTATAACAAATTTCCATTCAGTAAATTTCATATATTACGAGACGATAAATTATCATTAAGTCGGAAACATTGTGGGATGAGATAGTGGACGTTATTGAAGTGATAGTTTGGCTGTGTAGATTCATTGAATTTCGCTTCACTGGATATTTCGGGGATATGAATGTTTGAAACATTTAGATGGTAGGCGATTTTGGTTCTCATCCTATAATTAAAGTGTGAATTTTGCGGTGGTGATGATTACTGTTTTGGCGATATTCACGTAATGGTTGGCGTGTGCTGAAATTTGTTATTATTTTTTCAAACTTCATTGTGTATGTTGAGGTCATGTTTGAGCCGTGGATAGAATAGCCGCGCGTTATTTGTTTTCAATTTCACGTTTTATTTACAAGATAGGGACTTCGTTTCATTTCCAGACTTGCGTTCATTTTTGTGGCAAGATTCGTTTCATTGTGTGCTATAGTTTCTACAAGGTTTCCAGAGAAATATCAAAGAGTGTGTTTGAAGTTACGATTTCACCTGGCATTTTAGAGGGTATCATAGGAGTATACTGATGAGTAGACATTCCCATTTACGCTCGACGATAGGTTTAGGATGCGTGTGTGTATATAGAAGTTATTGTTAGGGTGTGTAGGTACTACGTATGGTCGAAGATAGATTTTAGGGTCTCGTCTGTATATATTCAAGTCTTAGGTTAGGTGTTTTGTGAAGTGACTTGAACGATGGTAGTGTCTGCAGTAGTATATATAATGCGAAGAGTGTTAGCAAAGTAATATCGAGGCCATGTTTCGGCACAGCCCTTACCATCTGGAAGGTGTTTACATAAGATTATGGAAACACAAGTGGCATGAACGTGAGGGCTGTCCAGCATTGGATACTGAGCTAACGGTGATTGATATTTACTGCTGTTTGCCACGCGCGTTTGAATTCATTGAGCTTTAGTATTTTAAATTATTTTTTCGGGCTTAATTGATTTGTCGTTCAGACGTCCGATTGTTTGATAGTGTACGTGTTGACACTTGGCTTATATTTGTGAGGCTTGAGTTACGAATGCGGTTTCGATTCGTCAGCTGGGAATATATTTTATTTTCAATTTTCGTTCTTTCATTTTATAATAGATATGATTTTGATCTATCGATAACTTGTAGTTAGTTTATTCGGACAAGCATAAGCAGATGGATCTGTAATGGTAGTCATGAGTTGTAAATATGGAAAGACTTCCTTAGATTGTTTTTGGTATTTTTGATTTCATTTTATCATGTGGACTTGTAAGTTTATTAAACTTAACGTAACCGTTTATAACCTGAAAGTTGGTTTTATAAGAATATTTTTCAAGTGATTTGCCACTTTTTCTTTAACTTCAGTGTTTGGCATTTCTTATAAATGCATGATGAATATGTGTTTCCTGCAGTTTTGTTCCTTCAGAACGACGTAAAGTAAGATCCTCTCGGATCGAGTTGTTGTTGGTTCCTTCTGAACAGCTATTTGGGTGATGCATGTTTCAGCATCGGGATTATTCCATAACTTAAGGGTGTCACGAAATGACAATACGTGGTGGAAATTTATTTTTACTTATGACTGCTGCTGTTAACTTGTAGTGAACACCATGCTTTCCAGTAGTATTTCGCAACCTATCCGAAGCAACCGATAGTCAATTTGGTTCGATTAAGGGTCCATTCGGTGGGTGCTCCCATATGCGACAGGCTATTTGTCTGCTGAATAACCTTAATTAAATATAAATCTGGAACTCTACTTGTTGAAGGCCAGATTTACCACGGATCGTATGGATTAATTTTCAGTTATCGTTTGGATCAATAGGTGCCCGATTTTCAGGTTTTATTTTTGCTGTTCCAGTTTTCGCTGCCCACTTATCTGTGAAATTTCTACTTTCCTCCGAAGAAAGTTCTTTGATGAATGTAACAGATAAAATTCACACAATGCAATGTGACTGCGTTTAAAAGATAAAATAATAACATTTTGTTTTGATGAATGATTTTATAATATAATTTAATTTTTTTGCATTTTGATAATTCAATAAAATTGAGTAAGCACATACACTGACTGACAGAGCAAATGCAACACCAAGAAGGAGTGGTCAGAACTTTATGCCAATTGCAGGGTAGACTGACGTCACTGAGGTATGCTCATGATGTGAAATGCGCCGCTGTGCTGCGCACGTAGCGAACGATAAATGGGACAAGGCGTTGGCGAATGGCCCACTTCGTACCGTGATTTCTCAGCCGACAGTCATTGTAGAACGTGTTGTCGTGTGCCACAGGACACGTGTATAGCTAAGAATGCCAGGCCGCCGTCAACGGAGGCATTTCCAGCAGACAGACGACTTTACGAGGGGTATGGTGATCGGACTGAGAAGGGCAGGTTGGTCGCTTCGTCAAATCGCAGCCGATACCCATAGGGATGTGTCCACGGTGCAGCGCCTGTGGCGAAGATGGTTAGCGCAGGGACATGTGGCACGTGCGAGGGGTCCAGGCGCAGCCCGAGTGACGTCAGCACGCGAGGATCGGCGCATCCGCCACCAAGCGGTGGCAGCCCCGCACGCCACGTCAACCGCCATTCTTCAGCATGTGCAAGACACCCTGGCTGTTCCAATATCGACCAGAACAATTTCCCGTCGATTGGTTGAAGGAGGCCTACACTCCCGGCGTCCGCTCAGAAGACTACCATTGACTCCACAGCATAGACGTGCACGCCTGGCATGGTGCCGGGCTAGAGCGACTTGGATGAGGGAATGGCGGAACGTCGTGTTCTCCGATGAGTCACGCTTCTGTTCTGTCAGTGATAGTCACCCCAGAAGAGTGTGGCGTCGGCGTGGAGAAAGGTCAAATCCGGCAGTAACTGTGGAGCGCCCTACCGCTAGACAACGCGGCATCATGGTTTGGGGCGCTATTGCGTATGATTCCACGTCACCTCTAGTGCGTATTCAAGGCACGTTAAATGCCCACCGCTACGTGCAGCATGTGCTGCGGCCGGTGGCACTCCCGTACCTTCAGGGGCTGCCCAATGCTCTGTTTCAGCAGGATAATGCCCGCCCACACACTGCTCGCATCTCCCAACAGGCTCTACGAGGTGTACAGATGCTTCCGTGGCCAGCGTACTCTCCGGATCTCTCACCAATCGAACACGTGTGGGATGTCATTGGACGCCGTTTGCAAACTCTGCCCCAGCCTCGTACGGACGACCAACTGTGGCAAATGGTTGACAGAGAATGGAGAACCATCCCTCAGGACACCATCCGCACTCTTATTGACTCTGTACCTCGACGTGTTTCTGCGTGCATCGCCGCTCGCGGTGGTCCTACATCCTACTGAGTCGATGCCGTGCGCATTGTGTAACATGTATATCGGTTTGAAATAAACATCAATTATTCGTCCGTGCCGTCTCTTTTTTTTCACCAACTTTCATCCCTTTCGAACCACTCCTTCTTGGTGTTGCATTTGCTCTGTCAGTCAGTGTATTTCCTCCTCATTTCAAGTAGTTAGCTCAATGGTTCAGTACGAAGTTGAAATATCTTATTATGGCTGGTTATTTATGTCCTTGATTCTAAATAAGAAATATGTTACAACATTTTATTCAAAGGGGACTGTAAGTGGAGGTAATCTTCGAAAACCAAAATATTCATTCCTTTAAAACTGTTCGACGTACGAAGCTAACATTCTTCGTTGTGGTAAGCTTTATGTCCACGATATTTAATAAAGGGTTGTAAACACTACATTTCTACGAAGTTAAAACGAGGGTTAGATTCGAAAACAAAAGGATTCATTTCTCCAAAACTGTTTGACTTAAAAATGAGGATATATTTTTCACGCTTCGCTGACAGTGGAATCTAAAAAAATTAAAACTGTGAAAGATAACTTTCTGTTATAATCCGTAGCGAACCACGGACATCTTGCTGGTAGATTTTTTTAAAAAAATAATCATGTCTCGTAATTTCGTTAAATTATACTTACCACTTACTTGCTATGCATACTAATCTCTCCTATTTGCTGTGAGGTATTGCAGGTATATAGCCTAGTATTTCCTTCGTAATAGGGTGAGGATTATTTTACCTCACTCTGACAAACATCTGAGAGAGAGAAGTAAGTTAATCTCATGTAAGGAATTTTTAGTTCACTAATGAAAATTTAAAGAAAATTGTGAGGTAATTGCTGTAATTATTATGAGGTAGCAGTTCTGGGGCAATGTAATTGAAAATCCTTGCTAGGCTGCACGTGGGGAATGCGCTAGTCTGATTAAAGAGAGACAATTAACTTTAATTGAATGCAGGATTATGTCACAATTCCCAGTCATCTGTCACGAAATTGTGCACCAATATCGTGTTTAATTATTGTCTGGTATGTCGAAAGTAAAACTACATGAGATCACTCAGATGCATCTTATTCTTGTATCTATCGAATTCAGTAATGTTTAACTATAGCGAAAGTTATAATTAGACCTTGGATTTTTAGATGTTAAAATGTTTACTTTAGTTCCTAAAATAGGCTCTCAAGTATGAACAAATAGGTTCTATAAATCTAATTTTAGGCATATTAAATCGTACGTATTATAAAAAGCATTGATCAATTAACTATTTTTATTTTGCTTATTTTTTTTAATTCCTTAGGGGAAATATAAAACAAACTTTATTCTCCTCCTTACTAAAAACTTCGAAGAGTATTATTTTCCAATCTGATTTGAAATGGGGAAATTCCTGTAACCAGTGTTTAATATAAAAGACGACGTGGAAGCTGACACTTTCGACATAATGCACACACTGAACAAGTGAACAACTTAAATATCCTCAGAGAATGAAATGGAGGGCTTCGTTTTTAGAAGTTCAGTAGACGCTGTCTACTGCCTCGTGTTACACAGACTACGGGCGTTTTTACTGCGGGAGGTTATTAATGACTCTGGGAGTGTGGTTTACAAATTCCCACTTTTAAGATTTAAAAAAAAAGTATTTAAAGAGTGTACTGTTTTACAACCCTGTTAACAACGATGCTAAACTCGTACGTCGAACACTTTTAAAGGAATGAATATTTTTTTTATTTTCGAATATTCATCATCATCATCATCATCTGTTTACCCTCCAGGGTCGGTTTTTCCCTCGGACACAGCGAGGGATAGCACCTCTACTGCCTCAAGGGCAGTGTCCCGGAGCTTCAGACACTTGGTCGGGGATACAACTGGGGAGAATGACCAGTACCTCGCCCAGGCGGCCTCACCTGCTATGCTGAACAGGGGCCTTGTGGAGGGATGGGGTAGATTGGAAGGGATAGGCAAGGTAGAGGGAAGGAAGCGGCCGTGGCCTTATGTTAGGTACCATCCCGGCATTCGCCTGAAGGAGAATTGGGAAACCACGGAAAACCACTTCCAGGATGGCTGACGTGGGAATCGAACCCACCTCTACCCAGTTGACCTCCCGAGGCTGAGTGGACCCCGTTCCAGCCCTCATACCACTTTTCAAATTTCGTGGCAGAGCCGGGAATCGAACCCGGGCCTCCGGGGGTGGCAGCTAATACCGCTAACCACTACACCACAGAGGCGGACATTTTCGAATATTACCTCCACTTAAGCTCCCATTCGTGTAAAATATCATAACATATTTCTTATTTAGCATCAAGCACATAAATAAGCAGCTGTTAGAAGATATTTCAACTTCGTACGTCTGTCAATTTCCCAGGAATTAATATTTTTGTTCTGAGAGAAAAACCCAATTTACTCTTTCTAGACTTAGAATGTATAAAACATTTAATTTCTAGAGCAGGGCCTCTCAAACGACCAAAATCTCACGCGTGCAAACTAAGGCGCAGAGGTCCTGTGCACAGTGCATCGGTCCCAGTCGGCTCGGCTCGGACCAGCATGTCGTCTCTGGGCTACTCGGCGAAGCTCTGCTCAACTCGGCTCGGATTTGGAGCGCTACGGGGCAAGAGAGGAGGAGGGAGAGAGGCGGAGCGAGCGAGACAGGCGTGGGGAAAGAGAGAGACAGCGCTATTGCTGCATATCGAGGAGAGGGGATCTGTACTCTGATCAACCAAGCGAAGTCGTCTTTTGCACCATGCACAGTGCAATGCACTAGTGCATGCACCCTGAGAGGCCCTGGTCTAGAGCATAAGAAAGCATCAGGCAGAAATCTCAATATATCATCATGACAAATATTTTAACGCATATACATCCGGTTCACATTGTTTCCGACCACCCTGTGTGTGTTATTGTTGCTTGTTGATGAATATGCTTGTTGTTTAGAAGGTGCCTAACAACTCGGTCATCGGCCTATTGTGTTATTGACATTGCGTCCCACTAACTACTTTTAAGTCTTATAGGAGAGTTCTTTTACGTGCCAGTAAATCTACCGATACGAGGCTGACGTATTTGAGCACCAGCCAACATACTCGACGTTTATAAGTTGTGTTCCACACGAAGAGAAGATACTCATCCAGGAAATGAGACGTCCGTCTGCAGGCATGTGGCTGGCTGCTGATTGGACAGAGATAGTGTCACGTTAGCAATTCAGGAAGGGGTATGAAACCCGAGAACGAAATTTGTCATGGCTACACAAAGTTCACAAAGATAAAGCTATGTGGTGTGCAGAATAGGTGCAAGAAGGGTAGTCTAATTGAAGGGGAGGCTGTAGGTTACGTCACAACAATAATAATTGTATTACTGCTACATATTTTAAGGCGTCTTGGAATTCAGTCCGATAGGAAATTTTTACCGCATCGCAAACCAAAGCATAAATTTACGGTAATTGAACACCCTTAAATGCCATCGAATTCAGTTTTAATCGACTCCAATAATATGCGAACAGAGGAACTTCAGTATAAGGCGTAGCAGAGCTCTAAGGCAACACACCGGAGATAAAAATATATTTTTACTTAATGCATGGATTTTCATGAAATTTTTCGTGGGAATGCCACCTGTAAGTAGAGATATCACGAACATTTTTTCATATACACTTAATAGTTTTTCCACAAAAAAATTTAATTTTTAGTATTATTTCATTTTTCATATAATGTAATTAACATGTTAATGTAAATTCGTAATTAGGTAGATAATACGTCTTTTAAAAGCACTAAGTACCGATTTTTCTGTGCATACTTTATATAAGGAGATATATCGTACTAAAGTTTGTGTAATTTTTACGTTCTAAAATTTTAGACTTAAAAATACCTACTGCTCGAAAAAATCTGCAATCAAAACTTTATGCGCAGGTTTCTTAATATAGTTGTAATACATATAGGCCTACCATAAAAATTTTGTTAAATTTGTCGGAATATTATGGGAGAAAATAGGATTTAAATGTAAAATTACAATTGACCAACAAAGCATTATTACAGTGATAAATTGTTTGAATTCAGCGGAATAACTTCGTCAAAATAAAAAAAATACTCAATACTTTCAATATCAGTCATAAAAAACTTTCACAAAACTGACCAAATATCAATTTTTATATCCGGACAAAATGAAATGAAATGGCGTATGGCATTGAGTGCCGGGAGTGTCCGAGGACATGTTCGGCTCACCGGGTGCAGGTCTTTTGATTCGACTCCCGTAGGCGACCTGCGAGTCGTGATGAGGATGAAGACGACACATATACCCAGATCGCGTGCCAACAAAATTAACCAATGATGGTTAAAATTCCCGACCTCGTTGGGAATCGAACCCGGGACCCCTGTGACCAAAGGCCAGCACGCTAACCATTTAGCTATGGAGCCGGACTTAACTCTGGAGAGTCGCCTTAATAAAACTAAGGGACAATGATGCAAATACTTTATTTCTATGACAGAATATCAGCTGAAGACTTCTGATTGACGGTCACTTGAGTAATAGCAACAGCTGGGAATGGATTCCTGGAGTTTTCACGTACTTCCTGCAGCAGGATACTAGTGTAACTGTTGCCATTGTTGTTCAAGTTCTGTCTCGCAGGGTCTAATACACACTCCGTGGTCCATGGAACAGACTGATCAAACAAGTAGGTTAATATTCGGGAGACAATAGAGCGATACACGTGTTAAATGTTCACTCAACTCTGAGCATTGACGCTGATAACACATCTGTTGTCATTCGTTTAACTGCGTCACTGTCGTGGCGGTACTAATACCGAAGATAACAGGCATTGTCCGCTATTGCCAGTCTGTGACACTTCTACCTGTGACATAGGCATATGCCCACTTAATACCGATTCTAGATTATGTGTTCTTGGTGCGCTATTTTTGACAATGGGTGATTACAACAATACTAACAATGATATAACATTTTAAATATTCTTCTTCTTCTTATGACGCCGTCTCCACCGAAGGTTGGCGATCCAATTGATTATGATTACACGCGAAACACCAGCACGGAAGATTTCTATCGACGTATGTCCATACCACCGCCGCATGTCTTTCAGCCACGAATTTCTCCATCTTCCCACGGATCTTTTCCCATCTATCTTCCCTTCAATGATCAGTCGGAGAAGTACATATCGTTCACCTCTCATAATGTGCCCGAGGTACCTGAGCTTACGCTCCTTGATGGTTATGAGAAGCTCTTTCTTCTTGTTCAAGATGTTGAGGACTTCTTCATTTGTCTTCTTTTCTACCCGAGATATTCGGAGTAATCTTCTGTATAAGTACATTTCAAAAGATTCAATCCGCTTCTCCAATAAAGGGCTGAGCGTCCACCCTTCGAAACCATACAGAAGGACAGGAAAGACATTTTAATTTATTTAATTTCGTGTGGCTAATGCTAGCCGAGTGCAGCCCTTTGAAGGTAGACCCTCCGATGAGGGTGGGCAGAATCTGCCATGTGTAGGAACTGCGTGTTATTGTGGTGGAGGGCAGTGTTATGTGTGGTGTGTGAGTTGCAGGGATGTTGGGGACAGCACAAACACCCAGCCCCCGGGCCATTGGAATTAACCAATGAAGGTTAAAATCCCCGACCTGGCCGGGAATCGAACCCGAGACCCTCTGAACCGAAGGCCAGTACGCTGACCATTCAGCCAACGAGTCGGACAGGAAAGACATAACAACGTAGCATTCGAACTCTGAGCTGGAGGTTGAGTTCTCAGCTGGTGAATACGGTCCTCATGGTATTGAACATATTTTTGCTTGGCCAATCCTGGATAAGATTTCACATTTTTGGTTCACTAGAGTTCCAAGATATTTGATGGAAGATACCTGTTGGACGATGTTGTTGTTGATGTAAAGGGAGGGCGGCCTGTTTTGGTGTTTTCGAGAATAATATGAGGTTCATTGTATTCTTTCGTTTATGTACCAATTATCTGTTGAAGGAAGTCTCTATGGCAAATGTTATCTCACGTCATCTGTAAAGTAACGAGGGAAGTGTCTGAACAAGAGAATCACAAATCGCGCTGAAAATTTGCACATATGTTGAGTGAGGCCAACTAGGCAGAAGCACTAGAAGAAATATTTCCGAAATTAACTCCTACCATCACTACACGGCATTAAGGGTATCACAGTTTTGAAGTGCGCGCGCTAGTCAAGCGCGTAGTATGCCTCGCACCTGGTTGGCGACTCGAGAAGAACGTTCCAAACGAGTGTCCTTCTGTACAAGCGATCACAAGATGCTCTGCGGCATGGGACATTTTATGTCGCATCCTTAAAATGCATTGCAGGTATTGTTTTAATTTTGAATCATGTAATGTATCACAAATAAATATCGTTACAATACAGAATAAACAGAACCAAATGTCAAGCAAATGACGAAGCTACTCCGCATATTCAACAGTATTATTACAATTGGCTTTACGTCGCACCGACACAGAGAGGTCTTATGGCGACGACGGTATTGGAACGGCTAGGAATAGGAAGGAAACGGCCGTGGCCTTAATTGAGATACAGCCCCAGCATTTGCCTGGTGTGAAAATGAGGAACAACAGAAAACCATTTTGAGAGTTGCCGACAGTGGCGTTCGAACCTATTATCTCCCGAATGCAAGCTCACAGCTGCGCGCCCTTAACTGCACGGCCAACAGTCTTTCATTGTAGTCCATATCAACATAAAGTACGCGCACCTTTTAGCGATACATGGACATCCTAGTGCTGAACAGGTCGAACTCGGGTATCTTCGAGATTTGTATTGGCAACCTTTGAAACACAAACTATGAATCGCTTATGCATCGCTGTGTGACATCTGGCGTACACTTTACGCACTAGTACTGTTGTTGTTTACACAGCAAAGCCAAACTATAGAATTCATGCTGGGAACAAGATTCGCATCGAGAAATGTTATATAAAGTGTGTATGACACAGTTGTTGGCTTAAGATAATAAAGGTTTAGAAAATTAATATCGATCGATCATATTATCGATTCAATTCAGATTTCATTTTCATTCAGTTGGCAGTATAACCGGAACCGTGAGAGGTCCCTCCTTACTCTACCACCGCGTACAAAGAAATATCGCTAAAAGGTGCGCGGACTATACACGTCTCTCACATTCCTGAATGAGCCATCAGTTGCAATCAAATTTTCACCATCAGAACTGTTTGGGTTACTCTCATAAGACAGCTCATTTGAGGCGTCAGCAGGAGTAGAATTGCTGTTGACGTTGATGTTACTGCGTCCCATGCAACTGGTGATGATGCCAGTAAATACCAACAAGCACAACAAACATGCACAACAATAAACACCCTGTTTACAAGAGACGAAGGTCTCAAAGAAAACGAAAACATAAACATACCATCCAAACTGTCCAACAGATCCTGTTGTTCAATCCTGAAAGGCATTTCAACAAATATTCCATATTTTTCTTCTAGACAAAAAATATTTTTTCCGATATCGACCTTCATCAATCAAAACACGGAGCATTTCACGTATAAGTTACTAATATATTGTACGCGTTTGCCGCGTCTGAAGTATTTCTTCAAGTGTCAAAACCAGAGCAAGAGGAGCACTGTACTGTAGCGAAGCGAACTCTGGCGCAGCCAATCACGCACACACAACCTGTGCGCCAATTTAAACATATGAATCTTATGTGCCTTCTAGTACGAGGGGAGCTTAATTCCGGAAATAGCTTTTTTTCACAGTTCTGCCTAGTTTGGGCTCAGCAACGTGTGTGAAACTTTTCTGCACGGTCTGCGATTCCCCTGCTCGAACACTTCCCTCGTAAGGCATATTATCCAGTACACTTGGAATGTTGAAGAATATAAAGAAAATGTTAAGATGTTTGAAGAGTGCGATCGATAGTGGAAAGTAAATTTGGATGAAAATGAGTATCGTTTCAAACCACAAAAATGGTCCAAATTTTCAATAATTTTAAAAACACACGAGAAGAATAGATGGCTATTCGTAGATCTCGAGATCTAGAGATTGCATATTTGAATTCGAATTTATTAGTTACAATTTAACACTGAGATTAATGTCCGTATCCATGGCTAAATGTTTAGCGTGCTGGCTTTTGGTCACAGGGGTCTCGGGTTCGATTCCGGCAGGGTCTGGAAATTTAACCATAATTGGTTACTTTCGCTGGCACGGGGGTTGGGTGTATCTATCGTCTTCATCACCATTTTATCCTCATCACGACGCGCAGGTCGCCTACGGGTGTCAAATAAAATGACCTTCATCTGGATAGCCGAAATTGTCCTCTTACACTAAAAGCCATACGCCATTTCATTTTATTTCATTTACTGAGACTAATGTGCCCCTTTCTTTATCTAGCACCTACATTTAAACAATATACTGAATAACAACTGCAGAAAAAATCGAAGGAAAAAACTGAACAAAAATCTGAAGTTTGAGACCTCAACAACAGACCATGCAGGTGACCAGGACTTAATTTCAGACTGTGTTGGAATCTTACACTCTAATACCTTGGAACTTCAAAAGGTAAGTAACGAGTAGAGTTTGAATAAAATGAAAAAGAAAAAACATTTTCTCTTCTTCTTCTTCTTCTTCTTCTTAATCTGTTTACCCTCTAGGGTCGGTTCTTCCCTCGGACTCAGCGAGGGTTCCCACCTGTACCACCTCAAGGTTAGTGCCCTGGAATTTCAGACACTGGGTCGGGGGATACAACCAGTGCCTCCCCCAGGCGGCCTCATCTGCTATGGTGAACAGAGACCTTGTGGGGGATGGGAAGATTGGAAGGGATAAACAAGGAAGAGGGAAGGAAGCTGCCGTGGCCTTTAGTTAAGTTCCATCCCGGTATTTGCCTGGAGGAGAAGTGGGAAACGACGGAAAACCACTTCCAGGATGGCTGAGGTTGGAATCGAACCCCCTCTATTTAATTGACCTCCAAGACCTCTCCGTTCCAGCCATCGTACCACTTTTTTAAATTTCGTGGCAGAGACGGGAGTCGAATCCGGGCCTCCGGGGTGGCAGCTAATCACACTAACCACTACACCACAGAGGCTGCAAAGAATCATGGATATGTGTTGGGCTTGGAAGACGAGACAGTGAGCTCCCTCTTAGCAGCCTCTGGCTTATTTAACGCCGCTCACACTGGAGGTAAATGAGTTCCGATAAATTGAAAGAAAAATGAGCGAGGCTAATAAATTATGAGAAAATGAGAACATTCTATACCTCATAAATTTAATACTGATCTTCTTCATTATTATTATTATTATTATTATTATTATTATTATTATTATTATTATTATTATTATTATTAATTCTCCATTAGGGTCTTCTAGGAACCACGGGCCAATTTCAATGATTCATCCTTTGTTGTCCTTCTTCCAACATTCCTTCATCTTCTCACTATGTCTCCTTTTCCTGTTCTCGGACCATTTTGAGCCTGTTTTCCTTCCCTGCCGATCTTCGAAACATTTCATTTTTCTAAATCTCTCTCTCTCTCTCTCTCTCTCTCTCTCTGTTGCTTCTTCTACTCTTATAATGTTTTTAACCGAATCTTTCTTGACTTCATGAATCCGGCTTTTGTTGACCTCTTGTTCCAAGGATAGGCTATTTGAAAATATGGTTGATTAACCTATTGTCATCCAATCTGTGTCCAGTAGCATGGCTAAATGGTTAGAGTGCTGGCCTTTTGTTACATGGGGCAAGGATTCGATTCCCGGCAGGGTGGAATTTTAACCATAATTGGTTAATTCCCCTGGCAGGGGGACGGGGTGTATATGTCGTCTTTTCAACCTCATGACGACGCGCAGGTCACCTACGGGAGTCATATCGAAAGACCTGCACTAGGCCTCTCTTGGGGGCCACACGCCATTATCCATTCTGTATAAATGTCCAAAAAATATCAATCGCTCCTTCCGTATTTTTTTCTTATATTTTCTCTATTCCAATGTATTTCATCACTACTTCTTGTTTTCCAGAGTTCTGTAGTTCTTTGCGGACTAAGTATTTTCGGTATAATTCTTCTTTCCAGTACTCATAATTTATTCAGTTTGTAATTCAGTGCTATAGACACTCACTCGCGTATAGGCATTCCGGTTTGACTACTGTGCTGTAGTGTTCTATTCTGAGGCTTTTGGATGAACGCTTCTTTTGTAGATATTTCTGATCATACGTATGATCTTTCCATCTTGTGTAACCTTTCTTCTGTAGCGCATGTTTCCGGACCGTCTCCTCGAATTATTATTATTATTATTATTATTATTATTATTATTATTATTATTATTATTGTTATCATTATTATTATTATTATTAGCCAACCCTGCGGTGTGGAAATAACGTGCCTGTCTCTTATTCGAAGGACCTGGTTTCGATTTGCAGTCAGTTAGAGGATTTCAAGTATGGACTCAGTGGTAGAACGGGGCTAATTTAATACGATAAATATGTTCTCAAGCTCTTAATTACAGGAAGAAAACGAAGAAAAAGGAGATGACACTACTGACCTAGCATAATAGACGAACAATTGTTGCCGTGGTTACAAAGTGTCGGAAAATACGCGTGACGCTAATTCCAGGTAGACTCCCAGTCCTAAAACTTATCCAAGTTAAAAGGAGGATTGTGAAGACGCTTATTAAATTGTTTTTAGTTGTGTTATTACTGTTAGTGTTTTAACGGAGCACAGATTCAGATGGAACTTATGGTGATGATGGGATAGAAAACAATTTTTATTAACCCATTTGTTAAAATATGCATTTACCTTCAGACACAGTTACACCAATATTACACACAAAATGGACTTACACATACAGAATTTCTTACTATACCATGTTGAAGAATAATTTTTAATCACTGAATACCTATGACATTAATATTATGCTTAACAACACTATGACAACGACCAACTCACGGAAAAATATTAAACATAACCATATATAAAAACTCAAGACACACAAATAAGCAAATAATTACAACTTCAAACACCAATTCAGACACCATAAAATATAGAAAACCACTTAACAATTTGCCGGCCCCGTGTTGTAGGGGTAGCGTGCCTGACGCTTACCTGGAGGCCCCGGTTTCGATTCCCGGCCATGTCAGGGATTTTTACCTGGATCTGAGGGCTGGTTCGAGGTCCACTCAGTCTACGTGATTACAATTGAGGAGGTATCTGACAGTGAGATGGCGGTCCCGACATAACGGCCGAGAGGATCCGTCGTGCTGACAACACACCTCGTAATCTGCAGGCATTCGGGCTGAGCAGCGGTCGTTAATTAAGGAACAGCCCAAGCATTTGCCAGGTGGGAATATGAGAAAACACTCAAGTCTCTATTGAGGACTGCCGACGATGGGGATAGAACCTACTATCTCCCGAATTCAAGCTCACAGCCACGTGACCCACCCCACCCTGCCAATTCACTCAGTAATTATCAAATTTAGTGGCCTACAGAATGAACGATGATCTAAGATTATTTGTAACCTCTCGGAAAACCGTGAGTAGTAAGCGAGATTACGTGTGACTTGCACGTCTTGTATTCAGCTAGGTACCACCTTTTTATTACTTCTGTATCGTTCAGGTTTATCCATTGGCATACCTTGGCTGAATGGTCAGTGTAGTGACCTTCGATTCATAAGACCTTGAGATCGATTTACAGCCGGGCCGGAGATTTTAGCCGTGTTTGATTAATTCCTCCAGCTTGGAGGCTAGGTGTTAGTGTTAGTCTGAGTACACATTTCATTGGCATTGAACAGATCACGGTACCAACCACCACAGAAACACACAAATTAGTGAACACATCCTTCAGCAAGGGCATCCGATCGTAAAAAATACCTTAATCCACATTTGCGCCGACTCCAGATAACAGTGAAAATTTTCATAGGAAAGAAAAATAGAAAGAGGAAAATGAAGAAGGAGTAGATGGTAGAGTGTGTTGGCTGTGAGGTTTGAGTCAGGTAGCTGTTACCTTGCATTCGGGAGATGGTGGATTCGAACCCCACTATTTCCCCTGGTTTCCCATTTTCACACTAGACAAACGCTTAGGCTGTTCCTTTCGTCCCATTCTTTGCCTTATACAAGCCCATCGTCGCCGCACGACCTCTATGTGGTGGTGCGACGTAAAACATGTAGCAATAAATAAATAAATAAATAAATAAATAAATAAATAAATAAATAAATAAATAAATAAATAAAAGGGGAAGCATAAGAAGAAGAAGAGTAGTCAAGTCAATAGAGCATATATAACTTTCCGTAATATCTGTCTCACTTATAGTTCTGATGATACAGGACTTACTGAAAACAGGGTGATGTTATCTAATGATATTTAAACCAGGGGTTCGAATCCCACTGTCGGAAGCCCTGAAGATGTTTTTCCGTTGTTTCCCATTTTGACACTAGACGAAAGCTGGGGCTGTACATTAATTAAGGCCACAGCCACTTCATTCCTATCCCATCGTCGCCATAAGACCTATCACTGTCGATGCGACGTTCAGCCCATTGTAAAAACAAATGTGCTAGAGGCTGCAGGGTAACATCGTGCCATTTTCACCCTGAAAGACGTAGATTCCATTCCCCGTCAGGTAGATGAACAATTTTTAAAAAGCGAGATTTTCACCTCCGGAGGCGAGTATGACACTGAGGTTCACTCAGCCTACACCAAAAATGTGTACCAGGTTAATTCCTGGGAGCAAAGGTGGCCGGCTGGAGAGCAGACCACTCTACCCCACCAAGTGCCGAGGTTGCGGACAGTGGCGGTTTTTACCTTCCACCCCTCCAAGGCCTTCATGGCCTGTTTGAATTTTTTTTTTTTTTAGACCATGGCTGGAGCCTTCCCATACGAAGAATGTCCTTCAAAGTGGCCACAAACATCTGGTTGTTGATGCTTTTTTTATTGTGCGCAATATAGCGCGATGTAGCGTTATTGTGGATTTTTGGGATTTCCTTATACCCGTAAGACCTTGGATTATGGAACCAGTTATCCTGTACATAAACGATCTAACAAGCGAAAAGTCTTACCTGACGTATTACTTGATACTAGGCCGTCGTGGCATGTAATGCAACTGACTGCTCCTGATGTAGAGTATAGAATGAAATTCATTCATGGTAAGAAATTAGTTTCTATGCATCATTCAGATCTGGAAGATGTTCTTATAATCGAAATTTGCATTGCAAATTGATCACATTGTAATATGCAAATGAAGGAACCCTCGTGTTTTTGCTGCGAGTTGAAGATAAGTTATTGTCCTTGCTGTGCCAATGAACTGAGTATCAAAACCCGGATATGACCAAGTAGCGAGATGAAGCACGCCTAAGTGAGAATCGTATGAATCAGTGAAGTGCTAGTTTCAAGGCAATGAATGTAGTAAATTGTGCTATGTAGAAACCTAAGCAGTTCTCGCCTAGTGAATTTTGCGTATACGTTTCATTGTTCTTTTTTGACTACACGATACGCTATGTGAACTGAGGGTTGAAAAGAGTCATGGAAGTGTATTGGTGGACCCGGTCCGTTGTGAAATAGCTCGTTGTGGTAAAGATCGCGAGTTGATCTCAGTCAGGACAGCGAATGCGTATTAAGACGGCAAATGCCCTCATCAAGTAAAAATGTGCAAGTATCACTACCACAAAATTCATTTCACTCAAGTAAGAAATTGCACCGCCTCTGCGGTGTAGTGATTAGTGTGATTAGCTGTCACCCCCGGAGGCCTGGGTTCGATTCCCGGCTCTACCACGAAATTTGAAAAGTGGTACGAGGGCTGGAGCGGGATCCACTCAGCCTCGGGAGGTCAACTGAGTAGAGGTGGGTTCGATTCCCACCTCAGCCATCCTGGAAGTGGTTTTCCGTGGTTCTCCACTTCTCCTCCAGGAAAATGCCGGGATGGTACCTACGGCCGCTTCCTTCCTCCTTGTCTATCCCTTCCAATCTTCTCATCCCCCACAAGGCCCCTGTTCAGCATAGCAGCTAAGGCCGCCTGGGCGAGATACTGGTCATTCTCCCCAGTTGTATCCCCCACCCAATGTCTCACGCTCCAGAACACTGCCCTTGAGGCGATAGAGGTGGGATCCCTCGCTGAGTCCGAGGGAAAAACCAACCCTGGAGGGTAAACAGATCAAGAAAGAAAGAGACTGCAGAGGACAAAGAGGTGATATTTTTGCTTTATCTGGCGAAACTTCCGTCTAGTATTCCCAACTGAAGCAGGATTACGATTGTGACTTCATAGCTGAATAGTTTCCTATTTTACAGAATCCGATGTCGTCGCTCCTATGCCAAACCCGGGAACGTGGCAAGGCTCTTCCTATTCATTATTTCCCTTAAGACTGGTCACGCCCCTCGACCATATATTGATATGCTGTCCGTCAGAACAAATTTCGTTGAGTTCACTTCCCTACGTCAACATATAAAGGAAAATGAACCTTACTGTACCGTACTGTAGTAATGTATTTTTGCATGATATATCTACCCGATCCTAGAGTATGATGTTTTATATCAATATGTGGCTGGAATGTTTGACCAGTATTAAGGGAAGTAATGGATAGGGAGAGAATTGTCTCATTCGCAGTTTTGGCATAACAGCGAAGATATCACACCAGGCAGCAATCGCCCGCCTCCGTGAAGTAACAGTTAGTGCCCTTATAGTAGCTGCCGTCAGTGGGAGCCGGGTTCCATTCCTGGAACTGCCGGAAATTTATGAAAGGCCGGAGGGCTGATATATGGTTGAAGTTGAGTATGCAGCTCACCCCCACTGGGGGTGTGCCTGAAAAGAGCTGCACCACTTTGGGATGAGGATGCAAGTTTTGTCCGACTCGTTGGTTGAATGGTCAGCGTACTGGCCTTCGGTTAAGAGGGTCCCGGGTTCGATTACCGGCCGGGTCGGGAATTTTAACATTCAATAGTTAATTCCAGTGGCTTGGGGGCTGGGTGTTTGTGCTGTCCCCAATATCCCTACAACTCATACACCACACATAACATTATCCTCCACCAAAATGACACGCAGTTACCTACACATGGCAGGGTCTGCCTTACAAGGGCTGCACTCGGCTAGAAAAAGCCACACGAAATTATTATAGGCAACAATAGATAATGTTGGGTTTTCTCACAAAGCAAACACAAACGTTTCCTTACACATTTTCAAGGATTTTTCCAAGAAAATATCTGTTGAAATTTCAGGTGAAATCATTCCACATAGTTCACTTATAAGTCAGAAATTATACTAACCTGTGCCCGAAGTGTACTGACCCGGCATGACGTGTTGTGTCCATGCGAATGATCTGCATATATTGGAGTATCACATGATTGGTGTGAGGCAATCCCTCCAGTCTTGTTTGATTTCATGGCTGTGTTAACTCTGTTCCGGCACTCAACTAAAAGATGATTTCCTTGGACGAGAAAGGAATCAAAAAGATTGGTTTATTGTAAGTTACCAAAACCTTACATCTGTGCCCAGGACTGGCACCTGAAACTTGTGGTCGTGCAAGTTGTTCTATCATTAGGAAAATATCCCAATACCTTTCACTGATTCTGCCAAAGAATTTAATTCGTCCAAACACTTCTACTTTATTGCTGTCCCCAAAACTGATTTTCCTTCAAGTGGGAGATTCACACCATTAAATCCTTAAACAGACACAAGCTATATATTGCACCCGCTCACTTCCTGAGTCCCAGACTAGCATTTATCTCAGGGGTGATCAGTTCGAAAACGATAAAAAAATTATATAAAGGAAATCAAATTATATATCGGCGTATCAAATGAACACAGGGATGAACGGGGCATGCAAATTAAGGTTACGGGGGACGACTCATTCATGGACACAAAATTTTGACTCCACAATAGGACTGGGATGTGGCAACTTAAATTCCATGGGCATACTGGACTAACTACAATGAACAGATATGGAAACTGCTTCCTATTGAAATTGCAATGAGGAGCAATTTATTCACTTATTTTGCATACTACACATGATGACAATTATTACATTGGGACACTTCCATCCTGAAAAATAAATGACATACTACTTGGATTTACCTCACTACTCTGGTAGTGTAAAACATCTGGTGAATTCGCCCCAATTGGTTACTGGGGATCGAATTCACATTCGTATGAGTGGACGTTTCACCGCTGGAGATCTTCTTTCGGAGACGAAGGCACTACAGTAACATTTTACTGTCGTCTCCTCGTTCCGTTTGGACATGAGACACTTCCGGTATGTACATTCTGGTGAGCCGGTCACCCACCGTGGAAATGTTATCGCCTCGAAAAACGGGAATTTATAATACGGACAAACTCTAGCCTATTATTTCCAGATTCACAAACACGCCAGGTAGAGTTCATTAACTCAAAGCCTATTTTAACATTTACACTTGTCAATACGACAAGACGTACGGAAAGGTTCATTACTATGCTCTGACCATGAAGACATGTGCCGTCCGTGGGTTATTTACGTATCTAGCGCTAACAATCTCCCCGTGAAAACCCAACATCTGGTTCTGAGCAATTCGACACAGGACGACTGTCCCTATCATATCCTCCTATGATTATTAAATAATATCATTACCATTCTTTATCTGATCATTATCATATTCTGTGACTACCATCTATTAATTTATTATAATCATTAATTTCAATTATAATCCTATATTTGATTATTATCAGTTGTCATCCGGGATGATTATATGCCAACCCTTGCCGACGTTTCAAACGAAGGGTCGTTCTTCCTCGTAATTTATCCGCACAATTTAATGATCAGTTTCCTAATAAAATATTATTATTATTATTATTATTATTATTATTATTATTATTATTATTATTATTATTATTATTATTATTATTATATTAGTAACCATAAATCATCGCCCATTAAATATCTTAACTTCCTTTCATCATAATTATTATTCTCAAATTACTATTGCAAGTTCTTCATCTTCTGCTTCTTCAACTTGTCATTATTATTATTATTATTTCACGTTTACACTACCGTTAGCGATATTTATGGTTAAATGCATAAACCTTTACAATTTCAGTCTACTTTGGCACTACGCAATTGATTTAAGACAAGATTCACTTGGAGTATGATTATTATTATTATTATTATTAATAAAATGGAAAGGTGATATTTTAATTTCCACTCTTTAGAATTTAGTCACATATGTTAAATCCCTTCATAAACCACTAAGATCTGCTTTATATCGGTCGGGAAAACACGGTATTCGGGACCGTACCTTCGGTTTCGTACTGCCGTTAATTTATATGGGGGCACACGTCCTCCCAAGACACATCTCACAACCTATGGCACATCGCGGCTGGGCAAATACCTCCAATGCCGGCGATTGCTAAACTATTCCTTCCAATTTGAAGTCCATTTCCTTTTATCGGAACTCTTCAAACATTTAATTCATAAATTAATCCTCGGTGCGTGGATTCTGCCACTAATAACACCGGAATATGCATTTTATATCATCTTAGGCCTTGAGATTCATCTATTTCATCATTACAAACAATACGGCTCAATTTATTTCACGCCGAATATTCGTCCCTCATGACTTCCAACTCTAAATATGGGCTCAAACCACTCTGGGCTTTTAACATATCGTGACCATTCTAATTCACGTGCCTCTATCGCTTTTAAACAAATTTTAATGGTTAAAATAAAGTCCAAAGCGTGAAATCAAAAATTTACGTAAAATCAAACTGATTACGCGAATGAAAGTCTTTAACGCTACATGTCATCTCCACATTGATTATTATTTGCACTAGCTAACTAACGAAGCACTGTCATTATTATTATTATACTTTAACTTGCAAACGCACAATTATTATTATTATTATTATTAATTTACTTTCCTTTGCCAACTCACAAACATTATTATTATTAGTAGAAATCGTGATTATCGTAACCCGTAATCATCCTTGCTATAATACTTCAACTTCTCGCTCTTATTATTTTCATCAAAAAATAAAAAATAAAAAAGTAGCTTCTTTTTTTTATTCTTCTCCTTCTTCAAATATTCTCATTATTATTATTATTAGTTAAAAATCTCAAATTTTTCATTTCAACTCCCAACATCATTATTATGTCCAATTTATAAAAAAGTAAATTCTTCTTCTTCTTCTGCTGCTTCAAATATTTTTATATTATTATTATTACTTTAATGACCTTCCGTACGCAACACAAATCTTACATCCTCTGGCACTTTCATAATCTGGCTGTTTGGTAGAAAATATTCCTAACTACCATACAAATAATCACCGCAGTGATTGAAATCAAATAAATGGGTTAGCACAAGAAGGAATTTAACACTTGAAATGAACTTAATTCAAAGTATTACAAACGGCATGCATTAGTTGAAAGAAATATATCCCATATTTACATTATATACAACAAACAAATACTCAAATTAATTAATCTAAACCATTATTACGTTAATATAAATTAGTTCGTCCGTCTAACAAAAAAATAAAATCATGGACTCGGGAGGCGGACCATGTTAAGTAACCATAATTAATCTACATTGAACCCCGTTTAGTCGCGATAACATCCTCAAATATTAAATTTGTGTACTCATTCCTATGTAGTATTCCATTGTCTCGTAGCGGGAGATAGGCCTCACGGCCCCATGGTGATTTACTCGTCCATCATGTCGCACAATATAAACTTAATACAGCAAAACACTTCTGTGCGATTACCCATGATTAACACCTTATTAAATAATTTACACTATTTTATACAAGAATACTAATTAAAAAAACACTTATAGGTGCGCCTAGACCCCTGACACTCGCACAATATATTCTTCATATAAGCCCGAAACACACGTCGTGACACATTACGACGAAGTGTCGTTCATTTGAACCGGCGCGTATCGCGTCTTCAACCGGCACTTCCTGGTTTATTTCTAAGCCGTCTTGATAATCGCCTAGCTCCTATCGTTCCCTGCTCGGATAGTTATTCACCGTCTATCTTGGGCTATTTACTTCAGGCTCCGCACACTGCCTTCCAAAGGTATTATCGGCGTTCCGTTAGTTATTTATTATTTAATCACATGACATTTATTAAATTCAACATACAGTTGTACTGATTATTTACACTCGGTACTATGGATTATCTCACTGTTCGTCTTCATTCTCATAACAACTCACGCACTTTTAGCTCTAAACTGACTTCGAATGAGTCCCGAGGTACTGAATTACAGAGTCAACGTGTCAGAGTCTCAACTACTACTGGTGACTGGTAAGAACTGATTGATGTGAGGTCCCACTACTGGTTATTTATGGACGACATGTTTTCCCGCCGGGGTCATCCGCGGTCATCTCCTAGGGAGGGGGGTTGGTTATCCTAAATTGGCATATGCAGGTGGATTTTGATCCCTTGCTTTATCCTACTTAATAAACTGGCGATACACATTCATGTGTCGTATTCTGAACTCATATCGTTCGGTGATCATGGAAATATCACTTAATTCCTGTCCTCCACCTTTCGCGCGCTAACTCGGCGTCCCTGATGGCGTGCTCATCTTGACCAATGGCGAGATAGCGTGGGTCATTTCCACGAATTCATTACTTTAATTTATTACGATTACAATTAATCAACATGGGAATGATCTCCCAAAAATCCGCTCTATTCAATTATGTGGTTGGAATAATTTAATTATTGTTATCGGAGAAACTAACTGGAATTCACTCTGAGTTTTTCTTATGTTGGTTTATCTGCGGGCCTATGATAAATTTTTCTATTGGTCAACACCGCATCGGTTAGTTTAAAATCTCTTCCTTGCAACATGACAACACAAAATGCCTTGAGGCAGTGGAAAATAATGGTACGTTATATTCTCGGTATTGGTGCTGCCTGCTTGCCCTTGTTCCGAAATACCTACTCTTTCACTTCCTTGTAGTCATTATTCTGTTGTTGTGAGCTCTAGATTTAATCCTCTTAGCTTTTGACCAAGAAACATTCTCCCCATAATGACAAGCTTAACTGTGGCGACGGACAGTCGCGATATGTCTAGTTTATGTTGGAATCCTCCCGTCCACACAAAACTGACACTGTATTCCATTTAATATTCCTATATATCTGTATTTATCTTATAAAAATCAAATCATGAAACTAGGGCCTATCTCATCCGGGTACAATATAACAGTTTTAGCACCTGCTGCACGTCACACAACCTGTATGCTAGTGTGAAGCCATTACCAGCCATGAACTTACATCTCTCAGTTCATGTTGGTATGTCAAACATTTGCAGGAATAAACTTTTCTCACCGTGGTGAGAATGCGCGGTGATCTTCGCCAAGCATTGTAAAGTGCTTAGTAGTTATAAGTAATGGTTTGATGAAATTAATTATTTTTTTGATGTTTGTTTCATTCCATAGGTAGTATCATTCATGGCCCTTATATGAGGGGTTTCCAATTTGTAAGGGCTCGAGGGCCATATTGGAAACCTTAGTCATGTTCGCGGGCCGCACTTTAATAATAGGCCTATCTTCGTAAAATTCTGTATATAGTAGACCTACAGAAGTACCATTATGAAAAACTATTCATAATTCAATTGAAATAAAGGTTTGATAATTTTAATTACTTAGGTAAAACATTATTTTACAATAGCATAAAAGAGTGAAATTTGGAGCCGGGCTGAGTGGCTCAGATGGTTGAGGCGCCGGCCTTCTGTAGCCAGCTTGACAGGTTCTATGTTATATCATTCCGAAGGTGGTCAAATACGTCAGCTTCGTGTCGACGGATTTACTGGCACGTAAACGAACTCCTGCGCGACATAATTCCAGCAACTCGGCGTCTCCCAAAAACATCAAAAATAGTTAGTGGGACGCAAAAGCCAATCATTATTATCTGAAATTTGGATTTTAATTTTTTTAATGAAAAGTAATCCATTCAGATGAAGTGAATTCTTAAAAAGAGGAAAAATTATTAAAGAATGAACTAGTTCGGACTTGGGTCTATAACGAATATAACAATTAATACTTTTTTGAACGACCTATAAAATATTATTTTGTAACTATTCTTCACATTATTTATTAAAATGCTCTCGCGGGCCGCATTATTTGGCTTCGCGGGCCACATGCGGCCCGTGGGCCGCCAATTGGAAACCCCTGCTTTATATTGTACGTTCATATTTATATATCGATGGTCTAATTAGAAAACCTAGTATTTCCCAATGCTCTTCCAATTCATTACTTCCCTTAAGATTGGTCATCAGAACAATTTTCGTTGTGTTCATCTTCCTGTGCTAAAGTGTATAGAAAAAGAACCTGCAATATTGTATAGGTAGGAGTGCATAAATAAGTCATGCAAACATACATTCCTATAGTACGGTACAGCAAAGTTCTTTTTACCTTTGAACATCGGCTCAGGAAAATGATCCCAGCGGATATTGTTCTGATGGACTACATATAAATATGTGGTTAGGAGGCGTGACTAGTCTTAAGGGAAATAACAGATAGGGAGAGCATTGAGAGGTAGGAGGTTTTCTAACTAGGCCATCGATATGAAAACAACTTCATGGATTGACACTAACTGTAAAAGAAAGAAAAGCATCTATTTCATTCAAAATTTCAACATTCCGTGAGTTCATTGGTAATGACTTGTAGCGAAAAACATTTTTGTTCTAGTTCCTAAACGTCACACTAACATATCGAAGGTTTTGGGCGAAGCAAGGATAGGACTGGGAAGGTAGTGGCCATGGCCTTAATTACAGTATATCCCCCAGCATTTGCCTAGTGTGAAAACGGGAAACCATGGAAAACATCTTGAAGGCTGCCGGCGGTGAGATTCGAACCCACCGTCTCCGAAACGCAAGCTGACAGCTACGCGACCCTAACCGGATTGCCAACTCGCTTTTTTGTGTAGAACATCTCCTTGAAATTATTCCCAGTACTCGTTGTGCGGAAACACCATTAAACTTGACATTCCGGCAATATATTGTATTGATTCACTCATTCGGATGGAAGAAAAATGTAGAGCGTTTTATTGGTGAATGAGGGAAAAAATATTATTCAATAAGTAATCTATCCACTAGTTTTGTGTTTCTTTAAGCTAATGTTATATTTTATAATCAATGGTAGGTTCTCAGCAATCTGAAAAAAAATCGGTGCCGTAACTAATTAAACAGTCTTTTCTTGAAAACGGTGTGAATGAAACGACATAGTTATGTAGGGTTAAGAAAAGTTTCTTCAATTTCATTTTTCAATGAGCCTCCGTGGCTCAGACGGCTGTATGCCGGCCTCTTGCCGCGGGGCTCCTTGGTTCAAATCCTAGTCAATGCATGTGAGGTTTGTGCTGGACAAAGTGGAGGCGGGACAGGTTTTTCTCCGGCACTCCGGTCTTCCTTGTTACCTTTCATTCCAGAAACACTCTCCATTACTATTTCATTTCATTCGCCTGTCATCAATCATTGCCCCAGAAGAGTGCGAAAGTCTTCGGCAGCCGGCACACTTATTATCCTCCAGCTAGATAGGGGCTTAATTCATTCCATTCCTAACCCTATCAAATGACTGGGAACAGGGTGTGGATTTTCATTTCAATTTTTCAACATTTTTGATGGTGATATCATACTGACAACACTTGCTCACAATTAACCATTTTAAATTAATCACTCGTTTAATTTAAGTAGAAATAGTTGTGCTTCGATTTAGATTTAGATGGCTTCTGTAGGATAAATTTTTATTCGGCCAAAAATCCTACATCCTGTCCAGCAATTCTAACACAAGCAACTGTCCCCTTTTTCCATAGAATAATAATTAAACAATGATTAATATTATGAAGGTACTGAACATCCACAGCCTGGAATGAGTGAAACCTCCATCTAGCGGCGACGATAGGAATGTGCCCGCTGCCGAAGCCTGTCGCAATTCTCTGGGTCAATGATTAATGACTGACATGTGGAATGATATTGGAGAGTATTGCTGGAATGAAATATGACAGGAAAAACCGGAGTACCCGGAGTAAAACTATTAAGGTACGATTTTTGCATAATAATAATTATATTGAAAATGAGCTGGCATTTTTCTGGACGAGTCTGTATGGGGGAATCTGGATGATAAGAAAATCTCATGACCTTACTAGTACTCATGATACTTGTTGATTAAACGATCCTGTTATCTAGGTCATCGGCCCACCAACTCCCATAGAAAATCTCAGATATATTTAAGAAGAGACGTTTGAAATTTTTCGGACAAATTCTGAGAATGAGAAACCAGAGGCTGACCAAAATAATTCTGATCCTTCCCCTATCAATGAAAGTAAAAATCAATTGGCTGCTCGAAACTGGAAAATATCTTCAGGAAACGGGCATCACGGATGGCATTGTATTAGACAGATCTAAATTCAGAAAATTAGTGGAAAATCAACCCTTTACACTCCATTCAAGCACTAGGCTACCACTAAAATAACCTGGTCAGAAGATCGGAAGAAACTCCACAGCGAGAAGGCAACGACATCATCTAAATTAGTTCAACCGCGGTCCTTAGTCGGGCCAAACGAAGAAAGAATAATGAGCAGACATTTGGCTGGAAAATATGACGTTCCGTTTTAATCTACTGGTTGGCAGAGAAACCAGAACTTGTTGTGTCACCAATGACTGAGTATTTATTAATTTTATTGGGAACACACTAAATATGTCAACAGAGATCCTTCGCATGCCAATGTCGCAAAAAGAAATGCTGAATGGTTATTTTCCACTATAAACAGAATGTTTCTGTCTCAACGGGGCTTGATCCCGCGATCTTAGGAAGCAGAGGCCGATCTACCGTCGACTTACGGATGATTCACGCCGGCCAAAATAAGTACCAGTATAGTACATCACATTACAAATATTGATTATAATTTCCGATGTTGATAGACATTTATTTCACAACAAGTGGTAATAGTGAACGTACAGTAAGGTTTAATGGATTAAGGTAGCTTCAGTCTGATCGCATTAGGCCAGTTCATAAAACCACACCGTCTATTGGGCTTGGCCCTCAATTTACTATTAAATTATTATGATTATGATTAAAAGGCATAACAGTAATGAAGTTGAATGTGTGAAGATCTATTAAGAACAAACTAAAATTATTCACGAGTTGTATTTTTGGGCTTATGCCGTGTAAATAATTATAAACACACTCAACGTTTCAAAAGGAACACCAAAAGCTATGAGAATCTATCGTCGTACTAGCAAGGCGTTATCGATAGAGAGGATACAGCAGACTCGTAAGGAGTTGGATTCAATCTCGAGGGAGTTGCTACAGCTACATCTACGTCTCTCGAACTTCGTAGATGAGGAATTATGGAAGGTGTTTGACCGTATTAATGCAGTGCAAGCCAACAGCATAATAGATCAGGTTAGGGGCAGGCATATTTCCAAATATGAAAGGTTATGTCAGAAGCAGAAACCACATGCCATTAGACGTGATTCCAACAAAGTTATCATAAATTTGTCCAGTATGCCTTTGAATGAAACCCAAGAGGCAGTTCTCGCCAAAGGTCTCAAGAATTCCAATTGAGGAACTTATTACATCTATAGAATCCTCGGTACATAACCTCACACCTGAAGAGGCTGAGGAAGTTAGACAAGAATGTTCCAGAGTTCTCAGGACCGCTAATCCACCTAAGTCCAACTTTAAAAAAGGTGAAATCCGGGCGCTAAAATATCTAAGGGACAATTCTGACATAATCGTTCTCCCCGCTGACAAGGGTAACGCGACGGTGGTGATGGATAAAAATGAATATGACAACAAGATCTTGTCCTTGTTAGCTGATCCTATATACAGGATTAACAGTCGTGATCCCACAACTCGCTACTCAAATATGACCGTCAAATTGGTCAAGCAATCTTCTATTCCAGAAGATACAGCAAAGAGTCTCCTTCCAGGGGATGCTATTCCTCCGAGACTGTATGGCCTTCCAAAAATACATAAGGAGGGTGTTCCTCTTAGGCCTATTGTCAGTACGATTGGTTCCCCGACATATGCCCTTTCGAAATATTTAGGTAGTCTTCTTCAACCACACCTGGGTAACACCCCTTCATATATTAAGGATTCCACACACTTCATTGAGAAGTTAAAAACTATATCACTTCAGCCAGGCGATATCTTGGTGAGTCTCGACGTGGTGTCTCTGTTTACGAGAGTACCTGTTGATGGTGTTATGTATCTCATTAATAATATTTTTACTGAAGAGATCGCAAGGCTTTTCTATCACTGCATGACCTCCTCCTACTTTCTATGGAATGGGAAATATTATTAACAGACAGATGGTGTGGCCTTGGGAAGTCCTCTATCTCATGTTGTGGCCAATTTCTTCATGGAAAACTTCGAAGAGAAAGCTTTGTCGTCGGCACCTTGCAAACCGAAGAACTGGTGGCGATTTGTGGATGATACGTTCGTCGTATGGACAGAAGGTGAAGACAATCTTGGTCACTTTCTGGATCACCTTAATCGCCAGCACCCTTCCATTTGTTTCACCTTGGAAATGGAATCTGACGGCAAGATACCATTTTTAGATGTTCTCGTCACCAAGAAAGAGGATGGATCTCTAGGACACAGCGTGTATCGTAAGCCTACACATACCAATAGATATCTCCACGCAGATTCTCACCATCACCCTGACCAGAAACATGGTATCCTTACAACTCTGACTACCAGGGCCAGGAGGATTTGTGAAGCGTCAGATCTACAAGAGGAAATTAACACCTTGAGAACCACCTTTGAGAGCAACGGTTACAGCAGAGCTTTGATCTCAAGGGTTCTGAAATCGGCACATAATCGGACGTCTGTTAAGAAAAAAGATGTAAAAGGAACTGCTTACCTACCTCACATACATAACACGACGGATCGTATTGCTAAAATCTTACGTAGGTACCATGTACGAACTGTTTTTGGAACATCAGTTAAGATTAGGCAACTCCTGGGACCAACTAAGGATAGTGTGCCTAAATTACAACAACCTGGTATCTACAGAGTTCCCTGTACTTGTGCCAAGGTTTATATTGGGCAGACTTCGAGAACGGTGTGTACTCGCATCAAAGAACATACCAGATGTATCAGACTCAACAAACCTGATAAATCAGCTGTTGCTGATCATGCCCTAACACCTGGTCATGACGTCTTGTTCCACGAAGTGGATGTTCTTGCCCGTATAAAGCAATATCGCCCAAGAATGATCAGGGAGGCGGTTGAAATACGTAAACATCGAGATAAATTCAACCGCGATACAGGTTGAAACCTCAGTGAATCATGGCTATCTATAATCAGAACCATTAGAGAGTAATGCTTTGCTGTTACTATTCATTGTCTCTAGCATTGGGCTAAAATGGCGTCCCCTATACATCTTTGGGCACCATTTGAAGCTTCCTTGTTGCTTTCTCCTAGCAACCATCAATACGTCGTTTCTTTTCTCTTTTGTCTCCTGATGAAGAGAAGCTAGGTTCCTTTTGAAACGTTGAGTGTGTTTATAATTATTTACACGGCATAAGCCCAAAAATACAACTCATGAATAGTTACACGGGCCGTGAAAGTCTAAATGATAATAACTTAAAATTATGTTTGTTACTTCTGTTCTGCATTTTTCGTTTCCTTTCTTAATATGTATACCCTCAAGTGTTGGTTTTTCCCTCCTACTCAGAGAGAGGTGCCACCTCTACCACCACAAGGCAGTGTCCTGGAGCGTAAGAATTTGGGTCTGCAGATACAACTGGGAATGAGAAGCAGTACCTCGCCCAGGCAGGCTCAAATGCTATTCTAAACAGGGGCCTTGAACGGGAATGGGAAGATTTGAAGGGATAGGCAAGGTAAGGAGAGGAAGCGGTCGTAGCTACGATATTTGCCTGGAGGTGAAGTGGGAAACCACGAAAAATCACTTCGAGGATGGCTGAGGTGGGATTCGAAACCCTCTCTACTCAGTCGACCTTCCGAAGCTTAGTGGACCCCGTTGAAGCCTTCTTTCCAATTTTCAAATTTCGTGGTAGAGTCTGGAATCGAACACAGGATTCCGGGGGTGGCAGCTAATCACACTAAACACCACAACACAGAGGCGGACCTGCATTGTCCGACCGGCTTAACCCATCGAAATATATTTTCTCTAAATTTTTGAACAACGGAATCGTTTATGGACTGCATTGCACTAGCATAGTGATACATGTTAAAATATGATGATGAAGATGATGAAGATAATGATCATAATAATAATAAAAATTATAATGAGGTGTAATGTAAACTTAATTTATTGGATTTATCTTCGAAACACAAGTTTCCACTATCATTGGAAGGTATACTTGCCACCAAAACGAAAAAGACACTCGGGACGACGTTCTTAGGGACTTCACCTTCTTTTTTTTCCCTTGTACAGCTGTTCAAAGTATTTTCCAAAGAAAATAAACTAGGAGAACCACTGCATAAGAAGACGCCATGTGTACCGGAATAATAATTATAATTATTATCAATTCCTGCCCCAGACATGACGAGCGAGATGGGCACAAGCGCGCATCGGGTTGCACAACCTCCAGTTAACTGAAGAAATGTTTAACGGGACCATTAACCTACCATATGTGCGATAATGGATGTCTTATCGCCGATTAATCAATTAGAGATGTTTTACGCATTTGGCCTGATTAGGAAAGTCGATCTCCGATATACAGGTGCATGATTAAATCAAAATACACCTAACATATAAGACTAAAATCCAATAATGAACAACAATAATTCTTCTTATTTTTCCTCGTGTTCTTCTTCTTCTTCGTGTTACTATTATTCCTGGTCGTTTTCGCAATCAACAGTATTCTGTAAGAAGGAAGTCAGCTCCCAGACAAAATTATCTTTATATAGGTCTGTTTTCAGATCGAATTTACTGTACGAGAGTGAAAGCTGGATGGACTCAGGATATCTTATTTCTAAGTTAGAAGTAACAGGCACGAAAGAAGCGAGAATTATTACTGGTACAAAGAGACGGGAGCAATAGCATGAGGGTACAGGGAATGAGTAGATAAATACTAAGTTAGGAATGAACTCGATGACTGAAGCTGTACGCATAAAGTTGCTTCCGCGGTGGGGACATATGAAGCCAATGGAGGAGAATAGGTTACCTAGAAGAATAATGGACTCTGTTATGGAGGGTAAGAGATACAGACGGAGACCAAGACGATGATGGTTACACTCAGTTCCTATTGATTCAAAGATAAGAGGTATAAAAATAAACGGGGTTTCACAGAACTGGCCACTAATAGAGGAATATGGCGGCGTGTAGTAAATTCACAGAGGCTTGCAGACTGAACGCTGAAAAGCATAACAGTTGATAATGACGATATATGTATTGGGACAGGCACTTGGTGTGGATTTGCCCTAGATTTACGGCCGAAAGCCCTTCTTGATGAGAACCCTACGTCGAGTGACTGCGTATTTTTCTGGTGTATTGTATGTTAATAAAGAAAATGTATTAAGACGAACACAAATACTCATTCCCCGAGACAGAATAATTAATCATACGTACTTCAAAAGCAAGGACCAGCCGGGAATCGAACCTAGAGTCCTGTGAACAGAAAATCATTACACTGACCTTTCAGCCAAGGAGGCTGACAGTGGTCAACGGTTAGTCATTCTCATTAAATACATTTCTTTGTTACGTGAGTATTTACATTGCGATCGCACCCAGAGAAGCACAAGTTTTACGTGAAATCCAGTTCACAACGTGGGTGAAACTTCATTTAAAACGTCCCACATGACATGGGCGAGAATCGTACCACGATCTCTTACACTCTCCTGTCTTTATTTAGCTTTCCTCGACCATTTAAAAGAAGTTAATTTAATTCATTAACATTATCATTTATGTATATTAATAATAATAATAATAATAATAATAATAATGTCCGCCTCTGTGGTGTAGTGGTTAGCGTGATTAGCTGCCACCCCCGGAGGTCCGGGTTCGATTCCCGGCTCTGCCACGAAATTTGAAAAGTGGTACGAGGGCTGGAACGGGGTCCACTCAGCCTCGGGAGGTCAACTGAGTAGAGGTGGGTTCGATTCCCACCTCAGCCATCCTGGAAGTGGTTTTCCGTGGTTTCCCACTTCTCCTCCAGGCGAATGCCGGGATGGTACCTAACTTAAGGCCACGGCCGCTTCCTTCCCTCTTCCTTGCCTATCCCTTCCAATCTTCCCATCCCTCCACAAGGCCCCTGTTCAGCATAGCAGGTGAGGCCGCCTGGGCGAGGTACTGGTCATACTCCCCAGTTGTATCCCCCGACCAAGCGTCTGAAGCTCCAGGACACTGCCCTTGAGGCGGTAGAGGTGGGATCCCTCGCTCAGTCCGAGGGAAAAACCGAACCTGGAGGGTAAACAGATGATGATGATGATGATGATGATGAATAATAATAATAATAATAATAATAATAATAATAATAATAATAATAATAACAATAATAACCATGCTGGGTAGTTCAAGCGGTGGAGCGTTTGACTTATGTGACTGATACCTCAGTGGACTTATATTGCTGCCGCTTTATTGGAAAATGTGACACAATTTCCATTACTTATGAAGCGGCCCTCGTACTACCAATAACAATGTTCTCAATTACATGACAGTTCCAAAAACATATAGTTGGATGAATGTAACCTTGTTAAGCATATGGTAATGATACTACTGTCTTCTTCTACTACTATTACTACTACTACTACTACTACTACTACTAATAATAATAATAATAATAATAATCTGTACAAAATCAGCCTTAAACTGGGCTGAGAGGCTCAGATGTTTGAGGCGCTGGCCTTCTGACCCCAACTTGGCAGGTTCGATGCTGACTCGGTCCGGTGGTACTTGATGGTGCTCAAAAATGTCAGCCTCGTGTCGGTAACGTAAAAAAAACTCCTCCGGCACTTCGGGGTCTCTGAAAACCATAAAAATGAAATTAGTTGGACGTAAAAAATGAATAACATTATTATTTAAAATTAGTCTGCAGTGATAAAATAATATTCGAAGGCTACGTATGAAAAAACCAACAATCCAAAAAAATAGTGGGACAAGGCTGCAATTCGTCGCCTCCCTTTTTCAATGCTTATATAAAAGAGGCGATAAAGGAAATCAAAGAGGAATTTGGGAATAATGAATCACTATTCAAGGAGAGAAAATAAAAAATCTGAGCTTTGCGGATGACATTGTTATTCTATTTGAGTCTTTAGAAGGTCTGGAGAAATCGCTGAATGGTACGGACACGTTCTTGGAGAAGGACTTAAAGATGGAAATAAATAAGTCTAAAACAAATGTAATGGAGTGCAGTCGGATGAAATCTGGTGATGCAGGAATTATTAGATTAGAAAATGAAGACTTAAAGGAAGTAGGTGTATATTGTTACCTGGGTAGTAGAATAACTGATGACGGAAGGAGTAAGGAGGACATAAAAAGCAGACTGGCACAAGCGAGGAAGGCGTTTGTTAAAAAAAATTACTCACTTGGAACATTGATATACAAATTAGAAAGACGTTTAAGACAACCGTCTGGAGCGTGCCCTGAAACATGGGCGATAACTAGCTCACAAGGAAAGATGATAGAATCTTTTGAAATGTGGTGTTACAGAAGAATGCTGAAAGTGAGATGGATAGATCGAATCACATATGAAGAGATACTGAAACGAATTGGTGAGAGGAGAATGATTTGGCGGTATTTGACTTGAAGACAGCCAGGTCTTGTTCACTTAGTTTTTGAGGGAATTGTAGAGGTTAAAATCGGCAGGGGTAGACAGAGGCATGAATATGAGGAACAGATTAGATTACATGTAGGATGTAGTTATTACGTAGAAATGAAAATGTAAACACAAAATAGAGTGGCATGGACAACTGCATCAAACCATTCTATGGATTGATGACCCAAAGAAAAATAGTCTAATAAATAATGACTTCTTCTTCTTCTTCTGTTTACCCTCCAGGGTCGGCTTTTCCCTCGGACTTCAGCGAGGGATCCCACCTCTACCGCCTCAAGGGCAGTGTCCTGGAGTTTCAGACTTTGGGTCGGGGATACAACTGTGGAGAATGACTAGTACCTCGCCCAGGTGGCCTCACCTGCTATGCTGAACAGGGGCCTTGTGGAGGGATGCAAAGATCGGATGGGAAAGGCAAGGAAGAGGGAAGGAAGCGACCGTGGCCTAAAGTTAGGTAGCATCCCGGCTTTTCCCTGGAGGAGAAGTGGGAAACCACGGAAAACCACTTCCAGGATGGCTGAGGTGGGAATCGAACCCACCTCTACTCAGTTGACCTCCGAGGCTAAGTGAACCCCGTTGCAGCCCTCGTACCACTTTTCAAATTTCGTGGCAGAGCCGGGAATCGAACCCGGACCTCCAGGGGTGGCAGCTAATCACGCTAACCACTACACCACAGAGGCGGACAATAAATATTTGACTTAGTGTATGTCCCGTTTCTTGATGCAGGGTCGGGGACGAGGTGAGGTGAATGTATATGTCATGGTTTTACGACCGGATGCCCTTCCTGACGCAACCACAGCTGAGAAATTTATTAAAATTAAATGAATGATAGTGAATGGAAACACTGTAAGGTGATGGAAGTAATCACCTGGGTCTTATGAATAGGCAATGCCCCACATTTTCCTGGAAATGGAAATGGCAAACCACGAAAAGAAAGAAATCATTTTCAGGACAGCGTAGTGGACGGTGGGGTTTGAACCCACTAGTCTGTCGAATGCAGACCTTTGCTGCAAGGCCGTAGCGGTTTAACGCGTGCGACCAGTTCACTCTGTATTTTATTTAGTAAACATTATTTTTTAAACAAATTATCATCCTAGTCTTGCTAGTACACTGTATAATTTGTTGGCGTACCGCAGTGCGAGGCACCAGCTGGTAGTCCTACCCCTGGCTGCAGACATCCCGTAGTACACACCCCTACGCCATGATAATAACAATCATTAGGATACATGCGCGCCCTGTTTCAGGGACACTCGAATTCATTTCCACGATTGTTACCATCTTGCCTAGTTTTTATACCTTCCACTGCCTGGCCTTGACCATCCACAAAAATTATAGACATTGACGTCTTGTAGCACAGGCCCAGAGAGACAAAAAAATAAAAAGAAGTTTTCGCTAACTTTGTAGAACGCGTCTGTAATGTGTCATTATGTACCCCAGGAAATAGCGCAACTGCGGAAGATGGGAGAGACTGAATGAATGGTGACTGCTCAATTACCACGTATGCTAGTTCAAGTGGCAGATAATTTGCTATTTATACGTACTCGTAATAGCTACGTAGTACACTCCTTCCTCCTTGATCGAAATGTAAATGCCGGGCTGAGTGGCTCAGACGGTTGAGGCACTGGCCTTCTGACCCCAACTTGGTAGGTTCGATCCTGGGTCAGTCCGGTGGTATTTGAAGGTGCTCAAATACGTCAGTGTCGTGTCGGTATATTTACTGGCATGTACAAGAACTCCTGCGCGGCGAAATTCTGGCACCTCGGCGTCTCCGAAAACCGAAAAAGTAGTTACTGGGACGTAAATCCAATAACATTATTATTCTTACGAAGTGTAAATCATATTCCCATTACATATTTCTATGCACTAAAGTGTACTGTATATTCTTACCAGGATAAGAAAAGCATCTTCAGCAATATTCATACTTCAATAAGTGGAATTTATATTTATAAGACAGATTTGATGTATTATTTGTGACAAAGGTAAGTATATCGTCGTTGCCGGGACAAAACCTCCTATGTGAAAATATTTTTAGAGATGTATACTGACCCGCAGCACACACGTTATGAAGAGCGAGAATGCCTTGACAATATTCACACAATATTGCACCTTAGATGACAGAACCTTATGGGACAAAGTTCTAAGCTAAATTACTTCACATGGGAGGTTTTGTCCCGGCAGCGACGATATATTCCTTTCCTTACATTTAACCGGTCCTAACCAAATTTACTATTTCTGAAAACAACTATACTTAATGCATACATACATACATACATACATTATCATTATAGACTGTTATGCCTTTCAGCGTTCAGTCTGCAAGCCTCTGAGAATTTACTAAACGTCGCTACAATCCTCGATTTGCAACTAGTGTTGTGGCCTCATTTAGTTCTATACCTCTTATCTTTAAATCGTTAGAAACAGAGTCTAACCATCGTCGTCTTGGTCTCCCTCTACTTCTCTTACCCTCCATAACAGAGTCCATTATTCTCCTAGGTAACCTATCCTCCTCCATTCGCCTCACATGACCCCACCACCGAAGCCGGTTTATGCGTACAGCTTCATCCATCGAGTTCATTCCTAAATTAGCCTGTATCTCCTCATTCCGAGTTCCCTCCTGCCATTGTTCCCACCTGTTTGTACCAGCAATCATTCTTGCTACTTTCATGTCTGTTACTTCTAACTTATGAATAAGATATCCTGAGTCCACCCAGCTTTCGCTCCCATAAAGCAAAGTTGGTCTGAAAACAGACCGATGTGAAGATAGTTTCGTCTGGGAGCTGACTTCCTTCTTACAGAATACTGCTGATCGCAACTGCGAGCTCACTGCATTAGCTTTAGAATAAACATGATAACAAGGACTATTTAGTTCATGGTTCAAGCAACAATCTGGTATAAAAATATCAAGAATTTCATCAAATCATAGTTGCCTGTTGTTTTATCGTTTTCTCTTTTAACACATCAATTTTATGCTCATACCTGAAATTCAGTTCATCAGAATGGCGCACTAAATCATCTTTATAGCATCTTTGAGCTGAACATTAGTTGTCTTTTATGACACACTAGTACATAAGCCTGTCTTCAACAGTCGAAATTTCCCTCTCTAAAGTAATTGTTAATTCTAGATGGACTATTAACATAGCCTATGTTATGAATAAAAGTTACACTTTCCGGGTTTTATACGACATTCGAATGGAATCAAACCAGGTATTACAGTATTTCCTTACAAACCATATTGAGTGCAGAAGTATCTCGGAGTTGTACTTTGACGTCTATGGAACTGGATACTCTTGAGAAAACTGCGTACAACTGTCCAAAACGAGTTACCATAACCAGCGTCATATGCTCTCCTCCCTGCATATCAGTACCACGGAGGGGTTTGGAATTTAATCCAGACTTTTGGCACGTATTCTAGTGATTATAAATTTATACTACCACCTCCCCTACAATGCTGGCCAACATTCTGGTGGTAAAAATATTTTTAACGAACTGGTAACCACTGTGTCAGACACGTGTTAAAGACCATAGCCACCAAGTGATCTACTGTATTTCGTGCTTGTCTACAGAGGTTAAATGGCAACAACTGACTCATTATTTTCATTGAAATATAGTATTTTTCACTAAATAGTTCATTAATGATGGTGTTTATTGCATCATAGCCCATATCTGGTACCAGTTTAAATCTCGAACATTCCCATTTCCTCCGTACACAAAAGTCACGATGTAAGTAGTTCGACCTCATGCCGATTGATATAGTTGTGTGCCTACAGCATCATGACGAATGAGACAGTAGCTTCGCTGATAGAAACGTATTTTTCTTTTAAAGAAGTAGAAAGGACGTGGTAGTGAGAGGTTGATTAAAAACCCATTCCAGACCTCAGTCTAGAGTTAAAATTACTGGACTGACCTGGAATCGAGTAAGAAGATGGCACTTATCTCTCGAGCTATGTACCAGTGCAATAACTTATTCACAGCGCTCCACGTTCTGACTGAAAGGTTAATTTATTGGTCTTCGGTTCAGAGGACTCTAGGATCGACCCCCGGCAAGTCGGGATTTTTATTAGCGCCTGGCTAATACTTCTATGATGGAGGCTAGGTGCTTGTGTTTTTCGTAATACACGTCTTCAAATACATACAACACATCACAAACCACAACAGAAAAACGCAACAGTAAATATATCCGTACTACATCCTGACATACAACTAGACTAAATCCATTCAAAATGCCGACCTCAGATATTCGGGAGAAGGCCAGGAAGAAGAAGAATGCAAAATTCACAAGGGCTCCAATACTTTTATAGAACCTCCTTGGCATTTGATATCCAAAGGTGGGCTGCACTGTGGACTTAGTTTAGTCTGACATATCTTGATGAGTGAAAGGATATTCTGCCACGTTCCATAAAAACAAAACAAAACAAACACCATGGCGCATCAGCCCCGAAGGGTCATGGCCTACCAAGCGACTACTGCCCAGCCCGAAGGCCTGCAGATTACCAGGTGTCGTGTGGTTGGCACGACAAATCCTTTGGGCTGTTATTCTTGGCTTTCTAGACCGTGGCCACTACCTCACAGTCAGATAGCTCCTCTATTGTAGTCACGTAGGCTCAGTGGACCTCGAATCAGCCTTCAGATACTTCTCCTGGTCCGGAATAGAACCCGGGACTTCGGATAAGAGGCAGGCACGCTGCTTTACACTGCAAGGCCGGCCACTTTCCATTCAGTTGTAGTTAATTTGCTTTGTTAAGAGACGCCAGTATATAAAAACCTTATGCCTTAAGTAAGGAACATACGTATAAACATGCTCAGCCGAAAGGCTCAGCCCGGCTGAGTGACTCAGACGGTTAGAGCGCTGGCTTGCTGAGCTCAAGTTGGCAGGTTCGATCCCGTCTCAGTCCAGTGGTACTTGAAGGAATTCAAGAACTTCAACCGGTACGTAGAAGAACTCCAGCGGGACAAAATTCTAGCTCCTTGGCGTCTCCGGAAACCGTAAAAGTATATTACGGGATCTAAAACTATTTTTATTATTATTATTATTATTATTATTATTATTATTATTATTATTATTATTATTATTATTATTATTATTACATACACACATACTCAACAGATTGACAACCATATATATATATTTAGTTCCTTTAGCTAGATGTTTAACGTCGCATTAAATAAGGTAGACTTATTTCCGATAGGGAAAATGTAGGACTGAAAAGGTAGCTCCATTTAAAACACAGCCCCAACATCTGACAAGTAAGAAAAAGGGATATAGAATTAAAAACGTTCAGTACCTCCAGAACCGTCGAAATTATAGTGAGAAACCCACCATCTCACTATTCTAGTTTACAGTTAGGTGATTATTATCGTAGCGCCAAATCTCTTGGCCGTGTATTCATTCATTTAACATGTATAAAACTATGTATATTAACTATGAAGAATTATTTTCATTAACTTTTCTAATCTGTTCATTTTCTACGGATTTAAAAAACATTTACATAGTAAATTAAAATTACAGAATTAAATGTCGAAAGTGACCCTGGCTACGTTATGAAATCTGTGAGGAATTAAATAGAAATATATCGCCATCAATATTATCAACTCTGTATGGGATATTTCGGTACCTATCACTGGAATAAGGCAGTCAGCATTTAAAATTGTTTTCCTTGGTTTCCTCCGTAAAGCCTATATGCAGGTGCAGTTTTCTTATCTCCCAACAATCACAAGATCACAATGTTTACAATATAATCACTCCCTGAAAGGAAGCAAGTTACTAGTAAAAGGAGCTGGTCTAAAGATAAACGTGGAACGTTCACTTCCCACATAAGTTAAAAGTATAATTATGATGTACTGTTCATAGAATATGGTATAATCGTATCAGCACACAATGAAGACCTTCATCCAACCTTGCCAGTATTCCGTCTGGAATCCTTAGACACGACAGACGTGATAGCTAACTAGTTTCTCAGGCGGCTAAAGAAAAGTTAAATTCAGATCACTGTGCTTGTGATTCAGCTTTAGAATTTTGGTTCATTTTCGAATGTCTTAAGATTGATCCCCACATAATACTTTAAATTTGCCCATTTATGCAGCGAGAGTGAAACAGGAAATGTAGGAATGTGGATAATATACAATAACAAGTGGGTGTTTAAAGTCAGTTAAGGAAGACATACCAGTAATAATGCAAGTATTACACAGCATGACTAAAACAAAGCAAGACCTCTGCTCAAGTTACTGTGAAGTAATTAGTGCAAAAATAGTGAAAAGAAACGAAACGTTATTTAATTATCATCTGTAGAGACATATCGTCCGCCTCTGTGGTGTAGTGGTTGGTGTAATTGGCTGCCACCCCCGGAGGCCCGGGTTCGATTCCCGGCTCTGCCACGTAATTTGAAAAGTGGTACGAGGGCTGGAACGGGGTCCACTCAACCTCGGGAGGTTAACTGACTAGAGATGGGTTCTATTCCCACCTCAGCCATCCTGGAAGTGGTTTTCCGTGGTTTCCCACTTCACCTCCAGGCAAATGCCGGGATGGTACCTAACTTAACGCCACGGTCCCTTCCTTCCCTCTTCCTTGCCTATCCTTTTCAATCTTCCAATCCCCCACCAAGGCCCCTGTTCAGCATAGCAAGTGAGGCCGCCTGGGCGAGGTACTGGTCATTCTTCCCAGTTGTATCCTCCGACCCAATGTCTCACGCTTCAAGACAATGCCCTTGAGGCGGTAAAAGTGGGATCCCTTGCTGAGTTCGAGGGAAAAACCAAAACTGGAGGGTAAGCAGATTACGAAAGAAAGAAAGAAAGAAAGAAAGAAAGAAAGAAAGAAAGAAAGAAAGAAAGAAAGGGACAAATCATTTAGACACTTAAAATAATAATAATAATAATAATAATAATAATAATAATAATAATAATAATAATAATTCTACTGCCCTGGTTTACAGCTGGGTGCCCTTCCTGACGCCAACCCTATGTGGAGGGATGTAGTTACTATTGTGTGTCTTTTTGATGGTCGGTAGCGTGGAGTATTGTCTCTGAATATGAAGAGGAGAGTGTTGGGAAAATCGCAAACACTCAGTCCTCAAACCAGAGTAAAGAATCACATGTGATTAAAATCCCTGACTCGTAGTCATAAGACATATCTGTGTTCGGAGCGACGTAAAGCCACTAGCAAAAAAAAAATAATAATAATAATAATAAAAGAATCCTTGACCCAACCAGGAATCAAACCAGGGACTCTCTGAACCGAAGGCCTCAGCGTTGACCACTCAGCAAAGGAGTCGGAGCTGATTTTCTGCAAGAGAAAATAATAATAATAATAATAATAATAATAATAATAATATAAATAATAATAATAATATACTTTCCGGTTGAAATCAAACCAAGAACTCTATAAAAGCATCGAAAAAATTACGACGAAGATGAGAAAAAGGAGGCTGACCTATTGACGCATTAAAAGGACGAATCAAGAGATGTTGGCCAACAAAATATTCCTTCTTTAAGAAATGTGGAAAACACAGCCTGGGTGGCTTACAGAAATGCACAAGGACCTAGCAGAAGTGGTTGTCAAGGAGGAAGAGATACAGCACAGAACAATATTTATGAAAAAGTTTGTGGAAATGAGGGTTGCACCCCAAAATCCACTGGGCAAGCCACGGAACATCTTAGTAGAAGAAAGAGAAAGGAGAAGCCAAAGATTTACGGATCTTACACGAGAGTTCAAAGAGAAGGGCATTAGTCTGCGTGACAGAAAGGCAGGTGGTTTTTGTGCCACAGATAGCCGTATCGACGGGTAAATGAATAATAATACCAGTCATAACAAACGGTGATAAAGTGTCCAAATGTTGATCTAATAATACGGTTTTCAACGTGCCTGTGCTTCACCTGACACACATCTCGTGTACTCCAACATCTTTAAATACCAAATTGCTGTGCTGAGATTGGATTCCTACAACTTGTGCATAGGAGAAGAACGCCTTGCCAACGAACCTCCTCAATCCAAGATGCTTAAACAATCATTGCCGGTTTTCCTTTATGAATCATTAATGTGCCCTGTAATGAAATGTATAATTTTACATAATCAACTATGATTTCTCAGTAAATCATCATCCATTTTTGGGTTCAAAACTTACATTCGATTAGATAGGAGAGTGTTCAACCAAAATGAGTGTCACCCAATCAGAGAAGTCATATTACTGTTCTGTAGCTGATCAGGTTCTTGAGATGGCATCAGCTGCCGCAAGACCCAATATTAACGGTACATCTGTCGATAAAAAAAACATCTGTCCATTAAGGAAGTGTGCTCTCGTTTTAGACACCGTGCTTGCGTGTTACTGTCTTAACGTTTTGTTAAGTGCAATATATATGGCCTACTACTACAACGTATTATATTAATATTAATTTTATTATAATAATTATTGTTTAAATATTTATTTCCAATTAATTAGTTTTTCGTTTACTGGGCTCGAGTCCTTGCCGGCCCGGTGGTGTAGGAGTAGCGTGCCTGCCTCTTACCCAGAGACCCCGGGTTCGATTCCCTGCCAGGTCAGGGAATTTTACCTGGACCTGAGGGTTGGTTCGAGGTCCACTCAGCCTACGTGATTAGAAATGAGGAGCTGAAATGAAATGGCGTGTGGCTTTTAGTGCCGGGAGTGTCCGAGGACGTGCTCGGCTCGCTAGATGCAGATCTTTTTATTTGACTCCAGTGGGCGACCTGCGCGTCGTGATGAGGATGAAATGATGATGAAGACGACACATACACCCAGCCCCCGTGCCAGCGAAATTAACCAATGATGGTTAAAATTCCCGACCATGCCGGGAATCGAACTCGGGACCCCTGTGACCAAAGGCGAGCACGCTAACCATTTAGCCATGGAGCCGGACATTGGGGAGCTATCTGACGGTGAGATGGCGGCCCCGGTCTAGAAAGCCAAGAATAACGGCCGAGAGGATTCGTCGTACTGACCACACGACAACTCGTAATCTGCAGGCCTTCAGGCTGAGCAGCGGTCACTTGGTAGTCCAGTGCCCTTCAAGGGCTGTAGTGCATGTATTCTTTTAGGCCACCTCGAGGACGACTTATACAGGATTTGTCTGATAACCTACGGCTTTCTTGAGGGTAGTGATATATTTCATGTAAGTGTTGTCATTTTAAGTTAGTTAAGAATTTAGATATTCGCCGCGCTGGGCTGAGTGGCTCAGTCCGGTGGTCCTTGAATGTGCTCAAATATATCAGCCTCCTGCCGTTAGATTCCTTGGCGCGAAAAATAACTCATGCGGGACTAAATTTCTGCACCTCGGCGTCTCCAAAAACACCAAAGTAGTCAGTGGAACATAAAAGCAATATTATTATTATTATTATTATTATTATTATTATTATTATTATTATTATTATTATTATTAGATACTTGCCTCGAGATTGAAGTATGATAACGGCATGTTCGGCTCCGCGGTGTAGGGGGCAACGCGTCCTCCTGTCACCCGGCGGCCTCGGGTTCTATTCCCGGCCGGATCAGGGGTATTTAATTGTAAATGATTAATATCCCTGGCCTGGGTACTGGGTGTTTGTGTCGTCCTTAATGTTCCTTTACTCACATTCAACACTTTACACTTCCACAATTTCCAAATACACGCAGGTTCACAACGTAGGGGCAAAAGATCTTCTTAGGTCGAAGCCCCGAATAAATAGGATTTAAAAAATGATAACGACATTATTGTTGATGGCATTGTTGTTTTGTTGTTGTTGCTAGTCCCTTATGTAAGGTACACCGGAAGCTGTATGTAGTGTTTTATTGATATAGGAATAGTCTGAAAAGAGAGAAAATTTATTAAAGCAAACCAAAACAAGAATCTCTAATTAAGTAATGGTGAATGTTAAATACTTAGGAAATGTATTAATGGACCAGGAACGGAATCAAGCAGAAATGCACACATTGAGGATGTTTCCAGTCACTGAATACAGAATCTACTATGGAAAAAAATGTGTCAAAGTTCATTAAAGAATGTACGAATGACATTACGTACCATCCAATATATCGTCGCTGCCGGGGCAAAACCTCCTATGTGAAATATTTTAGCTTAGAACTTTGGCCGGTAAGGTTTTGTCTGCTAAGGTGCAATATTGAGTGCATATTGTCTTCCCGCTCTTCATAATGTATGAGCTGCGGGTCAGTATATCTCCAAAAATATTATCACATAGGAGGAGGTTTTGTCCCGGCAACAACGATATCATATCGCCGTCACGCCTCCGGAAACGCTATGTGATACCGCAGCACATATATTACAAAGAGCGAGAATTGTTTGACAATATTCACACAATATTGAACATTAAATGACAGAATCTTCCCGAGGAAATATCTAAGATAAAATATTTCACATGCTGGTTCTTGCAGGCGCAACGACGATATGTAGCTGAGAAATAGGAAGCAACTGAGAGGGATAAAATTGACAGATCACATTGCAGAATACGATAAAGAGGGACAGAGTGACGAACAAAGACATACAAAACGAAGTAAACGCGGAAACCTTGTATTATAAGGGGAACAAATTTAGAATGAGATGGCTTTGAAGTATTAAAAGAAACCACGAAGAAGGAATGTCAAAATAATCAATGGAATTGGGCGTGATTCGAAATAGAGATCAGAGTAGTCCCAGGGTTCGAATACAAGCTCACACCTACATGACTTGTACCAAGTAGCCAATTCACTCCTTGTGTATATTCTGTCGTAAACACTGGTTCAGGTACAATGTCTTGATGAATTGTATCGATCTAAAATATGCCCCATATTTGGTTGGTATTATTATTATTATTTAAAACCACCTAAATGCTGTAGAGTATTCCTTCTTCAAGTATAATTCCGCTCCGTTCCTGTATCCCATGGCGTATTAACATGTTGCAATTTCTAACTGACCATGTTATTGCAAACACTTGTGTGTGTGGTGATTTCATCTAATGGCCTTGGATGTCTCAGATTGTATCACACTTCATTTTTACTCTTAGGAAATGCTTGACTAAATATCCACAAATGCACCGCTTTAACATTCTGTCTCCAGAAACGGTAAATGTAGTCAGTTGGACGTTAAATAAATGTTATTATTGTTTAACATCCTGTTTAAATTTATTTTATTGCCTTAGTAAATAATGGACGTCATCAACAAAAGTTGGCTGAATTTCTTCGCTCATGTGTTCCTTGTATCTGACAGCAAGCTGACGAAACAGATCCTGACACAAGTCTGGCACCTCAAAGGTAAACCCGGATGACACTAAGGAGTGGCTGATGATCTAAGAATGAGCGGGATAACGGAACAAGATGCCCTAGATAGACGCGTCTTTAAACAAAAAGTCAGGGATTGGAGGGTACCTGAAGATGAGGTCAAACCTGCGAAACGACTTCTCTGGTCGGAGGAAGGAAGAAATGCTCACGTTAAGAGAATGAAGGACACGCTGGGAAGGATATGTAAACAAGGTTGGAAACCTAAATAAACGTGGTCCAGTGAAGCCGCAACGTTGTTAAAAAAATAATAATATTTCAAGTAGAATACGTCTATAATTTCGTAAGCGTACTTGGCTCTGTCAGCGATACAAAAATATGAAATATTTTAAATCGAAATAACTTCTAGACAATATACGCGACTACATTGTTCAGTATTTCACTTTAAAACGGAAGGACCTGTGTTACCTAGCAACAAGTGTCTGAGGTGGTTGTGGTGATTATTATTTTAAGAGGAAGTACAACTAGGCAACCATCCTCAATATAACACCAATCAGAGGGAAAATATGAAAGGGATCCGACACTTCGATAAATGAAGGCATAGGCCAAAGAAAGGCAAGGGCTAGGAAGGGCGTGAAAATGAAAGACTCGCTAGCTCTCGCAAACCTAATAGCGTCGGGGTCGGAAAAGAACAAGAGTTAACCAAGTAAGGTCGGATATGATAGATGAAAGGGAGAAGCCTGGCACAAGTAAGTGGAAGTAATGCCGGGACTCAGCTAAGGGCCCCGTGGTGGCCAACCCATGCACCAAAGTTCAGAACCCCTGGGGCCCCTTTTAGTCGGCTCTTTCGACAGGCAGGGGATACCGCGGGTGTTATTCTATCGCCCCCACCCACAGGGAAAAGGAAGTGTCTGACCTCGGTTTGACGTCATCGAGGTCATTGCCGCCTTGAGGTACTTAAATCGCCGTGCCGCACGGCTAGCAATTAGTGTAGATCTGGACTCCAGCGTGGTAATATACCGTGTGAAGTATCGCTTGAATATTCTCAGCAGGTTCTACACGTATATGACAATATACAAATACTGAACATCTCACAGCAACAGAACTAGTTCCTGGGTTGTTGGGCGGTGTGCGATCGAAGATCTTCCACCGTACTTGTCATTTGGCTTCAACAGTTGGATTGGGACTCTCCTGACTCTGCTTAGCAATGGCAGACCGACTGGCCTAGTTGTTTGGGAAAAAGTTTCCATAGCTTATTCCACCGTGGCATTCGGAAGACAAAGAAGATCTGATCACCACCCTTGGCTGTCCTGAGAATGGTTTTCCGTGGTTTTCCATTCTCCTGCACAAAGGAGCATGCCAGACCGATTCCGCGCAAAGGCCACGGCTGCCAATCCCCCTCCCGCCATCTCATCTTCCCCACACAATTCCATCACCACCACAAATATCCTGGCCAGAGAGACGGCGTTACAGTCTAAGAGGTCCGCCTCCCCCTTCAGGGTAAGAATGAAAACAATGTGGTAGTATAGGTCGTCTCAGGCCAGGGATATTTATGACACTGACATGATGTTCCAACAATTTTACGGACAGACAACTCAGTTTCAGGAATTGCTGCCCTGAAAAAGGAGAAGAGAATTCTCCGTTAGCAAAAATGTGTACTCCCCAGAATTCACTTCTCCTTTAACAGGTTAGGGATCCCTATTTTCCGGACTGCTCAGAGGGTCTGCCACTGCTAAGCAGTCTTGGAGGGGCGTGCTAATCCAACTTACCAAACCGAATGACAATTCTGGAGAAAATCTGCAAACGCAGGCGACCTACGAATGCAAAAGGTGGTTCTATGACTGAGAAATTTATATTTGTGGCTGTGAAATTCCTCTTCTTCTTTTTTATGTGCTGAATGTTAGAGAAAAATGTCGTGCAAAACAATCCGATAAAACCCTTTCTCTCGTGAAGTGTAGCAACAAATTGAGAATAAATGGCTTCACAATTATTGAAATTCCATTCGGGAGAATAAAGTGAGTTGGTACAATTCCAGAAAGTCGAAAATTCCATTGTCGAGCGCCGAAGGGCTTTACGCGAGCTTCTCAAAGTTGAAATGAAGTATCGTATGGCTTTTAGTGCCGAGATATCCCAGGACGGGTTCGGCTCGCCAGGTGCAGGTCTTTCTATTTGACTCCTGTAGGCGACCTGCGCGTCGTGATGAGGATGAAATGATGATGAAGAGAACACATAGGCCTACTCCCAGCCCCCGTGCCATTGGAATTAACCAATTAAGGTTAAAATCCCCGACCCGGCCGGGAATCGAACCCGGAACCCTCTGAACCGAAGACCAGTACGCTGCCGGTTCAACCAACGAGTCGGACTTCTCAAAGTTAAAGCAGCTGAACGTTGTGAGGCGAGCTCTGCACTACTGGAGTCCCGGCTGTGGATGTATATCGCCCAGTGGTGCAAATTATTTATAACTCATGAATGTTAATGTGGTTCCTGAGGTCATTTTACCCGAAACCTACAAAATAACTCTAAATGTTGGATCTCTGATAGCGTCAAAAACATTTTTTTGTTGCATACAATGCATATTTTGGTCATTGCTTTGGACATATTTTGGTTATTTTAGTGATATATGCTCATATTTGGTTATATTTTGAGCAATTTTGTTTAAATTGAGGCGTCGTCTTTTTCAGCGTACATGTTATTTGCGTCATATCTAAACCACAGGATTTAAAAATACTGTAGCAAAGGTCATTTTCTTCCGAAAGAGGTAGGTAGCAGTTTCGCTGGCAGACCCATAACGCACTTCATTCTTAGTTATATTTTAGGAAAACAGAATGAGTAGACCTACTGCACATCAGGTCTATGATACTGAATGAATGTATGAAGATTTCATTTATCTACTGTAGCTCTGTCAGTTTTCATAATGAAATGTGTCTGCTGGACTATCGCTAAGGGGAGTCGGAATGCCCTATCTTGATAATGTTAATTTGACAGAAAAGATGCCCCGTTATCTCAGGAAGTATTAAGTTTAGAGCTTTGATATTTTTACTACTTGTATTTACAACCTTTCCACAAGTACTGAACCAGGTTAGAATGGTTGCAGTAAACCATTGCAAAGTTATTAATTTGTATAATAAGTTCCAAATTTTTAACAAAAAAATGTCATTATAAATGTATGCAAATCAGAAACTATATATGTGAAGTGCTTTTATCTGGTTCAGTAGCTGTATCATGGCGCAAGGTGACTCTCTGCAAACAATGAACTGCCTATCCAGTGTAGTTTCTGAGAAAATGGGTCAAACGTGTGAAAAAATGTCATTTTTCAGAACATGATTTCAAAGTAAAACAGAATGTTCACTCACACATACTCGCAACAGTGCCTAAAATCCAACTCTATTTAATCGAAACAATTGAAATGTTCGTTATGACAGTGCCGGAAACCTCTGCGCATAACGTTCAGGAGTAGAAGAGTTAAAACCACAGCCTTCTAGATTAAAGAGTTCCACATATTTATATTTTCAAAAATAAACATGTCTAAGTTGCCCAATTTGACACTTGTGCATTGACTTCTAAAATATTTCTAAGAAATGCTTCCATGTGTCGTATTAAATTATACACCATTTTAATCAGCAGAGTCCAAATAATTGAATGAGCAACATTTGGAAAAAGTCATTTTTTAAATATTTTTGCTTCCGACATTTTGACACGTTTGCACTTAGTAGTTTACAGTTAGTAATACTCTAATACCTTCTATCTATCTCTAAAATTCCTAAGGCATATTTTACAATCTTATGCCAAACTTAGCTAGTTTTTAGGGCTTATTTGCTTGCTTGTTTTGTATTTCTTTAGGTCATAAATTCCCGAAATCTGCTGATCACCTCTGTGGATCAGTGGTAGAGTGTCGGCCTTCGAATCCCAAGATAGCGGGTTCAAACCCGACACAGGTAGTCGGATTTTTGAAGGGCTGAAAAAAGTCAATTCGACACTCCATATCGTACGATGTCGGCATGTAAAAGATCTCTGGTGACACATGTGGTGTTTACCCGACAATGTTCATTAAATCTCAGCCATAGAAGGCCAAGGAAGTTTCGGTTTACTCGGTCTGCCATCTAGAAGGCCTAGAGTAAAAGGGAACGCCGAAATTGACGAGCAGGCAGCCAGATGGCATCAAATTGAAATGGCTGCACTAGGTATCTGAGGCCATACGATTATTATTCTTATTAATAGTTATTATGGCCCTGGTGATGGTGAATGAAGAGGCCGCAGTGGGCCCATCCAAGCTCGCACGAACTTTCGCAAGTCTCTTCCCATAGTCCTATGAAGGATATTTTCTTATGACTGACCAGCTGTACATAGTCGTTAATCTGAAGATGTGAAAATGTATTCAGAATTAAGTATTAAAAAATAAAAATCAAGCTTCAAACTCATTCTGACCAGTTAATTTATTTTGGTAATACCTAATCACCCGCGGCGTATTCTACGTAAGAACTTGGGGTCGAGCCCTTAATGCAGCTCTCTTCGAATGCTTTAAAAATATAATTCCATCCTATTCCAGTTCTAAAATGTGTTCATTTTAAATTTTAATTACTGCTTACATTGGAATATCCTAACAAATAAGCAGGAAAACAAAATAATTGGCAAGAGAATTTCGAATAGGAATAAACTGTGCCATCAGACTCTTCTCGGACTTCAGCTTCAATTTCACTGATTAAAACATCGTGGAGTCATGTGACATACATAAGTTCAACTGACTGGTACGGAATAATACGGAGTGGTTCGGTTTACCCATTCCCGGGCCATATAATTAGCCAATCGTATCGGTATATACGTCGGTGAAGAATCAAAACCTCGTATGTTAAAATGCTCTTCAGATACATTATTTTCCTTAAGACTGGTCACGCTTCCGCGCCACCTATGGATATGCAGTCCATCAGAACAATTTTCATTAGGTTCATTTTCCTATGCTACCTTGTAAAAGAAAATTAACCTTGTCGCAATGTACTATAGGAATGTATGTTCGCGTGACGTATTTGCACACTCCTGAAGTACAGTGTTTTTGAGGTTCATTTTCCTTTCCACATTCTCACGGACTACATATCTACATGGGACTGGGAGGCGTGAAAAGCCTTGATAATAATAGATAGGAAGAGCATTGTGACATAGGAGGTATTGTTTCTTCACGGACGATATGGATATACAGTCTACCAGAACAATTCGTCGCTGTTCGGGCGAAAGGTCATATCTCACAATGATCTTCCTATCCTTTATTTTCCTTAAGACTGGTCACGACTCCCAGCCACATACTGATATTTATTACATGTGAACAATTTTCGTTGTGTTCATTTTCGTATTGTATCGTGTAAAGGAAAACGAACCTTAAGTACATTATCTTGTAGGAGTGCGTAAATAAGTCATGTAAACAAACATTCTTAGAGTGCGGTACGGTAAGGTTCGTTTACCTTTACAAGCAGGTATAGGAAAATGAACACAACGAATATTGTTCTGATGGACTAAATATCCATGTGTGTCTGGAAGGCGCAACCAGTCTTAAGGAAAATAATGGGTAGGAAGAGCAATGTGACATGCAAGGTTTTGTTTCTTGACCGACGATATAATATTGAATTGTACTTTATGTATCTTTCATTTAGGGCCTATCATTAAGTTAAAATTGTGTCGCGATATGTTGTCAGGAAAACGTGGTCATTCATTCCCTCACCTGCCCTTACCCGCATTTTCACAAGATTTTGTGTAATTCTCAGTGCGTATAATTAGCCATTGTTATCAGTAGTTGACTACAATATTGTACTGAATTTTATCTTCTCAGGAAGTTAGAATTGCAGCACGAGACGTTGTCACGAAAACCCAGTAATTCCGACCGTTACCAGCCCTCACACCCATTTTTTTTAGTGCCGGGAGGTCTTTTGATTTGACTCCCGTAGGTGACCAGGGCGTCATGATGAGGATGAAATAATGATTAAAGACGACACATACACGCAGTTCCCGTGCCAGATAAATTAACCAATGATGGTTAAAATTTCCGACCCTACCGAGAATCGAACCCGGGAACCCTGTGACCAAAGGCCAGCACTCTAACTATTTAGACATGGAGACGGACGTAAGAAACAATCTCCAGAGCTGGCAAAGGACTGAGACGAAAATCCGCCCACAGCGTGTCCAAAATTCGCGTTTAAACGCTCATGAGTCCCGGGCAGTAATTGTGGTGAAAGTAATAAACTGCACTACCCTTCGAAATTTAAGGAGCACAAATTCGCAGGATTCCGTTGTCGAGAAAATGCGGTCATTTGGTACTTAGCAATTTCTTTCCGGTTATCCGTAAGGCCATGATAGAGCTATATCGGTACTATAGCTGCAGTACACAACTCCAAATTCGTATTTAAAACTCTGTCATTCCTAATTTCGCTCTTTTCGATTATGAACAGTTTTCACATTTTTTCCAGTTAAACATGTTTGATAAAATTCGCATAAAAGTGCCTATGTTTTCAGTTAGTACAATGAGAATAAACAGTGTATTCTTTGGGTTTCTTAAATTCTCATTTCTGCATACGAATCCATAAGTTCGGTTATAATCAAGCTTACTTGAAAATTCCCCTCCCAATTTGTTGACTACATAAGAGCACTTTTTTCACATTAAATTGTTACAGGTATTTAATATTTTTTTAAATAAGCTATTTATATTCATAAATATTAGAATTTTAATTTCAATGAGACATTTTAAGATTTTAAAAATGTAATATTTACTTTCCGCTTTCCTTTTAAGCGCTTTATTATGATGGCTGGATGGGTTTGAGTGAAATATTTTACGTGAATATCGAATTATCGTTATTATTCCTGCTCCTGGTCTGAAAATTAGAAAACCGGTATTTTCAATTTATTTGAATTAACATTGAGCTACGTAACGGAAATATAAGATCTAAACGATATTGGCTAAAAGTTAATTACCTCCATCCTGAACATGAGTTGGCTTATATTTCAATATGTGATACTCACGAAGTGCTTCACTGTATACTATTTGGGATTTTCTGACATTTATGCAATTTTAGAACAATACCTATTAAAAATCATTAAAAATCCAAGAAATATAAACAAGATATCATCCACCACTTATAATGGATCCTATCTCCTCGAAGCAAATATCAAAATACGCACAAGCGTTATTTTGAATAGGGACAACAACTTATCTCGTTCCAATATTGAAAAATCAATGCCTCAGAATGTGACCAATTTTAAATTAAATTCGTAGCTTCCTAAAAATTTGGAGACATTGTGGTTATTTTAGTCATGAAATTCGTTATTAAGGATAAAACATTGAAGTTATTAATATCCATTCAACATTGTTTGTTTGTGATAAGTATCTCCTTCACACACACACATTGGCTGCTTCGTAGTAAGTGAACTAACTCTAATAGAAAGACTGTTTATGAATATTATGCAATAGATTAAACCAAAAGATTCTAAAATGCTATAGAAGATTCTGCTTTGTTACGTAAGGATCTAAAACCTAGTGAAAAGTTCGGCATTACTGTGTAATTTTCTTGAAAGTTCGAAAATTCTTTACAAGTCTTACAACAGCACGTCCTCAATCGTTTATTAAATTACCTGTACTTTGGAGAGATTTAGGTTTATCAAAAGATCTTACAGCATCTGTTACCCAGTACAAACTGTACTTCTTGAAATTGACAATAGCATAATTTATCAGGGTTACATTTAAAGTATATAGTTTTTCAATATTATGTAACTCCCACCAATTTATACTACATCACTATTTACTATTCAATTCAAAATGGTTTAGAATTACTAATTGTTTAACCATGGATGTATCGATATATTGCATTATAATATATCGATATTTCGTTCATTGTAGTCACCTCTAAACATTATTAAAAATGGCCTGGTTGTATCACTTTATTTAATAGAAGAGATTTAAAATTAGTCTCATCTAGTTTTACCAGGCTTTAAAATAAGGGTGACCCTAATGTAATATTTTGGATACAGAACAAATCTGATTAAAAGGAAAATTTTTTAAATCTATAGATGGACGGACATATCGTCGTTGAAGAAACAAATCCTCGTGTGTAACAATGCTCTTCCCGTCCATTATTCTCCATAAGACTGGTCACACCTCTCAGCTACATATAGATATGCAATCCATCAGGACGATTTTCCTTGTGTTAATTTTTCCATGCGCGTGTGAAAAAAAAATTCGGTACCGTACTGTAGGAATGTATGTTTGCGTAACGTATTTACGCACTCCTACTGTATAATGTATTTAAGATTCATTCCAAATAGGTATCCTCAATTATGTCTTCTTCACACAAATATAATATCTCTAAAATATTTCACACACATTCCAAATGCTTCTGGCTTATGAAATTATGATGTGTAAATATAATAATGAAAACAATTACCTTGGTGACATTCCTTACAATTTATAAGCAGATTTTTAAATTTTCTTAACAACAGATGGAAATATGGTTTAGTCAGAAAATTGAAATCATATTCCCTTTAAAACATCTATGTTTTATTTATATTGACGAAATTTATGATAATGATAGTGACATCGACCAATATTTACAGATCACCCCCATTTTTTGTAGATTGTGAAGGAACCGGCGAGCTGAATCATGAACCACTTTACCCACGACGTGGAGACAGGAGGATAGGAAGGCTATAATAAAAGAAAGCCGAGTGATACAATAAGAAAGTGTCGCCCGACATTCGGAGCGCGCATGCGTCCTGCGGAGGTCTAATGATTGTTATTAGTCCGGGAGGACCCGGAGGGCCAGCGGCTGCAGGAATGTGTTTCTGTCGGACCGTCCCTCGAGTACAGTACTCTACAAGAAGAAATAATGTTCCTTGTTTCGGTGATTTTCATGTCAATAAGTAGCAATCAATATATCTATCCATCACTCATATTTGACCAAATGTTTACCCCATACTTAAAAATTCTAGAGTATTCCAGTTGCTAGCAATTTTTGTTACATTCTTAACAAGCTAAAGGAATGGGATTATATGGGTGAATTTTTATTATTAATTAATTTAAATAAACTCTGAGTATCGATATAAAGTCTCCGAACAACCGTAAATCTTACAATGAAATAAAAGGCAACTTACTTACCACTTAATTAGCCTACCACTCATTTTAAATTCATAATACTGTAATTCTCGTCTGTAGAGTATTAGCTTATAATGAGTAACTGGTAAATGATAAAAAACAATACCCCAGTAATGAAGTGCACACTAGGAAACGTGAAGGTATTGATAGGCTATGTGAATTTTGTAATGTTCGTTTTAGTATGAAAAGGTATTTTGAAATCAGGGAAGAAAGATAGGATGGAAGCCTAGATTTACTCTAAATCACCGACACCACCAACACTACTGGAAGTAAATAGTGAAATTAAATTTTAATGGGGGAATGCACTGAATAAAAATATCGCTTTCAAGTGAACCTTTCTTTTGTAACGAGTCATCCAGTCAAAATCTTATAAATGAACATAAAACAAGACCAATGTCACCACTGGATTCTGGTCAAGGTGGCCATGGTTTTATTCCCGGCCAATATAAGTTGGATTTTAAATATTTAAATTTAAATCTGTGATTGATATTCTGTGAAAAATTACCGATCACGCAAAATGGCAGATGTTGGTGCTTGTATTGTTGACTATAAAATTAATTTCAACATTTTTATACCTATATGAAAGATCAGGGAAATTGTTGAATAAGAGATATTGTTATAACTATTCATATTATTAAGAGGATTATAGTTAACCAAGCTGCATTACACTTAGAAAGTTATTCTTTGGATGTCTCATATGATTAAAAAAGGTAAAATTTAACGTCATAAGATTAACTAATACAGAAATGAAACACTGAGTTGGATATCCTTCCTAATTCACGTTAAAGAAGGTAATCGTGGGTTATGAAACAATACTACGTATCTGACAATATTCATCCTATCCATTATTTTCTCTAGGACTGGTCACGCCTCCCAGCCACATATGGATATGCAGTCCATCAGATTAATTTTTGTTGTGCTCGTTTTCCTATGCTTACGTGTAAAGGAAACAGAACCTTACCGTACAGTAGGAATATGTGTTTACATGACGTATTTACGCACTCTTACAATATAATGTATTTAAGGTTCATTTTACTTTACACTTCTGAACAGAAAAATGAACACAACGAAAATTGTTCTGATGGACTGTATAACCATATCTGTCTGGGAGGCGTGATCAGTCGTAAGAATTTTTTTTTACAGAAACGGTACTTTGACACACGAAGTTTTGCTTCTTCACCGAGGATATCTTGACGTTTGCATTATCAATATTAGTTCGAAGGGTTTTGCTATCTATTACGTACCATTCCAAAATTATTTGTAAGAGTATTATCAAAATGTAAATTGTTTAATACCAAGAAAATAAATGTAGCTTGTTCTAATTTTGAGGCAGATGTCTTAAAAGTAATTTCTTAAAAGTCAGTGCATTCTTCCTTATTATTGATGATCATAACACCTACATGATATTGCTTCAATTTTGTCTCCAAATTTACTTTCTTTATACTTCTTAAGATGTGATATATTTCTATGTCTGATAAGCGTACAATATATACTCAACACTAACTATGGTTCTAAGTAAATTCTCTAATCGGATTAGTTATTAAGGACATCATTAGAAGAGATATGCTGACACTTCTTCCACTAAAATTACTCTTAACTTCGGGCTATGTTTTTGTGTCATCAAGAACACATTTTAAATCAGGATTTTGTCATATACTAGCCGAATATATTATTTTTCTATGAATATAATGGGAATGAATTTAGTAATTAAGTCAACAGTCAGGAGAGATTTTGTTCACTGTGATCAAATAAAGAAATTGTACACAAGGTCCGAACTAATAGGTATAATGACGTGTTTCTTGCAGGCTACCTTTTGTAGACACTCAAGTTCTCTTTAATGATGTGGCAGTCTGTCGGCAATAATGACATTCGTAGATGACTGAAAAAAATCAGAGCATATGGTGCATGAAAGGAAGATCTTTATTGTCCGCTTCAGATAGTTTTCGTCCATCCGTCACATGTTAGTTTTAACAAAGAGAACTTGTAAAAGTACAACAAGTACAACTTTTAATTTCTGTCACAGGAAGTTATACAAATACAAATACAATTGGGGTAAAGCTAATAATAATGTCATTGGCTTTCACTCCCTCTAACTAACGTTTTACGGCTTTTGGCAGAGGAGTAGGAAATTGTCCCGTGCTCGTAAAATACATCGACGAGAAAATGACATATTGGAACATGTACGAGTATCAACAGACTGAGCAGGGATCGAAACCACCAAGTTGAGCTCGGACGACCAGCACTATACTGCCTGAACTACCGAGACAATTCTGATGCCAAGTCTAGGATTTTTAACAAGTTGCCGTGTTTTACATGGAATTAATTTATAATAATATAATTAAGCAAAATTCAGAACCAAGAAAATTATATATAGACATTTTAAAATCCTAAACGAAGGCACAAATGAGGATCACTCAACCTCTTGAGATTAACTTTAAAAAGTGGCTGATATGAGAGATAGCCGACCCGTCCAAATATAACTCAGAATGTTGTCAAATTTATCATTTGACACTCTTATACCTGCAAAACACCTGACTGGGCAGCTGTCCCTCTTGGTGGTCATTGCTCCTAATGAGATGCAGTCTTCTGCGCCACATGGTAATTTCTTTTATATTTTTATATGCTTGCAATTTATTTATTTATTTATTTATTATTATTTTTGAAAGTGCAAGATAGAGTAGCACAGAAACCTTATCAATCAATCAATCAATCAACCAATAAATTAATCAATCAATCATTGATCAGCATTTAGGAATGTCGCCCAGGTGGCAGATAGACGTGTATGTTTGGATGACGTGTTTACGCACTCCTACAGTATGTTCTATTTATGGTTCATTTTCCTTTACACTGCTGCATAGGAAAATGAACACAACGAACATTGTTCTTATGGACTGCATGTCGACATGTGGCTGAGAGGAGCGACAAGTCTTAGATAATAATGTATAGTAAAAGGATTTTGAATTACGAGGTTTTGTTTCTTCACCAACAAAATGATTTCAAAATACTTGGAAATCTGTCGGACATTTCCCTCAATAGATTATTCCTTTCACTAATTCCTATTCATTTAAATGAATATTTACCCTAATATGTACTCTTGAATTCCAACTTTCCCACTTGCATTGTTAACAGATTGAACATGTTCTAAACAACCCAGATAAATAGATGTGGACAACTATACGATTTTAAAGGATCAAAACAAATTATTTATAGAAGTAGACTAGAAATGAACTGTTATACGAATTAAAGCAATGAAGGCTCATCATTCGTCACTGTGATAGCTTGTTTTCACTTTTCACCTATTCAGTCATTAAAATTGTATATCTCTATTGTGAATATTCTTACTTGAAAATATACCAAGCTCCACTTTGTTGCTCACACTGCTGTAGAGTGTTCTAAGGATAGCGCAGCTATCGCGTGCTGAGCAAATCACGAAGTAACTTATATCTTTAAATCTAAAAAAAATGCAACTATATCTGGAAAGCATTTTTCTGTAAGAGGTAAAACAAGGCGTCCAGATATAAAGGAGCAGATCAGAAGTTACGGTTCAACGGCTCCGGAATATAAATAATTGACGTATATTTTATTTGGATGATTACTCTTAGGATAATTGTGTATTACTTACAACACGACATTGGATTATAACACTGTGCTGGAGATTAAAATATCTCCCTTATGGAATGACATAACTATTCCTGAATATATTTTTAAAACACTGAAAGGAAGATATTGATGATCATGAAACAACGGAAAATAAATGCATTCACGGATGAATTGCTCACAGCATTGACAGGATCTGATGTTGAAGATACCGAGAGAAGAAGTAACTGTACATGAAAACACTTTCCCCTTTCTCTACCGATTAATAGAGTCCTATTTTCTTTCTCCACCGTTTAATAGAGCCCCATTTCCTTAATTTGATGTTAATGGGTTAGATATTTATCGGCTTTATTTTTTCTTTATAAAATGCAGCAAGATTGTTATGTATACAAGGTATTTTACTTGAGTTAAATTCAATGAAAATAAAGAATGGCATAGGGTATAGATAGCATCTTAAATTAACAGCTGATAACACCAACTACGGGCATTTATAATGAGTTTCAACTGAAAAAAAGGAACTCGATGTTTGACTGAGTGATAAAATTGTTATTTTTGCTTTCTATAAGACCAACATGAATTGTTACCTTCAATGATAGCACCTCAAGTAGTGGAAAAGTGATTTTAGGGTAGCGGCAATTTAAAAGGTAATGACAACGATGAAGAATAAACACTAATAAAAACACTTGAGTTACAAAGAAGTTACTATGATTGACAAAATAAAAGAGAGAAGTGAGTCACTCTTAATATAATAACAGCCATCAATGGAGTAAAAGTATTAAGTGAGTAGTGGTTCACTCTCTAAACAGTTAATATTGCAAATAGATTAAATAACGTATCAAATTCATTTCCTCTTAGAGCATTTGACATTAATTTATGCTGTTTAAATTTGCTTTGTTTGGGATTAAAACCATAGGTCTTTCTGAAACAGCATTTTAAAACCCATTTACATACCAAAAAATAAATCGAAGTAAGAAAGCCGTTTCATTATTAGTTCTGTTTTTTCTTTTAATCATGATAACAGTCCGAAATTGTAGCGAGTAATAGGTGAGAATGCAAACTTACTGAAGTGGGTAACATGTATAGTCTATCATACACAACAGTTATGTTACGTGCCTTGCATAAAATTTTAGGGCACGACCCATCAGAACCCCTAGAACTTATGTTACTCTTATTACATAACGAAAGAACGGGCCAGACGACTTTTCCTAATAACCAAATCAGTTTGCATTCTAACCTATTACTTCATGAAAGTACGGAATCTAATCATAATAATGGTCATTACATTAAACCTACAGGGACTTAAACACACTAACCGTTGGTCGGCGAAACTAACAACAAAATGGAATTGCTGTGCATTTTGTAGCATAATTCAGGAACACGCTCTAAGAAGTATAGGCCTACGTAGTTTGTACGGGACTGTTGCATTATTTTCTAACTTCTGCACTTCATGATTGGAAATACATCGGTAAAGCGGATTTAGTTTTTAAGTCAAGCATTTACTGTCACCCATTCCCTGTATTTCACTGTGGAAGTTAGTGAACTTAACACTAAATGTCGTAAGCTGTTTTACCTGCCCGGAAGCAATAGACAGATTGCCAAGTTGACTGGTTAAGACTGTAAAACACCGAGTTAGAGGAGTTTTCAATGGCTAGCAAAAGTAACGACACTTCATGTTAAAATTTATGCCATTTTAAAGATTCCTAGTCGCCCCTTGCTTACACTTAAACTGAAGTAAACACAGTCTCAGGTAACATTAAGTACAATTCCAGTTTGTTACTAGAATGTTACAAATCACAACGACAATTTTTTAATGTTAAATGTTATATTTTTAAATGTGTATGTTTAATCCTAATTTTATTTTATTTTTACTTTCTATTTGTAATTTTACTTTAGTTTCTTTGATACACAATCATGGACATATCGGCTCTCCTTCGCCAGAACCACGAATGTGTCGATGCTCTTCCTGTCCACTCTTTTCCTTAAGACTGGTCACGCCCCTCAGCCACTTATTGATATGCAGGCCGTCAGAACAATTTTGGTTGAGTTCGTTTTCCTATGCACGTGTGTAAAGGAAAACGAACCTTACTGTACCGTACTGCAGGAATGTATGTTTACATGACATATTTACCGTTTATTAGAGTATAATGTATTTAAGGTTCATTTTCCTTTATATATCCGCACAGGAAAGTGAACTCAACGAAAATTGTTCCGATGGACCACGTATCAATATGTGGCTCGGTGGCGTGACCAGTCTTAAGGGAAATAATGGACAGGAAGTGCTTTATCACATTCGTGGTTTTAACATAGGAGCGACGATATCACCTTAGGAGTGCTTCACGCAGCTACTCATTTCCATTGTCAATGAACTGTCTTTTAAACCATAGTAATCATAATAGGACTAATAATAATAATAATAATAATAATAATAATAATAATAATAATAATAATAATAATAATAATAATAATAATAATAATAATAATAACTCTTCCTCCCACTAAATTTCTTTTCGGTTTTCGTGTACGCCGTCGTGCCGGAATATTGTACCGCACGAGTTCTTTAATGTGCCAGTAAATCCACTGACACGAGGCTGACGTATTTCAGCACCTTCAAATACCACCGCACTGAGCCAGGATAGAACCTGAGCCACTTATCCCGTCAATAGAATGATTGATAATGGATATTAAATCATGCTCCAGCAGCAATAAAATTATGATTACAAGTAAACCAATGATAAAAATCCCTTCATATGTAGATTTGCCTACGTCATAACACATTGGATATTAATGAACTGTCAGTAAAGTCGATCATCATCTCCATAGTTTTAACAAGAAGTACACATCTGTTATTGCGTACTGAAATATACTAATAATATATATAGTCGATAATACAGAAGATTATGTTCATTACAAGTGTAATATAAATTGACTCTTAAGTCCATTGTAATATGCCATCAATGAATTAAGCCTCGCTTTCATTTGGTGTTCCACGCAGCGCCAGCAATGTTGCCAGCTTTCTGGTGCATCTCGTCAAGAGTTAAAACTGTCGGCTTAACCCATGAAAGTTCAAACGCCTTTGTAAAATACACAGATTATTATAAGTCCATTGGACCAATTTTTCAACACTTTATTCCTTTCGAGAGTATCACTGCTCTATATCTGTATACATGGCTATTATAATTAATGCTTGAGACATAAGGACGTTCACGACTAAATAAGGAATAACCTTCTAACTAGAAAAAACCTTCTAATTATTTTCAGCTTGGAACTGTGCTTCTTAGAGTGTACCGAAAAAATCACATGTACTCTGGCAGAAAAGTTGAACGAAATCCAGCAACTTCTGGTATCAGTCACACTGCTGAGTGTGGACAGATATAATTTCCATACAGTTACACAGATCATGTAGCGTCCTATAAATTATTGGAAGAAGGAAATGTCAAAATGTATTTCTGAACATATGTTCTTACATTTTGGAGACTTTTTATGTTAAATTTTCTGGTCAAGTGTTTTACAAACTTAAACTTGACTACTTTCAAAGAGTCCCGAAAGCCTCCGTGGATCAGATGGCAGCTCGCCAGCCTCTCACTGTTGGATTCCTTGGTTCAAATCCCCGTCACTCCAGTGAGATTTGTGCTGGACAAAGAATAGGAGGGTCACATATTTCTTCGGGTACTCCGGTTTTCCCTGGCATCTTTCATTGCATAAACACTCTCCAATATCATTTCATTTCATCAGTCAGCCATTAATCATTGAGTGTGACAGGCTTCGGCAGCGGGCACTATTCCTAACCTCGCCGCTAGATGAGGGTTCATTAATTCCATTCCAGACCCGGGCGAATGTCCGGACACAGGCTTCATTTTTCTTTTCTTTTTTTTAAAAAAACTAGGAAACACTTCTTCCTTGTGCGAATATGAATGAATTTAACGGGCTCACTTTTGGTCTATTATTTCTGGAATGAATTTTTCTAACACATAGTACAGGGGATACCAAACAAAATTTGCAATATTAATTCCAAATTAGAATAAGACGCATTTTGAGAATATCAGAGTAATATTTATATATTGGAACATCTGTTACTTATGCTATAGTTATTTAGCACTTCATAACAATATCATAATATCGCTTTTCAATTAATTCACTTAATTTTACTTGTAATATTCTATTTAGACTAAGTGAACAGTAGTCCGTGAATACATTGCCAATAACACTTCAAATAATACTACTTGAATGTAGTAATAAATATTGTGGAAATAGTAACGTTAAATCTGTCAAACGCAGTGAACAGAATATGTACTGAAATTCCTTGATGCTACCACAAAGGGAGCTGCTGCAAAATTTACCATTTTTACAAACACACTACATGATATTAGACGACGTAACAAGCTGATCAGACCTCTTTCGCACATCCCCAATGAGCAAGAAATGTAGAATCTACACCCGATGCTGCCTACTCTCCACGGTGAAGATTCTTGTTTTGCATACTTAATACTTAGCAGTATCAGACGTTTTTCCACATTAAACACCGAAATTCGTAAATTAATTGAAAACATTTCTGTTACTCATTTCCTCATTCTGTCTTCTTGAGTGAGACAGTGCTTTCACTTAATTTTCATTTTAATGTCGCCTACTTCCAATTTCTACTTCTTGACTAGTTCTGCCCTTTCCTGATTCTTGCAGTGTCAGGCTAAGGGAGTTGTCCTTATTTTCACGTTTTGTGACCTTTCCCTTTCATTAGCCAATTCATTCATTCGCTAAAGGGTGCATATTCTTTCTCTCTCTTCTCATAAATACTACAAGTTCCTGAGAAACTTGTCGTTAATCCCAAAGGACAGTTAGTAGGCCTACTATCACTGTCACCACTCGGAATTAAAAAGCTCCAAACAGCCAGACAATGATGCTATGATGCCACGAAAGGGCGACAAAATTATGTCACAAATTTCTATCAGGATATATATTTGTTTACGATTTGCTTTACTTCGCACCGACACAGATAGGTTTTATGGTGAGGATTATTATTATTATTATTATTATTATTATTATTATTATTATTATTATTATTATTATTATTATTATTATTATTATTATTACAGCTGCCTCTGTGGATCAGTGGTAGAGTGTCGGCCTCCGGATCCCAAGATAGCGGGTTCGAACCCAGCAGAGATAGTCGGATTTCTGAAGGGCGGAAGAAGGTCCATTCGACACTCCATGTCGTACGATGTCGGCCTGTAAAAGATCTATGGTGACACATTTGGTGTTTACCCGACAAAATTAATTAAATCTCATCCATAGACGCTCAAAAGAGTTTCGGTTTACTCGGTCTAGTAGGCCTAGAGTAAAACAAAACTTCGAAATTGACGAGCAGACAGCCAGATGGCGTCAAATCAAAATGTCTGCCCCCGGTAGCTGAGGCCATACGTTTATTATTATTATTATTATTATTATTATTATTATTATTATTATTATTATTATTATTATTATTATTATTATTATTATTAATCTATAACCTTCCTCTTGCTGAATTTTAGACAGCCCAATTTTTAAGCCAATATTAAGCTTATGAATCAAATTCTGATGTTTAAGTTAAATTACCTTTAGCGAACGTAACTCACAGTTTATTAGGTAGTGTAGAGTATGTAGTCTGCAGTATAATAATAATAATTTAGTGGGGCTACTTCTAGCCGATTGCAGCCCTTGTAAGGCAGACCCTCCGATGAAGGTGGGCGGCATCTGCCATGTAACTGCGTTTTATTGTGGTGGAGGATAGTGTTGTATGTGGTGTGTGAGTTGCAGGTATGTTGGGGACAGCACAAACACCCAGTCCCCGGGCCATTGGAATTAACCAATGAAGGTTAAAATCCCCGAACCGGCCGGGAATCGAACCCGGGACCCTCTGAACCGAAAGCCAGTACGCTGATCATTCAGCCAACGAGTCGGACGTCTGCAGTAAAGTACAGGCCAAGTAGATGATGTTCTTCCGATTGAGGCACGGTGGCCGTGGTCATTTTTGTTCCGTACCTCTTACATCATGTCCGAAGTAATGATGAAATAATAATAATAATAATAATAATAATAATAATAATAATAATAATAATAATAATAATAATAATAATAATAATCAGCAGCAGCAGCATCATCTGTGTCCTCAGCTAATGTGCGCAGGCATTTCAATTCGATGCCGTCTAGGCTGACAGAGTGTCATTTCGACGCTTCCTTCAACTCCGCCAGATTGGAGAGTAACGCAGATCTAGGCGATCTATGGCTAGGTTTTTATTCATTTTTTCACTAAACACCAAATATATCACCAAACATCTTTTACATGCCCGCACCATAAGACCGAGAGTGTCGAATGGACATATTTCCGCCCTTCAAAATTCCAACTATCCTCGCCAGGTTTGAACGCATGGCCTTGAGATCTGCATGATGACTCTTCAGAACTGATCGAATACCTTTTAAGCAGAAGCTTTGTTTCAAGTTCAAATATTCATATTTGTTGATTCTTCATCGTACGTCTACAATATTTATTTATTAATTTATGTATTATTTTTATGTATGTTCTGTCCTCAGCTCGAAAGATGGTTGGATCCTCAACAGCTCCCCCATTAGCTTTTATAGATGGCCTAGGCATCACTGAAGAGGCGTACTGGGAAATTGAGGTATGAGGTAGTTTTCCGTTGCTTTCCTCACTGAGGCAGGAGTTGCTATTACATATCAGTCTGCCAAGTACACAATCCATGCACCAACCTACCTTTTGAGCAACATTTTCATACCTTCATAGCAGGGACTCATAAGGAATGGCATTACTAGCATCACTCATACCTCAGTCACTTTCAAATTGTCAAAGCCAAGTATAAGACTGATACAGGTCAATGAAAGTAACAGATTTGTTCTAACCCATACTAGAAAATACAGTACACTGTAAACACTGCATCTCGTCAGAAAAGCCATAACCATCCTCTATTAACACTAATCAGAGGGAAAAGTAATACAGGGGTGGGGGCGGTAGAATAACACCCACGGTATCCCCTGCCTGTCGTAAGAGGCGACTAAAAGGGGCCCCAGGGGCTCTAAACTTTGAAGCGTGGGTTGGCGACCACGGGGCCCTCAGCTGAGTCCTGGCATTGCTTCCACTTACTTGTGTCAGGCTCCTCACTTTCATCTATCCTATCCGACCTCCCTTGGTCAACTCTTGTTCTTTTCCGACCCCGACGCTATTAGGTTTGCGAGGGCTAGGGAGTCTTTCATTTTCACGCCCTTCGTGGCCCTTGTCTTTCTTTGGCCGATATCTTCATTTTCGAAGTGTCGGATCCCTTCCATTTTTTCCGTCTGATTAGTGTCCTATAGAGGATGGTTGCCTAGTTGTACTTCCTCTTAAAACAATAATCACCACCACCACCACCTGACACACGAATTGCGTGAAAATGAAACACTCCCTAGGCCTGGAGACCTACTAGCGTCGGGGACGGAAAAGTACAAGAGTTCACAAAGGAAGGTCGGATAGCAAAGTTAACGAAGGTGTCAATGTGTGACTTATACCTACAAACATATTTAATCCACAAGCAATCATTTACAGTAGACTCACACTAAATAGAAATGTCATTAATACACCAGGTAAACGTCATCAGAATTACTCATGAGTAACGTAAAGCAGTGATCGAAAGATTGTACCACAGCGCTCTAAATTCACTGTACATACAGTATGTGCTTTGTACTACTATTCGGTCCTAACAGCCCGACCTATCGTGATAAAGTATAAGGGACACGTGCGTGATTCTAATAATCCCATTTCTAGAGGTAAAAAGTAACTTTAACAAACGATCAATTAGGAGTAACTGAATTTTTTTTCAGTGATATCACCAGTGTAACATTACATACAGAAGCCAAAACATATACACCACTAATCATCACGAAATATTCCTCCCTAGCAAACTTGCGAGCTACTTAATGAGAAAGTATCATGCAAGAACATAACCACCATACACAATAAATTTTCATTCAACCCTGAATTATGACCTTCAATGCATTGAGCGACTCTCAAGATCGGATCCCCACATAAAGTGGTCATTTATTTATTTATTTGTTTATTTATTTATTTATTTATTTATTTATTTATTTTATTTATTTATTTATTTATTTATTTATTTATTTATTTAACCGCACAGTGTAGTTGTAGCATAACCTGGACTGAGATGAGAAAGGGAACGGGGCTCACTCATCATCGTGAACTGTGTGATACGAGAGGCATCGGATCCGGTCGTGGAATCCTGGTTACTAGGAAAATGAAATGTGATGTAATTTACCTTTTCTTTTCTCTCTGCCTTATGAGATACTCTAATATGCCAGTCTCCCAAGTCTACTAAATCGTAAGTTTATATACAAACCACTGACACGTCCAGATCACAGCTGGCTGCTAAGAAAATGAACTGTGAATTATGAGGTCCTCTTGCATTCCAGTCACTAAAGTTTGCTGAATTTCATACATAACCCAGTGACACTTTTAGACGACATCTGGATGCTAGGAAATTGAAGTGAAGGTACTTCCCCACTACTTTCCTTTAGGATTTATGAAGTAGCCTACATTTACACGCCAGTATCCACGGTCTACTGACATTTACACGCAAATAAGTGACACTTTCAGACGACACCAGGCTGTTAGGAAAATGAGGGGTGAGGTGGTTTCCCGTTGCTTTCCTCTCTGTATTGATGGTACTCTTACATGCCAATCTCCCAAGTTCTGCTAGTCTTTACACACAATTTTAATCTTTAAGGAGAAGATAATAATAAGAATATTGGTTTTACGTCCCACTAATTACGTTTTTACGGTTTTCGGAGACGCCATTAGAGGAGAGGGTCATAATTACTGTAGAGGGTAAACTGCTATTTTTCCACCCTAGGGTGAAATTTTTACCTGAATTAAATGACTTGGCGCAAAGCGTTAAAACCCTCAAAAATATTGATATAATTTAGGTCCTTAAATTGACAAGTAGAAACTTAGGGCTGGTTTGTGTAAAAATGTGGTGGCCCAGCGTATAGAAGTAGTGAGCCTGTCTCTTGCCCAAAGGCCCCGGATTCGATTCTTTGTTAGGTCAAGGATACTTACCTGAATCTGTGGACTGTTTCGATGTCCACTGGCCTATGCGAAGAGAATGAAGGAACTACCTGACGGTGAGATAGCGGCCCCGGTCAACAAAATCAAGAATAAAATCCAAGAGGATTCCTCGCACTGACCGCGCATCACTTTTTAGGTATTTTCCTTTAGACGTTCGCATAGAAAAATGAACACAACAAACATTGTTCTGTTGGACTGCATATCCATATGTGACCAGTCTTCAAGAACATAATGGATAGGAAGGGCATTGTGGTATACGAGGTTTGTTTCTTCAGCGACGATAATAAATAGGCCTAATTCAACAAACTATTCTAGTCACTTTAACGTTAGGTTATTTGTAATAAAGGAATATTTTCATTATATTCCATAACATTTAGTATGGCTTACACTACGCTTGTCTGTTTCTGTCCGTTTCATCTTCACTTGAGTGCAAGATATATGCGTACTTTGTATATTTTTCTGTCAAATTTTTCTTACAATTTTTCTTTCGTAAGAGTCGATCTCGGACTATGTCATTAACATGAAGGTTTATAAGCCTTTCCAAAGTCCTTCATTATCCAGCGAAGTGTTTCATTGGAAAATACGAAATTCCCTGGAGATCAGCTGGCGATATACACAGCTCGATCCCGTGACATCGATCGTAATGGTTTGGTAATTATTATTGGTTTCAAAATTGAAGAATAAAGAGACAACGATGGGTAGGTTGTGTTCGCAACTGGTCACCGGCCCAAAGTGACATGAAAGAGAACCATGATCAAAGACGTACATAGACGATGTATTGCAGAAAACAGTAAGAATGACTGTAAATTGTGAAATTCGTAAACGGCATTTTGGACAAGAGGAATTCTCTGCGGAAGTAAAGAAATAAGATAAGAATATGCTCTTAATATCTACGTACCGATAATCCCTTCACTCTTACTGTAGTCCGAATGCCGAATATGCCGTTATTGGACGTCAGAGGCATGTCTAACAACTGAGCATATAGGAGCTTGTGTACAAGTGCTTGGCAAGCATGAAAGAATCATGTAAGTTGTCACCTTAAAACGCTTTCAACTCCTCATCCTCTTCGTCTTTGTCGTCATTTCGTCTCCCTTTCATAGATCATGTTCTTCCTTCTCTTCATAAAACTCTAAATCGAAGGTGATATTGCGATTTTTTAAGGGTTATACTGCCCGAAGGCAGGTCCTAACCTCCGCAGAGGTGTTCCTGAGCCGGAGTTTACGTGCGGTAGGGTGGCCAGTTCCTTTCCGCTCCTCCATTCCCTTACCCCCCACCAACAGCACGTGGCAATCCGTCCAACTCCTGACCACGCCCAATGTTGCTTAACTTCGGAGTTCTCACGGGATCCGGTGTTTCAACACGGCTACGACCGTTTGCAATATTGCGATAAATTCCAATAAATTCTCATGTACTCTTAATTGATAAATCCACTTGTATTAGATTGCTATTTTAGCATTAATATAATTTATACTGAAACTCTAATTTAATACAATATTTTAAGTATGATATATTTCTATTGTTAACATCATTAGCTTATTATTATTATTATTATTATTATTATTATTATATTATTATTATTATTATTATTATTATTATTATTATTATTATTATTAATTTCAATAACTCCTTGTCCGGCTCCATGGCTAAATGGTTAGTTTACTGCCCTTTTTTCACAGAGGCCCTGGGTGCGATTCCCGGCAGGATCGAGAATTTTAACCCTCATAGGTTAATTCCGATGGCACGGGGGATGGGTGTATATCGTCGTTGCCGGGACAAAACCTCCTATGTGATAATATTTTTGGAGATATACTGACCCTCAGCACATACATTATGAAGAGCGAGAATGCCTTGACAATATTCACACAATATTGCACCTTGGATGATAGAACCTTACCGGCCAAAGCTCTAAGCTAAAATATTCCACATAGGAGGTTTTGTCCCGGCAGCGACGATATGTTGTCTTCATCATCATTTCATCTTCATCACGACCCGTAAGTTGCCTATGGGAGTCAAATCAAAAGTCCTGCACCTGGCGAGCTGAACTTGTCCTCGAACACTCCTGGCACTAAAAGCCATACATCATTTCCATTTCCATAACAACCCCGTAGCGAACCTTTGGCCGTGTAGAATTCTCTAGGGAGGTAACTTTAATTTGTCATTTGTTATTTGAGTATACCGATAGATCGTAGCGTACTTTATATCTTATATCATTCAAAAATGAACACAACGAACACTGTTCTGATGGACTGCATATCCATATGTGGCCGGGGTGGGAGAAATAATGGACAGGAAGAGCATTTAGATTTATGACCTTTTGTCCGAACAGCGACGAATTAATCTGATGGACTACATATCTATATGTGGCTGGGAGGCGTGACCAGTCTTATGGAAAATAATGGATAGAAAGAGCATTGGGAGATACGAGGTTTTCCAATTAGATCATCAATATATTCCACGATAATGTTGGCACTATTTTCTGTCTCGTTTCTTGTAAAAGTAGCTAATAGCCTATAGCCTAAGTTAATTTCCAGTGGGTATTTCTCCTCATTGCGATATCATTCTACACAGTGTTTCAATAATGTTATTATTTATCCCCTCCATACTTCATCATTTCTACGTGTATAATAAGAATAACAATAATACATTTTTGCAGTATTATTGTATTTGTAGTTGTAACTAGTAGTAATTAAATGGATTAGAACTTGTTGTGTACAAGAAAGCAATTACATACCCAACTTCGCGAGGATAAAAAACATCTTACCTTATGTTACGTTTTCAATTAATTGAAAATAAAATAATATTTTATTTACATAATCAAAATTCATCATTCTGTTTTATTTTTCTATTAGTCCATTCATGTCATATTACTAGTAAGGACGAGATGGATGATTCACATCCTGTCTTTGTAGTAACTGTGAATGTACACAGATTGCTCAACACTCGAATGTTACATGAAGTCAGGCGTCACGTCATTCTGTCTTAAGACGACACGGGTATCAATGTACCAGCTCATAACTCACCTCATTGGTTCGAAATTGGAAGCATTTCTCCGAGTGTTGTTGACTGTGTACTTTATACCTTCCAAGCAATGACATAGTACACTGAAATGTTGAAATGACAAATTATTTTGAGTTTGTATTCCTAAAAGCCATAAGCCTGTAATGACATTATTTAAGTTATTGAGATATTCATTGTCCGCCTCTGTGGTGCAGTGGTTAGCGTGATTAGCTGCCACCCCCGGAGGTCCGGGTTCGATTCCCGGCTCTGCCACTAAATTTGAAAAGTGGTACGAGGGCTGGAACGGGGTCCACTCAGCCCCGGGAGGTCAACTGAGTAGAGGTGGGTTCGATTCCCACCTCAGCCATCCTGGAAGTGGTTTTCTGTGGTTTCCCACTTCTCCTCCAGGCAAATGCCGGGATGGTACCTAACTTAAGGCCACGGCCGCTTCCTTCCCTCTTCCTTGCCTGACCCATCCAATCTTCCCATCCCTCCACAAGGCCCCTGTTCAGCATAGCAGGTGAGGCTGCCTGGGCGAGGTACTGGTCATCCTCCCCAGTTGTATCCCCAACCCAAAGTCTGAATTTCCAGGACACAGCCCTTGAGGCGGTAGAGGTGGGATCCCTCGCTGAGTCTGAGGGAAAAACCGACCCTGGAGCGTAAACAGATTAGGAACGAACGAACGAACGAACGAACGAGATATTCATTAATATTATTTGAGTTCAGATGTTCTATAGTGGTGGTAGCCATCAAATACTCGATAAAGGAATAAATTCATTACTTTACTGATTATACTGTTCGATAGAGATGTTGACGTTACCTCGGCACAACTGAGTTGTCACTTCTGTTGTAGGTTTACTCCACCCCTAGCCCATGAAATATTTTCATTCGACAAGTAAGTTACGTTATAACAATTACAAGGTCCGACTCAATGGCTGAATGGTCAGCGTACTGGACTTCGGTTCAGAGGGTCCCGGGTTCGATTCCCGGCCAGGTCGGGATTTTATCCTTCATTGGTTAATTCCAATGGCCCGGGGGCTGAGTGTTTGTGCTGTCCCCAACATCCCTGCAACTCACACACCACACATAACACTATCCTCCACCACAATAACACGCAGTTACCTACACATGGCAGATGCCGCCCACCCTCATCGGAGGGTCTGCCTTACAAGGGCTGCACTCGGCTAGAAATAGCCACACGAAATTATTATTATTATTATTATTATTATTATTATTATTATTATTATTATTATTATTATTATTATTATTATTATTATTATTATTATTATAACAATTACAAGGATTAAGATGTGTTATATATTTTTGTAACGTTGCTATTTACCCTGAATTATTGGACAGTTAATTAATAATCTTGGCGCTTCAATATTACCTATCCCACGTCTATTTGGATGGATGGACCAATCCTTTGTCACCTCACCTACGTAGCTCCTTACATACCTGCAACCACATTCCTATAACTTATTCCTAGTTCAGATAAAATATGTTTCTAAATCCTTACATGAGCTGATATAGATTTAATTGCTATAGCATCTGATGTGATACTTTTACTTCCTTAATTTATTTATTCTCTTACCAGTTAGTTGTGAATGGAACACTAAGATTTTACATGTCGTCGTTGCGGCCCAGGGACGTTATGATGAATGAATTATGGTTGAGCACTATAAAATGTATTATAATAACGAGGAATAAGGCTGGTTTTTGCTCCAGAGTCAGTTAAGATAGTTGATATCATCTTATAATTTCCCACTATACAAGCAGTCTTTTTTTTTTTTTTATTGGCCACATATTTTTCAGTTCGCAATGTTTCACCTTACGTGATATTACTGTTATACAGACTCGAATATCTTGAGATTGGTATGATTATTTTAGAGATAATAATAATAATAATAATAATAATAATAATAATAATAATAATAATAATAATAATAATAATAATGCATTCAAAAGGTGCAAGAAATAGTTACGAGTTTAACTTGTTTAAGTGTTAATTATTAATATTTTTAGTCTAGCTATGCACAGTATATAAGAAACAGAGTCTTGTAAATATGTACTAAGGCAATGACTTAATAAATAGGCCTATCTATCTATTCCCACATGTGCGCAACGTAGGCTATTATGGGGACAGAATTACCGCAAATTGAGTGTACAGTTAGGGTCGATAAGAATATTATTTTTGTTATAAATGTCGTTACGATAATAATATTGTAGCTCGTCGTATTTTAAATCCCTCGGCTATATTCAACTCACCACGTCGTAAGCCTCCCCCTCGATTAGTTCATTATTCGATAAAACAGAGGGTACTCTTGAAATATACATCAAACGCTTCTCCCTTCTCTTCCTAGTCAGTCACATTCTCGAATGATCAAGTAACTGTACGGTGGCGAGCTCTGTCGACAGAACGTCAAAACTATTCGTCTTACTCGACGTCACACACGCGCTGCCAAGATGGATTGAAAAGCCAGGCGGCCGTGGAAAGAAAAGGACGAAAGAGGGTGCTGATAGGCTAATGGAGAAGGATAGATGGATGGAGGCAAGGTATATGCAATATGAAGGGATGGGTGGATGAAAGGGTGGTGAACTTGAAGTATGCATTGCGCAGTCGCCAAAGCGGTGGAGGGGATATCTTCAAAGGCCTACAAAGGGCTGGGCCCCACATGCATATGTGCTATAAGAAAATGGATAGCTCAACACCTGGGATGATGACAATTTGGCGTGCTAGCCTGATACCGCCTCTATATTTGGCAGTAATGGTATTTATTTTGAATGAAGTAAAGAAATGCGGAAAACATTGCTGTGTTTCGTTGTATTATTCGCGTGCCACCTTGAGTAACAAAAAGAAATGGTAAGATGTATTTTAACGATGGAGGTTATTCTATTCGCTACCATTCAAAACAACTACAAGAAGTTCTTTTTAAATGTCATTTCCATATAATCTAGCAGCTCTCTTACCCGGTTTATTCATAAAGAATTGCTTTTCATAAAACCACACAAGATCAATAATGAGCTCATTATCAATGACTTAAAATTGTTGAAGTATTCAGATTCTATTAGGCTATTTATTTATTTATTTATTTATTTATTTATTTATTTATTTATTTATCGTCCGACTCGTTGGCTGAACGGTCAGCGAACTGGCTTTCGGGTCAGAGGGTACCGGGTTCGATTCCCGGCCGGGTCGGGGATTTTAACCTTAATTGGTTAATTCCAGTGGGTGTATGTGTTGTCTTCATCATCATTTCATCCTCATCACGACGCGCAGGTCGCCTACGGGAGTCAAATAGAAAGACTTGCACCTGGCGAGCCGAACCCGTCCTGGGATATCCCGGCACTAAAAGCCATACGACATTTCATTATTTATTTATTTATTTATTTATTTAATTTATTTATTTATTTATTTATTATTCGCTAATCGGCTAACTGGGGACCACAATAAGTTCCATTGCACATTTTTGCGTCTTCTCAGTTTGTGATTGATCCACTAGGTTTTCAAGAGCTCGCTGAGTGGAGCAGGGCGTTCATCCGACCACTTTGCACCAGCTGTCCACTTCACATTCCGGGAAGTCCCAAAAGTCCCAATGCTTGTTCTGAAAATGCCTCGTTGGTTCGCGTCTTCATGTTGTAGGCTCATTTCCTTCCAGGCCTTAAACTTTTTTATGTTTTTGAACCAAAGTTGTTAAAATTGCGTTTTTTCCATCGAGAGAAGTCCATCCATCGTAAGTGACCGTAGAAGTGATCCCTGCGTCTCCTCTTTGCGTCCATATATTTCTTGTCTCAATTATTATTATTATTATTATTATTATTATTATTATTATTATTATTATTATTATTATTATTATTATTATTATTATTATTATTGTCCAGCTCCATGGGTAAATGGTTAGCGTGCTGGGCTTTCGTCACAGGGGTCCCGGATTCGATTCCCAGCAGGGTCTGGAATTTTTACCAACATTGGTTAATTTCTCTGGCACGGGGGCTGGGTGTATGAGTCGTCTTCATCATTTCATCCTCATCACGACGCCCAGGTCGCCTAAGGAAGTTAAATCAAAAGACCTGCACCAGGCGAACCGAACATGTCCTCGGACACTTCCGGCACTAAAAGCAATACGCAATTGTTGTTGTTTGAGTCATCAGTCCATAGACTGGTTTGATGCAGCCCTCCATGCCACCCTATCCTGTGCTAAACTTTTCATTTCTACGTAACTATTGCATCCTACATCTGCTCTAATCTGTTTGTCATATTCATACCGTGGTCTACCCCTACCGTTCTTACCACCTATACTTCCTTCAAAAACCAACTGAACAAGTCCTGGGTGTCTTAAGATGTGTCCTATCATTCTATCTCTTCTTCTCGTCAAATTTAGCCAAATCGATCTCCTCTCACGAATTCGATTCAGTATCTCTTCATTCGTGATTCGATCTATCCATCTCACCTTCAACATTCTTCTGTAACACCACATTTCAAAAGCTTCTATTCTCTTTCTTTCTGAGCTAGTTATCGTCCATGTTTCACTTCCATACAATGCCACGCTCCACACGAAAGTCTTCAAAAACATATTTCTAATTCCGATCTCAATGTTTGAAGTGAGCAAATTTCTTTTCTTAAGAAAGCTCTTCCTTGCTTGTGCTAGTCTGCATTTTATGTCCTCCTTACTTCTGCCATCGTTAGTTACTTTACTACCCAAGTAACAATATTCATCTACTTCCTTTAAGACTTCGTTTCCTAATCTAATATTTCCTACATCACCTGCCTTCGTTCGACTGCACTCCATTAGATTACATTATTATTATTATTATTATTATTATTATTATTATTATTATTATTATTATTATTATTATTATTATTTGATGGCGATGATCTTTAACGAGTCAAGTGCACATGGTCCGACGCAGTGGTCAGCTGGTTAGAGTCCCACTGGTAAAAAAAATTCTGGCAGGGGAGGAAAGTTTGTGGTATACAATTTATAATAATCAGATAGCGTGCCATAAGGCTTGGATTCAATTCCCAACTTTTCCGCAGTGTTCAGATGGAATGAGGGAATAGGACGTCGGATGGGGATTCTTAAACCTTGAACAAACTCTTGGTGTTATTCGACAGGAGTAGGCTATGTGCCGAGACAGGGTGTCTCCCTCTCCCTACTTCATTATCATCATCAGCAGCAGCATCATCATCATCACCAACATCATCATCTCTCACCAAGACGTGCAGATCGCCCGTGGATGTCAAATAAATAAGCCTGCATCAGGCAAGCCAAATATGTCCTGGGAAATTCCAGCACTAAAAGTCATGTGCCAATAAATTATTGTTATTATTATTATTATTATTATTATTATTATTATTATTATTATTATTATTATTATTATTATGAAACAGTGCCTCAGATAAGCAGTCAGCATCAAGGTCTTCAATTCTGATAGTTTGTGTTCGATTCTCGGTCGGGTTGGGGGATTTCAATCACATTTATTTAATTCCTCTTACTCGGGGCCTGAGTGCTTGTGTTTGATCCCAACACTATTATCTTCATATGCACACGGCACTACCGATCACAACAGTTTAAATAGGATTAGAGTCAGGAAGGACACCCCCCAGTAAAACAAGGCCAAATCCACATGTGATACATAGGCTACTTCACTGCCCATTGCTCATCATTATGTTGGAAAAGCGAAAGAAAAATATTTATTTATTTATTTATTTATTTATTTATTTATTTATTTATTTATTTATTTATTTATTTATTTATTTATTTATTTATTTACTCTCCTATTCGATTTTGGCCATCTAAGACACTAGGAAAGTAACTGCGCATTCTTCTTAACACTTCTTCTTTTGACTTATAATAGATTTTCATCCTTTCACTTTGCAGTTTTGCCCTCTCTTGTGTTCAGATGTTATTACGTTTCCTCTTCTTCTTCAGTCTTCTGTAAGTTGTTTTCTCTTTTATTATATTGCCCGTTAATTCTCATGCTTTTTCTTAAACCTTGGATCCATCAGTTGTCATTCTTGCTCTTCTGAACATTGTTAAACACTCGTTTTGGCAATCTGTTGTTATCCTTACCTACCATGTGACCAAAGATTTAAATTCTCCTCTTTCTGATCGAGTCTGACATCCTTTCATTTCCTCCCTCCTTGTATAGATCTTTATTCCTCCCATGTCTAACTCTCCTTCCTCCTTTTCCAATGGTCCCAAGATTTTCCTCTAAATTTTCCTTCCCTTTTTCTCCATCTCCTCTATTTACCGCTTTTTACTTTTCATTTTCTATTTTGTATTTATTTATTTATTTATTTATTTATTTATCCTTTCTTTCTTAATCTGTTTACCCACCAGGGTTGGTTTCTCCCTCGGACTCAGCGAGAGATCACACCTCTACCGCCTCGAGGGCAGTGTCCTGGAGCGTAAGACTTTGGGTCGGGGATACAACTGAGGAGAATGACCAGTACCTCGCCCAGGTGGCCTCACCTGCTATGCTGAACAGGGGCCTTATGGGGGATGGGAAGATTGGAAGAGGGAGACAAGGAAGAGGGAAGGAAGCGGCCGTGGCCTTAAGTTAGGTAACATCCCGGCATTCGCCTGGAGGAGAAGTGGGAAACTACGGAAAACAACTATCAGGATGGCTGAGGTGGGAATAGAACCCACCTCTTCTCATTTGGCTTCCCGAGACTGAGTGGACCCCGTTCTAGCCCTCGTACCAGTTTTCAAATTTCGTGGCAGAGCCGGGAATCGAACCCGGTCTTCCGGGGTGGCAGCTAATCACACTAACCACTAAACCATAGAGGCAGACCTATTTATTTATTTATTTATTTATTTATTTATTTATTTATTTATTTATTTATTTATTTATTTATTTATTTATTTCTCAGAAACTTCCCCACACATTGTTGCTTATTAAGACAAATACAAACACTCACCAAATGGAAGGTGCTGCTATGTAGTTATCAATTTCTTTAAAAACTTTTGAAAGTCGTTCTACGAAAAAGAAATAAGCAGACACAAGTCCGATGATCTGTGCCGTTGGCCCTTATTTAACAAAAAAATGGCTCTCTGTATTTAATAGCTTGCATATCTGTCACCAGTTAAAGAGTAAGCATGTGTAACCCCGCTGGTGGAGTGATCGGCGTCAGTGACTTGATTGCGAGCGTCTAGGGTTCGAGACGCACCAGGATCTCATTATTTTTACCTTTCCTATGTCATCGTTTGTCCGTTTTTCTTTGTTCATGCGGAATAGAATATAAGCAGATTAAATAAAAGCTGTATCATAAACTCGTTACTTTCGTCACGGAGGCGTGGCTTGACACATCTTCACTTTTCCTGTTAATTTTATTACCACCGCAGCAGTTACAACAAGAGATGGAGAGAGAGTGAAAGTGTTGACGGTTTACAAGAAAAAAACAAACAAGCATGATTGTAAACTTGTTTCTTATGAGACAGTTTGCATTTAACCTGCGCCATTCCAGACAAGAAGCCCGTATATGCAAACATGGAGCAGATATAAAAGAAAAGGAAAAAAACAGATGAAAATCAAAGTAGAAGAAAGAGGTACCAGCTAAACTCGAGCCTGAGACTGTCATATACCACTCAGGAAAGCTGACCTCTAGTCAAGCTGTGCTACCGATTCTCGCGGAAAAATTCCAACATTTATGCAGTCCGTTAAATTTTATGGACCATTTTGCGGTTAAATAAGTGCCAATGGCAAACCACGAACAAGTATCTGTTTATTCTTGACGTAGATCATCCTCGAAAAGTCTGAAGGAAATCGGTGACCGTATAGCTGGGGCCTCCCTTCATCAGTCTACGATCCAGAGAGATTAACCAAACATGGATCTCATCTCCCAATCTAGGACTCTAAACTAATGGATGTGAGGTAGGCCATTAGTTAAGGAGCCGTGTTATTATTATTATTATTATTATTATTATTATTATTATTATTATTATTATTATTATTATTATTATTATTATTATTATTATTATTATTATTATTATTATTGCCAGGTTGAGTAGCTCCGACGGTAGAGTCTGATTTGATATCAACTTGGTAGGTTCGAATCTGGATCAATCCGATGGTGTTTGAATGTGACCAAATACGCCAGCCTCGTGTCAGTAGTTCTACTGCCACGTAAAAGAACTAGGCCTACCACAGGACAAACTTCCGGCACGTCGGCGTTTCCGAAAACCGTAAAAGTAGTTAGTGGGACCTAAAATCAATAACATTATTATTATTATTATTATCATTATTATTATTATGATTATTATTATTATTATTATTATTAACATACATGAGATGATTAAACATTTGAAAATGCTACGGTGAAGGGGTGGCCTTTAAAGCCAAATGGTCCGGCTCCACGGCTAAATGGTTAGCTTGCTGGCCTTTGGTCACAGGGGTCCCGGATTCGATTCCCAGCAGGGTCGGGAATTTTAACCATCATTGGTCAATTTCCCTGGCACGGGGCTTGGGTGTATGTTTTGTCTTCATCATCATTTCATCCTCATCAGGACGCGCAGGTCGCCTACGGGAGTCAAATCAAAATACCTGCACCTAGCTAGCCGGACCCGTCTTGGGATCTCTCGGCACTAAAAGCCATACGCCATTTCAAATCTGAATGGCTTCATCGCCAGCTTCTCACAAACTAGACTGAGTATCGAATACTGGCCAGTGCGTGAGGGATCTCTTAAATAATAAGTCACGTTCCTATGGTTCGGATTACACTTCAAACTGAAATTTGAAGTTCCGCGTCTATGATCACTGTGCCTTCACACTGGACACATGAACTAAAAAGCGTGTTGCTATTTTTTGTTTCGGTTGCAAATATTGGGGAAATGTAAGAGAAATTCTACTAGATAAATGCATCCCTGTCACACGAACATCGTCGTCATCATTATCGTAATAACTATTACTCTCCTCATAATCATCACACAACTTGTTTAAACATTTTCAATTACTGGAGAAGTATGCCAGAATTTCTGACTTCCATGCTGAACTCTAACACAGCAATTTCAACTGATTGACTGTTATTTTAAAGAGCACTCAAGGTATACTTTCGGCACTCCTGCGTCTCTCAAAACCCATAGCAGAAATCTATAAGATATAAATTATTAACAAGTTATGTGAAAATATTTTCTAAATTGTACTCCTCGTAAGTTTATACGCCAGTGTTCACTTCACTGGAAATTCACATTAAATCCTAAAAACAGCCTTAGAAATTGGTTCCAGTCTTCATTAGTCTACAAACTATTTTAATAAAATAGGTCAAATTAAGGAATGATATTGAAAGTTGTGGAACTCGAGTGTTGAACTGAAAACAATTGTCCCTATTGTGTCGTAATTGTCTTATCAAGTGTGTCACTTTTGTACTTCCGTTACGTATTGTCGCTAGGCATCTACAAATAGAAGACGAAAATATGCACTGTTCATAGGCTTAAAAGTGTGTTAGTTTTTTAATGCATAACAATAATGCGAAGCTATTACCCAGAAATATATCGATTGCCTAATTAGAAAACCTCGTATCTCCCTATGCACTTCCTATCCATTATTTTCCTTAAGACTTGTCACGCCCACCAGCCACATATGAATATATAATCCATTAGAAAAATCCCTTTTGTTCATTTTCCTATGCGAATGTTTAAAGGAAAATGAACCTTAAATACATTATACTTCCTGAGTGCTTAAATACGTCACGCAAACATGCATTCCGATAGTACGGAACGTTAGATACGAGGTTTTATAATTAGACCATTGATAGGTAGTAAGAAGTGAAAAGGAACCCACGAGGTATCTTTCATTACGAGCCATATCATATACTGTACCTATTTCAACGATCTCTTATTGGCTACCCTCTCCGGAAAAAGTATGTCAAATTCAGAGACTAAAATGAAAGATTGGGGATTTCAAATATTTCTCAACGTAAGGAAATGGCAGATATAATGTTGTTAATTGTGTAAAGAAGAGCTATGATCCCGTACCTGTCATCATATTTTGGAGGGTGTGTGGTAATGTGAAGGGCCTCCGTGGCTCGGACGGCAGAGTGCCGGCCTCTCACCGCTGGGTACCTTGGTTCAAATCCTGGTCACTCCGAGTGAGATTGGTGCTGGAAAAGCAGAGGCAGGACAGGTTTTTCTCCGGGTACTCCGGTTTTGCCTGTCATCTTTCATTCCGGCAACACTCTCCAATATAATTTCATTTCATCCGTCAGTCATTAATCATTGCCCCAGAGGAGTGCGACAGGCCTCGTCAGCCGGCACAATTCATATCCTCGTCGCAAGATGGGGGCTACATTCATTCCATCCCTGACCCGGTCACTGACTGGAAAACAGGTTGTAGGCTTTCACTTCATATGGTAATGTAATTGATATTGGTAAAGGTCTCTCATCACTACAATCGTGTTACAAATCCCAGGCAGTGTTTTCTGATTTATGAGATCAAAAGTAATGTCCCTTTGGTTGAATGATATGTAAAATTGGAAGTTCCATGGCTATGATCCCAACATCAATAGTGGCGGTTACTAGCATATCAAATCCCCTTGAAGTTGGCAACCAACATAGCAAGTCTATTTCTATTCCCAGCTATTCAACTTCTAGCCCACGGTTCTGGTACCAACATGTTACTGAACCACATGTTCTTCTTCCATTTTGTCCACAAGAATTTAATTTCAAGAAAAAACCCATACTGAGTGGTGGATATTTACCGAATATTTTCACAACATTTGTTTTATGTTAGCCGTACATCGTGAAATGTGACATTTCAGAAACTAATGCAGTAGCCTACTCCTTCACAAAATAAAAATATTTTCAACGAGATGAGATTCATAATTTGAATAATGAAGAGAAAAGAAAACAAAATCGCTGCACACATAATACATACAAGCAGAGGAAGCAAGTATGTGATAATATGTAAATATTAATAATAATTTCGTGGTGGCTATTTCTAACCGATTGCAGCCTTTGTAAAACAGACCCTCCGATGAGGGTGGGCGGCATCTTCCATGCGTAGGTAATTGCGTATTGTTATGGTGGAGGATATTGTAATGTGTAGTGTGTGAGTTACAGGGATGTTGGGGACAGCAAAAATACCCAGTCCCCTAGCCAAACGAATTAACCATTTCAGGTTGAAATCTCCTACCCGGTCAGGAATCAAACCCGGGACCTTCTGGACCAAAGGCCAGCACGCTAACCATGGAGCCAGACGTGTGCATATTTAAAAACGGATACAATTATTGCAAGAAGTAGTAGGCTATTGCGTGAGAAAATGTTTAGAGAAATCAAAATAGTTTTTAAAATGTAGGAAAATGTTAACTGGATAGCGAAATATTGACATAAAAATGGTATTTTAAACATTTCCTAAATTTATTTTGGAAAGCTTATCTACTAATAGTACAGGATAGGACCGTGCTGCTCCATGGCTAGATGGTTAGCATGCTAGCCTATGATCCAAGAGGTCTCGGATTCGATTCCCGGACGGGTCGGGGAATTTACTTTTCATTAGTCAATTCCTATGGCTAGGGGGCTGGATGTATGTGTTGTTTTCAACGTTAAAATCCATCTTAGGTGGAGCTCCAACCACAGAGACACGCAGGTCGCCAATACGGCGACATCTCTAAAGACCTGCCCCAGGTCTCTCAGGAGGTCACAAGCCATTATTCTTATTCTTATTATTATTATTATTATTATTATTATTATTATTATTATTATTATTATTATTATTATTATAACATAGAAATTGAAAGGAAATATCTATATGGTGTTTTACAACAAAGTAAATAACTGAGTATTACCCAGACTGAGTGGCTCAGACGTGAAAACGCTGGCCTTCTAAGCCAAGTTGGAGGGCTGAATCCGAGCTCGTTGTCTCTGTTAAGAAAACAACATTGCTGAACAGAGAGAAACGAGACATGTACAGGAAATGTGAAGACTATTACAACAATACTCGAGTTGCCCAACTTCCAGTATAATTCTTTAAATTGGCATATTTTATAAAAAGTTAATAGATTATTGAAGATTAGAACCCATTTCTAAGGCTATTTAAGGATTGACAGGCAATGAAAGATTTTCCATGATTTGAGGTCAGTTACCAGTAAGTGAACATGAATTAGTCCCTGTTCGGGCAAAAGGTCACATCTCACATTTCTCTTCCTATCCATTATTTTCCTTAACACTGGTCACGCCTCCCAGCCACATAAGGATATTTAGTCCATCAGAACAATTTTCGTTGTGTACATTTTCCTATGCTTTCGTATAAAGGAAAATGAACCTTACCGCACCGCACTATAGGAATGTAGGTTCACACGACTTATTTACTCACTCCTAAGGTTCATTTTCCTTTACAGGGTAGCATACACAAATGAACACAACGAAAATTGTTCTGATAGACTGAATACCCTTGTGTGGCAGGGAGGAGTGCCCAGTCTTTAGGGAAATAATGGTTAGGAAGAGCATTGTGAGATATGACCTTATGCCCGAACAGCGACAAATTTATTCTGACCTATAACCTTGCCAGGCAAATGGTTAGCGTGCTGGCCTTTGGTCACAGGGGTCCGGGTTCAATTACCGGTAGGGTTGGGATTTTAACCATAATTGGTTAATTTCGCTGGCACGGGGACTGGGTGTATGTGTCGTCTTCATCATCATTTCATCCTCATGACGACACGCAGGTCCCCTACGGGCGTCAAATAGAAAGACCTTCATCTGGCTATCCGAACTCGTGCTCGGACACTCCCGGCACTAAAAGCCAAACGTCATTTCATTTCATTTCATTTCATTTCATTTCATTTCATTTCATTTCATTTCATTTCACCTTACCAGGCATACAATTTAGTAAATATTCACACTTAATAACACAATTTATTAAAAGAGTTAACAACTGTTTGTGTAGAATGTACCATTCAGGCCCGTTCCATGATAGGGAGTCGGCCATGAGATGATATGAATTTATGTGGCACTTTTACGACCAGGCGCCCTTCCTGACGCCTTCCTCATTTGAGGAGCTAATGAAGATGAGATGAATGATGGAGAAGGAGGTGGAAAAATCGGCTGTGGCCTGTGAACAGATACTGTCCCAGCATTTGCCTGGAAATGAAAGTGGCAAACCACAGAAAACCATTCTCAGGACAGCTGACGGTAGGGTTCAAACACAAATTCAGAGCTTGGCTCCATAGCCTTAGCACATTTTCATGCACGGCCACAAATACAAATGTAATTTTAGTTCTAGGTTTATTGTTAGATTTTTAACTCACTGATAATATCTGCATCATTCCATTTACTGAACGCAACAGCAACACTGTATTTCTGAAGACAATTGTTTCTAACTCCCTTACTTCGTTGTCATGTTACTATAAGTAAACATTGCAATCGGAACATTATTGCATACGCATATGGATATTCCATCCATCAGAAATTTTTTCGTTGTGTTCATTTTCCTATGCGAAATTATAATGGACCTTACACACATTACACGGCGAAAATACGTCACGCAAACATACATTCCTACAATACGGTACGGCAAAGTTCAGTTTGCTTTACGCATCGACTTAGGGAAATTAACACAACGAACATTCTTCGCTGATCAGGCAAAAGGTCATATCTCACAATACATTTCCTATCGATTATTTTCCTTAAGACTGGTGACGCCCCCCGGCCACATATGGATATGCAATCCATCAAAACAATTTTCGTTGTAATCGAAACAGAATTTCAACGTATTAGGCCGTGTTACGTACATGTAGTACGTGTTGAAGAGATGTTAAGTACAGAACAAAAATGGCCAGCCGGACACCAGTGGGATCCGCACCCACAACCTCCCGATTTCGCGTCGGTTGCTCTAGCAATTGAGCTATGGTGGCCTAGGCCATCTTTGTTCTGTTTGAAAGGATCTGAGCTACAGGTCTGGCACTGCTGCTAGCACACTGTAGAGTGCGTTTAAGTTGCCCGTTGTGGGGCATGTCAATGAATATTGAATTTTCACGACCGCATTGCAATCGAAACATACTTTCAACGTATTAGGTCGTGTTACGTACATGTACGTTGTGTTCAATTTTCCTATGCTTGCCTGTAAAGGAAAATGAACCTTACCGTACCGCACTCTAGGAATGTATTTTTGCTTGACTTATTTACGAATCCTTGCAGGATAATGTACTTAAGGTTAATTTTCCTTTACACATCATCATACGAAAATGAACACAACGAAAACTGTTCTGATGGTTGATTTCTTTGAAAAAAAAATTTCAGAAAAGGCTAGGAACACAACAGAGGGAATCTGCCACCGGGGCGAATGCCCTAAATGCAGATCAGGATTGATTGATTGATTGATTGATTGATTGATTGATTGATTGATTGATTGATTGATTGATTGATTGATTGATTGATTGATTGAACAAATGTGCACAAATGATGTCCCTAAACACTTCTTCCTCTACCCTTTTTGGGAATCTGTCCTTCAGTATCTCTTGGATCTTCAATGTGGATGTCCGACTCGTTGGCTGAACGGTCAGCGTACTGGCCTTCGGTTCAGAGGGTCCCGGGTACGATTCCCGGCCGGGTCGGGGATTTTAACCTTAATTGGTTAATTCCAACAGCACGGGGGCTGGGTGTATGTGTTGTCTTCATCATCATTTCATCCTCATCACGACGCGCAGGTCACCTACGGGTGTCAAATAGAAAGACCTGCACCTGGCGAGCCGAACCCGTCCTGGGATATCCTGGCACTAAAAGCCATACGACATTTCATTTCATTTTTTTCAATGTGGATCTTCATGCTTTTTGGTGTAACTCACTAGAAAAGTTATCCCTAGAAACTTTCTCATAACGTAGCAGGTGTTCAGGAGTGTGGCTTTCTGCAGTTCAAAAAGTACGTGTGATGACGTTGGTTTAATGCGAGCTATTCTGAATACCACCAATTGCCTATCTGATATCACTGCGATGAGTGATTCTAAATTTCATAGGCGTTGTATTTCTTTTGAAGTTCCGTGTACTTTGAAATATTTGTGTCCATTGCTGTTTACAGATTGGAGGTGATTGGACAAGCAATTTCTGTAAGGGATGCGGATCATTTTGATTTATCGGTTAGAATAATATCTGGCCTATTGTTGTTGAGCGTGACATTATTATTTCCGGCTCGGTGGCTAAATGTAAGCATGCTGTCCCTTGGTTCGAGGGGTCCCTTGCTCGATTCCCAATCGGGTTAATTCCTATGGCTCGTCTTTAGTATTAGGTTTCATCTTAGGTAGGGCCCCATGCTCACAGACGCGCTGGTCGCGTATACGGCCTCAACTCGGAAGACATGCAGCAGGCCTCCCCGGGGGCCACATTCTATTATTATTATTGGTTCGTAATCTGTTTACCCTCCAGGGTCGGATTTTCCCTCGGACTCAGCGAGGGATCCCACTTCCACCCCCTCAAGGCCAGTTTCTTGGAGCTTCACACTCTGGGTCGGGGATACAACTGGGGAGAATGACCAGTACCTCGCCCAGGCGGCCTCACCTGCTATTCTGAACAGGGGCGTTGTGGAGCGATGGGAAGATTGGATGGGACAGGCAAGGAAGAAGGTAGGATGCGGTCGTGGCCTTAAGTTAGGTACCATCCCGGCATTTGCTGGAGGAGAAGTGGGAAACCACGGAAAACCACTTCTAGGATGGCTGAGGTGGGTATCGAACCTCCCTCTACTCAGTTGATCTCCCGAGGCTGAATGGACCCCGTTCCAGCCCTCGTACCAGTTTTGAAATTTCGTGGCAGAGCCGGGAATCGAACCCGGACCTTCGGGAGTGGCAGCTAATCACGCTAACCACTACACCACAGAGGCGGACTATTATTATTATTATTATTATTATTATTATTATTATTATTATTATTATTATAGGTTTTCCAGTCTTATGATCCCAGGTATTCTACTTAAATCTCACTAAAATGTTCCCTAAATTGCGCGTAAATTTTGGAAAATTGTAAGAGTTAAACTAATTTTTGTTCCTCACGTCGGAATCTGGTCGGTACTAGTGAGATTATCGAAGTGGAAAATCACATTCAATCTGTCATACTCCTTGTCATGTGCTGGTCCTGTTGCTAATAACTTATCATTATTATTGACATCCAACTTCTATCTTTGCTTCTGTCTGAAACTGTATTCCATGATCTTTACAGTGAAGTAAGCAGGGCATTTAAACGCAAGAGAAATACATTATAAAACTATATTTAATGGCACTCTTGAATGATGAATATACGCAGACAAAGAACGCCAGGCTGACCTATAAAGTTTAGTGCATCAGCCGACGGATAATGTTAAATTATGCATAACTGAACGTCTAGTTCTGCTAGTGAAAGGAAGTCGATTGTGCCATTGCTGTTTCTACTTTGCTCAAGAACAGGTGGAATTCTTGTAATCAGCTATTTCTCTCTCACATACCGTCAGCCACCTCTGATGTAATGAACTTAGGGCCTGTTGGTTGTGGTTACTGTTTTATGTGTACCGAGCTCGATAGCTGCAGTCGCTTAATTGCGGCCAGTATCCGGTATTCGGGAGATAGTGGGTTCGAGCCCCACTGTCGGCAGCCCTGAAGATGGTTTTCCGTGGTTTCCCATTTTCACACCAGGCAAATGCTGGGGCTGTACCTAATTAAGGCCACGGCTGCTTCCTTCCCACTCCTAGCTCCTTCTTGTCCCATCGTCGCCATAAGACTTGTCTGTGTCGGTGCGACGTAAAACCACTAGCAAAAAAAATGTTTTATGTGCAACTCGAAAAACTTTTTTTTTTTTTTTTTTGCTAGTTGCTTTACCTCGCACCGACACAGATAGGTCTTATGGCGACGATGGGACAGGAAAGGGCTAGGAGTGGGAAGGGAGCGGCCGTGGCCTTAATTAAGGTACAGCCCAGCATTTGCTTGGTGTGAAAATGGGAAACCACGGAAAACCATTTTCAGGGCAGTCGACAGTGGGATTCGAACCTACTATCTCCCGAATACCGGATACTGGCCGCACTTAAGCGACTGCAGCTATCGAGCTCGGTAACTCGAAAAACAAGCTTAACACTAATCAGAGGAAAAGCGAAAGACGTTCGATTTTTTCGTAGAATGACAGTATCGAGGGAAGAAGGGTTGGTGACGAAGGACGTGTAAACGGACTTCCCAGGTGTCTCAAACCTAATACGATTCAGGTCGAGAAAAGAAACAGCCCGGACAGAAAAATTAAAGTGAGCAGCATGACACAAGTGCATAAGTAACGTTAGACTTAGCAAGAGGACCTGTGGTTGTCAATCAACCCATCCAACATGTGAGCCCCGGTGGGGTATCCTCTTCTAGTCCCATCTTACGACAGACAGAGGATATCACGAGTGTATTCAGTCACCTCCACTGTCTCAGCACGGTGTTATTTCAAGGTGCCAATCTAGGCCAGGCTCGTGGTGGTGCGTCTACCGACACGCACTCCTAAGGAACGAAATTCGTGTACCTCGGAGTCTTCGAAAACCGAGAACAGTAGTTAGTGACCGCAAAACAATAATTTTTATAATATTCTAATAATAATAATAACAATAGTAATAATAATAATAATAATAATAATAATACAAGATAATGAGAAAGATCAGTTGCTAAAAATAGTAGTTGTATTAATCCTTGTAGTCGTTCTTCTTCTTCTTCTTCTTCTTTTTCTGTTTACCCTCCAGGGTTGGCTTTTCCCTCGGACTCAGCGAGGGATCCCACCTCTACCGCCTCAAGGGCAGTGTCCTGAAGCTTCAGACTTTGGTTCGGAGATACAACTGGGTAGAATGACCAGTACCTCGCCCAGGCGGTCTCATCTGCTATGCTGAACAGGGGGCCTTGTGGAGGGATTGGAAGATTGGATGGGACAGGCAAGGAAGAGGGAAGGAAGCGGCCGTGGGCTTAAGTAAGCTATCATCCCGGCATTTTCCTGGAGGAGAAGTGGGAAACCACGGAAAACCACTTCGATGATGGCTGAGGTGAGAATCCAATCCTCATCTACTCAGTTGACCTCGCGAGGCTGAGTAAATCCCGTTCCAGCCCTCGTACCACTTTTCAAATTTCGTGGCAGAGCCGGGAATCGAACCCGGGCCTCTGGGGGTGGCAGCTAATCACACTCACCACTACACCACAGAGGCGGACATCCTCGTATTTTGTATGATTAAAAATTAACCTTAAGAGGTAGGTCTACGCAGGTTTCTTTTAAGTGTAGGCTACATAAAGAGTCTTTCGGATGGCAAAGGACATATCAGACGTAGAAACACAGCAATATTTTACTGCAAAAGGTTCCTCAATGTGCATGTAAATCTAATACTTACCAACAAATTGTGATGGGTCACTTAACTTTAAACATAGGACGGTTAGCTGCTGTAACGTTACTCAGCCAGCCATTGATACTATGTATACCTATCATCTCTTAGGAAACAATACACCGAGCGAGTTGGCCGATGGGGTTAGGTATTCGCAGCTGTTAGCTTGCAATCGGTAGATAGTGGGTTCGAACCCCACCGTCAGCAACCCAGAAGATGATTTCTACGGCTTCCCATCTTCACATTAGGCAAATGCTGGGGTTGTAACTTAATTAAGGCCAAGGCCGCTTCCTTACAACTCCTAGTCCTTTCCTATCCCATCGTCACTATAACACCAATCTGATTCGGTGCGACGTAAAGCAACTTGTAAAAAAAAGGCAAACTATATCACGTATTTGACAATGCTCTTTCTATCCATTATTTTACTTAACACTCATCACGACTTCCAGCCACGTATGGATATGTAGTCCATCAGAACAATTTTAGTTGGGTGCATTTTCCAATGCTTACGTGTAAAAGAAAATGAACTTCACACTACCATACTGTAGGAATGTATGTTTATATGACGTATTTACACACTCTTAGAGTACAATGTAAGTTGCTTAAGGATCATTTTGCTTTACACGTCTGTACCCTATAGTAAGATGAACACAAAAAATTGTTCTGATGGACTACATATTCATATCGTCCCTTAAGAAACAACACCGCGTATCTGACAATGCTGTTCCTATCCATATGTTCCTTAAGACTGGTCACGCTTCCCAACCACATATTGATAAACAGTCCATCAGAACAATTTTTGTTGAGTTCATATTCCTATGCGTGTCTCTAAAGGAAAATGAACCTTGCTGTACCGTACTGTAGGAAGGTATGTTTGTATGATATAACTTCCTCCTCGAGTATGGTGTATTGAAGGTTCATTTTTCTTTACACACGCCCATAGGAAAATGAATTCAACGAAAATTGTTCTAATGGACTGCATATCCATGTGTGGCCCGGAGGCGTGACCAGACTTAAGGAAAATATTGGACAGGAACAGCATTGTCAGATACGCGGTATTGTTTCCTAAGGGACGATATGTATCTGGGAAGCGTAATCAGTCTTAAGGAAGGTAATGCATAGGAAGAGCATTGTAAAATACGCGGTATTGTTTGTTAAGTGACGATATGAACAAAAAACACCAGTCCCCGTACAAGGAGAACTAAAAAGACGAGACTGAAATACCCGACCCAGCCGTGAATAGAAGCTGGCACTCTCTGAATCGAACGTCTCGAGCTCGCAATTTATCTAAGTAGTCAGAAATTATTACCTCCACACTATTCGTCTAAATGATATACGGTATGAGGCAGAACAAACGACATTGACATTATAATTACTCGCTTGCTGTCCACCTTTCGATTCCTGCAATTTTGGGTCTCACACCACGGAAATGTTGTTTCTCTTGGAACAAAATTTCTGGTTATACACAGTGGAGCGGCACGATGGGGAATGTTTGCTTCACATCAGAGAACAGTGCGAAGAGCGACTTAATAATAGAACAATGTTAGGTGTCCTTGACATGTTCCATCATAGGATCAGTCTTATGTCTACGAAAGAGCACCCAAGGACCGTCACCACTAATGAAAATTGTGGACGATTACTCAAACAGGCGTGCAGTTCTTAGAGCGTAGTTTACGACAAACATCGCTGAAACTCGGTTTGAGCAATAGGTCTGTTCGGTTCATGTTGAGAGAGCTTGGACAAATATTCTTTGTTTTGGTTTGTGTAAACCACCCTCAAAAGTAGTCCAAGTAATCCTGATATATCCTGTATAGACGACGAGAAAGTGAGAGAGGAAGAACTAAGTTCAAATGATGATATTTTGGAGTTTCAAAGGTCGTTAAGGTTTTATAAAATAACAATAACTGTCAGAGTTTTCACGCAAGTCTTAATCGTTTAAAATGCAATTTCTACGGAAAATCGCCGATTAATTAAGGTGTGTCTTACACTCAGTAACGTCTTAGAGTCTCTAATGTACGACACTGCACAAAGTCTGGCGGTCGGCCGCTATAAGGGTAGCCTCGTCGCAATATTTCCCCATCAGGGGCTTCAGCTGATCCACCCATAGGATTGGGTGCCTTCAGTAACCTGCGATACTCCGATATTTAAATAATATGGTAGAAAATATTTAACATTATCTTGTCCATTTTAGATCATAACGTCCAGAGATAATAAATAAAATAATTTTTTGCACTGAATGAAACAAAAAATACGGTCTGTTCTGTTCACTGGTAGGGGTAAAGCAAGATTTGAATACGAAAAGTGGATTAGAGTAGATGTAGGATTCAACAGTTACGTAGAAATGAAAAGGTTAGCACAGGATTGGGTGGCATGGAGAGCTACATCAAACTAGTCTAAGAACTAATGACTCCAACATAAACAACAACAACAAAAACACAGTGATTGAAATTTCCAAATTCTATATAAACTGAGGTACAGTTTTGAAATTTGATATGCTTATGAATAGTCATATCATAAAACACTGTGGGAAATTTGAGCATTGCAAGTTGATTAGTTTTTGAGATATCATTTATGTTGTACATTTTCATGTGCAAATTATTCAAGATTTATAATGGTGTGCCTCATTAAATAAATCAAGATAGCGTAACTTTTAGGTAATATTCTATTGCACTAAAAATATTGGAAGAAACCTGCGGATACGTTTTTGAATTGCATTAAAGAGTATGAAGATTTCTTTTCTTAATATCCTAGTTTTATTCTGCAAAAATTCTTCACTATTCACTATTCACTGAGCAAACATGAAATGGGAAAATTAATGTTTAATTATTCTTGAAGGAATATATCCAGCCTAATATGTCACCGTCATCAACACCACCACCAGAAAACGGCTATGAGCTTGCTTCAGGTGCGCTAGAAGTTCAACCCCTTGCTCTGCAGATGTGTTCAAAATGTGTAAACTAGTAAACGTAAAAATCATGTTTCTAGGACGAGTTATTTAGCAAATGTTAGGGATCCACAATTAATTAAATCTATTTTCAAAGAGTCTCTCATTGCCCATTCTTTGAATATGGCCATAAAATTTCATTCGTCCTTTTGTACTGAAAACCTGCAACCTGTTATCCAGTCTTTGACCGGATCGGGGATGTAATGAATTAACCATATATATAGGTTATTATTAAAATGGCCAGCATTTTTTTCATTAAAATGGGGTTGTCACTCGCAAGGTGATTTATTACTGACTGAAAAATGCTATGAAATGATCATAGAGAAAATGAAATGGCGTATGGCTTTTAGTGCCGGAAGTGTCCGAGGACATGTTTGGCTCGCCAGGTGCAGGTCTTTTGACTTGACTCCCGTAGGCAACCTGCGCGTCGTGATGAAGATGAAATAATGATGAAGACGGCACATACACCCAGCCCCCATACCAGTGAAATTAACCAATGATGGTTGAAATTGCCGACCCTTCCGGGAATCGAACGCGGGACCTCTAAGGCCAGCACGCTAACCATTTAGCCATGGAGCCGGACAATAATGGAGAGTGTTGCTGGAATTAAAGATGAGAGGAAATACCGGAGTACCCAGAGAAAAAACCTGTCCCGCCTCCGCTTTGTCAAGCACAAATCTCACATGGAGTGACCGGGATTTGAACCACAGTCTCCAGCGGTGAGAGGCCGACGCGCTGCCGCCTGAGCCACGGAGGCTCTTACTTTTGTATTACTGTTTGATATTTGCTGAGAATGCTGGTATAATTCAAGAGATTTCCTTTTCATACACACTCCTATGCATACGGAGCTGAAATATTCTTAAGGATATTAGTTTTTTTTCTCTAAATGTTAATTAGTGATCTTCCTCCAATGATCTAGACTTATGATGTGTATAATGCTCCCGACATTCTTATTCTTATTATTATTATTCATTCGATTAAGCCATCCTGAGTGAACGTGAAACAGTTTACTTCTTTATCCTGTCTCGGTGCTATTTTCTTTCTTCCATCCATTTACTGCCTGATTTCCTCTTCGTTTTCTCTGGAATTTAACCATCAAATATCGCTTTCCTAAATTATTTTCTCTTTGTAATTTTGCTCCCTTTTATTGTTGAGTTGTACCAAATCTTCTTCGGCTTCTTTGAAAAATGCTGATTTCGGTTCTTTTACTGCATAGTGTTCAAAAATTATTTTTGTTAATCTGTCTTTGTCAATTCTGTACAGATGACCAAAGAATCTAAATCTTGTTTTTCTAAAAGCAAGGCGTATTTTCTGATGCTTTGTATAATAATAATAATAATAATAATAATAATAATAATAATAATAATAATAATAATAATAATAATAATAGTCAGCCTCTGTGGTGTAGTGGTTAGCGTGATTAGCTGCCACCCCCGGAGGCCCGGGTTCGATTCCCAGCTCTGCCACGAAATTTGAAAAGTGGTACGAGGGCTGGAACGGGGTCCACTCAGCCTCGGGAGGTCAACTGAGTAGAGGTGGGTTCGATTCCCACCTCAGCCATCCTGGAAGTGGTTTTCCGTCGTTTCCCACTACTCCTCCAGGCGAATGCCGGGATGGTACCTAACTTAAGGCCACGGCCGCTTCCTTCCCTCTTCCTTGCCTATCCCTTCCAATCTTCCCATCCTTCCAGAAGGCCCCTGTTCAGCATAGCAGGTGAGGCCGCCTGGGCGAGGTACTGGTCATACTCCCCAGTTGTATCCCCCGACCAAGAGTCTGAAGCTCCAGGACACTGCCCTTGAGGCGGTAGAGGTGGGATCCCTCGCTAAGTCCGAACTTGGAGGGTAAACAGATGATGATGATGATGATGATGATGATTATGATGATGATAATAATAATATAATATAATATAATATAATATAATATAATATAATATAATATAATATAATATAATATAATAATAATAATATATTATTCCGTTAGGGCCTACTAGGTACTACATTCTAATTTCAATTCTTTATCCTTTGTTGTTGTTCTTTCTTTTCTTCCAATATTCCTTCATTGTTTCACTATGTTTATTCTTTCCTTCTTCAGAACAAATTGTACCGGGATTCTTTGCCCCCCTCCCTTGGAATCCTTCCATCTTTAAAACTATCTTCCTGTAAATTTTTCTTTCCATTACTTCTTCTCTGATGTTGTTTCTTTCCAGGTCTTTTTTATCTCTTGTTTCCAGGTGGTTGTTGACTTTTTCTTCGAAAGATACGTCAAGATCTTTTTGATTAGTCTACTGTCCAAAAATAGCAGTCTTCTCTTCCGTACTGTTATAGATACGTCTTCTATGTTCTGATAGATGCCGTTATTACTTCTTAATTTCAAAAATTCTGTAGTTTTTAGAGTTCCTAATATTGTTCTTATAATTCTTCTTTCTATTACTTTCAACATTTCAATTTTATAATTGAGTACTAAGCATTCTGGTTTCACAGCTGTGTTGTAGTGCTTTAATTTAATCTTTTTAGATAAACATTTTTTGTTGTATGTATTTTTGTTATACCGTAAGCTCTTTCCATTTTGTGTATCCTTGCCTCTTTTTCAATACATACTTTTTCAATACATTTTATTGGATTGTTTCCCCCAAATATTTGAATTGATTTACCCCTTCGATCGACCCAACATCTGTTCCTAGCAATTTTGGAGCATTTTTTTATATTCGTCATGGATTGTGTTTTCTCTGCCGAAATTCTTAAGCCTGCCATTTTGGCTGTCTCTTCCAGAAGATTTACTTGTATTGCTGAATTTTGAAGGTTTTAAGAGAATGTTGCAAAATTATCTCCAAATGCTAGGCATTTTATTGCAACACCTATGTTCTTTCTCCCCAGAATAAGGGGTAATATATTATGGTGCTTCTGTTTTTCGCTCCAAATTCTTACAACTTTTTCCAAGATACAGTTGGAAAGGAGTGGAGATAAACCATCACCTAGTCTGACACCTGTTTTTTATTTTTAAAGGTCATGATATCTCACCAATAAATTTAACTTTCGAGACTGTGTCTATAAGGGTTTCGCGGATTAGGTTTGCCAATTAGGTTTTAACTCCAAATTCACGTATGGTTTTATCTAAGATTGCTTTATCAATAGAGTCAAAAGCTTCTTTTGTAATCGATGAATGTTACGACTATGTCTTTCGAATTCATTTGTTTCTGACGAATTACTGACTTCAGAGCAGGACCTGCCATTTCTAAATCCAGCTTGATATTCACCCAGTTGACTGTCAAGTGTAGATTGTACTCTGTTGACTAATGTTATTGTGAGTATTTTATAAACAATGGGTAGAAAATAAGTACCTCTATCACTGTCGACATCTTGTTTGTTACCCTTCTTATGTAATGGGTATATTAGAGCCAGTTTCCATTCTTCTGGTATCTTTTCTGTTTTCCAAATTTCTTCAAAAATTATTTGTAGATCTTCAATGATTTTTAGTTCTGATCATTTCAAAAGTTTGGCTATTATGGAATCTTCCCCACTAGCTTTATTATATTTTAGAGATTTAATTGCATCTTTAATTTCTTCTACAGTTGCCGGGAAAACATATTTTAGGTTTTTATATCTCTGGAAATTTTAATTTGTGGCTTGGTTCCGGACAGTTTAGAATGTTTTCAAAGTGTTATGCCAGTATTTCACAGTTTTCGCCATTACTATTTTCATCTCTGAAACAAATACTAGGAGCTTGATAGCCCTTCGAGTTATTTTTGAAGGTTTGATAGGAGTTTCTTGAATTATTTTCTATAAAATTATCCTGTATTTCCTGTAGCTGTGATTTTCCCTATGATCTTTTGACACTCCTTATAATTCTGGCTGTTTCTTTCCTTTGTAATTCAAATAAATCATAACGTTCACTATTTCTAAAACATTTACATATTCTCCATGTTTTAGTTCTGTCCCTTAGTACTTCTGCGCAAAAGTCAGTCCACCAGACCTTCTTTTTTGTTTTAGCTGACCCAGATATCTTTCTTGCTGCGTTGTTAATTTGTTTTGACATTTCTTGCCAGTTATCACGTTGAGTTATTTTAATTTCTTTCTGAATATTCTTAATTGCTTATTGAGAAATGTTGTGTTTGTATTATATTCCATTAGTCCTTTTGGTTTCTTTTGTGTTTTGGTTGGTAACAGTTTCAGCTTAATTTGTGAAGGATAGTGGTCAGAGTCAAAATCCTCACTTCTTATTACTTCAAAATTCATGACTTCTCTAACATTCTTTTGAGAAATCGCTACATTGTCTAACTGTAATTCGCCTACCATCGGATTTGGAGATCTCCAGGTTGTAGCTTTTCTTGGGAGTTTCATGAAGGAGGTCGACATTAACTTCAGTTGGAAGGATTTACACAGATGAATAATCCTTATACCATTCGTGTTGGTTCTTTTGTGTGCTGGATTTCCCCCACAGTTTTTCTGAAGATCCTTTCCCTGCATATTTCTGCATTAAAATCACTCAGTGGTATGATAACATTTGATTTTAGATATTTCATTATCCACTAAATCCCAGAATTTTTCTGTTTTACCAGGATTCTTATTATTATCTTCGTTTATTCGTGCATGGCAGTTGAGAAATGTGTACTCTTTGTTCTTACACTTAATTGTGTGAAGAACTTAATTTGAAATATAATCAATTATCAACTATTGTTTTATGAACAAAAAAGGCGGTGTCTAGTAGTGGCATTCCTTTCGTAATTTTCATTGTTGGTTTACCCTTAAAGATTTTTTATTTTTGCTTTTTTTATATATGTTCGGGGCGTCGACCCATGTGGATCTTTTGCCCCTACTGGCACCATATTGTATGAACCTGCATGTAATTGTAATGGCGGTATTGTGGAATGTTGTGTGTGAGGAAAGCAATATTAAGGACGTCACAAACACCCAGTCCCCAGACCAGGTATATTAATCATTACAATTAAAAACCCCTGACCCGGCCGGAAATCGAAGCCGGGGCCGCCGGGTGACAGACGGATGCGTTGGCCCCTACACCGCGGGGCTGGACTACCATTAAAGACTCTATAGCTTTCCGTTTCAGTCATATTCTCTTCCACAAATCTTGTCTTTTGAACGGCCAGAATTTGGATTTCATGTTTATTTAATACTTTTTTCAGTTCTTTCTGTTTGCCAGATTTTAACAAAGAATTTACATTCAGGGTTCCTGCAAAGAATTTCTTCTGAAATTTAAGTCTGGAAGGATTCCAAAGATGCTCAGACTTATCCTCAATGCAGATGTTGGGACTTCCCAGAACCCTCAGTCCCGTTGCATTGCGTAGGGCAATGCTGGATTTCTCATTCGAGCTGCCACCTGGGATAGTGCTATCTTGAAGCGACCTTTCCATTCTGCAATTGAAATTGTTAATTGTACAGGGTTAGAACCGAAATTCCAAGTTAAGATCGGATTGTTAGTCCGAAATTATTATTTTTTCGTGGTTTACTCCACTAGGTTCTTCCTCTCTGTCTGCCATTGGGAGCCAAAATTCCTCCTCCGCCTTCGAGACCGTTGACAAGTTTTCACCTGTAACCCTAGGCAGGGGCACGTTAACAGGGTGCTGCCATACGGAGCCAGATGGTCGCTAGTTTTTTTTTTTTTTTTTTTTTCACGAGGTTGATACTCCCCTACCTCCTCCTTCCCCACCACTTGCAAGATGAGGCCCCGGGCTTGGGACCGGCATAGTGGAGTTTATTATTGTTATTATTATTTTAGCTTTTCATCATCATCATCTGTTTACCCTCCAGGTTCGGTTTTTCCCCCGGACTTAGCGAGGGATCTCACCTCTACCACCTCAAGGGCAGTGTCCTGGAGCTTCAGACTCTTGGTCGGGGGATACAACTGGGGAGTATGACCAGTACTTCGCCCAGGCGGCCTCACCTGCTATGGTGAACAGGGGCCTTGTGGAGGGGTGGGAAGATTGGAAGGGATAGGCAAGGAAGAGGGAAGGAAGCGGCCGTGGCCTTAAGTTAGGTACCATCCCGGCATTCACCTGGAGGAGAAGTGGGAAACCACGGAAAACCACTTCCAGGATGGCTGAGGTGGGAATGGAACCCACCTCTACTCAGTTGACCTCCCGAGGCTGAGTGGACCCCGTTCCAGCCCTCGTACCACTTTTCAAATTTCGTGGCAGAGCCGGGAATCGAACCCGGGTCTCCGGGGGTGGCAGCTAATCACGCTAACCACTACACCACAGAGGCGGACTATTTTAGCTTTTACCAGATATTTATAGGATCCTTGCTAATTCTAAGTGGTTTTTTCAGGTGGAAATTCCAACCCAGGTAGACCAGGACTCGAACCTCGGCCATCCGGGCGCATAACCGGCAGCTAAGCCAGGCCACTCCAATTGGGTAGCCCCTTGCAGCCCTGAACTATCAATGCTAAGGGTCGAGCCTCGAAGGAGAGAGCGCTAGTGAGTGAGAATGAATTGGAGGGGAGAGAGGTGTATGGACGGCTGATTTTATACGACAAAACAGAATAACAAAAATCGACGTTCAAAAAAATAGAACAAAATAAAACTGTCCCCTTCCCTGCATTTCGAACAACACCTAACGTTTTTATTTTTATTTCATCAACTTAGTGATATCATAGAAATTTGTTTGAGCAGAATGAATGCGTAACCCTGCATCCAACGAAATATTGGACAAACATGAGATAGTTTGATTTTTATTCAGATTCATGTCCAAGAATATATGTATGTAGTACCAAACATAGTAGCTAATAACTTATGCGTGCGAATGCGTGCATCACGAAAAGACTTTCATTTTTTTTCCAAGTTTTCATAAAATGCAAAGAGTCTGTCTAGAATATTGGAATACCTATGCTTTGAAATGGAGGGGCTGGCTGGCCGAGGTGGTAAAGGCGTGCTCGGTTCACCCGAAACGACGTGGGTTCGATTCCCCGTCAGGAAGTCGAAAAATTTAAGAAAACGAGATTTCCACTTCCGGAGGTGCACATCGCCCTGAGGTTCATTCAGCCTGCACCAAAAATGAGTACTAGCGTAATTCCTGGGGACAAGGTGGACGGGTGTAAAGCTAACCATTTTACCCCACCCCATGCCGAGGTTACGGATAGTGGAAGCTTTTACCTTCAACCCCTCCAAGGGCCTTCATGGCCTGTACGGAGATGACTTTGCTTCACTCTATGCTTTAAAGTGTTGTTTCATCCAAGCCTTATCAGTTCCTCTTCTTCCATTATATGTTATTCGCCGCAAATACTAGGCAAGGGTATACCTATATTTTTCATCTGCCTGAAGTGAGAACTGACTCGTGACTGCTGAGGGCACTATCATCACGGGTGAATCAGTGGACCTCGTTTTACTAACCCCCACCCCCACCCCTCAATTTAGACGCGCCCTTACGACCTCAATGACATAAGGTCCTCTATGTATACATATCGTAGCTGCGCAGCAAACCCTCCTTTCTGACAATGCACTTCCTAACCATTACAGTCCTTAGGGCTGGTACTACGACTGTCAGATAAACAGCTAGATACTTAGGCTGCAGTTTTGCAAACTAGAAGTCAAATATTTTCTTAAACAAGAACCTTAGGGGTTGTACAACGACTGTCAGATAATCAGTTAGATACTTAAGCTATAGTTTTGCACACTAGAAGTTAAATATTTTCTTAAACAAGAACCTTAGGGCTTGTACTACGACTGTCAGATAATCAGCTAGATACTTAAGCTGTAGTTTTGAAAACTAGAAGTTAAATATTTTCTTGAGTTCTACCAACGGATTTTAACTACAGTACTGTTATGCGGAAGTTGTAGTAACATTTGTATTGAGTTGGCAATACGGTTACTGATTATATAGTGAAATTAGCACGTTGCTTGGTGTTTTCGTTTGTTTAGCGCTATTCCTTTTGAAATGGTATTACTAGAATCCAATTAGACTCTTATTAGGCTATAATATGGAACTTTAGGCGAAGAAAACATTTAGGACTGATATATACACATACGAAGAAATGTTTAAATTAAATATGTAACGAAACTCAGATATTTTTGTAGAAAATAAAAAGATTAAATTGTTATTGATGCAATAGTAAGGTTCAAGTTATGTATCCTATCAAATAATTCCTACCAAAAATCAAAAATCATGGCGCAACAGCCCCGAAGGGCCATGGCCTGAAGATTACGAGGTGTCGTGTGATCAGCACGACGGATCCTCTCGGCCTTTATTCTTGGCTTTCTAGACCGGGGCCGCCATCTCACCATCAGATAGCTCCTCAATTGTAATTACGTAGGCTGAGTGGGCCTCGAACCAGCCCCCAGATGCAGGTAAAAATCCCTGACCTTACCGCGAATTGAACCCGGGGCCTCCGGGCAAGATGCAGGCACGCTACCCCTACACCGCGGGGCCGACAAGTAATTCATACCACAAGATATAATTTTTTTGTGTGTAATGCTAATTACCGGATGCGCATTACAGCGAAAGTAAAGTTTATATTCGTAATCAATGCCACCGCATGCGGCGAAGGATCATTAATCATATTATTAATTATTCAATTTATTTTTTAACTAATTTAATAGGCAGCTTTCCAAGACAATGTTCACTTCCAGGCAAACGCCGGGACAGTTCCTATTCATAGGCCACAGCGGATTCCCACCATTCATTTCTTGTTAATTACCTCCTCAACCGTGGTTGGCGAGAGGAAGGGCATCTGACCGTAAAATATACCCCCTCATTCCCGACGCTGTATCAAGAAACGGGACTAAGGGGTAGACATACAGACATACGTTGTTAAATTAAGGAATGAAAAACCTACAAACTGTTTTCCAGTCAGTGACCGAGTCAGGGATGGAATGAATGAAGCTCCATCTTGCAGCGAGCATGGGAATTGTGCCGGCTGCCGAAGCCTGTTGCACTCCTCTGGGGCAATGATTAATGACCGACAGATGAAATGAAATGATAGTGAGAGTGTTGCTGGAATGAAGGATGACAGGGAAAACCGGAGTACCCGGAGAAAACCCTGTCACGGAACCCAGCAGTGGGACGCGCTGCCGCCTGAGCCACGGAGGCTAGATGACCGCTAGTGATTGGGAAAAGGCTAGGAAAGAAGAAGTACAATTTTATGAGATTTTTACTTTTATCCATCTTAAGCAAGTCGGATAAGGACTAACCGACTTACACAACAGAGGACCTTGACGGTAGAGCTAGCGTGTTGTCTCAGAGGCTACACAATGGAGCTCCTTCGTGTGACCTTCACAGCTTTGTATCTCCTCATTTCGTCAAAGTTGACACGTCATATAATGAACTCACATAACTTGGACACTGCAAGTCGGTACTGTATATTACATGGGGTGTTACTTAAGGTAGCTCTTCTAAAACTAACGATCATAAAATTTATGTTTCACACCTTACTTAGTGTAGTTGCTTAGACCCTTATCCCCTAGGCTCAAGGTCGAGGCATCGAATTCCAGCACAGTCAGTTAGCGTGTGAGACAGCTTAAATGCCACTGGACTTAATTTCAAGTTAAAGAACCCTTCTTTTTTTTCTTCGAAATAAGAAGCAAGGTTGTATTTTTATGAGATTCACGATATCGTGATCAGAGCCACGGGAGCTCCAGATTTTCGTGGAATACCGACTACAGGAATGTTTTTATCTCAAAAATCCCGTATGCTATAACGCGGATTCGAACTACGGCCAAATTGATGAAAAGTCACTGATAATGACTTTCGCCTATCTTCCTTCTGCTCCATCCCCACTAAAATTATGATTATTTGGACTTTTATGTTTTTTATGTATATAAATGATACGATTAAAGACCTGGAATCAGAGATAAGGATTTCTGCGGATGATGTAATCTGTATAGTATAGTAAGTTTCAAGATTGTGAGCGGCTGCAAAAGAAACTCAAGAATGTTGTGAAGTAAACGGGGTGAATAGTCATGTTGTAATTTTAAGTTTTAATTACTGTGCTGATATGGTGAAACTAACGCATGGGAATCACTGTAAATACCTAGGTGTTAATATAAGGAAAAAATCTTCATTCGGTTAATCACATGAACGGGATTGTAAATTATGGTTACAGATCTCCTCACGTGGTTATGAGATTATTTAAGGTTTGTAGTAAGGATGTAAAGCGGAGTTAATATAATACTGCAGTGTAGGGGACCCTCACCGGGATAATTTTATTCGAGAACTAGAAGAAATCCAAAGGAAAGCAGCTTGATTTTTCCTGGGTGATTTCCGACAATAGAGTACCGTTACAAAAATATTGCAAACTTTGGGTTGGAAAGACTTGGAAGAAAGGAGACGAGCTGCTCGACTAAATGGTATGTTCCGAGGTGTCAGTGGAGAGATGGCCTGGAATGACATTAGTAGACGAATAAGTTTGAGTAGTGTTTTAAAAAGTAGGCTTTACGTCGCACCGACGCAGATAGGTCTTATGGCGACAATGGGATATGAGTGGCCTTAATTAAGGTACATCACCAGCATTTGCCTGGTATGAAAATGGGAAACCACGGGAAACCATCTTCACGGCTGCCGACAGTGGGTTTCGAACCCACTATCTCCCGAATGCAAGGTCACAGCTGCGCGCCCCTAGCCGCACGGCCAACTCACTCGGTTTTTAAAAGTAGAAAAGATCACAATATGAAAAATCAATTTGAATATCAAGAGGACAAATGGGTATACATTTTTTGTTTATAGGAACAAGAGTTAGGGATTGGAATAATTAACAAGGGAGATGTTCAATGAATTTCCAAATTCTTTGCAATTATTTAAGAGACGACTAGATAAACAAAAGATAGACAATCTGCCATCTGGGTGACTGATCAGAGATAATACAGATCAGTGGTGACTGATTTGATTGAGAAACTCAAATCTCTCAGTCAACTGATTCCACCATGGATGAGCCATCTGTGTGCGGCTAAGCAGACACACGAGTCCTATTGGAGACGTGAGTAGAGTTATGCACTCCAATAGTAATATAAATGTGTATTTTCTACAATTAATTATAGTTCAAAACTGTTAAGAAATGCACGAATCAAGAGGCGGCTCAAATAATACCCATTCCCAGAGCCATCGGAATTAACTAATGAAGGTTAAAATCCCCGACCCGGCCGGGAATCGAACTGGATACTTCTTGGACCTGAGGCCAGCACTCTAACCCTTTAGCCATAGAGCCGAACACAATAATATTAATAATATTATATTATATTATATTATATTATATTATATTATATTATATTATATTATATTATATTATATTATATTATATTATATTATAAAGAGGATGAATAATAAGATATTTAGACTACAAGAAAAATGGAAAATGGAAAAGACAACCTTTTTGGCTTAAGGAGGTTCACAAGTACTTGGAAAAAGTAGGAATCCAAGAGGGAGATGTACAGGAAAGAAAAAATTTAGGAATAAAATTGCGGGAATTAGGGATTCACCGAAAAAACTCTACAAGTCACGCAACATCTCCGTTGAAGAGTGACAAAGGAGAAGTCAAAGACTTACGAAATCGGGAGGTTGTGGGTTCGGATCCCACTGGTGTCTAGTTGGCCATTTTTTTTCTGTACTTAACATATCTTCAACACGTACTAAATGTACGTAACACGACCTAATAGGTTGAAAGTCGGTTTCGACTTACGAACATCTCGAAGGTGTGCAAAGAAAACGGACGTTTGAGAGATGGAATATGTGGTGGATTCTGTAAACGTGGTCCATAGATGAACGTAACGAATGAAGTAAATTATTTAATGAATTAATAGTAATACCCTACTTTAAATATGAAAATCCAGTGCCTGTTTTCAGTCATTCGACCGGGCCGGGAATAGAATGATTGAAGTCCCCATCTAGAGGGGAGGATAAGAATCGTGTCGCACTCCTCTCGGGCAATGATTAATGACTGGCAAATGAAATGAAATGATATTGGAGAGTGGTGCTGGAATGAAACATGACAGGGAAAGTCAGAGTACACGAAGATATACCTGTCTTGCCTCCGCATTGTCCAGCACAAATCTCACATGGAATGACCGAGATTTGAACCACGGAATCCAGTGGTGAGAGGCATTCGGTGTACCACCTGAGCCACGGAGGCTCTTTAAATAATAATAATAATAATAATAATAATAATAATAATAATAATAATAATAATAATAATAATAATAATAATAATAATAATAATAATAATAATAATAATAATAATAATATGATCTCTGCTACCAGGTACCGAATTTTTCTTTAATTTTAGCCTGCCTCTACCGGAATATATATTGCTGAGTTTAGCAATTAATTTTCTTATATGAACAATAGTAATATTTTTAATTGCCGACATGTTGTGGCAAATATTCGACTATCGCTGTCGGGTTGAATTCCGAGACCTTGAGATCCACAGGTCAACATTTCATCCCTTATCCAGAAGGAGAGCTTATTATGAGTGTTATTTGGATTGGAAAGAAAGTGTTGTTAATGTTGTCTCGGAAGTGACTTCACCTGAAGGAAGTGGTAGGCCTACTTCTCATTAGGAACCAAAATGTCTCTCTCTCTCTCTCTCCTCAGGTACCCAGCAGAGGGCCTGTAATTGCTTCGTGGAGTGTGGATATGAAATATGGGGAGTTAGCTTGCTGTCCTCTGCGGCAGCTTTTTTATTTATTTAATTTATGAAGAATTACCCGCATGACTGGTTTCCGTTCTGTCCAGCTACAGATGTAATTGTGTAAGGATGAAAAAACGCGAAGCAGCTGTAGGTTCAAACTAGTGAATAAAAAAGGACACTTTATTGCGAATTTAGCTTACGTTTAACAAGCTTACACTGTATTGTCAACAGCGTGTTTTGTACTTCCTTGTCTATATTTCTGTAGACAAATATTGTAACAAAGCTAATTAACATGTACCCAGGTCCTGTATATTTATCTTAGTTTTATAATCCAGGATTTTCTCCACTCATTTCCGATATTTTTTCAATATTGTTACATCGGGAAAGAAATTATTAATATCTTGTCAAGAGGACCATTTACACAGTGAACTGAGTGACAACCTGTTCGATTGTGATGTCAGTGCTGGTGAGAGTATGACGGTACTTCTAATTATACAAAGGGAGTCTCCCCTCCACACAAAAATCAAGGAGGCGGTATGTAAAGTGATATGGAAGATAAACAATCTAATTTGTATTGTCTAATTCACTAATATTATGACATAAATATGTCTTGTGGCACAGGGTCATCTGAGAATTTGCGTCACTAAATGTGTAACGTGATGTTACGTGGCAACCGTGCATGCTGTGATGTGAAGTATTGATTGATGGCCATGATTGAGAGACATGTTATCTAAGAGGGGCTTTAGAGTACAGATGATCGAAGTGATATTGCAGGATGCAATGTGAATTATTTATGGATAGCCATGACTGAGAGCCGTATTATCAAAGAGGAGAGATAGAGTCCAGATGGTCGATGGCATGTTGTAATGAAAGAATTGATCGATAGTCATGACCGAAAGACATATTATGAAAGAGGAGCGTTAGGGTGCAGATAGTCGATGTTACCTTGCAGGTTGTGATGTGAAACGTTGATGGATGGCCATGAGTGAGAGAAATTTTTTCAAGGAGGAGCGTCAGGGTACAGATGGTCGATGTTATTTTGCAGGCTGCGATGTGAATTATTGATGGATGGACATGACTGAGAGACATAGCCTGTTATCAAAGAGGGGCGTTAGGGTACTGGTGGTCCATTTGATCTTGCAGGCTGTGATGTGAAGTCTTGATGGATGGCCATGACAGACAGACATGTTAACAAAGAGAAGCATAGGGTACTGATGGTCGGTTTGATCTTGTAGGCTGTGATGTGAAATCTTGATGGAGGGCCATGAAAGAGAGACATATTATCAAAGAAGAACGTTAGAGTACATATGGTCGAAGTTATCTTGCAGACTGCACTGTGAAATATAGATGGACGGTATGATTGAGAGTCATATAGACGGCTCTTTTATCAAAGAGGAAGGCGTCACAACCAGAGGTACGCGTACCACTGGTGGTATTCGGGAACGTTTCAAGTGGTACGCGTGAGTGATGCGAGTATAGAGATAACACAAGTTAAAAATTGTAATAAAAAAAAAGACATTCTTAACCTGTCTACAAATGGGTACGTGGGTACGAGTGATCACGGGGGATAGGCACTAACAGTTGGTTTTTGATTATGTTGATGTTTTTTTTTTTTTTTTTGCTTAGTTTTTACTAATTACATAAAATTGTATTTTTTTACACGTATGGGTAATAAAAACTGTAATTTACAGTAATCGTTTTATATTTCCTTTATTATAAAATTGTTACTTATATATATATATTGGAACCTCGGATTGCGAGTAAGTTGGTCTACGAGTGTTTTGCAAGACGAGCAAATATTTTAAATAAATTGTGACTTAGCGAGTGAGGTTTCGCAATACGAGCGTCACGATTACGTATGTTTCCACCTCCCCTGTGCCTTTATTTTCCCCTCCCCCTGCCACTCTCTTTCCTGGGAAAGTGTGTGCAATCATTTCCCGCGCTGGACTTCAGTTGACGTGCCTCGCTCGCATAGTCAACACCTTACGAGTGTACATGTTTTGTTTCTGTCATCTGTGATATAACTGATCTGCAACGATGGGCCCTGTGAAAGAAAAGAAGGCTAAAAAGGAATCCGGTCGGAAGAAGGAGATGATTACAGTGGATGAATCTGTTCAATGACAATGCAAAGTCACATTTTCGTGAAATTCAAAAAGAGGCAAAAGCAACGGTCATTGGACAGGTTCCTCGTTAAAGTTGCACGAAAAGAAAACACTTCCAATGAGCCAGCGGATAGCAGTGATTCCGTTAGTGAAATTCGTGCCACACAGTAACTCTTCTCATGTCATCTCTCGTCTCCCTCACACCAACAATGATTCTATTGTAAGGTAAAGTGCAGTTTAATTGTTTTACGTTATATTTTGTTTTAGAAATGTTATGCGAATAAATGCTTTTGTGTTGTGGACGAATCATCCGAGTTTCAATAGTTTCTTATGGGAAAATTTTCTTTGATAAACGAGCGATTTGGATTACGAGCATGTTGCCGGAACGAATTATGCTCGCAATCCAAGGTTCCACTGTATTTAAATAAGAATTAGCAGGAAAATTTTGAAAAAAATCTCTATACATTTATTGTTGTCTTGATAAAGCCCAGTCATCATTGAATTTCACAATGAATTCACTGTGAGTTCACTGTGAATTTCAATGCTAACGGAGCAGTAAAGAAGATACATACGTTGAAACTCACAGAAACTTTTCTGCAAGCTCATTGTTAGTTAATAAATAATTCACTGCAAAATGATTTGAGGCATAACGAGGCGCGAAGTGTGAAGCACATGTGAAATAACATGCAATTTACATGTGCTTCACATGTGAACTCACTCTGACTTCGCTGTGAAATTCAATGTTGACTCGAAGGCAAAAAAAAAAAAACAACCGAAATACAAGTAAGTTAATACTTAAATATCGTCGTTGCCAGGACAAAAAATCCTATGTGATAATATTTTGGAGATATAATGACCCGCAGCACATACAGAATGAAGAGCGTGAATGCCTTGACAATATTGCACCTTAGATGACAGAACCTTACCGGCCAAAGTTCTAAGCTAAAATATTTCACATAGGAGGTTTTGTCCCGGCAGCGACGATATGAAGTTTCCTCAGTAATTTAATTAAATAAAACAAGCCATTGGGTACTTTCCCGACAGTAAATCTGTTTCCAAAATATTTCAAGTGGTAGGCATTTTCTGAAAGGTTGCGAACCCCTGCTCTAGAGAACTGATTATTTAGTTGTGATAGTTTCACAGGCCCTCAGCCAGTTTCCCACTTTTGAAGCACTGAATCCCACACTTTTCCACTCGAAATATCGTAGAGATGTCTTTTGAGGACGATTCGTTCGATGCAAATAAATTACGAGTAATTGTTATCAATTTGTCATTTATTAAGAGACATATTTATAATCACTTGATTTTCCGTAACAGAAATTTGAGACCATTTTTTGTACTACCGCTGTAAGCTGCTAAGACACCAAGTGGATATCCAGGTCTGCATCTGATGACGCTTGAGCAGTCATCATTATTATCTGCGCACTTTTTAGCGATAAATTTACACCCTAGTGCTGAATCGGTCGACTTCAGTTATCTTCGAGATTCGTATTGGCAACCTTTGAAACTCAAACTAAGAATCGCTTATGATCGGTGTGCGACATCTGGCGTACACTTTAAGTACTCGTACTGTTGTTGTTTACACAGCAAAGTCAAGGTGATATTTCTGAGAATTCATGCTAGGAACAAGATTCGCTTCGAGAAATGTTATATAATATGTATGTGACACAGTTGTTGACTTACGAGTAGTATAATAAAGTTTAGAAAATGCATATCGATCGAACATACTATCAATTCAGTACAGATTTCATTTCCATTCAATTGGCAGTATTACCGGAACCGGGGTAGCTCCCTCCTTACTCCATACCCCCGTAAAACCAAGTGTCAGTAAAAGTTTCGCGGACTATAAAATGTAACATTGGAATTTACGAGGATAAATTTGGGTAATTATTTATAGAATAAGGAATAAGGGATTGGGATAATTTATCAAGCGAAATGTTCGATAAATTTCCAAGTTCTTTGAAAACAGTTAAGAAAAGGCTACGCCTTTGCTGGCGAGACCTAGTGTTCACAGTGCACTATGTATTCTGGTATGGGCTGGAACAGTCCTCTTACTTTTATTGATCTATCAGAGTGCGATCCTCTGGCTTTGACTGAGGTATGAGCGATGCTAGTAATACCATTCTTTATAGCGCCAGTCCCTGTTATAACTGGTGTGACAATGTTGCTCATAGACTCGGCTGGTGCCTGCATTTCAGTGGGCTTCATAGACAGATATACTACATAATAGCAACTTCTAGCTGTGTGCTCAGCAACGGGAAGCTATCTCACTCCTCATTTCCCTAATACGTCTCTTTAGTGATGCCTAGGCCATATATGACAGCTGATAGTGGAGCTGTTGAGGATCCAACCAGCCTTCGGGCTGAGAACTTAACATACACATGCAAGAAAAGGTTAGGGAAAAAATTGATGGGGAATCTGCCACCTGGTTAACAGCGCAGATCATTGATGACTGAATAGTGGGTGCACTTCGTACTGCAAGTTGCGGGCAGACTATTGACGACTGCGCTTCGTGTAACAGGGTCCACGATTGGCTGGGTGAGAAACAACGTCACAGCAGATAGAGGCAACGCAGCACGAAGCAAATTGTTGACTGAAATTAACGAACTTCAGTAGTGTACTGGCTTAGTATCTTCATTCTTATTGCTCCAGTCAGCTCCCTGTGTCTTGGCATAGAGTAGAATCTCACCCCATTGAGCAGAACGTACCCGCTGTTGATAGATCGACATTTGGCGATGTCACTCACTTTTGTTTGTACCATTTGTTGACGCGTAAGCAGCAAACTTCACACGATCTGGTATTAAGTCTGAATTAGTAGGATATTTCAAGAACTGCCGAAATAACCAGTTGAACAGCACTCGGCCAGCAGGTGCTTGAGAACGCGCATAAAAAGCTTACTTCCCATAGAACCATTATAGTTACAAAGAAAACATATATCAGACTCGTTGCGCGGAAAATGGAAATTTAACACCAGAGCTGAACAAATAGATGGCCTGATACTGTATAGGATTTTGGGCTTAGGCCGTGTCAAGAAAATACGGTGAAATTCTTAACGTTTCGCAGAAAACTGTTCTCTGCGTCCACAGAATAAATCTAGACTGTCCACGAGAAGGGCTTCCTAAACAATGACACTTTGAATTTCGTACGTTATAATAGAAGTCACGGCCGACTTGATGCGTCGCTCTACCTAGCTCCTTACCGGCCTTGACAATCGGGTCCACGCACTGTAATCTGAGTAGTTACACAGCTCGACACGCGGCGCTGGCGGCCGACCTATTTGCGGTAGAAATGCATACTTCTTTATGGAAAATATACTGACTTTGATTGCCAATTTATCGTAAGTTAGAGTTATGGAGAATGTTACATAGGTTACTACTTTAAAATTATTAATCCTAAAGGTTACTTTCGTTGATATTTGCCAAAATGATGTCGTGAAATGAAACTGCGGGGAGATGACTTAGTCCAGCTGACTTTCAGATATTGACTCTGATTGCCGATGTATCTTAATTTAGGGAATAAAATAGTATATTATATTGACTAATATTATTAAAACGATCAATCCTAAAAGCTACTTTCATTGATATGTGCCAAAATAACGTCGTGAAATGAAACTGCGGAGGATGGAGTAGTCCAACTGACGTTCCGTTCCTTAATTGTGAGGAATAATAGTAATCGTTTTTATTATCATGGCATTTAGATACATAGCAGAACTTACCACAATACTTTCGTCTTCTGATGTTAATATTGAGATTAAGAGTCATTGTTCAATTAGAGTTTTAAAATTCTTCAAGCGCTGCTCTCAGGGAGAGGGCTGGACAAAACATAAAAGTCTTACCTTTTCCATATTCGTTGTATGCAGAACATAAATATTTTGACTCAAACATGTTTAAATTTTAATTTCAATATATATGGTTTCACATTACCGGTACATTTCATACATACCTTTCACTAGAATATTAAACCCCGGGCAAGTTGGTCGTGCTAAATTCAGAAAATTTTTACTTGAAATGCAGTAGGGTGGAACACGTTGGCCGCGCGGCGTGCAGCTGTGAGCTGTGAGCTTGCATCCGGGAGATAGTGGGTTCGATCCCCACTGCCGGCAGCCCTGGAGATGGTTTTCCGTGGTTTCCCATTTAGACATCAGGCTGTACCTTAATTAAGGCCACGGCCGGTTCCTTCCCACTGCTAGCCCTTTCCTATTCCACTGGCATCATAAGACCAATCTGTATCGGTGCGACGTAAAACAAATAGCGAAAAAAGAAGAAGAAGAATTTAAAAAATTCCGTGAGAGAAAAGTATTTTGAGTAAATAAATTGTAAACTGTTCTCTGCTCGATGATGATGATGATGATGATGATGATGATTGTTGTCTAAAGAGGCCTAACATCTAGGCGATCGGCCCCATTGTTCAGGTAACAACACTTCATACGTTGGCCTTACCGGCATAGCAGTAGTGATTCTTACTTGTCAATGTTTAAATGTTAAAGTTCAGATTATCTTGGATAAACATGTGTTGTGTTGCTGTCATATGGCAAATACGACACCGCCTAAAGGATTATTCTATGAAAGAAAATTCATGGGTAAAAATACCTTATTAGCGTGATTAGCTGCCACTCCTGGAGGCCCGGGTTCGATTCCTGACCCTGGCACGAAATTTCAAAAGTGGTACGAAGGCTGGAACGGGGTCCACTCAGCCTTGGGTGGTCAACTGTGTAGAGGGGGGTATCGATTCCCACCTCAGACATCCTCGAAGTGATTTTCCATAATTTCTCACTTCTCCTCCAAGCAAATGCCGGGATGGTAACTATCTTAAGGCCACGGCTGCTTCTTTCCCTCTTCCTTGTCTATGCCTTCCAATCTTCCCATCCCCAACACAAGTCCCCTGCTCAGCATAGAAGTTGCGGCTGCCTGGGAGAGGTACTGGTCATCATTCCCAGTTGTATCCCCGACCCACAGTCTTACGCTCCAGGACACTACCCTTGAGGTGGTAGAGGTGGGATCCCTCACTGAGCCTGAGAAAAAAGCCAACCCTGGAGGAGTAAACAGAGTAAGAAAGAAAGAAAGAAAGAAAGGTAGAAAAAAAAAAAGAAAGAACGAAGGTAAATACCCGAAATAGAAACGGAAAAATGAGATGAGAGTGCTACCTGCTTTTAGCCACTCCGTAGTTTTGTCCTGGTCTACAGAGAATTCATGTAATGATAGTGTCCCTTTACTCTTTTTTTCCTGTTCGGAATACAAAAAAGGCACACAGCCATATATACTCGAATATTTCCTAACACTGTTAAAGAAAACCAAATCACCACACCATTAAAAAATGAATTAGCGCATAAATTAAAATCCTTGTTCAGGACGAAGAAATCACTTTGTTCTTGTTTCCATAACATTTTTGCTCGAAGTACGAAAAGGTGCACAAGAATATCACGAATTCCAAGATTTGTAAACACAATTTAAAAAATAATCACCACACTATACAATAAAAAATTAACTCTCTAGCGCATAACTATCAGATGCCAATATCAAGCCAACAAACACCTCATTGCGAACACATTGCCAACATTTACGACAGCAAAACCATATAAATAAAACTGGAAATGCGGCAATTTGCGGTGTACAGCTTCCTGTCAATGGGTAGTAGGTCAGCGCTCCAGCGGCATTACGGTGAAACTTTCCAATTACAGCTTTATGCTGGGCTTCACAAGCGATTGTCAAGGCCGGTATAAGGAGCGCAGCGAGGGATCCAGTCGGCCGTGATAGAAGTGGAAATGGTACGTTCATTCGCCACCAGATGGTCCCAAGACGTGGCACAACTCTAGCGTTCGTAGCGGAAGCTGACCGAACCATAACAATCAGACTAAGTGGTTCACATAACGTGTTTGAGTAACATATGAGATTGACAGGTGTACGATATAGACAAAAGTCTGGAATGAAACATCTGGCGACGAGGAACGTATGAATTTGGAAAACACCGAGACGAAATAACAATAGGGAAGGGAACTACCTACGTAAATCCTTAATGGCTGGCAACCAGGTTTTACGTCATTGATGGCCGGTGTCCCTGTTGAAATTGTTAGGAATTCTACGTATTTCCACAGCTTCCCGTATAATCCTGGACCTGTAGTGTCTAGTGTGGGTAAGAGCTCGAGCATCTTGGAACATGACATCATGACCCGACGATAGAGCGTGCTCAGCTATTGTCGATTTGTCTGGCTGGTTGAGACGAATATTACTTTCATGTTCTTTGATACGGGTACCAATGGACCGGCATGTTTGGCCGATGTATACCTTACCGCACGTACAGGGAATTTCGTATACCCCAGGATGTAAAAGTCGGGACAATTTGTCCTTGGTTTTACTCAGACTGTGAGCAATTTTAGTGGCGGTGCCAAAAGCTGTTTTAATATTGTATTTGCGGAGGACCTTGTCAATTCGATATGTGGTGTTGTGGAGGTAAGGCAAGTAGGCGCTTCCCTTCACTTCTTCCTTCTGTGAGCTTTGATTGGACGTTTCTCTGGGATGTAGGGCTCTATGAATCTGCAAATCTCTGTAACCATTACCCTTGAACGTGACTTTGAGCATGTCCATCCCCACCTGGATATGTGATGGCTCACAAATTCGTCTCGCCCTCTTGGCGAGTGTCGTGAGAATGCCTTGTTTTTGTGCTGGATAGTGGTGAGAATCTGCATGAAGATAGCGATTTGTTTGGGTAGGCTTACGATAGACGGTATGTCGTAAGGAGCCGCCCGGTTTCTTTCTTGTTAGAACATCCAAGAAAGGAAGGCATCCTTCCGACTCCATCTCCATAGTGAATTTTATTGACGGATGTTGCTGATTTAGGTGGTTTAGAAATAGATGATTTTTTCAGGATCTTCTGTCCAGACCACAAATGCATCATCAACATACCTCCACCATATCATAGTCTTGACGGGCGCCGAAGCAATAGCCTCTTCCTCAAACTGGCCCATAAAGAAATTAGCCACTACGGGCGAAAGTGGACTTCCCATAGCCACTCCGTCCGTCTGTTCATAAAAACTTCGATGTAGAGTCCTTGTTCACTAAAGTGCCGATTGACTCGGTCATATCTCTCATTGAACACCTGTTCCCTGAGGAAATTACTAACCTATTCTACCACTGCATGACGTCCAGCTATTTCTTGTGTGGGGGGGGGGGGGATTTTTTCCTTTACACAGCAGCACAGGAAAATTACCTCAAAGAAATTTGTTCTTACGGACTACATACCCTTATGTGGCTAGGAGACGGGACCAGTCGTAAGGGAAAGCATTGGGAGATATGAGGTTTTCTAATCAGGCCATCGAAATGTGTCTGTGGTGTAAACATTGCATTTCTATGTGTTGACTTCTTGCGTTAGCTATGGTCTTTCTAACAAACTAAGTTACGCAGCAGTTCGAGTCTTCGCCTGTCACTGTCATGAAAACTTCGAACCAATGGTAAGAAGATTAGTGAAAACTGTAATTGTGCTTTTCTCAAAATATAGTTTTCGTAATATCAACAGTCAATAATTAACGGGGAATCAATACCTTTGACGGACCAAGAATCCGATTTTTCAATGTATGTTTTTCATTTAAAATTGAACTTCTCTCTTTATAACAGTGCAACAGTTTAGTTAATCTCCAATACATTCGTATTTATGGCCAAGAACGTGAAACCCTGTCACCCATAAGCTCTTTATTGGCATGCTTGTTGTTCGTTTCCTGAAACTTTTGTTTTTCAGGACCGTTTCCCTGATAACTCTGAAAGTTTTTAAGATATTAAGATGAAATTTTTTCTGCACGTATATTTCATAGAGAAGGAGGAGATATGCTAGAATTATTGAGCTAGCTTTACTGGTTAAGTTTTAAAAATATTTTCAAATGAAAAAACTGACTGAAAATAACTTCTGGATTTTTTTAATACTTGATGGACTTTACTGAATCTAGTACATACTGTAGCTATAATATTACTTCATAAGAAAAAGAATCATAGAAAAATATTCATGTGTTTGGAAATTATGAGGGAAACTGCAAAATAGTGGTTTTTCATTTTTTGATACACTATTATTTTGAATAATTAATTATAAATAATGACATAGGTTTATATGATTTCTAAATATGTAGGCATATTACTTAGTAATAATGTGGTTGTCATACTAAATTTCCTTTTAGTACTAAATTCCGTAGCTGCAGAAAAAACGTTTAGTACACCCCATTTTTTATGTTCAAAGGCGTAAGTCCCCACTTAATATATTGTATAGTTTTGCTCCTAGAAGCGTGAACTCTGCCTTTAAATGCTCACTGTCTTATGTCAATTTTAGAATAAAAACTCAAAAATGAAAAATGCCACTTTAGGTCACTTTCCTCCTAACAGGTCACATAGAGCACTTTTATTTTAGAAAACTACGTGTAAGTACACATTCTTGGTTTTATTTTGTGATAGGAATAACCATTTGCTCATTATATTCATTTAAAGCGAATAAAAGATGCGCAAGTTCAGTAAACACCTACATATTAATGGTCACCTTTTAGAAAAGGTTAATTACTGAAAATTTAGAATCAGTGTATATTTGAACTGAATATCTATCGTATATGGATACCAAATTTCAGATCAATTGCTCCAGTTGTTTAGGCATGATTGAGTGAGAAATGAAGAGCAACCATCCTGTTTTAAAATATTTATTTATTTATTTATTTATTTATTTACTTATTAATGCCTTTTTTCAGTGGCGAAGTTAGGGCTCGAGGCCCTCTCTTCCACTTAACCACATACTAATCAAAACCATACATAAAGTTATGAGATATTTAAAATAGTTAAAACCAAACAAAAAATTAATAGAATTGAGAGCAATTTTAAATACATTACTAAGTTAATAATAAAACTAATTAAAAGTAAGAATTCTTAATAATGACTTACCCTCAGGCGCGCACACATTCATACTTCAACCATTCAGTTAGCTGTCCTCAGCAGGTAGTCTCGGCAGGTGACATTTTTAGGTCAATATGGGGGTTAAGAGACAAAAAAAACTTCTTTCCCACAATGCTCTTCCTAGCCATAATTTTCCGAAAGACTGGTCACACCTCCCAGCCACATATGGATAAGCTGCCCATGAGTATAATTTTGTTGTGTTCATTTTCCAATTCTGAAGTGTAAAGTAAAATGAACGTTAAATACATTATACTGTAGGAGTACGTGAATACGTCACAAAAACCATTCCTATAGTAATGAGCGTAAGGTTCATTTTGCTTTACACATCAGCATAGAAAAAATAACAAAATTTATTCTGATGGACTGCTTATCCATTTGTGGCTAGGAGGTTTGACCAGTCTTAAGGGAAGTAATGGATAGGAAAAGCATTGTTGAATACTAGGTTTTCTAATTAGGCAGTCTACATGTACTGGCAGTCGACATGTACTGGCAGTCGAAACAAAAACAAAAAACTATTCTGAGTACTCCAACACCAGGAGAAGCAGGCGAGTGCAAAGTATTAATACAAACTAATGATATGCATTACTTTCGACGAAATTTTGACTTTATCTTTCGGAAAAGTGACTTGCTGGAAACTTCCTTTACAAATTTATGATGAAAGTTGATTTTTAGTAATTTTAAGTTTACATATTACGAGTTCTTTCTGTTCATGTAACTTGGCTCGGTCACCACCGCAGAAGATTTATTTTCCGTTTGAGCTGCCATTTGTCGATGAGTATGATACTATGATTTTAATGGCCTTCCACGTCGTTGATCACTATCTATCTGATTGATGTCCTTCATGTATCTCCGTTAACTAGCGAAGTGCCCGCAGGTACACCTGTCGTGTGCTTTCTGTGGAGGTTACGAACGGGAATAAATAATGTACTCAATCTGTACAGTCTTTCTCCGTCAAACGCAAGTTCTGAAATCACAACTATATTGCTTTCATTCATGCGGAAGAAAGCTGAAATAATGTGAAATAATTAATTAGTGAGTGCGGTTCCTCGATGTTTGACGGAGACACTGGCAATGTGCTTTGGTGAATGGCTGTAAATAAGGGTGCTGACTTTACTCACATATAAGTGTAGTGGAATTTTAACACTATGATTGCCTCCACATTAACTTAGGCCCATTGGTTAAAAATAGTACATACTTTGGCTGAGTGGTCTGCTTAGAGGTCTTCGTTCATAATACTTCCATTGGCTTTACGTCCCGCTAACTACTTTTACGGTTTTCGGAGACGTCAATCTGCCGGAATTGGGTCCCGCAGGAGTTCTTCTACATGCCAGTACATCGACTGACGTATTTAAGCCCCTTCAAATACCACCAGACTGAGCCAGGATCGGAACTGCCAAGCTGGGGTCAGAAGGCCAGAACCTCAACCTGAGCCACTCAGCTAAAGGTCATCGAATTAGAGGGTCCCATGTTCGATTCTGGGCCTGGTCGGGGATTTTAATAGCGTATGGATAAGTCTTCTGGCTGGTAGACCGAGTGTTTGTTCTGTCCTAATCATTTCCTCTCCATGTAAACCCAAATCACACTACGAACTACCATCAGAAACACAAAATAGTGATCACTTCACCTACAATTGAATTCACGAAGGTCATCGAACCTTAAAACAAAGGCAAACCCATTTGCGCGATAAAGTTCTCACCTGCCACTCACCTAAGAGAGTGATGAAGATAGTAGTTTTTTTATTTATGAGAAAGTACAACTGGGCAACCCTCCTCTATCAACACTAATCAGAGGGAAAAATGAATGTATCGGCAGAAGAAGTGCAGGGGTTCGTTATTTGGCTAGTTCAAGGATTTTAATACTGGATTTCCGAACTAAGTAGAAGGGGATTCTCTTCATACGAAATTTACAGGAGGAAAGCACAGTCAGTAAGTGTGTATGTCTGCCTCCTAGTCCTGTCTCCTGATACGGGGTCGGGGATGAGATAAAATTGTTTGACATGATTTTACGGTCGGATGCCCTTCCTGACTCCAACCTCAGTTGAGGAGCTAATGAAGATGAAAGGAAATTAAAATGTATAAAGAGACGGAAGGAATCGGATGAGGCGTACGAGTAAGACCTGTCCCGACATTTACCTGGAAGTGAAAATGGGAAACCACAGGTAACCATTCTCAGAACTGCCGACGTAGGGTTTCGAACCCGCTCGTCTCCCGAATGCGAAGTGTAGCTCCATAGCCATACTGCCTCAAAAACCGCACCCGCTCTGCTCTGTTAAAGTCCATCATCATTGATTGTTTTAAACACGTTAATCAACATAGTTGTGTCGTCGAGATAAAATGCAGCCAAGATGAATTCGTTGCAGTTCGGGCAAAGGTTCAGACCTCACAACGCTATTCTTATCCAATATTTGCCCTAAGACTAGTCACGCCACCCAGCCACATATGGATATGCAGTCCATCAGAACAATTTATTTCAGTTCATTTTCGTATGGGAACGTGTAAAGGAAAATGAACCTTAAGTACATTATACTGTAGGAGTCCGTAAATAAGTCGTGCAAATAAACATTTCTAGGTTCATTTTCCTATTATCTTGGACTCGATATCCGTATGTGGCTCGGAGGAGTGACCAGTATTAAGGAAAATAATGGACACGAAGACCATTGTGAGATATGACCTTTTGCCCGAACAGCGACGAATGAAACATCAGAAGGGCTGACTGGACATGTTTAAAGCTGTTCGCTGAGACAACTGCTAAATACTGAAGTATATACGTCTTCAGATTATTATGTTTTCTTACTACAAACTACTATTGTCCTTAGCACTGTAAAGGTATACAATTACTTACTATCACTTCAATTAACTTCACATTATTTCAGTACGCAGTCAATCCTCGAACTGTTCGAGGTTAGCACATGCAAAATTGAATGAGGTGATACACTGAATGTAGATAGATAGATAGATAGATAGATAGATAGATAGATAGATAGTGTGCCCTTTTCAAGGCAAAAACTGCGGTGAAATCTTCCTTCTTCTGTGCGCCGGCTGCTCCTGTAATAAATGACATGTAAATCATACTCACCGCTGCATGTAGACTCTTCTTCCTCAGTCGTGACCGTCCGCTATCCCCGAAGAGAGGCCACCCGTCGAACAAGGAGTGAGGAAATGAAAAGAGGGGTAAACTAACTAAAATGACGGTACCCAAAGACTGAATTAAAATTTAAATAAAAGACTGATTTATTGAATAAAAATGCAAAGTGCCAAAAAAAAAATATGAACGTAAACTGAACTAGTGGAAAAATGTAAACACAATGAAATAAATGAGACTAAGAAAATTAAAGATTGAAGATCTGCCTTACAATAACACCATTATCTGCCTGATAAGCTGACTGAAGGTCAATCACATTAATTAAAATAAATTCCAGACTATGTTGACACTGTCTTCAAGTTGATAACGTGAATCAATTAAAACTCTGGTCAGAAAGACCACCTTCTTGAAATACAGAATTATATTACGTAGAAAATATCTCAAAATAAATTAAAAGTAGTTGAATCATAATAAAATAATTAGTTACGTCATCAATCCACTGACTCATAGGAGTTATCAAATATTTCACACATGTGGCTCATTTGGGAAAACACCCCAACTTTAAAATAATCATGGACTGCACTAACCAAGTGTATCACATCAAGAATAATTCGAAAAAAAACAGCCATGAACATCACCCTTCATTTCCTACATAACCATTGTTTTATTCAAACACCTCATGATTAAACAAATAAATTATTGAAACATCAATCTGAGTGTTACAACCACTCATCTAAATTTTAAACTTCACTTGCATAGCTGTGATAGACTGGACTGCTTAAAAATAATCCAAAGATTAGGCCAAGTGCCTGATGTTAACATTTTAAATGATAGCGATCCTTGTACATTGAAATTTCTACTGAATTTGCCGCTAACTGCATTTCATTATCAACTCATTATTTGCGGTACCACCACTAGATGGAGGCAGATGCCATCTTGTTTACCTCATTCATTGCGGCAGTTTTATACAATTGGTTTATTAAAGATCGCTTCATTTCTAAAATAAAATGTAGTGGATTTTAAAAGTTTGGTAATTACTTAAATGCCTGGTATGAGCATAGCACTACTATCGTTTCGACCATGACTTAATCGATGATCCATTAACCTAACATCTGAGATCTTATTGACATCATTAAATCTGTTAAATGGAGAAACACTGCTCCGACAAAGAAAATACAAAAATCAAAACTAGCCTATCTACACCTATCTATTTACATCAAATCAACTATAAATAATTCACATACGCTTACGTCCTACAAATAAACGGTAATAAAGTACACTCAGAAAGAAATAAAATAAGCAAAACTAGATCCCACCATCGCGGCGTACTGGAAATTAATAAGGATGGAATGCGCACAATAAAATCGGAGTCTCCATAAAAATTTACCCCACTGCGAGTAGCAAAATATAAATATTGTGAATTTGACGGCAATCTCTAACCTCAGACGAATAATGTCTGGCCATGATACTATTTAACCTTTGTGGACAATGACTGTTATTTCATGTCATCCATGACTCTACATGATTATAAAAAGAAAACACATTGACTCGTCGCTCTGCTCACATTGTACAATGGCTAGCATATTTGTCGAGCATCTACTTTCCCTGGAATTATTTAAACAAATACCGGCTTCTGCCTACAATCATAACCCATGTCGTAACACATTTAACACTCTTGGTTAAATTATTCATTTCACAATTCTCTTTACTCATTAATTCTCGACGTCTTATTATTCATTATTCTCACAACACGGCCTCGCTCGTATCCGGCGGGCAAAATATCTGTCGTGCACATTACGACTTCTTACGACAGTTCATGACATGGTCCAAATATCATATTTCCATTATCAACGTAGATCATCAGGGACATTAATCATCTAGCTCGATCTCTTGATCATTCTCTGCTTCGCATCTCACAAAAAAAATTAGAGCTGACTCATCAATGGTTTCCTGGCACTCACTGTTTCTATATATAAAAAAAAGTGAGATTGCCTCTCAAAACACAGATGTTGAAAGATGTGCGACCGCAACTACACGGACATAAATACTCGCGTCTACCAAAAATCGTCGCAAATACACGGGATAAGTACTATCAGACGCGGTCATCTGAAGGATGATCCCACAACATAAAACAAGCTGTAAGCGCAAAATAGCAAAAAATAAACATTAAAATCATCTAGGCGGCGTTTACAAGATCAAAACTCCAACAAAAATATGACTCAAAACCATCGATATAATAACATGATGAATATAAAAATTACTTATAAATCGGCATTACACTCATAGATCAAATATCATAGCTGCCTAAACTGTCAAAGTGACATACTACAGAAACAATCCATAACAACACGCAAACAACATCTACCTGAACGAAGTGCACACATAACTCGATTATTATTATTATTATTATTATTATTATTATTATTATTATTATTATTATTATTATTATTATATTTACAATTATGATTATTTAAAAGATGTGAACTATTTACAATCCTACCCAATACTCTAAGCTACATTGATCATCGATTAGTCACGGTCCTACATATTTATTTACATTATTTATTGATGCTCATACCTGTGTGATGGAGGCATGTTGACTCACCCTCCGGCCTCGGTCATGATGAATTTAGAATTCCATCTTCAAGCTGATGTGGTATTCCAAATTTTTACACACGCAAATTTGACACATATTTGCCATGGCGTAACACACGCTTACGTTGACATAAAACACTCGTATTTCTCGCACTCCACTGCAGACTCCTGTCGTGAAGCTAGACGGTCGTCCCCGCTACCAGCCTGGAAATCACCTGTTGGTCTGCCACCGTTCTCTCAGCTTTTGTTTACATAGCAGCTTACCGTACATTCACCCCAACGGGACATAACTGTTTGTCAAGGTCTACCACTGCGGCCTTCATTAAAGAAAAGTCATTCTCCTCCCTGTCTGTCTTTACTAGTTTCTGCCCGTAAACATCTCGCTTGCCAAACAGTTTATTAAATGGTAAAAACAAGCTAAATGCAGTTCCAATGTTGTGGAGAAATTTATGCTGATAACAAAATGTGAAACTACCCGTGGGTTAGAGAGGTTTTATGTAATTGTGCTGCAAACATGGACTTGTTCCTCTCGACTCGTAATGTGAGCTCATTTAAGCCAAGTTTTGAAGGTGTAGCTCCTGCCCGTTATCTCTGGATAAATAATAAGAGTTTGTTAAAGTGTTCATTTCTGCAGTGTTACTCTCCCAAGTAAAATAATACAAGGCTTTCTCAAAATGCCTACAAGTGTCTCTAATCACTTTCTTACCAGCCGAAAGTAAAGCTGACTAACTAAATTAGCTGTCACACTCTGTCACACTGTCGCTCTGATTCACACTGTCAACTGAAGTTTCACTGAGAATTCTGGAAACATTGAGAATTCTGAAGACACACCGAGAATCTCAAGAAACACTGAGAATTCAACCCCCTGGTCGCTGGGTTTTGTAAAGAGTTCTCCCCCCGCCTAGAAAATAGTTCCGTGGAAGGGATGTGGCGTAATGATCTAGCCCTCAGGAGCGCTTTATCGTACATCCGTAGGTTAAGGTTTCTGAAATTTATGTACAAATCTTCCTAATTTCAGTCTGACTTACATGTAATATTGCGCCGTGGGAAATGATCACAGGATAATCCACACGACGGCGCGCGTCACTGGTGTTATTTTCTTCCGGTGAATGGCTCCATCCCGCCATGACACTTCATTCTGCTGGGCCCACTTACTCCTCCGTGTGAAGTTAAATTTTATTAATTAGGCACTAATTAACCACAGATTCGCACTGATAATTTTCCAAATATTAAAAAGAAGTCAGGACACTGTTTTTCACCACCACACCGGGCTTCAGATCGCGAAATACTGATTATAGATTCCCGCTTATGACAGTTCATTCAAATTTAGAATTTTGTGATTGGCTGAGACATTCGCGCTCTTCGTAAAGTGGATACTTCCATTTCCTCCCAAGGATTGGCGGGTATTGTCGTTGTCCCTTTTGTCCTAGCTAAGTAGGTCAGGCCTCAACGCGTGATTTTCTCGTGAGAACCAGAAGAAAGTCGCCACTCCTAGGCGGTGTCATAAATTTTATTGGAAGGAGTACTTAGGGCGGTTTACAAGTTGGTCGTGCTTTAAGAAAAGTTTCGAGGATTCTACTCGCCGTCACACTGGCGCCAGAAAGTTCCTTTGTGACTGCTGGATTCCCAGCCTACTGTAATATCCCATATGTGAAATATTCAACTTTTAATTTGTAAATTAATTACGTAAATTCGCTTATGGGTGCAATGCTCCCTTACGACGTTAGAAATCTTACGCGATAGTGGAAGATTTCTCAATTCAACCAGTGATATCACACACACTTGCAGCCATAAGCGAATGTATACTCCTGACTATGAAGTATACCTCTGCTTATGTCTGAGTTTTTCTCTGATTTCTCTCTCTAAACTTTTGTTCTCTTCCTCGAGGTCATCTGCAATCTGTTTCATGACTGCCAGTATCTCGGCTGAGTTCTGTTCGCATTCCGGACAATTTTCTTCTGTTTGTTGACCTGTCTCAATCTCGAAATGACTGTCGTCTCCTGGGTTCGTTGATAGTGTCTCCTGGTCATCTTCTTCTTCTGCTTCAGTACATGGGTCATCATCATCATCTTCTTCTTCCGTGCCGGAACTTGTGTCTTCTCCTGCGTTTGAGCTCCTTGGTTTTTCCACGAGATTCACTTGAGCTGCGCCTGGTGCTACTCTATATATTTTAAGATTAGATGCATTCATAACCATTTCATTTTCTCCATCTAAACTTCTAATTTTATATGCATTGTTTTGCATATCTTGAACAATGCGGTAAGGACCGATGTACAATGGTGCGAATTTTGCGTAATACTTCCTTTCAGGATCGGAGATGGCTGGTCTACGGATCAATACCATTTCACCTACCCTTAATGGCTTGTGAAATTTTTTTCCTCGAACCCTTCTCAGCCTGCGGTCAGCTTGCTCCCTTAAACGCTCCTGTACCTGTTGTGTACACACTTCCGGAGATAATAGGGGTTCTGGCGGACAATTGACGACTGGATTCCACGGTCTGGCCGGTTGTAAGCCATTATGCACTGTGGCCGGGATTTTCGCTGTTGCTTCATGGACAGTATTATTTATGCAGTCAGTAATCAATGGGAGAATATCGACCCATCGCCAATGCTGTTCTGGGATATAAATTCTGCTGAATTTTGCGATGACTTTCATTACTCTTTCTGCCGGGTTCGACTCTGGGTGACGTGTTGAACTCAGAACATGCTGTATTCCTAGTTGCCCTAAACCTGTTTTGAACTCTGCGGAGGTGAACTGTGTTCCGTGATCTGTTAATAATTTCTCCGGTTTTCCCATAGCCGGAATTATTTCCCTATTAATGCATCTTAAAACTGACCTAGTATTGGCCTTTTGCATTGGAGAAAGGTTTGTAAATTTCGAAAATACATCCATGGTGACTAATATAAACTGATTGCCTCTCCGTGATTTCGGGATTTTTCCATAAATATCCATCGCGAATAACTCACGGGGTTTTGACGGTAGAATGGGAATTGGCTTCTGTTTTACAAGGTAGGAGTTCGCCTTGACACGCTGGCAAGTGTCGCATGTAATTACTGCATCTCTGACAGTTTTCCTTAGGTCTTTCCAGGTAAAGGTTTCCTGAATTGTGGCGACGGTCTTATCAATACCTCCGTGCCCAATAATACGGTGTACATGCCATATCAGCTCTTCCTGTAATTCTTTCGGGACTACAATCTTTAATTTTGTATGATCCTTATCTGCATATTTTAACAATTGATTATTTAACAACCTGTATTCTTGTGCGGCCTTGTGAATTTCGTCATAACGAGGGTCCCCTTGTTGAATTGCTCCCTGGAAATACTGGATAATCGGCTGTAAGGTTGGGTCAGCCTGTTGAAAGGTTGGTAACTGGCTCAGTCGGAGCAGTACATTTCGGTCTTCCTGTGTTAAGTCCACATAATTTACCTGCTCTTCACGTTTATTTGGGTTCCTGCTTAAGGCGTCAGCCAAGATGTTCGCCTTACCTGCACAGTGTTCAATGGTGAAATTAAATTGCTGCACGAACAGTGACCATATAGTAATTCTGTCAGATGAAACAGCTCATTTTAACATGAACGTTAAAGCTTTGTGGTCGGTTCTTATGACGATTGGAAATCCATAAATAACTTTTCGCCAGTGCTGTAGGGCTTGGACTATAGCTAGCATTTCCAGCTCTGTAGTTGTGTAGCTCCGTTCGTGCGACCTCAGTTTTCTACTATAAAAGCCTAAATAGTCCTTGGTTTTACATTCATCGTCCTGTTCCTGGAATAAGACTGCACCTACGCCAACTTTAGATGCGTCTGTTTGGAGGATGAATGGTCTGTTGAAGTCAGGATATGCTAATTGTATACTCCTGGCTAACAATTCTTTAGTATTCGTGAACGCTGTCTCTGCTTCCGGTGTCCATTTCCATCTGTTATTCTTACACAGCAGGTCTTGTAGTGGTGCAACGACTTCGGTGAAATTTTTACAATGTTCTCTAAAGAATTGACACATACCAAGGAATTGGCGAACATGTTTCACCTTGGTAGGCCTGGGGAAGTTACTTATTGCTTCTAACTTTACCGGGTTTGGTCGGATTCCCTTGCCGTCTATTACGTGTCCTAGGAATAGGATTTCCGGCTGACAGAAGTGTGATTTCTTGATATTCACCTTGAATCCAGTTTCTATAAGGTTTTTAAACAGTTTGCCTAAATTTTGGAGGTTTTCTTCAAAGGTTTTAGTTGCAATTATCATGTCATCGATGTACAAAGTAGTAACTGCTTTGACTTCGTCTGTTAAGTTCCTGTCAAGTGCTCGTATGAGCGCGCTGCTCGAATTCCTGGTTCCGAACGGGAGTCTTTCAAAAACATAGGTCTGTTGATCAAACATAAATCCTGTTAGTAATTTCGACTTATCATGCAGAAGGATATGGTGAAAAGAACTGGTCAGGTCCACACCCGTAAAAACTTCCATGTCTCTAAATCGACGAATTGCGTCCTTAATAGGCATGGCTTGATCATTCTCTGGGATTAATTTGGAATTTAATTGGCGAGCATCTAAGCACAGCCTCAGGGAATTGTCGGCTTTCTTTACTATGACAAGGCTATTCACGTACGGAGTGGGTCGCTTCGAGATTATCCCGTTTTCTTCCATCTGTTTAATTATTTGTTTGACCTCCTCGTGGTATTTCTCCGGCACTGGGTACGGCTTTCGTTTGTATGGTTCCCAGTCCAAAACATTGAAAACGTACGTGAAATTAGGTATGAGGCCTACTTTGGAATCGAATACGGCCTGATGTTCAATTAAGAAGGCTCTTAATTTATCTTTCTGTTCTTTCGTTCCTTTAAACTCTGCAACCTTGTCATTTATTAATTTCTCAATGTCTTCTGCAGTATCAGCCATAAAAATGTCTGTAAAAATCCCCTCATGGTCCAAAATATTTAATTGTTCATCCGCATGCTCAGTTCCCAAAGTATCGTGGAACTCTCCGTCAGTACTGTTATCTGCTTCGTCCTCCTCATCAGTTTCCGGATTTATTGCAACCCTGTCATGACCTCCATTCCTTCGGAATCTCACAACGCCCCCTGCAAGGTCAATGACGGCATGCGTTTCCCTTAGAAAATCGGCTCCGAGAATTACGTTGTAGTTAATTCTAGCCATTATAATAAATGTATGACTGTAGGTTGAGCTTCCTATTGTCATTTCCAGGTATGTCTGCGACTTACAGGTAGTCACCTTGTCTGGCACGATCCCTTTTATTTTTACTGTCGAGACCGGGATCTCAAGTAGGCTCATTCTCTCTTTCAAGTCATTAAACAGAGTCCTCGAAATAATGCTGATACTAGCACCAGTATCTAAAAGTCCTAAAATACTTGTTCCATTAATTTTGACTTTAATCACAGGTAGAGGTAAAATTTGTGGGCTCTCCTGCTTGAATTCATCATTTAATAAGTCCTCAGGCTGTGCTATCCAGGAATCTACTTTTGCTACTTCCCACTCTTCATTCTCAATGGTTAAATGTGTGGTTGAGTCAGTGTCTGATGGAGCTACTAATTTGAAATTGTTTTTTTTTTCTAGCAACGGTCCCCTCGTACGTTGGTGCATTAGGGTTGAGCGGCCTGCGGTCCTCGCTTCCTCTCCTTCTTGTCTGCTGGAACTCGAGGCTTTCGGCTCCCGTGATGTCCGGGTTCATGTCCTGGGATTCGATTGCATGTTTCCACGGATCGCGCTGCTGTTTACTATTCAGGTCATTTATATATCGGCGCCCTTCTTGGTACCTTGGGTCCGAGTTCCTATCTCGCTGGTAATTTCTTCTCTCGTTCCATCTTCTTTCAGGGTCACGATAATAAGGCCTATCTCTTCCTCTATCTTCCCATCGCCTTTTATCTCGTGAGAGGTACCTCCTTTGGTATGGCTGCCTGTCCTGGTATCTCGGTCGCCTGTCTGAATAATTAGGTTTTCTATACCACGGACGTTGGGTTTCTTCCTCCTGGCGTCTCGTGTTCATATCTCGCCGCGGTACAGCACCTGAATTCGGGCCGTTTACCTGCGCGTTGCCTCGTGCATTCTCACTTGTGGCATTAGCTAGGTAAGCCCTATGTTCCTGCATCTGCCTAGTCACTCTCTGCGGTACATTACTGGTTGATGTGGCGTCTAGCTCCCTTAGAATTGCCTCAACTTGAGCTGGATCATCTACCCTGGCCGTAATTAGCATTCGCTGCACATCCGGCGGAAATTGCTTGATTATTGTCTGCACGATTTCTGCGTCAGACACAGGGGAGTCTAATTGTCTAAGTTTCACCAATTGTGTTAAGAAAAAGTCTAGATAACGTGTGGGCTGTGTTGACATGTACTTGCGAGTGTACAAGTCCATTCTGAGTGCTTGCTGTGTTGACAAGGACCAGTACCTTTCGAGGAAAGCTTTTTCGAAATCTTCGAATGTCTTACAGGTATCCACGAAACCGTAGTACCATGTCTTAGCCTGTCCCTCTAGGTATTTTTCTACAATACGTAGTTTCTTGTCTTCTGGGGCTTTTATATCTTGGAAATATTGTTTCAATTCCCTAAGATATACCTTTGGGGTAATTTGTGACGTTCCACTAAATTTCTTTGGTTGATCGTCACTTGTACGCACAATGTTTATTATCTGGGTGGAAGCTTCAGTTCTTTGTGTACTTTCCGGCATTGTCCTTTCCACGTTAAATACTTGTGTTATCGGCTCGCTCTCTGTCTGCTCACACTGCGGCTGTATCCTAATCTCCTTTGCTACCTGCGAATCGGCTGCCTGCTTGTCTACCAGCAGCTTGACTAAGGTCGACAGGTTTTCGCATTGGGTCTTAATTGCCTGGATTTTTCCCTCAATGACCTCGTTAAATTCCTGTCTTATTGACTGCTCACTGAGTGTAATCTCACCCTCAGTCTCTGCTATCTTCTCCGACAGTTCTGTTAACTTCTTTGTAATGTCCTGGGTTTCCGACTTTAGGGTCATGATTTCGTGACTCGTTTTCTCCTGAGTCTCTCCAACCTGCACGCACACTTTACTTATTTCTTTCCTGGTCTCGTCCTCAATTTTATCTATTCGTTCTTCCAAGAGTATGATACCTTGAGCTAAATCCTTGCCCTGATCTTGTATCATCACCCGGGTTTCCCTCATACTTTCCTCAACAGTCGCGCTATGGCTATCTAACTGTTCTTGTATTTGTGCTTGTGCATCTGCTAACTTCTTTATTTCTTCCATCGTCTCCTGCCTGTTCGCATTACACGCCTGCATGAGTTTGTCCTGGTTTTCCCGTAACTCTTTCTTCAATTCAACCTGGCTCTTTATAAATTTTTGCTCGAGTTTTAGCTCGCACTGTTTGAATTCTTCTAAAACCTGTCCTCGGACTGCCTCTACTTTATTTGCAAGTTCGGCTTGGCTACTCTCAATCTTATTTGCAAGTTCAGCCTGACTAGATTTCAATTCGCTTTGTGTGGTTTTTAACTCGTTGGCTAACTCTACCTGGCTGGATTTTAATTCGCCTTGTGTGGTTTTTAACTCATTAGCTAATTCAGCCTGGCTACTTTCTACCTTGTTTGCAAGTTCAGCCTGACTGGACTTTAACTCATCTTGATTTATTTTAAGTTCAATAGCTAATTCTGCCTGGCTACTTTCTATCTTATTCGATAGTTCGGCCTGACTAGATTTTAACTCACCAGTTGTTACGCTTAGATCGTTGATTGTTTTTATTAACATGTCCCACTGCTCCTGACTAATCGACATTTTGTATACTGAGAGAAACGACTAAGACCTTCAGGCTCCCCAACAATACTTCCAACACATGCAAGACACAGTAATCACCAATACAAAACAATTTTATCCTAAATTTGGATAAAATTATACAAAACATGTCATTTATAGTTAATACCACTACTTGTCAAACAGTACTATCACAGCATTCATATTTCAACACTCAGTAAATCTATGTTCATGGCTGTCAGTCTGGGTACAAAAATAAATTAAATGTAAAGTGCAAAGTCCCGGGGATAAGCAAATCTGGCCCCAAAGGTGGGTGACACGCTTTTCACTCCTCACTCCGGCCCCTGTGCCCTTTTCAAGGCAAAAACTGCGGTGAACTCTTCCTTCTTCTGTGCGCCGGCTGCTCCTGTAATAAATGGCATGTAAATCATACTCACCGCTGCATGTAGACTCTTCTTCCTCAGTCGTGACCGTCCGCTATCCCCGAAGAGAGGCCACCCGTCGAACAAGGAGTGAGGAAATGAAAAGAGGGGTAAACTAACTAAAATGACGGTACCCAAAGACTGAATTAAAATTTAAATAAAAGACTGATTTATTGAATAAAAATGCAAAGTGCCAAAAAAAAATATGAACGTAAACTGAACTAGTGGAAAAATGTAAACACAATGAAATAAATGAGACTAAGAAAATTAAAGATTGAAGATCTGCCTTACAATAACACCATTATCTGCCTGATAAGCTGACTGAAGGTCAATCACATTAATTAAAATAAATTCCAGACTATGTTGACACTGTCTTCAAGTTGATAACGTGAATCAATTAAAACTCTGGTCAGAAAGACCACCTTCTTGAAATACAGAATTATATTACGTAGAAAATATCTCAAAATAAATTAAAAGTAGTTGAATCATAATAAAATAATTAGTTACGTCATCAATCCACTGACTCATAGGAGTTATCAAATATTTCACACATGTGGCTCATTTGGGAAAACACCCCAACTTTAAAATAATCATGGACTGCACTAACCAAGTGTATCACATCAAGAATAATTCGAAAAAAACAGCCATGAACATCACCCTTCATTTCCTACATAACCATTGTCTTATTCAAACACCTCATGATTAAACAAATAAATTATTGAAACATCAATCTGAGTGTTACAACCACTCATCTAAATTTTAAACTTCACTTGCATAGCTGTGATAGACTGGACTGCTTAAAAATAATCCAAAGATTAGGCCAAGTGCCTGATGTTAACATTTTAAATGATAGCGATCCTTGTACATTGAAATTTCTACTGAATTTGCCGCTAACTGCATTTCATTATCAACTCATTATTTGCGGTACCACCACTAGATGGAGGCAGATGCCATCTTGTTTACCTCATTCATTGCGGCAGTTTTATACAATTGGTTTATTAAAGATCGCTTCATTTCTAAAATAAAATGTAGTGGATTTTAAAAGTTTGGTAATTACTTAAATGCCTGGTATGAGCATAGCACTACTATCGTTTCGACCATGACTTAATCGATGATCCATTAACCTAACATCTGAGATCTTATTGACATCATTAAATCTGTTAAATGGAGAAACACTGCTCCGACAAAGAAAATACAAAAATCAAAACTAGCCTATCTACACCTATCTATTTACATCAAATCAACTATAAATAATTCACATACGCTTACGTCCTACAAATAAACGGTAATAAAGTACACTCAGAAAGAAATAAAATAAGCAAAACTAGATCCCACCATCGCGGCGTACTGGAAATTAATAAGGATGGAATGCGCACAATAAAATCGGAGTCTCCATAAAAATTTACCCCACTGCGAGTAGCAAAATATAAATATTGTGAATTTGACGGCAATCTCTAACCTCAGACGAATAATGTCTGGCCATGATACTATTTAACCTTTGTGGACAATGACTGTTATTTCATGTCATCCATGACTCTACATGATTATAAAAAGAAAACACATTGACTCGTCGCTCTGCTCACATTGTACAATGGCTAGCATATTTGTCGAGCATCTACTTTCCCTGGAATTATTTAAACAAATACAGGCTTCTGCCTACAATCATAACCCATGTCGTAACACATTTAACACTCTTGGTTAAATTATTCATTTCACAATTCTCTTTACTCATTAATTCTCGACGTCTTATTATTCATTATTCTCACAACACGGCCTCGCTCGTATCCGGCGGGCAAAATATCTGTCGTGCACATTACGACTTCTTACGACAGTTCATGACATGGTCCAAATATCATATTTCCATTATCAACGTAGATCATCAGGGACATTAATCATCTAGCTCGATCTCTTGATCATTCTCTGCTTCGCATCTCACAAAAAAATTAGAGCTGACTCATCAATGGTTTCCTGGCACTCACTGTTTCTATATATAAAAAAAAGTGAGATTGCCTCTCAAAACACAGATGTTGAAAGATGTGCGACCGCAACTACACGGACATAAATACTCGCGTCTACCAAAAATCGTCGCAAATACACGGGATAAGTACTATCAGACGCGGTCATCTGAAGGATGATCCCACAACATAAAACAAGCTGTAAGCGCAAAATAGCAAAAAATAAACATTAAAATCATCTAGGCGGCGTTTACAAGATCAAAACTCCAACAAAAATATGACTCAAAACCATCGATATAATAACATGATGAATATAAAAATTACTTATAAATCGGCATTACACTCATAGATCAAATATCATAGCTGCCTAAACTGTCAAAGTGACATACTACAGAAACAATCCATAACAACACGCAAACAACATCTACCTGAACGAAGTGCACACATAACTCGATTATTATTATTATTATTATTATTATTATTATTATTATATTTACAATTATGATTATTTAAAAGATGTGAACTATTTACAATCCTACCCAATACTCTAAGCTACATTGATCATCGATTAGTCACGGTCCTACATATTTATTTACATTATTTATTGATGCTCATACCTGTGTGATGGAGGCATGTTGACTCACCCTCCGGCCTCGGTCATGATGAATTTAGAATTCCATCTTCAAGCTGATGTGGTATTCCAAGTTTTTACACACGCAAATTTGACACATATTTGCCATGGCGTAACACACGCTTACGTTGACATAAAACACTCGTATTTCTCGCACTCCACTGCAGACTCCTGTCGTGAAGCTAGACGGTCGTCCCCGCTACCAGCCTGGAAATCACCTGTTGGTCTGCCACCGTTCTCTCAGCTTTTGTTTGCATAGCAGCTTACCGTACATTCACCCCAACGGGACATAACTGTTTGTCAAGGTCTACCACTGCGGCCTTCATTAAAGAAAAGTCATTCTCCTCCCTGTCTGTCTTTACTAGTTTCTGCCCGTAAACATCTCGCTTGCCAAACAGTTTATTAAATGGTAAAAACAAGCTAAATGCAGTTCCAATGTTGTGGAGAAATTTATGCTGATAACAAAATGTGAAACTACCCGTGGGTTAGAGAGGTTTTATGTAATTGTGCTGCAAACATGGACTTGTTCCTCTCGACTCGTAATGTGAGCTCATTTAAGCCAAGTTTTGAAGGTGTAGCTCCTGCCCGTTATCTCTGCATAAATAATAAGAGTTTGTTAAAGTGTTCATTTCTGCAGTGTTACTCTCCCAAGTAAAATAATACAAGGCTTTCTCAAAATGCCTACAAGTGTCTCTAATCACTTTCTTACCAGCCGAAAGTAAAGCTGACTAACTAAATTAGCTGTCACACTCTGTCACACTGTCGCTCTGATTCACACTGTCAACTGAAGTTTCACTGAGAATTCTGGAAACATTGAGAATTCTGAAGACACACCGAGAATCTCAAGAAACACTGAGAATTCAACCCCCTGGTCGCTGGGTTTTGTAAAGAGTTCTCCCCCCGCCTAGAAAATAGTTCCGTGGAAGGGATGTGGCGTAATGATCTAGCCCTCAGGAGCGCTTTATCGTACATCCGTAGGTTAAGGTTTCTGAAATTTATGTACAAATCTTCCTAATTTCAGTCTGACTTACATGTAATATTGCGCCGTGGGAAATGATCACAGGATAATCCACACGACGGCGCGCGTCACTGGTGTTATTTTCTTCCGGTGAATGGCTCCATCCCGCCATGACACTTCATTCTGCTGGGCCCACTTACTCCTCCGTGTGAAGTTAAATTTTATTAATTAGGCACTAATTAACCACAGATTCGCACTGATAATTTTCCAAATATTAAAAAGAAGTCAGGACACTGTTTTTCACCACCACACCGGGCTTCAGATCGCGAAATACTGATTATAGATTCCCGCTTATGACAGTTCATTCAAATTTAGAATTTTGTGATTGGCTGAGACATTCGCGCTCTTCGTAAAGTGGATACTTCCATTTCCTCCCAAGGATTGGCGGGTATTGTCGTTGTCCCTTTTGTCCTAGCTAAGTAGGTCAGGCCTCAACGCGTGATTTTCTCGTGAGAACCAGAAGAAAGTCGCCACTCCTAGGCGGTGTCATAAATTTTATTGGAAGGAGTACTTAGGGCGGTTTACAAGTTGGTCGTGCTTTAAGAAAAGTTTCGAGGATTGTACTCGCCGTCACACTGGCGCCAGAAAGTTCCTTTGTGACTGCTGGATTCCCAGTCTACTGTAATATCCCATATGTGAAATATTCAACTTTTAATTTGTAAATTAATTACGTAAATTCGCTTATGGGTGCAATAGATAGATAGATAGACATTTTATTTATCCCAACAACCAGCAACAGAATTAGATTGATATACCGTCATTCCTATGTCAAAACCGCAAAAGTGGCAACGCTTTTCCTATCCATCATTTCCCTCAAGACTGGTCACGCCCCCTAGCCACATATTGATATACAGACCATCAGAACCGTTTTCGGTGAGTTCATTTTCCTATGGATGTGAGTACAGGAAAATGAACCTTACTATACCGTACTGTAGAAATGTGTGTTTGCATGACATATTTACCCACTACTAGAATTTGATGAATCTAAGGTTTATTTTCGTTTACACACGAGCATAAGAAAATTAACTCAACGAAAGTAGTTCTGATGGACTGCATATCAATATGTGGTTGGGAGGCGTAACCAGTCTTAAGATAAATAATGGACTGAAAGAGCCTTGTCACTTTCGTGGTTTTTGTATAGGAGCGACGATATAACTACCTACAAATCATTACAAAGTAAACTATCATAAACTTAAACTATGTAGAACTACTGAAATTTAGATAACAGTAACTACTTATAAGGTACATCAAAACTTATAAACAAGCGGAAAGATCTATCTGACGGTGAGATAGCTGCCCCGGTCTAGAAAGCCAAGAATAACGGCCGAGAGGATTCGTCGTGCTGACCACACGACACCTCGTAATCTGCAGGCCTTTGGGCTGAGCAGCAGTCGCTTGGTAGGCCAAGGCCCTTCAAGGGCTGTAGTGCCATGGGGTTTGGTTTTTTTTAATTTTACCGTGAGTTTCGACTCACTGATTATTAACTAATTCTTTCTAAAGACATTACTGGGATGTGAAAGAGGGTAATAAATTATGATGTCTCACACACAACAACTTTGAATATATAACTCCAAGTTACGACTTAATAAATTTATTAATCAGAGCACAAATATATTGAATGCAATATGGTGGCACAACGATTATTTTTAGAGTTAGGGGCCTAGCTATTGAGTACCATCTACTGTCTTTTTTCATATAAATATGATTTATCAAACGTGTAAATTTATAAATATTGACTAATCAATTATTAGGTATGATTACATAAAACAAGTGTTCACTTCAATACACATATGCCCGGCTCCATGACTAAATGGTTAGAGTGCTGATCCTTGGTCCAGAGGGTTCCGGGTTCGATTCCCGGCCGGGTTGATGATTTTAACCTTCATTGCTTAATTCCGATGGCTGGGGGGCTGGGTGTCTGTGCCGACTTCATCATTAGAGTTCATCACAAGTAGGGCCCCATCCTCACAGACGCGCTGGTGGTCTATACGGCGTCAGCTCCAAAGACCTGCACCAGGCCTCGTCGGAGGCCACACGCCATTATTGTTAGTGCTCATATTAGACCTACAGTTATTTACTATTTTCAAATTAAAGCTCACAAGGTATAAGAAATGATTTTACTTGAAACTAGGTATGACGGCACTTTAACCATGTTTCACTATGGCGGACATTTGTGATGCGCACTAGAACTGGCGCACGGATTCGAATGAAGTTTCCTTTCTATATCGTCAGTGAAGAAACCAAATCTCATAAGTCGCAATGCTCTTCCTATCAAATATTATATCCAAGGCATGTCACGCCCCCCACAGCCACATACGGATGTGCAGTCCGTCAGAACACTTTTCGTTGTGTAAGGAAAAATGAACCATAGATACATTATACTCTTCTTCTTCTTCTTCTTCTTCTTCTTCGTCTTCTTCAAGAGGTCGTCTCCAAACGGAGGTAGACGATCCACGCGGCCAGCTCCGATCTTGACTCTGCAGCCATGCCATGTGGATTTATTGTAATATCTCTCACGATCTTTAATGCAGTGGTTTCCCGTTGCCTCCTGCATCCTAATGCCTTTGACCAAACTGGTTCCTGCACCTTTGGGAACAATTTCTTGTCCCCAGGACAATAGAGTGCCCTTACTCATACCCGCTCATCCGCTCTCAAAGAGACTGTTGGCACTTGGTATAGGGGATCTCCTTATACCGGGAGCCAACGGCCGTAGCCGTGTTGTAACACCGGATCCCGTGAGATCTCCGTAGTTAAGCAACATTGGGCGTGGTAAGGAGTTGGATGGGTTGCCACGCGCTGTTGGTGGGGGGTAAGGGAATGGAGGAACGGAAAGGAACTGGCCACCCTACCGCACGTAAACTCCGGCTCAGGAGCACCTCTGCGGAGGTTCGGACCTGCCTTCGGGCAGAATAAACCTTACCTTATACCGGGAGATAATCGGTTCCTTTCATTTGTTAGCTACCTGCATATCGATGGCTTTCTTTTTTTTTTTTTTTTTGCTAGGGGCTTTACGTCGCACCGACACAGATAGGTCTTATGGCGACGATGGGATAGGAAAGGCCTAGGAGTTGGAAGGAAGCGGCCGTGGCCTTAATTAAGGTACAGCCCCAGCATTTGCCTGGTGTGAAAATGGGAAACCACGGAAAACCATCTTCAGGGCTGCCGATAGTGGGATTCGAACCTACTATCTCCCGGATGCAAGCTCACAGCCGCGCGCCTCTACGCGCACGGCCAACTCGCCCGGTGTTATGTTTATTCAAGGACGATATGCTTCCTATTCTGTGTCTTCACTACGTGGTAATAACACTATTTCTGTCGGTCACTGGATGTGTGCGGTATATCCCGAACTTGCAGAAATACAGATTTGTGTCTTCGTTTCGTACACATAATTTCTATTTGTTTCACGAAATAGCATTTTTCAGTCCTAAGGAACGGATATGAAAACTCTTTATTCAGTGAACGTATTGAAATTTAAAGATCCTCCAGCGAAACTGAATAAAGAAAACTTTAACTGAAGTAATTCCAGTGCTATTTCAAGAAACCAAACGCACATCTCGTGCCAGTGTAATACTTGTAACAGTCCAACACCTTTGCCTGTGTTTCAGTCTCAAGAGAAGACAATTAAATATAATCATCATTACTAATCTATCTATATAAATAAAATTGTTTCTGTTTGTCTGTTTGTCTGTCTGTTTGTCTGTTCCACCATCACGTCGAAACGGCTGGATAGATCTCAACCAAACTTCATATTTAGAGTATACTGACCCCGGGGAAGGTTTCGATATGCATATCATTTTAAAATCTTTGAAAAGACGGGGGTTTTATAGGAAAAACGGTTTTCCTCCATTTTCTCTTATACTATTATAGGCAAAATATCGAATTTGTCGTATAAGGACGAGACAAAGCTCAATTTAATCCTCTTGACGCAAAGAACAAAACTCGGTAAGCCCTACGGGCCCGAAAACCATGTTTTAAGGCCCTAAAACCAACCGTTACGGAGATATTGGCACCACACTACCCCTGCTCTAGGAATCTATATAAATAAAATTGTTTCTGTTTGTCTGTCTGTCTGTTTGTCTGTTCCACCATCACGTCGAAACGGCTGGATAGATCTCAACCAAACTTCATATTTAGAGTATACTGACCCCGGGGAAGGTTTCGATATGCATATCATTTTAAAATCTTTGAAAAGACGGGGGTTTTATAGGAAAAACGGTTTTCCTCCATTTTCTCTTATACTATTATAGGCAAAATATCGAATTTGTCGTATAAGGACGAGACAAAGCTCAATTTAATCCTCTTGACGCAAAGAACAAAACTCGGTAAGCCCTACGGGCCCGAAAACCATGTTTTAAGGCCCTAAAACCAACCGTTACGGAGATATTGGCACCACACTACCCCTGCTCTAGGAATCGGATAAAGAAATGAACTGCCGTAACCATGGCAACGTCAGCTCCAGGATTCTAGAGCAGTGAGATTATGCATGTACGTTTGGGCATAGCTGTCAACCAAAATAGGTACAAATAAGACTTAATATCTGGGAAAAAAATATACTGTTGTGTAAGGCACTCATAGGACTCCTTTGGGCGGGGATGGAAAGGGGGTGAAGAACGAGTGTAAAAATCTATATAAATAAAATTGTTTCTGTTTGTCTGTCTGTTTGTCTGTTCCACCATCACGTCGAAACGGCTGGATAGATCTCAACCAAACTTCATATTTAGGGTATACTCATCCCGGAGAAGGTTTTGATATGCATATCATTTTAAAATCCTTGAATAGACAGGGGGTTTATAGGAAAACCAGAATGGTTTTTCCACCATCACGTCGAAACGGCTGGATAGATCTCAACCAAACTTCATATTTAGAGGATATTCATCGCGGGGAAGTTTTCCATATGCATATCATTTTAAAATATTTGAATATATGGGGGGTTTATAGGAAAATCAGAATGGTTTTTCCACCATCACGTCGAAACGGCTGGATGGATCTCAACCAAACATTGTATTTAGAGTATACTAATCCGGGGAAGGTTTAGATATGCATATCATTTTAAAATCCTTGAATAGACGGGGGGTTTACAGGAAAACCAGAGTGGTTTTCCCACCATCACGTCGAAACGGCTGGATAGATCTCAGCCAAACTTCATATTTAGAGTATACTCATCCCAGGAAAGGTTCCGATATGCATATAATTTTAAAATCTTTGAATAGACGGGGTGTTTATAGGAAAACCACAGTGGTTTTCCTCTATTTTCTCTTATACTATTGATTTTCTGTAAACTTCGTTTACCGTACGTGAAACATCTCTTCATTATAAACAACTTTCGTTATGTTCATAATTTACCTTACTCTTCACATGACGGAGAAATTTACAATTTTCTGCTGGTATCATGCTCTGCATTTAGTGACCGACAGACCGACAACGAACCTACAGGTTACCATGGCAACGTCTCTGACTGCATGCCAGTAGGGAAGTAACGTATTGCCATTTTCCTCATCATGCTTTTAAATTCGTGGTTGTTCCTTGGGTAGATGGCAAGAGAGGCATCAATCGGCTCATCTGCGGGATATTGGCGGAATATCGTTGGAGGTTATAACCGCCCTCGAATAGATTAAGTAATAACACCATTAGTCATCTTCATATTTGTTTACCTAAGAATCACTGAACCTAAATTTCTCCTCTGTTAGCGCTTTATTATATCCATAACTCACGGCATTTATTTATTTGTCGTTATCCGGCTGTCCTCAGTTATAATCCATTTTCTATTAGTTTCAACATTCTTAACTGTATTATTTTCTTCCTTAATTACGCCGTATGTACGTGAATGATAGAAACTACTGGATGCATTTCCACCAAGATTCGTATTTAGAATACACCTGTCCTTGATAGGTTTCAGGGCAAATATTGTTTCTAAATCCCTGAACTAACTGGGGGTTTATACGAAACCGAAACAGTGATTTTGCACTTCCAAAAAATATACACAACAAAAGTTTATGGAAGTCTACCTACCTTGGTAGAAATTAATGTCTAAACCTTTTTTTCTCATGTGCATCATTTCGATACGAGGATCAATAAGGGAGATATCATTAAAGGACCGTTTTTCTGTACAAGTCCCATCGGACTTAACTCACGAGCGGGTGCGTGTAAAGCGTATTCCTTACAACTTGAAAACTACTGAAGACATTCGAAACAAAATTTATATTTAGCATCCACCTGTCCAAAGGTAGGTTTTAAACGTAAATAACATTTCATGTTCCGGAATGGACTGGCGGTTTATAAGGAACCGAAATGGTGATTTTACTCTTCCACAATATATACAGAACAAGACCAACCTGACTGGAAATCGACCAAACCTGATGGAATTCCACCTCTAAACCTTTTTTTTCATGTGCATTTTTTCGTCAGGAGGATTAATAAGGGAGATATCATGAATGGTCACTTTTGCAGGTTAAGTCCAGCGGACATAGCCCAAAAGGTGTTTTACATGGAGCAGATTCCTTATCTATATAAATCAAATCGTAACGACTGTGTACCTCTACACTGACTATTTTGGCGAAATTTTCGTACAGCTTTCCGTTTAAGGGGTAATAATAACAATCTCCATAATTTTTGATTTCCTGAAAGTCCTAATTTTTACCCGCCTCGCCCAAAATCCACATTGTGGCATAATCTGCCAGAAGAATAAGAAGATAATTGAAATTTGACAAAATTATACGTTTTAGCCTGTAACGAATGAAAAATCCTATATCATTAAATTTTTCATTTTTTACCCCCGAAGAATATCGAAATATGCAGGCAATTTTAATGATGGTGCAGACCTTCGGAAATTCCTATCACGTAACGGATTGCACAATCTCCGTTCAATTTGGAATCATCTACAACCTTGGTCTTATGACTTTATGCCGTATCTGTATCCCTTTTACGTTTGATTTTTCTCTATTAATCGATGTTAAGTCAATTTGGAATTTTCACATGCATTATTCATACTTTCAATTACTTATATGAAATACAGAATCATCAAACTCTTCACGAAAATTGGCCCAGTCAGTAGCCATATGTGAGCCAAATGCTACGTATGTAGCTGTCACATTATTATCCGAAAAGTAATGTAATGTGAGATGATCTTACAAAACCTTTACCCTGTTCCACGTTTCTAAATCTGACCCAAGAATAGATGACATATCATTGGACCAGCCATTTAGGCCACTAAATCCGGCGTGTCTTATGGTATAATCCTTTGTCGATATGACGTACGTTTAGTAGCAGTTAATCTGTAAATGAAGGTCTTCAATATTGTAAACACGCATATACTTTCGTATGTCGATCTATATATATTCACTGATGTCGATTTAGCGATCGAGAAAGGGTCGGTCTGCTATTGTAATCAGTACTCCCCACACCGACTTTGACTGGCAGTAGGAAAGGGTTCCTTCTCCAACTCCTGTGTAACTGTCATTAGTAAGGAAGGCCTACAATTGTAATGAATAGTTCCCTTCTCGATTTGACTTGCAGAAGGTAAGTGAGCATGCAGTTTTGTTTAAAACTCCCCTACCCGATTGTGTTTGGCAGTAGGCAAGGGTGCCCGCCATTATAAAGAAATGTACTCATCTAAAATGTGATTGGCATTAGGCATAGTGGCCTGCTATTTTGATGGAAACTCACCAACTTGGTGTGACTGGCAGTACGCTGGCTGGCAGTAGGAAAAGGGGCCTGTCATTATAATGATAACTGCACAACTCAATTTCGAGTGATAGTAGGGTAATTGCCTGCCATTATAATAAAAACTGTAATCTATCTGGAGGTAGGAAAGGGGGGCTGCCATTTTAACGAAAACTCCCCAAATCGATTCTGTCCGCATAGTAGGCAATGGGGCCTGCAATTATAATGTAAACTTCCCAACCTGATTGTGAATGCCAGTAGGCAAGTGAGCCTGCCGTTATATCACAAATCCGTAACAAACACTTTACATTGGAAACGTACGGGGACCTCCCCATGCTCTTTCTCGGATAACGCTAAGAGACATGCAATTTTAAAACTATCTTATTTACTGCATGTACACTATTTACTTCGATATTCGAATACAATGTAGAATACCGTACCATGGCAACGTCAGCTCCAGGATTCTACAGCAGCGAAATTATCTATATAAATAAAATTGTAGGGGGTCCGCTGTCTGTAATTTCTTTTGTTTTGCCAATTTTTCAGATATTTATCCGTTTTAGGTCAACTCAAGACCGAATCGGTGGTTTTTACGTTTCGTGTCTGTTTGTTTGTTTGTCTGTTTGTCTGTTTGTCTGTTTGTCTGTCTGTTTGTCTGTCTGTTTGTCTGTTCAACCAAACTTCATATTTACAGTATACTTATCCCGGGGAAGGTTTCGATATGCATATCATTTTAAAATCTTTCAATACACGGGGTGTTTATACGAAAGCCATCACGTCGAAACGGCTAAATAGATCTCAATCAAACTTCATATTTAGAGTATGCTCATCCCGGGGAAGGTTTCTATGTGCATATCATTTTAAAATATTACAATAGATGGGGGGTTTATAGGAAAACCAGAATGGTTTTCCTCCTTTTTCTCTTATACTATTGATTTTCTGTAAACTTCGTTTACCGTACGTGAAACGTCTCTTCATTATAAACAACTTTCGTTATGTTCATAATTTACCTTACTCTTCACATGACGGAGAAATTTACAATTTTCTGCTGGTACCATGCTCTGCATTGAGTGACCGACAGACCGACAACGTCCCCCTGTGGGTGGGGGCGGTAGAATAACAAGAGAGGTGTCAATCGGCCATTCTGCGGGATAATGGCGGAATATCGTTGGAGGTTAGGCCTATAACCGTTCTCGAACAGCTTCAGTAATAACACCATTAGTCTTCTTATATGTTTACCTAAGAATCCCTGCGCCTAATTTGCTCCTCTGTTACGGCTTTCTTATATCCATAACTCACACCAGCATAATTTATTGAGGGGCATAAATAAGAGCAATACATTCACTTGGTATTTACATATTTGTCGTCATCCGGCTCTCCTCAGTTATTATAATCTATTTTCCATTAATGTCAGATTTCTTAACTATTATTTTCTTCCTTAATTACTCCGTATGTATGTTGATTGATTCATTGATTGATTGATTGATTGATTGATTGATTGATTGATTGATTGATTGATTGATTGATTGATCGATTGATTGATTGATTGAATCCCAGCAGAAAGGCGTAATTGTTCAATACAATCCTCCACATTCGGTTGGCCTCAGGAACGGCATACGATCTTAAAATTGGGCCAACTCCCGAGATCTCTCAAACATAAGAACACAAGTCGGATGAGAGAAGAGAGTGGTGATGGTGCTGATTTTTGTTTCAAGAGGAACTACAACGGGGCAACCATCCTATATTAACAGTAATCAGTGACAAAAATGGAGGAATCCGACTCTTCCGAAATTAAGTTATCCGCGAAGGGCGTGGAAATGAGGCCTCGAATGTTCTTATGCCGTCGGAGTCTGCAAAGAACAAGAATAGACCACGGAAGTTCGGATAATATAGCTAAAGTGAGGAGCGTGGCATAAGTAAGTGCACCTAAAAGGGTCCGTGGTCGCGAGCCCACCCTGCCAAGTTAAGGACCCCTGGGGCGATTTCAGTCACCTGTTACGACAGGCAGGGAATAACCCGGATGTATTCCTCCCCCCCCCCCCTCCCACCTTCACCACGCAACAGGCGGTTCACAGAAACGAACTACGATGCACACGCTACGCAAAATACAGTAGGTCACTATATACACCAACAGCAATATAAGGAAAGAAATTACGTACAGATGTTACATGGAAATCTTTCCTTTATAAGAGAGACAGCTATAAACAAGGAAATAAGATACACGTGCGGTTGTGTGCTACACAGTCACGGTGCTCCTGTGGGGAAAACCAACATCTACTGTCGTTCTCTATATGCGATTTTCTATTTTACGCAATAAAAATATCACACGAGAACACTTTAACGTATTCTAAAAGCAACTTTATTATCGCTACGAACTTATCCTGTCAGTTAGAAGAAAACATTCAGTGCCTCTCTCGGAATACAAAAAAGAAAACAATCGCTCTCTAAAACAATCTACATAGAATTTATACATGTTTTACATCAGAGATCTAATGGTGCTGTTCCTTGACGCCATATTGGAAATCTGTGTGCCGTACGTCCGCACGTTATACGTCCATGGACACGAAACATAAATATAATAACATAATAATTTCGGCTCATCATAAACCTTCAAAATACCAGTATTGAAGGTTTTATCCTAATTAGGATACCTGTCCTACGACACTACTGCGCAACCAATCTGGGCCACCCGTGAGTCACAGGCAACAGCTACTTCGGTCAGCTTCAGCAGTCTATATCATCCATGTCGATAAGCGTAACCGAAATCAATATTGCTCTGAGCAAAAGGAACTTGACTGCTTAATGGTATTCACACTGGTGGCGCTTAGTTCTTCTCTGTATTACATTGTTACTTTCTAACTGAGATTGTTAACATATCTATGTGAGTGTTCATGTCAGTTATTGCGTTTAAAAATATCTGAAATATTGTTTCCTGTTTCAGAAGTGTTGCGACGGTACGTTAATTTATTTCCACTTTAGAAATTTTCGGATACTCTAATTTCATTGGGAACCACTGCATCTGAAATTCTTTTCTGGGCGGGGTTTGTGGTTGTTATTTGGAAGCATTTTGCGGCCTTTCCCTTTCTTTTGCCGATATCTTCATTCTTCGAAGTATCGGATCTCTTTCAATTTCGTTCTGATTAGTGATAAGGCAGGATTGTTGAGGAGTTGTCCCTCCTTTTGAAACAATCACCAATACGGCCATTTCAATTCTGTTGCTGATTGCGATTTTTAACCCCTTTGTGGACTTTATCTTCCTTTTCCGATATCTTCATTCTTCGAAGTATCGCATCTCTTCATATTTCGTTCTGATTAGTGTTAACAGAAGATTGTTGCGCATTTGTACTACCTCTCGAAACAATAATCACAACTACCTCTATTTTGTTGACTATTACCCCTTAGTACTTCCTGCCTTCCCAGTTTCTGCTCTGGGAGGGGTTTCTGTTTTTGATATTTTCGAGCTCATTGCGGCCCTTCCCTTTATTTTGCCGATAACTTCATTCTTCGAAGTATCGGATCTCTTTCAGTTTTCTTCTGATTAGTGTTAATAGAGGATAGTTGCCCCGTTCTACGTCCTGTTAAAACAATAATCACCAACACCACCGTCACCAACAGAAAATAATCACCACCACATGCACTTTGCTGCCCATTACAGAGTTACTGATTGGGTTTCGACACTTTTGTGACTGTTCCTTTGACCATGCCTGCTAGGAAGCGAATTAACATTGGACGGTCCATATCAAAAGCTAAAAAAGTTAAGATATTGAGGGCTTCCGAGACTGCTTCAGACCGCGAGGCCAGACTCAATGCAGACAGACTGAGGAAGAGCACTCACCGTGATTCGGAGAGTGCTTCTGAGCGCGAGGCCAGGCTTAGCTCACAGAGAGCACGCCAGTCCACATCTAGGGCGTCTGAGACTGCTTCAGACCGCGAGGCCAGACTCAGTGCAGACAGACTGAGGAAGAGCACTCACCGTGATTCGGAGAGTGCTTCTGAGCGCGAGGCCAGACTCAATGCAGACAGACTGAGGAAGATCACTCACCGTGATTCGGAGACTGCTTCTGAGCGCGAGGCCAGGCTTAGCTCACAGAGAACACGCCAGTCCACATCTAGGGCGTCTGAGAGTGCTTCAGACCGCGAGGCCAGACTCAGTGCAGACAGACTGAGGAAGAGCACTCACCGTGATTCGGAGAGTGCTTCTGAGCGCGAGGCCAGGCTTAGCTCACAGAGAACACGCCAGTCCACATCTAGGGCGTCTGAGAGTGCTTCAGACCGCGAGGCCAGACTCAGTGCAGACAGACTGAGGAAGAGCACTCACCGTGATTCGGAGAGTGCTTCTGAGCGCGAGGCCAGGCTTAGCTCACAGAGAACACGCCAATCCACATCTAGGGCGTCTGAGACTGCTTCAGACCACGAAGCCAGACTCAATGCAGACAGACTGAGGAAGAGCACTGACCGTGATTCGGAGACTGCTTCTGAGCGCGAGGCCAGGCTTCGCTCACAGAGAGCACGCCAGTCCACATCTAGGGCTTCTGAGACTGCTTCAGACCGCGAGGCAAGACTCAGATCGCAAAGATTTAGACAGATGCGTTTAAGAGAAACAGAATCAGAGGATCAGCGGATGGCTCGAATGGAGCATGACAGAGAGCACCATTCCCTCACACGCGAAAACCTAGCTGCGGAGGAATATTCTCAGGCGTTAACACAACGACGAAGTACCTACGCATCGTTAAACGAAATGCAAAATGTCCAGCAGGAAGAGAAAAGACAACGTGCAACAGAAAGACGTTCATCAGAGACCACTGATGAATATCTCAGACGGTTAGATGAAGATAGAGTGAGACATGCCAATGTTAGAGAATTACATTCAACGTCAATTGAATCTAGGTGTCCTAATATGATTCCATGGCATGAAAAGCAGCGAAGTGCATTTGCTTATAACCCTCTTATCGACTACCATCCAAGAGCCCATATAGGGTCTTTGAGTAAAGTGTGCCCTTTCTGTAGGGCTCTCAAATGGAAGCAAGAGCCAGAGGGAATGTGCTGCTCTTCCGGAAAAATTAAATTAAATCATCTAACTCCTCTACCGGAACTTCTTATTTCTCTGTTAAATGGGACGCATACTGACTCTCGCCATTTTCTTCAATTTGTGCGAGCCTACAACAGCGCATTCCAAATGACAAGCTTCGGAGCTACTAAAGTAGTGGAAGGAAATTTTATGCCAACATTCAAAATTCAAGGACAAGTATACCACTTAATAGGTTCACTTCTCCCTGCAAACAATGAAAATTCTAAATATCTTCAAATATATTTCATTGCAGACCACAAAGCACAGGTAGATCAAAGAACAGCAATAATACCAAATTTAAAAACCCATTTAGTTAATGATTTGCAGGGCATGTTACATGATGTGAACCCATATGTCAAGGAACTGAAGACAACTCTAGAGACAATGCCGGACGGTGACACCCACAAGATTGTGATCCACGCCGACCGAGTTCCTGCTGGTGAGCACAGAGGCTGTTATAATCAGCCGACAACAAACGAGATAGCTGTCATATTGGTTGGACACGAATGTGATAAGCGAGACATCGTGCTTCGGACAAGAGACCAGGGCCTGAGACGAATATCTGAAACCCACCGATCATACGACGCTCTTCAATATCCCCTGATGTTCCCTCGTGGAGATGATGGCTACCACTTCCTACTGTACCACGTAGACCCACGAACCGGAGATTTAAAGACCCCTCTCAAGAAAACATCTTCTCTTCAGTTTTATTCTTATCGTATAATGATAAGACAAGGCGAGGTAAACTACTTACATTGTTACCGTCAACTGTCCAATCAGTTCTGGGTAGACATGTATGCTAAAATAGAGACTGAAAGGTTAGTCTATATCAGAACACACCAAAGGGAATTAAGGGCTGAGAGCTACATTCACCTTAAAGACGCCCTGAGGAAGGACGAGGGTAACATGGCAGATTTGGGACGGTTAGTCATTTTACCGTCCACTTTCACTGGAGGACCCCGATATATGCACGAGCGATCTCAAGATGCACTCTGTTATGTGCGAAAATACTCATGTCCAGATCTTTTTATTACAGCTACAACTAATCCAAAATGGGAAGAAATTGGTAATGCCGTATATAATGGTCAGTCAGCGAATGATCGTCACGACATTATTACACGTGTATTTCACATGAAATTAAAATCTCTCATGGACTTACTAACCAGAGAACAAATATTTGGGCCAACTCTTTGTTTTATGTACTCTGTTGAATGGCAAAAGCGTGGCTTGCCTCACGCCCACATATTATTATGGCTTGAGGACAAGATACGACCCGTCGATATTGATAAGGTTATTAGTGCTGAATTTCCAGATCCTGATAAAGATCCACAGCTTTTTAACATAGTTAAATGTCACATGGTCCATGGACCATGCGGATCTTTCAACGTAGGCTCACCATGTATGAAAGGTGGACGATGCTCAAAACGATACCCACGAGCATTCGTCAATGAAACTGTCACAGGGAACGATGGGTACCCATCCTACAAGCGCAGGATTCCTTCTATGGGTGGCTTCACTGCACGCCTTATGATAAATGGACAGGATATGGAAGTGGATAATAGATGGATAGTGCCATACTGTCCTGTTTTGTCTAGGGTATTCAAAACACACATCAATGTTGAATACTGTAGCAGTGTTAAGTCCATCAAATACATCTGTAAGTACATCAACAAAGGAAGCGATCAGGCAGTCTTAGGTTTGCAAGACAAAAATGATGAAGTGTGCCAGTATCAGAGCGGAAGGTACATATCCAGCTCAGAAGCAGTTTGGCGAATTCTTTCATTTCCTATCCATGAAAGGTATCCTCCAGTAATGCATTTAGATGTTCATCTACAAAATTTTCAAAGAATTGTCTTTACTGCAGAAACGGCTCATGACATAGTAGAAAATCCACGCAACACCACCTTAATGGCATTCTTTAACTTATGTCAGACAGATGATTTTGCTAAGACACTGTTGTATGAAGACGTTCCCTCTTACTATACGTATAACAAACAGCAAGGTACATTTGTAAGAAGAAAGAAAGGAGTACCTGTGGTAGCATTTTCGGGCGTTAGAAAGCAGCACGTAATTAGCCGAGTGTATGCAGTCCATCCTAATAATTCCGAGTGCTTCTATTTACGCATGCTTCTGTTCACTGTCAGGGGACCAACATCCTTCACTGACCTTCGCACCGTCAATGGCATACTTCACCCTACATATCGGAGTGCATGCAAAGCCCATGGATTACTCCTGGATGACTCTCAATGGGAAGAGACACTGAAGGAGGCGATAGTTTCACAAAGCCCAGCAAAACTTCGCCGGCTTTTTGGCATATTGTTAGTCTTTTGCAGTCTCTCTGATCCGTTGGATCTGTGGAACAAATATAAGGAGAGCCTAGCAGAAGATTTCTTACGACAACTTTCCCCCTGTAACGACGGTACTGCTCATGAAATGATCGCCCATGTGGAAAACAGATGTCTTCAAGACCTCGAAGAATACGTTCTATCGATTGGCGGTCAGCCTTTGAACATTTACGGCCTTCCTTCCCCTCAGATCTTACAAACGTTAAATGCTGACTATCTCAGGGAAACAAATTACAATAAAGAAGCGTTAAGGTCTTTTGTTCTATTAAATGAACCAAAACTTACAGATGAACAGACTGTAGTATATCGGGAAATATTAAACTGTGTTAGAAATAAGGAAAGTAGAATGTTTTTCTTAGACGCTCCGGGCGGAACTGGAAAAACATTCCTGATTAACTTACTGTTGTCTAAGATCAGACAGGATAGTAAGATTGCTGTAGCAGTAGCCTCTTCGGGGATCGCAGCCACTCTTTTACCCGGTGGCAAAACTGCTCACTCGATGTTTAAAGTGCCTATAGATCTTGACTGCACAGAGTCACCAATATGTAACATCACAAAACAAAGTAACATATCCAAGGTTCTGCAAGACTGCAGTCTTATAATTTGGGATGAATGCACTATGGCTCACAGAAAGGCGATTGAAGCAGTTGACCGAACGCTGCGGGACATCCGAAACAGTGATAACTTCTTTGGAGGTGTCCCTATCCTCTTTTCTGGTGATTTTCGTCAAACGTTACCGGTTGTTCCAAGAGGGAGCAGAGCAGATGAAGTGAACGCTTCATTAAGGAGATCATCACTTTGGCCAAATATCAAAAAACTGTCTCTGACACAGAATATGAGGGTACATCTAGGTGGTGATGAAAACATACATACATTCACTGAAATATTGTTGTCGATTGGGAACGGCTCACTGGGAGACAGTAACGGGATCATTACTCTTTCTGATGAATTTTGTTTGTCGCTTTCTAACCTTGAAGCTCTCATTTCATCGGTGTACCCGGACGTAGAAAATATTAGGAGCAAACCCATCTCATGGCTCTGCTGCAGAGCGATCTTAACTCCAACTAATGAACAAGCGGCGTACATTAATTCGACTATCCTCACAATGTTCCACGGCGAGGAGACAGTTTATACGTCTGTCAATGAAGTAATCAACTCTGACGACGCAGTTCACTATCCTCCTGAGTTCCTGAATTCTATAACGGCTCCGGGGCTTCCATCGCACAAAATTACCTTAAAGATCGGCGCACCAATCATACTCATGCGCAATCTCAGCCCACCTAATTTGTGCAATGGGACAAGACTTCAGGTAAACGCCCTCCACAAACATGTGATAGAGGCAACTATCATGACTGGATGCGGTGAAGGAGAGTCAGTTCTTATCCCGCGGATACCACTAATCCCAACCAACTACCCGTTTGAGTTCAAGCGTCTGCAGTTTCCAGTCAGCCTCTGCTTTGCGATGACTATTAACAAATCCCAAGGCCAGACGTTGAGTATTGCTGGACTTGACCTCAGATCACCCTGCTTTTCCCACGGGCAACTGTACGTCGCATGTTCCCGAGTCAGCAGCAGCAAGTCCCTGTTTATATGTGCACCAGAAAATAAAACACGAAACATTGTTTATCAAGAGGTTCTTCAATGACTCTGTTCTTCCTTCGCTTCAGTACGTGTACTGGTGACAAATTAAATGAAATTGATCCCATAAACGAATAGACTCCTAATTATGGGAAGATCATCAGTGTTACTTAATTTTTCCAAGCACACTGTTGATTATCTGGAAGTAGAAATGGGGGCATGCCAACATAATGAAAACTGGCCAAATCGACACTGACTGGGAATAGGGAAGAAGACCTACGTTAAAATGGGAATTCTCCGAATTGACTGCGATTGGCCCTAGGTAAGGGGGTCTGCCCTTAAAATGAAAACTCTCGAGCTTGATTGACACTGGTGGTAGGCAAGGGGGAGTGCTATTATAATTAAAACTCCTCAACTCGATTGTGAATTGCAGTAGGTAAGGGGCTTGCTATTATAAAAATCCTTCCCAATTCGACTATGACTGGAAATAGGAAAGGAGATCGGCCGTTATAATAGCAACTTCAAACTCGACTGTGACTAGCACTGGTAAACTCTACCAGCATTGATGATGAAAACTCCCCATTTTGAATGTGACTGGTAGTAGGCAAGGGGAACTGCTACTATAATTAAAACTCCTCAACTCGATTGTGACTCGCAGTAGGCAAGCGGGACTACCATTATAACCAAACCTCGCCAATTACACTATGACTGAATATAGGAAAGAGGGCTGTGGCTATCGATAGGCAAGTGGGCCGGCCATTATAATGAAACCTGCGCAAGTCCATTGTGACAGGCAATAAGAGAAAGTATGCCTGACATCATAACTAAAGGGTGTATTCTGCCCGAAGGCAGGTCCGAACCTCCGTAGAGGTGTGCCTGAGCCGGAGTTTACGTACGGTAGGGTGGCCAGTCCCTTTCCGCTCCTCCATTCCCTTAACCCCACCCAACAGCGCGTGGCAACCCATCCAAATCTTGACCACGTCCAGTGTTGCTTAACTTTGGAGATCTCACAGGATCCGGTGCTTCAACACGGCTACGGCCGTTGGCTGTCATCATAACCAAAGCTGCTCAAATCTACTGTCTGTAGCGGTAGGGAACCTTCCACCTCGACTGTGACTGGCAATAGGCAAGAGGATCTGCCACTGTAATGAAAATACCCCACGTCGGTTGTGACTGGCAGAAGGTAAGGGGGCCTGCCAATATAATTTTAACTCCTCAACTCAATGTTTTTCGCAGTAGACAAACTGGAATAATATTACAATGAAAACTGTCCAACTTCGTTGTGACTGCCAATACGCAAGGGGGCCTGGCAATATAATCAAAACACGATAACCGGAAATAGGAAAGAAGATCTGCCGTTATCATGGGAACCCCCAAATTGACTGGGTTTGGCAGTAGCAAGGGGACCTACTTTTATAACCCACACGCCCGAACACATTTTTGATTGGTAATAGGCAAGAAGGCTTGACATTGTCATGAAAAGTCGCCAACTTGATACTAACTGGCCATAGGCAAGCGGAAATGCCATTTCAATGAAAACTTCGCAAATCAACAGTGACTGGGGATAGCAAAGACGACCTATAATGATAATGGGAACCTTGAAATTCGATTGTGACCGCCTGCCCACCAGTGGGCCTGCCATTATATTGAAGAACCCTAAATACATTTCGCTAACAATAGACAAATGGGCCTTCTTTTCTAACCGAAACTTTCCAACTCATCTGACTGAGAATAGCAAAAATGATCTACCGTAATAACGGAAACCCTCCACCTCGACTGTGACCGGCACTAAGTAAGCAACCGAGCTCGATAGCTGCAGTCGCTTAGGTGCGGCCAGTATCCAGTAATCGGGGGATAGTGGGTTCGAGCCTCACTGTCGGCAGCCCTGAAGATGGTTTTCCGTGGTTTCCCATTTTCACACCAGGCAAAAGCCGGGGCTGTACCTTAATTAAGGCCACGGCCGCTTCCTTTCACTTCCTAGGCCTTTCCTATCCCTTCATCGCCATAAGACATATCTGTGTCGGTGCGACCTAAAGCAAATAGCAAAAAAATAAGTAAGCAGAACTGTCATTATAATTAAAACTCCCAACTCGACTCTGACTTCTACTCGAACTCCCCAATTGGACTAATACTGTCGGTAGACAAGTCCGCTTGCCATTATAGTTAAAACTCCCCAACTGATTATCATTGGAAAAAGGAAACAAGATATCCCATTGTAATGGGAACTCTCCAACTCGACAGCGACTGGAAGTACACACGGTGGCCTGGCATTAAAACGGAAAAACTCCATCACGTTTTTGATTGCTAACACCCAAGGCCACCTGCGATTTCATGATACTTCCCCAACTACACTATGACTGGAAATAGGGAAGGTATTTTCATTATAATGGCACGTTCCCTTTACTACTGTCAGTCGCAGTCGAATTCGAGTGCTATCATGATGCCGTGTCATAAGAGGCGACTACAAGCAACCTCAGGGGCTGTTAAGTAGGGAGTATGGGTTGGCGATCGCGGGGCCTTAGCTGAGTCCTGACATTGCTTCTGTTTCCTTGTGCTAGGCTTCTCACTTTCATCTATCCTTTTCGACCTCCCTTGGTCAACTTTCGTTCTATTTCAACTCGCACGGTATTACGTGTGGAGGCCTTTCATTTTCACGCCCTTTGTGGCGAGGGGGGGAGTGATATATACAAATAATCGAAAATAGTGTCGAATCCATAGATTTCGGGGTCGCTGACATGAATACTGACACTTCGGATTTTTTAAAGTTCAACTTCAGCCCCCTTTGCGGTGGGGGCGTACAAATATAACCTACTATGTGGAAAAAGTACTGTGGGAGCAAGACGCCCCTAGAACCCCTCGGTAGGGGGGTGAAATATAATATATATATTAATAAATTGAAGTCGCTTTGGAGACTCACCTAAGGGTCCGTGGTCGCGAGCCCACCCTGCCAAGTTACGGGCCTACTCACTGCCTTTACAGTAATTTACGGAGGAATCCGTATACAATGTAGAGTACCGTAGCGAAGCACGGGTACATTTGCTAGTCGGATAAAGAAATGAACTGCCGTAACCATGGCAACGTCAGCTCCAGGATTCTAGAGCAGTGAGATTATGCATGTACGTTTGGGCATAGCTGTCAACCAAAATAGGTACAAATAAGACTTAATATCTGGGAAAAAAATATACTGTTGTGTAAGGCACTCATAGGACTCCTTTGGGCGGGGATGGAAAGGGGGGTGAAGAACGAGTGTAAAAATCTATATAAATAAAATTGTTTCTGTTTGTCTGTCTGTTTGTCTGTTCCACCATCACGTCGAAACGGCTGGATAGATCGCAACCAAACTTCATATTTAGGGTATACTCATCCCGGAGAAGGTTTTGATATGCATATCATTTTAAAATCCTTGAATAGACAGGGGGTTTATAGGAAAACCAGAATGGTTTTTCCACCATCACGTCGAAACGGCTGGATAGATCTCAACCAAACTTCATATTTAGAGGATACTCATCGCGGGGAAGTTTTCCATATGCATATCATTTTAAAATATTTGAATATATGGGGGGTTTATAGGAAAATCAGAATGGTTTTTCCACCATCACGTCGAAACGGCTGGATGGATCTCAACCAAACATTGTATTTAGAGTATACTAATCCCGGGGAAGGTTTAGATATGCATATCATTTTAAAATCCTTGAATAGACGGGGGTTTATAGGAAAACCAGAGTGGTTTTCCCACCATCACGTCGAAACGGCTGGATAGATCTCAGCCAAACTTCATATTTAGAGTATACTCATCCCAGGAAAGGTTCCGATATGCATATAATTTTAAAATCTTTGAATAGACGGGGTGTTTATAGGAAAACCACAGTGGTTTTCCTCTATTTTCTCTTATACTATTGATTTTCTGTAAACTTCGTTTACCGTACGTGAAACGTCTCTTCATTATAAACAACTTTCGTTATGTTCATAATTTACCTTACTCTTCACATGACGGAGAAATTTACAATTTTCTGCTGGTATCATGCTCTGCATTTAGTGACCGACAGACCGACAACGAACCTACAGGTTACCATGGCAACGTCTCTGACTGCATGCCAGTAGGGAAGTAACGTATTGCCATTTTCCTCATCATGCTTTTAAATTCGTGGTTGTTCCTTGGGTAGATGGCAAGAGAGGCATCAATCGGCTCATCTGCGGGATATTGGCGGAATATCGTTGGAGGTTATAACCGCCCTCGAATAGATTAAGTAATAACACCATTAGTCATCTTCATATTTGTTTACCTAAGAATCACTGAACCTAAATTTCTCCTCTGTTAGCGCTTTATTATATCCATAACTCACGGCATTTATTTATTTGTCGTTATCCGGCTGTCCTCAGTTATAATCCATTTTCTATTAGTTTCAACATTCTTAACTGTATTATTTTCTTCCTTAATTACGCCGTATGTACGTGAATGCTAGAAACTACTGGATGCATTTCCACCAAGATTCGTATTTAGAATACACCTGTCCTTGATAGGTTTCAGGGCAAATATTGTTTCTAAATCCCTGAACTAACTGGGGGTTTATACGAAACCGAAACAGTGATTTTGCACTTCCAAAAAATATACACAACAAAAGTTTATGGAAGTCTACCTACCTTGGTAGAAATTAATGTCTAAACCTTTTTTTCTCATGTGCATCATTTCGATACGAGGATCAATAAGGGAGATATCATTAAAGGACCGTTTTTCTGTACAAGTCCCATCGGACTTAACTCACGAGCGGGTGCGTGTAAAGCGTATTCCTTACAACTTGAAAACTACTGAAGACATTCGAAACAAAATTTATATTTAGCATCCACCTGTCCAAAGGTAGGTTTTAAACGTAAATAACATTTCATGTTCCGGAATGGACTGGCGGTTTATAAGGAACCGAAATGGTGATTTTACTCTTCCACAATATATACAGAACAAGACCAACCTGACTGGAAATCGACCAAACCTGATGGAATTCCACCTCTAAACCTTTTTTTTCATGTGCATTTTTTCGTCAGGAGGATTAATAAGGGAGATATCATGAATGGTCACTTTTGCAGGTTAAGTCCAGCGGACATAGCCCAAAAGGTGTTTTACATGGAGCAGATTCCTTATCTATATAAATCAAATCGTAACGACTGTGTACCTCTACACTGACTATTTTGGCGAAATTTTCGTACAGCTTTCCGTTTAAGGGGTAATAATAACAATCTCCATAATTTTTGATTTCCTGAAAGTCCTAATTTTTACCCGCCTCGCCCAAAATCCACATTGTGGCATAATCTGCCAGAAGAATAAGAAGATAATTGAAATTTGACAAAATTATACGTTTTAGCCTGTAACGAATGAAAAATCCTATATCATTAAATTTTTCATTTTTTATCCCCGAAGAATATCGAAATATGCAGGCAATTTTAATGATGGTGCAGACCTTCGGAAATTCCTATCACGTAACGGATTGCACAATCTCCGTTCAATTTGGAATCATCTACAACCTTGGTCTTATGACTTTATGCCGTATCTGTATCCCTTTTACGTTTGATTTTTCTCTATTAATCGATGTTAAGTCAATTTGGAATTTTCACATGCATTATTCATACTTTCAATTACTTATATGAAATACAGAATCATCAAACTCTTCACGAAAATTGGCCCACTCAGTAGCCATATGTGAGCCAAATGCTACGTATGTAGCTGTCACATTATTATCCGAAAAGTAATGTAATGTGAGATGATCTTACAAAACCTTTACCCTGTTCCACGTTTCTAAATCTGACCCAAGAATAGATGACATATCATTGGACCAGCCATTTAGGCCACTAAATCCGGCGTGTCTTATGGTATAATCCTTTGTCGATATGACGTACGTTTAGTAGCAGTTAATCTGTAAATGAAGGTCTTCAATATTGTAAACACGCATATACTTTCGTATGTCGATCTATATATATTCACTGATGTCGATTTAGCGATCGAGAAAGGGTCGGTCTGCTATTGTAATCAGTACTCCCCACACCGACTTTGACTGGCAGTAGGAAAGGGTTCCTTCTCCAACTCCTGTGTAACTGTCATTAGTAAGGAAGGCCTACAATTGTAATGAATAGTTCCCTTCTCGATTTGACTTGCAGAAAGTAAGTGAGCATTCAGTTTTGTTTAAAACTCCCCTACCCGATTGTGTTTGGCAGTAGGCAAGGGTGCCCGCCATTATAAAGAAATGTACTCATCTAAAATGTGACTGGCATTAGGCATAGTGGCCTGCTATTTTGATGGAAACTCACCAACTTGGTGTGACTGGCAGTACGCTGGCTGGCAGTAGGAAAAGGGGCCTGTCATTATAATGATAACTGCACAACTCAATTTCGAGTGATAGTAGGGTAATTGCCTGCCATTATAATAAAAACTGTAATCTGTCTGGAGGTAGGAAAGGGGGGCTGCCATTTTAACGAAAACTCCCCAAATCGATTCTGTCCGCATAGTAGGCAATGGGGCCTGCAATTATAATGTAAACTTCCCAACCTGATTGTGAATGCCAGTAGGCAAGTGAGCCTGCCGTTATATCACAAATCCGTAACAAACACTTTACATTGGAAACGTACGGGGACCTCCCCATGCTCTTTCTCGGATAACGCTAAGAGACATGCAATTTTAAAACTATCTTATTTACTGCATGTACACTATTTACTTCGATATTCGAATACAATGTAGAATACCGTAGCGAAGCACGGGTACATTCGCTAGTAAGTAAATAAACACGAGACTTAATTTGGTCATGAACTTAAATTGGAATATTGTCCACAGGAAATTACCTGGGACACTGAGAACAGAGAAGAAGAGCACATGATGAGAAAGTTCCTAAACGTTTTACAGTCCAAAGAACTGCCTAACAGCCATCATAAGAGCTGAGGACAAGGCAACGAACTTCTATCCTTCACCATCTCTCTCTCTCTCTCTCTCTCTCACTCGTTTCTTCACGTCCTTCTCATCCATCCTTTCATTCCCGTTCCTTCTTCTCTCTCTTTCTTTTCCGTCTTTCTTCTTCTCGCCCTTTGCTCTCGCTTCCATGCTCTCCTTTCTTCCTTCTTACCTCCTTTCCTTTCGCTTTTATCATTCCTCTCATTCCTCTTTCTATATATCGCTCTCTCCCTCTCTCTCTCTCTCTCTCTCTCTCTCTCTTGCTCACATTTTATCTAATTTTCTCTCCAATCGTTTCCTCCTCCATTCTTCATCTCCCTTCTTTACATTCTCTTATCTCACTCTGCCTTTTCCCCCGATTCCCCCTCTCTTTCTCCCTCTCCCCCCTTTCTTCCCAGTCTCCTTCTATTCTTTTGCTTGTTTCTTTCTTTCTTTCTTTCTTTCCTTCTTTCTTTCTCCTAATTTCTTTCCCTCATCTCTTAGTCTCCTGCTGATTCTTCTTTTCACTTTCTTCTGTCCCTCGCTGTATTCCCTTCTCTCGTTTTACTCCATCTCTTTACTATCTTCTCAAGCTGTCAGCTTGCATTCGGGAGATAGTGGGTTCGAACCACATTGTTCGAGCCCAGAAGATCGTTTTCCATGTTTGAAATATATCTCTCCGTATCACGGAGATTTGACCTCATTTCCAAAATCTCCCATGCGGCTTCTATTGACTGGGATTCAAACAATGGCGAAAACTAATCCATTTGACGATGGTAACTTCCAACTCTTCACTCACATTTTCATGTAGTTCGGCAAATCTTAAACATACACTGTGTGGCAAAAAGTCTCAAGACACCTCTTGCTGTTCTTTCCTAATACTCCAGTCATGTAATTAATAGCGTTTAGGACCTCCATTACCGAGCTCGATAGCTGCAGCCGCTTAAGTGCGGCCAGTGTCCAGTATTCGGGAGATAGTAGGTTCGAACCCCACTGTCGGCAGCCCTGAAAATGGTTTTCCGTGGTTTCCCATTTTCACACCAGGCAAATGCTGGGGCTGTACCTTAATTAAGGCCACGGCCGCTTCCTTCCCACTCCTAGCCCTTCCCTGTCCCATCGTCGCCATAAGACCTATCTGTGTCGGTGCGACGTAAAACAACTAACAAAAAAAAAAAAAGGACATCCATTTGCTACTATTGCAGCGCTTAATTTTCGCGAGGGGAATTCCAACAAGTTCTCATTGCACTGAAAGAGGAATTTGTTTCTATTCCTCCTGAAGCACGGTAAATATTTTTTGCCTGGTTTTTTTGGGTGAATTGATCTGGCTTCTAACCGACGCTCCAGTGCATCCCTGAGATACTCGATTGTTTCAGATCACATGTGTTGGACATACATCCTACAGATTTTCTTCAATCCAGGCTCGTAATGATCAACAGTCTCGTCTTGAAGTCAAGCTGTCGCAATATTGATTAATTGGTGCGACATGCTGTCATGTTGCTAGGATTTTCTATAGGACGTCAGAAAGACTGGATCAGGTAAAGTGAGCTTTAAGCCTTGTTGTTTGGTTTTAGAGCCTAATGTTCGTTGTTACTATTGATTTCAGTCATACTTTTCCTTAAAACAATAATCATCTACACAAGTAGAACTCCAGCGTCAACGGAAAATTACCTGTGTTAGTACATCGATAACAATATTCATAAACCACATAACTGAAAAAAAGTCGTATAACTAGGTCAAATTTACAACGGATCTTCGAAAGGAGAAGATGATAATGATGATGATCACAATGACGATGAAAATGAAAATAATATCAATCAATCAATCAATCAATCAATCTCCATGGCTAAATGGTTAGTGTGCTGGCCTTTGGCCACAGGGGTCCCGGGTTCGATTCCCGGCAGGGTCGGGAATTTTAACCATCATTGGTTAATTTCGCTGGCAAGGGGACTGGGTCTATGTGTTGTCTTCATCATCATTTCATCCTCATTACGACGCGCAGGTTGCCTACGGGAGTCAATTCAAAAGACCTGCACCTGGCGAGCCGATGTCCTCGGGCACTCCCGGCACTGAAAGGCATACGCCATTTCATTTCATTTCATCAATCAATCAATCAATCAATCAATCAATCAATCAATCAATCAATCAATCAATCAATCAATCAATCAATCAATCAATCTTCTATGATCTGGATTTAGGGCAGTCGCCCAGGTGACAGATTCTCTGTCAATAGTTTAACTCATATTTACATTTATTTATAGTTGATTATTTAGTTTTTTCTTAAATATTTTCAACGAACTTGGAAATTTATCGAACATTTTCCTTGATAACTTATTCCAGTCCCTTAATTCTAGTTCTATAAATGAATATTTCCTCCGATCTGTCCTCTTGAATTCCAAATTTAATCTTCATATTATGATCTTTCCTACTGTGAATAGCTCCAATCAAGCTTATTCTTTTACTTACGTCATTCCACGCCAAATCACCACTGACATCTCGAAACATACCACATATTCAATCATTTCGTCTCCTTACTCCGAAGTCTTCCTAGCCCAAAGTTCGCAAAATTTTAGTAACACTACTCCTTTGTCGTGCTCCTTTCGTTTGATTTTTCCCCAGTTCTCGGACCAAATAGTCCTGGTGAGAGCCCCATACACTGGATCCATACTCCAATTGCGGTCTTACCAGATACTTACACGGCCTCTCCTTTACATCCTTACTACAACCCCTAAATGCTCTCATAACCATGTGAAGAGATCTGTAACATTTCTCAACAACCTTGTTAATAGTATTACCTTAATGAAGATCATTCCTTATATTAACACCGAGGTACTCTCGGTGTTCCCCATTAGGAACTATCAACCCATCAAGACAATAATTAAAATAGAGAGGACTTTTCCTCTTGGTGAAACTTACAACTTGACTTTTCATCCCATTTACATTCATACCATTGTCTGCTGTCCATCTTATTCCATTGTGTAGGTCCCCCTGCAGTCGCTCACATACTCGAACTCATAACATCATCCGCAAATATCCTTACCTGGGATCTTTTCATATATCATTTATATACATATATAAGAAAACATAAAGACCCAATAATACTGGCTTGCAGTATCCCACTCTTAATCAGTATAGGATCAGATTACGCTTCACATAATCTAATTCTCCGAATAGCATCGTAGTGCGTACCCTACATTAGAACAGTGAGATTGTCATTCTACTACACTGTATTGTAGTTAATAATATTATCTTTACATTAACTAGTACCTTGGTCTTCAAGAGCAATGAGAGTCCGCAGTATATTAGACATCAGAAGGCAAGACGTTGTTATTGTTGTTGTTGAAGATGTACTTTGCAATTCAAATGTCCCTAATTTCTGAGAAACAGTTTTACGACAAACATGTCAACAAGCTTAGCTTCTTAAACTGGTCGCTCAACTATGATGTTGCTCGGATTTCCAGTAAGATGTCGAGAAGTCTGGAGGATGAAAATAATTGAACTTCAGGAATTGCTGTTTGGTGTTTAAGAGTTAACAAATAAAACAGTATTCATCATAAATGTACTATGCGCATTAAATTTATATGTGTCTTATATTTTTGTATTTCTAACTAACCCAGCTCAAGGGAGATACGGTCACCTTCCCTATCCTTCACTTGAGTAATTCTTGTCTGGCGCATCCACGTTGTGGGGATGGGTATCCTTAGGCCGGTGTGAAGGGGAGCTAAGTTCAGGCAGGGACCCAGTCACGGGGTATAATGTGAAACCCATGCCCAGGGTTACGGGCGAAGACCTTAGCAGCATCTTGCACCTGCCGCACAACTCTCCTCCCACCGCTGTATAGGTAGCCTGCCTTACTCTTACCCGAAGGCATCTGCTTCGATTTCCTGCCAGGTCAGAGATTTTTACCTGGATCCGAGGTCTGGTACAAGGTCACTCAACTTACGTGATTACAAGAACTCAATTTTTCGGTCATAAAAACTATATTTTAGGTGCCTGAAATAACCTTTCAAATATGAAAAAATTAAGTATATTTTAGGCAGTTTCAGTTTTTTGATGACTTTATAATAACTCTATATGGGAAATATAAAACATAATTCACTAACCTCTTTGTTACAAACGTCACAGAATATATTTTTACTGTCCCATGTGAAATGGGGAAACTCTCGTAACCACTGTTAAATTAAAGACGACTTGGAAGCCGACACTTTTGGCATAATGCACACACTGAACAAACGGACAACTGAAAAGTTCTCACAGAATGAAATGAAGAGTTTTGTTTCCAGCAGGTCAATGCACACTGTCTCCCACTACGGGCATGTTTACTGCGGGAGTTTCTTAAGGACGTCCGGGCAGTGTGGTTTACACCTTTTCACTTTTAAGATTCCTTTTGTTTCAAAAGTACTACAACAATATCCTGTTCAAGATAGTGAATCCGAGTCGGCAAATATTTTACTTTCTCGGAAAAATTAAAATAATTTTAAATCCATTTAGGGAGTAACACCGGGCGAGATGGCCGTGTGGTTAGTGGCGCGCAGCTGTGAGCTTGCATTCTGGAGATAGTGGGTTCGAACCGCACTGTCGACAGCCCTGGATATGGTTTTCCGTGTTTTCCCATGTTCATACCAGGAAAATGCTGGGGATGTACCTTAATTAAGGCCTCGGCCGCTTCCTTCCCATTCTAAGCGCTTTCGTAACCCACCGTCGCCTAAAGACATATCCGTGTCGGTGCAATGTAAAGAAAATTGTAGAGATGTAACAAATGGGAAATATAGGAATATAGACACTTATAGAATCTAACGTCAATTTAGGTATTTTAGGCGCTCTAGAACGCCCGTTTCTAACCTTATTAATACATGAAACTTGAAATACAACTTCATTTTAATGTTGTCATTGATGCTTTCACGGCCCTTACTTATAGAAATGATACAGGCTTTTGGGCTTATTCCGTGTCAAGAAAATAACGTGAAATTCTTTACGTTTCGCAGAGAACAGTGCTCTGCGTCATCATAAGAAAAACTCGACTGTCCATGAGAAAGACTTCTTAAACAATGAGCTTTTGAATTTAGACGTTATAATAGAAGTGGAAATGGTACGTTCATTCGTCACCAGATGGCTCCCCGGACGTGGTACAGCGCCAGCGTACGAAGCGGAAGCTGACGGAATCATCATAATCAGTCTATGAGTGTCCCAATCTGGTGACGAATGAAGGTACCATTTCCACTTCTATTATAACGTATAAATTCAAAAGGTCATTGTTTAAGAAGCCTTTATCGTGGATATTCGAGATTTTCTTCTGATGACGCAGAGCACAGTTCTCTGCGAAACGTAAAGAATTTCACCTTATTTTCTTGACACTGCATAAGACCAAATGCCTATTTCATGTCTATAACTTCATTTTAGTTTATCCCTTCAGGAATAAAATAGGCTTTTGCCTAGAATACAAGGTGTACTGATTACAATTGAGGAGTCATTTGATGGTTATCTGAGCGGCTACGGTCTAGAAATCCAAGAACATCACCCGAGAGGAATAGTCATGTCGACCCAACGACACCTCGTAATTTGCAGGTCTTCCGGCTGATCATCTGTCGCTGGGCTAGACCATGGCCCTTCAGGGCTATTACGCCGTGGGATTTGGTTCCGTGTTTATAACTAGCCACATAGTGCTGAATAAAGTGTAGTGCGCTGGATGTGACATACTGTAAAACAAATTTATTGTTATTAATATATTGTCGCTGCCGGGACAAAACCTCCTACTGTATGTAAAGTATTTTAGCTTAGAACTTTGGCTGGCAAGGTTCTGTCATCTAAGGTGCAATATTGTGTGAATATGGTGAAGATATTCTCGCTCTTCATAACGTATGTGCTGCGGGTCAGTGTATCTCTAAAAATATTTTCACATAGGAGGTTTTGTCCCGGCAACGACGATATACAAAAACGTGGCGAACAGTCATATTCAATACAGCTATAGAAGGCAGCACTCTTCTTACCTCTCAAACGTTCTATTGAAATATTATATTAAAATCTAATAATAAAAAGACATTCGGGGACGTGTAGATCAGTTGGTAGACTGCTGGCCTTCTGAGCTCCATTAGCGGGTTCAATCGTTGCTCAGTCCGCTGGTTTTTAAAATTGCTCCAATTGGCCACCCTCGAAACCGTACAGTTATGGTCAGTTAAAGTTCCGAGGAAAAACCAGCATCCTGGGCTGCCTAAATACTGTAAACAGTAGTTATCGGAACATAAAACTTATATTATTATTATTATTATTATTATTATTATTATTATTATTATTATTATTTTTATTATTATTATTATTATTATTATTATTATTATTATTATTATTATTATTATTATTATTGTACCGGTTGGTACACCTATACGCCGCACATTTGAATTTTAACTCTGAACTTTAAAACTGAATTAATTCAACCGTTTATCTGAAGGTGTCACTGTGTTAATTTCGAATTGTTTTTGTTTACTAATTATCAAGAAGTGTGGACATTCCCTCACAGATGTCTCTACCAAAAACTATGATCATGCACCCTGGTGCGAAGTGATGGAACTTTTCTTGAAGATATTTCATACTCATAAGTTTTCCTATAACTAAATTTCGTTCTTTCATTTATAGGTTGGCAATATAAATCTTTCTTTCCGCAAGTTCTGAACTTAGCCAATCTCGAACTTCTTTAATTAATTTTGGACCAATAGTGTCCTTCTTCCTCAATTTTTATCTGTAACCTTTGGGGAACCAACAAACGCCTGTGGGTGTGTCTTAATTATTCATGAAAGGTCTCAAATCTTCCATGAGGGTTTAAAACTGCTGATTTTCATGGCTCGTCGCCACTTCAACAACATCTTGCTTAGTGTATCTAAGTATAGCAGGGGGCGGGTTGCGCCTCTTCCTTCTAGCAGCAGCTCTTCAGCCAAGGTAATGGCCTTTTAACATCTTTATTTCTTTCTTGGTCAGCAGTTTAACCCCCGGGGAAGGTTCGAAACCTTTTCAAAGTATCCTACCTGTTCAAAAATGTAACTTTGTGCCGGCTTATATAAACATTTTCTTATTACTTTAACTGTAAATCGGGGATAGAGAGTGCCTTACACTCTCGAGCTCCCCTTCAATTTGGATTTGAGGTTACTACGTTTTTATAACCGATTATCTTCTCTTCATTAATGTGTTAAATTATTTTTCTTATACGAGTCACCTCTATAGTATGGGAATAGCCCCTGTGTATCGGCTTAACGCACTTAGGTTTTAACAAGCTTTCATGTAGGAGTGCAAGTACACGCGTCCATTCATCTTGATTCTTTTCTGGGGCCATTTAATTAATCTGTTCCTTTTCCACGAAGGCCCAGTAGATTGGGTACTAGATACCCCTCTTTCTTGAGGGCAGTTGATAGTAATTTTGGTTGTTGCCTTTGATAGGCTTGAAAGATTGAGAGCGGTCAGCTCTTTCTGGTATTTTGAAAGGTGCCTCTAGGAGGCTTGATATTACTAGGCGGGAGCAAGTGCTCCATGTAATTAGGGGTTTTCTGCCCTTTGGTATTTTGTGGTTGTGAGCTGAGAGCTCAAGGATTGTCAAATTGGGGCTCGAAGCCCAGAATTTGTAAAGACACCTTAACTTGTGTTTTCGCTTGTAAAATTATTATTGTACCTGAATATTCATTGTTATTTCACTTAGTGAAAAATTGTTAAATCTTGTGATCTGCTGAAAATATAACCTTTATTTAAATTTTAAATTCATCTTTCGGACTTGTAGTTAGACCCATTCCAGCCCGCACCTTCTTTCACTTCTACTGATCCACCAAAACACGGTAACAATTATTATTATTATTATTATTATTATTATTATTATTATTATTGTTGTACCGGGAGGTACACCCCAGAGCCGCGCATTCAAATTCAACGCCTAAATGAACTCCTCTATTGGTAAAACAGTGAAACTGAAATTACACCAACTTAGAACTTTACTCAGAATATATCACCACAGAAATATGATGTAATTTTGTTATTGTGCAGTTGCCTAAACTGAGCGAATTTCTCTTTGTTTTGTTTGCTCTACATCAAGAAGTTTGGACATTTTTCACAGATGACACCACAAAAATGTATGACCATGCCCTCTGGTGCAAAGTGAAAAAGAACTTACAATTTAAAGTTTTGAATTTCTCATTGATGTTCATTTATTTTTGGGTTAGCAATATTTCCTTTTTATTTCCGCCAGATTTGAACCTAGCCAATCACTAATTTCTGTAGTTAATTTTCCACCTATCACAGGCTTCTTGTTCGATTCTGAAATCTACCAATAAAATTGAGAGGGTGTGGCTAGTTTAGTCTTGAATGATCTCGAACCTTCCCTGAGGGCTTATAAACAGGGGCTTTTCACGTTTCTTGGCCAATTGATCAACGTTTATCTGAATGTTTCGTTTAAGCGGGAGGCGGGCAGCCTCTTTCGTCGGCAACTAGAACATATACAAGGTAATGGCCACATAACTTCTTTCATTCTTACTACCTCCGCTGTTTAACCCAAGGGAAAGGTCCGACTCTTTTGTTATGCACCAAACTTGTCTAAAATGTAAATCTTCTTCGGCTAATGTAAAAATTTCTTAAAGCTTTGACTTTAAATCGGGGATAGAGAGTGATGTACCCTCTGGAGCTCCCCATCATCTTGGTTTGAGGTGACTACGTTGTAACTGTTTTTCCTTCCATAATGTGTTAAAGTAAATCCTATACGAGTCACCTCAGTAGTTTGGGAATAAGCCCTGTTTCATCGGCCTAGAGCCCCTTAGGTTTTTTTAGTGTTCTTATCTTGGAGAACAGTACCCCTCCATTCAGTTTGTGTTTCGGACCATTTACTTAACCTGTTCTTTTTCCGCAAAGGCCCTATAGGTTGGGTACAAGATACCCCTGTTTCAAATTGTAAGTTTGGCAATGGAAGGCCAGAGAGTGTAAGATTGTTGATGTTGCCTCGAGGAGGCTGAAAGAAAACGGAGAGCCTGTTAGTTTTTTTTTACAAGTTTGGTAACTGTATAGAGTGCTTCTGGAAGGCCAGATACTGTATTTAGGGAGCAAGTGCTCTGTGAATTAGGGGATTTCTGCCCTTTACTTAAAGTTTTTTTTAAATTGTAAATTTGAGCTGGGAGCTCAAGAACTGTAAAACGAGGGTCTTGAAGCCCAAAATCTGTCACGTTCACTAATCTTGTATTTTCCTTGCTTGTTTTATGATTGTCATTGTACTTGATGCTTCATTATTACGAAAAATTGGTAAGTTTGAAGTTCTGAAAATATAACATTCAGTTTAAGTTTTAAATTAATTTTGATATTGTAGTTAGCCCGCACCTTCTTTCATCACCTCTGCGTTCCACAGATACCCCGGAACAAGTGGTAGCAGAGCGTGGTTGAAAGGGTCTCAATTAATCCTTTCTTGACGGATAAACATAGGATTCGATCCGAACAATTATTATTATTATTATTATTATTATTATTATTATTATTATTATTATTATTTCTTTATGCCCAACTAAGGAGCGTCGTTTCCTTTTTATTCTCCCCAAATCTCTTCATCTTCTCGGTGTGGCTTTTCTTGCGATCTTGGTGGTAGTGCTTGGACGATGTTAAAAGCGGTGATTGTCGACTAATTTTCTGAACTTACAGTAGATGTGTCTAACACAATCCCATCTGTGATGCCTATTTCCTGAAGATCTTTTTCTAACTTCGAGCAGCCACTTTTCTAATTTCCACTGATAGGGCAAGGTTCAGAATTATTTCGGTCAATCTCTGATTACTCATTCTGAGAATATTTGAAACGTCTTTTACTAAATGTGTCTGAGATTTTCTCTGAGTTTTGGTACAGCTCATGAGATCTTATCATCCATATTTCCACTGTACAGACTGGTCCAAAAATGATCCTTAAGAATTTTGCTTCTTCCTCTTCTAAAATTTTAATCAATGATCTCACCCCCCCCCCCCCTGATCAGTGTTTCAGATGCATATAGTTATTACAGTCTTATAATGTCTTAATTTTGCATTTCGGAATATAGAGTTTTTGTAATATCTGATCCAAGTGAGTCTGCATGCTGGTTGTTGCTTTGAGACCGTTTCATTGTTTGCTTTCACCATTGAATCCTGAAGGTTGGATGACTTCAGCCAGGTATTTGAATTTAGACAATTGGGATATTTTTTCATATTGGTTTTTCATTGTAGTTTAGTTTAAGGGGGCAAGTGTAGGTAGACAGATTTATAATTTTAATTGTAGCTATGTAGAATTGGAGAGATTTCATTTTTTTATTGTGGACTTGTACTTTAACTAATTTAACGTGACACTGTTCCTTCAGAACGATGTAACGTTAATATCCTCTCGGATCAAATGTTGTTGGTTCATTTTAACATCTGTCTGAGGTAATGCATATTTCGGCATCGGGATTTATCTATAACGTAACGTGTCACGAGATGTCAATAAATGGTGTGATTTTATTTCATATTTTGATTATTGCCGTTAACTTGTAACCAACGCCATGCTTTCAAATAATATTTCGCAACCTATCCAGAGCAACTGATAGTTAATTGGTTCGATTAAGGATCTATTCAGGGGATGTTCCAGCATCCGTGAGGATATTCCACTGGTAGATAACCTTAATTAAATGCAAATCTGGAATTCTCTTTGTTGAAAGTCAGATTTTCCACGGATCATGTGGGTTAACTCTCAGTTATCGTTTGGGTCAATGTTGCCCGATTTTCAGGTTTCCTGTCACTTGTCTGGTTTTGCTGTCCACGAATCGCATATTGCGTTTTCAAACGTTGGAAGACACAAATCGATGGCGTTCTTTTAAAACCTCGTATGTCCAAATGTTCTTCCTGCCCATTGAATTCCTTAAAGACTGGTCACGCCTCCCGATCGTATATTTATATGCAGTACATCAGAATAATTTTCGTTGTGTTCATTTTCCTTTACACACCAGCAAAGGAAAATGACCATAATGAAAATTATTCTGATGTACTGCATATAAATATGTGATTGGGAGGGGTGACCAATCTTAAGGAACACAATGGATACAAAAAGCGTTGGGACACGAGGTTTTTAAAGAAAGCCATCGAAATGTAATGCAATTCAAGATACGTTCAGCGTTCGCGTTATGCAATGCAATAACATTTTGTGGTAAATTTAATTTGCTTTTCTTGGTTTCGCCGGCCCCGTGGTGTAGGGGTAGCGTGCTTGCCTCTTACCCGGAGGCCGGGGGTTCGATTCCCGGCCACGTCAGGGATTTTTACCTGGACCTGAGGGCTGGTTCGAGGTCCACTCAGCCTACGTGATTATAATTGAGGAGCTATCTGACGGTAAGATAGCAGCCCCGGTCTAGAAAGCCATGAATAACGGCCGATAGGATTCGTCGTGCTGACCACACGACACGTCGTAATCTGCAGGCCTTCGGGCTGAGCAGCGGTCGCTTGGTTGGCCAAGGCCCTTCAAGGGCTGTAGTGTCATGAGGTTTGGTTTCTGTTTCTTGGTTTCAGAAAATGTGATTGTCGTGATTTCGTTCAATAAATTTTATAGTAAACACATTTTGCTCCTCATTTGAAGTAGTTATAATTTCCTCTGATCCCTGTCGATCGTTCAATGCAGTGATAGAAAATAATCCTACACGACCCCAAGATCTAAGAATCAATGTTGTTCTTCCGAAGCAGCCGAGGCAAACGACCGACGATGTAATGGTAGGTTGAAGGGTTCAATTTATTTAATACCTACAATATTAGCAGAGTTGGGAAGTAAGCGAGTAAAAGTAAGCGATTTAGGGCAGTCGTTCAGGTGGATGACACCCGATCTCTTGTTTACCCAGTCTTTTCTTAAAGTTTAGGAGTACAGTAGAGTCTCGATTATCCGACGTAAACGGGACCTGGAGTGCGTCGGATCACCGAAAATGTCGGATAATACAGAACAACTTTGAAATTGAACTGAAACAAACAGTAAGGCTAAAATAATGACATGTTTTACGGTGCTCTACTTATTGAATTACCAATTCAATTGTACAGTACATGCAATATTAAACGAAAACATTCCAGATGTCTTAAGAAAAGAAACTTTCCTCCACAGATATTAAGCTACCTAATACCGTACCGTTTTTGCCACCGATCACGCCACCCAGCACTGGCAGGAAAATTAGGGTCCCCTTCATTAAACTCCTTATGGAAATACACAGCCTTTTCCTGCAGAATGGTGTCAGATATTGGCAGGCCCTTTTCCCGGTGTTGAGATACCAAAGAAATAGTGCTTCACTTACTTTTTCGTACTGACATTTTTTCATTGTTTTTCTCTGCTCTGGTAGAGCACAACTTTTCAATTTCTTCCCTCTGTTTTTTCCAGTCTCCCACTGTAACACGTCCAACACCATAATCTGAAGCCACATTTTGAAGAATTTCCTCTTTGTCCAGTCTCTTTAATGCACTCAATTTGTGTTCCATAGAAACAGTCCATTTACTCGCCATACTCACAGAGGATATGAAAACTATAACATCCGCACCCAACCAATACTACAATGACTGAAGACTCACTGCACCTGTCCTACCGCCAGCGTTCAGGCCAGTGCTTGTCCCACGGTCGCACCCTCCACAGCGGGTGTGCCTGAATTTAGTCTCCACCAAAAGTTGAAATTAAGTCTAACAGTGTCGGATAACACGGAATGTCGGATAAGCGAAGGTTGGATGAGCGAGACTCTACTGTATATACTGTAATAATTGCGGGATGATTATCTAATTCTAATAATGCATTATTAGGAGGATTGCGAGCTGTTGCTCAGACAATTTCCTATTGCTAAAAATTTGGAATTTTATTGTATATCTCCTTTGGAAAATTATTCTAGTCCTTAACTCTTCCTTTAAACGAATATTTGCCCAAATTTGTCCTCTTTAATTACAATTTTATCTTCATATTGTGATATTTTCTGCTTTCAAAAACACCAAAATTATTCGTCTACTAAAAATTTCGGTTCAAGGGGACCAATTCGGGCAAGTATTCGTTCAAATAAAATGAGTTAGGGACTGGAATAATTTACGAAGGAATAGGTTCGTTATATTTACGTCATTGAAATATTTAACAAAAATCTAAGTGTACAATTGATAGGGTATATGCCATCTAGTTGACATCCCTAAATGCAGATCAATTGTAAATTTAATTACCTGAGGTCTGAGAAAGGGAAGATTCACGAAGGGTGTAATGAAATATTCGGTAGTAGGCTTCACAACACTAATGCTCTCATGTTTGGAGGAGAACAAGTGTTGACCAACTGAGGTCAATGAAACTGGTACAAGTAACCGGAAACAATGCCAGGCTCAGCTAGCATTCCCCTGTTGACAACCTACGCTCGCAGTGTTCCACAATTTAGTCGACTTACTACGAGCAAGGAATACCATGAATGTATTCTACCGTCACCATGCACAGAGTGAACTGAAGAATCAGTACCGAGCACTTTCAAAATGAAAATAAAAGATTGGACAAGACTTAAAAGTCTGCCATAGTTTTCCCTCGTTCGGTTCTCATTTTACATTGAATTCAGGATGACGAGATCGACGTTTACCATTTTCATTAGTAAGAACTTTCCGACTCATTGGTTGAGTGGTCAGCGAACTGGCCTTCGGTCCAGAGGGTCCCGGGTTCGATTCCCGGCAAAGTCGGGGATTTTAACCTGCATTGGTTAATTCCAATGGCTCGGAGGCTGGGTGTTTGTGCTGTCCCCAACATCCCTGAAACTCGCACACCACACATATTTTCCACCGCAATAACACACATTTACCTACACATGGCAGATGCTGCCCAACCTCATCGTACGGTCTGCCTTACAAGGGCTGCACTCGGTTAGAAATAGCCACATTAAATTATTAATAAAAACGGATTACATTTCATGATTGCTGCATTAATATTGAGACCGATTGATTGACTGCGTGGTTTGAATCACGTACCTGTCAACTTGCATTCGGGAGATAGTGAGTTCGAACCCCGATTTTGGCAGCCCTAAAGATGGTTTTCCGTGGTTCACTAATTTTCACACCAGGCAAATTCTCGGGTTCTACTTTAATTAAATCCATGGTCGCTTTCTTTCCGCTCCTAGCCCTTTGTTATCCCACCATCACCAGACCACCTACGTGTGTCTGTGCTCCACACAGCCACTTGCTCAGAAACACATAAGGAATTTTTTTCAACACCAGATAAAAGAAAACACTATCCGAAAGAAGACGCACAGGCACAATTCCATACCCATGACTGTATCTCCACATGTACTAAAGGCTGTCTTTGCCTCTTACATCTTCTAGTGCGCTATCACTGTATATGATTCAGAAGAGGGCTTTTAGCGGCGTCTTTACGTTGCTCTAGCCGCCATCTTGGAGTGGTGTGCCAATCCTACCGATGAGTTCACTGCAACGCTGTGCCAAAAGGCTGACAATTTCCAAGATTGAAAATGTCTCAAGACATTGAATGTTTATGACATGAAAGTGAAACTTGTACATTCTTCAAACAAACAAATATCTATACAAATCAGTAATAAATTCTCCGGAATGTGAGGCAATCGTGATAGTACTGAGTTAATGGAACGTCAAGTTACCTTTGTTAAAGACAAAATTCCAACATTGTTGCATATCACATCGTCATTGCACCAGCAAACCTCGTATTTCACAATGTTCTTCCTTCTTAATATGTTTTCCCTCCAGGGTCGGTTTTTCCCTCGGACTCAGCGAGGGATCCCACCTCTACTGCCTCAGGGGCAGTGTCCTGGAGCTTCAGACTCTGGGTCGGGGGATACAACGGGGGAGGGTGACCAGTACCTCGCACAGACTGCTTCACCTGCTATGCTGAACAGGAGCCTTTTGGAGGGATGGGAAGATTGGATGGGACAGGCAAGGAAGAGGGAAGGAAGCGGCCGTGGCCTTAAGTTAAGTACCATCCCGGCATTTACATGGAGGAGAAGTGAGAAACGACGGAAAACCACTTCCAGGATGGCTGAGGTGGGAATCGAACCCACCCCTACTCATTTAACCTCCAGAGGCTGAGTGGACCCCGTTCCAGCCCTCGTAGCACTTTTCAAATTTGGTGGCAGAGCGGGGAATCGAACCCGGACCTCCGGGGGTGGCAGCTAATCATGCTAACCACTACACCACAAAGGCGGACACAATGGTCTTCCTACCCATTGTTTTCCTTAAGACTTTTCACGCTTGCCAGCCATATACGGATATGCAGTCTTTTAGACCAAATTTCGCCCCGTTCATATTCCTGTAAAGGAAAAAGAACCATAAACTGAGTATATTATAGGAGTCCGTACATAACTTATGTCAGGCATACATACACTCCTACACTACGGTACGGTAAGGTTCGTTTTCCTTCACATGTAGGTACAGGAAAATGAACCCAAACCAAACCCCATGGCACTACAGCCCTTGAAGGGCCTTGGCCTACCAAGCTACCGCTGCTCAGCCAGAAAGCCTGCAGATTAAGAGGTGTCGTGTGGTCAACACGACGAATTCTCTCGGCCGTTATTCTTGGCTTTCTAGACCGGGGCCGCTATCTCACCGTCAGATAGCTCCTCAATTCTAATCACGTAGACTGAATGGACCTCGAACCAGCCCTCAGGTCCAGGTAAAAATCCCTGACCTGGCCGGGAATCGAACCCGGGGCCTCCGGGTAAGAGGGAGGCACGCTACCCCTACACCACGGGAGCCGGCATATAGGGAAATGAACACACCGAAAATTGTTCTGATGGGTTGCACATCGAAATGTACAGGCTTCTTCTCTAGACATTAAATATTTCTGCACCAAATTGTGGCAAATATATGATACTAATACCAATGCTAATATATGGCGATTATCCCTGTTGCCTGCGAAGCTCATGAGATGCAAAATATACTTAAATATACCTATCCTATCTATAATTTCCCTTAAGAATGAAAACGCTTCCCAGAAACATATGGTGGCTCCTGTGTCAAAACCACGAATGTGTCAATGCCCTTTCTATCAATTATTTCCCTTAAGACTGTTCACACCTCCCAGCCACATATGGATATGCAGTCCATCAGAACAATGTGGCTTGGAGGCGTGACAAGTCTTAAGGTTTAAAATGGATAGGAAGAGCACTGGGACATACGGAGTTTTGCACGCCCTGTAGCGATATTATAAAAAATTAGTAAAATAATCACTATTTATGGCTGAGTTTCTCGTTGTACGAGGGTAATCCCAAAAATAAGGTCCCCTATATTTTTATAAATAGAGAACTCTCTTCGTGTTGCTGTTGGTCACAATATTGTGAGTGTTTAACGCGCCTGCATCTAAACATGCTCATGCCGCGCTGAGGCACTCGGTCTTGGCTTGGCAGGGGTTGAGAATGGAGCTTCCATTGGATGTTACCGCCCAGTGCGAAGTGCGTGCAGTTATTCGGTTTTTGAACGCAAAAGGTACTGAACCGATTGAAATCCATCGGCAATTGGCGTAAGTGTATGAGGAGTCATGCATGGATGTAAAAAATGTTCGTAAGTGGTGTAGAGAGTTTGCAGCCGGTTGGACTGAAATTCACGGCGAACAAACAAAGGAGCGGGAGACCGTCATCTTCCGTCGATAGAGTCGTGAAGGTTGAGCAAATCATGTGTGAAGATCGGCGGATCACCCTGGATGATATCTGCACTTTGGTTCCTGAGGTTTCCCGAAGCGCCCCTCACAACTTTCTGGACATCATGGCAGCGAGCTGGTATGACATGGGCATACAAAAACTGTCACAGCGTCTATAAAAATACATCGACCGAAATGGAAAATAACTTATGTATAAAAATAGCTAAATGTTCAAGCTGTAAATTGACGTAAGGTAAATCCGGGACAGATGCCGCCCCGGTAGAGATGCCGCATACACTGTAGCTAAAGGTTCCCATCGTTACAGCTAGATGACAATATGTGTGGTTTTTCAGTTTCTAAGGAAGAACTACTGTCTGCGAGTGTGACGAAATTTGCTCGTATATTACGCCAATTATAGCGGATATCATGCGGCGAGTACATGTTTCCTCCTGACAAAGTTTTTGCGTGTGTTAATTTATTGTATATTAAGTTGGCTTCAAACGCTTAAATCAGACGTTTTTAGTACAGTAGACGTCAGAAACATAACTGTAGTTGAGAGTAAGCTAATTTTGGGCCATGATAGCCTTGAGGTATGAAAACAGGAGGGTGCGGCGTCTCTCCCTGATAGTTGGCCTTCGGGCTGAGCAGCGGTCGCTCTGCAGGCCAGAGCCATTTCAAGGGTGTTAAGTGCCGTGGGGTTTTATATAACACAGTGAAGAATCCATTGCACATGCACATTTATAGTAAATCGAAATTAAAATATGATTTTAATGTTGTAAATTATCAGATAGATTTTTTCCATTGAATGATTATATTATGTGGATATAATTGTCTTGTAGTACGTTCTAGTGTTCGGTTATATTAAAGTTGAAGAAATTGGCTTAAATTTGATTTTGTCATTAATTATTTTACTCGCGGCATCTCTCCCGAGCAAAGTCGGCATCTATACCGGGATCCAGGGAGAGACGCCGCAGATGCAACAAATCCTTTGTTCACTCCTTTCTCCCATTTACTTTCAATTGCCAATATTTTGTTCATCCCTGATCAAATGTACATGTTTTCAAATTATGCTCGATGAATTTGCAACAATTTTTAAAGTAAATATACCGAGATATAACAAAAGACATAAAAAGTGCGGCAACTCTCCCGCAATTACCCTAAACCATTGTAGAAATAAACAGGTCTATGCATTTATAAAAATAGGAGACCTTATTTAGGGGATTACCTTCGTATTCACATTATGCCAATATCTATGCAGGCTTATAAACGTGTACAATTATAGCAATATGCAGCTGAAGTTGGTGCACTAAGCACTGATTACGGATGAACTTTCCATTATATTTGATTTTATGCTTACCTGTCAGACACTTCGCCTATGTTTCTTGTCAGTGATCCACTGCTCTCCATCCGTCATATCAACGCCCTCGCTGCTGGGTTGTACGGCGGTGTTGTTTGAGCCATACGATGCCCAACATTAATGAGCGTAGGACTGTGGCGGCCGCATCAAGAGCTAATAAGTGTGCTCCTCTGACATCAGGGCTGGTTCTGTCACACACACCACTATGAGTATACATAACATTAATAATAATAATAATAATAATAATAATAATAATAATAATAATAATAATAATAATACATTAGTCTAATACTTGCTCAAAGTGGAATCACAAGGGACCAAAATCTTTTTCTGTTTAGACAACTTTCCGCGTTACACAAAACATCGGGTTTCAATGTTAAAAACATTTCTTACCAGACAAATTATGGGTACCCACACTACGAAAAGCGTAAAATTAAGTAATTTCCTCAATAGTGCAGAAAGATGAAGTGCTGGATGGCCCAGAAAAATTTTGAATTTTGATTTTTGGATAGCTATACCAAACTAAAACACAAATTTTGTAAATCACTTCCGGCCTAACTGCAATTCAGGAAAAGAGCCTAAAATCGCTTGTTTTTTATTCGTTTTCTTTTTTATTCAAATCCTAGCCAAATTAAGTTATTTACTTAATTCTTCCTTTAATGTGTTCTTTGGTTCAATACCCTCAGGAGGTGTTTGATTTTTTGAAAAATGTCTGTGCTGAATGTAGTTATTAGGGCTTAGGTGAAACTCTTCATTGACTCATATTAGCGCTCGTAGTGGTAGAAAAAGGCAAACTGCTATTCTAATCGACCGGATAACAATGATTAAGAATTAAGTTGTAATTTTAGAATAATTAAAAGATATATCGACGGCCTATTTGTAATCTTGAAATGAAATGCCGTACGGCTTTTAGTGCCGGGAGTGCCCAAGGACAAGTTCGGTTCGCCAAATGCAGGTCTTTTGATTTGACTCCCGTAGGCTACCTGCGCGTCGTGATGAGGATGAAATGGTGATGAAGACGACACATACACCCAGCCCCAGTGGCAGCGGAATTAACCAAATTTGGTTAAAATTCCCGACCCTGCCGGAAATCGAACCCGGGATCCCTGTGGCCAAAGGCCAGCATGCTAACCACTTAGCCATGGAGCCGGACATTTGTAATACTACGTATCTGACAATACAATTCCTATCCATCATTTCCCTTAAGACTGGTCAGGCCTCCCAATCACATATGGATATGTAATTCATCACAACAATTTTCGATGTGTTCATTTTCCTATGCTAGCGTGTAAAGAAGAATGAACCCTACCGCACCGTAGTGTAGGAATGTTGATTCTATGGTGTATTTACATACTTCTGCTGAATAATGGGTTTAAGGTACATTTTCCCTTACACTTGAGCATTCGAAAATGAACGCAACGAACGTTGTTCCGATGGACAGCATAGCCTATCCATATACCAATGATATGTGTAAAGAAGTGGAATCAGAGATAAGGCTTTTTGAGAATATGTTATTCTGTACAGAGTAATAAATAAGTTACAAGATTGTGAGCAACTGCAAAATGCAATGGTATGGTGATAAACGGGGTTATTAGTCAGGCTGTGAGTTTCACAAATACGAAAAGTCCTCTCAGTTTTAATTACTGCGCTGATGGGGTGGAATTTCCCTTTGGGGATCATTGTAAATACCTAGGTATTAATATAAGGAAATATCTTCATTGGGGTAATCACATAAACATGATTGAAAATAAAGGGTACAGATCTCTGCACATGGTTATGAGGGTATTTAGGGGTTGTAGTAAGGATGTAGAGGAGAGGGCATATAAGTCTCTGGTAAGACCTCAACTAGAGTATGGTTCCAGTGTATGGGACTCTCAACAGGATTACTTGATTCAAGAACTTTAAAAAATCCAAAGAAAAGCTGCTCGATTTGTTCTAGGCGATTTTCGACAAAAGAGTAGCGTTAGAAAAATGTTGCAAAGTTTTGGCTGGGAAGACTTGGGAAAAAGAAGACGAGCTGCTCGACTAAGTGGTATGTTCCGAGCTGTCAGTGGAGAGATGGCGTGAGAGAACCTCAGTAGACGAATAAGTTTGAGTGGTGTCTTTAAAAGTAGGAAAGATCACAATATGAAAATAATGTTGGAATTCAAGCGGAAAATATTCGTTTATAGGAAGAGGAGTTAGGAATTGGAATAACTTACTAAGGGAGATGTTAAAAAATCTCCAATTTCTTTGCAAAGAAGAGGCTAGGAAAACAGATAGGGAATCTGTCACTTGGGTGACGGCCCTGAATGCAGATCAGTAGTGATTGATAGTGATAGTGACAGTGATGTGGCTAGGAGGCTTGATCAGTATTAAGGAAGAGAATGGATTGGAACAGCATTGTCACATACGTGACTAGGCCGTCGATGTTCTGTTACTTTATTATATTTTATTTATCTAAAAGAAATATTTTTCAACATTGAGTTACTTGCCTGAAGGGCTAGAACTGTATATATTTTGCCTTTAAACACCCATCACTACCACCGTTACAAAAAACATGACACAGTTTAGAACAGTTCAAAATAGTATTTATTGCTTACCCGTGCCTGCCTACGCATGACACTCCGTTATACAGATTGATGCATGTGACACTGTAGTACACTGATTTGTTAATTATTATTATTATTACTAGAGAACCCGTGCTGCTCCTCGCCTTGAGATGCCTATCGTAGTCTTACTGCTTTCCCTGCCATTTTTAATAGTTTTATGAACATTTAATAAGAAGCACGATATGGTATGCCGCAGTTCGCAGTCAGGTTTTTATCCATTCTGACGTCATCATGCCGTCTGTTTGGTAAAAATCTATCCATATATTCGCTTTTTTTATCGTGATGTTCTTGATGTAAAGCTTGGTATTGTGTCGTAGAATGGTACTTTTAATCGCACTTCTTCTGTGTAGAAAGGTTGTCTTCTGAGCTCATAGGTTAGTCGCAAAGGAGCTGTTTTGCCAGGCAGAAAACTTTTTTCAAGATACATGGCCTTCACTGTGTCTAGTGTAGCTAGGTTATCCTTCGGTAGGTGTACCCAGATAATGTCTGAGGCGGTATGTCCTGATTGAGTCTGTTAGTACGTAGACTTTCTTCTCTTAGCAGCACGGAAGTTATTAGGAACCCCCGGCCATCTGTTGAATATATTTGGAAGCTGGGAAAGGTTAGAGAATCAAAGAGTATATAGCACAGAATAATATTCTTCCATGATCAGAGGAAGTGTATACCCTCTTGCATGACAGGTAGTAATCAAGCATGGCTTCATGCGATGCCATTACTATACTATACTGGCGTCTGACAGGTAAGGTTGGAAGGAGAGCACTGCACGTGCCATTTCACGATGTTGCCACATTCCAGCATTCCTTTCTACAGGCTCTTACCCCTCGCTTCCGGCTCACTTGTTCCCTCCTTCATTCTGGCCGCTGTGATCTGTTGTAGACTACCTGGCCAGGCGGTGTCGTCCCATTTGTGATCACTCTTATACAAACAATCAGGTTCTTATCAGTGACAGTGACAGGTTTGGCAACTCCCAGAAAGACGAGCTGCCCTGAAGTTTTATCTCCATGGCAACCGCAGTCACCCCACCCTCGTTTCCATGGCAACCACACAGCCACTCCCTTCCCCACCCCCCGGGCAGGCAGTAAACGGACCTCCTTCTAAGAAATGTCAGACACCAACTCTTATTATTAGCAGTATAAGGATGAAAAGTCACATAATTAGATCAGAATATTAATGAAAGTGTTAGTCGCTTAGCAACCTGCTGTGAACATAATGTACTGCGGGTTAGGGTAAGCCTTCGCCTGCAATTATTGGAGTGATCCTTTAATGAATGTATTTTATGATTATTAAAAGATGGCTAAACTTAGAAACCTATCAATGTCTCATGATTTACCGGCAGGTAATTCCGGAGAGAATAAAAAGCTGAAGCAAATCGATCCAGTAGAACAGACGGATGGATTTGTCAAAGCTGTTTTATTAAACTCTTTTAATAGTCCTGTATAGATCATCATCATCATCATCTGTTTACCCTCCAGGTTCGGCTTTTCCCTCGGACTCAGCGAGGGATCCCACCTCTACCGCCTCAAGGGCAGTGTCCTGGAGCTTCAGACTCTCGGTCGGGGGATACAACTGGGGAGTATGACCAGTACCTCGCCCAGGCGGCCTCACCTGCTATGGTGAACAGGGGCCTTGTAGGGGGATGGGAAGATTGGAAGGGTTAGGCAAGGATGAGGGAAGGAAGCGGCCGTGGCCTTAAGTTAGGTACCATCCCGGCATTCGCCTGGAGGTGAAGTGGGAAACCACGGAAAACCACTTCGAGGATGGCTGAGGTGGGAATCGAACCCACCTCTACTCAGTTGACCTCCCGAGGCTGAGTGGACCCCGTTCCAGCCCTCGTACCACTTTTCAAATTTCGTGGCAGAGCCGGGAATCGAACCCGGACCTCCGGGGGTGGCAGCTAATCACGCTAACCACTACACCACAGAGGCGACCCCTGTATAGATTATTATATATTATTATTATTATTTATATTATTATTATTATTGTGCTTTATTATAACATACAGCGTGATACGCAGTGTATCATTTTGACATTATCACAATACCATTTACACTATTTCAGAACACTGGATATACGCTCCTTAAACTTATTTCCTTCATAAACCTCTATGCAGTACTTAACAACATTTTCTTCCACAAATCAAACAAAGAAACTTGTTTTTCTTCTTTCTAACCGTGTTTTCCTGAATGCAGTCCTGAGCTGAGTACATTAGTTCACGAATAGTAAAAGAGTTAGACGAAATGACAAATTGCTTTCCGTCACAAAAGCACTGTTGGCTGGTTCGTGGGTTCGAATATTATTTTGATCTTCATCTTCTTGCTCGGTTCCTACTTCTTCCGTCTCCTCCTCTTTTCCGGCCTTTATTACAGTTAGAAGTGCTGTGGCCGATTCGAAAATGTGATGTGGCGTAAGTTGTTCATTACTTCGAATGAAATTCTCTGCCTCCCTTGACACAAGTTGAATATTGCCTATGCGTTTTCAAGCACTTCATTCGTTCCACCATCCGTACTATCACTACCTCCAAACATGTGTGTCAGTTTGTCCAATCAATGAAATTGGTCATACCAGCACCAAAATGCACAAATATTGTACGTAGGACTACACCGTTCCTAATATTTTCCGCATTGTACAAGTAGATTTTTATGAGTTCTTTCATTTTTCGTTTCTGTTTCCGTGTTGACAATATTCCGCTTTATACAAAAGTAAGAACATCATTACGCCATAAGCTTCGCCAGGACCGAGAAAATATTCCGTAGTGGACAAGTTTCCACTTTATTCAAATTCTGCTTTGAGCACGTTTTACTGTAATAATAATAATAACAACACAGTTTTCCGTGGTTCAGGGACGGGAAAGAAGCGTGCGGGTTGAATGGCTGGAAAAGGCACAAACCAAACTTTAAGTACTGCTAACAAAAATCAAAGTTAAAATTTGTTTCTTTCTTTTCCTACCTTAGAATATTTTCACAAAAAATCACAACAGAAAACTCAGTCACTCAAAATGAAAGTATAAGAAGGGAACGAGGGAAACCACTCGTGCGTCCTTACATTTTATCAAGTTCCCATTAGGGGAGAACGTCCGAAGACTGGCAGAAAAAAGAACTAAATTTAATTGAAGTTGAAAACAAGAAAATCCTACATTAAAATTTAAGAAAGCTGGCCGACCTGGCAATTAAGTGCAAAAGGGGTACTTTGCAATCTTCCCTATCTTCACATGCAGAGAATTCACAATTTTAAAACTCTCCCATACCTTGTGAAAGTCGCCTTCTTATGCCACTTTGCCAGTCCCCCGCCCACAGCATCGCCTCTTAGGAGATCTCTCTTTCATTAAGCACACTTAAACCTCTCTCCTACCGAGCTCGATAGCTGCAGTCGCTTAAGTGCGGCCAGTATCCAGTATTCGGGAGATGGTAGGTTCGAATCCCACTGTCGGCAGCTCTGAAAATGGTTTTCCGTGGTTTCCCATTTTCACACCAGGCAAATGTTGGGGCTGTACCTTAATTAAGGCCACGGCTGCTTCCTTCCCACTCCTAGCCCTTTCCTGTCCCATCGTCGCCATAAGACCTATATGTGTCGGTGCGACGTAAAGCAAAAAAAAACCTCTCTCCTTAAATAGGGTATGGGTAGACAATTGCATAAATAATTAAATAACAGGTGTTTTTATTGGCGAATGGGATTTTGATATCACTTGATATAATTGGTGGGTCAATTTAATCACAGGGGTTATAATTGCAAACTATTGAAGGCAGATGACATGTCCAATATTAATAAAATCTTTCTGCTTGGTAGTTGAGTTTCTGAACACAATGAGGCGCTAGAAAATTGACAGCAAACTTGTCGAAAAGCTTTGTTGGTCCTCATCTTTGTATTGAACCCGAGTGACTTAGGCCCATAATCAATCATGATTTGATCGGTAAAATAATATGAGACATTTATTGAAATACAGAGGAGTGTATTTGAAAATATTTCGTTTAGGTAATGTTGAAATCAGAGCGAAGGAAGGACGACAGACTGGAGCCTGACGGATTAGCTCAACCCGACAACTTTTAGCTACTTCACAGCAGGGAATATCATTAGTTGGCGTACAAGGAAATACAGAGTCCACAAATAAGTCTTGGTCAGAAAGAGGAAGGGGGAGAATCATACAAAGAAAACTCACCACATGAGTAAGACCTTGGGATATTTTTGGTAGGACGGAAATTCCATGACCTCATGGAAAAGTACAGCGGCTGAGTGTACGTTCGCTAGCCTAAGTTCGAGCAGGTGGAGATTTAAATCACGTGACCGCTTGCCGGCCAATAGTAAAAATTTGATGGGAGACTCAGTGATACCATCTTAAGGAATGATGGATGAGATATTTTCGTAACTACAAAAGTAATCAGTAATAAATTAATATGAGTACGCGGATAGATGTAATGAATTTATTAGATGTCACGCATGGAAAAATAATCAATACTTATTGGCAAATTAAATAAATTGAAGGCTGGATTTCTTGGAAACCGGACAGCTTGAATCTCATTGGCTGAAAGAAGACCACGTTGTCAGGGACGCTTACAAAGGCGCGAAATGTGAGGAGCGAAATCCACCCATATCTCCTAAATCTGTGATCACCAGGAGTTCATATTTTATCCAGCAGATATGCTAGCGGAGTGGATTAATTTGATGTAAATTTTAACTTCCAATTCGGAGTGCAAGTACCGATATTAAAAATCCACCCCCTCCCTAAGGGGCATGACGTCAACAAATCCGCGGGAAAAAGGCTTCATCCATATATACGGAGCTGAACTGACGGTCGCCAGCCACTTGTCTTGAATCGTTGGAGCTGAATTGACGGTCGCCAGCACACGTGAATTGAATATCGGGAGCTGAACTGTTGGTCGCCGGTAACTTAGAATTCTACGGACGTACAGTAATTTAATGGCGCGAGCATCCGCCAGTGTTTGTAAAGTGTGATCGCGCTCAAGCAACATGTTAAATCTGGAAATAGTTAACGTAGGATAGTGTTTTTTTTTTATTTTATGAATAATCAGTGACGTAAAGTAATTACCCTGCAAGAGAGTAGTATAAAATATATCACCATAAGTACGTACATAATAGACTGTGTGACGAACAGTACTTTAAGGAAGTAGTAGCCTGTACTTAGCTATACCGAACCGATGTAATGAACACGTCAAGAATGCCGTATAAATCGGGCGTATCGCGACGGGCGAAATAGTTGACACCTCGTCGTACGTGTCCAGGTCCATTGTGCGGTAGGTGGACGAAGATTAAATAGTGTAAATATATTAAATTCTTGGGTCTAGGATAGAAATTTGTTGTATCCAAATTAAAGCATACAGTGTTAACGTAGTAAATGGTGAAGGTTTGTGGTAATCAAGATATGAGTGTAAAATAATAATGTGCCAGGAAATCTTTTGTGAAACTACGCCGTCAAGGATGGAGGAGTAAGACGCAGAGAGGGGCTGGATGAAGCCTCTCGTCTGCAAAGCTGCAATGGAATACCGATAACTAAGATGAGTACTAAACTGTAAAATATATTTGGGAAATGTTATCGTGATGGGAAAAATGGGAATAATTTGATTATACTTGGTTACCTTCTGTAACAAGATGGGTCGCTTAACGACCCCATCCTAAATTTGTAGCACGGACAGTAGTAAATCATAATAATGTAAATAATCGGGTCTTTTATGTATTCAGTTTGTTGGAGATGTAAATTTGTATATATAGTGTAGTACGTTAAGTCATGCATGCATTCATATTTTCTTTGTAGTCGATAATTTTCTTTACATTTGATTTTGATTATGCTAGTTAAATAAGACCCGATATGTGCTTTTATGTTTTGTCATTTTAACGAGCCATTTAATGAAATGGAAGGAAAATCCAGCTTCGCCATACCAAGAGTGTTTTGTTGAAATTAATATGGTCGTATTTTCTAAGTGAAGTTGTTAAATTTGTGAGATGCGATTAATATAATATTTCCAAGTAAATCATATCTGGAGTGATTAGTGCCAGAATAAATTGAATTTGTAAAAGGGGTTATGCGTTAAACATAATAAGAGTGGACTACCGAGTAACAGGCGAAATAATTATGTTTTTTTTAAATATTAATAATAATAATAAATAAATAATATAACTAATTTTTTTAAAGAAGATATTTTTTTTAAATATGATTTGGAGATAATAATAATTTATGTGATCAAGTGTTGAGTTTATTGGGAATCATTTAATGACGGGAGGTCGTTTTAATTTGGAATTAAAGTGCGTGATAACTTAATTTGATCGATTAATAATATTGAAATGTAGATCGGTGTTAATAATCCGTACATGTTAATGAACGTGTGGTTTAAATTACGGTCCAATATTTTTTTACGTATAAATGTCGCGTTTTGAAGTTGCGATTCATTAGCCGGAACATGTAGTGCTAATATTACGAGACCATGATTGTCAAAATTTGGTAAATATAATTTCAAGATGTTACGATTATTTGTGGAGAATGAACTAAGGCATAGATCCAAATGAGATAGAAAATGTGAAAGAATTTGCAGTCAGATAATAAAAGGTCGTACGATGTCCGAAATGAATAAATAAGTCAGTTGATAATTCTGTGAGGAATAAATAAATGAATCGAGGAATATTGAGATAGAGAGAAAAATAAATTCCGTACGAGAGACACTTAGGATATTGATATGAGTGTAAAATGTACGGGCAGTGTCACAGAGAAATACTGAGTTACGCAGCGGGTAGAATTCGAACCCGTGACAGCATGTACGAAATAAATAGACTGCACAGTTATTCGTTGAGATACAACGGATCTAAGGATAATGAGAGTTCAGATTCCACAGAAATGGTCGTATATTGTATTCATTGTAATAACGAGTGAGGACAATCATGATGTTGTGATAATAATAATAATAAATATTGCAGATAAAGGATTGGACCGCCTTAATTAATTGAGCGTTGATAACGATGTTAAACGGGAATCTAATTGAGAATATGCAACCGATAATAATAATGATAATGTAAGGACGATGTTAAATCACCGCGGTCGGATTAATAATAATTGTCATAATAATAACCTCTTAAGTGACGTGAATAACAATAATAATATCTTGAGTCACCTATTAATTAATAATAATAATAACCACGAGAGGGACATAATAATAATAACAGTAATAACCATTTGCGTTTGCATCCCGCATAATAATGATGATATTAATCAAACGTGACAGTGCCAGGAACCGTTGAGGAATAATAATAATAATAATAATAATCATAATAATAATAATAATTTCGAGGATGATAATTTTGTGGATTAAATTATTTGGTGACAACGTCCCTCTATTCGTATGTTGAACAATGAGAATGATAATATTAGAGTCATTTGGTACCTCTTTATTGTACGGTCTCCGTATGGGACGATGTTACATACTTGCGTGTTTGTTTACTTCGCTCGCGATGCGAGGGGGGCCATGGCCACGGTATTTCCCACCGCTCCTCGTTATCTCATCTGTGTCAGTAGTCTACTGAGGCTAACTGGTGACAATTCAGATCACATGTAAATAAAATGTAAATGCTAATTCATTGGTATGGTACCAGCTGGATATCGTAAGATAGGAACTGTCCGTAGAATCCAGTTTTCGCACTTCACGAGAAACATTACCCAGTCCGAGTACCGGTCTCGGAAAAATGTATATAGCCGGAGTACATCATCTTAGTTAAATCGGGAAGCCGACCGTAACATGGGTTATGCTCGGGCTCCCGATAGAAGGAAGCTATATCCTTGAACAACGGTTCGGTTCAAATGGAATCGATCCGTAAATTATACCTCCAAAATGTCATTTTATTTCAGAAGCAACACAGCAAGATATTGATACCACTTGCGGTATGGCAAGTGATTTATATATGTAACATGTGTGTAAATTCAAATATTGTTGCCACGTGTATCAAAGTTTTATACGTCAAATGGCGTAATAAACCGCTCCTTCTGGCAAATTATTTCAAAGGAAACCACTCTCATAATCTTTTTATTGTAGTTAGATGATGCCCTTTTTAAAGTAACAGTCACTTCCTAGTCCTATCATGGAGTCCTTAAATTCAAGTTACAATCGAGCCTTCCCCTTTTTAATTTTAAGTTGCTCCGTTCATCCCCGTGTTCTATTATGCCGTTATATTTATATTTGATGATTTAAATAATGAACCGACACCCCTGAGATAAATGCTAGTCTGGGACTCGGGAGGTGGACGGGTGCAGTATGTGTGTAAACTAGAATATTATTGTTGCGTTAAGCGACGTTATTTCAGTGATTTTACGAGTCTCTATCATTTTTCATAGGCCTGTGTTATAAATTAGATATCTTTTTCAAAGTTACTATATGAGAAAGGTAAAGCTCATGAAATGTGAGGGAAAGTACAGACGAGTTAACCTATCCTGAATGTGTACGTTCAGTCACGAAGTGCCATATGTAAGGATTTAAAAAAAAAGTATTCCCTTGTAAGCTATTAACATGATATTGTCGCTGATGTGCCAAAACCGTGAATGCCACAATGCGCTTCCTGTCCATTATGTTCCTTAAGACTGGTCACGCCTCCCAGCCACATACTGTCATACAGTCCACCGGGTGAGTTGGCCGTGCGGTTAGGGTCGCGCAGCTGTGCGTCCGGGAGATAGTGGGTTCGAACCCCACTATCGGCAGCCCTGAATTTGTTTTTCCGTGGTTTCCCATTTTCACACCAGGCAAATGATGGGACTGTACCTTAATTAAGGTCACGGCGCTTCCTTCCCACTCCTAGGCATGTCCTGTCCTATCGTCGCCATGAGACCTATCTGTGTCGGTGCGACGTAAAGCAAATAGAAAAAAATACACAGTCCATCAGAACAGTCTTCGTTGAGTTCATTCTTCTATCCACATGAGCAAAGGAAAATGAACCTTACTGTAGGAAAGTATTCTTGCATCAATTGTTTACCCACTCCTAGAATAGAATACATTTAAGATTCATTTTTCTCTACATTTTAACATAGGAAAATGAACACAACGAAAGTATTCTGATGGACTGCATATCAATATGTGGCTGGGAGACATGAGCAGACTTAATAATATATAATAGATAGGAAGACCATTATCATTTTCGCGGTTTTGGCAACAGCAGCAACGATATGAGTACAGCAAAACAACTACATGCCGAATCAATCCCGTTTGCAGATGATTTATCGAAACGAATAAATATATCAACATTCTATACGTAGTATGCTTTACAAAATTTGATAACAGATATAAAAGTTTAAATTCGAAGGAAAAAGAATGTTACTCCCAAAATATCGAACTAGTCCACGTGTGCAATTGGTCATTGAGTAAATCCCGTAGAATTGCAAATACATTGACCCGATTTGTGTAATGGCACGGTGAGTGGGAAATTGAACCAATTACAGGCCTACAGTAGAATGTGTATTATGTTACGGATCCTGCACACAGGGTAGAGAGACAGATTAGTAGGCAATGTCCCCTGCAATGTCGCACTCTCCCGCTTCACTTGTTCAACATCGCTAGGACTCGCCGGGGACCCTAATCTAGTTACAGTCAACATGATTCCAGGGCATTAGTTGACTAGCTGCATTTGTTTTCTACTTAAACTAGCGTTGGGAATTCCTCTGAAGATACCTTGATTATAAATTGCATTTACTTTATTTCCGATGAGTGTGAAAGAGTATTTATAGGTTATTTAAATAACAATAATAATAATAATAATAATAATAATAATAATAATAATAATAATAGAGCTTCCGTGGCTCAGGCGAAAGCACGCCTGCCTCTCACCGCTGGGTTCCTTGGTTTAAAACCCGGTCATTCCATGTGAGATTTGTGTTCGACAAAGCGGAGGCGGGACAGGGTTTCCTCTGGTTCTCCGGTTTTCTCTGTCATCTTTCAGTCCAGCAACACTCTCCGACATCATTTCATTTCATCTGTCAGTTATTAACCATTGCCACAGAGGAGTGCGACAGGCTTCGATAGCCGGAAAAATTCGTATCTTTGCCGCTAGATGGGGCTTCAGTCATTCCGTTCTTAACCTGGTCGAATGACTGGGAACAGGTGCAGGATTTTCATTTTCAATAATAATACAACTGAAATGAAATGGCGTATGGCTTTTAGTGGCGGGAGATGCCAGGACAGGTGCGGCTCACCGGATGCAGGTCTTTTGAATTGACTCCCGTAGGCGACCTGCGCGTCGTGATGAGGATGAAATGGCGACGAAGACAACACATACACCCAGTCCCCGTGCTAGGGAAATTAACCAATGATGGCTAAATTTCCCGACAGTGCAGGGAATCGAACCCGGGACCCCTGTGACCAAAGGCCAGCACGCTAACCATTTAGCCATGGAGTCGGGCATAATACAAGTAATTCCTCAGCTACTATGTGCAGGCATTTAATTTCATGCCATATAGACTGCTTCCGAGTCAATTTCAACATACCGTTTTACTCCACCAAATCGCAGAATAAATCGGTTTTTTCTCATGTGATCTATCGCTCAGTTCTAATAAATTGTGTCGCCTAAACATAAAATGTGTCACCAGGGACCTCTTACGTGCCAACATCGCACGACATGGGGTCTTGAAAACTCCGACAACCTCTGCCGGGTTCGAATTCATTATCTTCACTTCTAGGTGTGGGGAATTTGTCCTGAAAGTTTGGCCGTACGTTATTGTTAATTTCTGTATATCGTCGGTGGAAAAACAAAACCTCGTATCTCGCAATGTTCTTCCTATCCATTATTATCCTCAAGACTTGTCAAGCCTCCCAGTCACAAACGGATATGCTGTCCATCAGAACAATGCTCGTTGTATTCATTTTCCTATGCAAAAGTGGATAGGAAAATGAAGCGTAACTAAATTATATTGTAGGAGTGCGTAAATACGTCAGTCAAACATACATTCCTACAGTGAAGTACACTTTCCTTTAGGCCTAAGCATAGGTAGCCTACACACGTCGCAGGGAGGCTTGACCAGTCTTAAGGGGTTTATGTAGACTAAATGTATCCACGAAATGTCACTGTAATATTTGTCCCAAATGGAATATAATAATTCATTTTAATCAATAATAACGTGTAAAATCTGCGGTAAGTTAAGAAATAGTTCGAAATATTTTACTTGTAGAGAACAATATGGATGCATACTTTACTACCTTACAACTGTTTTTTTCAGCTACGTCACAGCGCTTCCCTATGTGTTCTGTTTGTCTAACCCCTTCGTGTGTGATGTCTTTGCTCACTGAAGTTGTTTGAATTAATTACGCGTCGTTTTCTTCATGTTGCTCATTCGTTTTATGCCCTAAATCATTCATTGGTCAAGGGATCATCCTATTTTACTTTCAACAAACAAGTAATATATTTATTGCTCCAGGGATCATGCTATTTGGCTGTTTTGAACTGCCCGCGCTAGTCATATGGACAAAGATAATGACAATACACAGACATAGCACTTCCATTCTTCGGTGCATGCCCTGGACCTCAAGAAAGAAACAAAAGACGGCACGAGCAGCGGAATACAACAAGACACAACACAACATAAAGGAGTCCTGGCTACGGCCCGTAACTACGTATAAATATTTCTCTAGTAACGGCGGTATTTCTTAATTTACCGCGGATGTTTTAATTTATTGGTGTAAAAGCAATTATTATGTTCCATTTTGGACAAATTTTACAGTAACATTTCGTGGATACCTTTTTGTTCTACATAACCTCTTAAGGGAAATAATGAAGGATAATAGGATTTTGACATAGGAAGTTTTGTTCCTTCACATGGATATATATAACCATTATTCCCGTTTCGTACAGGGTCGAGGTTGCGGTAAGTATGGCGAATTTTACGCCCCGATGCCATTCTTGACGGCAAGTTTACGTGAATAAATCGTATCCACAAAATTTCATTGTAATTTTTGTCCTAAATGGAGGATAATAAATGCTTTCGCACAAATAAACAGTAAAACTGGTGGTAAATTAAATAATACCATTATTACTAGAAAAATACAGATAAGTAACTACGACGACTATTTCGCTGTAGCCACGACTCTCTTCTGTGGCATTCTGCTTCATCGTGCCATCCTTTGTTTCCTTCTCGAGGTCCTGGGCTAGCACCGACGAATGGAAGTGCTATGTTTATGAATTCTCAATATGTTTGTCCATCATGACTAGCGCGGGCAGTGCAAACGGAAAAATGGAAGTGAAAAGTATACCATCAGCAAGATATAGCAGATATCTTGAATTCTGGAGGTCAAATGGACTGTATCGCGATTGACATGTTTAAAGCATTTGATAGGGTGGATCATGGGAGACTACTAGCAAAAATGAGTGCAATTGGACTAGACAAAAGAGTGACTGAATGGGTTGCTATATTTCTAGAAAATAGATCTCAGAGAGTTAGAGTAGGTGAAGCTTTGTCTGACCCTGTAATAGTTGAGAGGGGAGTTCCTCAGGGCAGTGTTCAATAAATTTCCAATTTCTTTGAAATCATTTCGGAAAAGGCTAGGAAAGCAACAGATAGGGAATCTGCCACCTGGGCGACTGCCCTAAATGCAGATCAGTATTGACTGATTGATGAGTAACACAAAAAATACTTTGTTGAAAAAATAGCATGATCCCTAGATCCATAATTGTATTAATTAATGATTTATGGGCACAAGTCAACAAGTAACATGATGCAAAGCAAAGGAGTTCAAAGTAGTTAAGTGAGCAAACACTGCACACAGAAAAGTGTTAAATGAACAAAAGATATACTGAAGCGTAGTGATGTATTACAATTCATTGTCGTAATGTAGCAAAGTATGTATTTTATATTTCTCTAGTAATATTGGTATTTATAATTTAATCCTAATTTTAATCTTAATTTGCTTTCTGTAACTATTGTGAAAAACCGGGTAACAGGCAATGCACTTCCTCCCCATTACTTTCCTTAAGACTAGTCACGCCTTTCAGCCACGTAAGGATATGCAGTCCATCATTGTCGTAGTGTTCATTTTCATATGCTTACGTGTACAGGAAAATGAACCATACATACCTTGTAGCATAAGCCTGCTGCAGAAACGTATGCATGATTCCCTCCTACAGTATAATGCATTTAAGGTTCATTTTCCTGTACATGTAGGCATAGGAATATGAACACAAGGACAATTGCTCTCATGGATTGCATATCGGTACGTGACTGAGAGGCGTAACCTGTCTAAAGGAAAATAATTGTTACGAAGTGCATTGTCAGTTACCCGGTTTTCCACAATCGTTACAGAATTATTATCGTACATTTACGACAAAAATTATAATGAAATTTCATGGATACGATTCGTTCACGAACACTGACGGCATCTCAACTGAGGAACTAATGAAGATGAGATGAATGAAATTGGGTACAGATGTGGAAGGAATAGGCTGTAGTCTATCAGTTGGATCTGTTCCGGGATTTGCCTGAAATTGAAAATTGGAAAACACAGAAAAACATTCTCAGGTCAGCCTACGCTGGGATTCGAACTCACGCGTCTCCCGATTGCACACCTCGGCTTCATAGCCATAGCCTATTAACATACCGTTGAGCTACTAAGAAAAACTTGTAACTCCCAATGCTCTTTCTGGCCATTATTTCCCTTAAGAATGGTCACGCCTCCCAGCCAGATATTAATATGCAGTCCATCAGAACAATTTTCGTTGTGTTAATTTTCCCGTGCCCGTTGTAAAGGAAAGTGAACCTTAAATACATTACACTGTAGGACTGCGTAAATACATCCCCCAATATGCATTCCTAGAGTGCGGTGCGGTAAGGTTCATTTTCCTTTACAAATACGCACAGGGAAACGAAAATTGTTCTGATGGAGTGCATATCCATATGTGACTGGGAGGCGTGACTAGTCTTCAGCGAAATAATGGCTAGGAAGAGCACTGGGAGTTACAAGTTTTTCTTAGCCAACGAAATATTCGTTAATAGGACGAGGATTAAGGGATTGGAATAAATTATTAAGCAAAATGTTCGATGAATTTCCAAGCGCTTTGAAAACATGTAAGGACAAGGTAGGTAAACAATTGATAGGGAATCTGCCGTATGCCTGCAGATCATTGATGATTGATTAATTGTAATTTACATTTGGGGCCCTTAAAAGAGTACACAGTGCCTAATCTGTTTGATGCGCTCTTGTGTACAAAGTCGCGTTCTCTGGCTGCGGAGAGGCCTGTTGCAGGTCTTTTGATTTGACACCCGTAGGCGACCTGCGCGTCGTGATGAGGGGTGAAATTATCATGAAGACAGCATATACACACAGTCCCTGTGCCAGGTGAATTAACCAATTATGTTTAAAATTCCCGAACCTGCTGGCAATCGAACCCGGGACCCCTGTGACCAAAGGCCAGCACGTTAACCATTTAGCCATGGAGACAGACTTGGACACGCAGATTGATGTAGAGACCAAGGGGTGATATGAAACTGCGGAGAGGGTGGTAGGGAAATAATATTATTGGACTGTTTTGTATTTATGCCAATAGTAAGTGTGCGGCTCCATGGCTAAATGGTTAGCATGCTGGCGTTTGGTCGCAGGGATACCGGGTTCGACTCTCCGCGTGTCGAGAATTTTAACCATAATCGTTTTACTCCCCTGGCACGGGGACTGGGTGTATGGACCGTCCTCATCATCATTTCATCATTATCATCATCATCATCATCACGCCGCGCAGGTCGCTTACGAACGTCAAATCATTAGACCTGCACCAAGCCTCTCCGGAGGCCACACACCATTATTATTATTATTATTATTATTATTATTATTATTATTATTATTATTATTATTATTATTATTATTATTATACCAATAGTCTTTAAATATAACCAAGACTGAATTCAACGCGGGAACTGCTAGTAAATTATACATGTGGTAGAGCTACAGCCTTCTCGACTAAGGACACTTACGAACATTGGCAGGAAAACTGTGCACCGTTAAGGTTACAATAGACCTCGGCTATTTAGGTGCTAACATTTTTAGGTAACTAAAATAAGGTTTCAAAAATGAAAATAATAGGTCCTAAAATATACTTTAGGAACCTGTAATTCTACGCATTTTAATATGCATTTATCAATTAGAATAGCATTTCATCGTTGCCGGGACAAAACCTCTTATGTGATAATATTTTTGGAGATATACTGACCCTCAGCACATACATCATGAGCGGGAAGGCCTTGATAATATTCACACAATTTTACACCTTAGGTGACAGAACCTTACTGGCCAAAGTTCTAAGCTAAAATATTTCACATAGGAGGTTTTGTCCTGGCAGCGACGATTTGTCTTATTCTTCCACAGCTTTCTCCACACCTGTGGGGTAGCAGGCAATAACTGAGTCGCATAAGTGTATTTGGCCCTGTTTTACGGCCGGATCCCCTTCATTATCCCAACCTTACTTGGATGAAGGTGATTACTATTGCGTGTTATGTGGCGGCTGGTAATGTGGTGTGTTGTCTGAATTTGGAGAGGAAAGTGCTGGGACAAACACAAATACTCCGTCCCCGAGCCAGAAAACTTAATCAGACGCGAGCAAAATTCCCGACCCGGCCTGAATCGAACCCGGGACGTTCTGAAATGAAGGCATCAACGCTGACCAATCAGCCAAGGAGTCGGATAATTAGAAAAGCATTTGTATTTTGATAAATTTACAATAACACTTTAGGTGAAAATATAAATCAAATATCACTCACCTCTTTGTTACAGTATAATTTTACCATCCGATGTGAAGTGGGGAAACTCCTGTAGGGTTATCCACTGTTTAATTAAAGATGACTTGGAATCTGATACTTTCTTGTTTTCCCTAGTGACACTGCCTACACTGCTGCGGTAGGTTCTTAAGGAAAGAATTCCCCGGGAACGTGATTTACATATTCCCGATTTTTAAGATTTTGTTTGAAAAATATTTCAAGATACTGAAAACTAGCCGGAAAATATTTTAGTTTCGCGGAATTAAAAAATAACCTTTTTAGTGTAAAATTCGGTATTACTTAACAGTGATCAAACCTGAAGCACTTTATGCTTCAGAAACGTTCAATTTACTTCAAAAAATATTAAGGGAACAATTAGCGATTAAAGAAAATATAATCATGAAAAAAATTTCAATCAGAATTAAAACTGGAGTACATTACCACAAACCAAAATCGGAAATATCGTCGCTGTTCGTGAGACGCGTCATATCTGAAAAGGCTCTTCCTATCATTTATTTTCCTTACGACTGGTCACGCCTTCCAACTACATATGGATATGCGGACCATCAGAACAATTTCGTTGTGTTCATTTTCGTATGCTGCGGTGTAAAGGAAAATGAATCTTAAGCACAATATACTGTAGGAGTGCGTAAATAAGTCATGCAAACATACATTCCTAGAGTGCGGAACTGTAAGGTTCATTTTCATTCACACATACGTATATGAAAATTAACAGAATGAATATTGTTCTGATGGACTGTGGCTGGGAGGCGTGACCAGTCTGGGGGTAGTAGATCCAGCTCAACGGAGGGTAAACAGGCCAATATTCATTCGATTATTAAATATGTTACGAATGTTTTTGACAAATGCTGCACATATCTCAGTGTCTTCATGCTTTCCGTCAACCATAAGCAACTTCAATAATGAAAAATACTAATTATGACATTTTAAAATAAAATGATCAAAATTTCCCACCTTGTAAACAATATATCACTGTTTCCTTCATAACTCTCTTACTGTTCCACGGATAATGATTATTTTTTCAGGGTTTCTTCCCATATTCTTGTACTAATTTCCGTACCTCATTCAGATCAGTAGGATTCATATTAGATTTTACATAATATATTAATTTACAGAAAAACCAATATTTTAGGTGGTCAGAGTAAAAACTCGACAAGAATATCTAAATCACAGTGTTAATGATTGAGGTTGATTTTGTAGGTGGAGGTTTAATAAGTTTACACACTTTAAAGAAGGCAAAGTACGAACATTCTTATAAACTTGGAATTTATAAGGGAAACGGTGATATATTGCTAAAAAGTCGGGAAATTAGGAACATTTCATGTTAAAATGTTATAATTAGAATTTGGACATTATTGAAGTTACTTCTGGTTGCCAGAAAGCATTACGATACTGGGGTATATGCAGCAATTGTCAAAAACATTTGTAGCATATTTAACAATCGAATGAATATTGGACTTTTGTTCCTCTGTTAACTGGGACTCCCACTTAGGAATACAATGGCTAGGAAGTGCATTTGGACATACGACGTTATGATATGGGTTGTAACATCAATTTAGACATTTTAAGCACCGTTTCTAACCTTGTTAGCACATGAAACGTGTAAATACAACTACATTTTAAGTTATGTCTTAAGGAACAAAGTAGGTTCTGCCTAAAATCCGAGGTCCCAGGACGTTTACTGTGTATGAACAACATTTTTCCTCCAACTCTAGAAATCTGTTGGTACAACATGCTCTTAGTGTCAACTTCAGCTGTGAGATCGTCCTTCCTTTTTAGAATTCATGTGGTCGATCATAATTCCAGTTCGTCAAACGAATCGCTGAGCTGATTGTGAATTCCTACTTCGTACATGTTTAGAATGGTCTCATAGAAGGACATGTTGTTCAGAGACACAAAGTGAAGGAGCCCATTATTCTCTGGTAATTAAAAGCGAAGTCCTATGACAACTTCCCTTCTATGAAACCACTCTAAGCATGTACGGAGTAAGAATTCACAATCAGATCAGCGATTTCTTTGATGAACTGGAATTTAATTCGATGCTTCGTATGATCGAACACATGAATTCTAAAAAGGAAGGACAAGCTCAGAGCTGAAGTTGACACTAACAGCGCGTTGTACCAACAAATTTCTGGAGTTGGAGGAAGAATATTCTTCATACTTAGTAAACGCCCTGGGGTGAAAATTTCTGCAGCGGAATTTAACAATAATAAGAAATACCGAGCGAATTGACTGTGAGGTTAGGGGCGCGCAGCTGTGAGCTTGCATTTGAGAGATCGTAGGTTCGAGCCCCACTGCTGACAGCCCTAAAGGTGGTTTTCCGTGGTTTTCCATTTTATACGAGGCAAATGTTAGGGCTCAACCTTAATTAAGGTCACGGCTTTTTCTTTCCCACTCCTAGAGTTTTCTTATCGCATCGTCATAATAAGACCTATTTGTGTCGGTGCCACGTAAAGCGACTTGTAAAAAATAAGAGTTATATTCTATCTCACTCTTCCTGTAGCTTAGTCTCGCTTCGCTTCCACTTACTTGTGTCAAACTTTTATCTTTCATACTGCACCCGTCCGTATCAAAAGGATGCAATACATACTGTCTGGCCTTTCTCGGTCAGGTTTTGCTCTCTCATCACCTCGACGTATTAGGATTTCGAGGCCCACGCGTTCTTTCATTTGCACCCTTATCGTGGCCCTATATTTTCTCCTGCCGATACGCTAATTGCTTAAACTGTCGTACCTCGTCCATATTTTTTTCGATTAGTTTTTCCTTTCTCTTATAACAAGTACCACCACCACGACTAACGTAGCAGAACTTTAATTACCAAGTGAACTGTCGCATATAGGCCATAAAGTATTTATTTATTTATTTATTTATTTATTTATTTATTTATTTATTTATTTATTTATTTATTCCCTTTACCCTCCAGGGTTAGTCCATCCCCCGTTCTCACCGAGGAATCCCACATCCACAGCCTCAAGGACAGTGTCCTGGAGCGTGAGACATTCGGTTCTTGATACAACTGGGGAGGAAGAACGGTGCCTCTCCAGGCGGCCTCACCTACGCATGGCAGGGAGCTTGTGGGGGTGGGAAAATCAGAAAGGATAGGCAAGGAAGAGGGAAGGAAGCGGCCGTCGCCTTAAGTGAGGTACCAACACGGCATTTACCTGGAGGAGGTGTGGGAAACCACAGAAAACCTCTTCGAGGATGTCTGAGGAGGGAGTCGAACCCCTTCTATTCAGTTGACCTCTCGAGTCTAAGTAGATGCTTCTCCAGTACTCGTACCACATTTCGAATTTCGTAGCAGAGCTGGGAATCGAACCCGGGCCTCCGGGGCGCCAGCTAATCACACGAACCACTACACCGCAGAGGCGGATCATTTTTTAATTATTTATTGATTTGTTTATTTTTAAATAGAATTTGCTAGATCCCAGTATGTAGTGCGTGATGCATTAATATGAGGTTTAATAGACGTCACGGTTTCAGATGTTTAGCCATTGTAGCTTTTTAACATACTAGACTCAAATGACACAGAGTTATCACTATTTAATGCCCTAAAATGCCACCAACTTCAGCCGGAATGGAACCAATTATCTAGGAAATAGACGACTATCAGGTCACTGCCCCAGCAATGTCGATGGTGTTCGGAGAAACTAAAAGTTGATCAAAGAAGGTCGGAGAGAACAAGTAAGAGGAAGTAACACGGTACGATTAACAGCTGGGATATTTTAATTGCCATACACTTCAAATTTTTTGTAAAGTTCCATGAGAATTCTTAAGATAGAGCAACTCTATTTTCGTAGTTTCGTATTAAAAGTATTGTCTATGAGCAGAACCTAAGATGGGAGATAGATATCTACTCTGGAAAGCACGTAAGGGACTCGCCCGTAACAATGCCCAGAAAACATTGCACGCAGATGTCGTCGCTACTGTAAACTCGGACAACATTACGGCAGACAATTGAAGTGTGACGGAATGCTGCACTAGGGCGCCCTAGCGACATACTCTCGTGTCGCTGCCCGGTTTCTCTATAAGGAACTTTATTTCTGCCCTATTTGTATCTCCGTAATAGCCAGCACCTCAGCCGGGCATACATCTTCCTCCCTGCAACCATATAAAGCTTTATCTTTGCCGCGATGATGGATTTCAGAAGGTCTTGCATTTCATTGAAACAAGAAAATCATGGTCACAGTAAAAGTAGCAGACTAGTCCTAGGACTTCGAACAACACAAGAACAAATAGAGTTGGCAGGAATTTGCTCACTGAATTCCTGTCAGAAAATGCTGGATGTCAATGTGTTTGCCTCTTAGCCATAGGAAAGAATACCGATCAGCAGAATTATTATTATTATTATTATTATTATTATTATTATTATTATTATTATTATTATTATTATTATTATATTTGTTTACAACTTGCTTTACGTCGTACCGACACGGACAGGTCCTACGGCGATGATAGAAGAGGAAAGGCCTAGAAGTTGGAAGGAAGCGGCCGCGGCCTTAATTAAGGTACAGCCCCAGCATTTTCCTGGTAAAAAATGAGAAAGGTGGTGGTGGTGGTGGTAGTGATTATTGTTTTAAGAGGAAGTACATCTAGGCAACCATCCTCTATATAACACTAATCAGAGGGAAAATATGGAAGGGATCCAACACTTCGAAAAATGAAGATATCGGTCAAAGAAAGACAAGGGCCACGAAGGGCGTGAAAATGAAAGACTCCCTAGCCCTCGCAAACCTAATAGCGTCGGGGTCGGAAAAGAACAAGAGTTGACCAAGTGAGGTCGGAAAGGATAGATGAAAGTGAGGAGCCCGGCACAAGTAAGTGGAAGCAATGCCAGGACTCAGCTGAGAGCCCCGTGGTCGCCAACCCACGCTCCAAAGTTCAGAGCCCCTGGGGCCCCTTTTAGTCGCCTCTTACGACAGTCAGGGGAAACCGTGGGTGTTATTCTACCGCCCCCACCCACAGGGGGATAAAAAATGAGAAAGCACGGAAAACTATCTTCAGGGCTGCCGACAGTGGGGTTCCAACCCACTATCTCCCGGAGGCAAGCTTGCAGCAGTGCACACCTAACCGCACGGCCAACTCGCCCGGTTGGCTGGTGTTGCCTGAGAGGTGGTAAGGGAGTGCCCGGTTCACTTGGAAGGACGTGGATTCGGTTCATCACCATTAAATCATACAAAAATATGAAAGGAGATTTCCACTTCCAACGGTGCACATTTTGCTGAGGTTCACTCAGGCTACATAAAAAATGAGTATTAGGTTAATTCCTGGGGGCAAAGGTGGCTACCAGTTGAGCTAAACATTCTACCCCAACAAGTGCCGAGATTAAGGATAGTGGTAGCACCCATCCAGGGGCATCCATGGCCAGGGTAGTAATTATGCGAAACTGCTGACTTCATAGTTCGTCACTGAAATAAGCAGCTTTAACACATTTATATTTCTTCATTATAGACCAGGACCTCTCAGGGTGCATGCACTGCGCACAGTGCAAAAGACGACTTCGCTTGGTTGCAATAGCGCTTACTCTCTCTTTCCTCACGCCTGTCTCGCTCGCTCCCCCTGTCTCCCTCTTCCGCACTTGCTTCGTAGCGCTCCAAATCCGAGCTGAGTTGCGCCGAGTAGAGCCGAGCTGAGCCGAGCTTAGCCGAGTAGCCCAGAGACGAAGCGTTGGTCCGAACCAAGCCGAGCGGCACCGATGAAGAGTGCACGGAGCTCTTGCGCCTCGATTTGCACGCGTGAGATTTTGGGCGTTTGAGAGGCCCTGTTATAGACCTATGCATTTGAATTATTATTATTATTATTATGATTATTATTATTATTATTAGTAGTAGTAGTGTGCCCGTTCGCATCTCGTAGACCAACAACAAAATGGCGGCGTAGGAAGGTATGGCCCATGCGATCTACTAAGGCAATGAACTTCGTATCAATGCAACGTATAGGAGGCTATGTACGTCACGGAAAGGATAGGTTTCGAAGACACTGGAGATCAGTAGAGGCTCATTTGAATTGTTTTAAAAAAATATATAGCAGCGGGTGAATTGTTTAACGAGACTCTAAAAAATTACTTTCATGAAGACAAGACGCAGATGCGAGCAGATCAACATATTCCAAGAATAGATTTGCCTACTGAAGAAGAATATTAATTATATATATTCGCGACAGCATATAATTAAAGTATTCATCGCTGTATGCCAGTAGATGAGCCGAGAAGGAAATATAAATATATAAATTTTGGTGATATACGACAGATTTGGAAGATCAAATAGCAACGTAACGATCGAAAGAATCGGAATTCACCATTGTGAAATATTTAATAACTACACACGAGAAGAATATAACTACCGTAGCAGTAAAAAATAATAATTATTTACGGAGAAAATTTTTTACAGAAAGAAAAACTTTAACGATTATTTTAAATAACAGAAAATGCAGATTGTCATGACTAATTACTGCGCACAGGGAATTCTTTTCATTGTCAACAGATACGTGATGATGACTGTCTGCTAATTCATCAAGATGGACCGAACTGAGGAAATGTACCGTCGAATCAGATGACCAGGCGGAGATTATTGGACAGACCAACCAGTGGAGATGATGACGTTGGATGAGGATCAGCCAGCCGAAAGACCGGATGATACGAAGTGGTCTGACGAGCTATGTAACCAGCAGATGACCGCGAATGTCCAGTTCAGACAGAGATCCAGTTCCAATCTGAGGGTCTAGCAGCAAGTGAAGGACGGAGCAACCACCAGACCAGATGTAGCAACTGACGAGCTAAGTCCATACTTTTCTATAGTAGAGTAGTTTCTTGCAATCTGCACCCTCAATCTATTTTGGCATGTGCTGAGAGTTTGGTGATTTATGAAATAATTAAGAACGCGTGTGTAATACTTAAGATTTTAAAATTAGATGGAAGTGATGAATTAGAATGACAATATGACATATACTGGATATTGCACTAGCACATCGACAGTGGAAATAATATCCGATAAGAGAAAGGTATGTTACTTGAGTAGAGCTAGAATCAATGAGTCTAAGTTACTAGTAAAGGTTCGATTAATCTCGTTTTACCTAAGTATAGTTTACGTCACGAATTACCTGCGCAATACGATGATCATTGACAAATTAAGTATTCCTTTCGTCAGCGAAAGAGGGCATATGAATTCATATTACTGTTATTAAAAAATAGAGGTTATTGACTGCGTATTTTGCTAAGCAATTCTTGAATATTTAGCATATGGTTTCGGAGTTATGGCTATATGCATGCGGCTAAATGGAAGCCGATAGGATGTTAAAGTATCGACGGTAATGTATTGAAATGTGATTATATATTGATGAATGGTTTAAGTGAAGAGATTTAGTTATGTTCTACGGGAAGTGTAAGAATTGCTATTTGACGTGTTAATGATTTATTAGTAATATAAGGTGAGTTTCTATGCCATTTTGAAAATATACGTCAAGAAGAGAATTCCGCGCAGATGACTATTTCAAGGTAAGGTAAACATGAATTATGTAGAATTGTGTATCGTGACAGTGATATTGTGTTTGACTTGGGTGAATAACAGGTACTGCGTAAGAGAGAGTGTTCATATATATGATGCAATAGACTCTTGATTGATTATATATCTAGTATTTCGTGGAGCGGTGATCTTACAGGTTGATATGAAATACCTGCATTCTATACTATCCATACACGTTCAGTAGCACGTATATAAATGAAATATTGAGACAGTGCAGATCATAAGAGTACATTGAGCCACTAATAGATGAGTGTGTAGATTCGAAACTATTCGAAGAGTTAGTTAGATTTTTTTTATATTATTTCTACTCGGATAAATATGATTTTAACTCAGTATATAAAAATGAAGAATATTACAATGGTTAGTTAGGAGCCAGATATCGTAGGCACGAGGGTGGTATTGCTTTAGCTCGTAAGTCGTTACTTGTTCACACTAGAAAGATATTACCTAACACTCGGAGTTCAAACCTATGAAAGACTTTAACTTAAAAATGGAAGGACGGTGAACACTGCCACAATTTAATACACGCGAAAGTGTATACTTGGGAAACATGTCTCATATGTTGTGAGGATAACTTTAATAATTAACAGAGCTGTATTTACAATATGAAAATTTTATTTGATTCCTTGAATGCTCAATGATCGCAAATATTATAAGAAAAATGTATTACTTTCGGAACATGGCTACGAAGGTTCACATGTGTATTTATTGGAATTTGAACTTATAAATGAGAGAATGTTTGCATTTTTTTTAAGTTCCACTATTTTATCTTAAATGAGCCAGCGCTGACTCTAACTTATTTTCAAATGATGAGATAACACGGAATTAATACTACCCAGATTTCACTATATTTCGAATATTAATTTTTTGTCAATAAATAATCTTATATATTTTCTTTAGTATGTGACTGAGTTATGATTTCTGTTCTGGTAACGTTTAGAGTTAAGTTAGTTGTTAAGTTTTCTAGATGTAAGCAATCGACAAGTTCTTACAAACGAAATGCGAGATGATTTCTAGATATCGGTCGTCATTCTCGTGGATATTGATACTCCCATCACGAGTACCCCAGCGGCCAATTTCTCTTCAGAATCCACGTTAAATAATTACATATAAAATCTCAGATTTTATGGGCGGAAAAAGGATACCCTGAGAAGAATTAATGAGCTACCGGGATAATCTAGCACTGACCGTTGCAAGAGCGGGTGCAAGTATTTAAAATGGCTGCCCAACTGTGGGGCGATTGAAGAGAAACACACCGTGGGAAAGTTATTAAAATGACGCCGCAATGTGTGACGATTTGAAGAGAAAGACACCGCGGGATCATTGAATATTGGTTGCCAGAGGTAATTTTTGACATCATAATGTGATTTAAAATGGAGAAAGATGCCGTGAGAACTGTTGGTTGCCAAAGAATAAAATGCCGCAACAGTGGAGCGAGTGAAGAGAAATACACCGTGGGAACGCCAAATAAAGTGAAAAAAGTATTGGAAACGGTCTTCACTTTGAAATAAATTAAATGTCGCATTAATGGTTGGCGCCTGAAGAGAAACACATCGCGGGAGTGTATGAAAATAGTCTGATAATTTATATTACTTAATAGGCAATCATGTGACGAAGCTCGAAATGTAGGTATCGGGTATAGAAAACATGTCACTAATGTATTGAGTAATTTATTAATTATTACCACATGGCTGAACCTGTGAAGATATATTAATAAGGAATTATTGTATTTTTTAGATGAATGCTTCTTTTTAATAATAATAATCTAGGGTAAGGTGATTTTAAGTCAATATGAAATGAAACTTAGTTAATTTTAATTATGGTATAGGCTGATGGCCATACATATAAATATGGAATGCAGCATAACGGAATTTTAATTTATTTATTTCGTAACATGTTCCGAAATGTGAACGAAATCATAGATTTGAACTCTTGGTCTGGTTGTTGTTGGTCAATCTGGTGAGATGGTGCCGATCTCCAGGAAGGTCCATCAATATTATTATTTACTGAAGAGAAAACTTCAAACTAGTGCATATAGTGCAAACCTTGAACTATTTTTAAACCTTGTAGACTAAGTTATTGTGGTGTGTGTGATATAATATTTAATATTTTGTGAACTTAGAGGACTGTTAGGCAAATAAGTGATTTTTAACAAAATAGAGAGCTTAATATAAACTTTGAGATATTATAACGAATATATAGAAAACGACATAAAATGGCAACACAGGGTAGAGTTCAGACAAGAAGAGAACAAGAAAAGGAGATGAGAAGAGCTCAAGAGAAACAAGAAGGAGCTCCATTATGGTTTCTCGAATATTTGAAACAACAACAAGAAGAAAGACAGAGAGAAAAACTGGAGCGTGAAGAAAAAGAGAGGGAACTGGAAGAAAAAGAGAGGAAACTGGAAGAAGAAAGACAGAAGGAGAAACAGGAGCGTGAAGAAAAAGAGAGGAAACTGGAAGAAGAAAAACAGAAGGAGAAACAGGAGCGTGAAGAAAAAGAGAGGAAGCTGGAAGAAGAGAAAGAAAGAAGACGGATAGAAAAGGAACGAAAACAACAAGAATTGTTTAGAGAATTTCAAAAGGAACAAGAAAAGAAACAAGAAGAATGGCAACAAGAACAACGCGAAGAAAGAAAGAAAGAACATTATGAGTTGATGCAAGAATTGCACAAGAAACAAGAAGAATGGCAACAGAAACAGAAAGAATCTTTAGAAGAATTCGTTAGGAAAATAGAAGATGAACATAAAGGGATGATCGATGAGCTACGCAAGAAACAAGAAGAAGCGACTGAAGAAACAGCGAAAACACGGACGGAAGTATATGAAGTTAGGAACGAAATCCAAAACATGCAGATGAGGTTGACTGAAACCATGGAGAATAGAAACAGGGAAATGCACGAGGAAATAAATAAAATAAATGAGATGGTAACAGAGAGCCAGGAAACGATCCGAAAATTGGAAGAAGAGAAAATAAATGATATAACAGCTGGTATGCAAGGATTAAATCTAAGGCAACAAGACTTAGATGAGAAATATGACCAAGCTGCGACCAAAGTAGCACAGAAAATTGATGAATTGAAGCAGAAAATAGAAGATAACAAGGTGGAATCGGAACGAAAAATCGAAAAGACGGAAGAAGTGGTGAATCAGATCAGAAGGGAAATACAAGAGATGAAGGTGGAATCGCACACGGCAAAATCAATGGGCTCAAGCTCTAGTGTTAGGCAGAGAGCAGTAGAGGTACAGATTAATGAGAGAGAGAACACACCTTCAGGGATAAGCGACCCAAGTAGAAGAGATATAGAAATATTAAACGGTAGTAATCAGAGTGAAGGAAGCACGATAATTAATATTATTAAAAATTACGACGACCGCCCAAAACATTTTGATGGTTCACCTAAGACCTCACCGAAACAATTCCGTAGGGACTTAGAGCAATATTTTAGGGAAGGAAAAATTCAGGAGGAAAAGAAATTGAGAATTATCGAAAAACATCTGGACGGGAACCCAAATATTTGGTTCCAGGCTTTCAAGTACACATTCCATAACTATGACGAGTTTAAGGTAGCTTTCCTGAAGAAGTTCTGGGATCCTGAGATCCAGCAACAGCTAAGATTAGAGCTGTACTCAAGGAAATTTTCGACTGCAGGCCAAACTCGCTTTAGTGATTTCTTCTCCCTACAATTTCATCGTTTTCAGGACTTAGATTCTCCACCTAGCGAACTGGAGGCAATTAAAACTATTCAGAGGCAATTACCACTCGAAATACAAAGATTATTAGCAGCCTCTGATATACAAACTGCTATTGACATGGAGAGACGATTAAGACAGATCGACCTAACGTCATCCTGCTTAATAGAGAGGAACCCCAGAAATATAAGACAAATAGAAGCAGTCAATACGCTCAGCTCCGAAATCACTAACCAAGGACTAGATAAGGGTCATGAAATTAGGACAGAAGATTGTGTTAGAGCCCAAAACAAAGAACCAAAAAAATGTTATTGTCAGTATAGTGGTCAACAGCACGGAAAATGTGGGCAAATTGGAAATAGAAATAGTTTCCAGTATAGGAGTAACATTCGATATGGGAACAATAGAAGTCGACCATATCAGAGGAACAGAAGGCGATACGATGAGAGGAGAAGACCTGCACAATATAATCAAAATGAAGAGAATAGGCGATATCTTCAAGAGCTAAGAGAAGAGAGACAAAATAGGAGCCGATGGGAGGAAGCCATCAAAAATAAGGATATAAACGGCGACCTCGAAGGCGCAGAAAGTCTCGAACTTCAGAATTATAAACGAAGAAGACAGGAAGAAGGTTGCAAGGAGCATGAAAATCATGGGAACACAGAAATTTCCCAAACATCTGAGCGAAAAAAAAACGCCGATGATGAACTAGTTAAACACGAAATTGTAAATATTAAACCGTTAGTGAATATTGTCAAAATTCGCAGTTGGGTAGTAGCACAAATAGATCATTGGGACATTCAACCTGAAGATTTAATTAAAGAAGATACTTGTCACGAAACTCAACCTAAATTCAAGTTACCAGTAATAGTTGTGAGAGTGTTCAACACCCGATTGTACTGTTTAGTGGACTCTGGAGCTAGCATAAGTGTAATGTCGTATACCTTATTCCAAGAGCTAAATCAGAATATACAGATACCAATCATACCTGTATCTGGTGTAAAAATCCGAGGCATAATTCCAGACAAGTCTGTTGAATGCAAGATACAAGCCTACTTAAGTATAAAGATCGGAAAATATGAATTTGAGCATCCATTCATGGTTATGAAGAAAATAAAATACAACGTCATTTTTGGAATAGACTTCATGATAAGCTCTAGGATGACAATTGATATGGATAAGGGTGAAATTCGATTTCCAGTGGTAGAAGATGATGGAAATAGAACTGTAGAAAGAGTTCAAATTAGTAACACACTTGAAGAAAACGAATGGTTGAAGATCGAGGGAAAAGAAGTGGATCTATTGGACGGAGAGAGCCAAGAACTAGAAGAAAGAGATCTTAACACAGAATTAGAGCCGGAATTAATCATGAGAATTGAGGAAATCGTTGCAATCGAAGACGAGAGCTATGAAAAATCTGAAATTTGGGAAGCTATTACTCAAGCTGCGGTATCTGCAGAAGAAAAACGAATATTGTACAACATCATAAACAAATATATTGAAGTTTTTAGTGATAAACCAGGGCAGATTCCTAACTACAAGTACAAACTGATAGTTACTGACTGGACGCCATATAAGGGAAAAATATATGATGTGCCAGAGAAGTATTTCACTGAAGTTAAACAAATCATCGAGGAAATATTAGTTGATGGATTGATCGTGAAGACTACCACTCCATTTCTGAACCCTATAGTAATTGTAAAGAAAAACAACGGAAAACTGCGTTTGTGCCTCGATGCGCGAGTCCTAAATTCCAGACTGATTCCAGAGTATAGTCAGGCCCCTAAAATTAAGGACATTGTGAAGAGATTTCGAGGTCAGAAATATTTTACGAGTATGGACTGCACAGCTTCATTTCACCATATTGTACTTGAAGAAAAGTCACGGTTATTAACAGGTTTTATGTTTAATAACCAAACATATGCCTATTGTCGGTTGCCTTTCGGATTAAAGGTCAGTTCGGCAGTATTGATAAGGGCACTAGACAGAAGCCTAACGAGTGAAGTAAAGGACTTTGTAAATTGTTATGTTGATGATCTAGTCTTTGCGAGCACTACCTTCGAAGAACACTGTGTCAAATTGGAAAAGCTATTAAGTAATTTACAGAGAACTGGCTTCAAAATAAATTTATCAAAATCTAAATTTTGCCAAAGCCAAGTACTTTTTGTAGGTCACGTGATCGATGGAGAAGGGATAAGACCAAATCCCGTAAAAATAAAGGCAATATGCGATTTCCCAAGGCCGACTAAAGTAAAGCATATAAGGCAATTTCTTGGCTTGACTGGATTCTTCTCAGACCATTGTGAAGGTTACACAGATACGGCTGCACCATTACAGAACTTGTTAAAGGTCAACAATAAATGGAAGTGGAATGATGAGGCAGAAGAAGCATTCATCAACATGAAAGAGCTGATGAAGAAAAGTATCAAACTGGGATATCCTGATTATCAACAGAGATTCATAATTCAAGCTGATGCATCACACGTTGGTGTAGGAGCATGCCTATATCAAGAAGATAATGAAACCAAAAGACGAACTTATTTGGCATTTACCAGTAGGAAACTTAGAAAACATGAGCAACATTATACTACTACTGAGCTTGAACTACTCGCAATAGTGCATGCATTACAACATTGGAGACGTATAATTTATGGTTACCCAGTAACAATACGGACAGACCACAAGGCGTTAACTTTTGGGTTAAAAGCCGTCATGATCAGCGAAAGGATAACGCGATGGATGTTATTCACGCAACAGTTTGACCTAAAGATTGAACATTGCAGTGGAAAGGAAAACATCTTAGCTGATGCGTTAAGTAGAAACCCACATGAAGGTGAAGAACATGTGCTAGCAATCGAACTGGATACTCAAGACGAACAACTACTAAGAAAGTTAGAGAATCTGAGAGAATTTCAAGAATCTGACCAGAAATTAAAGATCATCATCGATAATTTGGTTAACAGGGAATCAACGCCAGAACTCACAAAGAAATATGAAATCGTAGACGGAATACTATTGAAAGTAGTGGACAAGATCAGTAACAGCAAAAGAATTGTAATACCGGAAGAGCTACAAAGAGAATTAATCTGGCATACTCATAAGATGACAGGACATGCTGGTATAGACAAGGTTATAGGGACGATAATGGAGAAATTCACGTGGAATGGATTACGAAGATCAGTAAGAAACATAGCAAAAACATGCGATGTGTGTCAGAGAGTAAAGCATAACAATCACACATGCGGACATAAACCGATCCCAATTATACCATTTAGAGCTCAGGAAATTTATGCAATAGATATTTTTGGAAAGTTGCCCACTGCTAGGAAGGGAAAGAAATATATACTAGTAGTTATCGACATATTCTCTAAATATATTTCATTGCAAGCCATACAGAGAGCCAATACTAAACAAGTTTTACACGGCCTCATTAATAAGACATTTCCTGAAATGGGAAAACCTGAGAGGATCCTTACTGATAGAGGAACACAATTTACTTCAGTTATGTTCCGCGAACGAATAAGAAATGAGGGCATCAAGCATACGTTATGCTCAGTTCGACATCCAGCAGCTAATCCCGTAGGGAGATATATGAAGGAGATCGCTAAATTCGGGAGAATATATTGTAGTCAACAACATTGGAAATGGATAGATATGCTAGATATCATAGCTGAAAGTTTAAACAACACGGTTAATCAATCAATAGCCCAAATTCCTAGCGTAGCCCATAAAAATGTTCACCCACAGAGAACATGGGACAGCATTTTCACTATGCAGCTAGAGAAAAAGCCAGATCCTCAAGAAATAAATCTAAAGATCCAACAGAGACTCAAGGATCAGTCTCAAAAACGGTTAAGAAGACTACGGAATAAGAAGTTCCATCCACATTTCAAACAAGGAGATCTAGTTCTGGTTAAGACTGCACCAATATCAAATGCACCAGCAAAAATATGTGCTAAATTTCTGCCGTTATACAATGGTCCCTACAGAATCGAACGCGTACTTGGGAATAATGCGTACGAAATAGCAAGTTTAAATGGCAAATATCGTAACGTACATAATGCATGCAATATCAAGTTGTACTTCCAAGAGAATCAGCAAATGTAATAAGAACTTAAGAGATAAGAAAGTCTAAAGCCATTAAATGACCTACCATTGTGAAATGCGCAAAGAGGAAGGAATAAATATCTTTATTACGACCACTAGAATGAATAAAAATCAGTTGCCAAACACATGGTTACGGGACATGTAAACAAATTAATGCAACTAGGACGTAATCGATATCAATCTGCTGATATTCGATAATCGAATAGATAATATCGCAATGGCAGAGAATATACGAGATGCAAAGTCACATTTGAGATTCAAGTTAACAATGAGAAAATATATCGTTACCAATATATTTTCTTCATGCCAGGGGGATTAAATGTGCCCGTTCGCATCTCGTAGACCAACAACAAAATGGCGGCGTAGGAAGGTATGGCCCATGCGATCTACTAAGGCAATGAACTTCGTATCAATGCAACGTATAGGAGGCTATGTACGTCACGGAAAGGATAGGTTTCGAAGACACTGGAGAACAGTAGAGGCTCATTTGAATTGTTTAAAAAAATATAGCAGCGGGTGAATTGTTTAACGAGACTCTAAAAAATTACTTTCATGAAGACAAGACGCAGATGCGAGCAGATCAACATATTCCAAGAATAGATTTGCCTACTGAAGAAGAATATTAATTATATATATTCGCGACAGCATATAATTAAAGTATTCATCGCTGTATGCCAGTAGATGAGCCGAGAAGGAAATATAAATATATAAATTTTGGTGATATTCGACAGATTTGGAGGACCAAATAGCAACGTAACGATCGAAAGAATCGGAATTCACCATTGTGAAATATTTAATAACTACACACGAGAAGAATATAACTACCGTAGCAGTAAAAAATAATAATTATTAACGGAGAAAACTTTTTACAGAAAGAAAAACTTTAACGATTATTTTAAATAACAGAAAATGCAGATTATCGTGACTAATTACTGCGCACAGGGAATTCTTTTCATTGTCAACAGATACGTGATGATGACTGTCTGCTAATTCATCAAGATGGACCGAACTGGGGAAATGTACCGTCGAATCAGATGACCAGGCGGAGATTATTGGACAGACCAACCAGTGGAGATGATGACGTTGGATGAGGATCAGCCAGCCGAAAGACCGGATGATACGAAGTGGTCTGACGAGCTATGTAACCAGCAGATGACCGCGAATGTCCAGTTCAGACAGAGATCCAGTTCCAATCTGAGGGTCTAGCAGCACGTGAAGGACGGAGCAACCACCAGACCAGATGTAGCAACTGACGAGCTAAGTCCATACTTTTCTATAGTAGAGTAGTTTCTTGCAATCTGCACCCTCAATCTATTTTGGCATGTGCTGAGAGTTTGGTGATTTATGAAATAATTAAGAACGCGTGTGTAATACTTAAGATTTTAAAATTAGATGGAAGTGATGAATTAGAATGACAATATGACATATACTGGATATTGCACTAGCACATCGACAGTGGAAATAATATCCGATAAGAGAAAGGTATGTTACTTGAGTAGAGCTAGAATCAATGAGTCTAAGTTACTAGTAAAGGTTCGATTAATCTCGTTTTACCTAAGTATAGTTTACGTCACGAATTACCTGCGCAATACGATGATCATTGACAAATTAAGTATTCCTTTCGTCAGCGAAAGAGGGCATATGAATTCATATTACTGTTATTAAAAAATAGAGGTTATTGACTGCGTATTTTGCTAAGCAATTCTTGAATATTTAGCATATGGTTTCGGAGTTATAGCTATATGCATGCGGCTAAATGGAAGCCGATAGGATGTTAAAGTATCGACGGTAATGTATTGAAATGTGATTATATATTGATGAATGGTTTAAGTGAAGAGATTTAGTTATGTTCTACGGGAAGTGTAAGAATTGCTATTTGACGTGTTAATGATTTATTAGTAATATAAGGTGAGTTTCTATGCCATTTTGAAAATATACGTCAAGAAGAGAATTCCGCGCAGATGACTATTTCAAGGTAAGGTAAACATGAATTATGTAGAATTGTGTATCGTGACAGTGATATTGTGTTTGACTTGGGTGAATAACAGGTACTGCGTAAGAGAGAGTGTTCATATATATGATGCAATAGACTCTTGATTGATTATATATCTAGTATTTCGTGGAGCGGTGATCTTACAGGTTGATATGAAATACCTGCATTCTATACTATCCATACACGTTCAGTAGCACGTATATAAATGAAATATTGAGACAGTGCAGATCATAAGAGTACATTGAGCCACTAATAGATGAGTGTGTAGATTCGAAACTATTCGAAGAGTTAGTTAGATTTTTTTTATATTATTTCTACTCGGATAAATATGATTTTAACTCAGTATATAAAAATGAAGAATATTACAATGGTTAGTTAGGAGCCAGATATCGTAGGCACGAGGGTGGTATTGCTTTAGCTCGTAAGTCGTTACTTGTTCACACTAGAAAGATATTACCTAACACTCGGAGTTCAAACCTATGAAAGACTTTAACTTAAAAATGGAAGGACGGTGAACACTGCCACAATTTAATACACGCGAAAGTGTATACTTGGGAAACATGTCTCATATGTTGTGAGGATAACTTTAATAATTAACAGAGCTGTATTTACAATATGAAAATTTTATTTGATTCCTTGAATGCTCAATGATCGCAAATATTATAAGAAAAATGTATTACTTTCGGAACATGGCTACGAAGGTTCACATGTGTATTTATTGGAATTTGAACTTATAAATGAGAGAATGTTTGCATTTTTTTTAAGTTCCACTATTTTATCTTAAATGAGCCAGCGCTGACTCTAACTTATTTTCAAATGATGAGATAACACGGAATTAATACTACCCAGATTTCACTATATTTCGAATATTAATTTTTTGTCAATAAATAATCTTATATATTTTCTTTAGTATGTGACTGAGTTATGATTTCTGTTCTGGTAACGTTTAGAGTTAAGTTAGTTGTTAAGTTTTCTAGATGTAAGCAATCGACAAGTTCTTACAAACGAAATGCGAGATGATTTCTAGATATCGGTCGTCATTCTCGTGGATATTGATACTCCCATCACGAGTACCCCAGCGGCCAATTTCTCTTCAGAATCCACGTTAAATAATTACATATAAAATCTCAGATTTTATGGGCGGAAAAAGGATACCCTGAGAAGAATTAATGAGCTACCGGGATAATCTAGCACTGACCGTTGCAAGAGCGGGTGCAGTAGTAGTAGTAGTAGTAGTAGTAGTAGTAGTAGTAGTAGTATCTGGATTTTGGCCACCTTAGGACTTGCATTCATTTCCGTTTTTTTCCCTGCTTCCTTTCTTGCTTCCCAACAATTCTTCATTATGTCACTGTGTTTTAATGTTGAAGGCATCTTAGCAGACAAAGTGTTCATACTACGTAAAATTAAGCGACTTCCTCAATTGTGCAAGAATTTGAAGGGCTCAATGGCCCGGAAATGTTTCAAATTGTGTGTCATGAATAGCTCTATCAAACTAAAAGAAAACAAATTTCGAAAATCACTTCAGGCTTAAATGCAGTTCCACAAAATCATCCTAAAATCGATGTTTCTTTACTCGTTTTCTTTTTTATTCAAATCCCAGTCAAATTAACTTATTTACATAATTCTTTCTTTACTGTGTTCCTTGATTCAGTATCCTTAGGTGTTTTATGATTTTTGAAAAATGTCCACACCGAATGTATTTTTAAGGGCTTATGTGAAACTGTGCGATGACTCACATTAGCGCTCGTAGTGGTGCTTAAGTGAAACAACGCATTGACTCACATTAGTGCTCGTAGTGGTGCTTAAGTGAAACAACGCATTGACTCACATTAGTGCTCGTAGTGGTGCTTAAGTGAAACAACGCATTGACTCACATTAGTGCTCGTAGTGGTGCTTAAGTGAAACAACGCATTGACTCACATTAGTGCTCGTAGTGGTGCTTAAGTGAAACAACGCATTGACTCACATTAGTGCTCGTAGTGGTGCTTAAGTGAAACAACGCATTGACTCACATTAGTGCTCGTAGTGGTGCTTAAGTGAAACAACGCATTGACTCACATTAGCACTCGTAGTGGTGCTTAAGTGAAACAACGCATTGACTCACATTAGTGCTCGTAGTGGTGCTTAAGTGAAACAACGCATTGACTCACATTAGTGCTCGTAGTGGTGCTTAAGTGAAACAACGCATTGACTCACATTAGCGCTCGTAGTGGATAAAAGGCAAACTGATAATCTAATCGACCGGTTAATAATGATTAAGAAAAGGATTGTAATATTTAGAAATATATAAAGAATATATTCCCGTACTTTATTATATGTGATTTGTCTAAAATTCGTAGCTCAAATCTCTAATATGTTTTCAACATTAAGTTGCTTGCATGAAGGGCTAATAGAACTCTAGATTTTTTCTCCTCTCTTTGTCCAGATGTTATTCCGTGTAAAGGAAAATGAACCTTACTGTACCGCATTCTGCGCATATACGTTTGCACGACTTCTTTACGCACTCCTACAGTATAATGTACAGTACTTAAGGTTCCTTTACACGTTATCATAGGAAAATGAACACAACGAAGTTTGTTTTGATTGACTGCATATCCATTCGTGGCTGAGAGGCGTGAGCACTCTTAAGGAAAATGATGGATAGGAAGAGCATTGTGAGATATGACCTTTTGCCCGAACAGCGACGAATTGTTCTTTATGTTGTTTTTTATACAGAGGCATATCAAGGGGCTCAGTAGCAAATTGTAACGAATAAATTCAAATTCACTTCAAACCCATTTTGACTAGGCACTTTATTTCGTCAATACCTATACGCGGTCCGCATTTTACGTCAAAATTTGTGGCCGCTAAATTCGAGTCTATTTCTTGGTACACTTTTCAGTCAACAATGTGCTACGATTACATAACTCGCTGTAATATTCTTTATATCCTTTCCTTTTCCTTCCGTCAGTACTCCTTCATTCTATGACTCGTCCTTGTCCGTTCCTCTTCTGAGAATGCACTTGTTGTTCGCCTTGATTTCTCCTCTTACACATCCTCCGCTTCCGCAATTTTCTTTCTTAATACTTTTTCTGTTTTCCACGTTTTTCTTGGATCCCAGATTTTTAAAGTCGTAATGCATTTATTATTATTATCTTGTTAACGTTTCTCTGGTATATAGTCTGTTGTCGTTATCTATCATCTTGAAGATTATAACGACGACGATGATGATGATGATGATGATGATGATGATGATGATGATGATGATGATGATGCTTGTTGTTCAAAGGGGACTAACATCTAGGTCATTGGCCCCACCCATCATATTAGTTGCTCAAGTCTTTCTTCATGCAAGAACTTCAAGCATCATGTTTACCCGTATGAGTTATTGTATTTATGCTTGTACTGAAATGATATTTCAGTGATAGGTCACATATCTGAGGTTTTATCAGACAGGAAACTGAGAAAAGTGTAATGAAAAATTAGATATTAAATAAAAAGCCCAAATGACAAAAGTCCTTTTTCTTTGAAATCAATAGTTTCCGTTTGAAATCCAAACAAAAATATACACAAAATCTGTATGGTAATATCTAATTTGAATACGCTCTGAGAAAATGTTCCTTATGTGTTGCATGATTTGACATTGTGGGTTCAGGGCGTTCGGTGTCCCCATAACAATGGAATGTAAACATGGGTCCTACAGTGCCCCAGAGAGATTTCTTTTCACTATCATTTTATGTTAATATATCTGTGAACGCCATATAACGTGACTTTTCTTCGGAGGGAGTTTGCGTTGGAACATAACGATTTGCTGGTGAGTTTTTTTAGCTTTTTTTTTTTTTTTTTTTTGTTACGCTCTGTGCTAGCATTGGGGCATGCAATATCCCACGTTCCATTTTACGTGAGTTTGTTTGTCTCCTAAGTATTGTATTGTTTGTAGAACTGTCATTGTTTCTCCAGCAAGAAACATAATGGATTTGTTTTCTATGGCTCCTTGAATATTTACAGGTTAATTATATGTCTGGAAAGACTTTTATTGCCGGTAAAGGTGATGACTGGATTCGATACGAACTGATGAAGTCAAACGAAGGGAAGAGTGTAGATGGAAAATCATGCATTTCCGGTGACGAAGAGAACACGGAGATTGAGGAGTACATATGGATGGCCTAATGAGAAAACCTCATATCTCCCAGTGCTCTTCCTATCCATTATTTGCCTTAAGACTGGTCACGCCTCCCAGCCACATATTGATATGCAGTACATCAAAACAGTTTCCGTTGTGTTCATTTTACTGTCCTAATGCGTAAAGGAAAATGAACATTAAATACGTTATACTGTAGGAGTGCCTAAATAAGTAATGACAACATACATTCCTATAGTACGGTATGACAAGGTTCATTTTCCTTTACACATCGGCATAGGAAAATAAACCCAACGAAAATCGTTCTGTTGGGCTACCTATTCATATGTGTCTAGGAGGCGTGACTACTCTTAAGAGAAATAATGGGTAGGAAGAGTATCGGGAGATACGAGGTTTTATAATAACGCCATCGATTATGTTCCAGGTGCATGCAAAACGAAAGGAAAGAACGGTCATCGGTAGTCATGCAAACTTTCCTATGAAAGCTGGAAGAACACTTAGGCGTGACGTTGTGTTCATTAGACCCAGTTCTAAATGCCATTCTAAGGACGCGAAAACATCATCCGATGCTTTGATATTGTTTATTGATGCTCATATGATGGACAATATAGCTCAATTCATTAAAAATAAATAATTGCACAGCAGATTGATCATGAAGATGGCCAACTATATAACGGAGACACATAATTGTAGATTTTGTTTTACTATTGCTGAAAGTATGACTTTTGAAAATAATATTTCGTTTACGTTCGGCAAGTAGTACTTCCGTAAGTGTTATAGTGTGTTTCAGTTGTAATACAGCAGGATACTTTACGCAAATTGTCTTTTTGTTGTTGTTGTTGTTGTTGTTGTTGTTGTTGTTGTTGTTGTTGTTGTTGTTGTGCTTGGTCTCCAAAGAGTCCTGGTGCAGGTCTTTCGAGATGACGCCGTATAGGTGACCAGCGCGTCAATGAGGATTGAGCCCTACCTATGATGAATTCTAATTCTGACGACGGCATACACACCCAGTCCCCGAGCCATCGGAATTAACCAATGAAGGTTAAAATCCATGAACCGGCCGGAAATCGTGCCCGCATCTCTCTAGAGCAAAGGCTAGCCCGCTAACCATTTAACCATGGAGCAGGACATTTCCTATCCATTATTTGCCTATCCATTATTTGTCATTTAAAATATGGCATACTCAGTGCCCAATATTTTAGTTTATGTCCTAAGAAAGCTACGTTCTAATCCAGGGTTAAGTGAATTTTAGGTTCAGTCGTGCGCCTCACTCCCTTCGTCTGCCATCGGTTAGTAAGAGGGAGAGAAAACAACTCAAAATTGCTGACTTCATAGTCGTCACTGCAACAAGCAGCTTTAACATACAAGTGTCAATGCTATATTATGTAGTGACGTCCGGCTCCATGGCTAAATGGTTAGCGTCCTGGCGTTTGGCCACAGGGGTCCCAGGTTCCATTTCCCCAAGAGCCGGTAATTTTAACCATAATTGGTTAATTTCTCTGGCACGGGGAATGGGTGTATGTGTCATCTTCATCATTTCGTCCCCCATCACAACGCGCAGGTGGCTTACGGGCGTCAAATCAAATGACTTGCACCTGGCGAGCCGAACATGTCCTCGGACACTCCCGGCACTAAAAGCCATACACCATTTCATTTTTAAGTAGTGACATGCGTTAATGCTGAAACTGTAGTAGTTTAGAAAATATTTTATAAAATTATCAGAAACCAACAATATATGCACTTTGATCAGAAAGAGTTGTTTCACGAAAAAATAAGACATATAAAAACTGAAAATATTGGAATCAAAGATCCTTTGTAGAAAGCAAACTTTTGTTGGTTTGAAATTTTGTTATCTTGAAAACACAAAGTGAAATTGCACAAAAAATGTCATCATAACAAAAAATAGAAACATACAGAATGTCCCTCATACAATGCTGAAATAATCCTAAAAGTTTCAAGAAAATCTGTACGTAATTAGCACTTCTAGAACACTTGTTGTCACAATAGGGGGAAAAGAAAACATTCACCTTTTCCTTGCAGCTTATTCTGATTCTACTTCCTTTTCCTGTGCTTTCTTCCTTTTGTGCCCCCTTTCTCTGAAGAAGTACTCTAATTGATCCCAGCATGCTCTATGGACTCTCACAGTACATCGTGGACACCAATGTCTGGATTGCCCTCGCTTTTCTGTTGTCGCACATACAGGGCACTTCCACAGTTGTCTGCAGTGGTGTATCATCATCTGACAAATTATCCAGATTTCCTCCAACCTCACCTAGATTTTCAATGTCCACAGAAACGTTTTCATTATCAATTTCACTAAAGTCACACTCATGGTTTTAAGCAATCCCATGTGGATTAACTATGTGCCACGACACTGCTCTATTTGCGGCGAGTTCAGTAGCCTAGTTTAGCTATACACTTCTCATTATTAAAAAATGAGACTAAACATCTTCTCTTACCCGCCATGACTGAGCCATTATTCTCTCGTCGATTCATCTTACATGATCCCACCAGTACCAAGCAACTGTCTGCTCGGTTTGGGTCACGTATCTGTGAGCTTGCTTTCAGAAGGTGGTGTGTTCTAAATCCATTGGTAGCAGCACTGAATATGTTTTTCCGTGGTTTCCCATATTTACACCAGGCTGAAACCAGGGTCGCTTGCTTTCCAATCCAAGCCTTATCCTATCACATCGACGCAATAAGACCTGCCTGTATTGGTGCGACGTAAAACAAATTAACTTGTTCATCATAAATACAGGTTTGTCCATCGAGTTCCTTCCTAACTTAACCTGTGACTCCGCACTTGGTGATCTTGTTGGTTGTTGTTTTAAGAGAAAGTACAACTAGGCAACCATCCCCTATTAAACGCTAATCAGAGAGGAGAAATGGAACGGATCCGACAGTTCGAAAAATGAAGATATCACCCAAAGGAAGACAAGCGCCATGAAGAGCGTGAAAATGAGGGACCCCCAAGCCCTCGGAACCTAATAGCTTCGGGGTCGGAAATGGACAATAGATGGCCAAATGATGTCGGATAGGATAGATAAAAGTGAGGAAGGAGTTCTACACTTGGTAACTTAATATTCAGAAAATTGCAAAGTGAAAATCTTTCGCATTGTTTTCTAAAAACAAACCCAGCCTTCTTTAAGATCAGTTTCATTCCAAGAAGGACAAGAAATTGCTGGATCTGTTGATGGTCCACGGTTGAAGGCATGGTCTGACGGGCTGCCTAGCTGAACGGGTAAAAGCGTTCTGGATTCACCGGGAGGGCCATGGGTTCGATTACCCATCAAGGAAGTCGGAAAAATTTAAAACGAGATCACTAATATGTAGCTAAAAGAAGGGATCTTAATTCAACACCAGATGGTAAAAATATGGTATTTTATTGTAAATTTCTGCATGCCTTTGTAACAGTTCGCTCTCCTCATCAAGACACTTGGGGAGATGAAAGTTATTACCGTGGGACACATGAATATCAAATAAACTATATGTGGCTTGCCCGCAAATTGCCACGCAAATAGAAACAATTAACATTCCATGGTTTCCCATTTCTCTATGTGACGTATGGGCGCCAGCGTTACAGTTTTAAACAAAACTGTAAAGCAAAATTTATATTTTCTAGCATAGAGACTTATAATTAAATCACAGGGGTAGGATTTTAAATAATTAACCATTAAGTATCGTTTGAGAAAGAAAATTAACGCAATATAAAATACAAATGAATTTATTATACAAAAAAGTGAGATGAATTGGAAAAGTTCCTTAAAGCGTGGAGGGATTTAGAATTTACGTTACTCAAATTACTATTGCTTGCTTTACCTAATTGAAGCTCACCAATTGCAGTTTCCGTTGAAGTCATGTGGTTTCCGTGGTTGCTCGTTCTCTTCTTCTCAATGTAGAATTGACTCCACGGACATCCTTCCTTCTCTGATGTGGTACGGGCTATCTGGACTAGCACTCCCTAATTGCCTAGTCTTTAAATTAGACATTGGCCCTATACTTGTAAAAACTGATCAGCGTTGATCGTATGAGGAGAAAATTCAGAGATATGAATTTTTCCATTTTAGTAGAAATCTCAATCCAACTGAGCTATACTATTTATACGGTACAAACTTGTACCAAATTCCATGGACTTGAACTAACATAGTTCTTCGTCCAGGAGATTTACTGAATATAACACAAGCCGTAAGCTTGTTTCGTCTCACGCGGATCCGATAACATAACCGCAGCTAAGTACTGTATCGGAGCGACAACACACTGTACAAAAATAACTATGTCTCGGAGAGACCACACACTGTCTCAAAATCAATAACGTCGTTCAAAGTAGTTGTTCACAGTAGAAGTTCTAATAGTAGTTAGGTTCTCAGCAGAAGTAGCGATGTGAGTGAGTATCCGTGACTCCGTGTTGGATAATATCACCGGGCTCCCCCCACTCTTGGTAGCAGCTCAATCTCAGATCTCTATATAACGAAGCATCTGATTCGTAGATCTCATTATCATCTCCCTCTTCTTTCTTCTTGACAAGACCTGTAGGCGTGGCGATGATGTAGTCTGCTGGTATGCAAGCCTCGCGTGCGGGTCGCTGTTTACTGCCTTGGCTCATGAGTTTAACCCAATGACACATGTAATTTTCCCCCCGCTATAAGAATAACCTTTTCCGTATACACAAGTATGAGATGAAATGACAACAAATATGTCTCAACATATTGACCATATTTACAGTATATAATGAATTCCTGTATGTATGTATGTTTAGTCCTCAGCCCGAAGGCTGGTTGGATCCTCAACAGCTCCGCCATCAGCTGTCGTAGATGGCCTAGGCATCACTGAAGAGGCGTACTAGGGAAATGAGGAGTGAGGTAGTTTCCCGTTGCTTTCCTCGCCGAGCCAGAAGTTGCTATTACATATCAGTCTGCCAAGCCCACTGAAATGCATGCAACAACCTACCCTATGAGCAATATTTCACACCATTCATAGCAGGGACTGGCTGCAGAAGGAATGGCATTACCAGCATCACTCCCACCTAATATAATAATTTAAATAATAAAAAATAAATAATGTTATAACTAATATAATATGATTCGTTGTTTACAAATGATTGACGTAGAATAAATATGTTATTACGAATAATTGCCGATGGCGGATAAACTTGATGTCGGGTGATATCGCGTAAAATGATAGTATATAAAATTAGTCTGGCTTGAGAAGCCTGGACGGTTACACCTTGGCATTTAAACATTCATTGGTGATACTATATCAGATGAAAGATTTCCTTTGTAAGGATTTCGAGGTACTTCGGAAGTTTTTGTAAGGCCCTCGGTGGCATATTGTGGATCAACAAATAGTATGAATTATATTTCATTGTGGAACTGTTCTGGAAATTTATGTTTAAATTTGATTTTTACAACCGCAAGATAGAATCATTTCCATGTCTGTTTTTTTATTGTTGTGGTGGTAAATCGAAGTTTTTCTTGAGATCATATTGCTGAGGTAATGTTGTTTCCGTAGGAATAATTTCGGCTTAGATACTGTCGTAAATACGTGGATAGAAATATAATATGAATGGCCTAGTTCTAATACCACGCATCTGACAATGGTCTTCTTATTCATTATTTTCCTTGAGACTGTTCATGCCTTCCAGCCACATATGGATACGCAGTCCATCAGAACGATTTCCGTTGTGTTCATTTTTCTATACCGACGTGTAAAGGAAAATGAACCTTGTTTACCGTACTATAGGAATTTATGTTTGCGTAACGTATTTAAGCACTCTTACAGCATAATGTACATAAAGTATTTGAAGTTCATTTTCCTTTACACCTCCGCATAGGAAAATGAACACAACGAAAACTGTTCTGAGGACATCATGTCCGTATGTGACTGGGAGGCGTGACCAGTCTTAAGGGAAATAATTGATAGGAAGGTCATAGTGGAATACGAGGTTTTCTAACCCGATATCAGAAGGTGCAACGTTGTTAATGAATATGGATGATCTAATAAGTTTTCATTTTACTGATTTCTTGATGCATTCTGATTGAGATTCACGTCCATTATTAGTATCTGAGTATTCCCAGGTCATCTTAAAAGTATTCCTTCTGCTGTGAAGTGAACTTGTTTTAATATATTAATTTACTAGCAGAAGTACCCGTTCTTCGTACGGGTTATCAGAAAATGGCTTCAGTTACTCATACTATCGGTGTGAGGGACTTCATTAGATATTTATATCACTGCTGTATTTACTAAAGGACGTAGAAATTATTTGTCATGTTTGGACTTATGGTGTATCTTCTTCTCCTTTTCTTCATGAAGGCCTCTAAATATTAGTTCCTAATTAAAGTCGAACTCTAAGATTTTTTTCTACCATGTTTTTCCTTCATTTCCACCTAGATATACCTGCTCCCTTCACAAACCTGCAGGTTTAGTGTAAGTATACTTCCCCTAGATGGTACCACAAATATAAATATTATTGAATGTATTTGTTTGATCCGACATTTCGTAACTATTACAAATGATCAAAGAAATCCGCGATGCATAAAAGAAAATACTATAGGTCTAATTATCGAGAATTATAATTCTCAGGGCTTGTCACTCATGTCGCACATCATATAATGAATCTGAGTATAAATGTTGAGAAATTTGTTCAAGTCATGGGCGCACCATCTTGACATTTGTGTACAATATATAGCTTGTTTTCATGGTTACAATGATCGTAAGTGTGGAGCAAAATATCGGCACTAATAACATCAGTGATCCTACTACTCCATGATTTGATAGAAAATAGTTTATACTATAGGTAACAGACTTCTCAAAATACTGAAACCTAAGCCAGTACGTAAAACCGGGGGCCCGTCGGCAACCGCTGGTCGCTGTACTACGGATATCCCCGGGGCTATTATTTTTATACTTCACTCCCCTTCCACCCCCCGCCCAAAGGAGTGCTATGAGCGTCTTACACAACAGTTTATTTTTTCCAGATAGTAAGTCATATGTGTATCAATTTTGGTCGGCAGCTATGCCCAAACGTACAAGCATAATCTAGCTGCTGTAGAATCCTGGAGCTAACGTTGCCATGGTTACGGCAGTCCACTTCTTTATCCGATTCCCAGAGCAGGGGTAGTGTGGTTCCAATATCTCCATGATAGTTGGTTTTAGGACCTTTAAACATGGTTTTCGGACCCGGGTTTACCGAGTTTTGTTTTTTGCGTCAAGGGGCTTAAAATGAGCTTTGTCTCGTCCTTGTATGACAAATTCGATTTCGCCTATATTAGCCTATTATTTTAATATTTTTATATCTTCCCCTGTTGCCCCCCCCTCGAATTGTTTTGAAAATAAAACACTGCCCATGTTACTCACTGGCAATGTACAGTAGCTTTCTATAGATGAAGTAATTTTTAAAATCGGTTCAGTTGTTTTTGAGTCTATCCGTTACAAACAAATATACACATTTTTCCTCTTTATAACATTAGTATAGAAGTATAGATTACATCCCTACATATACGATTGCCGTCAGGAAGGGCATCCAGCCTTAAAACATGGTCAAATCCATATGTGCGACACAGTTCACACCCGCAACCCCACAGGTGTGGGTAAAGCGATATAAGAATAAATCAATCAATCAATCAATCAATCAATCAATCAATCAATCAATCAATCAATCAATCAATCAATCAATCAATCAATCAATCAATCAATCAATCAATCAATACTGATCTGCATTTAGGGCAGTCGCCCAGGTGGCAGATTCCCTATCTGTTGTTTTCCTAGCCTTTTCTTAAATGATTTCAATGACATTGGAAATTTATTGAACATCCCCCTTGGTAAGTTATTCCAATTTCTAACTCCCCTTCCTACAAATGAATATTTGCCCCAATTTGTCCTCTTGTATTCCAACTTTATCTTCATATTGTGATCTTTCCTATTTTAAAGATGCCACTCAAACTTATTCGTCTACTAATGTCATTCCACGCCATTTCTCAGCTGACAGCTCGGAACATACCACTCAGTCAAGCAGCTCGTCTCCTTTCTCCCAGTACTCATTTTAAACATTCACCCACTTTTTTTACACCCCCTTAAGTGGATTTTCCAAAAAGAGCGTGTTCATTTTTAAAGGAGATTCCAAGTACCAATTTTAAAGTCTGTAACATTCATTTTTGAGATATATTTATCCACATATAAATAATTCAACTCCTTCCTCACTTCTTTCCTACCCCTGCCCCCCCCCTAAGTGGATTTTATGAAAACGAATATTTGTGTTCTTTTATTTCTAAAGGGGTTCCAAATATCAATTTTCATGTCTGTAACATGTTAGGTTTTTGTGATTTATTGTAGATAATTTCGCTGTTGTAGAATCCTGGAGCTGACGTTGCCATGGTTACGGCAGTTCATTACCTTATCCGATTCCTAGAGCAGGGTTAGTGTGGTGCCAATATCTCCATAACGGTTTATTTTAGGGCCTTAAAACATGGTTTTCGGGCCCGTAGGGCTCACCGAGTTTTGTTCTTTGCGTAAAGAGGATTAAATTGAGCTTTGTCTCGTCCTTATACGATAATTTCGATATTTTGCTTATATTAGCCTATTATTTTTATATCTCCCACCCCCCATGCACCACACCTCGAATTGTTTTGAAAATAAAATACAGCCTATGTTACTCACTGGCAATGTAGCTTTCTACAGGTGAAGTAATTTTCAAAATCGGTTCAATAGTTTTTGAGTCTATTCGTTCCAAACAAACATACAAATTTTTCCTCATTATAATATTAATCTTTATAATATTAGTAGATATTTATTGTGTTTCTGACAGATATAAATCCAATAACTAGAAGCACATACATATGATGTAAACACGTTCATTAGAAAACAAATTATACCTAAGTACATAATTACACTTACTATACTTACAACTATATGAATAATTTACATCTTAATATACAGTAACGGTACTAAGTCTTGGTTAAGTGTAATGATCATCTGGGCATATCAAGGTGTAAAGGAAAATGAACTTTACCTTACCGCGCTGTAGGAAAGTATGTTTGTATGACATATTTACGCTCTCCTACACTATCGTGAAATTCAAGTTCATTTTCCTTTATACGTAAGCATAAGAAAATGAACACTACGAATATTGTTCTGATAGACTGCATATCCTTATGTGGCTTGGAGGCGTGACCAGTCTTAAGGAAAATAATGGATAAGAAGAACATTGCCAGATACGAGATATTGTTTATTCACCGACGGTATGCCACTGAGAATTGTGACCTGTTTTGAAGAAAATAATGGATAGGGAGAGAAATGTCAGATACGAAGTTTTTTTTTTTTTTGCTATGGGCTTTACGTCGCACCGACACAGATAGGTCTTATGGCGACGATGATACGAAGTTTTACTCGAAGAGCGACGATATGAGACATTTCGTCGTTGCCGGGGCAAAACATCCTATGTGATAATATTTTTGGAGATATACTGACCCGCAGCACATACATTATGAAGAGCGAGAATGCCTTGACAATACGCACACAATATTGCACCTTAGATGACAGAACCTTACCGGCCAAAGTTCTAAGCTAAAATATTTCACATAGGAGGTTTGGCCCCAGCAGCGACGATTTGCTTGTACTCGAGTGTGAGAAATAAATAGTGTAATTTCGGATATTTTTCTAAAATGATTTTCAGCCTAATAGGTCGTGTTGCATACTTATAATACGTGTGAAAGTAATGTTAAGTACAGGACAAAAGTGGCCAAACGGACACCAGTGGGTTCCCAACCCACAATCTACAGATTCCGTGTCGGTTGTTCTACCATTGAGCTATGTTAGCCTAGGTCAGGGATGGCGAACCTATGCCACGCGTGTCACTAGGTGACACGCGAACACGATTTCGGCGGCACACCACATGCACATATTAGCGATTTTATGTACGTCTTGTACTATAGATTATACATATCTCGTGCATCGTATAGTCATAGTGTTTAAGGTTTAAGAAATAAATACCGAAAATCTAAAATCTAGTTCCATTCAGACTTGCATTATGGCAACACTGATAGATCCGGAAGTCAAGTGAGATAAATGTCAGATGCAGCCAACGAGCCATTCGTTCACCCACATCAGTCAATTAGTGAAGTTTAACTTGTTTGTGGTTGCCAGCATCACGTAATTTTTCTAAGTAACTGTTTACTGTTTTGAATTTTGTAAGACAAATAGTTGCCAAGGGATTATCCCAATTTCGAGATTTGGAAAAACTATAGCGCTTTATTTCAAAACCTCACATTGCACAAATGAATGACATGAAGGTCAATTTTTTGAGTGGTTAGATATTCATAGCTTAGAAATTGAGTTGACTGAATTTCAAGAAACCAGTAGGTAAATGGCTGAACAAATTCATACAACTTGGTGCAGCATTGATGAAAATCGAGTGTGCTGTTGATGGTGAATACTCTCTCTCCAGAAGCCGGAGAACTTAATACTTGACCATTGGAACAGCCTGTTACAAATGCTGTTTTCGGCCATGAAGAAACTTGCTACATTGCTACTTACTTTGTTTACGAGCAGCTGTTTTCTACAATGAACGTTGTGAAGTCAACAGTTAAAAACCGTCTTGATTCAGATCTAATTGTTTCTCGTTTGTCATTGAAGACAAAATGTTATAAACCTAACATAAATGACGTGGCTACTAAGTATATTTGCGGTATTGGCAAAATAGACCATGAAACATGCAATGAAATGTATTATTTTTACAATGTACATATGTATAAGTAATAAGGTATTATGAAACATAATTTTGAATTAGAGATGAAAGTCGGAGTAGGTGGTGGTAGTGGTGGTCGTGGTGGTCGTGGTGGGGTATTTGTAGCCATTACAAACGAAAATAACAAGTGGCACAGTAGACAGTTGAGAATAATAAACCGGACTTAAAATGGCACACTAGTTGGAAAAGGTTCGCCATCCCTGGCCTAGGTCATATTTGTTCTGTTGGAAAGGATCTAAGGTACAGGTCTGGCACTACTGCCATCACACTGTAGAGTGCGTGCAAGTCGCCCGCTGTGGGAGAATTCAATGAATAATGACATAGGCCACCATTTTGTTGTTTTTGAGATGTTCATGCCATCGTATTCTTTAAATTTCCCTATTTAATATCACACTAAGAAGTTTCTTGCATTTATAAAAGCCACACCAAAATGACGTCGAAATCAAGAGTGAATGAGGATTTATCTCCTGTTCAGAGGACTTTTGAGAATAATGAAGCTGAAAGTGAAAGAGTCAGATCCATTTGGTACAGATGGTGATGATTCTTGGCACCTATCAAGCAACAGTTCCAGCTCTAATGACAACTTGGTAAGAGTATAGGCACATTTTATCATGGATAACCTCTAGTTTGTGGCTTGTGACTGTATTTTACTCATTTTACTTACTTTACAAATAACTCGTATCTTATGAAAATGCATGAACAATAGCGTTAGATTTAATAACCATAGAATAATAATTTAGTAGAACTACCAATATTAACAATAATATTTACATAGAATATCATGTGAAAGCAATTAGCAGTTAAATTTCTGTTGATGTGGCTTATAACTATGTTCATTTGAAATTGTCTGAATTTGTTACTCCTAATTTTATAGCTTGAAGTTAGTAGAATGCCTGAGGAATCACCAATAGTATATGCCCCAGATGAATGGGTGGATGTTGTAAAGTCAGTAAGTCCAAAAATCTTCATTGTGACAAAAATGAAAAGAGATGACTTCAAAACTTCAGATGATCTCAAGTCATTGCTATCAATACCCACTAAATTCACGACTAGAGATTCAGTTCACTTCAGTGAAGCTACACAATTTCAATTGAATTTCAAAGACCCTTTTGATCTGGGTAAGGGCTGCCTGGCCGAGGCGGTAAAGGCGTGCTCGGTTCGCCCGGAAGGACGTGGATTCGAATCCCCGTCAGGAAGTCGTAAAATTTAAGAAATGAGATTTCCACTTCCGGAGGTGCATATGGCCCTGATGTTCACTCAGCCTACACCAGAAATGAGTACCAGGTTAATTCCTGGGGGCAAAGGCGGCCGGGCGTATCTAGGGCAAAGTGTTGTTTCACTGTCTCCCATATGTTTTATAACATATACAAGTGTTCATTTATACAAGGAAAGTTATTACAAATTTGGTGGATGATTCACAGATTTGCGCTGAACTTGAATTTGCCATTTACTCAGAACTAAGTTATTGTGGCTTATGACTATATTCCACCGAGCCCTTCAATTTTAGAGCAACCGACCCGTAATCAGTAGGTCGTCGGTTCGGATCCGACTGGTGTCCGGTAGGCCATTTTTATTCTGTTCTTAACGTCTCTTAAACACGCACTACATATATGTAACATGACCTAATAGGTTAAAAGTCGATTTCAATTACAATGCGGTTGTGAAAATTCAATTCGATTTTTTTATTTGGATTGTGATCAAAACTCGGTAGAGTTTGGGTATCTTCTTTCTTAATCTGTTTACCCTCCAGGGTTGGTTTCTCCCTCGGACTCAGTGAGGGATCCCACCTCTACCGCCTCATGGGCAGTGTCCTGGAGCTTCAGACTCTGTGTCGGGGGATATAACTGGGGAGGAGGACCAGTACCTCGCCCAGGCGGCCTCACCTGCTGTGCTGAACAGCGGTCTTGTGGAGGGATGGCATATCGGAAGGGATAGACAAGTAAGAGAAAAGGAAGCGGCCGGAGCCTTAAGTCAGGTACCATCCCGGCATTTGCCTGGAGGAGAAGTGGGAAACCACGGAAAACCACTTCGAGAATGGCTGAAGTGGAGATCGAACCCACCTCGATTTATTTTACCTCCCGAGGCTGAGTTTACCCCGTTCTAGACCTCTTACTACTTTTCAAACATTTCGTGGCAGAGCAGTTAATCGAACCCGGGCCTCCCGGGGGGGGGGGGGGGGCAATCACACTGAACACTATACCACAGAGGCAGACCCCAGTTCCGCTGATTTTATTTTTATCCTGAAGTGAGTACGCCTGAGTTCTGAGTTAGACCGGAACATTAGTAAATATCAGTAATATATGAGGAGAGTAGAGTTAGCTGTTTGCTCATATTGAAAACTGTTAACTTAAATCTTGGATATTAAAAATATACAGCCAGCATGACGTAAAAATGAGTGTTTCCAAGATGAAAGTGATGTTGGTCGGAAGAAACATTTCTTATTTTTTATTATTTTAAAATTATGCTTTACGTCGCACTGACACAGGTAGGTCTTATGGTGATGATGGGATAGGAAAGGGCTAGGAGAGGGAACGGACGATCGTGTTCCGAATTAAGGTACAGCCTTCTTTTGCCTAGATTGATAATGGGAAACCACTGTAAACCAGATTTGGGGCTGCCAACGGTTGGGTTGGAACCCACTATCTCGTGAATGCAACCTGACAACTACAGGATCCAAATCGCGCAGGCACCCGGTTGGTGAGATAAGTGAATGCGAAATAAGAAACATGAAGGAGGAACTGTCTTTCATTTAAGTACTATGGATATACGAATGATGTGCAAAAGTTAATGAAGTAAATGATAACGAAATGGAGTATGGCTTTTACTGCCGGGAATGTCCGAGGACAAGTTCGGCTCCCCACGCGCAGGTCTTTTGATTAGACTCCCGTAGGCGACCTGCGCGTCGTGGTGGTGGTGGTGGTGGTGGTGGTGGTGGTGATGAAATGATGATGAAGAGAACACATACACCCAGCCCCTGTGCTGGCTAAATTAAGCAATTATGGTTAAAATTCCAGTATTTATTTATTTATTTATTTATTTATTTATTTATTTATTTATTTATTTATTTATTTATTTATTTATTTATTTATTTATTTATTTTTATTTATTTATTTATTTATTTGTCTGTACAGAGTTCTCCTCCATTTTCACAGACACTATACATAGGGGTACATAAATGCCTGAACGTGGTTTTTTTTTAATTAATGATTCCATGACCGAATTAAATTGTCATGCAAGCATGAATAAATGAATGAACACTTCTCTCCCAGTCACGGATAGCCACCAACTGAGGAGAGAGCATTCGGTTCGCAGGATAAATGCATGGATGGGATTATGCATAACTACTGCCCGGTCGTGTTATCCACCCCTGATGAGAAAAGGTGCCACCTTCCCAAGGATAACACGTCCGGTCCTTTCTCTTGAGGCCCAAACGGAAGACCCCACCTGATCTAATAGCTGTCAAACACTAATTTCTCACCATTCCCTAATTTCTGCGAGGCACACGTAAGCGGAAATCCCGCTCCCCATGTGCCCCCCTCCCTATTCTTCTTTCTCTGTTGCATTTAGGTCACTCTACATATTCGATTGGGATAGGCCCGTCCTATCCCGTCCTACTTCGGTTATAGCCTTTCATAAGTGTATTAATTAATGAATTAATTGGCTATGATTCCCTGCCTAAAATAGTGCCCTTTGCACAGGCGGATCACCATTCCACATGCAAGGGCCACGCCTACGATTATCTACATGAATGTATGAATAAATGAATTAATTAATTAATTAATTACTAATTCCCTAACTGTATTGAGAAAACATGTATGGATGGAGTTAAAATTCCAGTACCTGCCGGTTATCGAACCCGGGATCCTTGTGACCAAAGGCCAGCACGCTAACCATTTACCCATGGAGCCGGACGGTTAATGAAGTGAATTCTCAGTTATGATTTTGGAAACAGGAAGCCAAGTTACACAAATAATTATTTTCTCATAATTAATCTTCCATTTCATATGCATACGTAGGTGTGCAGCCTGTTTGTTACAATGTCTCAAGCCTCTCACTGAAGATAACTCCCTATCCTACTCTACAGATAGACCAGTAATGAGAGAAAACTGACTTAAGTACAGCGTGGTTGTTATTTATCGTACCACCGACACTTAAAGGTCACTTGCCGACGACCGTATACAACAGGGTTAGGACAGGGAAGTAAAAGGCCATGGCGATAATTACGGCACAGCTCCAGCATTTGACTCATGTGAATATGGACACCACCTAGCTTACTGTACCGTACTGTAGGATGGTGGTGGTGGTGATTATTGTTTTAAGAGGAAGTACAACTCGGCAACCATCTTCTATACGACACTAATCAGAGAGAAAAAATGAAAGGGGTCCGACACTTCGAAAAATGAAGGTATCGGCCAAAGGAAGATAAGGGCTACGAAGGGCGTGAAAATGAAAGACTCCCTAGCCCTTGCAAACCTAATACCGTTGGGGTCGGAAAAGAACAAGAGTTGACCAAGAGAGGTCGGATAGTATAGATGAAAGTGAGGAGCCTGGCACAAGTAAGTGGAAACAATGCCACGACTCAGATAAGGGCCCGTGGTCGCCAACCCACGTTCCAAAATTCAGAGCCCCTGGGGCCCCTTTTAGTCGCCTCTTACGACAGGCAGGGGATATCGTGGGTGTTATTCTACCGCCCCCACCCACAGGGGGACGTACTATAGGAATGTATGTTTGCATGACATATTTACTCGCTCCTACAATATGATGCATTTAAGGTTCAGTGTAGAAAAATGAACTCAACAAAAAAAATTGTTCTGTTGGACTGTATAGCCTATCAATATGTAGCTAGGAGGCGTGACCAGTCTTAAAAAAAATAATGGGTAGGATGAGTATTGTCACATTTGCGGTTTTGGCACCGCAGTGACGATATGCCATTGCCTACTTTTAATATCTTACGACGATATTTTGTACAAACTGAACATATATCGACGATAAATACGTGTTATGAACCATTAAATAATGGTTATTTATCTGTAGAAAGGAAGGTGTTTGTATTGCTGACATATCGTCGCTCCACGAGCAAAATCTCGTATCCGACAATGCTCTTCTTATCCATCATTCTCCTTAAGACTGGTAACGCCTCCCAGCAACATGTGGACATGCAGTCATCAGAACAAAGTTCATTTTGTTCATTTTCCTATGAATATGTGCAGAGGAAAATTTATTAATCATAAATACATTATATTGTAAGAGTGCGTAAATACGTCTTGTAAACATTCATTCCCAAAGTATGGTACGCTAAGGCTCATTTTCCTTTACACATTACCATAGGGAAGTGAACAGAACGAAAATTGCTCTGATGGACTAAATATCCACATCGATGGCTTTCTTTTAAAACCTCGTATGTCCAAATGTTCTTCCTACCCATTATATTCCTTAAGGACTCGTCACGCCTCCCGGTCGTACGTTGATATGTAGTCCATCAGAATAATTTTCGCTGTGTTCATTTTCCTAAAAGGAAAATTGACCTTACCGTACCGTATTGTAGGGATGTTGTTTGCATAGCGAATTTCCACACTCCTACAGTGTGATCTATTTAAGGCTCATTTTCCTTTACACACCAGTACAGGAAAATGACCATAACGAAAATTATTCTGATGGACTGCATATAAATATGTGATTGGGAGGGGTGGCCAGTCTTAAGGAATATATATAATGGGTTGGAAGAGGTACATGGTATTATAACTAGGCTACGGATGTTCAAAATACGGTTGCACTTGGCTGAAACGACTCTAGTGATTTGTTAGTCGTAGTTGGTAGACGACTGCTGGGCGAGCAGTGGCCATATCAGTCGATCGAGTACAGGCACGACATGAATTTGGCATTACTGACAGGGTAAGGTGGAATTTCAAGAGAATAATTTACTACAAATGCGAAATTAATTGGACGAGATCAGAATGGAATGCGTGCTGATTGTTCAGAGGCTAGTGACGTTAGATCGAAAGGAACAACTGTATCAACCAAAACTGATCGACTAACAGAGTAATCACAGATTAAGTGCGCTACTGTTTCTGGCAACAGGGCCGGATGACAAAGTAGTAGTTCCTGGCATGACGGTGTACGATTAGTTTTTGAATACGTAATACCTATTCTCTTCCAACACCTGCAAAGAACAACTATTAGTGTTATAATGTGGCCAGGAAGATGTCACAGACATAGCAAACGTTAATAAGTTTGGAACGTACGGTGATAAACAGACTGGGGAATAAAAATAAAGTAAGACCAATTACAGTAGGACGATAATTAAAATGCCGGTTGGGCGTACACAGGATACAAGAATGAATATTTAAAATAGCGGAACCCAGGAGTTATAAGGAGCGGAGATGGACGTCATTGAACAAACAAGTTCCACGCGTGCACGTACGTAGCTTTGAGCAAAGGCAGCTGAAGTAAACCATGTCATACAGGAAATTGGAGCACACTCCAGTCTGCTACCCCCAGGGCACAAACATACCGTACCTTATAACTGGAACTAATTCGAACTTGATCGACATCTCATGCCTAGAGACAAAATTGATATATTTTTTATTCCGTTTTGGAATATCCTAATTTCTTGTCGGAAAATAAGTCAGTGTTATGTTTAACAACCTGCATCGATGTAGAACAACAGGTATTTCATTAAGTAATGTGAGAGAGCTCCCGCACAGCTTCACAATTTTTGAGATGATAACAGATTTCGAATTCACTACTTTCTCTCCCAGACCAGTGAATGTGGGATTGCTGACATGATCTGTCATGTTTCTACGCTTACGATTCGATGTAAAACTAGAGATATTTTGTCCACGATTACGACATCAAGGGACACGTAAAATGATAAGCTGTATTTGTATGATTGGAAATAAGGGGACATCCATTTCACAATAAATAATAATAAATGGCAAATAATCACGTTAAAACTTGTTATGACTTAAAGGTCGACAGGAAGGAAACATTTTATATGTCTATGGCTTCTTTTAAAACCTCGTATATCATAATGCATTTGCTATCCATTATATTATTCCTTAAGACTGGTCACGCCTCCCAGCCACGAATGGACATGCAGTCCAGCAGAACAATTTTCGTTGTGTTCATTTTCCTACACTAAATTGAAAAGGAAAATGGACCTTACCACCATACCGTATTGTAGGGATGTTTTTCTTGCATGGCGAATTTACTAAATTCTGCGGCATAATATATTTAAGGCTCATTTTCCTTTACACGCTAGCATAGGAAAATAAATACAATGAAAATTATTCTGATGAGCTGCATATAAATTGTGACCCGTCTTAAGGAATACAGTATAATAGGTAGTAAGAGCATTGGGACATACGAGGTTTTGAAAGAAAGCCATCGACAAGTTATATCGAAAGGAAAAGGCTTAATTGTAAACAAAAAATCATGAATTCCTGAATTATAGACTAAATCGTCCTCTGAGTATTACAAGTAGGTAACTTAATAATAGCTTTATGGCAGAAAACAGACTTGAAAATTTCCTTCAAACCTAGTGCTCTGCTGCAGACAAAAATTCAGAAGAATTGCAATGACTTAGTGTTTTGTTGTATAATAAGATCAATTTTCATAAATGATCTTTTGAAATTAAAAATATCTAGTTGTTACACTCGTCTGAAATTGGCGAGAAGTTCATTTACACTCTTGTGAATTTTCTTAAGAGTAAATACACAGTTTTAAACGCATTTTGTTGTTCCACAAAGTTACAAACTCGCTTAACACTTGTAGAAAATGCAAGAATCTTTCATAATTGGTTTCCTGAAGTGCATTTCATTAACATTTTATAAAACTGATATAAAAAGTGCAGGGAAGAGCCACTTCATTTACTCGCTGTCAGATCAAGCTTAGTCTCCACCACCTAGTTTCACTGTCCCTTCCTTAGGTGAAGGTTTTTATAAAACGGTTGGTACTCTGGAGTTAGAGCTGAAGAAGCTGACATGAACGGAGAAAACAGAGTATCGTACATTTCCTTTGATGCAGGCTGGATATAGCCTCCGTGGCTCAGGCGGCAGCGCACCGGCTTCTCACAGGTGGATTCCGTGGTTCTAATTCCGATTATTCCATGTGAGATTTGTGCTGGACAAAGCGGAGGCGGAACTGGTTTTTCTCCGGGAACTCCGGTTTTCCCAGTCATCTCATATTCCAGCGACGAACTCCGGTATCATTTCATTTCATCTGTCAGTCATTAATCATTGCCTCAGAGGAGTGCGACAGGCTTCGGTAGACGACACATTTCGTATTCTGGCCGCTAGATGGGGGCTTCATTCATTTCATTCCTGACCCGATTGAATGACTGGAAACAGGCTGTTGATATTTCATAGGCTGAAGAGACGTATACAAGGGCTTGATGTTTGACACTGAACGCCTACTGATGTTTCTTGCTCCTTTATTACTGTGTAGATCACGATAGCCACTGGTACGCCATGTAAAAGGTAGCATTAGTCTGCGGTTCTTTCTCCCTTAGAACACGTAAGGAACCCAAGGAACCTGCACAAAATGAAAAATTTTTGCCTATAATTTGGTAGCTGTTTGTTAGATTTTTTAAAAGTATGAAATAAGATTCGATTATATTTCTGAATAAAAAAATAGGTAAAATAATGAAATGAAATGAAATGAAATGAAATGGCGTATGGCTCTTAGTGGCGGGAGATCCCAGGACGGGTTCGAGTCGCCAGGTGAAGGTCCTTTGATTTGAAGCTCGTAGGCGACCTGCGCGTCGTGATGAGGATGAAATGATGATGAAGACAACACATAGGCCTATACTCAGCCCCCGTGCCAGGGAAATTAACCAATGATGGTTAAAATTCCTGACCCCGCCGGGAATCGAACCCGGGACCCCTGTGACCAAACATCAGCACGCTACCCATTTAGCCATGGAGCCGGACATAACGAAATAATTTGCTTGAGAACACTTGCTAACGCTTATGAGGAATTAATTTACTACTGGCCGGTATCTGACGCTAAACTACAAAGAGCTGATTAAACCATCTTCTTCCCTCTGGAACCCATAATTACAATACGACACTTACTGAAAAGACATACATATATCTCCCTTGTTCACTGTTTATAGTATGAAATGAGCGCAGCCAGGCACAAACAATGCATGCATAGGCCTACCCGCCGTCGATAGTCAGCGGTAATGTAGACATCTCACTTTTCTCAGCCGATACTACTTGCACAATCCTCTCAAGATAATCACTCGTAGCATTGAAAATATGCCCTAGAGATATCCAGCTGTAGCATCAGACAGAATACATCAAGCAGCTAAGCAGAATGTACAACTCAAAACGTGAAACAATTGCGTTACCTACGTTTAGTAGAAAAGTGACGAAATAATTTAGTATAGTGTTTGTGCAAAAAAAAAAAAAAAAATCCAAATATTGAGAGAGTTTGAAAGCAACCATTCCAGATTCCAGACCAGTCACTTCCTTAAACTTCACAATATCCGAGTCCAATTTCTGCCGTTGTATGTTGTTCTTAACAATCACTATTCTTTGTGTCCGACTCGTTGTCTGAATGGTCAGCCTTCGGTTCAGAGGATCCCGGGTTCGATTCCTGGCCGGGTTGGGGATTTTAACCTTCGTTCGTTAATTCCAATGGCCCGGGGGATGGGTGTTTGTGCTGTCCCTAATATCCCTGCAACTCACACACCACACTTAACACTATTCTCCACCACAATAGCACGCAGTTACCTACACATGGGAGATGCCGCCCACCCTCATCGGAGGGTCTGCCTTACAAGGGCTGCACCCGGCGAGAAATAGCCACACGAACTTATTTAACCATTTTTGTTTTCTAGTTCTCACTCAGTATCCCTTTCTTTTCCTTTTTATTTACCCAGTCGAATTTATTATGCTTCGTGTTACACAAAAGCATAGGAAAATGAACACAACGAAAATTGTTTCGATAGACTGCATATCCGTATGCGGTTGAGACCAGTCTTAAGGAAAATAATGGATGTCAGATACGTAGTATTATAACCAGGCCATCTATTTGTTTCTAACTGGATGAGTCGACAATTTGAAAACGCAGTCTTAATGTAATTTCCAAAAAATTGTAGTATGCTTGAACCGATAATTCTACGATGAAAAAAAAAATAATAATTCCGAATATTTATTTCAGCTGCAAACAACTTTTTTGAGAGTAGCCGTGCTTTTATTTTATGAGCCTCGCTGTCTCGTGGGAACGAACTCTCCGTGACGAGCGAGCCACGAGCTCGTGAAATACCGGGATACTTCGGTGGACCTCGAGTACTGGATAATTTGTCAATTTCGAAAAATCCTTCATAACGAGAGATTTTGGCGACGTGGTAAATCCAGGAATAAAGGACCTAAATTAGTTATAAACCGTATGTGAAGATGAAATCCCCAGAGTAAATATAAATGCAGTTACGTCTGGAGGAGAGTGCATCCTGCTCGCGGATTCTGTGGCACATGGCAAAGTCAATTTCCTGAAGAAGATGCCGCGAAACTCCAGGGCAGAAATAATTCATTTCGCCCGTTGCAAGTACGGGAAAAATACGAAATTAACACCATGGTGAATTATAAAAATGTCCGAAGTTATGGAATAAATTTCAAGAAAATTGGTCCAGTGGATGTGGAATTAGCAGATTACATAACCAAGCCTCGTAGAGGGGGTGGCGTCCCTCCCAGAGGGTATAAAAGAAACCCCCCTCCGCATATTTTACACACTCAGTTTGATTGTCTGAACGGCGAAGCCCACGTCATTCGTCTGCAAGAAGTGTGGGGTTTTGTTCTCAAAGTAACTTGTTACATATTCGTGTCGATGGTTCAAGTAGAATATTAAATGGAAGGTGATAGAAATTTTCCTCAACTGCCGCCGATGAAAACTTTGAAGGTTTAGGTATTTGGTTAAAATACGTAGCTGAGTTTCTCTCTGTGTTGCAACTATGTGCGTTTAATATTTGTCAAGGGTGAAGTCTGGAGGCTGGCCACGAGGTCTGATTTTCTTATCTGTTTGGAAAACCTGGCTAGCAGTAGTGTAAACGACAGCAGGGTCCTGGGAAAACTGTGGCAGTCGCCATTTGAGAGGCGTGCTCGTCGCATGTTAAACGCCGAGAAAGTGCGGTATTTGCGGTGTTAATCGACACCTAGTATAAAATCACTAAGCTTAAGTTGTATATATAATTAGATGATGTCAAATGTAGCCATGGAAGGCTAACCACGAGGTCATCTGGCTAAATGCAGCCAGAATCCAGGATGATGACTACGATTACAGGTCTGTAAATATATTTGTATCAATGTTGTAGTTAGAATTTGTTTGTCCCAATAAATGTTCAGTGCGTGTGTCGAATTTCTATTTAATAATGATCAGGCGAAGATATTCCATTTCTGGTCGTCGTGTGAAACTCTCCAGGGCTGCAAAATTCACGTCGAGAAAGTACTAAATGCGAAGTTTAAATAATGTGTTAATATTCTTTGGGATATTGTTCAAATTGAGTAAAATTAGGAAGGTGATAACAATCATGTAGTCGTGGTGAATGTCTTAATTTCGAATATCGCATGAGTTCAGAAAATTTTTGTCGAAATAATAATAATAATAATAATAATAATAATAATAATAATAATAATAATAATAATAATAATAATAATAATATTTACCGCGGTATAAAATGTTTCTATGTTAAAAGTGTATTTAACAGTTATGTTCAATAAGGTTTGCGTTTGTCTGGAAATCCAGTGAGGTCCGATAAAGTTATAGTTATTCATGGGAAGTTAAATTTTGTGACATCGTGTACTATATGTCGGTGATATAGGAAATCATGGTGTGTTGATGTATTCCTGAGGTCCGAAAATTGTACTAAAAATAAATGAAAAAGGATTTTTATAAACGTTGTTTGTCACGAGAGGATTGAGGTTTGAATAATCTTGGAACAGAAGAAAAGGGATGGTGTCGAAATGATATGTTGAGATAAGTTGTATAGATGTTGAAGGCAGAGGAAGCCTGTATTTCATGTGTAATACCGCCGTGAGAGGCGATGAGAATCAATTTTTGAGACAGGCTATATATATTTGCTGATGGCGAAGAATTTTTGAGACAGGCTGTATATTAAATGTGATATTTCTGAGGCAGGCTGTAGTATATTCCGCTAACAATCCGGAACAGCTGACCAGGTGAAGGTTGGTTCGAAATTAGTGCTCTCTTACGCACATTATGATTTCAAGTTAAGATCCCCAGTGAAAAACAATTTCTGTTGAAGATTGTAGCTCTTGACAGTAAAATCCAAGTGACTAGTTTACGTAAAGTCAGCATAATGAATATTATGGTATACGACCTCAAGGGTAGAAGAGCATTCTGAATACACGGTTGGCGTTATGTGACTGTAATGACAAATTTCCACTCAAAAAATTTCATAATTATGAGACGATAATTTATCATTAAACCGGAAACATTGTGGGATGAGATATTGAACGTTCTTAAAGCGATAGTTTGGCTGTGTAGACTCATTGAATTTCGCTTCACTGGATAGTTTATGGATATGGATATTTGGAATAGTGAGATGGTAGGCGATTTGAGGGCCTCACCCTAGAATTATAGTGTGGATTTTTGCGGTGGTGATGATTATTGTTTTGGCGATATTCACGTAATGTTGGACGTGTGTTGAAAATCATTATTATTTTTCCAAACTTCATTGTGTATGTCGAGATCGTGTTTGAGTTGTGGATTGCTTGCCACGCGTTATTTATTTTCTATTTCACGTTTTATTAACAAGATAGGAACTTAGTTGCAAATCCCGACTTGCGTTCATTCTGTGGCAAGATTTGTTTCATTGCGTGTTATTAGTTTCGACAAGGTTTACAGCTAAAATATCTAAGAGTGTGTTTGAAGTTACGATTTCGTCTGACATTCTACAGGAAGCGTAGATAACCCAATTTCCACTCGACAATAGATTTAGGACGCCACATGTTATCCTAGGAGTATACTGATGATGAGACGTCCTAGTTCACGCTCAACGATAGGTTTAGGAAGGTGTGTGTATGTACATAGAGGTTAGTGTTACGGCGAGTATCCATTAGGTAGGCCCGATGATAGGTTTAGGGTGTCGGCTGTATATACTCAAGTCTTAGATTAGGTGTTTTTGCGAAGTGACTTGAGCGATGGTAGTGTCTGCAGTAGTGTATGCAATGCGAAGCGTGTTAGCTAAGTAATATTGATGCCATGTTTTGCGCACAGCCCTTACTAGCTGGAATGTGTTTACCTAAGATTATTGAACCACTAGTGGCATGAACGTGAGGGTTGTCCAATATTGGGTACTGAGCTAACGGTGATTTGAATATTATTGCAGTTCGGCACGCGTGTTTTGGGTTCATTGAACTTTAGTATTTTATTTTATTTATGGACTTAATTGTTTTGTCGTTATGACGTCCGACTGCTTTGCTAGGGTGCGCGTTGACACTCAGCTTATTTGTGTGAGACTTGAGTTACGAATGCGGGATCTATTCGTCAGCCGGTAATATGTTTTATATTTCAGTTTATTCCGTTCTTTCATTTTTATACGTAGTTGATTGTGGTCGATCAATAACTTTGTAGCTAGTTTGTTGGGACAAACAATAAATAGATGGATCTGTAATGGTAGTCGTTGTTGTAAAGGAAAGAACTCTTGTATTTTTATTTTATTTTACCATGCGGACTTGTAATTTTATTAAGCGTAACGTAACCATTTATAACCTGAAAGTTGGTTTTATAATAATATTTTTCAAGTGATTTACCACTTTTATTTAACTTCAGTGTTTGGCATTTCTTCTAAATGCGTCATAAATAAGTGTTTCCTGCATTTCGCAGTTTTGTTCCTTCAGAACGACGTAACGTAAGAACCTCTCGGATAGAGTTGTTGCTGATTCCTTCTGAACAGCTGTTTGGGTGATGCACGTTTCAGCATCGGGATTATTTTATAACTTAAGGGTGTCGCTAGATGACAATACATGGTGGAATTTTTTTTAAATTGTGAATGCTGTAGTGAACACCATGCTTTCCAATAATATTTCGCAACCTATCCAAAGCAACTGATAGTCAATTTGGTTCGATTAAGGGTCCATTCGGCGGGTGTTCCCATATCCGACAGGGTATTTGACTGATGGATAACCTTAATTAAGAGTAAATCTGGAACTCTATTTGTTGAAGGTCAGATTTTCCACGGATTGTGTGGATTAATTCTCAGTTATCGTTTGGATTAATAGGTGCCCGATTTTCAGGTTTTCTTTTCACTTCTCAGTTTCGCCGTCCACTAATCTGTTATATTTCTACTTTTCTCCGAAGAAAATTCTTCGATACTGTGATCAACAAAACAAACGCAATGCAATGATTGAATTTTTCTTGATCAAGGATTTTATAGAAATGATTTTTTGTGCAGTTAATTGATTCAATAAAAGTTAGTAAGAACATATTTGCTTCTCATTTCAAGTAGTTAGGCTCTGTTCTGAACCCCATCGTTTGGTTAAGATCGTGACCGAATTATTCCCGCTACGACCCCAAGATTTAAGAGTTCGATATTGCTCTGCTGCAGCAGCTGTGGCCGAGCAACGATGGAATGATAAGTCAAGGGTTCATGCTGTGTGATAGAACTATATTACAATAATAGCAATTATCACAATCATGATAATTTCTATTTTCTTTTTTTCCATTAGGATCTTCTAGGGACCACGTGACAATTTCAATGTTTCATCCTTTATTGTTCCTTATTCTTTCTCCAGTTTTTCATCTGATCACTATGCCTCCTTGTTCTCTCCTAGTTCCATTTAGAGCCTGTTTTCTTTCCCTCCCGACCTTGGAATCCTACCATTTTTACCAATTTATTTTAAAAATACCTCTCTCTCTCTCTCTCTCTCTCTCTCTCTCTCTCTCTCTCTCTCTCTCTCTCTAGTGCCCCTTCTTCTTTCATATTGTTTCTTTCCAAATCTTTCTTTACTTTATGAACCCAAGTTGTTGTTGACTTCCTGTTCAAAGATATTTGAACATCTGTTTGGTTAATCTGTTGCCATTCATTCTATCTGAATGTAGAAAATAATATAAATCGCCTATTCCGCATATTTGTTTACTTTCTTTACATTTACAAGTCTTTATAAATAAATAAATAAATAAATAAATAAATAAATAAATAAATAAATAAATAAATAAATAAATAAATAAATAAATAAATAAATAAATAAATAAATCAATGATCTGCATCTAGGTTGGTCGCCCATGTGGCAGATATCCTATCGAATGTTTACCTCACATTTATATTTATTTATAATAGTTTACCTAGCTTTTTCTTAACTCTTCCAGTCCCGGTTACAGTATACTTTATATCTAATTCATTCGATTACTGTTCAAAGACGTATTAGGGAATAGAGGAGTTCTCTACCTTGCTAGAGACCCCTATGATTTATCTTTGTTTCTCAATTGGTTGAAGTGGTATCTACCAACCCATGAATGAATTATGAAAATAAACAACGATCATGCTGTTGATGAAAGTAATTGGAAAAATTATATTCTTTATTTTTAACATTTTGTTTCGTTTAGGATAAAATTCTGTTTGGAGGTTATAGAGAAATGTTTAATTAGAATATAGTGTGCTTATTAATTATATTTAGTATTTTGGTTCATGTTTGTGGGTTACTGTAGTCACGTCCTAGTTCGTGAACCATGGGCAACGGCTGAGTGACCTAGTAAGTGGTCCTGAGAGTCGGGATACCAGTTGCTATGGAATGGGAGTGGGCATCTCGGACATATTCCGAGTCCTGGCCCTCCTTGTGCTCAGGCGGCTAGGACTATACGATCCACCGGTGGTCCATAACCCGTTAGAGGAGAGATCCTCACTTGGACTATGTGTAAGTAGGGTAGCATCCTGCTTCATGAATCTACCGAGCTCAGAACAGTTTAACCAAGCCTCGGACCTATGGGAGTAACGGAGTCCCACTCTCATTTGACAGCCGAGGGACTCCTTGGAAACAACTTGGCGAACGAAACGGAATTCGATGGGGAGCTATCAATATTAATGGGGCTTATGGAAGAAAGAAAGTAGAACTGGCTGAGTCAGCAAAGAGGATGCATCTGGATGTGCTAGGAGTAAGTGATATTCGGGTAAGGGGAGATAACGAGGAAGATACAGGAGATTATAAAGTGTACTTGACGGGTGTTAGAAAGGGAAGGGCAGAGTCTGGGGTAGGGCTCTTTATCAGGAATACCATTGCACGGAACATAGTTTCTGTTAGGCACGTAAATGAGCGAATGATGTAGGTAGATTTGTCATTTGGAGGAATTGGGACTAGAACTGTCTGCGTGTATTCACCATGTGAGGGTGCGGATGAGGATGAAGTTGACAAGTTTTATGAAGCATTGAGTGACATCGTGGTGAGGGTCAACAGCAAAGATAGAATAGTGCTAATGGGCGATTTCAATGCGAGAGTTGGGAATAGAACTGAAGGATACGAAAGGGTGATTGGTAAATGTGGGGAAGATATGGAAGCTAATGGGAATGGGAAGCGTGTGCTGGACTTCTGTGCTAGTATGGGTTTAGCTGTAACGAATACATTCTTCAAGCATAAGGCTAATCACCGCTACTCATGGGAGGCTAGGGGTACCAGATCCATAATAGACTATATCTTAACAGACTTCGATTTCAGGAAATCTGTTAGGAATGTACGAGTTTTCCGCGGATTTTTAGATGATACAGACCACTATCTGATCTGTAGTGAACTAAGTATCTCTAGGCCTAGGGTAGAGAAAGTGAAATCTGTCTGCAAACGAATAAGGGTAGAAAATCTCCAGGACGAGAACATTAGACAGAAGTACATGGATATGATTAGTGAGAAGTTTCGAACAGTAGACAGTAAGCAGGTTCAGGATATAGAAAGTGAATGGATGGCATACAGGGATGCTGTAGTAGAAACAGCAAGGGAATGCCTAGGAACAACTGTGTGTAAAGATGGGAAAAGGCGAACATCTTGGTGGAATGATGAAGTGAGAGCAGCTTGTAAACGTAAAAAGAAGGCTTATCAGAAATGGCTCCAAACAAGTGCCGAGGCAGACAGGGAGTTGTACGTAGATGAAAGAAACAGAGCGAAACAAATAGTTGTTGAATCCAAAAAGAAGTCCTGGGAAGATTTTGGTAACAACCTGGAAAGGCTAGGTCAAGCGGCAGGGAAACCTTTCTGGACAGTAATAAAGAATCTTAGGAATGGAGGGAAAAAAGAAATGAACAGTGTTTTGAGTAATTCAGGTGAACTCATAATAGATCCCAAGGGAATCACTGGAGAGGTGGAGGGAATATTTTGAACATCTTCTCAATGTAAAAGGAAATCATCCTGGTGGTGTTGTGAACAGCCAAGCTCATGGGGAGGAGGAAAATGATGTTGGTGAAATTATGCTTGAGGAAGTGGAAAGGATGGTAAATAAACTCCATTGTCATAAGGCAGCAGGAATCGATGAAATTAGACCTGAAATGGTGAAGTATAGTGGGAAGGCAGGGATGAAATGACTTCATAGAGTAGTAAAATTAGCATGGAGTGTTGGTAAGGTACCTTCAGATTGGACAAAAGCAGTATTTGCACCTATCTACAAGCAAGGGAATAGGAAGGATTGCAACAACTATCGAGGTATCTCATTGATTAGTATACCAGGCAAAGTATTCACTGGCATCTTGGAAGGGAGGGTGCGATCAGTCGTTGAGAGGAAGCTGGATGAAAACCAGTGTGGTTTCAGACCACAGAGAGGCCGTCAGGATCAGATTTTCAGTATGCGCCAGGTAATTGAAAAATGCTACGAGAGGAATAGGCAATTGTGATTATGTTTTGTAGATCTAGAGAAAGCATATGACAGGGTACCGAGGGAAAAGATGTTCACCATATTGGGGGACTATGGAATTAAAGGCAGATTATTAAAATCAATCAAAGGCATTTATGTTGACAATTGGGCTTCAGTGAGAATTGATGGTAGAATGAGTTCCTTGTTCAGGGTACTTACAGTTGTTAGACAAGGCTGTAATCTTTCACCTTTGCTGTTTGTAGTTTACATGGATCATCTGCTGAAAGGTATAAAATGGCAGGGAGCGATTCAGTTAGGTGGAAATGTAGTAAGCAGTCTGGCCTATGCTGACGATTTGGTCTTAATGGCAGATTGTGCCGAAAGCGTACAGTCTCATATCTTGGAACTAGAAAATAGGTGCAATGAGTATGGTATGAAAATTAGCCTCTCGAAGACTAAATTGATGTCAGTAGGCAAGAAATTCAACAGAATTGAATGTCAGATTGGTGATACAAAGCTAGAACAGGTCGATAATTTCAAGTATTTAGGTTGTGTGTTCTCCCAGGATGGTAATATAGTAAGTGAGATTGAATCAAGGTGCCGTAAAGCTAATGCAGTGAGCTCGCAGCTGCGATCGACTGTATTCTGTAAGAAGGAAGTCAGTTCTCAGACAAAACTATCTTTACATCGGTCTGTTTTCAGACCAACTTTGCTTTACGGGAGCGAAAGCTGGGTGGACTCAAGATATCTTATTCATAAGTTAGAAGTAACAGACATGAAAGTAGCAAGAATGATTGCTGGTACAAACAGGTGGGAACAATGGCAGGAGGGCACTCGGAATGAAGAAATAAAGGCTAATTTAGGAATGAACTCGATGGATGAAGCTGTACGCATAAACCGGCTTCGGTGGTGGGGTCATGTGAGGCGAATGGAGGAGGATAGGTTACCTAGGAGAATAATGGACTCTGCTATGGAGGGTAAAAGAAGTAGAGGTAGACCAAGACGACGATGGTTAGACTCGGTTTCTAACGATTTAAAGATAAGAGGTATAGAACTAAATGAGGCCACAACACTAGTTGCAAATCGAGGATTGTGGCGACATATAGTAAATTCACAGAGGCCTGCAGACTGAACGCTGAAAGGCATAACAGTCTATAATGATAATGTATGTATGTATGTTTTGTATCTCTAGACTCGTAATATCCATGTATATTAGCATATACAGTATAGTGTAGAGTACATGTGGTCTCAAGTGTTTTAAATAGTGTGACCGAGTTTACTGTCTTTCATAAAGTTATATTTATATACCTGTTAATTTCTAGTACAGTGGGAGAAGGTTCAGCTTTTTATACTCTACATTTTCCCTTACAAATGTAAAATAAACTTTGTTCCTGTCCTCTGAGTTCCCTAAAAATATATATTTGTGTTTACACTCAGGCTCATCAAGAAGTTAAATGAACCCAAGCGATGTTGATACGATTTTGAAGTTGTTGGAGAATGAAGATGTGTTTGATGGGGAAGAACTAGCCAGTGATAATGATGAGGATGAACCACAAAATCTACACCAGCCACAAATACAGCGCATGATGAACCCGAGTGACGTAGGCCCATAATCAATCATGATTTGATCGGTAAAATAATATGAGACATTTATTGAAATACAGAGGAGTGTGTTTGAAAATGTTTCGTTTAGGTAATGTCGAAATCAGAGCGAAGGAAGGACGACAGACTGGAGCCTGACGGATTAGCTCAACCCGACAACTTTTAGCTACTTCACAGCAGGGAATATCATTAGTTGGCGTACAAGGAAATACAGAGTCCACAAATAAGTCTTGGTCAGAAAGAGGAAGGGGGGAGAGTCATACAAAGAAAACCCACCACATGAGTAAGACCTTGGGATATTTTTGGTAGGACGGAAATTCCATGACCTCATGGAAAAGTACAGCGGCTGAGTGTACGTTCGCTAGCCTAAGTTCGAGCAGGTGGAGATTTAAATCACGTGACCGCTTGCCGGCCAATAGTAAAAATTTGATGGGAGACTCAGTGATACCATCTTAAGGAATGATGGATGAGATATTTTCGTAACTACAAAAGTATTCAGTAATAAATTAATATGAGTACGCGGATGGATGTAATGAATTTATTAGATGTCACGCATGGAAAAATAATCAATACTTATTGGCAAATTAATTAAATTGAAGGCTGGATTTCTTGGAAACCGGACAGCTTGAATCTCATTGGCTGAAAGAAGACCACGTTGTCAGGGACGCTTACGAAGGCGCGAAATGTGAGGAGCGAAATCCATCCATATCTCCTAAATCTGTGATCACCTGGAGTTCATATTTTATCCAGCAGATATGCTAGCGGAGTGGATTAATTTGATGTAAATTTTAACTTCCAATTCGGAGCGCAAGTACCGATATTAAAAATCCACCCCCTCCCTAAGGGGCATGACGTCAACAAATCCGCGGGAAAAAGGCTTCATCCATATATACGGAGCTGAATTGACGGTCGCCAGCCACTTGTCTTGAATCGTTGGAGCTGAATTGACGGTCGCCAGCCACTTGTCTTGAATCGTTGGAGCTGAATTGACGGTCGCCAGCCACTTGTCTTGAATCGTTGGAGCTGGATTGACGGTCGCCAGCACACGTGAATTGAATATCGGGAGTTGAACTGTTGGTCGCCGGTAACTTAGAATTCTACGGACGTACAGTCATTTAATGGCGCGAGCATCCGCCAGTGTTTGTAAAGTGTGATCGCGCTCAAGCAACATGTTAAATCTGGAAATAGTTAACGTAGGATAGTGTTTGTTATTTATGAATAATCAGTGACGTAAAGTAATTACCCTGCAAGAGAGTAGTATAAAATATATCACCATAAGTACGTACATAATAGACTGTGTGACGAACAGTACTTTAAGGAAGTAGTAGCCTGTACTTAGCTATACCGAACCGATGTAATGAACACGTCAAGAATGCCGTATAAATCGGGCGTATCGCGACGGGCGAAATAGTTGACACCTCGTCGTACGTGTCCAGGTCCATTGTGCGGTAGGTGGACGAAGATTAAATAGTGTAAATATATTAAATTCTTGGGTCTAGGATAGAAATTTGTTGTATCCAAATTAAAGTATACAGTGTTAACGTAGTAAATGGTGAAGGTTTGTGGTAATCAAGATATGAGAGTAAAATAATAATGTGCCAGGAAATCTTTTGTGAAACTACGCCATCAAGGATGGAGGAGTAAAACGCAGAGAGGGGCTGGATGAAGCCTCTCGTCTGCAAAGCTGCAATGGAATACCGATAACTAAGATGAGTACTAAACTGTAAAATATATTTGGGAAATGTTATCGTGATGGGAAAAATGGGAATAATTTGATTATACTTGGTTACCTTCTGTAACAAGATGGGTCGCTTAACGACCCCATCCTAAATTTGTAGCACGGACAGTAGTAAATCATAATAATGTAAATAATCGGGTCTTTTATGTATTCAGTTTGTTGGAGATGTAAATTTGTATATATAGTGTAGTACGTTAAGCCATGCATGCATTCATATTTTCTTTGTAGTCGATAATTTTCTTTACATTTGATTTTGATTATGCTAGTTAAATAAGACCCGATATGTGCTTTTATGTTTTGTCAATTTTAACGAGCCATTTAATGACATGGAAGGAAAATCCAGCTTCGCCATACCAAGAGTGTTTTGTTGAAATTAATATGGTCATATTTTCAAAGTGAAGTTGTTAAATTTGTGAGATGCGATTAATATAATATTGCCAAGTAAATCATATTTGGAGTGTTTAGTGCCAGAATAAATTGACTTTGTACAATGGGTTATGCGTTAAACATAATAAGAGTGGACTACCGTATTACAGGCGAAATTATTATTTTTTTAAATATTATTAATAATAATAAATAAATAATATAACTATATTATTTTTGTGAAGATATTTTTTTTAATACGATTTGGAGATAATAATAATTCATGTAATTTATGTGATCAAGTGTTGAGTTTATTGGGAATCATTTAATGACGGGAGGTCGTTTTAATTTGGAATTAAAGTGCGTGATAATTTAATTTGATCGATTAATAATGTTGAAATGTAGATCGGTGTTAATAATCCGTACATGTTAATGAACGTGTGGTTTAAATTACGGTCCAATATTTTTTTACGTATAAATGCCGCGTTTTGAAGTTGCGATTCATTAGCCGGAACATGTAGTGCTAATATTACGAGACCATGATTGTCAAATTTTGGTAAATATAATTTCAAGATGTTACGATTATTTGTGGAGAATGAACTAAAGCATAGATCCAAATGAGATAGAAAATGTGAAAGAATTTGCAGTCAGATAATAAAAGGTCGTACGATGTCCGAAATGAATAAATAAGTCAGTTGATAATTCTGTGAGGAATAAATAAATGAATCGAGGAATATTGAGATAGAGAGGAAAATAAATTCCGTACGAGAGACACTTAGGATATTGATATGAGTGTAAAATGTACGGGCAGTGTCACAGAGAAATACTGAGTTACGCAGCGGGTAGAATTCGAACCCGTGACAGCATGTACGAAATAAATAGACTGCACAGTTATTCGTTGAGATACAACGGATCTAAGGATAATGAGAGTTCAGATTCCACAGAAATGGTCGTATATTGTATTCATTGTAATAACGAGTGAGGACAATCATGATGTCGTGATAATAATAATAATAAATATTGCAGATAAGGGATTGGACCGCCCTAATTAATTGAGCGTGGATAACGATGTTAAACGGGAATCTAATTGAGAATATGCAACCGATAATAATAACAATGTAAGGACGATGTTAAATCACCGCGGTCGGATTAATAATAATTGTCATAATAATAACTGTAATGAGGTCGTTGGTTGATCAGTGGAATGTTTGTAATTGCACCGATATCTTAATATATATGTTTTGGCGCAAGTGACCGGTTCATTAATGATAATAACCTTTTTAAGTGACGTGAATAATAATAATATCTTGAGTCACCTATTCATTAATAATAATAATAACCACGAGAGGGATATAATAATAATAATAACAGTAATAACCACTTGGTGTTTGCATCCCGCATAATAATGACGATATTAATCAAACGTGACAGTGCCAGGAACCGTTGAATAATAATAATAATAATAATAATAATAATAATAATAATAACAATAATAATAATAATAATAATAATAATAATAATAATTTCGAGGATGATAATATCGTGAATTAAATTATTTGGTGACAACATCCCTCTATTCGTCTGTTTGAATAATGAGAATGATAATATTAGAGTCTTTTGGTATCTTTTTATTGTACGGTCTCCGTACGGGACGATGTTACAGTCATACTTGCGTGTTTGTTTACTTCGCTCGCGATGCGAGGGGGGGCCATGGCCACGGTATTTCCCACCGCTTCTCGTTATCTCATCTGTGTCAGTAGTCTACTGAGGCTAACTGGTGACAATTCAGATCACATGTAAAAAAAATGTAAATGCTAATTCATTGGTATGGCATCAGCTGGATATCGTAAGATAGGGACTGTCCGTGGAATCCAGTTTTCGCACTTCACGAGAAACATTACCCAGTCCGAGTACCGGTCTCGGAAAAATGTATATAGCCGGAGTACATCATCTTAGTTAAATCGGGAAGCCGACCGTAACATGGGTTATGCTCGGGCTCCCGATAGAAGGAAGCTATATCCTTGAGTAACGGTTCGATTCAAATGGAATCGATCCGTAAATTATACCTCCAAAATGTCATTTTATTTCAGAAGCAACGCAGCAAGATATTGATACCACTTGCGGTATGGCAAGTGATTTATATATGTAACATGTGTGTAAATTCAAATATTGTTGCCACGTGTATCAAAGTTTTATACGTCAAATGGCGTAATAAACCGCTCCTTCTGGCAAATTATTTCAAAGGAAACCACTCTCATAATCTTTTTATTGTAGTTAGATGATGCCCTTTTTAAAGTAACAGTCACTTCCTAGTCCTATCATGGAGTCCTTAAATTCAAGTTACAATCGAGCCTTCCCCCTTTTAATTTTAAGTTGCTCCGTTCATCCCCGTGTTCTATTATGCCGTTATATTTATATTTGATGATTTAAATAATGAACCGACACCCCTGAGATAAATGCTAGTCTGGGACTCGGGAGGTGGACGGGTGCAAAATGGCTGGCCCAAAGTGGGGCTTTAAGAACGGCAGAGAGGCCAATTTTATTGCTAATCAATTGTAAAATTTTTATATTTTTATATTTTTTTCCAAATTTTATAATTTTAAATTTTTGATTTTTATTAATTGATGACCGCATCACGGTCAAGTGCGTGTTCACTTGTAACGTAGTATCATGCTAGAGTAAGGTTAGTTTCGAACGGAGCTAGATTTGGCTAGTTAGTAATATAATCCATTGCTAATCTCTTCAAGTTTGGCAATGATTCAAAATTCAATAAGCTCGAAGATTTGATGTTTCTCCTTTTTTCCATATGAAATTTAATATTATTTTGGTAATTCAGGACTCCATTTAAATGTCATTGGACATGAGATGAATATTATAAACAGCTGTTTAGGAAGGCTTGAAATGGTAAAAATATTACTGAGCACCAGTTCAAGTTATTAGTTAAAAAGAGGTTGAGATGGTATAAATTAAAATTAACGTATTTCAGGGCAGGAGATTTCCAACTTCATCGTTGTTTTTAATGTTGTTGTTGTAGTTATATTGGAGCGGTTTATTGTGAAATCTTAGGCGCAAGCCAGCATTCAAGTTGAATGACCTGCAAATGTAAACAAGTTCTATAGTCAAAATTTTTTTTTGTTAAATGAAAGTTAGTGTAGGGGTATAATGTCATAGGATAGGGCCTAGACCCAATAGCGTATTCCTTCGTGTGCAGCAAGGCGAGAGGCCGATCGGCCCTTTTGCTTTCTCAAGAAAAGTTATAATGTCTGACGACGGTGGGGAGCGATCCCAGGACTTAGTGGTAGAAGGACAAGGAGAGATGAAAGCTCTCACGTTAGAGGACTTAATGCAAGCGTTGGCTTTGAATAATGTTGCAATGGAACGTAGGTTCGATCAAGTACAGGCTAATAGTGTTTCATTAGAAAACAAAATAGACCAAGTACAGGCTGCGAGTGTTTCACTAGAGAATAAGATCGACCGAGTACAGGCTGCGTGTGAAATAAATAAATCAGAACTCAAGGCACAAATAGATGCAGTTCAGGCCGCGAGCGTAGCGATGGGACAGGAACTTAGGGACAAATTAACTCAAGTCCAGGAAGCATGTCACTTCGCGAAAGACGAATTAAAAGTGCACATGGATGCGTACATTACCATCGTTAATGAAAAGGTTGACCGCGTTAGAGATGAGGCTCAAATGGAACGCGCAGAAATTAAGGAAAAATTGAACGCTAGTGTCAAGGAACTCGCCGCTCTGCGATTAACTGATAAAAAAGACATAGAATCACACATAGAGGAAATTCGGGATGAGTGTAGGAAGGAGAATGACATCGTCCGGGGACAAGTAGAAGAAAAATGCGCGCAGATAGCTGGCACCTTGGACAAGCATGACAAGGGCATGAACGAGTTACGTGGGGAAGCCGCACGTACACTTGTCATCGTAGCAGGACTGAAAAACAAAGTCGAAGAACTAACTATAAATTTAGAAGACCGTAGCCAGAGAATAACTAAGTGCGAAGACGCAAACTTAGCGTTATTCCAGCGGACGGAAGATCTAATCGAACAGGGCCAATCATTTGCCGACACGGAAGTTCGCCTATTAGAACAATGCAAGGCGTATAATGGGCAAAATTCCGGCACAAAAGATATAGCCAGTTGTAATCCCGACGGAATGGATGACATCCGAAAAGACTTGGAGATGTTGAAGGCTAGGTTGGAACCATCAGCGTCTAGCCAAGATTTTAACCTCCAATATCGCGAATACGAACCCCATGATAACCAGGGGATTCATAAGAAAGGAGGCCTATCCCATGCTGATACACACGGTTTCAAGTTTGGAAACAGAGATGGGTCGTCTACATCATCAAGTGCTATCCCGACATCGGTGGTACACGTCATTAAGATGTCTGATGACAAGCCACCAAAGTTCGATGCCCGTGGGCATGTCACCCCGAAAGGTTTCATCCGGGAAATCGCCGGTTATATAAATGAGAATAAGATACCAGTAGAGCGACAACTGCGAACGGTCGAGAAATTCCTAGACGGAGCACCAGCTGTATGGTTCAGGGCTTTCTTGTATACTTTTGAAGATTTTGAAGGATTTCGGCGGGCTTTTCTCCAAAAGTTCTGGAGTATTCAGGAACAGCAGGAGTTAAGGCTGGAAGTATACTCCAGACGATATTCAACATCTTCACCCACGAAATTCTCAGATTACTTTGTGGCACAATTTCACAAGCTACGAGAGCTTGATAATCCAATGAGCGAAACAGAATTGATTAGCGCCATTGGAAAGCAATTGCCATTCGAGGTCCAACGAATGATGATAGCGTCAAATGTCCAGACAGCTGTCGATGCGGAGGCTTTATTACGTCAATTAGACCTCACAACGCACCATTCGAACCCAAGACAAATTAGGAGCAGGGACCAACAGGTGAATAATATCGAACGGACAATCGAACCGAAGACCACTAGTACGAAGAACCAGGGAACTAGTACTGATCCAGAACCTCGTCGAGCATATAATACGGAGTGGAAGCCGCGACAATGGACGAGACCAAGGAATTTTGCGGAAGGCAACCGGCAAACAAACCAAGGGAATTTTCGAGCCGACAGGGGATACCGTGGATGCCAGAGGAGTAATTACAGGCCGTATCCAGCTAGAAATCAAGGGAACCCGAGATATTACCAGGGAGGATCTCGTCAAGAGAAGGATGACAGATACCAAGAGTCTAGGCGGTACATAGAAGAGCTGAACAAGAGAAAATGGAAGGAGGCGATCCATGATCGAGGCCGTGATGAGGAAGCGACAGGAGCGGAGAGCTTGCAATTCCAAAGAGCAAGGATAGGTGGCAGCGACTTGAACCCGAATGCACCGACGTTCGATTCGGGACAAGGAAACAAAGAGATGTGACTAGAAGCAGAGGATGAACGAGAGGAAGCAGATGACGAGCCGGAAGAAGATGATGTCGAAGAAGAGGATGAAGAAGATGACGGAAGGGAAGAAGAAGTCCAAGTAATCCATACACCAATTGAAGCAAGGCCATGTCCAGAGTGTGGAGAGATAGACAGCGACGTGCAGGAATTTGTCAATACGATCCATGATATCGAAAGACAGAACGAGGAGTTAAGGTTCAGGAACCAGATGTTGAGAGACGAAATCAATAGCCGTCGCAGAACAGAGGATCCAATGTCAAATCATGATAGTGATGATATGGACACATCATAAAATAAAATAAAAAATCTCATGATACTCACTAGATTTTTTTTACCTGGGCAAGAGGAAGATGAACCCGAGTGACTTAGGCCCATAATCAATCATGATTTGATCGGTAAAATAATATGAGACATTTATTGAAATACAGAGGAGTGTGTTTGAAAATGTTTCGTTTAGGTAATGTCGAAATCAGAGCGAAGGAAGGACGACAGACTGGAGCCTGACGGATTAGCTCAACCCGACAACTTTTAGCTACTTCACAGCAGGGAATATCATTAGTTGGCGTACAAGGAAATACAGAGTCCACAAATAAGTCTTGGTCAGAAAGAGGAAGGGGGGAGAGTCATACAAAGAAAACCCACCACATGAGTAAGACCTTGGGATATTTTTGGTAGGACGGAAATTCCATGACCTCATGGAAAAGTACAGCGGCTGAGTGTACGTTCGCTAGCCTAAGTTCGAGCAGGTGGAGATTTAAATCACGTGACCGCTTGCCGGCCAATAGTAAAAATTTGATGGGAGACTCAGTGATACCATCTTAAGGAATGATGGATGAGATATTTTCGTAACTACAAAAGTATTCAGTAATAAATTAATATGAGTACGCGGATGGATGTAATGAATTTATTAGATGTCACGCATGGAAAAATAATCAATACTTATTGGCAAATTAATTAAATTGAAGGCTGGATTTCTTGGAAACCGGACAGCTTGAATCTCATTGGCTGAAAGAAGACCACGTTGTCAGGGACGCTTACGAAGGCGCGAAATGTGAGGAGCGAAATCCATCCATATCTCCTAAATCTGTGATCACCTGGAGTTCATATTTTATCCAGCAGATATGCTAGCGGAGTGGATTAATTTGATGTAAATTTTAACTTCCAATTCGGAGCGCAAGTACCGATATTAAAAATCCACCCCCTCCCTAAGGGGCATGACGTCAACAAATCCGCGGGAAAAAGGCTTCATCCATATATACGGAGCTGAATTGACGGTCGCCAGCCACTTGTCTTGAATCGTTGGAGCTGAATTGACGGTCGCCAGCCACTTGTCTTGAATCGTTGGAGCTGAATTGACGGTCGCCAGCCACTTGTCTTGAATCGTTGGAGCTGAATTGACGGTCGCCAGCACACGTGAATTGAATATCGGGAGTTGAACTGTTGGTCGCCGGTAACTTAGAATTCTACGGACGTACAGTCATTTAATGGCGCGAGCATCCGCCAGTGTTTGTAAAGTGTGATCGCGCTCAAGCAACATGTTAAATCTGGAAATAGTTAACGTAGGATAGTGTTTGTTATTTATGAATAATCAGTGACGTAAAGTAATTACCCTGCAAGAGAGTAGTATAAAATATATCACCATAAGTACGTACATAATAGACTGTGTGACGAACAGTACTTTAAGGAAGTAGTAGCCTGTACTTAGCTATACCGAACCGATGTAATGAACACGTCAAGAATGCCGTATAAATCGGGCGTATCGCGACGGGCGAAATAGTTGACACCTCGTCGTACGTGTCCAGGTCCATTGTGCGGTAGGTGGACGAAGATTAAATAGTGTAAATATATTAAATTCTTGGGTCTAGGATAGAAATTTGTTGTATCCAAATTAAAGTATACAGTGTTAACGTAGTAAATGGTGAAGGTTTGTGGTAATCAAGATATGAGAGTAAAATAATAATGTGCCAGGAAATCTTTTGTGAAACTACGCCATCAAGGATGGAGGAGTAAAACGCAGAGAGGGGCTGGATGAAGCCTCTCGTCTGCAAAGCTGCAATGGAATACCGATAACTAAGATGAGTACTAAACTGTAAAATATATTTGGGAAATGTTATCGTGATGGGGAAAATGGGAATAATTTGATTATACTTGGTTACCTTCTGTAACAAGATGGGTCGCTTAACGACCCCATCCTAAATTTGTAGCACGGACAGTAGTAAATCATAATAATGTAAATAATCGGGTCTTTTATGTATTCAGTTTGTTGGAGATGTAAATTTGTATATATAGTGTAGTACGTTAAGTCATGCATGCATTCATATTTTCTTTGTAGTCGATAATTTTCTTTACATTTGATTTTGATTATGCTAGTTAAATAAGACCCGATATGTGCTTTTATGTTTTGTCAATTTTAACGAGCCATTTAATGACATGGAAGGAAAATCCAGCTTCGCCATACCAAGAGTGTTTTGTTGAAATTAATATGGTCATATTTTCAAAGTGAAGTTGTTAAATTTGTGAGATGCGATTAATATAATATTGCCAAGTAAATCATATTTGGAGTGTTTAGTGCCAGAATAAATTGACTTTGTACAATGGGTTATGCGTTAAACATAATAAGAGTGGACTACCGTATTACAGGCGAAATTATTATTTTTTTAAATATTATTAATAATAATAAATAAATAATATAACTATATTTTTTTTGTGAAGATATTTTTTTTAATACGATTTGGAGATAATAATAATTCATGTAATTTATGTGATCAAGTGTTGAGTTTATTGGGAATCATTTAATGACGGGAGGTCGTTTTAATTTGGAATTAAAGTGCGTGATAATTTAATTTGATCGATTAATAATGTTGAAATGTAGATCGGTGTTAATAATCCGTACATGTTAATGAACGTGTGGTTTAAATTACGGTCCAATATTTTTTTACGTATAAATGTCGCGTTTTGAAGTTGCGATTCATTAGCCGGAACATGTAGTGCTAATATTACGAGACCATGATTGTCAAATTTTGGTAAATATAATTTCAAGATGTTACGATTATTTGTGGAGAATGAACTAAAGCATAGATCCAAATGAGATAGAAAATGTGAAAGAATTTGCAGTCAGATAATAAAAGGTCGTACGATGTCCGAAATGAATAAATAAGTCAGTTGATAATTCTGTGAGGAATAAATAAATGAATCGAGGAATATTGAGATAGAGAGGAAAATAAATTCCGTACGAGAGACACTTAGGATATTGATATGAGTGTAAAATGTACGGGCAGTGTCACAGAGAAATACTGAGTTACGCAGCGGGTAGAATTCGAACCCGTGACAGCATGTACGAAATAAATAGACTGCACAGTTATTCGTTGAGATACAACGGATCTAAGGATAATGAGAGTTCAGATTCCACAGAAATGGTCGTATATTGTATTCATTGTAATAACGAGTGAGGACAATCATGATGTCGTGATAATAATAATAATAAATATTGCAGATAAGGGATTGGACCGCCCTAATTAATTGAGCGTGGATAACGATGTTAAACGGGAATCTAATTGAGAATATGCAACCGATAATAATAACAATGTAAGGACGATGTTAAATCACCGCGGTCGGATTAATAATAATTGTCATAATAATAACTGTAATGAGGTCGTTGGTTGATCAGTGGAATGTTTGTAATTGCACCGATATCTTAATATATATGTTTTGGCGCAAGTGACCGGTTCATTAATGATAATAACCTTTTTAAGTGACGTGAATAATAATAATATCTTGAGTCACCTATTCATTAATAATAATAATAACCACGAGAGGGATATAATAATAATAATAATAACAGTAATAACCACTTGGTGTTTGCATCCCGCATAATAATGACGATATTAATCAAACGTGACAGTGCCAGGAACCGTTGAATAATAATAATAATAATAATAATAATAATAATAATAATAATAATAATAATAATAATAATAATAATAACAATAATAATAATAATAATAATAATAATAATTTCGAGGATGATAATATCGTGAATTAAATTATTTGGTGACAACATCCCTCTATTCGTCTGTTTGAATAATGAGAATGATAATATTAGAGTCTTTTGGTATCTTTTTATTGTACGGTCTCCGTACGGGACGATGTTACAGTCATACTTGCGTGTTTGTTTACTTCGCTCGCGATGCGAGGGGGGGCCATGGCCACGGTATTTCCCACCGCTTCTCGTTATCTCATCTGTGTCAGTAGTCTACTGAGGCTAACTGGTGACAATTCAGATCACATGTAAAAAAAATGTAAATGCTAATTCATTGGTATGGCATCAGCTGGATATCGTAAGATAGGGACTGTCCGTGGAATCCAGTTTTCGCACTTCACGAGAAACATTACCCAGTCCGAGTACCGGTCTCGGAAAAATGTATATAGCCGGAGTACATCATCTTAGTTAAATCGGGAAGCCGACCGTAACATGGGTTATGCTCGGGCTCCCGATAGAAGGAAGCTATATCCTTGAGTAACGGTTCGATTCAAATGGAATCGATCCGTAAATTATACCTCCAAAATGTCATTTTATTTCAGAAGCAACGCAGCAAGATATTGATACCACTTGCGGTATGGCAAGTGATTTATATATGTAACATGTGTGTAAATTCAAATATTGTTGCCACGTGTATCAAAGTTTTATACGTCAAATGGCGTAATAAACCGCTCCTTCTGGCAAATTATTTCAAAGGAAACCACTCTCATAATCTTTTTATTGTAGTTAGATGATGCCCTTTTTAAAGTAACAGTCACTTCCTAGTCCTATCATGGAGTCCTTAAATTCAAGTTACAATCGAGCCTTCCCCCTTTTAATTTTAAGTTGCTCCGTTCATCCCCGTGTTCTATTATGCCGTTATATTTATATTTGATGATTTAAATAATGAACCGACACCCCTGAGATAAATGCTAGTCTGGGACTCGGGAGGTGGACGGGTGCAAAATGGCTGGCCCAAAGTGGGGCTTTAAGAACGGCAGAGAGGCCAATTTTATTGCTAATCAATTGTAAAATTTTTATATTTTTATATTTTTTTTTCAAATTTTATAATTTTAAATTTTTGATTTTTATTAATTGATGACCGCATCACGGTCAAGTGCGTGTTCACTTGTAACGTAGTATCATGCTAGAGTAAGGTTAGTTTCGAACGGAGCTAGATTTGGCTAGTTAGTAATATAATCCATTGCTAATCTCTTCAAGTTTGGCAATGATTCAAAATTCAATAAGCTCGAAGATTTGATGTTTCTCCTTTTTTCCATATGAAATTTAATATTATTTTGGTAATTCAGGACTCCATTTAAATGTCATTGGACATGAGATGAATATTATAAACAGCTGTTTAGGAAGGCTTGAAATGGTAAAAATATTACTGAGCACCAGTTCAAGTTATTAGTTAAAAAGAGGTTGAGATGGTATAAATTAAAATTAACGTATTTCAGGGCAGGAGATTTCCAACTTCATCGTTGTTTTTAATGTTGTTGTTGTAGTTATATTGGAGCGGTTTATTGTGAAATCTTAGGCGCAAGCCAGCATTCAAGTTGAATGACCTGCAAATGTAAACAAGTTCTATAGTCAAAATTTTTTTTTGTTAAATGAAAGTTAGTGTAGGGGTATAATGTCATAGGATAGGGCCTAGACCCAATAGCGTATTCCTTCGTGTGCAGCAAGGCGAGAGGCCGATCGGCCCTTTTGCTTTCTCAAGAAAAGTTATAATGTCTGACGACGGTGGGGAGCGATCCCAGGACTTAGTGGTAGAAGGACAAGGAGAGATGAAAGCTCTCACGTTAGAGGACTTAATGCAAGCGTTGGCTTTGAATAATGTTGCAATGGAACGTAGGTTCGATCAAGTACAGGCTAATAGTGTTTCATTAGAAAACAAAATAGACCAAGTACAGGTTGCGAGTGTTTCACTAGAGAATAAGATCGACCGAGTACAGGCTGCGTGTGAAATAAATAAATCAGAACTCAAGGCACAAATAGATGCAGTTCAGGCCGCGAGCGTAGCGATGGGACAGGAACTTAGGGACAAATTAACTCAAGTCCAGAAAGCATGTCACTTCGCGAAAGACGAATTAAAAGTGCACATGGATGCGTACATTACCATCGTTAATGAAAAGGTTGACCGCGTTAGAGATGAGGCTCAAATGGAACGCGCAGAAATTAAGGAAAAATTGAACGCTAGTGTCAAGGAACTCGCCGCTCTGCGATTAACTGATAAAAAAGACATAGAATCACACATAGAGGAAATTCGGGATGAGTGTAGGAAGGAGAATGACATCGTCCGGGGACAAGTAGAAGAAAAATGCGCGCAGATAGCTGGCACCTTGGACAAGCATGACAAGGGCATGAACGAGTTACGTGGGGAAGCCGCACGTACACTTGTCATCGTAGCAGGACTGAAAAACAAAGTCGAAGAACTAACTATAAATTTAGAAGACCGTAGCCAGAGAATAACTAAGTGCGAAGACGCAAACTTAGCGTTATTCCAGCGGACGGAAGATCTAATCGAACAGGGCCAATCATTTGCCGACACGGAAGTTCGCCTATTAGAACAATGCAAGGCGTATAATGGGCAAAATTCCGGCACAAAAGATATAGCCAGTTGTAATCCCGACGGAATGGATGACATCCGAAAAGACTTGGAGATGTTGAAGGCTAGGTTGGAACCATCAGCGTCTAGCCAAGATTTTAACCTCCAATATCGCGAATACGAACCCCATGATAACCAGGGGATTCATAAGAAAGGAGGCCTATCCCATGCTGATACACACGGTTTCAAGTTTGGAAACAGAGATGGGTCGTCTACATCATCAAGTGCTATCCCGACATCGGTGGTACACGTCATTAAGATGTCTGATGACAAGCCACCAAAGTTCGATGCCCGTGGGCATGTCACCCCGAAAGGTTTCATCCGGGAAATCGCCGGTTATATAAATGAGAATAAGATACCAGTAGAGCGACAACTGCGAACGGTCGAGAAATTCCTAGACGGAGCACCAGCTGTATGGTTCAGGGCTTTCTTGTATACTTTTGAAGATTTTGAAGGATTTCGGCGGGCTTTTCTCCAAAAGTTCTGGAGTATTCAGGAACAGCAGGAGTTAAGGCTGGAAGTATACTCCAGACGATATTCAACATCTTCACCCACGAAATTCTCAGATTACTTTGTGGCACAATTTCACAAGCTACGAGAGCTTGATAATCCAATGAGCGAAACAGAATTGATTAGCGCCATTGGAAAGCAATTGCCATTCGAGGTCCAACGAATGATGATAGCGTCAAATGTCCAGACAGCTGTCGATGCGGAGGCTTTATTACGTCAATTAGACCTCACAACGCATCATTCGAACCCAAGACAAATTAGGAGCAGGGACCAACAGGTGAATAATATCGAACGGACAATCGAACCGAAGACCACTAGTACGAAGAACCAGGGAACTAGTACTGATCCAGAACCTCGTCGAGCATATAATACGGAGTGGAAGCCGCGACAATGGACGAGACCAAGGAATTTTGCGGAAGGCAACCGGCAAACAAACCAAGGGAATTTTCGAGCCGACAGGGGATACCGTGGATGCCAGAGGAGTAATTACAGGCCGTATCCAGCTAGAAATCAAGGGAACCCGAGATATTACCAGGGAGGATCTCGTCAAGAGAAGGATGACAGATACCAAGAGTCTAGGCGGTACATAGAAGAGCTGAACAAGAGAAAATGGAAGGAGGCGATCCATGATCGAGGCCGTGATGAGGAAGCGACAGGAGCGGAGAGCCTGCAATTCCAAAGAGCAAGGATAGGTGGCAGCGACTTGAACCCGAATGCACCGACGTTCGATTCGGGACAAGGAAACAAAGAGATGTGACTAGAAGCAGAGGATGAACGAGAGGAAGCAGATGACGAGCCGGAAGAAGATGATGTCGAAGAAGAGGATGAAGAAGATGACGGAAGGGAAGAAGAAGTCCAAGTAATCCATACACCAATTGAAGCAAGGCCATGTCCAGAGTGTGGAGAGATAGACAGCGACGTGCAGGAATTTGTCAATACGATCCATGATATCGAAAGACAGAACGAGGAGTTAAGGTTCAGGAACCAGATGTTGAGAGACGAAATCAATAGCCGTCGCAGAACAGAGGATCCAATGTCAAATCATGATAGTGATGATATGGACACATCATAAAATAAAAAAATAAATCTCATGATACTCACTAGATTTTTTTTTACCTGGGCAAGAGGAAGATGAACCCGAGTGACTTAGGCCCATAATCAATCATGATTTGATCGGTAAAATAATATGAGACATTTATTGAAATACAGAGGAGTGTGTTTGAAAATGTTTCGTTTAGGTAATGTCGAAATCAGAGCGAAGGAAGGACGACAGACTGGAGCCTGACGGATTAGCTCAACCCGACAACTTTTAGCTACTTCACAGCAGGGAATATCATTAGTTGGCGTACAAGGAAATACAGAGTCCACAAATAAGTCTTGGTCAGAAAGAGGAAGGGAGGAGAGTCATACAAAGAAAACCCACCACATGAGTAAGACCTTGGGATATTTTTGGTAGGACGGAAATTCCATGACCTCATGGAAAAGTACAGCGGCTGAGTGTACGTTCGCTAGCCTAAGTTCGAGCAGGTGGAGATTTAAATCACGTGACCGCTTGCCGGCCAATAGTAAAAATTTGATGGGAGACTCAGTGATACCATCTTAAGGAATGATGGATGAGATATTTTCGTAACTACAAAAGTATTCAGTAATAAATTAATATGAGTACGCGGATGGATGTAATGAATTTATTAGATGTCACGCATGGAAAAATAATCAATACTTATTGGCAAATTAATTAAATTGAAGGCTGGATTTCTTGGAAATCGGTCAGCTTGAATCTCATTGGCTGAAAGAAGACCACGTTGTCAGGGACGCTTACGAAGGCGCGAAATGTGAGGAGCGAAATCCATCCATATCTCCTAAATCTGTGATCACCTGGAGTTCATATTTTATCCAGCAGATATGCTAGCGGAGTGGATTAATTTGATGTAAATTTTAACTTCCAATTCGGAGCGCAAGTACCGATATTAAAAATCCACCCCCTCCCTAAGGGGCATGACGTCAACAAATCCGCGGGAAAAAGGCTTCATCCATATATACGGAGCTGAATTGACGGTCGCCAGCCACTTGTCTTGAATCGTTGGAGCTGAATTGACGGTCGCCAGCCACTTGTCTTGAATCGTTGGAGCTGAATTGACGGTCGCCAGCCACTTGTCTTGAATCGTTGGAGCTGAATTGACGGTCGCCAGCACACGTGAATTGAATATCGGGAGTTGAACTGTTGGTCGCCGGTAACTTAGAATTCTACGGACGTACAGTCATTTAATGGCGCGAGCATCCGCCAGTGTTTGTAAAGTGTGATCGCGCTCAAGCAACATGTTAAATCTGGAAATAGTTAACGTAGGATAGTGTTTGTTATTTATGAATAATCAGTGACGTAAAGTAATTACCCTGCAAGAGAGTAGTATAAAATATATCACCATAAGTACGTACATAATAGACTGTGTGACGAACAGTACTTTAAGGAAGTAGTAGCCTGTACTTAGCTATACCGAACCGATGTAATGAACACGTCAAGAATGCCGTATAAATCGGGCGTATCGCGACGGGCGAAATAGTTGACACCTCGTCGTACGTGTCCAGGTCCATTGTGCGGTAGGTGGACGAAGATTAAATAGTGTAAATATATTAAATTCTTGGGTCTAGGATAGAAATTTGTTGTATCCAAATTAAAGTATACAGTGTTAACGTAGTAAATGGTGAAGGTTTGTGGTAATCAAGATATGAGAGTAAAATAATAATGTGCCAGGAAATCTTTTGTGAAACTACGCCATCAAGGATGGAGGAGTAAAACGCAGAGAGGGGCTGGATGAAGCCTCTCGTCTGCAAAGCTGCAATGGAATACCGATAACTAAGATGAGTACTAAACTGTAAAATATATTTGGGAAATGTTATCGTGATGGGAAAAATGGGAATAATTTGATTATACTTGGTTACCTTCTGTAACAAGATGGGTCGCTTAACGACCCCATCCTAAATTTGTAGCACGGACAGTAGTAAATCATAATAATGTAAATAATCGGGTCTTTTATGTATTCAGTTTGTTGGAGATGTAAATTTGTATATATAGTGTAGTACGTTAAGTCATGCATGCATTCATATTTTCTTTGTAGTCGATAATTTTCTTTACATTTGATTTTGATTATGCTAGTTAAATAAGACCCGATATGTGCTTTTATGTTTTGTCAATTTTAACGAGCCATTTAATGACATGGAAGGAAAATCCAGCTTCGCCATACCAAGAGTGTTTTGTTGAAATTAATATGGTCATATTTTCAAAGTGAAGTTGTTAAATTTGTGAGATGCGATTAATATAATATTGCCAAGTAAATCATATTTGGAGTGTTTAGTGCCAGAATAAATTGACTTTGTACAATGGGTTATGCGTTAAACATAATAAGAGTGGACTACCGTATTACAGGCGAAATTATTATTTTTTTAAATATTATTAATAATAATAAATAAATAATATAACTATATTTTTTTTGTGAAGATATTTTTTTTAATACGATTTGGAGATAATAATAATTCATGTAATTTATGTGATCAAGTGTTGAGTTTATTGGGAATCATTTAATGACGGGAGGTTGTTTTAATTTGGAATTAAAGTGCGTGATAATTTAATTTGATCGATTAATAATGTTGAAATGTAGATCGGTGTTAATAATCCGTACATGTTAATGAACGTGTGGTTTAAATTACGGTCCAATATTTTTTTACGTATAAATGTCGCGTTTTGAAGTTGCGATTCATTAGCCGGAACATGTAGTGCTAATATTACGAGACCATGATTGTCAAATTTTGGTAAATATAATTTCAAGATGTTACGATTATTTGTGGAGAATGAACTAAAGCATAGATCCAAATGAGATAGAAAATGTGAAAGAATTTGCAGTCAGATAATAAAAGGTCGTACGATGTCCGAAATGAATAAATAAGTCAGTTGATAATTCTGTGAGGAATAAATAAATGAATCGAGGAATATTGAGATAGAGAGGAAAATAAATTCCGTACGAGAGACACTTAGGATATTGATATGAGTGTAAAATGTACGGGCAGTGTCACAGAGAAATACTGAGTTACGCAGCGGGTAGAATTCGAACCCGTGACAGCATGTACGAAATAAATAGACTGCACAGTTATTCGTTGAGATACAACGGATCTAAGGATAATGAGAGTTCAGATTCCACAGAAATGGTCGTATATTGTATTCATTGTAATAACGAGTGAGGACAATCATGATGTCGTGATAATAATAATAATAAATATTGCAGATAAGGGATTGGACCGCCCTAATTAATTGAGCGTGGATAACGATGTTAAACGGGAATCTAATTGAGAATATGCAACCGATAATAATAACAATGTAAGGACGATGTTAAATCACCGCGGTCGGATTAATAATAATTGTCATAATAATAACTGTAATGAGGTCGTTGGTTGATCAGTGGAATGTTTGTAATTGCACCGATATCTTAATATATATGTTTTGGCGCAAGTGACCGGTTCATTAATGATAATAACCTTTTTAAGTGACGTGAATAATAATAATATCTTGAGTCACCTATTCATTAATAATAATAATAATAACCACGAGAGGGATATAATAATAATAATAACAGTAATAACCACTTGGTGTTTGCATCCCGCATAATAATGACGATATTAATCAAACGTGACAGTGCCAGGAACCGTTGAATAATAATAATAATAATAATAATAATAATAATAATAATAATAATAATAATAATAATAATAATAATAATAATAACAATAATAATAATAATAATAATAATAATTTCGAGGATGATAATATCGTGAATTAAATTATTTGGTGACAACATCCCTCTATTCGTCTGTTTGAATAATGAGAATGATAATATTAGAGTCTTTTGGTATCTTTTTATTGTACGGTCTCCGTACGGGACGATGTTACAGTCATACTTGCGTGTTTGTTTACTTCGCTCGCGATGCGAGGGGGGGCCATGGCCACGGTATTTCCCACCGCTTCTCGTTATCTCATCTGTGTCAGTAGTCTACTGAGGCTAACTGGTGACAATTCAGATCACATGTAAAAAAAATGTAAATGCTAATTCATTGGTATGGCATCAGCTGGATATCGTAAGATAGGGACTGTCCGTGGAATCCAGTTTTCGCACTTCACGAGAAACATTACCCAGTCCGAGTACCGGTCTCGGAAAAATGTATATAGCCGGAGTACATCATCTTAGTTAAATCGGGAAGCCGACCGTAACATGGGTTATGCTCGGGCTCCCGATAGAAGGAAGCTATATCCTTGAGTAACGGTTCGATTCAAATGGAATCGATCCGTAAATTATACCTCCAAAATGTCATTTTATTTCAGAAGCAACGCAGCAAGATATTGATACCACTTGCGGTATGGCAAGTGATTTATATATGTAACATGTGTGTAAATTCAAATATTGTTGCCACGTGTATCAAAGTTTTATACGTCAAATGGCGTAATAAACCGCTCCTTCTGGCAAATTATTTCAAAGGAAACCACTCTCATAATCTTTTTATTGTAGTTAGATGATGCCCTTTTTAAAGTAACAGTCACTTCCTAGTCCTATCATGGAGTCCTTAAATTCAAGTTACAATCGAGCCTTCCCCCTTTTAATTTTAAGTTGCTCCGTTCATCCCCGTGTTCTATTATGCCGTTATATTTATATTTGATGATTTAAATAATGAACCGACACCCCTGAGATAAATGCTAGTCTGGGACTCGGGAGGTGGACGGGTGCAGTACATTATCAAAATCAGTATTGTTATACATTATGAACTTCCAGTATGTTATGGCAAACTTGTTGCAAACTTTTTAGCTAATAAAAATTGAAATATAGCTTTATTCTGTAATATATTTCAGGTGCTGATATTCAGAATATTTTTTCAAGCAGCCCAGCTGAGGGAAGTGGCAGTGGATATACTATTAGTGCTGCTGGTAATTCTGAGTTTGCTGTTGAAGATATTTTCCTGACACAGAGTTCAGATATTCGAAGAAAACTTTTGCCCATTATTCCTCTATATTCAGCTGACTGTCCTCAGAGCACTCCTCATACAGAAATATTTTCCCCATTTGGACATTGTTTGAGGTATTTACCAGAACATTTATTTCAGAACATATCAGAGGAAATAAATTTTTTTTGTACCTTCAGAAAGGTGTGACATTCGAAACCAATCACACCTGAGGAAAATTAAGTGTTGTTTGGTTGGCACATTGTTATGGGAGCAACTAAATATCCTTGTGTTAGAATGTATAGGGATAGTGCAACAAGCCTTATTTAGGAGTAGCATGCAATAGTCAATAGCTGGCTATACTAAAGACAATGTGCTAGAAATGATGGGATGACCTAGAAGGAGATAATTAATTTTTTAGATTTCAGGTTTAGGGTAGCTGAAGCTTTTGTGAAGGTTGGTAACCAATTGAAGGGTATGAAAAGAGAAAGGCCACCTACATGCCCTGTGACATCACCTTCAACTAATAAAAAACAAACAACTGAGAGGAGACCGTTGAGGGAAGTGCAGATGGATGGTATTGATCACTTGCCAGAGCATGATGGCAACAAAGTACCTACTCCATGAAAGAAGATTTAATTGCTCCCAGCAATCACACATTATCTGCTAAAAATTTGGAGTACATCTTTGTAAAAATAGGAACAGGAACTGTTTTGCAACCTTTTACAAACAATAAAATGAATGTGAATTGATATGCAAACTTTTTGTCAGTAACATGTGAATAAAATGTGAATATTTGCAAGTAATTATCTGTAAACAAATGAAAATATCTCAAAATAAATCATTTCAGGTCTATAGGAAAGTATGGTTTACTTTTTAATTTAATAGAAACATTGTATACCTCCTAACCCCTCCTAAGAAGCTTACCATCACTAGGTAAAAGTTTAGGATTCAGCAAAGCTTGAGACCAAATGCACAGTATACTGTACATGATCCATTTTTAGAACTGGAGGTCTCTCATCAATACAATTTTTTAATTATATCCCCCAATACGACCTAAGCTCAAAATCCGTACATTTTTTAAATTTTATTCAGAAAAATTCGGGACTGATATTTTCAACGAACTTGGAAATTTATTGAACATTTCCCTTGATAAATTATTCCAGTCCCTTACTCCGTTGCCCCAATCCGTCCTCTTGAATTCCAACTTTATCTCCATATCGCACCGACACAGGTAGGTCTCACGGCGACGGTGGGCAAGAAAAGGCTAGAAGTGGGAAGGAAACAGCCGTGGCCGTGATCTTAATTAAGGCACAGCCGCCTCCATTTTCCTGGAGTGAAAATGGGAAAAGTCGGAAAACCACCTTCAGAGTGGGGTTCGAACAAACTATCTCCCAAATACTGGATACTGGCCGCACTTACGGGACTGTAGCTATCGAGGTTGGTTGTTATCTTTTCTATGTTCCAGTATAATTCACCATTAGCCTACTTCTTGATTTACAGAGTTCTGTAGTACTTGGTGGACCGAACATTTTAGGCATAATTTTTTCTTTCAAAATTTCCAAAATTTTCCGCTTGTAATTCAGTACTAGACATTCACTAGCGTATAGACATTTCGGTTTGAGTATTGTATTGTAGTGTTGTATTTTGAGGTTTTTAGATAAACACTTTCTTTTCCTGCCGCGTTTCCCACACCTGTGGGGTCGCGGGTGCGAACTGCGTCGCACGTGTGGATTTGGCCCTGTTTTACGGCCGGATGCCCTTCCTGACGCCAACCCTCTATGGAGGGATGTAAGCACTATTGCGTGTTTCTGTGGTGGTTCGTAGTGTAGTATGTTGTGTGAATATGACGAGGAGAGTGTTGGGACGGACATATACACCCAGTCCCCGAGCCAGAAGAATTAATCAGAAGCGATTAAAATCCCCGACCCGGCCGGGAATCGAACCCGGGACCCTCTGAACCGAAGGCCAGTACGCTGACCATTCAGCCAACCACTTTCTTGAATTGTTTCTCCCAATATCTGAATTTATTATTATTATCATTATTATTATTATTATTATTATTATTATTATATGTCTCGAACCTAATTATTTCATTCGTTTCAATTATCTTACACCTTTTAGTAGGTAAGCTTCCCCCTATGAAGACTTGCGTGACATCTTTCAATAAGAGGGTACCTCAAGGTTCACATATTTAGAGTTGCTGTGAAAACAATTTTCATTCCTAAAATTAGCCGCAAAACAAGCAACAAATTATACCTTTAGTAAAGTCGACAAGAAACCGAGAGATAGGAGGACAACCATCATGCAACTTCTTACTTTAACACACGTTTCTCTTGATTCATATCCACTAGGTACGCGGTGACAATGGATAAGCGGTCTGCGCAGCTTATGAACAAAAATGGCAACTTCCTCTCGCCTGCATTACGTGTTTCCTGTTAGATTTTCAAGATATCCTTCTCCTTGGTCAACAGGAGACAATCATATATTTTAGATCATAATGATGTTCCTTTTATAACTCATGCGCCGTACTCAAAAGATAAGACACGACAGAAAATCTGATCTTCCTGTGCTGCCAAACAATTGAATGTTTTCATCTCTAGACCATAATTACGTGAGATGTGCGCGATAAAACCGTCATTTGTTTCGTTCAGTACCGTCACGTGTGCGACATTAATTGTTCGCTCTAACAGGTTACAGGACAGAAAGAGACAGTGAAATTCCCTTTTAGGACGTACTGACATTCATGTAAGTACAGGTGGCTCTGGAATGTCTGACTGGTTGGTTGGTTATTGTCAAAGCGCAACGGGATTCATGGACGTGCGTCTAAATAAATTCCATCAATATATAAAGGACTTTTATTTTTCCCTTGACTATTTGTCTCAGTCCAAACAGTTATCGTTTGTAAATTTCGATTTCATTAGCCAATTATTTGAGGATTATGATTTTTTTGGATTCATGTTTTAGCGTACAACTCTTTTTGCCGGGAGTGTCCGAGGAGATGTCGGGGGTTAAGAAATAAAACGTCGTATCGCACAATGCTCTTCGTAGCCATTATTTTCTTAAGAATGGTCACACTTCGCAACCACATATGGATATGCCGTCCATCAGAACAATTTTCGTTGTGCTCATTTTCCTATTCATGCCTGCAAAGGAAAATGAACCTTACTGTACCGTACTGTAGAGATGTCTGAATGACCTATTTACGGACTCCAACTGTATAATATATTTAAGATTCATTTTCCTTTACACATAAACATACGAAAATAAACACAATGAAAATTGTATTATGAACTGCATATCCATATATGGTTGAAAGGTGTGGCCAGTCCGAAGGAAAATAATGGCTAGGAAGAGCGCTGTTAGATACGATATTTTGTTTCCTAACCCCCGATGTTCAGTTCGCCATTTCTGAAGCTTCTCTTCCCAGTAGGCCTACATCCCAAGCGCGGTTGAGCTACATGTATAGCTGTGTGAGCGTCTTGTCTGTAGGTTTACCAAGAGGCCTAATTGTATGGGATAGGAATGGGACGAAGCAACCATGACTCAGAGAAAGATAAAATCCCTGTATTTACCGGGAGCTAAAATGTGGAAATCATGGAAAACCATTCCGAGTATGACCAATGGAAGGATGAGGCGGTTCGAACTTAGTGTACATGTCTCTCGACTACATTCATAACGCACTAAGCTAACCTGTTCGATATTATTTTACTAATTCTCGGGTCTTAATTATCAGTGTAAGGCAATAAAGAGTAATGTTAATAATAATAATAATAATAATAATAATAATAATAATAATAATAATAATAATAATAATAATAATAATAATAATAATAGACCATCTGCGATCTGCGTAGTCTACTTTGTTAGGCACTCATCTTCTAACTTCGAGTCCCAGCACTGTCCCCTGTCATTCAAGAATGCTAATACGAGAAGTCTGCAGATTTACTGCGAAGGAAATACTCTTTAATTTTATTGTTTTGCCTTGTTTTACTTGGCGAAGTTAAGGCTAAAAGCCCTTCTCTTACAATAAACCAAGTTTAACAACTGCATCAAACTGATACAACTCAAGTAACTAGGAAGTAATTTCAAGAATCGATTCATAAATTAAAGGTAACAGTAGTACCAATTCGATTACGTTAATAATAATAATAATAATAATAATAATAATAATAATAATAATAATAATAATAATTTATTATTTTATTATAATTTACAGTAATAATTTTATTATTAATATTATTATAAGCTCCTTCTGTGGATGAGTGTTAGAGTGTCGGCCTCCCAGTTCCAAGATAACGGGTTCAAACCCGGCAGTGGTAGTCGGATTTTTGAAGGGCGGACAAAAGTCTATTCGTCACTCCATGTCGTAAAATGTCTGTATGTAAAAGATCTCTGGTGACTCATTTGGTGTTCACCCGACAAAATTAATTTAAACTCGGCCATAGACGCCCAAGAGGTTTCGGGATACTCTGCCATCTAGTGCGCCTAGAGTAAAACGATGTTTTTACAATCGCACGAGTCGTGTGATTTTCTCTTTCATTTTTTCCTAAACCATTTACCGTCCAGAGTTGATTTTTCCCTCGAGATTTTTGAGTCGGGAATACAACTGGGATGATGACCAGTACCCCGCCTACGTGGCCTCACCTGCCATGCTGAACAGGGGCCTTATGGGGGGGATGGGAAGACTGGAAGGAATAGGCAAGGAATAGGAAATGAAGTTGCCATAGCCTTAAGTTACGTACCATCCCGGCATTTGCCCGGAGGAGAAGATGGAAACCACAAAAGCCAACTTCGAGGATGGCTGAGGTGGGAATCAAACCCCCTCTACTGACTTGACCTCACGAGGCTGAGTGGACCCCGTTCCAGTCGTCGTAACACTTTTCAAATTTCGTGGCAGAGCCGGGAATCGAACCCGGCCCTTCGGGTGGCAGCTAATCACACTAACCACTACACCACTGAGGCGGATGTCACATGATTTTAAAGTTGAAATTTTTTTCTCGAATAACGAAAGTTCCATCTTAACCCTTCAGTGCATAGTGTTACCATATGAGTATCACCATTTTTTTACAACAGACGACAAAACAGCCATACAACGAAAGGTACTCCTTCCACTTTCCACCCCGTCAACATCCACACGTAACAATCAACCTTTAAATACATTACCGACCGACGGACGTGCAGGTATACTTGCGCCTTGCAATACGTACCCATGGCCAGTAGGCAGTAATGATCGGTCTTTGAATGTTAAAAGCCTAGCGTAAAATCGCGCAAAATCGTATATATTCTCCTTATGGAAACCACATCACATACGAGTGTTAAGGTAAATCTAAGGCACTGACCACTAGTTGAAATTTAACGCTTGATATTTTCGTCACCAAACGGAAACTAAAAATGATTCATGCAATGTAAGTTTAAAGGCATTTAGTATGTCCCACATAGCACCGATGAACACATTTTTTGTCTTGATAATAGCAATATCATTGGCTTTACATCCCACAAACTTCTGTCATGCAAAGAAAAATGTAAAACACTGAAATGGTTTTTAATATCGGTTATAAGGGCAAGGTCAGCAACCCGGCACGCCATCACCGCAGCAATGGCGAAAGAGAGTACAGTAGTATGGGCTCAGTCCTGGTTAGACATGAGACAACATCAGGGCTCCCTAGACATCAAACGCCAAATTAGAATAGACCGACGTACCCCATTTCTAATTGTCTGTTCAAAACGTGCTATTTCCACTTCAAAAATTTGTTTAGTATTTCGTCCACAAGCTTTACAGTAGTTGAATATGATCGAATGTTATGAACAATCCAGACGAGAAAACTGTAATTCCTTAAAAGTAGTACTATACCCGATCATTGGTACGTTCCATGTGCCACTTATTACACGTTTTCCATGCTTTTCCATAACTTTCTTAGGGTGGAAATAGAGCCTTTTGAACTCCTCAATTATTAAATGAAATGAAATGTCGTATGGCTTTTAGTGCCGGGATATCCCAGGACGGGTTCGGCTCGCCAGGTGCAGGTTTTTCTATTTGACACCCGTAGGTGACCTGCGCGTCGTGATGAGGATGAAATGATGATGAAGACAACACATACACCCAGCCCTCGTGCCATTGGAATCAACCAATTAGGGTTAAAATCCCCGACCCGGCCGGGAATCGAACCCGGGACCCTCTGAACCGAAGGCCAGTACGCTGACCGTTCAGCTAACGAGTCGGACTCAATTATTAAAATCTGGCAGTAATAGGTTAGAATACTAATGTGCTGAAGCTAGTAACAGTATACTCTAGTCCGCACAACGGTTGTGCTATGAGATTTGCATAAGTATTAAGGGTACGGCCCATTCCACCCCCTACACATTAGGTTACTCTCGCTACATTACGGAAGAGCGTGCTAGGTGACAATTTCTACTAGCTAAATTAGTTTGCATTCTGATCTATTACTACCTAAACACCTCGGCTCTACTAATTACACTTGCCAGAGTGCGAAACTATCACAAGTACAATAAGAACAGCCTTCGTGGCACAAGAACAGCATACAAAGAAGATAGGCTGGTAACGTAGTTGAAAGGAATTGATGGGGCTTGGCGATAGAGTAACAAATTCGTCAGTGCAGTGGCAAGCGCCACAATTCTCGCCTCGGTTCGTAAAACATGGAACAGTTTAATTTGTCAAAGTGTATCGACGAGACGGTACAAAGAGCCCATGTTTTATTCATATCGTGGCCCGCTGTATCGACTTGGCTTGTCAATGCTTCCTTTAGAATAGCCTGCTTCCTCGTCCTTTTTGTGCTGAGGACATGACAATCAGCGCCGTCCAGTAATAATAATGTCTGCTGTGGTATGTGTCTTTTACATGTCACCGAAATGGAAGCTTCATACTCTTTCGCTACGTGTCCCAGACGTACCTAGATATATGATTAGAATATAAAATACTAGTCCGCCTCTGTGGTGTAGTGGTTAGCGTGATTAGCTGCCACCCCCGGAGGCCCGGGTTCGATTCCCGGCTCTGCCACGAAATTTTTGCAAAGTGGTATGAGGGCTGGAACGGGGTCCACTCAGCCTCGGGAGGTCAACTGAGTAGAGGTGGGTTCGATTCCCACCTCAGCCATCCTGGAAGTGGTTTTCCGTGGTTTCCCACTTCTCCTCCAGGCGAATGCCGGGATGGTACCTAACATAAGGCCACGGCCGCTTCCTTCCCTCTTCCTTGCCTATCCCTTCCAATCTTCCCATCCCTCCACAAGGCCCCTGTTCAGCATAGCAGGTGAGGCCGCCTGGGCGAGGTACTGGTCATTCTCCCCGGTTGTATCCCCCGACCAAGAGTCTGAAGCTCCAGGACACTGCCCTTGAGGTGGTAGAGGTGGGATCCCTCGCTGTGTCCGAGGGAAAAGCCGACCCTGGAGGGTAAACAGATGATGATGATGATGATATAAAATACTAACATAAGTTCCCTTACTTATCATTTTAATATCTATAAAATTCAATTTGTTACAAAAAATATCACTAATTACCAACCTCAATATAATTTCAATTAATAATTTGATACTCTTTTTGGACCCTACAGTAGCACCCGGCAAAGTAAGGAAAGAACAATTAGTCAATAAATGAGAAGAGCTGAAGAAGGTAGTGGTTTCTGATTAAAAATCAATTTTTTAATATTCATATTTCGATGTATATGCCACCCACACAGAACAAGCTACAGATACGAGACTGCCAGAGTGTGGGTCTTATATAGGCCTAATAGTAGAATATAGACCTTGGCTTAGGAACTGCAGATTCGTTATTGCTAGTTTACTAGAGGATGGACGATCTTCTTAAAGGTGCTTTCTCAATTACCCAGGGCCTGCCTGACCGAAACGTTAATGGCATGCTCAGTCCACCCGGAATGATGTGGGTTCGATTCCTCGTCAGCAACTCAAAAATTTAAGAAACGAGATTTCCGCTTCCATAGGTGCACACGGCCCTGAGTTTCACGTAGCCTGCACCAAAAATGACTACCAGATTAATTCCTGGGAGCACGTTTACCACTCTACCCCACCAAGTGCCGTGATTACGGATACTGGAAGCGTTTACCTTCCACGTTTACGTACCTTTACGTTTTCGCGAATTATTGATCTTGAAAGACACATTTTCACCCACTCGGCGATGAGACTACACAAGTGTACAAGATGCAGTAACTCGTTCTCACGGGACAAACTAGGAAATAACCAGTCCAATACTGCTCGTCAGGACCTGCTCACCTGATGGGTTAAACTGAGCGTTGTCCCTGCATTGCAGGAGGCCATAGCCCTTAGGCGATTTACAAAACTATTTATGTTTCTATTTATTTTACTTACGTTTCATCCCTCACAAGGCCGCCATGGTCTGTATGGAGATGACTTCGCTTTTTTATCTAAATTTTATTCCTTTTTTCCGCTCATTTACTCGGTAATGACATGAAATGTCGTATGGATTTTAGTGCCGGGATATCCCAGGACAGGTTCAGCTCGCCAGATGCAGGTCTTTCTATTTGACTCCTGTAGGCGACCTGCGCGTCGTGATGAGGATGAAATGATGATGAAGACAACACATACACCCACCCCCCGTGCCACTGGAATTAACCAATTAAGATTAAAATCCCCGACCCGGCCGGGAATCGAATCCGGGACCCTCTGAACCGAAGGGCAGTACGCTGACCGTTCAGCCAACGAGTCGGACATTTACTCGGTGTCGGCACCTCGTATGAATTCAGTCCAGTTGTATGGCTGGACATCTTTCCTGATGGTAACCCCCATGTGGAAGGCTGTAGTCACTATAAGGGTTTCTGTGTTGGTTTGTTGTGTGTAAATAAGCAAGTGTATTAACACGAGCACTAACGCCCAGGCCCGGAGCTCCACCAAATAATCAGACAAATTAAAATCCTCAACCCAGCCGGGAATCGAAGCCGAACCGAAGGACACTACGCTGATCAATCAGCCAAAGAGACGGATAGGGCGGATGATAACTAAAGAATATAATGCAACTTCAAAGCTACTGAACGCTGAAACCTCACTGTCGGCAGCCCTGGAGATGGTTTACAGTAGATTCCCATTTTCACTCCAGGCAAATGCCTGGCTGTACTTCAATTAAAGCCACGGTTGATTTCTTCCCACTCATGCGCCTTTAACATCCCATCGTCACCATAAACCTATCAGCGTTGGTGCGACGGAAGGCAAATTTTAAATAATAAGAATAAGAATAAGAATAGTAATACGGGAGCAAAGAAGACAAGGCGTGTTTGGTTCACGCGGAAGGATGCGCAAAGGATTCCCAGTCAGGACAATGAGGAATCTATGAAAGATAATTTGTTCAGAAATTACAGTAGGACCGGGAAGTGCTGTCAGACATAAAGATTACAGGCACGTGAAAGAAATCCTCCGGCACAACATTCTGGCATCTCAGCTTCCTCAAAAACACTAAAAATGTTATGTAAAACCATGAAAAGCTACGGATTTAATACCCGCATATGTTGAGATATTGAAACTGTTGATCTAACTTTCCCTTATTCTGCAGCCTTTCCATCCTCAAGTTTCACTTTTTCATTTTTTTGAATTCAAGATTACGAGGAAGATCCAATTATTCCCTCCCTTTCTCTAAGATTGTGGAAAATCTAGTATTGACATTTGCTTGAGACCCCTCTAGAAATACGCGATATGAACAGAGTGTTGTCTCGGTAATGGCCATGTAAGGGACAAACATTCAGTCAACTCTGTGGTGTAGGTCTACAGTGGTTTACCTCTCATTGAAAGACCCTGGGTATTTATGGTGGATAGGATTGTGAATGATGTGGCAGGCGTCAACATGTTAGGTGCTGTAAAATTCCAACCTTCGCTCATACCTGAACTGACGTAACAAAACAAACGAACAAAAACAAACCCTATGGCCCTATAGCCCTGATTGATGTGGCCTACTAAGCGACCACTGCTCAGCCCGAAGGCATGTAGACTACGAGGTGGGCATCGCTATGATTCCTCCCGGTTGTCATTCTTGAGTTTCTACACCGAGGCCGCGATCTCACCATCAGATGGCTCCTCAGTGTTGTTCTGTCGTAGGCCAAGCGTTATATCGAACCAGCTCCCAGATTCACGTATAAACCCTAACTTGGCCGGGGTCTCGGGATAGGAGGCACGTTAACTAACCCTAGACAATGCTGCCGAACAGCAGAAGTATGGATCAACAATTTGTTCTTGAATAGGTATATGTTCTCCAAACATAACGTCTTTCTAAGTTTGTTTCATGGCGTTCTGTAAGGCGGTGAGAAGTTGTCTAGAAATACGGTAGGCCTATGTCATTTTCCTGAACGCTATATTTTATTGTTTGAAATAGACTGTAGAAATGATCTTCAGGGTGTTGAGTTACGAATTATAGGCTACCTACTCAGTGATGGAGACAGTTGAAGAAAAGTGTAATTAGGCTAAATGACTTTTACCTGAGACAAAATTTACTCAATTAAAATTACAAAATACTTTTTAATAAGTAATTAGTAAAATTGAGTCCACCTCTGTGGTGTAGTGGTGTCAACTGCCACCCTCGGAGGCCCGCGCTCGATTCCCGGCCCTGCCATGAAATTTGGAACAGGGTCCACTTAACCTCGGGAGGTCAACTGAGTAGAGGGGGTTGGATTGCCATCTCAGATATCCTCAAAGTGGTTTTCCGTGGTTTCCATTTCTTCTCCAGGAAAATCTCAGTATGCTATCTAACTCAAGGCCACGGCCGTTTCCTTCCCTCTTAATTGCCTACCCATTTCAATATTCCAATCCCCACAACGCCCCTATTTAGCATAGCAGGTGAAGACGCCTTGGCGAGGTGTTAGTCCTCCTTTCCAGTTGTATTTCCGAACAAATACCGCATACTCCAGGACACTGTCCTTGAGGCGGTAGAGGTAGGATCCGTTGCTGAGTCTGAGGAAAAAGCAACCCTGGTAGGTAAACGGATTAAATAATAATAATAATAATAATAATAATAATAATAATAATAATAATAATAATAATAATAATAATAATAATAATAATAATAATAATTTTTAATTTTAATTTCGTGTGGCTATTGCTAGCCGAGTGCAGCCCTTGTAAGGCAGACCCTCCGATGAGGGTGGGCGGCATCTGCCATGGGTAGGTAACTGCGTGTTATTGTGGTGGAGGATAGTGTTATGTGTGGTGTGTGACTTGCAGGGATGTTGGGGACAGCACAGACACCCAGCCCCCGGGCCATTGGAATTAACCAATGAAGGTGAAAATCCCCAACCCGGCCGGGAATCGAACCCGGGACCCTCTGAACCGAAGGCCAGTATGCTGACCATTCAGCCAACTAGTCGGACATAATAATAATAATAATAATAATAATAATAATAATAATAATAATAATAATCATCATCATCATCATCATCATCTTTGTCCCAATACTCTCATATTTATTAACACATAATATGTTTATGCCTTACACTATCATATACACACTCAATGATAAATGCATCCCCCTACATAGTGTAGTCGTCAGGAAGGATTCGCACCTGCAACTCCACCAGGGTGGTAAAAGCGGTGTAAGAAGGAGAAGAATTGAAGGTAAAGTGACGTAATAATTTTCATATTTTTAACTCAAATTAAACTAATTTTGAACTTATCGAGATTAAATTTTTTGTGGCTATTTCAAAAGTTTGCAGAAACCCTGATAGTACTGAGTAGAGATCTGCTTACTTCGAAGGAATGATAGGTACGGCACCATAGCTAAATGGTTAGCGTGCTGGCCTTTCGTTCTAGGGGTCCCGAGTTCGATTCCCATCTGGGTCGTATATTATAAACTTCATAACTTAATTCCGCTCAGTCATGGCCTGTGTGCGTGTGTGTCGTCTTCAGCGTAACCATTTTTCGAAAGTAGAGCCCCTTCCTCACAGATGCGCGGGTAGACTATAGACTTGCATCAGGTCTAGCCGAAGGCCACACGCTACTAATAAATAAAAACCATCGAACATTAAGTAATATTTGATTTGATATACCAGGTGTATGTGTAAGTCTTTTCCGGTTTCATTAAGAGATGGCGCCAGCGAACAGTACGCAGCGTATGAATCGGACACATACGTCAGTTTGTTCGTATGACATTAACTTACTGAACCCTTGAACTTACCGTTCCATCGTTGGTCGTCTGCGGCAGCTGCTTCAGTACAGCAATATTGAACTCTTGGATCTTGGGGTCGTAGCGGGTTTATTTCTGTCACTACATTAACCAAACAATGGGGTTCAGAAGAGAGCCTAAATACTTTAAATGAGGAGCAAAAATGTGCTTACTAAAATTGTATTCAATTAAATCACGACAAAAAAATATTTGTTAAAATCATCCATAAAAATCACTTAATAATGTATAATGTTTTAACGCAGTCACAATGTAACGTTCCAGACGTTACAGTGTAATTATGTTAATTTTATTATGTGTAATTAATTCGGGAATTTAACGTCATGATATTTATCTTGGTATGTAATTGTATTATAATTCATGTTTAATCATTTGCTCACTATCATTTCATTACTTTGTAACTACGACTTATAAACGAGGGCTGAATATCCTAATATTCACTTAGATTCTTGCGACAGTCGGTTAAAATTAACTTGCAGTAGATTTCCTCTATCTTGCCACATCACCGAGGAAGTTGGAAGGACAAATTTAGACATCAAGTTCTGAGAAAAGCTAGCACGTGTTCAAGCGTGGTAACGTAAGCTACCGTATTTCGACCAGAATTATTCGAACTGATCAACGCCTATATTTTCAAAGGAGCGTCATGTTGCCATGGATACTGAGTGAAAGGACGAATAGAAGAACAGTTGATATCATAGTTAAGACCCGTCAACTCTAATATCTGGAGTGGGGAGAGACGTGTCATCTGATTGGACCACGTGTAGCGACCTGTAATTAGCGCGAGAGAAGGTTATAAAAGGGCGTGTTTGAGCTCTTGGCTTCATCTTCTACTGATCTATTGATCTTCTACGAGATTCTCTCTACATTATTCTACGTATTCATTCGCTACTTGATCTTCTACGTGATAATCTACTTGATTCTGCGTCTCGATACTTAGAAATTCTGAATGAGGGGTGTATAGCCACTCTCATCAGGAATTACGTACAGCACGGCTACAAGACCGGTTTGAACCAGTCTAAGTCAATAGATAGTTTTAATCTAGATAGAAAATGAAACTTCAGAGAACATTTTCAGTAAAGTTGGAAGGATTATTAATTGAGTATCCTCTCCATATAACCCAAGGTGGTTCTTCTAACTATGACTTAGGGCTTATCTCCAATATATGGGATAAAGCATAATAGGGAGTGTTAGTTTTGAAGTCATTTTCCAATTAGTGGGAGGTGCAATTGGCAAGGCAGGAATGGTACTTAGCTGCAGATGAAGAGATCTCAAAGACGACCGATGATGTTCCCGCTACAAGGATGGAAGCTTTCCCAGGACCAGCAGAACAAGACTACATGGTGAGCAAGCGAGTTAAAGATATTGCAAGTTTTCGCGAAGTAGAGTCATTCAATTTTTTGTTAAATTCATTTTCCATTTTAAATTCAGTTCTCGTTAAACCGTCGTCATTTATATTAAATATAATAAATAGTATTTTTCAAGTTCACTTTAATCAATCTGCCTTAATTAGCCTTTTGATATTTAATTCTCCTACTTAATGATTAGTGCACTATCACCCCACCCCTGTGATAAGAGTCTGTCCAAGCTTGATTATAAATTTTATCTTTAAGTCCTCAACTTAAAGATTGGCGCCCTTAGCTTGCTTGGTTGCATTTCTCGTTTGATGATTGTTCTCCGAGAGGGGAAGTCACATAAATGCCGCTCCAACGTGTGGCGAGAAAATCATTAAGTACGGAGCAGTTAATAACAGTAACGATATCAGAATTCGTATTATGGGCAAAATTTGGATATCCACGTTTCATTAAGAGTGTTTGATTGTGGGAAGGGTCATGGCTGATCAGACGAAAGAGGAGAGGATGTTGCGCAGTGGACGGGCGATAAAAGGCAATAATGTATTGAGTTCAGAAGAAGAGTTGTGTAGTCTAGGAGAGGAAATTGAAGATAGAAGTGTAAGTAGTATGGAGAGTGAAGGCAAGCAGAAAGAAGTCAGTATGGAGTCAGATGATAGTAGGATGGGGGGCGAAGCGGAAGTAAATACTAACAATGAAAGCAATAATAATAATGATCAGTTAATGGGAATGAAGCAGTTAATGTTAAGTAAGATAGAGGACAGTAAAACTGAAATAAAAAGTGAATTAGAACAAACTAAATCTGAGCTTAAAAGTGAATTAGAACAAACTAACACTAAAATTGAGAATATTAAATATGAACTTAAAGAACAGTTAGAGCAAACTAAAGCTGAATTAAGTAGGGAGATGAGGGAAAATAAGGAGGAAGCGAATCGGAGAATGGACGAACACAGTAGGCAGTTACGCGATCTGGTGGTAAAAAATGAACATTTTAATAAGCGATTAGAGGACCAGGAAAGTGAATATGTACGGCAAGGGAAAAAGGTAGAAGAAAAGTTTGCGGAACAGAGAAGTGAATTCCTGGAATTAATGGGGAAGGAAAACAACTCTACTAGGGAGGAAGTAATGAGGCAGGTCACTAGTATTGATAAGAGAGTTGAGACTCAAAGAGGGGAAATACGGATATTTAAAGACCACGTACAATAAGAGATTGATACGGTAAAGCTTAGAATAGAAGATAAGACCCGGGCAAGTGAAGAAAGGTTTGCGATAGCTGAAGAGAATAAGATTGAAATTAGGACATTGAAAGAGAAGCAGGTTAATTTGGAGAGAGAAATTGATAGGAGAGACAGAGATGTAGAATGCCGGATAGAGAAAGCAGAAAATCAGTTAAAACAGGTGGCAAAGGATAAACAGGTTTTCACGGGAAGGCAATGTCTAGGAAATAGCTACATTAGGGAAATTGAACTACCTAAATTTAATGGGAAACAAACGAACCCGCTAGATTTCCTTAAGATGATAGAAAAACGATTTGAAAAGCGTCTAGAGGAAGGGTCTATGGACTGGGAAGACGTTATGGAAAATATTGACCATGCTTTTGTAGGAGAAACTCGGTCTTGGTTCATGGTATATAGGCAGACGATGACGAACCTGAAAGAATTCAGAAATAAGTTTAGAGAGAAATTCTGGAATGAAGCGATACAAGCTCGCGAGAGAGAAAGGGTGGTATTTGGGAGGTACAAACAGCATGAGGGAGTTACTATGACCGAGTACTTCCTGGCACATGTCATGATTTGTCAGAACTTAGATGGTATAACCGAAGGGTCTGATGTAGTAAGACTACTTTTGAGACATTTTCCGGACAGGGTGAGAGAAGCGGCCTGCATGCAAAAAGTTGGAACTATTCAGGAGATGGAGAACCTACTAGGCAGTTTTGATGCTTTAGGTAACCTTAGAAGAACGGAGAATATTCAGAACTTTAGTCATCACAACGGAATGAGACATAACGGTAGAACACAGAATCACGAAACTCGCAATCAGTTCAGACCTCAGCAGAACAGCAGGAGCGGAGCACCGGAATATAGGACAGGAAATCCCCAACGGAGGCCAGAGTAATGTACTAATGAGTCCAACGTCAATACACAAAGGGAACCTTTAAACTAACTAGAGGCTGTAATGTTAGGTCAGAATTCCAGCCTAGTACGAAGGTAGCGAAGTGTCTTGCCATGAAAGTGTTACCATATGACCTAGATGTTAGAAACGATTTGTTGTATGAACCCGAGCAGAATAATGGAGATTCAAGTAATAAAGTAGTCAATCCCGTTGTTAAATTGAAAGTTTGGGGGGCGTGGGTTAAAGTTTTGATTGATTCTGGTAGCCAAATATCATGTATTAGTTCTCAGTGGTATGAGTCATTAGTGAAACAGGGTATTCAGTTGGAGGAAATGCCTGTTAAGTCTACTTTCATCATTACGGCTGTTGGAAAGAGGTCTAAGCAAATTTGTAAACAAGTAGTTGTTCCGATCTGTATTAATAATTTTATTAGCGTTCAGATATGTTTGGTAATTCCGCATTTGATATTTGATCTTATCTTGGGATCTGACTGGTTAACGTTAAAATTGGCTCAGTTAAATTACAATGATCTAGTGCTAAATTTGAGATGGAATAATGAGGATATCAAGGTCAAGTTTGAGGAGGAAATTCAGAGGAAAACGGAAGTTAGTACAGTGTGGAGAATGAGAGAGGTTTCTAAAGTAAATGAAGAGGCTAGTGAGGGCCTGAAGTTGTGCCAGTTGTGGATTCATGAGGATAAAATATGTGGCTTGAAAGAAGCCGTAAGTAGAAATGAGTTAAATGAAATCCAGAAGGACAAGTTATTTGAAGTGTTATGTGAACACGTGGAGATTTTCTCCGAGAAACCTGGTGTTACCCATCTGTATGAACATTCTTTTTCTGTGCTGGATAAGACTCCATTCAGCGGACCGCGGTATCCGATACCACACAAATATGCAAAAGCCGTAGAGGATCAAATTCAAGCTATGTTAGCAGACGATGTGATTGAATTATCAAACAGTCAATATGTTAATCCCTTAATTGTTGTGCCTAAGTCTGATGGATCAATACGTCTGTGTATTGAATGCGAGAGCGTAGTGAGAGTGTTAGGTTTGCCTGAGGAACCACCTCGTAATACTGAATTTTACGTCCGACTGGCACGGGAGAACCTGATTAAATCTGGAGATAAACGTAAAAGACAGCAGAAACGTAAGGTACTTGATAACTTTGAAGTAGGTGATATGGTTTTGGTGAGAGTTCCCATGTTGTCAAATAGTGAGGATAAGGTAACAAAGAAATTTTTTCTTTTATATCAAGGCCCTTATAAAGTACATAGAAAACTAGGACCCTGTGCTTACAAGTTAGCGGATGGCGAGAGCGTAATGAATGGTTCATATAACATTAGTAGTTTACGGAGATACCTGTCGTGTGAGGTGGCTGAACCGGATTGTGAGATATAGGTCAGTAACTCGGGGAAGTTGCTACTTGTTATGTCAGACTACGAGCGGTATGTGTCTACGTCGCAATTGTGGCGGTATTTCCTAGTTGTGTTTGTAAAATAGGGAGGTGTTTGTGCGTAGCGGTAGATTTACGTTCGTTCATTGACGATAGATCATCTGTTTTCCGTATGTGAGGCCATGAAATTTTATATATTTGTTTTCTGAGATGTTACAGAAGGCTAATTAAAGCTGACGACGGCAAATAATTAATTTTCCCGTATGTGCATTTCTAACTTGCAATAATTTTCCCGTGAGCTTAAATTACGTGTGTATTTGTGTGAAGTGTATTGCATCCTGCTTCAAGATAAGGTTGAAACATTCGAAAGAGTGATAAAAGTGTAAATTGTGTGTATCATTTGTTTTCCATGGTTTTAATGTAAGAGATTGGAAGAGAACGTGTTACTGCTATCTAGCAAAGAATGTCGGAAAGATGGAAAGTAAAAAGGAGAAAATAGACACTCGGCAGAGTTTGTAATCTGAATTGTATATATATTATGTTATATTCTCTAGGGTAATCTTGTTTTTTACAAAAATGGAAAGTTGCTTATGTTGGGCATAATTTAGTGGCTAAACCTCAAGATGAACTGAAATAACAGACAGTCGCAATGGTAAGCAGTCTAAGCGAGATATGGAAAAAGAGAGAGATATAATTAATTGTATGAAAATAATGTCGCTCGTTATGGGCAGGTAATAGAGGTATTTCAAGTCAATGTGGGAGTAAGTGTGTGAGTTCTCAACTCATGTGATATTTGTTAAGAACTCATGGGGGCGTATGTAACGTTCCAGACGTTACAGTGTAATTATGTTAATTTTATTATGTGTAATTAATTCGGGAATTTAACGTCATGATATTTATCTTGGTATGTAATTGTATTATAATTCATGTTTAATCATTTGCTCACTATCATTTCATTACTTTGTAACTACGACTTATAAACGAGGGCTGAATATCCTAATATTCACTTAGATTCTTGCGACAGTCGGTTAAAATTAACTTGCAGTAGATTTCCTCTATCTTGCCACATCACCGAGGAAGTTGGAAGGACAAATTTAGACATCAAGTTCTGAGAAAAGCTAGCACGTGTTCAAGCGTGGTAACGTAAGCTACCGTATTTCGACCAGAATTATTCGAACTGATCAACGCCTATATTTTCAAAGGAGCGTCATGTTGCCATGGATACTGAGTGAAAGGACGAATAGAAGAACAGTTGATATCATAGTTAAGACCCGTCAACTCTAATATCTGGAGTGGGGAGAGACGTGTCATCTGATTGGACCACGTGTAGCGACCTGTAATTAGCGCGAGAGAAGGTTATAAAAGGGCGTGTTTGAGCTCTTGGCTTCATCTTCTACTGATCTATTGATCTTCTACGAGATTCTCTCTACATTATTCTACGTATTCATTCGCTACTTGATCTTCTACGTGATAATCTACTTGATTCTGCGTCTCGATACTTAGAAATTCTGAATGAGGGGTGTATAGCCACTCTCATCAGGAATTACGTACAGCACGGCTACAAGACCGGTTTGAACCAGTCTAAGTCAATAGATAGTTTTAATCTAGATAGAAAATGAAACTTCAGAGAACATTTTCAGTAAAGTTGGAAGGATTATTAATTGAGTATCCTCTCCATATAACCCAAGGTGGTTCTTCTAACTATGACTTAGGGCTTATCTCCAATATATGGGATAAAGCATAATAGGGAGTGTTAGTTTTGAAGTCATTTTCCAATTAGTGGGAGGTGCAATTGGCAAGGCAGGAATGGTACTTAGCTGCAGATGAAGAGATCTCAAAGACGACCGATGATGTTCCCGCTACAAGGATGGAAGCTTTCCCAGGACCAGCAGAACAAGACTACATGGTGAGCAAGCGAGTTAAAGATATTGCAAGTTTTCGCGAAGTAGAGTCATTCAATTTTTTGTTAAATTCATTTTCCATTTTAAATTCAGTTCTCGTTAAACCGTCGTCATTTATATTAAATATAATAAATAGTATTTTTCAAGTTCACTTTAATCAATCTGCCTTAATTAGCCTTTTGATATTTAATTCTCCTACTTAATGATTAGTGCACTATCACCCCACCCCTGTGATAAGAGTCTGTCCAAGCTTGATTATAAATTTTATCTTTAAGTCCTCAACTTAAAGATTGGCGCCCTTAGCTTGCTTGGTTGCATTTCTCGTTTGATGATTGTTCTCCGAGAGGGGAAGTCACAACAATACTCAACGTGTTATCTTCTTATTATTGTTTAACATTATGTTTCAAAGAAGGAAAATGTATTATAACATTCTTGGATTACCAAAACTAGAAAACGAGAATAAAACCTGAAAATCGTTCACCATTTATCCACACGATAACTGAGAATTAATCCACACGATCCGTGGAAAATCTGACATTCAACAAGTAGAATTCCAAATTTACATTTAATTAAGGTTATTAGCTGCCTCTGTGGATCTGTGGTAGTGTCGGCCTCCGGATCCGAAGATAGCGGGTTCAAACCCGGCAGAGGTAGTCGGATTTTTGAAGGGCGGAAAAATGTCCACTCGACACACATTGTCGTACGATATCGGCATGTAAAAGATCTCTGGTGATACAATTGGTATTTACCCGACAAATCTCAGCCACAGACGCCCAAGAGATATCCGGCTTACTCTGTCTGCCATCTAGTGGGCCTAGAGTAAAACGGAACGTCGAAATTGACGAGCAGACAGCCAGATGGCGTCAAATTGAAATGTCTGCACACGGTAGCTGAGGCCATACGATTATTATTATTATTATTATTATTATTATTATTATTATTATTATTATTATTATTATTATTATTATTATTATCATCATCATCATCATCATCATCATCATCATCATCATCATCTGTTTACCCTCCAGGTTCGGCTTTGCACCACGTTAATTCCTGGAGATAATATCAGCAAACAAAGGGGAAACCGTTCTTTGTGATCTAGTGTCGGGGTCACTGATATTATACACATTTACCCTCCCCTCTCCCGGGGCCAATGTGATCTGTACCGAGACCTTACCTGCTTTGAATTCTTAATCTCCAAAATCAGAACCTCTTACACATCACCGTGTACTCGGGATGTATACTGTGTTACAATGTATCCCAATAAGAGGAACAAATTTAATATAAATTTATGGTTTTAATTATTTAATTACGTTTACTGGTCATAGAAACATTTGAAAGATCACCTTCAATTACTGAGCCGTCGGCCAGTGCAGAGCAGGCTTCGGCATACTGATGGCTACGGTCCTACCGTGGCTCTAGAGCTCTGCATCCCTACCGAACAACCGAGCAGAGCAGGCCTCGGCTTAGCGGTGACTACGGATCTACTGTGGCTCTAAAGCTCTGCATTCCTACCGAGCAACCGAGCAGAGTCAACGTCGGCTTATCGGTGGCTACGGCTCTACCGAGCCTCTACAACTCTGCATTCCTAACGACCAACCGAGCAGGCAAGCGTCGGCTTACCGTTGACTACGGCTCTACGTAGCTCTACAGCTCTGCATCCCTACCGAACAACCGAGCAGAACAGGCCTCGGCTTAGCGGTGACTACGGATCTACCGTGGCTCTAGAGCTCTGCATCCCTTCCTAACAACCGAGCAGAGCAGGCCTCGGCTTAGCGGTGATTACGGCTCTACCATGGCTCTACAGATCTGCATCCCTACCGAACAACCGAGCAAAACAGGCCTCGGCTTAGCGATGACTGCGGATCTACCGTGGCTCTAGAGCTCTGCATCCCTACCGAACAACCGAGCAGAACAGGCCTCGGCTTAGCGGTGACTACGGATCTACCGTGGCTCTAGAGCTCTGCATCCCTTTCTAACAACCGAGCAGAGCAGGCCTCGGCTTAGCGGTGACTACGGATCTACCGTGGCTCTAGAGCTCTGCATCCCTATCGAACAACCGAGCAGAACAGGCCTAGGCTTAGCGGTGACTGCGGATCTACCGTGGCTCTAGACCTCTGCATCCCTACCGAACAAACGAGCAGCGCAGGCCTCGGCTTAGCGGTGACTACGGCTCTACCATGGCTCTACAGATCTGCATTCTTACCGACCAACCGAGCAGAGTAAACGTCAGCTTATCGGTGGCTACGCCTCTATCGTGACTACAGCTCTGCATCCCTACCGAACAACCGAGCAGAGCAGGCCTCAGCTTAGCGGTGACTACGGATCTACCGTGGCTCTAGAGCTCTGCATCCCTACCGAACAACCGAGCAGAACAGGCCTAGGCTTAACGGTGACTGTGGATCTACCGTGGCTCTAGACCTCTACATCCCTACCGAACAAACGAGCAGCGCAGGCCTCGGCTTAGCTGTGACTACGGCTCTACCAAGGCTCTACAGCTCTGCATTCTTACCGACCAACCGAGCAGAGTAAACGTCGACATACTGGTGACCACGGCTCTGCCGTAACTCTACAGCTCTGCATTCGCGTGACGGGGAGGGGCTGACCACAGCATCGGTTGTCCTGAGAATGGTATTCCGTGGTTTTCCCATCTGTAGTAACCTGAATGTCGGACAATTCTTAGTATAGGCCAAAGCCGCTTACCCCGCTTCTACATACGTCATGTTCACAGCTCCTTCTAAGAGGCCCACAGTACCTTCTTAGGGTACAACATGAAAACTTTTGTAGTATTAGTAGTTCAGTTACTGAGTCATACGTAGAAAATAATCAGCAATGGCTATGATGACGAGTATTAAGGCATCTGAATTATTTAAGGTGTTTGAATTTTTATATGAATGCACTGTATTTACAATGCTATGATGGTAGTAACTGGACCGCTCATAGCGTAACATTTTGAAATTCTGAAGGTGCAGTTGAATTTGTATATGACGGTGTGATAATGTTAAGCTAATAGTGACCCCTATCTATAGTATTGCAAGCCGTAATATTAAGCACTGAAAATACTTCTGTGTGAATGTGTATATGATGCTGGATTTAGAATGTTAAACTAGTAGTATCCCTTGTAATAATTTCTTTTCATGGTATTGCGTGCTGTACCCTTGTAGTTTCTGTTGTTGTTGCTGGTTTGGTAATTATGTTTTAACTCTATTGTATTCTAACTACTGTAAGAGATCGTTGCCACCGGGATATTTTCCAATTGCGATGTATTTTTGTTAATAATAATAATAATAATAATAATAATAATAATAATAATAATAGGACGTTCAGTCTTTATCGCTAGTGAAAAATGACGCGAAATTCTTCGACATGATTCGCCATGCGCGCATTTTAATTGAGAAGAGTGCTACCAGGAGTACAGTATTTCGTGTTCAGCGTACAATTCTGGATTGCTGGAAGAAGTAAATGACGGTACTGTACTATTGGTGTTATTTATGACAAAAACCATGCAATGTGTATTAAATAAGTGTGTGTAGTGTACTACTGTGCACTGTTAAGAAGTTCTCAGCAAGAACAGATTTGTGTTAGAGTGTATATAAGTGTGTGATTAGTGAATTATTTTATCTACTAAGATCCAAAATCAAATAAATCTAATGCAGGGTTATCTAATCTAATCCAATCTATGTAATTATGATTTTTATTTTAAATTTTAACCACCTGTATAAACCAACGGCCGTAGCCGTGTTGAAACACCAGATCCCGTGAGATCTCCAGAGTTAAGCAACATTGGGCATGGTCAAGATTTGGATGGTTTGCAACGCGCTGTTGGTGGGGAAAGGGAGTGGAGGAACGGAAAGGACCTGGCCACACTACCGCACGTAAACTCCGGCTCAGGCAAATCTCTGCGGAGGTTCGGACCTGCCTTCGGGCAGAATACACCCTTCCCTTCCCTTCCCTTCCCTTCCCTTCCCTTCCCTTCCCTTCCCTTCCCTTCCCTTCCCTTCCCTTCCCTTCCCTTCCCTTCCCTTCCCTTCCCACCTGTATGAAACGGAATCCCGCGAACAGCGGAAATAATATCCGGGCCCTTCGGTTTCCGTTGAGGACAGGCTTTACTGAATTTCTGTATTGTTGAATCCAAGGGTTTCTTAAATACTTGATCGTCAGTATTTTATATGGAGCTATACTTATTTCGGCGCTATCAACATGGTAAAATGAAATTTATGATTTTTGCATTTAGCATTTAAAGTCGCAAAGGACATTGAGTATTTTTCACTAGTGAAAAATGACGCGAAATTGTTTAACATTATTTGCAATGCCCGCATTTTAATTGAGAACCGGTATACTAGGAATAGTTGTGTTCAAAGTACAAGTCTAGATTAATGGATTTCTTCTATTTTTGTTAAAATTAGCAATGAACGTAAGTATTTTAAAGAAACATATATTCTAAAAGCAAGGTGAACAATGTAAATAAATCGACTTAAAATTGGGTACACAAGAGTGAAAATCTTTGGAAAATACTGTCCTAAAGAACATTTTGTTACTTTCCTAACCAGTAATATTTCTTACAGGTTATAATCTTGTGACATTCCGTCTATTATGCGACAAGAAATGAAACTCTCCTTGAATTCTTGACAAGAGCTTTCAGCGCCTCCATCCCTCTAGATTTATTGATTTCTCAACCCTCTTTTCCACCTACCAACCCTCTGTCGCCACCCCCGTCCCGACGTGTTCCCAGTCGTGAGTTACGATTGGTGCCACTGGTTTCCAGGACTTGCGCATTCATTTCATATTTCTAGCCCGTTTGTGCTGCTACCTACAGTCGAGTTGTGGTAATCGATAACACGTCGCTCGTGAGTGACTGAGGATTAAAGAGGACAGCTATGGACGTTCGTGTGCATATAATGACTTTCAATCATTTCCACCACTGCTGGAATATGTAAATGATCAAAAATGAATAGGATTAAGACCAAGAAATATTGAATATATCATAATCGTAGGCATTCACGAGCTGGCGAAGATAAAGACCTCTTCTAGGATTGAAAATCGACATTGCGACAAGTTGGGAAAATCTTTAGAGCGGAACGTAGGGAAATTAACATGCGTAACTAATACTGTTTAATGTCTCCTTATGTTCCCTGTTGCTCATCTAATTTAGTTTATAAGAATAAAGTCCGGCTCCATGGCTAAATTGTTAGCGTGCTGGCCTTTGGTCACAGGGGTCCCGGGTTCGATTCCCGGCAGGGTCGGGAATTTTAACCTTAATTGGTTAATTTCGCTGGCACGGGGGCTGGGTGTATGAGTCGTCTTCATCATCATTTCATCCTCATCACGACGCGCAGGTCGCCTAAGGGAGTCAAATCAGAAGACCTGCATCTGGCGGCCGAACTTGTCCTCGGACACTCCCGGCACTCAAAGCCATACGCCATTTTTTTATATGAATAAAATTGCAAGAGTAATGGAATTTAAGTAATTAGCAGGATGGACCGCTTAAAATGGCAATGAAAATAACACAATATCTTCAAGAACTCAGAAAGCGAAAACTTTCTTTTCAACACACACAGAATGCTTATAACAAAAATACGCTTGTCCAGGAACAGTAAAGTTTGTCATCACTCAACAGTGATCAAGCCTGAAGCTGTTTATGTTTCAGAAACGCTCAATTTACATCATAAAGGAACAATTAGAAATTAAAGAAAGGAAAATCATGAGAAAAAATATTTGGTCCCAGAATTAAATATGAAATGCATTACTCAAAACCCAAAGCAAAGCAAAATAAAGTCGCCTCTGTACAGGCCATGAAGGCCCTTGGAGGAGTGGAAGGCAAAGGCTTCCACCATTGTTAACCTCGGCACGTGATGGGGTAGAGCCGCCTTTGCCCCCAGGAATTAACCTGGTACTCATTTTTGGTGAAGGCTGAGTGAACCTTAGGGCCATATGCAACTCCGAAAGTGGAAATGTTGTTTCTTAAACTTTACGACTTCCTGACGGGGATTCGAACCCACGTCCTTCCGGGCGAACCAAGTACGCCTTTACCGCCCCGGCCAGGCAGCCCCTACTCAAAACCCAGCCCGAAAATATATTTAAAAATATCTAAACTTACTGATTCCATGAGACTGCGATGTTTTCAATTTGGAAGTCGTTTGGAAATAATGAATAACACTAGACTTATTTATCGAATATACAAATGTCTGCAAATCAAACGCACGAGATCAAAATGGTATAAGGAAGTAGAGAAAGACCTCACTAAATTAGGATCAACCAAACCTCAGGATAGAAATGTAATAAGGAAAATTGTTCACACAAGGGGATTTTAGGAAGATGAGAAGAAACCAACACGATGTACCTCGTCGCAGGAACAGAAATTACAACAATCGATAAAAGTGACGGACTATTGCACAGGGAGGAAAGCTCAATAGATGTTGACTCCTCATGGTCCTAAGTGACGCATTCGCTAAGAAGGAGAAGAAGAAGAAGAAGAAGTAGAAGAAGAAGTAGAAGAAGAAGAAGAAGACATTGGGTGAAGTCTACAAAACATAAGGTGCGTTATGACAAGATAAAGAATTGTTCTGAAATGAAATGAAATGAAATATCGTATGGCTTTTAGTGCCGGGATATCCCAGGACGGGTTCGGCTCGCCAGGTGCAGGTCTTTCTATTTGAAGCCCGTAGGCGACCTGCGCGTCGTGATGAGGATGAAATGATGATGAAGACAATACGTACACCCAGCCCCCGTGCCATTGGAATTAACCAATTAAGGTTAAAATCCCCGACTCGGCCGGGAATCGAACCCGGGACCCTCTGAACCGAAGGCTAGTACGCTGACCGTTCAGCCAACGAGTCGGACAAGAATTGTTCTGCATTTACATAACATTTCATGTATGTACAGTATGTATGTTGGGTATTCAGTCCGAAGGCCGGTTTGATCATCTGCAGCTCCGCCAACAGCTGTCATAAGTAGCCTAGGCGTACTAGGGAACTGAGGAGTGAGGTACTTTCCCGTTGCTTGCCTTACCGAGCCAGCCGTTGCTATTACATATCAGTCTGCCTAGCCCACCGAAATGCATGCACCAACCGACCCTATGAGCGATATTTTCACACCATTCATAACAGAGACTGGCTGCATAAGGAATGACATTACTAGCATCACTCATACCTCAGTCACTTTCATATTGTCAAAGCCAAGGATGAGACTGAGACAGGTCAATGAAAGTAACAAATTTGATATAGCCCATACCAGAAGACATAGTGCACTGTAAACACTACATCTCGCCAGCAAAGGCATTTCATAGCGCTAGATATTCCGTTATTGCCATATTGACACAAATATGTTTTATGGCCGGAGTTCATCCAAAAATTTGTGTCATGAAAATAGCGATACAAAATGTGTGACACGATGTTACCCATCAAACGTCCGGCTCCGTGGCTAAATGGTTAGCTTGCTGGCCTTTTGCCACAGGGGTCCTGGGTTCGATTGCCGGCAGAGTCGGAAATTTTAACCATAATTGTTTAATTCCGCTGGGACGGGGGATGGGTGTATGTGCCGTCTTCATCATTTCAACCTCATTACGACACGCAGGTCTCCCACGGGAGTCAAATAAACAAGACCTGCATCTGGCGAGCCGAACTTGTCCTCGGACACTCCCGGAACTAAAAGCCTTACGGTTACGCCATTTCATGTTTTTACCTAGCAAAAGTGATGACTGTGATGTGAAGCATTGATGGATGCACATGACTGAGACACGTATAGAATACTTTTCTGTCTTCAAAGAGGCCTCGTCTCATCATACTTCAGAAAACTGATTATGTTTTTCGTGTTAGTGTTTTAGGTACTGAGTCAGTTTCCCACATTCAATCCACTGAATCCTACACTTGTAAACTGAAAATTACATACACGTGTGTTTCGAAAATTATTCGTTAGATGAAAATAAATCGTTGTCAATTTGAAATTTTCAGCTATTGAAAGACATAGGTGAGGCCGCCTGGGCGAGGTACTGGTCATCCTCCCCAGTTGTATCCCCTACCAAATGTCTTACGACCGAGCTCGATAGCTGCAGTCGCTTAAGTGCGGCCAGTGTCCAGTATTCGGAAGATAGTAGGTTCGAACCCCACTGTCGGCAACCCTGAAAATGGTTTTCCGTGGTTTCCCATTTTCACACCAGGCAAATGCTGGGGCTGTACCTTAATTAAAGCCACGGCCGCTTCCTTCCCACTCCTAGCCCTCTCCTGTCCCATCGTCGCCATACTACCTATCTGTGTCGTTGCGACGTAAAGCAACTAGCAAAAAAAAAAAAAAAAAAACTGTCTCACGCTCCAGGACACTGCCCTTGAGGCGGTAGAGGTGGGATCCCTCGCTGAGTCCGAAGGAAAAACCAACCCTACAGGGTAAGCAGATTAAGAAAGAAAGAAAGAAAGAGAGAATAATACTGACGGTGTAATTCGAGCCGAACTATTCCTGGCTGGTACTTAAACGCTCTCAGGTACCCTCTTCGTGTGTTATATTTTATACCTCTTGGTTTTCTTACTCCCACGGAGACCGCCTTTTCACTCTCTGTACTGAGGGATTTACGACTATTCACGTTCAGTGCTACAGCTACTGGTATTAAAAGTGCCCATTACTTGTGGATATATTTTTTTTTCATCACAGAACAATGTTAACTCATAAATTCTTCGGCTGAATCATTTCAATGTGTTTCACAATACTGTTGCTTATGGTGATAGACACCAAGTGCTCTACCGAGATTCCAAGGATTGATTTTAAAACAATGAAACTATTAACAACCACAGCTGATGGTATTTACGATCTAGTATTGTCGGTTTGAAATAAGAGCAGTTCTGTTCTTCTTCTTCTGCTTCCTCATAATATGTTGACCCTCCAGGTTAGGTTTTTCCTCAGACTCAGCGAGGGATCCCACCTCTACTGCCCCAAGGGCAGTGTCCTGGAGCTTTAGACTCTGGGTCTGGGATACAACTGGGGAGGATGACCAGTACCTCGCCCAGGCGGCCTTACCTGCTATGCTGAACAGGGGCCTTATATCAATCAATATCAATCAATACTGATCTGCATTTAGGGCAGCCGCCCAGGTGGCAGATTCCCTATCTGTTGCTTTCCTCGCCTTTTCCTAAATGATTTCAAAGAAATTGGAAATTTATTGAACATCTCCCTTGGTAAGTTATTCCAATCCCTAACTCCCCTTCCTATAAATGAATATTTGCCCCAGTTTGTCCTCTTGAATTCCAACTTTATCTTCATATTGTGATCTTTCCTACTTTTATAAACGCCATTCAAACTTATTCGTCTACTAATGTCATTCCACGCCATCTCTCCGCTGACAGCTCGGAACATACCACTTAGTCGAGCAGCTCTTCTTTCTCTCAATTCTTCCCAACCCAAACATTACAACATTTTTGTAACGCTACTCTTTTGTCGGAAATCACCCAGAACAAATCGAGCTGCTTTTCTTTGGATTTTTTCCAGTTCTTGAATCAGGTAATCCTGGTGAGGGTCCCATACACTGGAACCATACTCTAGTTGGGGTCTTACCAGAGACTTATATGTCCTCTCCTTTACATCCTTACTACAACCCCTAAACACCCTCATAACCATGTGCAGAGATGGGAAGATTGGAAGGGATAGACAAGGAAGAGAGAAGGAAGCGACCGTGGCCTTAAGTTAGGCACTATCCCGGCATTTGCCTGGAGGAAAAGTGGAAAACCACGGAAAACCACTTCCATGATGGCTGAGGAGGAAATCGAACGCCCCTCTACTCAGATGACCCCCCCGAAGTTAAGTGGACCCCGTTCCAGCCCTCGTACCACTTTTCAAATTTCTTGGCAGAGCCGGAAATCGAACCCGGGCCTCTGGATGTGGCAGCTAATCACACTAACCACTACATCACAGAGGTGGGCCAGTGTTATTCATCCTTGAAATTCTTTCCATAGTTCATCCATTTAAACAGCCAGGCTGAGTGGACCAGACGGTTGAGGCGCTGGCCTTCCGAGCCCAACGTGGCAAGTACGATCCTGGCTCCATACGGTAGTAGCTGAAGATGCTCAAATACGTCAGCCTCGTGTCGGTAGATTTACTGGCACTGTAACGGTTCAAATCCCGTTACAAGATGATATCTGTATTTTATTATTGTATGATGTTATCTGTATTTTATTATTATTATTATTATTATTATTATTATTATTATTATTATTATTATTATTATTATTATTATTATTATTATGTTATCTGTGATATTGTTACTGTTATTGTAATTATCAGTTTTATTCAATTCGATTTTGCAATGCCTGTTGCTTGCAAGATTGTACTTAGATGTATGCATATATACGTATGTGTAGAATAACACTCAATACCTGTACAGTGAGAATTGTTGTATATATCAGAGATTGGATGTGACGTTGGTACATTGTGCAAGATTGGTGGCGATTCTGCCAAGTCATTGCCAAGTCATGGCTACGTCATCGTGAGCTTTTAGAATATGCGCTCAGAGAGTCGGCCGGCGGCGGTTTCACAGCTGTATGTAATATCTGTCGCGTAGGTGGGAGTATGTCATTGTTATTTCTGGAGATTACGTAGCTGTGTCAACCAACGTCTATAAAAGGTGGGTGCATATTGTAGCGTCAGTCATTACTTAAACGGAAGCAGTACAGTGAAGAAGTCTACAAGATGAAGAGACCTCAGTCGGTCAGTCAACGAGTGTGAACGAGAGATGGAGAAGACTCAGTGAGCCATTAATCATTGGTCATTGAGAGAGTGAGGCCAAAAGTTGGTCCGTCACTTAGTTGAAGACACGGACGCAAGGCTTACCATGGAGTCAGAGAGGGCAACCCTGGACCTGCCAAGAGGTAATACCATATTGACTTACAAAGAAGTCAGATGATATGGAGAAGAAGCAGTCACAAGGATGTATCACCAAGTTAGGCGTGACACATCTACAGTAAACACCAGATCAAAGGAATACGTCGTAATTACACTAAAAGTGTTGAAGGTACAGTCAAGTGAATCAGTGAGGGAAATATTTCGTATAAATTGTTAAATGTCCGGTCAAGAAGAATTCAAATTCATGCCTAGTTTCTTTCAGTTGCAATGTCATAATTTCATATTCTCATCTGTTTTATCGCAACAAGACTCACTATTTTTTTATATATTATTTAAAGAATATATTTTGTTCTATCAAACGAATTCATAGTTTCATTTCAATTACAGTAAAATATCTTAACCTCAAAATTAATGGGGAAACCGAACGCCAATCTCCCTTTCCCAGAACTTATATGGTATGTTGTCAAAAGTAAGCTTATTACCCCACACCCTAGAGATAGTCAAGAGTCTCATTCTATTATTGCTGCACTGAGTGGCAGCTGGCGCCCTTCAAATAACGTATGTGTAAGTAAGCAGGCAACAAGTAAGTGTGAGTACAAGGTTCGACGAGTGTGTATTTTATTTAATGAATGTTAATTTTCATAATTTTCATGTTAAATGCAGATATTCAGATTTTCAAGTTAAAATACAGATTCATAATATTTGTAAAGTCAGTCAGACACTTAGGAAAGTAACAGCACGTAAAAGAATTCCTGCGGTATAAAATTCCGGAACCTCGGCGTCTCTTAAAACGGTAAAGTACTTAGTGGAACGTAAAGCAAATAACATTATTATTATTATTATTATTATTATTATTATTATTATTATTATTATTATTATTATTATTGTTATTATTATTAGGTTATTGCTTTTACGTCCCACCACTACTTTTTAACGGTTTTAGGAGAAGCCAAAGTGCCGGAATTTTGTACCTCTAGAGTACTTTTATGTACCCGTAAATCTACCGACACGATGCTGACGTATTTGAGCACCTTCAAATACCACCGTACTGAGCCAGGATCGAGCCGGCCAAGTTGGGGTCAAAAGGCCTGCGCCTCAACCGTCTGAGCTACTCGTCAGACATTATTATTATTATTATTATTATTATTATTATTATTATTATTATTATTATTATTATTATTATTATTATTATTATCCATTTAAACATCATACAAGGCAGAAAGCCTGGATGGTATCATCCCAAATTCATTTTTCTTCCTTCTATTCCTGAATTCCACAAATCGCACAAATGAATAGGATCCATAGCACCTCATGTGTTCATTCTGAATACAATAAACAAGCAATACCATATGGTGATAAGCAGAAAATAATGGTCAAATAAACGAATCAAACCCGAGGCGCAACAGTGCATTAAGAGTCTTGTGCTACCAAGGTGACTACTGCCCATCCGGATGGCCTGCAGCGAGGACACCCTCCACCGTATTGCTTGGTATTCGCGACGAGCTGCACTGCATCTCGTATCAGACATGTTCTTAGTCGAGGTCACTGTGGCGGCGAAGAAGAGGTCCTGCAAACGTTGAATTGTTTGCGTGAATCAGTTTCAAATACATGAGCGGAGACAGCGCACTTTTGTATGAATAAATATTCAAGCGATTCAAGTGATTTTCAGTATGTACTTACGATGTACACTATCGCCATAATTTAAAATGCGGGTCTAAGGTGACACATAAATAAACTTTTAAAATATTTAAATATAAATTGCTTTTAAATACTAATAAGAAAATAATAATAAAAATAGTAGTAATAATAATTGTACGTAACACTAACTATTTTACGGTTCTCATAGGTGCCGAGGTGCCGAAAGTTTGTCCCACATGACTTTCCATAATCGCTAGTATATTAGCACTTTGAAATACCACTGCACTGAATCCGATGGAACCCGTCAACTTTGAAACAGTTTTCGACAAGAATTCAAAGAGATAATTTTTATAATATGAACTTAAAAATTAAATGAAGCTCTGAAAATGTCATTTTTTAAATCCATTCCTGTTGATAGTTATTCTTGTAGAGAGTAATTCGCTGACGATATACAGCTCCTTGCAGACAACCTCCAGACAGCAGTAAAGTACATCTAAATACTGCAACAAATAAGTGAAAAGACCAGTCAAATGAACTCCTTAGAAAATACCAAGAGAAGGCGGAATCAGCCCGTGAAATTGTGACAATATATCGGACTGTTCTGAGAACTAAAAAATTAAATTATCCCGGCGGGAACCTTTCTCCCTGAGATAATGAAAAGCACGCAATGTCTGAAAAATGGAAATAGTGTTAACCTGTGCCATGATACCAAAAAATCCGGATCAATCTCCTCCAAGACAAATTTGAAGCAATACAGGGAGTGCTTATACTCTCTTGCATAGGGTACACAAAACTCCCGAAAACTTTTCATCTCAAATCCCTCCCAGCGATAAAAATTCTAGATACAGACATTCGTTATAGTGACACCCTTAACAATCTAGGTCAAACTTTCGACAGAACCTTATGCTGGTGTAATCATACGTCAAATGTTATCGTAAAAGTTGTGTCATCCACGCATATTTTGAAACGTAACGTGTCATGTACATCACATTTCATACGAAAACTACTTGTTCAAGTCCAATATTCCCAATCATTTACTATGCTTCAGTCCTATACAACGACTTATCTGAAAATTTGAACATAAAACTACAGAGGGTACAAAACGCATGTGTTCGTCACGTGACAAATGCCAGCCGTAATGTAGACATAACACCCTATTAGATATAGCTGCAATGGTTGAAACTTCACGAACGTCGGGAAATCTCAGTGGCTGTTGCTGCGCACAAAACTCTCAAACTGAAGACCCCATCCTACATTTATAACACATTATCAATATCAATCAATATCAATACTGATCTGCATTTAGGGCAGTCGCCCAGATGGCAGATTCCCTATCTGTTGTTTTCCTAGCCATTTCCTAAATTATTTCAAAGAAATTGGAAATTTATTGAACGTCTCCTTTGGTAAGTTATTCCAATCTCTAACTCCCCTTCCTATAAATGAATATTTGCCCCAATTTGTCCTCTTGAATTCCAACTTTATCTTCATATTGTGATCTTTCCTACTTTTATAAACGCCACTCAAACTTATTCGTCTACTAATGTCATTCCACGCCATCTCTCCGCTGACAGCTCGGAACATACATTTAAACCTATGAAGTCGGTACATAACGGAGACGATAGGTTTACGTCTTCAAATTCCCCTCCATCGTCCAACTAAAGTTAACAGATCCTTCCTTTGCACAGCATCACGTTCCTTTAACGTCTTTAACGTTTCACAAAAAAAGAGTGACTGTACTCACAAAAGCAGTCCATAACACCTTTCCTCTTGGAGGAGTACGCAAAGGGCTGAGATCATGCATTCTTGTGTCTCATAATCAGAAATACTGTATGTATATTTCTTAGAAAATTGTTTCTCTAATTTAGCTTTAGATTCTTTAGATTCATGTAGTCTAGAATAATAAATAGGGTTAATGTTTTACTTTCTTAATTATTATATAATGTATGTTTTAATTCTACTGAATTTGTTATCTGTATTTTAATATTTATATTTAATGCTTCCTTTAATTTAAAAGTGCAGTTAGTGTGTTCATAAACCTGTATTGTATTATATGTAGACGCTATAAAACGGGGTTTACCAGCCTCATTTACATGTAAATTATAAATAAATTCAATTCGATTCAATATATTCAACTGACAAGGTTTTGAGTTCAGATCGATGTTCAAATCATCACCAAGTACTATAGGGTAGTCGTTTTCACGAAGCTTGCAACTTATAGCAACTTATAGATGGCGCTACTGACAAAGTATACACAGATGACGAACACTGGTTACCATGGTTACAATGTTGTCAGGAAATTGATGAAACTAATTCCAGATTGACCCCTGCCCAAATGAATATCCGTATTTTAATCCCCCCTCTCCCGTGATTGAGGTAAAGAAAAGTTCCTCAAAAGGGTTTTTGGGTTCCTTGCTCTTCAGGAGAAATGAAATTCGTCTCCGATGGCGGAGAGAGGTGCAGAATGATATACGGAAAGGAAACATAACACGAGTTGAAATTCACAACTAAGCACTTATTAGAAGGAAATGTTCGTCTTTAAGAGAAAATCCTGGAAAACTGCCGAGCCGCAGAGTGTATCAGCTAGAGAATGTCAGAGGAGGTACCAAAAGTTAAAGAACCCCTTTCAGGAATGTAAAGAAAAGGGCGTAAGCCTAAATGTCGAAGAAAGGCTGTAGGTTGTGTACTGTACTCGTAACTCACAGTGGGTTGTAAACATAGACTATAGGCATAGATCCAAAATTACAAATTTTTGTGACATTTTGATCTAATACTACCCAATCATATATGGTCATTCTTGTTTATTTTGATGCAAGTAGCGGTGAAATAAATACGTTTACTTATTTCATGAAGAGATCTTGTCACATTAACAAGCTTTAGTTCGGACTCATGTAAAGTCCATTATCGAAAATGCATTTAAAAATTACGCGCGCGCTCTGCGAATTTGGTGTTTATTCCTCCGCCAAAATTCATGTTATTTTTATATACAGGGTGATGGGCAACAACCGGAACCCGATATATAAGCGTTAGAGGGTTGGCCGTACTGATAAATAATTGGAAAAAATAATTTGATATCTTGCACCGTTGTCATGTTATCAGCAGTTGAATTTAGCCAATCGGATCTCTTTTCGGGCGACTTTAGATGTGCGGTGTTGCTAAGTCTGCATGCGGCTTATGCCTGGCTTGAGAGCGCCAATATAATAAATAAACGTCTCCAGGGAGGGAACTTGAACAAGGACCTCCCTGCTGATAGTTTTGTCCCATGGCAAGCACGCTATAGTGGCATTGGCTGAGTGGTGGTGGTGGTGGTGATTATTGTTTTAAGAGGAAGTACAACTAGGCAACCATCCTCTATATGACACTAATCAGAGGGAAAATTGGAAGGGGTCTGACACTTCGAAAAATGAAGTTATCGGCCAAAGGAAGACAAGGGCCAGGAAGAGCATGAAAATGAAAGACTCCCTAGCCCTCGCAAACCTAATAGCGTCGGGGTCGGAAAAGAACAAGAGTTGACGAAGAGAAGTCGGATAGGATAGATGAAAGTGAGGAGTCACCGAGCTTGATAGCTGCAGTCGCTTAAGTGCGGCCAGTATCCAGTAATCGGGAGATCGTGGGTTCGAGCCCCACTGTCGGCACCCCTGAAGATGGTTTTCCGTGGTTTCCCATTTTCACACCAGGCAAATGCCGGGGCTGTACCATAATTAAGGCCACGGCCGCTTCCTTCCACTTCCTAGGCCTTTCCCATCCCATCGTCGCCATAAGACCTATCTGTGTCGGTGCGACGTAAAGCAAATAACAAAAAAAAGTGAGGAGCCTGGCACAAGTATGTGGAAACAATGCCAGGACTCAGCTAAGGGCCCCGTGGTCGCCAACCCACGCTCCAAAGTTCAGAGCCCATGGGGCCCCATTTAGTCGCCTCTTACGACAGGCAGGGGATAACGTGGGTGTTATTCTACCGCCCCCACCCTCAGGGGGAAGGCATTGGCTGAAACCCACGGTGTAGTTGTACTCGATGCTCATTTATCGGCGTAACTCTTAAGCCCAACCATCCCACGTGCAGATTCAGCAACACCGCCTAGTAAAGCCAATTTGAATTCGTCTGCGAAGCGATCTGGTCGGCTAAATACAGCAGCCGATAAAAAGACAATGACGCGTGATATCAATATAACATTTTCAAATTACTTATCATTATTACCAACGTTATAAGGCTCATATACTCGGTTCAAATTGTTTCCGACCGCTCTGTATAGTAGAACAACGTGCCGGTTCGTTTTATCTGGAAGATCCCTCACGTTCGACCAAGGAGGAGCGTTCAAATGTTGAGCCTGTCATTGTTCCCACTTATTAAATTGTAACAATCCTATCGTGCATCTATTTATCAACACAACAGTTATGCATTCTGCGAGACCTAATCTAATCTAATCTTACCTATTATAATCAAATTCCTGTTTCTCCTTGTGGAGAAAAGGGCATCCAGGATAGCTCTCCATTCATTACGTTGTGAAGCCAGGTCTTTTACTTCATCCCATTTTTACCAGTTCCCAGTTTCTAGGTCTTTCGCGCTTCGGCTTTCCTATTTTGTTCTACTCTAAGACCGAAATTTCAACTGCTCCGTCCTGTTTTCTTAATTTGTACCCTATCCATCCCCGATTTTGTTTAAATTTTATATTTGTTCGTGGCGTCGACCTGTGCAGATCTTTTGCCACTACTGTCACCATATGAGAGGAACCTGCGTATAAATGTAATTGCGGAAGTGTGAAGTGTTGAATGTGAGGAAAGGAACGTTAAGGACGACACAAACACCCAGTCCCCAGGCCAGGGATATTAATCACTCACAATTAAACACGCTGAACCGGGCCGGCAGTCGAACCCGGGGCAACCGGGTGACAGGCTGATGCGTTGCCCGCTACACCATGGGGCCGGACATCGCCTATTTATTTTCCTTATTTCTACATCAATTGGTATCTGGTTGGTTTCCTTCCATATGTTTTCGTTTGTGGTAACTTCAGGTCATCTTATATTGATGATACGTGGTGTGTGATTTGTTTATTTTACTTTTCGTATTACTATCTGCTTTACGCCACAGTGACACAGATACGTTTTATGGCAACGATGGGATAGGAAAGGGCTAGGAGTGGGAAGGAAGTGACTTGTCTTTAATTAAGATACAGCCCTAATATTTGCATGGTGTGAAAATGGGAAATTACCTTCAGGGCTGCCGATAGTGGATCGAACTACACGGCCACTTGCACTGTCTATGATTACATCTCGTAAAGGAGAACGGACTTCACGGTTGTACTGAAAAGTCGGATGTTGGCTTTTCGTCAGAGGTATAGTAAAACGAGTGAGCTATTTGATTTCCGGATGCGAAGTGTAAGGAGTATTATTTTCATTGCGTACGTGGTCCTGCTCTTACTTTTAATGATACCTTCACACTTCAAATGTTCGGACCTTTCTTTTTCCACCTTGAATTAGAGATGAGTAACTATGAACTTTCTCTTATTTCCTTGGAAACAATAATCACCTCTACCACAGTCATAGTGAATATCTTACCTGTACTTCTGAAACTCACGAGCTCCGTCTTTCTAGGATTGAAGAACTGAGCACCTGCAATTTATGCAACTCACCATACAGAGACGTCGAATGGGTGACAGTGTTTCAAAATTAGCTTCATGTACATTATTAGACAGAGGCTACGTATTTCGTCTACTTCAGCCTTGTCGAAGAAGTGATCATGCACCGAGTTATGTGCACATAGGTGTGCAACGTGTGAAGCACCTAAATAAGGTGCTAGGGATCGCGGATAGGAAGTGAAGCAACAGTCTGTCCTCTAACAGCACTTCTAACGCAAATGGAAACGAGGTCGACTGCAAACCAGAGAAGAGACGGGATTAGAAGGAATTAGAAAGCTTAAGAGGAATATGTAGAGTGTCAAAAAAGTAATCGCGAGTCATCTATTCGCCACGCCCGATCTACTTCGACTGATTTCAGCTAAGTGGCAGGTTCAATGTAAGGCCCAGATATAGGAACGTGCTGGCTGACGATGACTCTTACACAATTCTAGAGCAATTACTAAAGAATAGTTAACATATTACAGTATTATGGTAGCAAACTTCGTTATTTTCAGCGTGTGATGTGAAAAGAAGAATTATTATATCAAATATATCTTGACGATTTTTTTCGGATAGGCTGCGTGTGAGGTTATTTCAGTGATCGTATTTGTTTCTCAGTGAATACCTGTGCAGTGTTTCTGCAATGAAACTGGCAGGGAAAATCAAAGGAATTGAAGAAAATACCTTCTTAAAATTTGTCTAACGTTTCACAGACACTGATAAACCTTATGGCGACTATGGGGTAGGGAGGGGCTAGGAGTGGGATGGAAGCGGCCGTGGCCTTAATTAAGGTACAGCTCCAGCATTTGCCTGATATGAAAATGAGAAACTACGCAGAACCATCTTGAGGTTTGTCGACAGTGGGATTCGAACCCACTATCACCTGAATTTTTGCCTGCTGCCATTTCTTGATGGATACTGTACTTTTGTACCCATCCCTTGGCACAGGCCAGCGTAAAGTGTAGCTTTCACTGAAGTCCCAGTCTCAGTCCATGGCTGTGACAATATGGAAGCTGCTGGGGTATGGGTGGTTCTGAGTATTGACATTTAGAGCACGACTAGTGCATCTGAGTGTTATGAAAGGTGTTGCTCTTAGGGTCAGTCGTGCTGCAATAGCACTTTCTGACCCAGTGAGGAAAGCAATGGCAAACTACCTCACTCCTCGTCTTGCCTAGTAAGCCTCATTTTGGTGCTGCCTTATAACCGCATAACCTTTGTTGGTGCTATTTGAGGATCCAACCAGACTCTGGGCTGATGACCTAACAGACAGACATCACCTGAATTCAAGCTGACAGTTGCGTAACCCAAACCGCACAGCCACTCGCACGTGGGAAAATCTTTCTCACCTCCTCCTTGCCCAACACAATTTTTACGTGAAGCCTCAGAAATGTGAAAAGTGACTTTTGAAAAGCGAACATCTAACTATTTAAGTCACGAAGGGGGCCGGAAAAATTAGAATTAGATTAGAATCCACCCCAATAGATATTAATATTCTATTTATAAATTCTACATGTTGCTATTTCTTTACGGATGCATTAATATATTCGAAACCGGTTATAATGACTCCGAAGGGACCACCAATTAACGGTCGCACAAACTGGTTTATGTTTGTTGTTGCTGAAACTGTCATATTTGTAAATTTTATGCTGTACATTTACACGGCTAATTAATAGAATAAAGTTAAAACTTCAAAAATCATAAGTGAAATAAATCCTGTATATACCCCCCACTCCACGACGCAACATCCCCGAGGAGCCTTGGCCTCCCAAGCGGCCGCTGTTAACCCTGCAGATTACGAGGTGTGTGGTCAGAACGACGAATCCTCTCGGCTGATATTCTTGGCTCTCTAGACCGGAGCCGCTATCTCGCCGTCAGATAGCTCCTCATTTGTAATCACGTAGGCTGAGTGGACCTCGAATAAGCCCTCAGATGCAGGTGAAAATCCCTGACCTGAACGGGAATTGAAACCGTGGTCTCCGGGTGAGAGGCAGGCACGCTACCCCTACACCACGGGGCCGGAAAATCCTGTATTTGCAATACAGTATTTGTGGACTGGGCCTGAGTGGAATTTTTCTTCCAAATCTTTACACAATACGTACAGCAAAATATAGAATTATTATTGAGGAAATGAAATGAAATGCCCTATGGCTTTTAGTGCCGGAAGTGTCCGGGGACATGTTCGGCTCGCCAGGTGCAGGACTTTTGATTTTATTCCCGTAGGCGACCTGCGCGCTAAGATGAGGATGAAGACGAAACATACACCCAGCCCCCGTGCCAGCAAAATTAGCCAATGGTGGTTAAAGTCCAAACTCTGCCGGGAATCGAACCCGGGACCCCTCTAACCATTTAGCCATGAATTCGGATATTATTGAGGAAAACTAGCAAGAATATAAATTGATCAATAATGTCGCACACGATCTTGGCTAATAAATGAGATGTTCTCTTTGTCCATCGAAATGGTAGAAATCGTTGAGTGTAATACACCGAATTCCTTCACGATGCTGTTTCCCATTTTCCAATTGGCATCCTATGTGCGATTGTAATAAACACTTCCTCTTTCTTTTACGGCATCTTCACAGCGATTTGAAATCTATAATCTACTGAAAACGAGGGTTTGAAAATAAGCTTCACATTGTTGTCTGCAATTCCCTAGTACGTAACAAACAAAATCAACATCGGACGTTATAGAAATGTGTTAAAAAATACGTCTATTATACGATATGTCGTAATAAGCGATGTCGTAATAAGCGATGTCGTAATAAGCGATGTTGTAAATACATTGTTTATGTAGGATTTAGATTGGACCGTTAGATTCCGCCGCCATATCCAATAACGACGTTAAAAGCGACGTCGCAACAAAGTATTTCGACTGTATTTCCACTTATTCCTTGGCAGCCTCCAGAGTGAAGTGTACCATACAGTGAAGTGACAAGCATTATTGTCACAGTCAGCAGGCTGAGGCTGATTTATATATAGTTCTGAGTAATGAGATTCGGAACAAAACTGGTGGCACAGGCTGCAATGAAGGATGCTACTGATGAGGTCATTCGTGTTGCTAAACTTTTCCCATAACCTAATATCCGTTGGTGGTGCTGTTTGAAGACCTACTCAGCCTCCAGTCTGACGAACTATCCTACTCAGACTCAGTGCTTGATTATAATGTAAAAGTCGCAGAATGGAAAAGAAAAATGAGCACACTTTTGATAAATGTCTTGGCCGAGTTTACAAGAGAATTGTTACAGTTGTGTCAAGGATTATAACCATATATCACGAAGTTATTCTACTCATTACTTTCAGTTTTGGCTCTAAACTCGAGAAATAAACAATACAAAATGTACTAGAAATGTTACACAAGAAGGAAAGAGCGTATGGCATCATTAATAATTTTTACAACAAGAAACGCTTATCCAAAAATCGTGCAATAAAGTACTCCGATACAGTGGTGAAACCAGAATCTTCTACTTTTGAACTATATAGATACACGTGAAGAAATAGAAAGAAAAATCAGGAGAAAATCTCATGTCCAGCGTAAAGAACTGAAGAATATATATTCAGATAGTAAGAAGGAAATAATACCAGAACATGGGAAATATAACAGAAACAACAAGGAAAAATGAGATTGCTATTATTTTGACATATCTATAGAATTGATGACACCAAATTAGCAAAACAGATATTTGAGTACCTTTGGGAGAAAGCAACAAGCTGGATATAAGAAATCAAGAAATATTTAGAAAGAAATAAAATGAGAGAAGAGAATACTATGGAAAAACAGTATTTAAAATAAGGGTTTAAGAATGTAAGAATTCCATGGAAGGATGAACTGAAATTTACATGTGGTCTGTAGCATTAACTGCACTCTCTACAAATAAAAGCAAATGACAATATGTCAGAAAGAAGATAAGTGAGTCAGGGAGTAGCTTGTTAGGTGTACGGTTAGAGGCACTGGGTCGAAGTGACAGCGTGATACTTAGGAGCTGGCATAGGTTCAAGTCCTCCAGGTGATCAGATGTTTTGTAATCAGTTTATTTGCACTGATTCCTCGTTGCTGCTAGAGATGCGGACCTTACTACACACGGATAATATCATATTTATTGGCATCTTTTACTTATTTTTTGGACTCAATCCTTGCCCTCGAGAAATAATAATGTGCATTGAGCCTCTACCACAGTCTTTACAAATGAAACAAACCAAACACCAATCAGTATCAGGAGTGCAAACCCTCGTGTTTAATAACTGCTTGAAGTCGTTTGAATACAGAAGCAGTGAAGGACCCCTTCTTAAGGGCTAATTCTTCCTTGCCGGGCTGAGCGGCTAAGACGGTTGAGGCCCTGGCCTTCTTACCCCAACTTGGCAGGTTCGATCCTGGCTCAGTCTAGTAGTATTTGAAGGTGCTCAAATACGTCAGCCTCTTGTCGGTAGATTTACTGGCACGTAAAAGAACTCCTGCGGGACTAAATTCCGGCACCTCGGCGTCTCCGAAAACCGTAAAAAGTAGTTAGTGGGACGTAAAACAAATAACATTATTATTATTATTAATTCTTCCTAATATTTGAGCACCATTGACCACAGATTTTTCCGTTGAGATTGGGCAATAACGATGTTCCTGCAGGCTCCTCTTCAGTAGAGCTCAGACATTCTCAATGGGTTAACGTTCGGACAATTCGCAGGTCAAGGTACCGTATAGTCTCAATCCTTACCTGCGAAGCAAACTTGCACTGAGCTGTCTTTGAGGCATGAACTGAATATTATCCTGCTGGATGCTAACACACTGTCCTCAAGATAAATTATATCCAACGCTGGAATCAACCAGAGATTCAGAAACCGTTAGTAAATCTCAGTGGTGAGAATTCCTGTAATGATCAATCCCGTGCGAGGAAAACCAACTTCAGGAATGAACGCTAAAATTACCAATTTTGTGAGAGAATGTAAAGTACTTAGCATTATACCTGATGTTCGGTTCACGGTATGTTCCGATCTGCCCCGAATTTCCACAGTTACACGCGACTTTATCTCACGCTAAATTCGGCAATCCCGTGCCCTATGCGAGGCGATCAGTTATTTGGTCCTTGGTGAAATTGACCTACCTAGGGACTTAATTCGGAATCACACATCCCTTAATTTTGTGCAGTCTGCCCACCACCAGGAAAGGAAGACAAAGACCTCAATGAAACAGGAAGGAATTCTCCTTTAGTGCTGCCAGGATGGCCTCAGCTCACTCTCTAGAATAGATATCTGGACGGCCTTTGAAGTACCTCTTTGCTTCTTAAGCATGTTCCGGATAAAGCGTGGCTCACCACCTTGGAGAACAAGGCTATATTATCCCTTTGACCATCTTCTGCTGTCAGAAAACCAGTCGCTCAAGGGATACATTTATTTTTGATAAATGTCACCGTTTCGAAACAGACATGGGTTTTTGAGAGATGTGTACAATATTTGGGCCTATTTTTCCTACATTTACTAAATGGGTAAACTTTTAGCCTTATCAAAACGTGAATTGCACCATGTGGCCTTGAATTTAAATCTTCCAATAAACGTCATATGTATTTCTTTTGCAACTCTCACGGTTTCTGAGAAAATTCAGCCTGTGGCCACCTTCACGTATAAATAGGCTGCACATTTCAAATGTAAGTACGGGTCACGTGAATCGATATTCGTCATCATTCGTGTAAAGTCGTTGTTCCTTTGTTAACAGGCCAGCTGGCGAACGAGCGCGCTATTCTGCGGAAAGCGTTTGGAAGCTACAGTCGTATTGTTGAGAGTTCTCAGCGTGCTTATCATATTTGAGAACTACTGGAGATTGTACTTTATTAAATTCAGTCATTTTCTTTATCATCATCATCAACGTCATATTATATCGTCGCCCTTACAGCGAAATATCCCATCTACCAATGATCTTCCTGTCCATTATCCTCCGGAAGAATGCGCACGCCTCCCAGCAACATATCGAAGACTTTCTTTTAAAACCTCATATTTCCCAATGTTCTTCCTATTCATTATTTCCCGTAAGACTGGTCACACTTCCTAGCCACATATGGACGTGAAGCCATCAGAACAATTTTCGTTGTGTCATTTTCTTATACTGAGGTGTAAATGAAAATTGGAGCCTTATGTTCCCTTCTCAGGCAACGCAGGAAGCCTTCGCAAGGCAGATGAAGGAGCGTGGTTTTCACGTGAGTGGAATTCCGAGGTTTTCATTGCCTAGGTAAGATATATGTACGAGTGTAATTGTTAATGCAACAATTACTACTGTACTATATACACTGTTACCGAAAAATGTTGAAGTGAACAAGTGGATTTCGAAACAAACAAAAAAGACCAATGCAGCATAAGTAAACATATTGAAACCGTTCAATACCACGTTATTAGACATGTCGCAAAGCCTAGCAATATACATGTGCCGTTTTCCGTATCAATTTATGAAATATTTGATTGTAAATAGTATTCCATTCCCTGTCCGGGACACGAACGACACTGCGCGAGTTCGGAGGCAGCAGCCCTAATTAAGCCTAAGAAGAGTGATGAGCTCTGAGTACCGCGTGACCTTGGTATTATCCTCACAATAGGCCAAGAGAGCTTGCGATATTACGATAGACTTAAAATGCTGCCTGTGTCAGAAGTCGTGCTTAATTTAAAGGATTTCAACTTAAGAATTGTATATTACCACCACTTCCTGACTATTTCCTGGATACCAACCCACAGAATTCCCGGGCTCACTAATAATAATAACTATAATGATAATTCACCACGAGCCCAGGAAAACTACATAAAAGGGATCAATTAACTCCGCATAATTTGCAGTATTTAATGATGTAAAAATATGATTTACTTCTCGACGCATTCTTAATGATGCCTCTTGAGACATCATCGCAGTGTCGAAGACCAGGTGGCCTTTGGGGGTTTTCTTAACGCAGAGCGGGGAGTCCCCATTACCCACACCCAGCTCCCCTAAAATCCAAAGGACGCATTCGTAATTACCATGAAGCCTGCGATCTGATACGAATGAAAATAGTTTAGTAGATAGAGGGTGTAAAGAGCTACAAATTGAGCATCCATTCGACTATGGAAGCTGACTATTAGTGGAGCGAATAATTCAAAATGGGGGGGGGGGGCATTCCCGCTCCATAACAAAATCCACCCTGCACACTGAGGCTTATTCTATATCATTCTTTGTGTGGCTCACGTCACAGTGCAGACTAAGTGTTTCTTTTTACAGTCATTTTATGATAGGTGTGTGTGGTACTTACATCAAGTACTGGTGATCAGTAGTGCTCTTGTGCTAGAGTGAATAGAAGATATTATTGTGTTATTCTATATAGGTTAAATAAATGATTTTCATTCAGGGACCGGGCCAAGCTATCTGTAATCGTCAGTGTGTAGTAAGACAATGAATACCAAGAGCTAAAAAACAGTGTGCTATAGTTAGCCCGTGTGAAATTATCAGATGCTATAAACGCTACTAAATACATGTAGTGATATTATCCAGGAATGAATAAGTGGAGAGTGGCGCTCAGTTTGGAGGATAGGTAGATTCTCAGGTATCGCTAAATGTTATGAGCGGGGCGCGAGTGGCAATCTTCAGAGACATTAATCGCTACTTGTGGTAGTCCATCTCGAGCCTATGAGTGGTCACAACCATTATCGCATTTATCTCGAAGTCAGATAAACAGTACTTAGAATAACTTGACTTTCATCTGTGTTCACATGTATGTGAGTGCCCCGTGAACCCAGTACATACAGCTGCGAGATCACCCCTACGTGTCAGCGATATTCCTGAGTGGAAGGACAGCGTGGGATTTCAACGGCTAGGAGGTAGCTGTTTCGAGTACATCATCGAGTTAACGTGGAGAAAGATGAACCCAGGACCTTCTACAAGCGAGATGGCGGTCATGGATAACTAAATCCATATGGGTATCACCAGATGACAGCAGGTTACATATGGAAAGATAAGTATATTCCAGTGACATCTTAGCATGATAATCCGTTAAAGGTCGCTTTAATATGATAATTTAACTTTGTAGATAAATTCAGCAGCAAGCAATTTGATTTCATGTATAGTGTGTAAATAGCGAGATATGCATTTCTCGAAGGGGTGTAGTTATTTTTATTAGCTTTATTTTATCTTGTCTTCTGGGTGATTGTGGTTAATCACCAAAGTTATCCAGGGAATATGCATGAATTAGTATTTACTGCCCTATAAGTTGTTATGTGTGTTTAGTGAAGCACTCGTAGATTGGTGCATTTAAACAATTAGGCTGACTTCTATGTATTTCAATTTTAAATCAGCTGCTAGGATCTTCTTAAGTTCAGATTATTAATTGTCCAGGTGCTTCACAAATTAAAATATTGCATGGTTATAGACATCCTCCCTTAGTTTAACAATGCTGATAAGTGAAGAAGGAAAACATTGACTCGAGGTGCGAACTAATGACCAAGAAAGATACGTGAGTGTGTGAGGTGTTATAATGAAATTCCCTGTCGGTAAAGGATATCTTCATATATTCCAGAAGGTATTTGAATAGTGTGGATATTAAGTTCATGCGTTTGAAATTGAGGACGATAGGGAAAATATGTGAAGATATGCAGGACATGATAAATAATAATATAAGCCAGTAGAGTAATTCACTGAGGCATTGGAAGAAAGTGATTGATATGTGAATAATGCCCATGGAGGGTAGTATGCCCGGAAAATCTGTGGTATATGGATTAATAACTGATGGTTTATTCCGGATGGAAGTGTTTATAAACGCTCAGCTGTTTCTGGCCAAGGCGAGTTTCACTATGCGAAATTATATATGGTTTCAGATTACAGGGGTGAAGAAAGGAGATGAGGCTCCAGACTACGGCTTTGTCCCGAAGTATGTAATAATTCTGACCTGCAGAGGTTGTCTCGCCCATTTCAAAACACAATATTTAAATATTCGCTTGCGTAGTAATTTGTCTTTACCATCGGAAGGCTTTGTGTTTAATAAGCCGGTAGTTGATGCACTCCTCTAATTAGGGTATTAAAATAAATTCGTAGTTAGGGAATTTCAGCTAGCACTTAGAAGTCAAGGAGGCGTGGTTCGACACCGAAGTCCTTGAATCGATACCAGAAAACCTCCATGAGATCACAGTTTCTAGAGAGCATTGGAGTGTATTTATTGTCTTGTTTACAGGGATAATGCTCCACCATATTGTGCATTTTATTGTTTGTGCTTTGTGTAATTGTATGATGATTCATTTTGGCGTTAGAGGTTTACCTGCATTGTAACGCCACTTTGTAAATTTTAATAATAAGTTTGTTACCCCGCAGAGACACGTATATTCAGTAGCGTGGTAATGTGTAATGTGATATTAATAGGAACCATTAATGATAGGTGACGGCGGAATTTTCATGACTAGGTAATTTGTTGATGTAATATGGAACGTATTCGTCAAGTACTTTCAAATTCGCGACATAAGAAAAGAAAACACTCGAGAAGCCACCGACTTCATGTAATTTATGTTCTCTCACAATACAGTGGATATCCAAATGATGTCATTATTAAAGTAAAAGAGAAAAGTCATGCGACATGTAATTTTTAATATATGCAGTGTGAGTGATTTCGGTTTGGGAATGTTAGAATTCAATTTATGAGTGTATAATAAACTCGTAAAGACATTAAATGACCTTACCCATGGCGATAAGTTAAGTGTAGTGAATCTTAAAAATTGCCACGCAGACAATTATTTGGCATCTTGTGTGTGTGTGTGTGTGTGCGTGTGTGTGTGTATAAAAATTTTCACCAATGATTTCTGAGTGAATAAAACTGTGATTTGAATTTGGTAAGAATCCATTCTTATAATTTCGTAGATTAATGCATTCCTACTTACATGCCCTACTTACACGATATTTATGTTATATGCCCACTTTATTTTCACTGGACAAAATGTGGCCCATATGCTCTCCAGCGTAGCTGTTGTTCTGAATGAAAGTAGGATGGATGGGACTTCGATTCCCGGGTGGATTCTCCGAAGTTCTTCAACCATAAGATCTCCATCTGTAACATATTTTTGAAGCAGGATTTATACTTAGTACTCTGTCGATGCCCGGAACAGGTATAGTACCTAGTTAATGGGTGGTACAAACTGGCACATATTTTGGAATGAATGCTTGAGAAAGGTGACTGTGTAGTGGTATACAAAATACTAAATCAAAAAGCATTTTTATTGAAAATGGGCAGGCTCAACTCTGTTCTGAACTGTTCACTGAAAACACTTTGCGTACCACTTGAGATGACCCCGCCTACCCTTAGCGGTAAGCGTACGACACTTTGAATACCACTGGTCTACGCCACCAGACACTGGTACGAAGTAGTCCGCTATGCACTATACTACTGAACTAGGACGGATTAATCTACTCACAAGAGACATATGTATTTCTTAATCAACCGCATTAATAAAAGTTGTGGCCTTGAATTCCTTACATTCGTTCATTCCATTGGCCAGAGTAATCGAATAACTTTGCCCATGGAAGCGTGTGAACCTTACTCGATGGACTTCCGCATGCATAGATGTGCCTGCGAGGAAGTTACTCAATACCATGCACTTATTCCCTTTTGACCAACTGACATAGAATTTCTATATTTTTAAATTTTTTATCTCAGATTACATCTACCAGGATTTAAAGAAAAGGAAAGAAAAATGAACTGCATATAATCAATCATAACTAAACATGCAGTAATTTTATGGAACATATAGTTATCTCTTGTTACACATTTAGTCGTAACACATGTATACAAAATAAAATTATTTTCAATTAACATAGATTAATGTACATTTTTCTAGACCAGTTTTTCACGCAGATTACAGAAATCACCTCAGACTCCTCGTATAATATCGTCCCTGTACGGGCAATACCTCGTACCCCACAATGATCTTCAAATCCATTACGCTCCTTAAGAGTGATCACGCCTCCCACCCGCAAATGGGCATGCAGTCCAACATAACAACGGTCATTGTATTCATTTTCGTGTAATGGAATGTAAAGCAAAATGAACCTTAAATGCATTATACTGCAGGAGTGCGTAGATACTTCATGTAAACATACATTCCTACAGTAGGGTACGATAAGGTTCATTGTCCTTTACAAACTGGTATAGCAAAATGAAGACAACGAGCATAGTTCTGATGGAGTGCATATCCATGTATGGCTGGGAGGCGTGACCAGTCTTAAGGAAAATACTGGGTGGGAGTACATTCTGGGATACGAGGTATTGCCCTTACAGCGACGATATTGTCACTGATGTGCCGAAACGGTGAATGTGACAATGCCCTTCCTATCCATTATTTCCCTTAAGTCTGGTCACACCTCCCACCCACATATTGATACGCAGTCCATCAGAATAATTTTCATTGAGTTCATTTCCCTACGCGCATCTGGAAAGGAAATGAATCTTACTGTACTGTAGGAATTTGTTTGCATGACATATTTACCCACTCCAACAGAATGATGTGTTAAGGCTGGAAGGCTAGACCAGTCTTACGGGAAATAATGGATGAGAAGAGCATTGTCCCATTCGTGGTTTTGGCACAACAGTAACGATATATAATATAAAAGTTGTCCGACTCGTTGGCTGTACGTTCAGCGTACTAGCCTTCAGTTCAGAGGGTCCCGGGTTCGATTCCCGGTCGGGTCGGGGTTTTTAAACTTAATTGGTTAATTCATACGGCACGGGGGCTGAGTGTATGTGTTGTCTTCATCATCATTTCATCCTCATCACGACGCGCAGGTCACCTATGGGTGTCAAATAGAAAGAGCTGCACCTGGCGAGCCAAACCCGTCCTTTGATATCCCGGCACTGAAAGCCACACGACATTTCATATAAAAGTTATTTTCATAACTTTAAGAAGTCATGAGATTTCACATTTTAAAGAATCCTCAAACATACCTATCAACACATTCATAATGAAAAAAAGAATTAACATAACTTATTATAATTTTTTACTCGTGTTTTCCATCAAAAACCCCATAATATTTCATTTTTTCACATGTAGAATCTACAAGTACTTAGCAGATGACTATCCTTTGTGTATATTTGTCGGGTCATGATGGTAAAGCATCTGGCAGTAGTACGTCATAATAATTCGACAAGAATATATAATAAAGTATGCTAAATCTTTAAATTTCCTGACAATAACATTTTGAAATTTTCTAAATACTATTTTTAAATAGTATTATATTTATTTTGGATGACGGTTTTGAGGTTTCATAGGTGGTCAATTTCCGTGCATGGGATTTTTCTATAATTCAGGTCGGAATAAGTACGGGACGATTACCTTGATGTTTGATCCCTTAAAAAGCAATCACCATCATCATCCAAACACTAGTAGTACCGGTGTACTTCGCTGCATGTACAGATCGTGATCAGTGTATTTTTTTTTTTTTTTGCTAGTGGCTTTACGTCGCACCGACACAGATAGGTCTTATGGCGCCGATGGGATAGGAAAGGCCTAGGAGTTGGAAGGAAGCGGCCGTGGCCTTATTATGGTACAGCTCCAGCATTTGCCTGGCGTGAAAATGGGAAACCACGGACAACCATCTTCAAGGCTGCCGACAGTGGGATTCGAACCCACTATCTCCCTATGCAAGTTCACAGCCACGCATCCGTAACAGCATGGCTAACTCGCCCGGTGTGATCAGTTTTTAGAAAAATAATTAATAAATGCATGTTAACAATGAAAAGACAGCGTTAGATAATAATATTAATAAATAGCTGAACTTGGTCCATGCCGTTTTTTCAGATCAAAGCAGCAAAATACATTAATTAAGAAGTGTTCATGAATTATTTATTTACTACGGATCTGCTTCACATTTATATTACTTAAGAGTTGATACGCGTGATTTGTTCCCAAGTATATGGTTTCAGTCTATCTTATTCCATGTATCTAGGTTATATTAATTAATGCAGACATTTATTGATCCGGTCTGCAACGACACTTAATCTAGATTATTGATAATTTACTGTATCCCGTATTTGTAGTTGGCACTCTCAGCTATTGCCAACTAATGGGATCACTCCAATGGAGCTCCCTTTATTGATCAATTAATTATGTATTATTACCTCCTTAGAATCTCCAAATATCCCCTCAACACTTTCTCAAGATTTAATGATGGACATAAAGTTGGATTTTCAGGAAACGTTTTAGCTGACGAAGCCTATACGTCGCTGTTACAGCAAAACCTCGTATGTCCCAATGCTCTTCTTATCCATTATTTTGCTTAAGACCGGTCACTGCTTCCAGGCACATATGGATATGCGGTCCATCACAAAAACGTTCGTTGTGTTCATTTTCCTACGGCGATACGTAAAGGGAATTGAACTTCACTGTACGCGCACTAGGAATGTGTGTTTTTCATGACGTATTTACACACTCCTACAGTATACGGAGTGTCTGAAAATAAGTTACGGAAAATATAAGAGAGGATCCGTCATCCATTTTTCCTAAACTGTTTATTTAATCGTCAGCGGTAACTGGCTCGTTTCTCTTTATATCCTACGACGTAGTGCACTGAATTCGCAGGAGAACGTTAGCAGTGAATAGTGTAAATATTAGCATTTATTAGCATTTCCAAGGAAAATGCATGGGATACGCAGAAATGATCAGAATCTCTACTAGCGAACGGAGTATAGTCAGGAGCGTGTGACTGAGGACCACACGGAATCGGCTATTTGCGTGTGCTGTTGTAGTTGGCAAGCAATACGGTAGAGCGCACTGCTTGACTCAACACATGTAGGGGAGGGGAGTGGACAAGCGGGGCATCGAGAAAGAGAAATATAAAGCATAATTTCCTGTGCGTTTTCACGTTTGCGTCCTGTGCCGGAGAAGCACACTACAAAAATTGAATATAAATATTAATGTTCACAGTGTGTACGACACACAAACATAAGAAATCAATTACCACTTAACATATCTCCTCAATGACCTAAGGACCGGGCGAGTTGGCCGAGCGCGTAGAGGCGCGCGGCTGTGAGCTTGCATCCGGGAGATAGTAGGTTCGAATCCCACTATCGGCAGCCCTGAAGATGGTTTTCCGTGGTTTCCCATTTTCACACCAGGCAAATGCTGAGGCTGTACCTTAATTAAGGCCACGGCCGCTTCCTTCCAACTCCTAGGCCTTTCCTATCCCATCGTCGCCATAAGACCTATCTGTGTCGGTGCGACGTAAAGCCCCTAGCAGAAGAAGCAATGACCTAAGGACTCTAAATTCTCTAAAGGCCTAGAGTGTTGCGTCAAGAAATCTTAAAGAAGATGTTTGGCATTAACAGTAGTATACATTTCTAATTAACGCCTAACAAAACACAATAATTTGGACTCGTTTTTATTAGCCTATAGGCCTATCCTGAGATACTCTGTTTGAAAGGTAACACTCCCTGTGGGTAGGGTGGTAGAATAATACACACGGCATCTCCTGCCTGTCGTAAGAGGCGACTAAAAGGGGCCTCGCCGGCTCTTAACTTGGGTGCGTATGTTAGCAACCACGGAGGCCTAAGGTGAGACCTGGAATTGCTTCCACATACTTTTATCAGGCTCCTCACTTTCATCCATTTTGTCCTACGTTCCTAGGTCAACTCTTGTTCTTTCCACACCCCGCCAGTATTAGGTTACGAGGCCTAGGGAGTCTTTCAATTTCAGGCCCTTCCTTGCCCTTGTCTATGTTTGGCCGATACCTTCCTTTTACGAAGTGTCGAATCTCTCCCACTTTTTCCCTCTGATTAATGTTAATAGAGGATAGTTGCCTAGTTGTACTTCCTCTTAAAACAATAATCACCACCACTCTAAACTTAGTCCTTAATACTTGTCAATACCACAGGACTTTATTATGTTAAATGAGTATGTCATTTCAGTAATTATTTTGTAGTGTGAGGCACTTTGATCTGCATGAACTGTACTATGCTTACTTGTATGCTTCATAAAACAAATGCATTGTGCTCATCCGAAACCTGGAGACATTTTACAACGAGGATTAAGGTTTTGTATGCCAGTCGGATCAGGATACCTAAGCGCATGATAACCTGAATAAATACGGGACATTATCCGGGCATGATGACCTGATCCTCCTTCGTGATACGCCACCATTACTAGCAAGATAGCATGTGTGCGAGTGACACGTCAGTATACCACTGTAGCGCAGCGCCCCAGGTTGTCAAGCAAGAGAACTGGGCCGGCTACACGCTGCATAGGCTGACACAGAAGATGATCACGACTGAACTTACATTTCTTGTCTATTTACCGGTGAACTTTCATTAGGGGGAAATAAAATACCCTAGAGATCGATTTTTTATTTCAGAATACAATGTTCTCCTACAATTTCCGTAACTTATTTTCAGACACCCTGTGTTGTGTTTAAAGTTCATTTTCCTTTACACATTACCACATGAATATGATTCCAACGAAAATTGTTCTGGTAGACTGCATATCCATATGAGGCTGGGATTAGTGAACAGTCTTACAGAAAATGATTTATTGGAATTTTTGTTTCTTTAATGATGATATGGAAATATTCCATACTTTTTAATGGTATGTGGGATATTCAGTACTTCTAGAACCGACTCTGCTAAACGCTGCCAGTTCTGGGTAGTTTTGTAATTCACTATGTACTGAACGACGGTGAAAGAAAGCGATGACCACATTTGAAAAACCGATCTTGATAAATGTTGCAAGTCAGTGGCTCGTAGGCCATTCTAAGAATTTATAAAGAGAGAAAGATAAATTATAGTTGTCCAGAAATTATTGGATGCAGCGAAGGAGGAAATTAATTCAATTTCATTTCTTCTGACGGGCGAATAACCGCATGAGCACCAGAAAAATGAGAATTATTTTATTTCCTATGCTAGCTGACTGTCCTGGAAAGCGCCCTCTTACCCCATTTCTACGGACTCCTGCTCCTAACCCTTTAAACGGATAACTGTACGAAAATTTCACCAAAATAGTCAATGTACAGACGCACGGTCGTTACGATTTTACTTATATCTGCTCCCCGTACAACACATTTGGGCTATGTCCGCTGGACTTAGCCTGAGAAACAGACCGTTCATGATATCTCCCTTATTAATCCTCCTATCGAAATGATGCACATGAGAAAAAAGTTTTAGAAATTGATTTCCATTAAGGATGGCAGATTTCCATTAATTCTGGATGTGCATATTTTGCGGGAGTGCAGAATCATTGTTTCTGTTTCGAATAAACTCCCAGTAAATTTAGGTATTCAGAAATAATATGGGTCCGCCTCCGTGGTGTAGTGGTTAGTGTGATTATCTGCCACCCCCGGAGGCCCGGGTTCGATTCCCGGCTCTGCCACGAAATTTGAAAAGTGGTCTGAGGGCTGGAACGGGGTCCACTCAGCCTCGGGAGGTCAACTGAGTAGAGGTGGGTTCGATTCCCACCTCAGCCATCCCGGAAGTGGTTTCCCATGGTTTCCCACTTCTCCTCCAGGCAAATGCCGGAATGTTACCTCACTGAAGACCACGGCTGCTTCCTTCCCTCTTCCTTGCCTATCCCTTCCAATCATTCCATCCCCCCACAAGGCCCCTGTTCAGCATAGCAGGTGAGGCCGCCTGGGCGAGGTACTGGTCATTCTCCCCAGTTGTATCCCCCGACCAAGAGTCTGAAGCTCCAGGAAACTGCCCTTGAGGCGGTAAAGGTGGGATCCCTCGCTGAGTCCGAGGGAAAAGCCAACCCTGAAGGGTAAACAGATTAAGATAGATAGATAGGAATAATATGGCCTCTAAAACCTACCCACGGACAGATGAACTGAGACCAAAAAAAAGATAAACAGACACCAAAGCTGAAAAATATGCAGATGGTCATTATTACACCTGAAACGGATAACTGTAGGGCAATTTTGCCAAAATGGTCAATAGTCAATAGTCAATAGTCAATGTACAGACGCACGGTGGTTACAATTTTAATTATATAGATAATTCGACATCTCTCCCCGTCGTTATTTTATCAGCTGCTGTAGTTAGCCAATCAAATCCCTCCGCGGGCGATTTCAAATGGGCTTTGTGAGGCGTTCTTGCTAAATCTGCTCGAGTGACATGCCGAAATCAACAAAAAACAAAACAGATCTTCGGTTTCAGCCGATTTCATAACTCGGTACCTGTTAAGGCGCGATCTTGCCACCTGGGATGTCCATGTTCAAATCCCATCCCTGTCGACGTTTTTCTTCGACTGGCGCTCTGAAGCTGGTCTTAAAACGACGTACATGTTCAGCAGTCCGCCTCTGTGGTGTAGTGGTACCATCCCGGCATTCGCCTGGAGGAGAAGTGGGAAACCACGGAAAACCACTTCCAGGATGGCTGAGGTGGGAATCGAACCCACCTCTACTCAGTTGACCTCCTGAGGCTGAGTGGAGCCCGTTCCAGCCCTCGTACCACTTTTCAAATTTCGTGGCAGAGCCGGGAATCGAACCCGGACCTCCGGGGGTGGCAGCTAATCACGCTAACCACTACATTACAGAGGCGGACTTGCGTATAAATAAATAAATAAATAAATAAATAAATAAATAAATAAATAAATAAATAAATAAAATGAATTGTTCGTCTCTTTGCTTAATTGGAAAATGAATAATATAAAAGTTGACAGAAAAACTAGTCTCCACACGGGGAGTCGAACCCACGACCATCGAATTACCAGTCCCAGCTCTTACCGGTACGCCAACAACTAGCTTATACGGTGCGAGAGCCTTTTTATTTTTATTTTTTATTTTCTATACGCTTGGCCATCTGGAGTTCCCACTTCGGGCACTTTCATTTCTAGCCAAGCCCTGCATGTTCTATGAATTTGAGCGAAATCGGTGGTGACGAGTAGGGAATGCCCCCTTGTTAGTTTTCAAATTACATATCAGTACGACCAGGTTCACGCTGTGTCCGACCACCCCATCGATCAGGAAACGTTTATATTTTCACTTAGGAAGAGACTGCAAGGTAACACATTTAAGGCGCTTTCTGTGAAGCTATTGATATGTCACTCCATCTGGTCTATTGTAACGGTTCAAATCCCGTTACAAGATGATATCTGTATTTTTATTATTCCATGATTTTATCTGTATTTTATTATTATTATTATTATTATTATTATTATTATTATTATTATTATTATTATTATTATTATTATGTCAGTATTATTATTATGTTATCTGTGATATTGTTACTATTATTGTAATTATCAGTCTTATTTAATTCGATTTTGCAATTGCCTGTTGCTTGCAAGATTGTACTTAGATGTATGCATATATACGTATGTGTAGAATAACATTCAATACCTGTACAGTGAGAATTGTTGTATATATCAGAGATTGGGTGTGACGTTGGGACATTGTGCAAGATTAGTGGCGATTCTGCCAAGTCATCGCCGCGCCATGGCTATGTCATCGTATTTATTTAGAATATGCGCTCAGAGAGTCAGCTGCCTCCGGGCTATTTCACCACTGTATGTAATATTTGCCGCGTTGTGGGAGTATGTCATGGTAATTTTTGGAGATTACGTAGCTGTGTCAACCAACGTCTATATAAGGTGGATGCACATTGTAGCGTCAGTCATTAGTTATACGGATGCAGTACAGTGAAGAAGTCTACTAGATGAAGAGACCTCAGTCGGACAGTCAACAAGTGTGAACGAGAGATGGAGAAAACTCAGTGAGCCATTAATTATTGGTCATTGAGAGAGTGAGGCCAAAAGTTGGTTGGTCCGTCACTTAGTGGAAGACACGGACGCAAGGGCTTACCATGGAGTCAGAGAGGGCAACCGTGGACCTGCCAAGAGGTCATACCATATTGACTTACAAAGAAGTCAGATGATATGGAGAAGAAGCAGTCACAAGGATGTATCACCAAGTTAGGCGTGACACATCTACAGTAAACACCAGATCAAAGGAATACGTCGTAATTACACTCAAAGTGTTGAAGGTACAGTCAAGTGAATCAGTGAGGGAAATATTTCGTATAAATTGTTAAATGTCCGGTCAAGAAGAATTCAAATTCATGCCTAGTTTCTTTCAGTTGCAATGTCATAATTTCATATTCTCATCTGTTTTATCGCAACAAGACTCACTATTTTTTGATATATTATTTAAAGAATATATATTGTTCTATCAAACGAATTCATAGTTTTATTTCAATTACAGTAAAATATCTTAACCTCAAAATTAATGGGGAAACCGAACGCCAATCTCCTTTTCCCAGAACTTATATGGTATGTTGTCAAAAGTAAGCTTATTACCCCACACCCTGTTAGTTTTTAGTAAGGAATATCACACTATATACAGACAAGTACCTTTTACACTCGGAATAATTTAATAACATTTCTTACATAAAGAGAGGAGTGAGAAGCTTTTGCTACAGTCTGTTATCATAATAATTACGCGTTTCACTGGAGTAACGTACACAGCCTTATGAAATAATAACCACATCACACACATCCCAGTTTTTAATAAAAAGTAGGCAGTAATTATGAACAATATGAGTATGAGAAACACAAAGGAGAGTGGTTCAAGGAAATGAATAAAAGTGCCAGGATAATGGAGTGGTTTTATTATATGCATGTTCTGTGTTATTTAATTACACACGAAGAAGTGCAAATCCTCACAGATGTTTCTCATAATGGTTACAGCCACTGTTTCAGGTTCTGAGAATGATTTGCTTTCAAAAACAATTCCATGAACTCCCCAACATGTGAAGTCTGGCGTGTCATATCCCTTTATTAAAACATTCATACTCTCTTCCCTCACTCTACGGTAATATCAAAGTCCCGTGGAGAAATAAAAAAATACTCAAAGTGAAAACAGAAATCTGATCAAATAGGCACATTATTCCATCCGTAGATATCTGAGAACAATTGGCCCAACATGATAGAGAAGGGCAGTGAACAATCGACCCGACCTACGAGGTTTACTGTCAAAATATTCATCATCATCATCATCTGTTTATCCTCCAGGTTCGGGTTTTCCCTCGGACTTAGCGAGGGATCCCACCTCTACCGCCTCAAGGGCAGTGTCCTGGAGCTTCAGACTCTTGGTCGGGGGATACAACTGGGGAGTATGACCAGTACCTCCCCAGGCGGCCTCACCTGCTATACCGAACAGGGGCCTTGTGGAGGGATGGGAAGATTGGAAGGGATAGGCAAGGAAGAGGGAAGGAAGCGGCCGTGGCCTTAAGGTATGTACCATCCCGGCATTCGCCTGGAGGAGAAGTGGAAAACCACGGAAAACCACTTCGAGGATGGCTGAGGTGGGAATCGAACCCACCTCTACTCAGTTGACCTCCCGAGGCTGAGTGGACCCCGTTCCAGCCCTCGTACCACTTGTCAAATTTCGTGGCAGAGCCGGGAATCGAACCCGGGCCTCCGGGGGTGGCAGCTAATCACGCTAACCACTACACCACAGAGGCGGACTGTGGAATTTTAATCACGTAAATTCTGGTAATGTGCCTAAGAAACATATAACTCACACGCCACACTACATTTCGTTCGTTATCTGCTGACTGTCATCGCAGAGTATGCCATACAAGGGTTGCACCAGGTTGTAAAAGCTACTACTACATATTATCCGCAGATTAACGGTTAGAACCAAAAACTGCCGTCCTTGGAGGCGCGGGGGTGTGCCTGGAAAGATCTGCACCACCTCAAGAGAACTACATGAGTTTACTACTCCTACTGCCCGACTCATTGGCTGAATGGTCAGCGTACTGGCCTTCGGTTCAGAGGGTCCCGGGTTCGATTCCCCGCCGGGTCGGGGTTTTTAACCTTCATTGACTAATTCCATTGGCTCGGAGGCTGGGTGTTTGTGCTGTCCCCCAATATTCCTGCAACTCACACATAAAACTATCCTCCACCGCAATAACACGCAGTTACCTACACATGGCAGATGCCGCCCACCCTCATCGGAGGATCTGCCTTACAAGGGCTGCACCCGGCTAGAAACAGCCACACGAATTTATAATTATGCTACTCCTATTATTATTATTATTATTATTATTATTATTATTATTATTTCTTCGATCTTGGTCAGCTATGAAGTAACTACATCTGAAGTAAGTTCATGATTGTCTTCCTCGCCTTGCCTTTCTCTCTTTCCGGTATTTCGTCATTCTTTCATTATGCTCCACCTTCATTTCTCCATCAAGATAGAGTCCTTTGCTTCTTCTCTTTTTCCTCCAACCCTCGAACTCCTTACATACCTTCTTTTTTTTTTTTTTTTTTTTTTTTTTTTGCTAGTTGCTTTACGTCGCACCGACACAGATACGTCTTGTGGCGACGATGGGACAGGGAAGGGTTAGGAGTGGGAAGGAAGCGGCCGTGGCCTTAATTAGGGTACAGCCCCAGCATTTGCCTGGTGTGAAAATGGGAAACCGCGGAAAACCATTTTCAGGGCTGCCGACAGTGGGGTTCGAACCTACTATCTCCCGAATACTGGATACTGGCCGCACTTAAGCGACTGCAGCTATCGAGCTCGGTGCATATTTTTCTTAAAATGGCTCAATCTAATATACAATTTCTTGTGATATGCAGTTCTCAAGGGAACTGTCCATACTGCCATATCGAAATCGACAGTGAATTTGGGTAGGGAGGATGAGGGGTCCATAAGAAAGCACGTTTCGATCTGTAAGGTCCTGAAATCGATACGAAAATGTATAATAGAATTGCACGCGTTAGCATGTAGCTCGACGTAGACAGCCCTACTGATCAGCTGAAGCAACCGCGTTACTTTGAGCTTTCTGCGCAAGCCACTTGACACAGTCATGTTCCTTTGTAAGATCAGTCATGAATCCCGCTAATGTTCTGGAGTATGCTTTACGTAATTTCAACGGAAAAGGTGTTTCCTCTTCCCGTGAAATAACTTCGGAAGAAAGAGAGATGGGTCGACATGTGATCGAACTAATTGAAAATCATCCCATGGGTGCCAGCATCGTCTCGGAGTCGTGTCTGGAAAGAAATAGTGACAGTGAAAGTGATATAGGAAGCAGCGACATCGCATCTGCATTATCTGAAATAGAAGGCAGCACACCATTTTGAGAAACAAGATGATCCACGGATCCGATTTTGAGCCCCGGGTCTGATTCCCGTCAATCCAGTGAAGAGACACCGCAGTCACCTAGCAAATCTACTAGTTCAAGCAAAGCTTCCAGTCCTCAGAAGAAAGTTAAACAAACTGTAGATCTTGAGTACAAGAGAAAATCTGTAAATTTATTACTACATTCCATGGCTAAATGGTCTGGTCTTTGGTCACAGGGTTCCCGGGCTCGATTCCCGGCAGGGTCGGAAATTTTAACCATCATTGGTTGATTTCGCTGACAGGGAGGCTGGGTGTATGTGTCGTCTTCATCATCATTTCATCCTCACCACGACTCGCAGGTCGCCCACGGGGGTCAAATCAAAAGACCTCCATCTGGCGAGCCGAACTTGCTCTCGGACACTCCGGGCACTAAAAGCCATACGCCATTTCATTTTGTTATGGTTAAATAAGGGGGTAAAAAGCGGCTTTCATTAATCACTGTTCGCAAAAGTTGTAAGGTGACGTCACTACGACAACTGTACAGGTGGAAGAACCAGTTAGAATCTACATCAGTAAGCCCCATCGAACACAGGAAATTGATGCATTCAAAATTATTTTCTCGCTTTACAGAAGCAAGAAGACTGAAGCGGGAATATATGCGATGAAGTCCTGCGACTATGGGCCTTGGAAATTTCAAGAGAGATTTCAATGGAGTGAACTAATTTCAGCGCATGTGTTAACTGGTTGAGTCGTTTTAAGAAAAAGTGAAGAATAAAAATTAGAAAAATTTTGAAATTTGTGTCCCCTACATACCTGCAAGAAGACGACGAAAAAATAAAGTCGCAAAGAAATTTGTCGAAGCAACTACAGAGCGATTTTTAGACTACACCCTTTCTTCAGTATACAATACTGATCATAGTGGTTTCGTGCTCGAAATGAAAGCGACAAGGACTCTGTCGTTTGTTGGTGAGAAACAGTTGCCCAGTCAGTTAATGCACCCACCCATTCGGATACAATTATGCCTACAATTAGTATGGCAGGTACTCTTTCCCCGAAATTATTCATTGTACTACAGGAGGCAACTGGAACCTTCGGTCCGAGAGTTTCCAATAGAAATGTTTCATGCCAGAAATATTATTGTAACAGCCACAAAATCAGGGAAAATGGGGAGAAAGGAATTGTTGATTTAAAGAATCCTTCTTCCCCTTTGCGTAAGAGAAGTGTTTGCTGCTGATAGATTGCTGGATACTTATAATGATAAGTGCTGTCTTGAAGACATTCCTCCAGCATAGACATCTCCCAGATTCCTCCCGGCACTACAGGGAAAATGCAGCCCTTGGAAAAGTTTTTCTTCCGTCAGTGGAAGGCTTTGTATCGCCGCTTAACAGACATTGTGCCGACTTGTGAAGACTTTCGGTTTGATGTTAATCAGAGAAACAGTGTTCTGAAAACGCAATCCTTCATTGATTTTCAATTTTCATCCCCACGGTTCAAGGACATGATTAAATATTCGCGGTTCGCAACCAATTATACAACGGAGAGACCTCCCAAGTTCGAAGTACCTGCGAATTATTGCTTTTAAACATGTAAAGAAAACTGTGAAGAACAATGTGGCCTCAAAGTGCATATTCGTTGGGCATGGTGCCAAAAATATTTGTGTTTTTATCATGCGATTAACGCACCTCATTTATGTTTCACATTCGTTCCGTAAAATAAAGTGGCTTTGGCACGTGGCAGCTTGCCAGTTAGTTCTCTCTCTCTCCAGCACAACTGCATCCTCGCTGTGCGCCGCGCGAGCCAGTAAGAAGCAAGGGTTGTCCAGTAAGCAGCGTTGTCACGCGGATTTCGAAACCTTCCAGTTCGTACTGGCAGCTAAATGTTTGTACATCGCTATTTTATGGGTCTCCTCATGGTCTCTGCGAAATTCCATTCCCGATTTCAATATGACCGTATGGACAGTTCCCTTGTCAGCCATATCCTGTTAACTTCGATGAACCATAGGATTTTTTTTGTATTTTTATCGAAATAATCAAATATTCTCTCCATTAGCGTCTGTGGATTCATCTGGAAGAAATGGCCGTACAAAGTAGTCCTCCTTTTCCGATACTTTCCGAAAACTTTTCATTTTTCAAATAAAGTATTTTAATATTCCTTTTCCTACATTCATTTTCATTTTTCTTTGCACCAAGAATTCTTTTAGTTGGTCAGCCGTTTGTCATCCATTCTTACTAGCTGTCCATAGAATTTATCTTCGTTTCCGCATTGTGCCAGTGATCTTTTCTGTGTATTTGCAATACTCCTAAATTCCCTTTTCTTTCCAAGTCCCATCAGTAGTCTCCTGTGGTCCCAGAATTTTCCTCAGAATCTCCCTTTATTATTATTATTATTATTATTATTATTATTATTATTATTATTATTATTATTATTATTATTATCCGGAGTATTCTGTGGAACGCAGAGGTGAAAGAAGGTGCGGGCTGGAATGGGTCCATCTACGATAGTCAAAGATGAATTTTAAAACTTTAAAATCCAGGTTATATTTCTTTTCAGATCTTAAGTTTTAACAAACAATTTGCTATGCAAAAATAAAAGCAAGATATCAGGTACAGAGATATTTTTGTACAATACAGAAAATAGAAAAACCCAGGAAGGTTAGTTACAGTTGAGCTCCCTATTTACAGAAGTCTCTACATCATTAATGTAGCGTTCAGGCAGATAGCCCAGGAGAAGAATCTCCCAGTTTCTTATACATGATATTTAAAAACAAGAACGGTTACAGGTTACGGCCTTCCAAAGGCACCACTCAATCTTTACACAAATGGATTTTACATTTGAAGAAAAGAGCCTCAATACTCTACAATTTAACCAAGGAGACTGCGCTCCCAAACCCTTACAGCCTACTCAAGGCGACCATTAAGTTATACATTGGTGATTAGAGCCTCTTTACTCACTAAAATTCACAATTTTCAGGCCTCTCTAGGCACAACCTACAATTTACAATACCATATCAATTACCTTTAAAGTTTACAGAGAGGTATCGAGTACAAATACTACCGGGCCTTCGTGAAAAAGAACAGGTTAAGTTACTGGCCCAAATACAAAAACGTATGGAGGCGAACACTCGCGCTCCTCGAAATCAGAAAATAAAACCCTACTTGGGTTGTGGCCCGATGATGCAGAGGCTAACCCCAAGGTGACTAGATGGACAAGTTAATTTACAATTTACAAGAGAAAAGCAGTTACAAAATCGTAGTCACCTGAAGAATAACTGAAGCTGAATTCAAGAGGGTAAGCACTCTCTATCCCCGGTTTACAATTTTAAGTCCTTAGGACCTACATGAAATTTTTCATGAGAAGAAGGAAGGTTTAGATTTTAGGAAATTGACTGTTACATAGTTAGAGATTGGAACATTACTCTCGAGTTCAGTTTTCGGAGGTAACTAGTGAGATAGAAAACTGGTGGCCATTATCTTTGATGTTGCTCTGCCTGCCGATGAATGAGCCCCCCCCCCCTCCGTCTCCGCTCTAGCGCACACACTCAATAGTACGACGATCAATAAGACCAGTTAACTCGAAAAGGAGTCAGCTTTTATACCCGAGAGGAAGGTTCGAGAAGGCTCTGGACTAAAACCGGACACACACCCTCTCATTTTTATTGGCGAATAAAATAGGCACAAGAAGCATTTGATTGGCTGAAAAATAAATACTACCGGGCGAGTTAACTGAGCTGTTAGAGGCGCGCAGCTGTGACATTGATTCGGGAGATAGTGGGTTCGAATCCCACTGTCGGCAGCCCTGAAGATAGTTTTCCGTGGTTTCCCATTTCCACACCAAGCAAATGCTGGGGCTGTACCTTAATTAAGGTTACTGTCGCTTCCTTTCAACTCCTAGGCCTTTCTTATCCCATCGTCGCCATAAGACCTATCTGTGTCGGTGCGACGTAAAGCCACTAGCAAAAAAAAAAACACAAAATTTATGATTGGTCAGACTCCAGAGCGTGCGAGATGAGTAGGAAGTGCTGAAAACCTTGAAGTATCAAACACGAGGAAAGTCCATTCAGTTCAGAAAAACTATAAACACAAAATTTCTCTAAATTCCTAGTTATTTCACTTCGCACCAGAGTGCATGACCTCAGTTTTTGAATCGAGACATCTATTCGGAAAAGTCCAAACTTCTTGAAATACTTATAGCAAACACACAGAAAAAAAAATCAGTCAGTTTATGAAACTTAACAATAACATATTTCATATATCATTTTAGTTGTGACATCTTTTGATCAACGTCCCGACATCTTGCACTAGCTGTTTCAAGTTTTATATGATAGAGAGCGTTCTTCAAGGCGCTTCATTTCAATGCTTGGGGTTGAGGTGTACCTCCTGGTACAATTATTATTTTTATTATTATTATTATTACCGGTTCTATGACTGAATGGTCAGTGTAGTGCTCTTCGGTCAGAGGACCGTGGGTTTGATTTCTACGTGGGTCGGAGGTTTTAATCTCAAAGGTATTCGCATCTGTTTGTCGTACTAAGCATGGCTGGAAAATACTTTCGTTATGGGGAATACGTTGGTACCACAGAATACATGACGTTATAATCCAGATGTCACTTATCAGAACGTTATATTTATATATTAATTATTTATTTATTGCAGTTATGAAGATATCTTTAATGCATCCTTGTTCGAACATGAGGACAAGAACATAAAGGTATTCATTCTGAACTAACGACCAAGTTATGAAACACTATGCTAGAAACTGATGTAAAATACTGGGACTAAACGGCCGGGAAATAAGAGGACAGTCTTTCCTAAAATTAATGCTAAAAATTGTGGAGGATGTACGAGAAAGAAACCGACTTAGATACACAGTAGTGGTTCGTGAACTATTTCACCTGCATCAACACAATTTTCCAACTTTGCAAGCTATCCCACCTCTTGTACCATTATGGCTACTTTTCTTACGAACTCTTCAGAATAAATTTGTGGATCTAAAAATGTACAGGGAAATGAGCCTTACTGTACCGTACTGCAGGAATGTATGTTTACATGACATATTTATCCATTCCTAGCCTATCCATTCCTATGCATTTAGGGTTCATTTTCCTTTACACTGTAGCAGAGAAGAATAAACTCAAAGAAAATTGTTCTGATGGACTATTATCAAGATTATCAAAATGTGCCTCGGAGGCGTGATCAGTCTTAAGGGAAATAATTGATAGGAAGAGCATTGTCACATTCGCGGTTTTGACACAGCAGCGAAGATATACTTCACCCACGTAGAATTATGGGTGTGAAATCCGTGACTTGTCGCTGAAATGAAATGAAATGGCGTATGGCTTTTAGTGCCGGGAGTGTCCGAGGACATGTTCGGCTCGCCAGGTGCAGGTCTTTCGATTTGACACCCGTAGGTGACCTGCGCGTCATGATGAGGATGAAATGATGATGAAGACTGCACATACACCCAACCCCAGTGCCAGTGAAATTAACCAATGATGGTTAAAGTTCCCGACCCTGCCGGGAATCGAACCCGGGACCCCTGTGATCAAAGGCCTGCACGCTAATCATTGAGCCATGGAGCCGGACACTTGTCACTAAAAGAGGAGTACATCAGTCTACATATTTCAGATGTTCAGTTCGTCGGAAAAATACGAGTAATCGATTAGACAAGTTCATTGGCTTTGGAATATATTCGTGTGATTGTACCAAGTCCTTCATTGCAGTTCATCTGGGGTAGCTTTGTTCATAGCGGTCATCAGCTCCGTTTAAATATTTTATAAGATTTGTCTGGGTTCCTGCACGTTGGCCTCTTTGTAAAAGACGATGGTCTGAATTGCAGTTGAACTCGGGTTTTCACTCCTCACTTAAGGTATTTTTGCAGCTTACAACTAATATTACTTGGTGTTGTAGTGCTCGGCCTTGCATGTTACGTGATTGTACGGTCGGAATTTCCACTTTACTCTGGATGCCAACCACCCCCGAGGCGGCCACGTGGCTGCCGCTCGAAGGACAGAAGGACGCACCTGTCCTTTAATTGCCATCTCCTAGCAGGAAATAGTACTTATTTATTAAACAGGAGAAAGAAAGGAATTCCACAGCACACTGTCGTAAACTGGAGACATGTTGAATATTCTAAGCTTGATGAACAAGTAGCAGAGCTGCTATCAAGATAAGCAGGTTACCTACTACGTCTCCCGTTAATCAGGTTATGCCAGGGAGTTTGAGCTAACTTCCTGTAACTGAAATAGAGCCTGACGAAACGGACAGCATACGTTTCGATATTATTATTATTTCTCTTTACAGCGTTATGCCCGATAGAATTGTTTAGCTGTTGCTGATTTTTCCTTCTCCTGAAATCCCTTCATCTGGACACTGAAAATCCTCCGTCATTTATTCCATAATAATAATAATAATAATAATAATAATAATAATAATAATAATAATAATAATAATAATAATAATAATAATAATAATAATAGTAATTTTGTGCGGCTATTTCTAGCCGGGTGAAGCTCTTGTAAGGCAGACCCTCCGATGAGGGTGGGCGGCATCTGCCATGTGTAGGTAACTACGTGTTATTGTGGTGGAGGATAGTGTTATATGTGTGATGTGTAAGTTGCAGGAATGTTGGGGACAGCACAAACACCCAGCCCCCGAGCCACTGGAATTAATCAATGAAGGTTAAAATCCACTACACGGCCGGGAATCGAACCCGAGACCCTCTGAACCGAAGGCCAGTACGCTGACCGTTCAGCCAACGAGTCGGACATAATAATAATAATAATAATAATAATAATAATAATAATAATAATAATAATAATAATAATAATTGTTTTACATACCACTAACTACCCTTACGATTTTCGGAGACGCCGAGGTACCGGAATTTAGTCCCGCAGGAGTTCTTTTACGTTCCAGTAGCCCCAGGGGCTCTGAACTTTGGAGCGTGGGTTGGCGACCACGGGGCCCTTAGCTGAGTACTGGCATTGCTTCCACTTACTTGTGCCAGGCTCCTCACTTTAATCTATCCTATCCGACCTCTCTTGGTCAACTCTTGTTCTTTTCCGATCCCGACGCTATTAGGTTTCCGAGGGCTTCTTTCATTTTCACGCCCTTCGTGGCCCTTGTGTTACTTTGGTCGATATTTTCATTTTTCGAAGTGTCGGATCCCTTCCATTTTTCCCTCTGATTAGTGTTATATAGGCTAGTTCGGCTCCATGGCTAAATGGTTAGCGTGCTGGCCTTTGGTCACAGGGGTCCCGGGTTCGATTCACGACAGGGTCGGGAATTTTAATCATCATTGGTTAATTTCTCTGGCACGGGGGCTGGGTGTATGTGTCGTCTTCAACATCATTTCATCCTCATCACGACGCGTAGGTCGCCTACAGGCGTCAAATCGTAAGACCTGCATCTGGCGAGCCGAACATGTCCTCGGACACTCTCGGCACTAAAAGCCATACGCCATTTCATTCCATTTCAGTGTTATATAGAGGATATTTGTTTAGTTGTACTTTCTCTTAAAACAATAATCACCACCACCACCTTACGTTCCAGAAAATCTACCGACACGATGCTGACGTATTTTGAACAACCACCGGACCGTGTCAGGATCGAACCTGCCAAGATGGGGTCAGAACACCAGCACCTCAATTGTCTAAGTTTACTCCGTGATTTATTGGTCCTGATATTCATTTTATCTGCAAAGTAATGGTTGTTGACAGTTTTGCTGAGCTGGAGTCGATCGTGAAAATTTCTTGTGGGCTGCTAATTTCCTGAACGTCCTGTTCTATTTCGTTAAGCCAGTTGTTCTTGATTTTCATTAAGAGAGCAAGGTTGAGGATCTTTTTGGTGAGCCTGTCGTTGTTAATACTGAGAATGCTGTGAGCTGGCATCCTGGAGATAGTGGGTTCGAAACCCACTGCCGGCAGCCCTGAAGATGGTTTTCCGTGGTTTCCCATTCTCACACCAGGCACGGCCACGGCCACTTCCTTCCCATTCCTAGGCCTTTCCTGTCCCATCGTCGCTATAAAACATATCTCTTGTCGGTGCGACGTAAAGCAAATAGCACAAAATAATTTCTGAGAATGTGGCCTTAGTATTTTAATCGACTTTTGCTGATGGTGTCGGTGATTTTTTAGAATGCTGATAAAGCTCCCGAGACTTACGTGTCATCCAGATTCCTTCTGAGTAGACTCGATCAAATATTTTCTTCAATATTTTCCTCTAGTGTTTCTCTATATATTTAATAACTCATGTGCTTCCGACGATCAAGAGGGGAATTCCTCAAGGCAGTATTATTGGACCTTTATGTTTTCTTATATACAGTGCATAACAGTCTTGTTTGTACACCAGTTTATTGCAACGAAATAACGGGTAAACTTTTGTATACAATTATTATGATGTATTTTATTACCCATATCGTAATAGATACATTAATAAACAATTTAAATAATAAAGAAACAGATACGTGACCTTACAATTTAACACAAATACAAGCAATGTACCATAACCGGGCGTTTCATCGTGCAACAATCTTGTTTGTACACTTGCAGAAGAAAATGAAAATTTCACTCAAACCACTTGTTTCCTTGGATTTAATACCCCGATGAGTGTCCTCTGGCCTTGAAAACTGCCTTGCACCTTCGCTGTATGGAATGAACCAGTTTGTTACATCTTTCTGGATCGGTTTTACCCCTTCTTCGTCAAATGCACTTCTTAACTGCTCAAATGATTGACGTTTCCTTTCATGAACCCGTATTTTTAGATCGACCAACAAAATTTCTGTGGGTTTCAAGTCAGAGGATTGGGCAGGAGTTCGCAGTTGCGTTGGTAAGTTCTATATCAGCCACTGTTTGCAAATATTAGCTGTGTGCTTGGGGTCATTGTCTTGCTGAAAGATGTAGCGAGACTCCAACCCCATTTTTACTGCACTCTGTTTGACATTGGTCTTTAAAATGTTTAAATAACCTCATCTGTCCATGATGCCATTGATGATTCCGATATTTTCCACTCCACAAGACGACATGCACCCCCAAATCAGAATTGATCCACCTCCATGTTTTGCGGTGGCTAGGGTATTTGCAGATTTATTGGCTGTATTTACTTGTCTTCATACAGAACTGTTTCCTTTCGAACCGTATAGAGATATTTTTGTCTTATCTGACCAAATAACTTTGTTCCAGAACGTACAATCCTTGTTTTCACACTCTCTGCAAAAAATACATTCTGGCTTTAAGATTGTTTCAGTAACAAACGGCCTTTTCCGTGGCCGTCTACTGTGATAATCATATTTCCATAATATGCTACGAATTGTCTGACTTGATATTTTCTTCTTCGTACTTCCTTCCAGCATTACGCAGATCTTATGTGCACTTAATTGTGGATTCTGTTTTACTTGTTTCACAATATAACGTTCGTCTCTCCTGTTCAGTATATTTTCTTTTTCTTTTCTTGGCAAATTATTTGTGCTTCCTCTATATCTGAATTTGTCCAACACATAGTGTATTGTGGAATGCGGTTTATTTACTTTGCGTCCAATTTCAGGCAAAGAATACCCTTGCAATCCAAGAGATAAAATTACATGTTTTAGTTCGTCACTTAACTCTGTTATTTTACCTATTATGTAACTCACGGCCTGGTGCACAAACTGCGAAAATATACACACTAGCACAGCACAGATACACACCAGCTAACTAGGAGTGTTCCCGAGCAAATACGAGGTAGTGAACGTGTACAAACAAGACTGTTGCAAGCAAGTAGGCCACTACACAACATATTTCACTCCCATTCTTTAAAAATGATGTACCGAGACTTTTGATCGCTAACATCAAGTTCTCAACACCTTGTGCAATAACTTATCCAAGTCTCGTGCATTGGTTATGTACTATTTAGAAATTATAAATACATTATATCTGTTAAATGGGGTGTACAAAAAACACTGTTATGCACTGTATATCAATGATATGTGTAAAGAAGTGGAATCAGAGATAAGGCTGTTCGCAGATGATGTTATTCTGTACAGAGTAATAAATAAGTTGTGTTGTGAGATGGACGGTGGGCAATGGTATGATGATAAACGGGGTTAAAAGTGTAGAGATCTGTACCTTTATTGAAAACCTACCACCTGTTTTCCAGTCATTGACCGGGTCAGGAATGTAATGAATGAATCATATATAGGCTAGTAGTACGATGGGGTCGCCACTCCCAAAGTGATTTAGTAATGACTGATAGATGCTATGAAATTACAATGGAGAGTGTTGCTGGAATGAAAGATGACAGGGAAAACCGGAGTACCCGGAGAAAAACCTGTCCCACCTCCGCTTTGTCCAGCACAAATCTCACATGGAGTGACCGGGATTTGAACCTCGGTATCCAGCGGTGAGAGGCCGACGCGCTGCCGTCAGAGCCACGGAGGCTGTCTGTACCCTTAATTAACAATCATATTTATGTGATTACCCCAATGAGGGTCTTTTCTTATATTAACACCTAGATACTTACAATGATCCCCAAAAGGAACTTTCACCCCATCAACGCAGTAATTAAAACTGAGAGGACTTTTCCTATTTGTGAAACTCACAACCTGACTTTTAACCCCGTTTATCATCATACCATTGTCCATCGTCCATCTCACAACACTATCGAGGTCACCCTGCAGCCCCTCACAAGCTTGTAACTTATTTATTACTCTGTACAGAATAACATCATCTGCAAACAGTCTTACCTCTGATTCCACTTCTTTACACATATCATTGATATATATAAGAAAACATTAAGGTCCAATACTACTGCCTTGAGGAATTCCCCTCTTAATTATTACAGGATCAGATAAAGCTTCGCCTACTCTAATTCTATGAGTTCTATTATTTTTCTATTATTTTTGTAGTCCAATTGCACTCATTTTTGCCAGTAGTCTTCCATGATCTACCCTATCAAATTCCTTAGATAGGTCAATCGCAATACAGTCCATTTGGCCTCCTGAATCCAGGATATCTGCTATATCTTGCCGAAATCCTACAAGCTGAGCTTCAGTGGAATAACCTTTCCTAAACCCAAACTGCCTTCTATCAAACCAGTTATTAATTTCGCAAACGTGTCTAATATAATCAGAAAGAACGCTTTCCCAAAGTTTACATACAATGCATGTCAAACTGGCTGGCCTGTAATTTTCAGCTTTATTTTCAGCTTTAAATAGGTTGTTGAAATATCGGATATTGCAGATTAATAATTCACATACTTTTTTTTCTTTGCGTTTATTCCATCTGTGGACCACGGTGATTGTGTTCTAGCTGTGTTTTTGTCGTCGTCTGCCCCTTTTAGCATATGGATTGTGTTCTTAGTGGCCTCTTGAGCCTCCCTGTTGGCCCAGTATTCCTTCATTTTCTCGCTGAATTCTTTCCTGTGCTCCTCTGACCAATCCCCGGCTCCTTTGTGGCTAGCTGATGTAAGGGATGTTAGGAAAGGTTTAGTTTTTACCATTAAACGGTATGCATTTCTGTCAGTAATGGCGGCTTGATTAATATTAAGCTCTGCAAGATCTTTGTCCACTTGTTTGGTCCAGGGGAATCCAGTTGCTTTGCCTTTGTTAGCAAACTTGAAGATCTTATGGGATAATCTATTAGGATCCATTCTGTATAGGTGTCCATAGAAAGTCAGACGTTTTCTCCTGATGGCATCTATGAGGTTTTCTTGATGCTGGTAGAGCTCATTGTTGGGTTTGTACCATCGTCTTCCATCTGGTAGGATCCTTGGTCCTATTATTCTTCTCAGGAATTTCCGTTCTTGCACTTCCAGGGCTCTCAGTGGGGTTTTTTTTAGTTAGGGATAGGCATTCTGCTGCGTAGAGGACTGATGGTCTGACTACTGCATTATAGTGTCTCAGTTTTACATTCTTTGATAAATGCTTTGAGGCATACAGTTTTCTGCAGGCATGGTAGGCCTTGTCTAATTTGATTCTCCTTTGTTCAAGAGCCATCGTTTCACTTAGGTCCTCCGATATCCACTCTCCGAGGTACTTCACATTTTTAGCTCTCTTGATGTGTTTTGTATCACTGATTCCCATTGTTGTAGGGGCATCTTTGATGTTGGTCATAAACTCGGTCTTTCCAATGTTGATCATGAGGCCCGCTTTAGCTGCTATAGAATACAGTGTTTGAAGCTGCATAGTGGCCTCATGCATGTCGTTTGCTAATAAAGTAATGTCATCAGCAAAGGCCAGGCATGGAATCCTCAGGTTGTCTGATTTAAACCCCATTCTTAATCCGGTGTTCTCAGGTAATGACCTGGTCCATTCTCTTATGATCTTTTCCAGGACACAGTTAAATAATATGCATGAGATACCATCTCCTTGCCTCACCCCTGTTTTGATTGTGAAGCTCTCTGATAATTGACCTCTAAACTTAAATTTGGAAGTGGTGTTGTGCAGGGTGGCTTGCACCAACCTATTAATTTTTTTCATTTAGTCCCAGTTCTCTTAAAGTGTTGAAGAGTGTGATCCTATCCACGGAGTCGTATGCCTTCTGGAAGTCGACAAAGATAGCTACCCACTGTCGGCATCTTTTCTTGCTATATTGAGGGATGGACTTCAGATTTTGTATCTGTTCAGCACAAGACCTTGCAGTTCTGAACCCTGCTTGATATTCTCCTAATTTTTTTTATCCAGTTGTCTTGTTATGTGGTGTTCCAGAATCTTGGAAAAGACTTTATACGATACTGAAAGGAGTGATATTCCTCTATAGTTGCTGGGATCTGTTTTGCTTCCCTTCTTGTGGACTGGATGGATAACAGCTGATGTCCAATCATCTGGGAGCCTTTCCTTAGCCCATGTGTCCAGGATTACTTTGTGTATGTGCCTGAATGTTTGCTCACCAGCTTGTTTCAACATTTCTGCCACTATTCCGTCTTCTCCAGGAGCTTTGTTGTTCTTGAGAAGTTGATTGGTCTCTCTTACTTCTTCATAGGTGGGAGGAGGGATGTCTTTGGTGTCCGGGTTAGCTGGTTCTCTAACTGGGAGGCGCTGCGCAGGTTCTTCAGCATTCAAAAGTCCTTGGAAATAATCAGCTAGGGTCTTGATGCAGTCATCATCATTGAGGCACAGTGATCTGTCTCTTCTCTGGAAGTGTAAAGTTTGGGGTGTGAACTGGGTCGTCTGTTGTTTTAGACCTTTGTATAAGTCTCTGGAGTTGTTTCTTCCAAAATACTCCTCGGCTTGCTTAATCAGTTCTTTGTTGCATTTTCTTTTCGCCCCTCTTATGATGCTGGAGGTGTTCTTTCTTTGTGTAATAAAGGCTTGTAGGTTGGTTTCGTTTTTATGATGGTTCCATTTGAGCCATGCTAGTCGCCTGGATTCTATAGCCTCATCGCATTCGTTTGACCACCATGGGTGCTTGTTTCCTTTAGGTCTGTTGGGGATCGTCTTCTGAGCCGCGTCTGTTATAGCATCCCGAAGTGGGTCCCAATTTGTAGTGGTGTTAATCCTATTGATGTGTTGGTTCAGACTCTCTTGGTAACTTGCATTGTCTTCTTTAAGTTTGGTGATATCAAACCTAGGAATCTTCTTTTTCTTCATAAGCATAGCCTTGGTCTTATACAGTGGTTTCAGATTCATCTTAACCATGGACAGGTAATGATCGGAGTCTATGTTAGCTCCTCGTAAAACCTTCACGTTCATAATGTCGCAGTGGTGCATCTTATCTATTGCTACGTGGTCAATTTGGAACTCGCCCATCATGCTGTTTGGGCTGCGCCACGTCATGGCCTTCCTAGGTAGACGTTTAAAAGCCGTAGACTTCAAGAGTAATCCATACTTGGTGCACAGACTGATTATCCGTTCCCCATTCTTGTTGGTTCTCTTATCTCCCAGCAGTATTGTCGCATGATGATGTGGGATGTGGTCTAGGGTTTCCTCAAGGGTGTCCCAATACTTATCTGTAGTCTCTGGGTTTTTCTTGTTAGAGTCATTGGTAGGAGCATGGAAGTTAACGAAAGAGTATCCCCTATTGCTAGACCTGAAGGATATTACTGAATTCCTATCACTGGGCGAAGAGAAGCCAAGTATGTTAGCTACTATTTTGTGGTGTACTGCGAACCCTGTCCCCAGGAAGGGTACATTCATCATGACTCTCTTACCAGGCTTTCCCTTATATATTATATATTCTTGAGACTCCATGGCATCTTCATCTGGTAACCTTGTCTCTTGTAAGGCTGCAATGCTGATGTTCTTGTCTTTCAGGATTTCAAGGGTATGTTTAAGTTTCCCGGTCTTTATCAGCGAGTTAATATTGATCGTAGCTAGGTATGTGATGTTCCTTTTTCTTTTAGTTCTGACTGGGTCACATGAAGGCATAGGTGTTGTATGTCCGGCGCTCCCCTTCTCGCTTCGCCAGCCAGCTGCACGCGCGCCTGTGTATCATTCTGCTAGCTTCGACGCGCAGCCCTCAGTGCGCGTGCCTGACCATCGAGTGTACTATAAATAGGAGCTCCCTGCCTGCTCACATGCCCACTTGCCCCGGTGTCCAGCTCCAGAATACACCCTACGTCGAGCACGGAGGCTACTCCTCTTGAAAATGTGCTTCGACCAGGTGGACTGAATTTCTGGCAGTACGAGGTCTCACCTCTGGTCACCGCTCCCTTACCTGTTTCCGCTGCCTATGTTCCGTAATTCTTTTACAAGCCATTTTCATTCCCTAAGTTATGCAAGCTCCCTTAGTTTCGCTAGGTGGAATTTCTTCAATCAATTGAACTTGCTTTTTAGGAATTCAAGCACTTCTACAAACAAGGACTCTCAAAGACATTCATGTTAATGTGCCAGATAGTTTTCGACTATCAACGTGTCAATTCACAAAGACTATCTTTTCAAGATAGAAGTGTATATAAAGACTGCAAACCTGTACATATTGTATAAAGACAGACTTTTCTCAAGATTCAATATTCCTTTTTGCTTCAAAATAAATTTCAGTTATTTGTGTAAATATCATAAAGTGAAGCAATAAAAGTTGTGTTTTGTAAACTTCAACCTTGGTTACAACAATAGGTCCCCCAGAATCCGACGACCTATATGCCCCGTCATGAACGGGGGTGGATTGGTTACCACCTGGGGATTTATCATTATTGTTTTCGTACTTCATGTTTGATACAGTCTATCACACAAGTGTCTATAGTTGGTCACCCGAAAGTGACGAGTTGTTGACTATCAAGGTTGTAAGCCTTGAAGCCCCCAGCACTGATCGGTTCACTGACCCAGTTTCCCGCTGGGATTGGTTACCCAACCTTCCACTGGGTTGCTCAGCTTAACAGGGACACCTCTTGTAGGTTACGTGCTGGAGTTGGAGTGAAAGAGGCTAGTTGGATTCTCTTGCTGAATCCAATATTTTATGTTGCAGATACCCGGCAACGACGCATTTCACTCCCATTTGCCCGGAGCCACAAGGACTCCTCCCAGGTTAATTCCTTTATTTTTTCAATCTTTCTTTTAAATTATGGCCACTAATCCTCACGTTTTACCTGGGATCTGATATACAGTACGTGGATGTGGCTTTACAATTCAAAATCTAAAAAGGTCCAATATTTTCAGCACATATGTATCAAGTGTTCTCCAGTACATGGGGAAGGCTGTAGAAATGATTCTTCTTGCGCTTCTTTGCAGCCTTCCTCAAAGATATTTGGGGTTGTGGCTGCGATTTCTGTGGCACAGATGGGCACGGTGCAGCCTTGATTACGCCTGGATGTCCTTCCTGACTATATGGGGGGGGGGATGTATTATCCACTGTATATTTGTATATGAAGATGTATGTATTGAGACAAACACAAACACCCAATCTCCGAGTTGTGGAATTAAGTAAATGCGGCTGAAAACCCAGACCTCGCCGGGAATCGAACACAAAGCGACGCTAGACATTTAACCAAGTAGTAGGAAGACCGCGATTACATAATAATTATAATAATAGCAATATTAATAATAATGATGAAAATGAAAACCCACAACCTGTTTTCCAGTCATCAACCGGGTCAGGAATGGAATGAATGAAGCCCCCATCTTGCGGCGAGGATAGGTAATGTGCCGGCTGCCAAAGCCTGTCGCACTCCTCTGGGAGGCAATGATTAATGAATGACAGATGAAATTAAATGATAATGGAGAGTGTCTGGAATGAAAGATGGCCGGGAAAACCGGAGTAGCCGGAGAAAAACCTGTCCCACCTCCAATTTGTCCAGCACAAATCTCACATAGAGTGAGATGGATTTGAACCACGGGACCCAGCGGTGAGAGGCCGACGCGCTGCCGCCTGAGCCACGGAGGCTTCAATCACAGTAATAATAATAATAATAATAATAATAATAATAATAATAATAATAATAGCTCAAAATCAGATTGAGCTCCTCAAAGTAACCACACGAAAATGTCGGCCTCCAGATATGTTTAGACAGACAGAATAATACATGCCCTGCATCAAACAAGCACCAAAACTCATGGAGACAAAATATGGCAGAATTAGAGGAGTGTCACAATTTAAATATCTTGTTTATTATTATACAATCTTCGTGCAACAGCTGCAGGTTGCCCAAAGGCAAAGAAAACCTTAACAACAATAATGCATATAGATACAGTAGATAATGTAATCGTACGATAAGTGTAGGCAAACGAGTGAGGCACGTCAAACATTTATTTGAGCTCCGCAAGCATGGTTCTTGAAAATCACGATGGACTTGTTGAGTGTGGTAATCGCGATGTTATAGATGAAATCTCTATTCAGCCCAAAGGTATTGCAGAAGTTGACAAAAATATAGGTATGGTTCCTCGAGCACCTAACATCAAGCCGATTGCAGAGATGGATGAGAGCTTATACTTTTGCTTATAGAAGTCCACCGTTTCTTCATAAAGTCTTCTTGTTTTCCGCATCGACCTCTTCTGGTTGGTTCTCGTTGGTCTCAAATCTAATTGTTGGATCAATGATGAAACCTTCAGAACAGGACGGCTTAATAATAATAATGTCAATGCGTCGGTTGCTTCCTCTGTTGTAGAGACCATATACTTCTTCAGAGACGTTATAACCTTGTCCTCTCAAAGCTTTAGCTATCATTGATCTGGCTACATTATGGCGTGAGGTGCGTAGTAATTCACCATGTGGACAGGCTCCCAGGACATGTGAAAGATTTTCGAACTCGCTGTGGCAACGCCGACAGAGGCTGTTGCTCTGGGATCTGCCAGGTACAGTACGCACAGCAGAGACATTGGCATTCATTTTTATAGCATCATGCCATTCACTGCAAGACAATCCTTTATTATCACGAATCCACGTATTCACCGGAGTATACTCTTTATGCTCTTTCTTGCTCCATTTGTCAAAAGCTCTTCTTCTCAATTCGAGTCGAACTTTCTTTGTAACTACAAAACCCTGCCTGGCGTCTCCGAAAACCGTAAAAGAGTAGTTAGTGGGACGTAAAACAAATAACATTATTATTAAAACCCTGCCTTTTGTCTCGAATCGATTCTGTTTCAGCTACGTTCAATATGGAGAGGCTCGTGCTGATTTCTTGACATAAGTTTCTCGTTGAGTATAAAAAAATGTTATCGGAAGATTTCAAAATTTTGCATGCATTAATATGTTGCAGATATATTTACTACGATACACAAAATAAACCCAGACCTTCGAATTTCACTTCAGCGTATATCATATCATTCGGGACATCCATAGGAAGTTGCAAAATTTCCTTTAATGCTCCCTTGACCATAATACCGGCGTCATTTATAAATTTGATTGGAATCTTTTGTGGTGGTACTTTCTGAAATGTATATACCAAACTGGGACAGATTGAAGTGTTTATGATTACAAATTTTTGATCGGAAGCGGTGAAGGAATGAGGAGCTCTAGGGTGGTTTTGAGCTTATTTACTGTAGTACCTCGATGGACTGGAAAGTAATTTCATTGGAGAAATTTACACCCAAATACTTAATTGATTTTCCTTTCTTCATACATGGTACCTGTTTTTCATCTGCCGTGAATAGTTTTTCTTCTGGTAGGTGACCATTTGTGATGCATATTCCATTACATCTTCCAATATTGATGATAAGTCCAATTTCTTGTAGTTGATGTATGGCCTCATGAGCAAGTACTAAAGCTGACTCAGAATCTTTTCCAACAATAACTACATCATCAGCAAAACTTAATACTTCTGGGTAGACATCGACGTTTCGCTAAGGTCGTCCAGAATATGTTCGATGGCGAGATTAAACAGAATTGGCTACAGAGGAAAACCTTGCATAACTCCCTTGCTTATCAGGAGAGGTCTTGTTTTGCTTCCCTGCGTCTGAATTTGTGTGACATTTCCTGTTTGCAGATTCATAATTAAATTCGCAAGTTTGGTTGGAATTGGTAACGACTTTAGTGTCTCATTTAACTCAGCATGACCACCCTTGTCAAAGGCTTTCTGTATATCTAAGTATATAGTAGTCAGATTGGCTTGTTTGTTTTTGGCTTCACGGAGAAGAGAGTCGAGTATCGCAGAGTTGACATGCGTTCCAGAGGAGTTGGTAAATCCTCGTTGATTGGGGCTTAAGAAAACATGTTCATGAAGACGCCTGTCAATGACCCTCTCATTTATTCTTCTTATTACTGAACAGATTGTGATAGGTCTCCAGTTCTTAATATTGAGTGTATCTCCACCTTCATGGATTAGAACTGTCCTGGCCTTTTTGAAGACAGAAGGTGCAAACCCAGTTTTCAACATACGTGTGGCAATGTGAGATATTATATCGACTGCAATACTGTCTTTGATAACTCTGACGAGGACGTGGTCTGGACCGGGTAATGTGTCTACGGCTATATGATTAACAGCAAATCTGATTTCATTTTGGGCTTACAGTGTCATTAAATAAAATGTCAGTTTGTTCCCTATCAATATCACTTGTATGAGATGGGTATTCGGATCGAATCATGTCATTAGGTTTCCCGAGAATATCATAGAAATAATGGAATATTTCATCCGAAGGAATTTTACCGTTTTCGGCATTGGAATTTAAATCACATCTAATAGCCTTTCTGCGTTGATTGTAAAAGTGGTACTGCGTAAGCTGATATGTGTATATTTCTCGGCGTTTTATTCTGTCCCATTTTATTGATCGTTCAGGGTTAGTGGTCTGTTTATATTTCCTTTGGTTGTCTGTGGTTTGTTTATTTTTCCTATACTGGTAGTGTCTTCGTGATGGATGTTTGGGGCCAGAGAGTACATCAATTGCAGAAGCCAGGAACTCACACCAAATGTTAATCTCATGGTTAAATTGCTCGCCTGTCAAAGTTTTTTAAATTCGACTTCGCCACTGCATCAAATTCATGCAGTAAAGTGTTGACATCATTAGTTTCCATGTTAGCATGAGGGTCACTTTCTTAAGCGATTGTTTCGACATTTTGAGAGAGATCAACCCCCTGTCGATTTCTAGAAACTATAATTTGACGGTGAATATCAGGATGAGCTCTGCTGATGTATATTTTGACTCCACGGGAACTGGAGTAATGACTTCCGCAGTGTGAACACTGACAATTTATATTGTCAGATGCCTGATTTGAAGAATGCGCAGTGTCTCTAGCTGATAAACTTGGATGAAGAGTTTGAGATGCCTGAGGAATTCCTAAATTACCTTGCAATTGTTAATTATATACGAACGATGAGTCCTGACATTGTGGCTCATGAGCTCTTGCTCTGTGTATGTTAATGCCTCTCTTTATAAACTTTCCGTGATATACCTTGAATTCAATAAATGTAGGCACAACACTTGAACTGCTTGATACTTCCCGAGAATCGACCATGCTCTGGAGTTTGTGGCTAATCTGTGATAGTGCTGTTTTTGAATGACAGATCTTACCGAGTCACATAGTTCTTTCCACTGCTAACACAAAGGTAAACAGATGATGTGAAGTGTTAGAATAATAATAACGCTTATATATCGTCATTTGTTCAACGATAATAGTACAGAAATCGACCAACGAAGCCGTCATAGAAGGTACCCCACAACGACATCACGGAGGTTGTATATTGGTAATGTCACAGAGGAAAATCAGATGCAGATCATTAAAATAATGTATACGATATCATAAAGGTTCTACCACAAATACTACCATTCAGTGAATTAAATTGTAAGGTTTGATGTATAATTCCAATATATCCAATCAAATGTCCAAATGCAGCACCTAACCTAAATTGTTAGTATCGTAGGTAAGCAGATTAAACTGTTTGGCGTCAAATAATATGGTCACGAGATGATACAAATCTTACTAATAAGGGCTTAAAGACTGCCATAATTGTCCTAATCGGAGACTGTCTTAGTTAATCTTTAAAATATTCGTGGTATACAATAGCATAGCAACCATTCGATGAACGTAAACAAACAACATGTGTACTAACCTATAACTACACGACAAAACAACTTTAAACACAGAAAACGGCACAAGCCACAACGTAAACAACAAAACATAATTCAAATAATACAGAAAAAATGGACTCGAAGCAAGAGCCAACGTAATTAGATGCCAAAGTATGGAAATTGCGTTCTGACGAACGGAAAATACCTACAACAAAAAATCTATCTCGAAGTACAAAACACAAAGACATTGCAAAACAGTCATTAAACCAGAATGTCTTTATGTATCAGAGACGATAATTTTGAACAGGAAAGCAGACACTGAAAAAAAAAAATTCTCGGCCATATACTACCAGACGGGCAACACAAACTCAGAGAAAAATAAGAAATCTAATAATATGTAAAAATTCACAGTGACATCGCAGGTTGAGATTCTATGGATATATTAAAAGAATGGACCCAGACAGACTTACGGCACAAACAGTCATATTGTATGAAAGCAGGAATAAAAACAAAACAGACACGATGAAATGAATTATACCGGCAGATGTCGAAAACCTGAGAATCTTCAGATCTAAAATTCACAAAGAGCAAGTTGACCAAGAGGAAATACTAAAGAAGAAGACTGGAAGAACATGGAATGAAGACAGAAAGGAGGCCCACAGTAAAGGAATGAAAGAAATGTGGGCAAAAATAAGGCAAAAGCACACCAATAAGTACTTTGCGTAGTCCTAATGGGATTTTTCGCTAATACTATTACACGTAATAGTCCGCCTCTGTGGTGTAGTGGTTAGTGTGATTAGCTGCCACACCCGGAGACCCGGGTTCGATTCCCGGCTCTGCCACGAAATTTGAAAAGTGGTACGAGGGCTGGAACGGGGTCACTCAGCCTCAGGAAGTCAACTGAGTAGAGGTGGGTTCGATTCCCACCTCAGCCATCCTGGAAGTGGTTTTCCGTGGTTTCCCACTTCTCCTCCAGGCGAATGCCGGGATGGTACCTAACATAAGGCCACGGCCGCTTCCTTCCCTCTTCCTTGCCTATCCCTTCCAATCTTCCCATCCCTCCACAAGGCCCCTATTCAGCATAGCAGGTGAGGCCGCCTGGGCGAGGTACTGGTCATTCTCCCCAGTTGTATCCCCGACCAAGAGTCTGAAGCTCCAGGGCACTGCCCTTGAGGCGGTAGAGGTGGGATCACTCGCTGAGTCCGAGGGAAAAGCCGACCCTGGAGGGTAAACAGATGACGATGATGATGATGATGATGATGATGATGATGATGATGATGACTATTACACGTAATAATAATAATAATAATCATCATCATCATCATCATCATATTTAGCTCCATGGCTAAATGGTTAGCGTGTTGTCCTTTCGTCACGGGTTCGATTCTAGGCAGGATCGAAAATTTAAACCATAATTAGTTAATTCCCTGGCACGGGAACTGGGTATATATGCCATCTTTCTCATAATTTCATCCTTATGACGACGCGCAGGTCACCTACGGGAGCCAACTCAAAAGACCTGTACCAGGCCCCTTCGGACGCCACACACTCACTCGCAATCCTCCTCGTCAGCACAATATAATTTAAATGTTCTCTAATTCCAAATGTGTTAACAGTTTCACGGTGTTGAAGGTAAACTGTAAGAGTAAGAGCGGCAGCAGGTCAGCCATACACATACAAAGATCCAGCAGGCCATGTGCATAGCCCTCTTGAAGTGGCCGTGCCGTTAACACTTGTAAGCCGCTACTCTTGTGAATGCAGAAAGAGTTAAATGGGTCCTCCACCCCTATGTAACGCAGGATATGAATCATGATGAGGGCTCTACAGAACTTTCGAAAACTCTTCTTGTTCTTTAGTTTGTAATTTTACTGTTGATATCATTGTCCGCGATACATCTGTCTCTCGTGAAGGAACATGTGTGCTGACTAAACCTTGAAATATTCCCCAAATTACTGTGTAAAGTAAAATTGTATTACATAGCGTGTTAGGAATGAAATGAAGTCAGGCCACTGTTATTTAACACTGGAGAAAGTTGATATGAAAAGGAGGGTATGTCTTAAGGAGCTACATTATGGGATTCCTAGAACTACGATACGATATAAGCAGAATGAGGTTCGGTACAATAAGTAAACCATAATTGTTTGGGGAAAGGAAAGAATACCTGGATATCTTCAACAAAATTACCGATGAGACCATAATATAATAATAATAATAATAATAATAATAATAATAATAATAATAATAATAATAATAATAATAATAATAATAATAATAATAATAATAATAATAATAATAATAATTGTACCGGGAGGTACACATCTACGCCGCATAGGCTTTCAAAAACTGAGAGCACGTCTGCTCTTTTCTAGTGTTGTACAAGTGCCTCAGATCCAAAATTCACAAAGAGCAAGTTGACCAAGAGGAAATACTAAAGAAAAAGATTGGAAGAACATGGAATGAAGACAGAAAGGAGGCCCACAGTAAAGGAATGAAAGAAATGTGGGCACAAATAAGTCAAAAGCACGCCAATTTGCGTAGTCCTAATGGGATTTTTCGCTAATACTATTACACGTAATAATAATAATAATAATAATAATAATAATAATAATAATAATAATAACAATATTGTGTCTTGGGAGCAAGTGCTCCTGGTATTTTGGGGATTTCTGCCCTTTTGTAAATGTATGGCCTTCTGTAAAGTTTGAGCTGGAAGCTCAAAACTTGTAAAACTAGGGTCTTGTAGCCCAAGTGTGTTACAGTTTTGAAATCTTGGATCTTTCTAAGTCTTGTTTCTAAATTGCTACGTCATTGTTATCTCACTAAGTGAGAATTTGTTAACTAGTTGTTTTTTTGAAAATATAACCTTCCATATCAGTTTAAATTCTTTCTTGACATAGTAGTTATACCCATTCACCCCGTTCACCCCGGCACCTTCTTTCACCTCTGGTGGTCCACGGGTAACCCCGTAATAATAATAATAATAATAATAATAATAATAATAATAATAATAATAATAATAATAATAATAATAATAATAATAATAATAATAATAATAATAATAATAATAATAATATTCAGACATCAGGCCTGGATTCATGAAGTGAAGAAAGATTTGGAATGAAACAACGTAAGGGAAGAAGAAGCAACAGAGAGATTTTTAGAAAGACAGGGTTAGAAATGGAAGGATTCCAAGGTCGGGAGGGAAAGAAAGCAGGCTCAAAATGACCTGAAGGGAGGAAAAGGAGACAAGAGAGAGCAGATGAAGGAGTATCGGAGAAGCAACAACAAAGGCTGAAGCATTGAAATTGTCTCGTGTTCCGTAGAACAACCTAACCGTGAGAGAAAGAAAAAAGTAATAATCAAGAAATCAAGCATAACAAATCCCCAGGGGAAGATGGTACTGTCGTTGAAATGTCGAGACTAGGAAGTGGAAGCCTATCTCACAAAATTCAAGTAAGTTAAATCTAGTAGAAAGAGAAAATTCCTAAAGACTAGAAATGTGCCCTTATTCACCCACTTTACAAGAAAGAGGATAAAACATACAATAAAAACTACAGAGGAATATCCTAACTATCAGTTGTGTACAGAATACTCTCCAAGGCCCTACTCAAGGGACTTGAAAAATAAACTGAACACCTATTTGGCGAATATCAGGCAGGATTCAGAGAGGGCAGGTCTTGTGTAGAACAAATTCTCAGTTTCAAAACCATCTTGCAAATCCGTAAAACTAGACAAAGAGTGATCAATTTTGTAGACTTCAATTCAGCTTATGGCTCAGTAGATTAGCCCCGCAATCGGATCTCCGGACGGGGTGTGCTTGTACAAGTGCTCAGTGTAATAGACGCATTGCAACATGGAACGTTCGATCACTTCTACAATGTGGAAATTGGAAAACCTAAAGCTTGAGATTGGAAGGATGAATGTAGATGTGTTAGGAATAGCAGAAGTGAGATGGCCGGATAATGGAGATTTTTGGAGTGGAGATTACAGAATAATCCACACCGAAACCATTATGGACAAACCAGGAGAGGGAGGAGTTGGAGTGGTGCTGGCGAAGGAAATGGTTTACCGAGGTCAAGGATATACTCAGCAGAGTTTTAGACTGCTTCTAGTGAAATCAGATACTAAACCATGGGACACCGGCATCATTCAAGTCTACATGACAACCACTGCCCACGAGGATGAAGAACTGGAAAGAGTGTAAGATAATCTGCCAGAATTAATCAAAGGTGTTAAAGGAGATGGGAATCTGACAATCCTCGGAGACTGGAATGCTGTTATTGGAGAGGGTAAGGATGAAATGGTTGTGGGCCAATTTGGGCTTGGCACACTGAACGGAATTTATTGGAATTCTGCGCTTACAATCAGCTGGTAGTTGCAAACACATGATTTTAACACCATGCACGAAGACGTTATACTTGGACAATGCCAGGTGGTGGGAACCAATTTGAAATCGATTACATTTTATTAAAGCAGCGATTTAAGACACAGCTGAAGGACTGTAGAAGATGCCCTGGCTCAGATATTGGTTTTGAGCGAATGTCAACTAAAACTGAAGAAAAGGAAAAGGAAAAGAAATCAAAAATAGAATACTGAAGCTCTCAGAGATCAAAACCTTGTTATAGATGTTAAGAAGAATACTGATGAACTTATGGCATAAATATCAGCAATAGACTTAGGAGGTATAATGAATAAGTGGAATGCTTGGAAGGGAAGTGTTTTAACAACAGCAACAGATGTTGTAGGAAAGCCGAAAGCACAGAACAGGAAAATCTACATAACTAATGAAATAATTGAGAAGATGGATACAAGAAGAAAGTTTAAGAACTCTGCGACTGAAGAAGGACAACAACAATACAGGAAATTGAGAAACTAAATAGATCGAGGGGCGAATTGCAATACATTGAAGTAGGAGAACTAGTTAAAAATCATAAATTTGAGACCGTTTAAGGTTAGTCAAAAGGTTCTTTGGGGACACGAGGACTAGTTGCAATGGACTGAAGACAGATGATGGAGAACTGGTGTACGAAGATTCTGATATTTCCTCAAAATAGAAATAATAAGTTATATAAAGGAAAACAAACACCTTGTGAAATACTATAAAATGAAGAGCTAGTACATAAATATGAGGGAGATGAAATACTCCTGGATGAATTTAATCAAACAATGGAAAGGCTGAAAAACGGAAAGGCCTCAGGGGTTAATGATATACCAGCAGAGCTGATAAAAGTCACTTGATATAATATGAAGAAAGCCCTATTTGATCTGATTTGTGAAAAACATGGGACATATCCCATCGGACTTTAGGAAATGTATCATAGTGACCATTCCATAGAAATCATCTGCTAATAAATGTGACCAATATTGCACACTGAGCCTTGTAACCCATGCCTCTGAAATACTCACCAGCATTATCTTCAAGTGCATTGAAGGAACGGTGGAGTTGGCATTGACAGAATATCCATTTGCATTTAAGAAGTGTATAGGGACTCTAGAAGCAATCCTAGCTTTAAGAATGATTATAGAGAAACGATTACGAAAATATCTTGATAGATTCATTGCTTTCGTAGACCTTGAGGAGGCATTTCATAAGGTTGAGTGGGATAAAATATTCATGGTGTTGAAAGAACTGGGTATCTAGTACAAGGACAGGAGGACAATTTGGAAATTGTATGAAGACGAGATAGCTGTTATACGATATGGAGATTCCCCAACAGAGGCCAACATGAAGCAAGGAGTTCGGCAAGGCTGTTCGCTCTCACCAATTTTTTTTAATGCATTCATTCGAAAAGAAATAGGTAAAGTAAATGATAATTTGCCAATGACTGGAGGTCTCAAGATTCAAGGAGAAAGAATAACCATGCTTCGCTTTGCAAATGAGATCGCAGTCCTGGCAGAAAACGAAGATGATATGAATTATACATTAGCAAAAATGGAATTCACCTTCAACAAATATAACATGAAGATGAACAAAATGAAAAACCAAAGTTCTTCTCTGTAGCCGGCAATATGAACCTCCTCGTTGTACGCTTACTTTAACAGAGGGCAGTTGACAAATGTACAGGAGTTCACTTATCTTGGTAGCAAAATAACAGCAGATGGAAGAAGTAGAAGAGAAATAGTCAACTCCATCAACCAAGCCAAAATAGCGATCAACAAAACATGCGTTACATCCAAAAACATTAGTATGAGCCTCAGGTAACGTGAAGATATATATATGTGAAGCGTACTGTTGTATTGTAGTTAAACCTAGACTCTTAGCTTGGCTGATCAGAAACGTATAGTAGCCTTTGAAATATGGTACTACAGGAAAATACTGAAAATTCCATGGGTGGACAAAATCACTAATGAAGAAACGCTGAAAAGGATTGGAGAGAAGCCATGTTTATGGAATATGCTTACTCACCGAAGAGACAATTAGATTGGACATATCTTGAGGCATGAAAGTCTTCTGCACACAATAGTGGAGGGCAGTGTGGAAGCAAAGAACTATAGAGGAAGGCCATGGTTAGGATATATAAAATAAATCATTCATGACAAGGGTTGTGATAATTAATTGGACTTGAAGAAACTAGCCACAGACCGGAGTTCATGGAAAGCCGCTACAAATCAATCGTCGGACTGAACACCACAGAATAATAATAATAATAATAATAATAATAATAATAATAATAATAATAATAATAATAATAATAATGTACCCAATGCATTTCTTGGACGTGTTCCAAAATGGCGCCTACGGAAGGTAGAGACCACCCAAGACACAGGAATATATAGCAAGATATCCACGTTTAAGCATATTAGAAGGCCATGACTGATTCGGAACTACGATGTTACGAAGGCAATGTGCGACAGAGTAGAATCGACTGAATTGTTTTCTTAAAAAAATAAGAAGAATCGAAGGGATTATTAGAAAAACTGACTTGAAAATTTAATCTCGCAAGGACAAGAGGTGATTGATAGTGCTCTGAAGAATTGAGAAGACTGAACAATTTCTAACACGGATATTGAGCTGAAACGACATTGATATCGAAGAGAAGAGCGTATTAATATATAAAATACAGTGAGGAGGATAAGAACCCGGCGAATTTTGAAAACTTCGTTCAGATATATATGCTGATCATCTGAAAGCATAAGATCTGGTGATACACGAGAGCAGAAACTGAAATTGCAACTGGAGAAAATAATAGCTGAGATATTATAAATAGAGAAACAATCATTCCCAAAATTAAATAGGCTAACTCCGTATATTTCAAAAAGATGAGACGATTTACCCATACGCAGACCTTAAGAATTAAAAAATTATTCTACAGAAGAAAGCTAGAATATATAGATGTCAACAGAAATTTTAAGATATCAGAAATCCAAAATGAATATGTATTTTTCAGAAATATTCGATATTGTCTACAGTACTTCTGAGGAAATGATGGCTTACTAAACCGGCATGGACCAACCTGGAGAGAGATGTCATCCTGGCAGTCAAGACAACCCGACACGAGAGATGGAGGTCACGCAACCAGAGCCACTTGAGATGAAGGATCCGACCAGTCGTCGAACCATGACCTAAGATCCAGCAATGGAGCAGACGGAGAGGAGCAACTAAGGCCCAAGATGTCGAATGACGAGCTAAGTGGTAGTAATAAGTAGAATAGTTCTTTATTAACGTATTCATGATATGTGCTGTAGAACTGAATAGCCCAAGCATGAAATAATTAAGTGTGCAAATTATATAAGGAAGTGAAGTGCGATATATTTAAGATGCTATTAATATATTAAGTCAATGTGGAATTCAGACGATATCTCATGATATACTGGTTAAGTATTATTGTACAATTTCAATCAATGAGTGAGCATACAATTAAAAAGTGACATAGTAAAACAGCTGATTTCAAAGAGTGCCAGTTAGTTTAAAAGATCTATGAATGACACAGTGCTATCCAAACCTAGATTACGTCATAGTAGAACGCGCATTTGAAAGTGTTTAATTAAAGTCAACATATTCTTTACTGTATTGTAATGTATGAAGAATAGATACCGTATGTGGGGTTGTGTGTCGTATTTACGATAAGCTGAGTATTAAGAAAGGAATTCTGCGTGAAATGAACGCGATGTCTCAATGTATTAGATGATTATTGGAGGTTATATGCATTATATATGAATGTTAAGTGAGTTGAATATGAGTTGAAATGAAGGTTATTGAGGATAATATGGAAGTGTTTGTTATGATTTAATTGAAATATTGCGCTGAATGGTAAGTAATGAGACATATGTGAAATAAATAATACGCGATATATGGATGGAAACAAAGCAATTACTGAAAGGAAACATACCCCAGGGAAAACTTATAGCAAGGTATGGATGGTTAAGTTATATGTATTTAGCTGAGTATTGAGAATGATGTGGCAGTAGTAATAACTGGTAATGGTTAGATTTATGTGTGTTGTGTCGTATTCTCCATGAATATAGACCGTGTAAAAGACAAGATTATTATATAACCAGAGTGATGATATAATATTGAGATATCATACTGCAGGTACTTACACACATATTTATATGATAGAAGCTTATTGGTTATGTGCACATTGAACAGTGTTACGTTAAATAAGGAATTATATAGCTAGAGTAGGGAAATAATATGATATATATATGAAATATCGTTTATATTTTTCTTAAATTGAAACACTATAAAAGTGAGTAATAAGCTAGGAGCCGTAATTTGAATGGCAGTAGGACCAAGTAACTTAGCACGTCAGTCGATTTCTTGTTTTCTTTATTTCATCCGATACCAACGAATTCAGATCAAATTATCAGAACTCAGATAATACAGACTATGCAGATTGTTTTTAATTTAGGTCATGTTTATTATAATTCAGGTCATTATTATTATAATATGATTACTGTTATCGTTGTGATTATAATGACAGTGAACTTTTGACGTCGTAAATGATATAAATACTTGGTAAAACCATGAACTTTGACAATAATCAGATAATTAAACTATATTTGTGCACCAAAGTAGCACGGTCTAATTTTTGCATGGAAGATTTAGAAAAATTTTATTTCACTTCAGAAATATCCAGTTCAAAATGTTGTAATAAGCAAACATAAGCTAAATATGAGCCAGCGCTGACTTAAAGAATTAACTCACGTATGAGAATCTTTGTTTTTGAGATATTAATTGGAAGTTCATGAACATATTTAGGTACTTTACCATTTCTTTCGCGATTTTATTAATTTAATAAATAAGCTTCTTAATTATTTTTATAATTCAGTGAGTTATTATTCGTAGTATTAGATTATAGTCATATTTAGCATGTAAGATATTTTCTGAGCGGATTTGCGTTGGAAGTCGTTGATCGAAGTTTTTATTTTCGGACTTTGCGATTTGGTGATGAGTGATGACATACGTATTTCAGAACTGCACTTGGAACTAGTATCTTTCTCTGAACTTACATAAAATTGAACTTATAGAAAAATTAAATATTTTTCTTAAAATATGGGTACCCTGAGATGAAATCTGACTAGCTGGAGAAATAACTGTAGTTCACCTTAACCCGAAGGGTGCAATGATAATAATAATAATAATAATAATAATACCCCTGTGGGGATTTACCGGTTACCTCCATCGGGCGCGTCCCATTGGAATTGAGGAAGCTCGCTGGCTCTGCCGCCAGCAGAGTCACAGGGTAGTAGGGAAATAAAATGCCACCGTGAAAAAAAACTGGTCCCTTGCCAAGGTTACGGCGAAGACTGGTAAATGACCAGAAGCCAGAAAACATCTTGAGGCAACCTCTAGGGCTAACAACCTTAGTTGTAAAAGGATGGGTACCCGTCCAAAGCAAAGTCAAGTCAAAAAGCACGATGGCACAGCATTTCACGAAATATACCCCAGGGGGTAAATCTTCGGATAAATCCCTCTCGTTCGGATTCTGGGGGAGACTCGACATCATGCAAGAGACGAGTCGGAGCGTCTCGGTGTACCCCGAAGAGTCAAAAACTCAGGCCAAAATCTAAAATCTTTCTAGCAACTTTCTACATAAATTCACTTACACAAACTGGCAAGCTGAAAACCCTCACCAAAGCTCTTCACGAAAATCAGATATCCATAATGGCCCTACAGGAAACAAGGTACCCAGATGAAGAGATTTTTGAATCCGAAGGCTACCGATTTTTCAAGAACAAAGCGCAAAGAGGAATCCTCAATGGAGCTTTGATTCTTGGAACCGCGTTTGCTGTTAGAACCAAGATCCTTAAATCGGTTGAAAATTTCGAACCTCTGAATGACAGATTGTCTATACTCACAATTAAATGCGCGAACAAAAGCTAGCCCTAGTTAACGCACATGCTCCGACAAACGATAAGAACAAGTCTGATCCAGACGAAGTTGATAATTTCTGGGACCTACTGGATGAAAAACTAAACAAAATCCCCAAACACCATGCCAAGCTTCTTTTGGGTGACTTCAGTGCTCAACTAGATCGTGAACAGAAGTACAAGGAAGTTATAGGAAATTACCCCGCTCACAAAAGAACCAATCCCAACGGCAAAAGACTGGTGTCCATTTGCGAAAATCACAACCTGCAGGTCATGTCGACCCACTTTCGCCATCTACCCAGAAAGAAAATGACTTGGCGTTCTCCCGTCCAAGCTCTCGGAGAGTTCCAAATTGATCATGTTGCAATCTCCAGGAGAAACAGCCCTGAGATTATGAATGTCAAGGTAAAGAAAAGCATCAATGTGGCCTCAGATCATTATATGTCTCTTATCAAATTCAAACCAATTCCCGCTAACGCAAGGAAGACAACCAAACAGATCACACACTTCGACAATGATAAACTTCAGCAAAGGATCGAGGAGTTCCAGGAGAAGGCTAGACCAAATGACTGTGACTTTAACAACGCCAAAAGTCTCCTTGTTGAGGCCGCCAAAGACGTTGCAGAAATCAAGAGAAGGAAAAAGCATGCCTGGTGGAATGGTACCTGCGAATCAGTCCTCCAAGAAAGACTCTATGCGTGGAAACAGTACTACTCTACGAAATCAGAAAATGATTGGGAAACCTACAAAACCCAACGTGCCCAAGCGGCTAGGGTGTTCAGAACTGAGAAACGTAAATACGAAAAATCTCTCGTTGAAAAGATAGAACAAAACTATAGGAATAATGAAAGCAGAGAGTACTACAGAGCCTTCAAACGCAAACTCACTGGCTATAAACCACCATCTCTATGCTTTGAGCGAAAGGACGGCACACTGGCGACGTCAAATGAAGAAAATTGCAGCATTCTGGCAGATTACTTCAAGAATTTACTTAATTGCTCTAAACCGCAAAGCGCCATTGAAACCAAGGAACCCTTACTCAGGTACCCAGATTCCAGACCACCCGACAGAGATGAAATCAAGCGCCATATTGCCCGTCTGAAAAATAACAAAGCGCCGGGGGAAGACTCAGTAGTTGCAGAACTATGGAAATATGCCCCAGAGGAATCACTTGATCTTGCAAAAGCAAAGCCATGCATGTCTCAGTGCAAGCCAAATTAAGGTGAAACCGCGAATGGCTCATTAAATCAGTTATGGTTCCTTAGATCGTACCACTTTACTTGGATAACTGTGGTAATTCTAGAGCTAATACATGCAAACAGAGTCCCGACCAGAAGTGGAAGGGACGCTTTTATTAGATCAAAATCAATCGGTCGGCTCGTCCGGTCCGTTTGCCTTGGTGACTCTGAATAACTTTGGGCTGATCGCACGGTCCTCGTACCGGCGACGCATCTTTCAAATGTCTGCCTTATCAACTGTCGATGGTAGGTTCTGCGCCTACCATGGTTGTAACGGGTAACGGGGAATCAGGGTTCGATTCCGGAGAGGGAGCCTGAGAAACGGCTACCACATCCAAGGAAGGCAGCAGGCGCGCAAATTACCCACTCCCGGCACGGGGAGGTAGTGACGAAAAATAACGATACGGGACTCATCCGAGGCCCCGTAATCGGAATGAGTACACTTTAAATCCTTTAACGAGTATCCATTGGAGGGCAAGTCTGGTGCCAGCAGCCGCGGTAATTCCAGCTCCAATAGCGTATATTAAAGTTGTTGCGGTTAAAAAGCTCGTAGTTGGATTTGTGTCCCACGCTGTCGGTTCATCGCTCGTCGGTGTCTAACTGGCATGGTTCGTGGGACGTCCTGCCGGTGGTGATAGAAGAAATCTGGAACAAGGAGACCGTACCCGAAGATTGGAAAATAGCTTTGATCCATCCATTACACAAAAACGGCAGCATGAAGAACATCAACAACTACAGAGGAATATCTTTGCTACCCGTGACTTACAAAATTCTATCACTTGACATCCTGGAGCGTTTGGAAGCACAAGTCGAACACCAAATAGGTTAATACCAAGGAGGGTTCAGAAAAGGTCGCTCAACAGCTGAACAGATCCAAAATCTCAAAACGATCATCAGATATTGTACACTAAGGTCCAAGCAGTATGAGTTTGTCTTTGTGGACTTTAAGAAAGCGTACGACTCCATTGACCGGGAAGTCCTGCTAAACATCTTAAATGAATTTGGAGATGATTTGAAACTGCTGACATTAATTAGAGCCACCCTGAACGATACAAAAATCCAAGGTGAAGTTCCACGGAAGTCTCTCGCATTCCTTTGACATCAAAACAGGAGTCCGACAAGGTGATGGGCTATCCCCGATACTCTTCAACTGTGTTCTTGAAAAGATCATCAGAACCTAGCGGGTGAGATTACAGGAAAACAACTACAGTCCATTGAGAATAGGAACCAAATCCAAGGGGATCGCAACAGACTGCTTAGCATTTGCCGATGATATTGCTGTTCTCTCAAACGACATAGAAACCGCTAGAGCTCAAGTTGAAATTTTAAAGGAAATTGCCGAACAAACTGGTTTGCGGAAATCGTTTGAGAAAACAGAAGTAATGACCAACATCAAAGAGGCTCCACCAAAACTCCATACAAAATACGGGGACATCACCCGAGTAGACAAATTCAAATACCAGGGTGAGATCATCATGAAAAATGGACTGGACAAAGAAGCACTTCAGGAGCGAGTACGCAAACTGGAAATAGCCTACCAAACATCCCGCACAATCTACAACAAAAAATACCTTTCCCAAAACACCAAGATACGTCACTATGAAACAGTTCTGAAGCCAGTAGTTCTATATGCAGCCGAAACCCTGTCTCTAAATGTCAACAAAGGACTCCTTGAAGAACTGTAGAAAAGAGAACGCAAAATTTTGAGAGGAATCTTGGGATCAGAGTATAGAAATGGAATCCATCAAAAGAGATCCAACGAATAAGTCTACAGCAAAATGGAGAAAATTACTTACATAATCCGAAAAAGGTGGGCACGATTTTACGGTCATCTGAAAAGAATGGACGGAAGAAAGTTAATTAAAGAGATCTTTCACTTTTTTATTCAAATCCCAAAACCACAATTCCCTGGTTTAGAAATACCAAAGAAGACCTGCAAATGCTACATATCTTAGCGGAAGACGCCCTTAACAGAGATATTTTCCGCAAGAAAATATCGATGAACGGGCTAAACCGAGACAAGCAACCGAAGAGAAGACACGGTGCCCCTTGGACAGAGGAGCGTAAGCAGGCCCACTCACAAAGAATGAGGGAAATTTGGGCTCTAAAGAAGGCCAAATTCAGTGTCAAATGCAACAAGACTTAATGTGGCCCTTGATGGCCCCAGCGAATTATATAATAATAATAATAATAATAATAATAATAATAATAATAATAATAATAATAATAATAATAATAATAATAATAATAATAATAATAATAATAATAATAATAATAATGTGCAACTCCTTCTCTGAATGGCAGACTGGGCGTTACTATCATTTGTTGCTTTACAGTGTTGCTTCCTTTTGATTTCTTCCTTGGATTTCTCTGATGGATTTCACCTTACAACTTTGCTGACTGCTTGGTCATTCCCTCCACAGTGGCACATCGATCTTACTTTCGAGGTGTGGGAGAATGCTATGGTTAACACTGATACAGACAGATGACAGGGCGTTTCCTTCTCTCTCTTTGGATCCATGAACAAGCATTCAGTCTGGACTTAGGCACTATGTTTTAAATGAATTCTATATCTGCGTTGAAGAAAAACTCGTATCTTGCAATGCTCTTCCTATCCACTATTTTCCTCACGAGTGGTCACACCTCCCAGCCACGTATAGGTATGTAGTTCATCACAACAATTTTCGTTGTGTTCATTTTCCTACACATATGTGTGAATTATAACGAAATTTACCGCACTGTATTGGAGTAATGTATGTTTGTATGACGTATTTACGCTCTCCTACAGTACGCTTTATTTAAGGTTCATTTTCCTCTACAACTCTGTATAGGAATGGGATCACAATGAACAATGTTCTGATGGACTGCATATTCATATGTTGCTGGGAGGCATGACCAGTGTTAAGAATATCAATCGATCGAAAAATCAATCAATCAATGAATCAATCAATCAATCAATCAATCAATCAATCACCACTGTTCTGCATTTAAGCAGTCGCCAAGTAGCAGATTCTCTATCTGTTATTTACCTTAAAAAAAAGACAAAGTCATCTTCGTACAGATCATGAAGGCCCTTGGAAGGGTGGAACGTAAAGGCTTCCACTGTCCGTAACCTCAGAACTTGATGGGGTAGAGTGGTTAGCTTTACGTCCGACGGCCTTTGCCCCTAGGAATTAACCTTGTACTCATTTTCTGTGTAGATCGAGTGAACCTCAGGGCCATATACACCTCCGGAAGTAGAAACCTCGTTTCTTAAATTTTACGACTTTCTGAAGGCAATTCGAACCCACATCTTTCAGAGTGAACCAAATACGCCTTTACCGCCTCGGCCAGGCAGCTCCTTGTTGTTTACCTAGTCTTTTTAAATAACTGCAAAGAATTTCGAATTTTATTGAACACCTCAATTTGTAAATTATTCCAAACCCTGATTCCTCCTACGAAGGAATATGTGACCCAATGTGTCCTCCTGAATTCCTACTTTAACGTAGAATAGGCTATGTCCCTCGTGAACGGTAAATGGAAAGAAAAACCTGAGTCTCTTAGTGTTTGGGCGGAACGCGTATATCGTCCAGAGTATGTAACTTAAGATGTTTAATTGATAGACTAAAGAAGAGGCTACACGTTGCCAAAAATAATCGAAAATTTTGAAAATAGTTTTCATGCAATAGCTCTTCAAATTAAGGAAAAATTTATACTAAATATATGACGTCACACGTATAAGACGGCGCTGTGTTGACTCGCGCACTCACTTGCAGGTTAGGTTACATCGCGCTGAGTGTACCACGTTCTAATGAGTAACATTCATTATCCATATAGGATTTGTATTCTATTTCTAATAAGTAAGGCTATGAAATCCTCAAAACTGTTAGAATAGTGAGTCTACCGCCAGTTCTTTCCTACTCAAACGTATTCGTATACAAATGTCATTCCACGCCATCTCTCCACTGACAGCTCGGAACATACCACTTAGTTGAGCAGCTCGTCTCCTTTCTCCCAAGTCTACTCAGCCCAAACTTTACAACATTTTCGTAACACTACAATTCTTTTTTTTCCGTAAATCACCCAGAACAAATCAACCTGCTTAGCTTTGGATTATTTTCCAGTTTTCGAATCAAGTAATCCTGGTGAGAATCCCATATACTGGAAGTACACTCTCGTTGGGATCTTATCAGAGATATATATGCCCTCTCCTTTACAAACGTTACTAAAATCCCTAAATACCCTGCTGTGATCTATACCATGTATTAACAATCCCATTAATGGGGAAATATTCGTTTACAGGAAGGGGAGTTAGGGATCGGAATAACTTACCAAGGGAGATGTTCGATAAATTTTCACTTTCTTTGAAATCATTTAAGAAAAGGCTAGGAAAACAAGAAATAGGGATACTGAATCCTGAGCGACTGCCCTAAATGCAGATCAGTATTTATTTTAGTGAGTGATGTGATCACCCCAATGAACATATTTCCTTATTTTAACACCTCCTTACTTACAGTGAATCCCTTACAACATTGTCGATGTGTTTTTGCAGTTGCTCACAACCTTGTAACTTATTGATTACTCTATACATAATAACATCATCCGCAAAAAGCCTTACCTCTGATTCCAGTTCTGTACTCTTATCCTTTACATATATATATAAGGAAACATAAAGGTCCAATAGTACTGCCTTGAGGAATTACTGTACTCTCTTAATGACCACAGGATCAGATAATGCTTCACCTACTCTAATTCTCTAAGTTATATTTTATATAAATATAGCCACCCATTCAGTTACTCTCATACAGTCCAATTGCATTCATTTTTACCGCTCGTCTCCCATGACCTCCCTATCAAATATCTTAGCTAGGTTAATCGTGACATAGTTCATTTGACTTCCTGAATGTAAGATATCTGCTAAATTTTGCTGGAATCCTAAAAGTTGAGTTTCTATGAAATAACCTTTCCAAAACCAAAACTGCCTTCTATCCAACAAGTTATTAATTCCGCAAACATTCTAATATAATTAAGAAGAATGCATTTCCAAAGCTTTAACGCAACACATGTCAAACTGACTGGCCAGTAATTTTCTGCTTTATGTTTAGCATCTTTTCTTTTATACCCAACTCTCTATTCCATTTGTATAGCTCCCTAATTGATAGGAAGAGCATTGTGACATACTAGTTTTTGTGTCTTCGCTTTTGGTATATCTTCTCTAGATATGAGAAACATAACTGGGCAATTCTCTGGTACTATTATTCAATTACTTGACGTATACCGAAAGTCTGGTCCTGAAAGCCCCACTGTGATGTGAACAGAACAAGTTCTTCACCCGGATCACTCTGCAGAATCAATCGTCGCTCTTTTCTAAAACTGATGTGAGCACCTCGCCCAGTGTAGGCTACTAGTCAATTAAATATCGTACCTTTATAATTGTTGCAATGCTTCAAGTTCCCTTGCTTCAGGACAGGTGCAATAGCTTCTTTCGTCTAATCAGAAGATGTGCTACTCAAATGCGATTATAATCCAAGTACTCCATGAAGCTATTTTATCCCTGTCTTCCCACAACATTTCATCACCTTAGGTCCAACTTCATCTATTCCCGCTTCTTTATGCCAGTGTACTGTAGTTTAATTACCTCTTCACTTTCTCAAGCCTTCATTGTTCCCCTTCCAATGAACTCGTTTGTGTATGAATTCCATGGAGATGGTTCTGCTACACTGACACTTCCATCTGCCCAGCGATTTCCTAGGATCTCGATTTCCTCACGCGTAATTTCATTGCCATTATTTTTCTCCTCCCATTGAATTGAGTTGTGCATGAATTCTAAAAATGGAAAAATTTTCAAAACACTCCTCGCCATTTCCTAGGACCTACAATTGGTTTACCTGATTTACCGAAAACATTGCTGATTTACATTTCCCCTCCATTTTTAATAGAATAAAACCTTCGATTACGAACAACATGGTCTACGTGTGTTTTGTAAGGCGAACAAAATATGTTAATGAATTCTAACTTGATAATCGAGCAAGGTATTGCACTACGAGGAGTACTGGTCTATCTGCAGATAGTCACGTAACGTCAACTGAGTCGATCGTTTCGTCCTTTCCTCTCCTTACCACTATGGGATTATGGGTAATCTTCTCCCTTGCTCGAGTTCAGTCAGTACATGGATCATGTAAGAGTTAGTGAGCCTCGCTCGCATTGTCCTACCTATTCCTCGTCATTGCCAGTATCCATACTAGCGTATACATCTAATGGCGTTCTTGTGCATGACTTTGGCGGATTTGCTCATGAACAGCAGTCGTCGATTGTCGATGAAAAATGAAATGTCGTACGGCTTTTAGTGCCGGGAAATCCCAGGATGGGTTAGGCTCGTCAGGTGCATGTCTTTTGGTTTGACACCCTTAGGCGACCTGCACGTCGTGATGAGGATGAAATGATGATGAAGACAATACATACACCCAGCCCCCATGCCACGGAAATTAACCAATGATGGTTAAAATTCCCTACCCTGTCGGGAATCGAACCCGGGACCCCTGTGACCGAAGGCCAGCGCGCTAAACATTTAGCCATGGAGCTGGACGTCGATTAAATTGTATCCTTGGGAATGACCATGGAATTGGAGGTAAGTGATGCCTACATTCAAGAAACGGTGGAAGAACATGACCAGAGTTGACCACCGATGAACTGGTGGATCTACATCGCGAGGAACACCAGGGAGTTCTGGAGAAAATTCAACCTGAGAAAGAGGAAGAGAAATCTTTCACTTCAAAGACAGTAGGGAGATGTCCAAAATGTGGGAAACTGTGCCAAACTTTGTAGTAAGACATCACCCTGTTAAGGCTGTAGCAGTTCCAGCGATGGGTGTGTTTAACGACAGAGTGATGCCGAATTTCGGAGAAATGATTAAAAATGTGTAAAAATCAGCAGTCCAGGAACTCAACAGCTAGCAGTGATTCCTTTACGAGAATTGTAAATAAAGCAGTGGTGACGTAGTCCAGACGCTCGCAGGAAATCGGGCATGCCCAAATAGGATATGACAGCGGACAGGTGGCGCTGTTATCGATGTGTTGTGTGCATATGACGGGCATCCAATTGGAAGTGTTGTTGCTGTTTGGTGTTGAAGTGAAGAGTCTCGATTTCACTGTTCTAAACAAGCTTTCAAAACGTGAGCAACGTTCTTGGATTAAAATCAATGTTGCTCGTAGAAAAATGCATCAGAATGTTATCCGGACTACGTGAAGCCTGTGGCGAAGATGCATTACCGTATAGGACGGTTCCACGATGGGTCAAAGCGTTTCGTGTGGGTCGAAATGACGTTTTGGAACAGCCTCCGTACTCATCAGATAAGAGTTGAAGGACTACACTGAAAGAATGTTATGCAATTCCACTCGTTAGTTCTTTAAATATTGTATTCTATCAATTATTGACAGTCCACGTAGTTACTGTGTAGTCAGAGTCGTGCTACGCAGAAACCTTCCTCTTCATGTCATGCCTCGTGTCTCCTCCACAACAGGCAAGTTCTTTATAACGTAAAGTGCAGGTTTATTTGTTTTACTGTATACCATTCGATTATTTTACATCAGTACATAATATGAGAGTTCGCCTCTGTGGCATAGTGGTTAGCGTGATTGGCTGCCCCCCCTCCCCCACGGAAGCAATGGTTCGATTCCCGGCTCTGTCACGAAACTTGAAAAGCGGCACGATGGCTGGAACGGGTCCATTCAGCTTCGGGAGGTCAAGGTAGAGGGGGTTCGATTTCCACCTCATCCATCCTCGAAGTGATTTTGCGTGGTTTCCCATTTCTCCTTCAAGCAAATGCCAGAATGGTACCTAACTTAAGACCACGGCCGCTTCCTTCCCTCTTCCTATTCTATCCCTTTCAATCTTCCCATCCTCCACACCAGGCCCTTGTTCAGCACAGCAGGTGAGGCCGCCTGGGCGAGGCACTGGCTCTCCTTCTCAGTTGTATCCCCGATCCAAAGTCCCATGTTCCAGGACACTGCCGTTGAGGCGGTAGAGGTGGGATTCCTCGATGAGTTCGAGGGTAAACGGGTAAACATTTGAGTAGTGAAATGAAACATCTGAGTTTCAGTTACCTCTTATGAAAAAATCGCTTTGATATTCGAGTGCTCTGGACTACAGAGCAAATTATGCTCAAAATACAAAGCTTTACTGTATTATTTATTACAGTCCATAATACAGTATAGTACAGCAAACCTTTGAAAGTGGGATCGGTCCAGAGATTGCTGTCAGAGCGAGAGAGACAAGCTGCAGCCTGAGTCATCGCTCAAAAACAATACAGTAACAGCACAAGAAGCAATGTAGGAAGTACTTGAAGAGGTCTGCTCTCCGCACAATGGACATACTCGGGCGCACATGCCAATCAAACCAGATTTGTTCCTTCACTTCCTGCACATCTGTCTCTGCGTGTAACATACCTCCCTCTTCTGCTGTACTACGACTTTATACTTGTGACTTCACAATAGAATCCCTTCGTTTATACAAACTTAAAGCTTCACATTCTATTTTCATACTCGTCCGGCTCTTTTTCTGCATGGTAATGTACTATCCTTTGGTTTCGGAGGGTCACGGGTTCGATTCCCTGCCGGGCAGAGTTTTTAAGCGCGTAGGTTAACTTTTCTGGCTCGGAGTTTGGGTGTTTGTGTGCGTCCCTCTCCATACGCATCTAAAAACAACACACCACACTATCAAACACCACAGACATTCGCAATAGGGTTGGCATCAGGAACGACATCCGGCCATAAAAATTGACCAATTCCAAGTTACGTGCCGAACCCAGTAAATTTGGGAAAAATCCAGGAAGTTGCTTTATACGTATTTTAATACTCACAATGTTGTAGTAGTATTGCGCATATCATAACAGAGCGTTTTAAGGGTCTAAGGGGGTTAAATGAAGGGAAATGTTTTTTTATAAAGATAAATAATGTTAAGAGAGACATTTGTTCAGATTATGTAGGGAAACAGACTCACTCAAGATCAAATACGCGGGTAGTGATTTCAAAGCAAAAATACAAAGGGAGAAGTATTTATTCAATTATAGAATTATTACCCAAAGAATGGATCGCACCGAGTAGGACAGCAAAACATGTCCGCCTCTGTGGTGTAGTGGTCAGTGTGATTCGCTACCAACCCCGGAGGCCCGGATTCGATTCCCGGCTCTCCCACACAATTTGAAAAGTTGTACGGGGGCTGGAACGGGGTCCACTCAGCCTCGGAAGGTCAACTGAGTAGAGGGGGATTCAATTACCACCTCGGCCATCCTCGAAGTCGTTTTCCGTGGTTTTCCATTTCTCCTGCAGGCGAATGCCGGAATTGTATCTACCTTAAGGTCACGACCTCCTTCCTTGTCTATCCCCCACAAGGGCCCTATTCAGCATAGTAGATTAGGCCACCTGGGCAAGATACTGGTCCTCCTTACCAGTTGTATATCCTCAGATCTAAAGGACGCTGCCCTTGAGGTGGTAAAGGTGGGAACAGAGTTCGAAGGAACAAACAACCCTGGAGGGTAAATGGATTAATAAGGAAGGAGAGAAAAAGTTGTGGCGAAATAGAAAAATAAGCTCTAAGATAACTTATGAAGTGTAAGATGCTTCTTGTCCTACATTATATAATATTGTTAGTATCTAGAAAATAAATTGAAAAATAAATAAATAAATAAATAAATAAATAAATAAATAAATAAATAGGGAAGGAAGTAAATAAGTAAATCCATTTTTAAAATTGCAATTTAGGGATTGGGTGTAAATATTATTAGGCTTGATTTTTATGCGTAATTAAGTAATAGATATACTAATTGTAACAAGAAAATCATGCATGCATGTATCCAAAAACAATTTGGATTACAATAAATGATTACACTCTCCCCCGTTCCAGGAGATTCAGAAGTAGGGGATGGAAGTATTTTATTGTATTTTATTATATTCTATTGTGTATGATAATAGGGGAGATACTAGTGATTAACAGTAGGTTTTTAAGTCATAAATAATAAAGAGAATAACACGGATGTGTCATTACACTAACCGCCTCGGATCCACGGTTTAAGTAAAAGCGTTTTGAATACAATTCTTATATTTTCGGGATGCAAGGTAGGTATATCACTTTTATGAGAAAAAACTGACATCGAGTTTGAAGCTAGTTACTGCCCCAATACCATACCTAACCTATAGATTACAGTGGGTCTTAATGTTTATGATGAAAAAAGTATGGGATATTTTCTTTTAAATACTGTTTATTACTTTAAAGCACACTGAAGTTAAAAATCTGTTCATTATATTTATACCTCGAAATAAATAGATTAAACATTACGTTCATACAAAGTTATTACAAATTTAGTTTAAACTAGCGAATGTACCCGTGCTTCGCTACGGTATTCTACATTGTATTCGAATATCGAAGTAAATAGTGTGCATGCAGTAAATAAGATTGTTTTAAAATTGCATGTCTCTTAGCGTTATCCGAGAAAGAGCATGGGGAGGTCCCCGTACGTTGTTTCCAATGTAAAGTGTTTGTTATGGATTTGTGATATAACGGCAGGCTCACTGCCTACTGCCATTCACAATCGAGTTGGGACGTTTACGTTATAATTGCAGGCCCCATTGCCTACTATGCGGACAGAATCGATTTGGGGAGTTTTCGTTAAAATGGCAGCCCCCCTTTCCTACTTCCAGACAGATTAGAGTTTTTATTATAATGGCATGCAATTACCCTACTACCACTCGAAATTAAGTTGTGCAGTTATCATTATAATGTCAGGCCCATTTTCCTACTTTCAGCCAGCTTACTGCCAGTCACACCAAGTTGGTGAGTTTCCATCGAAATAGCAGGCCACTATGCCTAATGCCAGTCACATTTTAGATGAGGACATTTCTTTATAATGGCGGGCACCCTTGCCTACTGCCAAACACAATCGGGTAGGGGAGTTTTAAACAAAACTGCATGCTCACTTGCCTTCTGCAAGTCAAATCGAGAAGTGAACTATTCATTACAATTGTAGACCTTCCTTACTAATGACAGTTACACAGGAGTTGGAGAAGGAACCCTTTCATACTGCCAGTCAAAGTCGGTGTGGGGAGTACTGATTACAATAGCAGACCCACCCTTTCTCGATCGCTACAAATCGACATCAGTGAATATATATAGATCGACATACGAAACTATATGCGTGTTTACAATACTGAAGACCTTCATTTACAGATTAACTGCTACTAAACGTACGTCATATCGACAAAGGATTATACCATAAGACACGCCGGATTTAGTGGCCTAAATGGCTGGTCCTATGATATGTAATCTATTCTTGGGTCAGATTGAGTTAGAAACGTGGAACAGGGTAACGTTCTTGTAAGATTATCTCACATTACATTACTTTTCGGATAATTATGTGACAGCTATATACATAGCATTTGGCTCATATATGGCTACTGGGTGGGCCAATTTTCGTGAAGAGTTTGATGATTCTGTATTTCATATAAGTAATCGAAGGTGTAAATTATGCATGTGAAAATTCCAAATTGACTTAACATCGATTAATAGAGAAAAATCAAACGTAAAATTGATACAGATACGGCAAAGAGTAATAAGACCAAGGTTGTAGATCATTCCAAATTGAACGGAGATTGTGCAATCTGTTATGCGATAGGAATTTCAGAAGGTCTGCACCATTATTAAAATTGCCTGCATATTTCGATATTCTTCGGGGATAAAAAGTGAAGAATTTAATGATCTTGGATGTTTTCCGTTCGTTACAGGCTAAAACGTATAATTTTGTCAAATTTCAATTATCTTCTTTTTCTTCTGGCAGATTATGCCGCAATCTGGATTTTCGGCGAGGCGGGTAAAAATTAGGACTTTCAGAAACTAAACCAAAAATTATGCAGATGGTCATTATTACCCCTTAAACGGAAAGCTGTACGAAAATTTCGCCAAAATAGTCAGTGTAGAGGCACACAGTCGTTACGATTTGATTTATATAGATAAGGAATCTGCTCCATGTAAAACACCTTTTTGGTTATGGCCGCTGGACTTAACCTGCAAAACTGACCATTCATGATATCTCCCTTATTAATCCTCCTGACGAAAAAATGCACATGAAAAAAAGGTTTAGAGGTGGAATTCCATCACGTTTGGTCGATTTCCAGTCAGGTTGGTCTTGTTCTCTATATATTGTGCAAGAGTAAAATCACCCTTTCGGTTCCCTATAAACCGCCAGTCCATTCCGGAATATGAAATGTTATTTACGTTTAAAACCTACCTTTGGACAGGTGGATGCTAAATATGAATTTTGGTTCGAATGTCTTCAGTAGTTTTCAAGTTGTAAGGAATACGCTTTACACGCACCCGCTCGTGAGTTAAGTCCGATGGGACTTGTACAAAAAAACGGTCCGTTAATGATATCTCCCTTATTAATCCTCGTATCGAAATGATGCACATGAGAAAAAAGGTTTAGAAATTAATTTCTACCAAGGCAGGTAGATTTAAATTAACGTTGGTTGTGTATATTTTGTGGAAGTGCAAAATCACTGTTTCGGTTTCGTATAAACCCCCAGTCAGTTCAGGGATTTAGAAACAATATTTGCCCTAAAATCTATCAAGGACAGGTGTATTCTAAATATGAGTATTGGTGGAAATACATCCAGTAGTTTGTAGCACTCGCGTACATACGGCGTAATTAAGGAAGAAAATAATACAGTTAAGATAGTTGAAAGTAATAGAAAATGGATTATAACTGAGGACAGCCGGAAAACGACAAATATGTAAATGACAAGTTAATGTATTGGAAAAACAAATGCCCCTCCATAAATTATGCTAGTGTGAGTTATGGATATAATAAAACGGTAACAGAGGAGCAATTTAGGTCCATTGATTCCTAGGTAAACAAATAATAAGAAGATGACTAATGGTGTTATTATTTAATCTATTCGAAGGCGGTTATAACATCCAACGATATTCAGCCAATATCCCGCAGATAGGCCGATTGACGCCTTTCTTGCATTCTACCCAAGGAACAACCAAGAATTTAAAAGCATAATGAGGAAAATGGCAATACGTTACTTCACTGCTGGCATGCAGTCAGAGACGTTGCCATGGTAACCTGTAGGTTCGTTGTCGGTCTGTCGGTCACTCAATGCAGAGCATGGTACCAGCAGAAAATTGTAAATTTCTCCGTCATGTAAAGAGTAAGGTAAATTATAAACATAACGAAAGTTGTTTATAATGAAGAGACGTTTCACGTACGGTAAACGAAGTTTACAGAAAATCAATAGTATAAGAGAAAATGGAGGAAAACCATTCTGGTTTTCCAATAAACACCCCGTCTATTCAAAGATTTTAAAATGATATGCATATCGAAACCTTCCCCGGGAGGAGTATGCTCTAAAGGTGAAGTTTGGTTGAGATCTATCCAGCCGTTTCGACGTGATAGTGGAAAAACCATTCTGGTTTTCCTATAAACCCCCCGTGTATTAAAGATTTTAAAATGATATGCATATCGAAACCTTCCCCGGGATGAGTATACTCTAAATATGAAATTTGGTTGAGATCCATCCAGCCGTTTCGACGTGATGGTGGAAAAACCATTCTGGTTTTCCTATAAACCCCCCGTGTATTCAAGGATTTTAAAATGATATGCATATCGAAACCTTCCCCGGGATGAGTATACTCTAAATATGAAGTTTGGTTGAGATATATCCAGCCGTTTCGACGTGATGGTGGAAAAACCATTCTGGTTTTCCTATAAACGCCCCGTGTATTCAAAGATTTTAAAATAATATGCATATCGAAACCTTCCCCGGGAGGAGTATACTCTAAATATGAAATTTGGTTGAGATCTATCCAGCCGTTTCGACGTGATGGTGGATAAACTATTCTGGTTTTCCTATAAACCCATGTGTATTCAAAGATTATAAAATGATATGCATATCGAAACCTTCCCCGGGATGAGTATACTCTAAATATGAAATTTGGTTGAGATCTATCCAGCCGTTTCGACGTGATGGTGGAAAAACCATTCTGGTTTTCTTATAAACCCCCCGTGTACTCAAAGGTTTTAAAATGATATGCATATCGAAACCTTCCCCGGGATGAGTATACTCTAAATATGAAATTTGGTTGAGATCTATCCAGCCGTTTCGACGCGATGGTGGAAAAACCATTCTGGTTTTCCTATAAACCCCCCGTGTATTCAAAGATTTTAAAATGATATGCGTATCGAAACCTTCCCCGGGAGGAGTATACTCTAAATATGAAGATTGGTTGAGATATATCCAGCCGTTTCGACGTGATGGTGGAAAAACCATTCTGGTTTTCCTATAAACACCCCGTGTATTCAAGGATTTTAAAATGATATGCATATCGAAATCTTCCCCGGGAGGAGTATGCTCTAAATATTAAGTTTGGTTGAGATCTATCCAGCTGTTTCGACGTGATGGTAGAAAAACCATACTGGTTTTCTTATAAACCTCCGTGTAATCAAAGATTTTAAAATGATATGCATATCGAAACCTTCCCCGGGATGAGTATACTCTAAATAAAATTTTGTTGAGATCCATCCAGCCGTTTCGACGTGATGGTGGAAAAACCATTCTGGTTTTCCTATAAACCCCCCGTGTATTCAAAGATTTTAAAATGATATGCATATCAAAACCTTCCCCGGGAGGAGTATACTCTACATATGAAGTTTGGTTGAGATCTATCCAGCCGTTTCGACGTGATGGTGGATAAACTATTCTGGTTTTCCTATAAACCCCCGTGTTTTCAAAGATTTTAAAATGATATGCATATCGAAACCTTCCCCGGGAGGAGTATACTCTAAATATGAAGTTTGGTTGAGATCTATCCAGCTGTTTCGACGTGATGGTGGAAAAACCATTCTGGTTTTCTTATCAACCCCCGTGTAATCAAAGATTTTAAAATGATATGCATATCGAAACCTTCCCCGGGATGAGTATACTCTAAATATGAAATTTTGTTGAGATCTATCCAGCCGTTTCGACGTGATGGTGGAAAAACCATTCTGGTTTTCCTATAAACCCCCCGTGTATTCAATGATTTTAAAATGATATGCGTATCGAAACCTTCCCCGGGAGGAGTATACTCTAAATATGAAGTTTGGTTGAGATCTACCCAGCCGCTTCGACGTGATGGTGGAAAAACCATTCTGGTTTTCCTATAAACCCCCCGTGTATTCAAAGATTTTAAAATAATATGCATATCGAAACCTTCCCCGGGATGAGTATACTCTAAATATGGAGTTTGGTTGAGATCTATCCAGTCGTTTCGACGTGATGGTGGAAAAACCGTTCTGATTTTCCTATAAACCCCCGTGTATTCAATGATTTTAAAATGATATGCATATCGAAACCTTCCCCGGGATGAGTATACTCTAAATATGAAATTTGGTTGAGATCTATCCAGCCGTTTCGACGTGATGGTGGAAAAACCATTCTGGTTTTCCTATAACCCCCCCCCGTGTATTCAAAGATTTTAAAATGATATGCATATCTAATCCTTCCCCGGGAGGAGTATACTCTAAGTATGAAGTTTGGTTGAGATCTATCCAGCCGTTTCGACGTGATGGTGGAAAAACCATTCTGGTTTTCCTATAAACCCCCCGTGTATTCAAATATTTTAAAATGATATGCATATCGAAACCTTCCCCGGGAGGAGTATACTCTAAATATGAAGTTTGCTTGAGATCTATCCAGCCGTTTCGACGTGATAGTAGAAAAACCATTCTGGTTTTCTTATAAACCCCCCGTGTATTCAAAGATTTTAAAATGATATGCGTATCTAAACCTTCCCCGGGATGAGTATACTCTAAATATGAAGTTTGGTTGAGATCTATCCAGCCGTTTCGACGTGATGGTGGAACAGACAAACAGACAAACAGACAAACAGACAAACAGAAACGAACAACTTTATTTATAAGATTATTTTTATACCACTCCCCTCGCCCCCTGCCAAAAGGGTGCTAGGGGTGTCTTACCCTCACGCGGTTTGTCTGCTGATACTAATTGATAAGTGTACCACGTTTGGTGAAATTGCTCCAGTGGTTTAGGAGGAGATGTGTCATATACACACCCACACCCACACACCCACGCACACACATACATCAATTTTTATATATAGTAAGAAGAAGAAGATAATATTTTTATATGTAGTTTTTCGATTAATTTTATATCTCACCCCCTTCGCTCCCCACTTGGATTTGCAAAAAATCCGGAGTAATACTATTCATCTCAGAGACCCTGAAATCTATGGATTCGAAACTGTTTTTAATTATTTCTATATCTCACCCCACCCCCCCACCCTTTGCTCCCAACCTAAAAGGGGGCTGGATTTTAAAAAAATTCTGGAGTATCACTTTTCAACTCAGCGACCCCGAAAACTATGAATTCGACACTATTCTCGATTATTATTGTAACTACCACCCCCCTGACCCTCTCCCTTAAGGGCGCTAGGGATGGCTTACCCCCCACAGTGATCGTCTCCCGATAGTAAGTGATTCGTGTACCAAGTTTGGTTGAAATTGCTCCAGTGGTTTAGTTGGAGATGTGTCATTTACACACACACTTCCATTTCTATATATAGTAAGATTTTTACACTCGTTCTTCACCCCCTTTCCATCCCCGCCCAAAGGAGTCCTATGAGTGCCTTACACAACAGTATATTTTTTTCCCAGATATTAAGTCTTATTTGTACCTAATTTGGTTGACAGCTATGCCCAAACGTACATGCATAATCTCACTGCTCTAGAATCCTGGAGCTGACGTTGCCATGGTTACGGCAGTTCATTTCTTTATCCGATTCCTAGAGCAGGGGTAGTGTGGTGCCAATATCTCCGTAACGGTTGGTTTTAGGGCCTTAAAACATGGTTTTCGGGCCCGTAGGGCTTACCGAGTTTTGTTCTTTGCGTCAAGAGGATTAAATTGAGCTTTGTCTCGTCCTTATACGACAAATTCGATATTTTGCCTATAATAGTATAAGAGAAAATGGAGGAAAACCGTTTTTCCTATAAAACCCCCGTCTTTTCGAAGATTTTAAAATGATATGCATATCGAAACCTTCCCCGGGGTCAGTATACTCTAAATATGAAGTTTGGTTGAGATCTATCCAGCCGTTTCGACGTGATGGTGGAACAGACAAACAGACAGACAAACAGACAAACAGAAACAATTTTATTTATATAGACTAGCGAATGTACCCGTGCTTCGCTACGGTATTCTACATTGTATTCGAATATCGAAGTAAATAGTGTACATGCAGTAAATAAGATAGTTTTAAAATTGCATGTCTCTTAGCGTTATCCGAGAAAGAGCATGGGGAGGTCCCCGTACGTTTCCAATGTAAAGTGTTTGTTACGGATTTGTGATATAACGGCAGGCTCACTTGCCTACTGGCATTCACAATCAGGTTGGGAAGTTTACATTATAATTGCAGGCCCCATTGCCTACTATGCGGACAGAATCGATTTGGGGAGTTTTCGTTAAAATGGCAGCCCCCCTTTCCTACCTCCAGACAGATTACAGTTTTTATTATAATGGCAGGCAATTACCCTACTATCACTCGAAATTGAGTTGTGCAGTTATCATTATAATGACAGGCCCCTTTTCCTACTGCCAGCCAGCGTACTGCCAGTCACACCAAGTTGGTGAGTTTCCATCAAAATAGCAGGCCACTATGCCTAATGCCAGTCACATTTTAGATGAGTACATTTCTTTATAATGGCGGGCACCCTTGCCTACTGCCAAACACAATCGGGTAGGGGAGTTTTAAACAAAACTGCATGCTCACTTACCTTCTGCAAGTCAAATCGAGAAGGGAACTATTCATTACAATTGTAGGCCTTCCTTACTAATGACAGTTACACAGGAGTTGGAGAAGGAACCCTTTCCTACTGCCAGTCAAAGTCGGTGTGGGGAGTACTGATTACAATAGCAGACCGACCCTTTCTCGATCGCTAAATCGACATCAGTGAATATATATAGATCGACATACGAAAGTATATGCGTGTTTACAATATTGAAGACCTTCATTTACAGATTAACTGCTACTAAACGTACGTCATATCGACAAAGGATTATACCATAAGACACGCCGGATTTAGTGGCCTAAATGGCTGGTCCAATGATATGTCATCTATTCTTGGGTCAGATTTAGAAACGTGGAATAGGGTAAAGGTTTTGTAAGATCATCTCACATTACATTACTTTTCGGATAATAATGTGACAGCTACATACGTAGCATTTGGCTCACATATGGCTACTGAGTGGGCCAATTTTCGTGAAGAGTTTGATGATTCTGTATTTCATATAAGTAATTGAAAGTATGAATAATGCATGTGAAAATTCCAAATTGACTTAACATCGATTAATAGAGAAAAATCAAACGTAAAAGGGATACAGATACGGCATAAAGTCATAAGACCAAGGTTGTAGATCATTCCAAATTGAACGGAGATTGTGCAATCCGTTACGTGATAGGAATTTCCGAAGGTCTGCACCATCATTAAAATTGCCTGCATATTTCGATATTCTTCGGGGATAAAAAATGAAAAATTTAATGATATAGGATTTTTCATTCGTTACAGGCTAAAACGTATAATTTTGTCAAATTTCAATTATCTTCCTATTCTTCTGGCAGATTATGCCACAATGTGGATTTTGGGCGAGGCGGGTAAAACTTAGGACTTTCAGGAAATCAAAAATTATGGAGATTGTTATTATTACCCCTTAAACGGAAAGCTGTACGAAAATTTCGCCAAAATAGTCAGTGTAGAGGTACACAGTCGTTACGATTTGATTTATATAGATAAGGAATCTGCTCCATGTAAAACACCTTTTGGGCTATGTCCGCTGGACTTAACCTGCAAAAGTGACCATTCATGATATCTCCCTTATTAATCCTCCTGACGAAAAAATGCACATGAAAAAAAAGGTTTAGAGGTGGAATTCCATCAGGTTTGGTCGATTTCCAGTCAGGTTGGTCTTGTTCTGTATATATTGTGGAAGAGTAAAATCACCATTTCGGTTCCTTATAAACCGCCAGTCCATTCCGGAACATGAAATGTTATTTACGTTTAAAACCTACCTTTGGACAGGTGGATGCTAAATATAAATTTTGTTTCGAATGTCTTCAGTAGTTTTCAAGTTGTAAGGAATACGCTTTACACGCACCCGCTCGTGAGTTAAGTCCGATGGGACTTGTACAGAAAAACGGTCCTTTAATGATATCTCCCTTATTGATCCTCGTATCGAAATGATGCACATGAGAAAAAAAGGTTTAGACATTAATTTCTACCAAGGTAGGTAGACTTCCATAAACTTTTGTTGTGTATATTTTTTGGAAGTGCAAAATCACTGTTTCGGTTTCGTATAAACCCCCAGTTAGTTCAGGGATTTAGAAACAATATTTGCCCTGAAACCTATCAAGGACAGGTGTATTCTAAATACGAATCTTGGTGGAAATGCATCCAGTAGTTTCTAGCATTCACGTACATACGGCGTAATTAAGGAAGAAAATAATACAGTTAAGAATGTTGAAACTAATAGAAAATGGATTATAACTGAGGACAGCCGGATAACGACAAATAAATAAATGCCGTGAGTTATGGATATAATAAAGCGCTAACAGAGGAGAAATTTAGGTTCAGTGATTCTTAGGTAAACAAATATGAAGATGACTAATGGTGTTATTACTTAATCTATTCGAGGGCGGTTATAACCTCCAACGATATTCCGCCAATATCCCGCAGATGAGCCGATTGATGCCTCTCTTGCCATCTACCCAAGGAACAACCACGAATTTAAAAGCATGATGAGGAAAATGGCAATACGTTACTTCCCTACTGGCATGCAGTCAGAGACGTTGCCATGGTAACCTGTAGGTTCGTTGTCGGTCTGTCGGTCACTAAATGCAGAGCATGATACCAGCAGAAAATTGTAAATTTCTCCGTCATGTGAAGAGTAAGGTAAATTATGAACATAACGAAAGTTGTTTATAATGAAGAGACGTTTCACGTACGGTAAACGAAGTTTACAGAAAATCAATAGTATAAGAGAAAATAGAGGAAAACCACTGTGGTTTTCCTATAAACACCCCGTCTATTCAAAGATTTTAAAATTATATGCATATCGGAACCTTTCCTGGGATGAGTATACTCTAAATATGAAGTTTGGCTGAGATCTATCCAGCCGTTTCGACGTGATGGTGGGAAAACCACTCTGGTTTTCCTATAAACCCCCCGTCTATTCAAGGATTTTAAAATGATATGCATATCTAAACCTTCCCCGGGATTAGTATACTCTAAATACAATGTTTGGTTGAGATCCATCCAGCCGTTTCGACGTGATGGTAGAAAAACCATTCTGATTTTCCTATAAACCCCCCATATATTCAAATATTTTAAAATGATATGCATATGGAAAACTTCCCCGCGATGAGTATCCTCTAAATATGAAGTTTGGTTGAGATCTATCCAGCCGTTTCGACGTGATGGTGGAAAAACCATTCTGGTTTTCCTATAAACCTCCTGTCTATTCAAGGATTTTAAAATGATATGCATATCAAAACCTTCTCCGGGATGAGTATACCCTAAATATGAAGTTTGGTTGAGATCTATCCAGCCGTTTCGACGTGATGGTGGAACAGACAAACAGACAGACAAACAGAAACAATTTTATTTATATAGATTTTTACACTCGTTCTTCACCCCCTTTCCATCCCCGCCCAAAGGAGTCCTATGAGTGCCTTACACAACAGTATATTTTTTCCCAGATATTAAGTCTTATTTGTACCTATTTTGGTTGACAGCTATGCCCAAACGTACATGCATAATCTCACTGCTCTAGAATCCTGGAGCTGACGTTGCCATGGTTACGGCAGTTCATTTCTTTATCCGATTCCTAGAGCAGGGGTAGTGTGGTGCCAATATCTCCGTAACGGTTGGTTTTAGGGCCTTAAAACATGGTTTTCGGGCCCGTAGGGCTTACCGAGTTTTGTTCTTTGCGTCAAGAGGATTAAATTGAGCTTTGTCTCGTCCTTATACGACAAATTCGATATTTTGCCTATAATAGTATAAGAGAAAATGGAGGAAAACCGTTTTTCCTATAAAACCCCCGTCTTTTCAAAGATTTTAAAATGATATGCATATCGAAACCTTCCCCGGGGTCAGTATACTCTAAATATGAAGTTTGGTTGAGATCTATCCAGCCGTTTCGACGTGATGGTGGAACAGACAAACAGACAGACAAACAGACAAACAGAAACAATTTTATTTATATAGAAGATGAGTTAACAACACACTAAAAGTACACGAACCGAGTACAACAAATCATGTCTCATAGAGAAGTTTGTAGCAGTTCCGATTTGCATTCATTACAGAGAAACACCTTACAAGTGGAACACCTGACCCTGCATTTTGGAATTTCACATTCTGGCAGGCGGCAGTGGGAAGATTTCACATTTTCAGAGATTTCCGACAGATGATCAGCTTTCTTTTTGCGGAGACTGTCGTGATGCAGAGATATTGTTGCCTTCCTTTTTCGGGGCAACGTTCCAAATGTATCGTCATCTTCCTCTTCCATCTCAACTTGTGATTTTGAGTTCATTAGTGCATGTAGCAGAGCATAAAGTCACGACTCTGTGTTAGGGAGACGAAGAGGGGCTGTTGTCAGAATGGTTTTCCATGGTTTTCCATTCTCCTAAACTAAGACCAATGCCGAGACAGTTTCTAGTATAGGACACGTCCGCCAACACCCTTCAGGGTATGGAATGAAAACCTTTGTAGTTAGCCAAGGTATAGCCAAGTTGACGGTCGTCGTCATAAAGGTCTGAAATATCGAGCACGTTTTCATTGACAATTTCCAGACTCGCATTGGAATCGAGGCCTGAAATAACAGAGAAAGAACGATCATTGTATAGAATATTACATCCGCTAAGACCCACTGTAACCTGTAGGTTATATCGTTACACGATATTCCACTGTTCGTTACGTTTTGCCAGTTCCTACAAAATTAATCACGAATGACGTATTTTTGATCTTCTAGAATCTTTATTATTCTTTTTATATCGCTACACCTATTATTATTACTGGAAAAGTGTTACTTTCACTGCGATGTGATTTCCGCCAATAATCAGTGGACTCCATTCTGTAAACATTCATTGTGACCAATTGTGACGAGATATTTTTTTGAAAATCAGCGTAGCCAGTGCCGCACTCTCTGAGGTGGTACTGGAATCATTAGCATTGCTTGGCGACCAAGAGAAAAACATTGGAAACCTGTGTAACCCATAGGTTATGTGGGACCAGAGGAGGTTAAGACTACCTACATGACACGTTATAGGACCACCTTTAGCCGGCATTTATTCATCGACCTGGTGGAAGTTATCCTGGGATATCAGTAAATTTCTAAATTCTTTGCAATTATTTAAGAAAATACAAAGTAAACTAAAGATAGGGGATATGCCACCTGGGCGATTGCTGGAAATGCAGATGAGTTGTAATTGATCGAAGCCTGCTCTTTAACCACGGCAGACGAGTTCAGATCGTACTCTTGGCTTTTTACCCTTGGCGCGACGCTGTGCGTGTGCTGGGGCTCCAAAGTGGCCAAATTCTCGATACCATATATATCCATTACTAAAATGTAACGATTACAGTGTCATTTCATCATCATCATCATCTGTTTACCCTCCAGGGTCGGCTTTTCCCTCGGACACAGCGAGGGATCCCACTTCTACCGCCTCAAGGGCAGTGTCCTGGAGCTTCACACTTCTGAGTCGGGATACAACTGGGGAGGATGACCAGTACCTCGCCCAGGCGGCCTCACCTGCTATGCTGAACAGGGGCCTTGTGGAGGGATTGGAAGATTGGAAGGGATAGGCAAGGAAGAGGGAAGGAAGCGGCCGTGGCCTTATGTTAGGTACCATCCCGGCATTCGCCTGGAGATGTGAGAAACCACGGAAAACCACTTCCAGGATGGCTGAGGAAGGAATCGAACCCACCTCTACTCAGTTGACCTCCCGAGGCTGAGTGGACCCCGTTCCAGCCCTCATACCACTTTTCAAATTTCGTGGCAGAGCCGGGAATCGAACCCGGGCCTCCGGGGGTGGCAGCTAATCACGCTAACCACAGTGTCATTTTAAGGAGTAATATACGAGTACACACAGCATTTTGTAAAGAAAATATTACAACAACAAAATTGCTGAAATAGTAATCATTACAAATAATTCGATTACTTTTTCTCTATTTTTTTGCTAGGGGCTTTACGTCGCACCGACACAGATAGATCTTATGGCGACGATGGGATAGGAAAGGCCTAGGAGTTGGAAGGAAGCGGCCGTGGCCTTAATTAAGGTACAGCCCCAGCATTTGCCTGGTGTGAAAATGGGAAACCACGGAAAACCATTTTCAGGGCTGCCGATAGTGGGATTCGAACCTACTATCTCCCGGATGCAAGCTCACAGCTGCGCGCCTCTACACGCACGGCCAACTCGCCCGGTATTTCTCTATTACTTGACAGATTTGCTCATAATGCAGTGGCTGATAATAGATCATGACATGTTAAATAACCGTGATGTATACTTCACGTTTTTCGTTTCTTTCTTTCTTTCTTTCTTTCTTTCTTTCTTTCTTTCTTTCTTTATCAGTTTACCGTCCAGGGTTGGTTTTTCCCTCGGACTCTGCGAGAGATCCCACCTCTACATCCTCAAGGGCAGTGTTCTGGAGTATGAAATATTTGGCCAGGTATACAACTGGGGAGGTGCACCAGTACCTCGCCCAGGCGGCCTCAACTTTGATGCTGAAAAGTGGCCTTCTGGGGGAATGGGAAGATTGGTAGGGATATACAAGTTATAAGGGAAGGAATCGGCCGTGGCCTTAATTTAGGTACCATCCCGACATTTGGCTGGAGACGAATTGGGAAACCACGGAAGACCGCTTCAAGGATGGCTGAGATGGGAATCGAACACCCCTCTACTCACTTGATATCCTGAGACTGAGTGACCCCGTTCAAATCCTCATACCACTTTTCAAATTTCGAGGCGGAATCGGCAATCGAACCCGAGCCTCCGGTTGTGGCAGCCAATCACAGTAATCACTGCAGCACAGAGGCGTCTTTCTGGTTTTTAATCACCGAACACCACTTGACTTTCTAGAAGTTCGTAACTGTACTATTAAGAACACTCCATCTACTTCTTGTCCTTTTCTCCGTTGAGTTCGGGATTCTGTACGGTTTTAGCCTAGTTTTTTTTTAGCCTTTTTTGACGCCAAACCTATGTGAAGGATTGTATTTACTATTGGGTGTTTCTGTGGTGGTTGGTAGTGTAGTATGCTGTTTGTTAATAAAGGCGTATGTTAAGTCGAACACAAGAACCCAAACCCCGAGCTGGAGGAATTAAATAACCACACGAAATGAAAATCATGAAGCTAGCTGAAAATCGAACCAGAGGCCCACTAAACCATTCAGCCAATGAGCCGGATGCTATTTCAACGTTGTCTGTACTTGTTGGTATAGATTCCTAGGATGAAGCTGGCACGCTTGTTAGCAAAAACAAGAAAGGGCCATTTGCCTTTCGTATCAGACAGCTGCTCAGTTAGTTGCACGAGTCTGAATGAATCCCATCCAGCTCAAAATTCAGAATTGGAATACCTGGACTGGCCGGAAATCGAACCTGGGGCCTCCGAATAACTGATAGGCACTCTATCCCTGCATCACATAACTGAGGCCCGTGCCGCCGAGGTAATGTAAATTGGGAGGACTTGAATTTCACCAGGTAGGGAGATTTACTACTACTACTACTAAAACGTTTTCATTCCTTCCCTGAAGGGGGCGGCGTGCCTTCTAGACGGTGAGACGGTCTCTTAGGCCAGGACCGAGCTCGATAGCTGCAGTCGCTTAAGTGCGGCCAGTATCCAGTATTCGGGAGATAGTGGGTTCGAACCCCACTGTCGACAGTCCTGAAAATGGTTTTCCGTGGTTTCCCATTTTCACACCAGGCAAATTCTGGGGATGTACCTTAATTAAGGCCACGGCCGCTTTCTTCCCAGTCCTAGCCCTAGACGTAGAGTCACGAAAACACCACGGCCACCCCTCCTCTGCCCGGTTGGTCGGTCAGAGTGCAGAGCCGTCGAACCAAGGACCAGCCGTGGCCACCTGTAGGTCGAAGCCCACTCTACAACCGCCGATGAACCTGTCCTCTTGTAGAATAGTTATCGTATGGGTGGACAAGAGAACCAGTTCTGGAAAGAATGTGACAGTGTCAACACCAGCCAACACTGCCCGGATCGAACAGGCCTTCGAAGGAAACGAATGCATGGCATTTACGGAAATGGAGGCAGCCACGGAAATTAGCTGAAACACCCTGCAGCGGATCGTGCACGGCCACTTACAGTTGGGGAATGTGTCATCCACGTGGGTGCCTAGACTCTTGTCTTCAGATGAAAAGCAGAGGCGTGTGGACGTGTGCAGAGAACTTTTGTAACGCCATGATCAAGATCCAGCCGAATTCATTGCTAGGCTTGTGACTGGTGATGAGACAAGTCTCCATTGCCATGAGCCCTGTTTTCCAAACTTCCACCCAATTGTAAACTGTTTTCCGTGACGGCGCATGTGCTCCACAGACTGCCACCAAGCGTCGATGTATTTCTGCAGTGGTCTCGTCTTCATTCCATAGGAACCAAGCTGTACAGCGCTGTCCCTGACGGCTGCTTTCCATGTTGTCCGCTCCTACGCTGACAGTATTGTTATGGATTGGCTATGACGAATGCATTCGTTGGCACCTGTGCGTATGCTGCTACCAAACGGTGGAACAAGACACTATAATTCAGTTGTTATGAGTTTCGACTTGACGTTTGAGCGCTGCCTTTTGGCGGAGGGTAAGAGAATTAATCAACAGCCAATCATAGGCAGCCGATCGCTCCGACAGAACGCGTTAGATTCTAGTTCCGGTTAGCAGTGTTGTCGATCTGTTGTTTACTGTAACCACGTGCCATCAGCTGTGTGTTGTATTGTGCTCAGTTCTTTTCGCGGTCTTTTTGCTAGGTTGTTGGTCGTTTATATTTCGTAGTATGGAGTTTATAAATGTATTGTTTAATATTTTTAATAGTATAGCGCATGGGCGCCCGCAAGGGGGGGCAAGGGGGGCACTTGCCCCCCCCCTGGAATTCTAAAGATGTTTATGTTCAATTGTTTAATATCATACCAGATTATTTCATAAACTGAAATTACTGACAGTCATCTAGCATATGTTATAACTGGAAGTTTCTGTAAACAATTTAATGTTGCTGACGTTATATTGGTTTTTATATTCAAGAAAATTGTTAATGTGCCCCCCCCCCCTGGAAAAGATCCTGCGGGCGCCCATGGTATAGCGCGTTATACTGTAGTGAATAGTGTGTAACAGGTGATTTAGCTTATATATAGTAGCTTAGTTTAATATTGCGTTCGGTGGTTATATAGTAGGTTAATTTTAGGCCCGTGTGTGAATTTGATATTCTGTCATGTCGACGCCTACGTCTAAGGATGAAGTTCCCAAGAGAAGAAAGCCCTTAGGACGCGGTACTCCACTAAGGAGCCAGGCCCGGGAAATTGTTTGTAATATTAGGGAGTCATTCTCGACAATGCACCAACAATGGCGGCTAGAAAGAATGAGTTGATTAAGTGGTTGAAGGAGCACAATATTTCGGTTCGCGATGACATGGGGAAGCGGAATCCTGAAACAAAAATAGCTCCAGTGCCCAGTTTATGTGGTGGATGAAATAGCCAGAAGGAACGGGCATAAAGTAGTTCACCTTCCACTATACCATTGCCATTTTAACGCCATAGGAATGATTAGGGCCGAAGTGAAGGATTATGGAGCTGAGAATAACCGAATCTTCAGAGTTTCGGAAATTGAAAGACTTTTCGAAGCCGTATGCCGTATAAGTGTGGAGGACTGGAGCAACGTTGTGAGACACACGAACTCCGAGGTGATTAAAGCTTGGGAGAAAAGAAGTCTCACCGACGATTATGTTGAAGACTTTATTATCTCTTTAGGGTCAAGCGAGAGTGAAACCTCAACAGACGATGACAATGCCGATAGTGACTCAGAAATGAGTGGTATATTTGCTTTGTAGGATTATTTATTCGTTACGGGAAACTGAATCTAACAGCAACGCGAGATCTTCTACATGGTGAGTAGAAATTTAACTTAATTTTCTCACGTTTTATCTGTTTTATTGACATATTTTTATCTTGTAGCCTTATCCTAAATGTGTTGTGTATTATTGTTCATCTTATGTGAATCATGTATGTTGCTACAAAGAATAACTGATTATGGACTTAGATTCCAGTAGTTACATTTCTGTTCGTGTTGTGTATCGTAAATCAGCTGTTTGTATTCGTAGCAATTTGGCACCACCAACTGACTTCCGGCTAACTGTCAAGTCGAAACTCATAAAAACGGAACTATGCCTAGTTACATGTCACTACCTTCAAAAGTGAAATGTGAACCATACCCGGACGTACAAAAAAATTAAATGTAAAACAATATAGTACGCCCCTCGTACAATAGGTTCTAACCAGTGTAGTTTCACACCACAAAGGAGGGTTGAAAAGACCAGGTGAACGAGCTAAGTGTCGGGCTTGCGGATAGTGGAACCCTTTACATTCCACCCTTCCCACGGCCTTCATGGCCTGTACGAAGAAGATTTCAGCTCCCATTATCATTCTCGCATGTTATGATTATTATTATTATTCCTTTAAGTGCCGACAAATTTATCGATAAAGGCCGGAATTCAACGTGTCAATTAAGGTTCCATGGTCTAAGCCACTCATTGTCTGAGACCTTCATTAGGATTGCTAGGCAAATGCGGGCACGAGTCACCTTCAACGCTGCTGACGTTAGGATTCGATCTCTCTATGCCCCGAATACTGACTTACAATTACATACTCGTAAACGGTTGTCTATTTGTTCGGCCAGTAGATTTCCTGTTAAATTAACGATCGTGTTTCTTCTTCTTCTTCTTCTTCTTATTCTCGTTCTTCTTCTTCTTCTTCTTAATCTGGTTTATCCTCCAGGGTTAGCTTTTCCCTCGGACTCAGCGAGGGATCCTCCTGGAGCGTGAGACATTGGGTTGGGGGATACAAGTGGAGAGAATGACCAGTAACTCGTCCAGGCGGCCTCACCTGCTATGCTGAACAGAGGCCTTGGTGGGGGATGAGAAGATTGGAAGAGATAGACAAGGAAAAGGGAAGGAAGTGGCCGTGGTTTTAAGTTAGGTACCATCCCGGCATTTGCCTGAAGAAGAAGTGGGAAACACGGAAAATCACTTCGAGGATGCCTGAGGTGGGAATCGAACCCACCTCTACTCAGTTGACCTCCCGAGGCTGAGTGGACCCCGTTCCAGCCCTCGTGCCACTTTTCAAATTTCGTGGCAATGCCGGTAATCGAACCCCGGCCTCCGGGGCTGGCAGCTAATCACACCACAGAGGCGGACACGAACATATTTTCTGAGCAAAATTACGCCAACATGGCAGTTAATGGAATGATAGAAACAAAGAAACACCATTATTTTAGAATGGCAATAGAAAATACAGCCGACCCCACAATATAGTGGTAGCGGACTTGCCTCTTACCCGGAGGCCACGAGTTCGATTCCCGGCCTCGCTAGGGATTTTTACCTGGATCTGAGAGCTGGTCCTAGGTCTACAGAGCCTATGTGATTACAATTGTAGAGCTACCCGACAGTGAGATGGCGGTCCCGGTCTAGGAAGCCAAGAATAACGGCCGAGAGGATTTGTCGTGCTTACCACATGGCACCTCATAAACTGCAGGCCTTCGCGCTGAGCAGCGGTCGCTTTGTAGGATATGGCCTTTCGGGGCTGCTGCGCAATGGGGTTTGGTTTAATAGGAAATACAGAGTCTCTTTTAAAACAATCACTATTTAAGACGAGAGAGTTTCTAATCCAAATCCTCTCCCCTCCCCCACAGAGATGAGTATGATTTCTTAATTACTTCGCTCGTACTGCTGGAAGGCTATGTGAACCTCGAAGTCATGAGCACCTCAGGAAGAGAAAATCTTGTTTCTTAAATTTTTCGACTTCCTGACAGTGAGTCGAACCTGCGCTCTTTCGGGTGAATAGAGCACGCCTTTACCGCCTCAGCCTGGCGGTATAATAACATTAGGCATACTTTTCTCATTAATTTATGGAGGTTCAGGCAAATGTAGTCAGTTGTATTGCGTCTGCTCACTAGTCTCCAATAACAACGATCGAGAGAATTATTTGCACTGACCAGGCGTTACCTCGTAATCTGCAAGCCTTTGACCTGATCACAGCCAAGGCTGATCAGTGTTGTACAGCCATGGAAACTTCGTTTTTTCGACATTATGAATTCTCGCTATAACAGACTTCTACTGTACGTCAGTACAATCTATGATTATCTTTTAGGCAGTATGGATATCCAGCTAGAAACAAGAATTGTTATATGCTTCAATCACAAGTTACAATTTCACTTTGATATACATCAGAAGAGTTTTGATAATTACCTTGGTAATACTGATATTCAGCTAGAAAGAAGAATTATTACATATTTCAATCACGAATTACAATTTAACTTTAATATACGAGAGTAGCAGAGCAATCTAGGATGATCGTCTTGGTAGTGTGGATATCCAGCTTAAAACAAGAATTGTTAAATACTTCAATCATGAATTACAATTTCACTTTAATATACAGTAGAAGTTCGTTATAGCGAGTACTGCATATAACAAGAACGCCGTTATAACGTCAATTTTTGCTGTCCCTTCAAAATTCCTATATTAAACTGTGTATTATCCTTCGGTTACAGCAAGAGCCCTATCACTGGCACATTGTAACACAAATATTGTGGGCTATTCTGCCATTGTTCACTTCTCTCATTCTTTCCAGACGTTTCGACTACTGCTGCGGTAGTCATCTTCCGTAACAGTCGCAAGCCGGAGACAGGAGAGAGTACATAGACGACACCACAGAAGATGACTACCGCAGCGGTAGTCGAAACGTCTGGAAAGAATGAGAGGAGTGGACCACGGCAGAATAGCCCGGAAACTTTTTATTATATTGACTCCGGCCGTGAAAGTCTTCACACTTTGATTTCGTTTTCAGGTTTAATCACAAGAAAACAAAAATCTTTCTGAAATGACCTTGAGGGAATCGTAAAAGAAACCAGTTGCCGTAATCGTAAAATTATCTTCTTAGGTCAGTTTTATTAATTCGACCAGAGATTATCGTATGCAAGCTCCGCTCCAGCTTCTCCTGTATTTATAGTTATTGAGAGCATCGATCTGACTCGATAATTAGGATGACGATAGATTAGCCTACTTTGCCATCGAAGTACTGCCATCGATCAATTTCCTTTCGTCTCCTCACAAGATGACTTTTCTCGTATTTGTTGACAGTCTTCTACGTAAATCGGACGCTTCTTTTTGAGGGCAGTGATGCTCGATGTCAAAGTTAAGTGCTTCCATTAGTGGCGCCATGCTTATCACTAACACACTTGCTGTAATGTATCCTAATTAAAAAATCTTAATTAAAGGCGAAGTGCACCGTGAAGACAGGTTTGTTCTCTGCCCGCCCATGATCATATCGCGGCTACCTGTTCCGAGCGTAGCGAAAATATATCCTCCTTCCAGAATTTTGGCACTCATTCTACTAGTCACAGTTATATCTCAATGCATTTCAACTTGCTCTCATCCTGCAGCACTGAAGTCATAGAGCACAGATAGGTATTGACTGGGGAAATACTTCCCTGTTTGCTGAGTAGCTCAGGCAATAGAGCGTTGGCCTTCTGAGTGCAACTTGTCAGGTTCGATTCTCGTTCAGTCCGCTAATGCTCAAGTATACGTAAGAACCATGTCGGTGGATTTGTTGGCACGTAAAAGAAATCCTGGGGAGAAAACTCCGGCACTTCGTTTCCTCCGAAAATGATAAACATGCTGTAAAATTATTGTTATGGTTTTCCGTGCCGCGGTGGGGAGGTTTGTGCGTCGCAATGAAGCAAATAGCCGAACCGTAGGTGCAACCATATCGGATGGGCATCTGTCGACAGACTGCACTAACGAATGGTTTATCTAAAGTGGAGTAGCAGCCATTCGGAAGTTACAAAGGCGGCAGTCTGAATGATTGACTTATATGGTCTTGTAATAATAATGTTGATACTGTTACACGGCAGAAAGGAACGGGAAACTACAGCAGTAACTAACTCCCAATGACATGCAGCTCTCTCTGTATGAATTATGCGCTGATGCTTGCTTCTTCCCGGGTAAAATACTTCACTCCCCCATTCGAATCTCCGGGCGGGGACTACACGGGAGGGGACACTTACCAGAAAGATGAATACTGACATCTTGCAAGTCGAGGAGCGGAACGTTAGAAGGTTGTTTTTTTTTTTTGTTTTTTTTGTTTTGCTAGGGGCTTCACGTCGCACTGACACAGATAGGTCTTATGGCGACGATGGGATAGGAAAGGCCTAGGAGTTGGAAGGAAGCGGCCGTGGCCTTAATTAAGGTACAGCCCCAGCATTTGCCTGGTGTGAAAATGGGAAACCACGGAAAACCATCTTCAGGGCTGCCGATAGTGGGATTCGAACCTACTATCTCCCGGATGCAAGCTCACAGCCGCGCGCCTCTACGCGCACGGCCAACGCGCCCGGTCGTTAGAAGTTTAAATCGTTGCGGTTGGTTAGTGAATTTGAAAAGGGAAATGGACAGACTGAAGTTAGATGTCGTTGGCAGGAAGAGCAAAAATTTTGGTCAGGTTAGTTGGTTTTGAAGGCAATTATAGGTGGTAAGAACTGTAGGGGTAGACCAAGGTATGAATATGGCAAATGGATTAGAGTAGATGTAGGATGATAGAGTTAAATAGAAACAGAAAGTTTAGCACAGGATAGGGTAGAATGGAGCAGAGCTTTATCAAACCAGTCTATGGACTGATAACACAAACAAAAACAACATGCATTTCCATTTCCCACTAATACTGAAACCATGTTCTATAAACGTATCTGTCTCTTGCTATTTGTTGATGGATTTACCCTTTCCCTGGATGAAGACCAGAGTAAAATATTGCTTCCAATAAAGTCTAAGTCTCATTTAGAGCTGCGGCCAAAGACGCTGTGGAAACTGCAGGTCTCAGTAATGGCATTTGGAACACCCATGAGGTCAAACATGTTGCAACAACAATTTCTGGCTCTCAATGTTTCTTACTGAATCTATTCAATCAGTTATCATTTATATGTATTTAGGACTGTCGCCCAGGTGGAAGATTCCCTATCACTTCAGAAGATGTTCAGCTTTGTTTTGACCTTTAATTTGAAAAGCCGTCCAGACCTATAAGCTATGTAGAGAGATGTAATGTTTCCAGTGCGCTATACCTTATGGTAATTGGATGCCGTTATGCATCAGTAGACTAAGCGCCATTTGACGAAAATTGAGTTTTTAGCACCATCTTGTAGATGAAGGCTTGAACTATTTATAAAAAAATTCCCCACTGCATTACAAGAGGCCGTTAGTTGTTAGTAAACAGAAAACCTAAGCGACAAGGCGGGAATCAGTAAAAATGTATATTGCATCAGTAGACTATGCGACGTTCCAGTTTGCATCATTGGACCAAGCGCCACATTCCTCACATTGCGCGCGGATGACAGCGAGGGAGCCCGCGTTTTCGATAGTGCTGACGTTTTTACGTGGTGATTCATTGAGTGGGTTATCAAGTGACGAACTTCAGCGATGTATCAAGTATATACCGGTACTTCCAAAAGTAAGGAAAAGGACAATGCTACTAATGCAGCTTGCTAAGAAGGTTGCGTCTGAGAATCATTCTCTAGAATTTGATGGTGAATCTCAGGAAGTAAATCTAAATAAGTAAAGACAGGGACGAACACGGGAAAGTAGAGTTCCCCTTCACCAGGCATTAATACCTTTTTGGCCAAAAGGAAAACGTATTATCTCTGAAGCCAAACTAAGAGACTTTGGTTCGCTGATGCACCTAATACCTGCAGATGCCAAACAATGTTACCCGAATCTTCAAGCAGATTCTGACATCGTGGATGACGCAGATAGGTTTAATGGAGATCCTGATTTTGAGACTGAATGAACTGAGAGCAACAATCGTATTACCTGTCCAGTGATTTGTGCGTATTTATGGCAGAAAATATATTTAATCACATTTTCTGTCTCAAGCAAAACAAAACAAGGCTTAAAAATATCACGTCAATACTGTACTCTCAGAATATAATAGGCCTATCGTGAAGGAAAATCCATTCAAAATTGTACAGACTACAATGGCTCATGTCTTACCAAAGTATTTGACTCAGATAAGTTGAAATTCCTGAAATCAGTAAGTCGTTATAGCAACGAATTTAGAGAATAGCTTCCCTTCTAGAATTTCTCCATCTAAAACTTGAATAATGTACCGGAGTTGTGGCGCGGCTCATGGTGGATCAAGCACTTAGCGGGCCTTTTCAGACAGTAGGAGATTCAGTTTTTAACCATGGCTGCCGCCACGTTATATTTTTTAAAGTTTTACTCAGTAGATACTCAACAGTTGGGGGTTATTGGTGTAGCATCGTGATACATTATTCGCAATTGAGAAAAACCTTAAATTGCATCAGTAGACTAAGCGCCATTTCTTCAAGAAAATCTATGTAGTGCGAATATAAAAATGTTGAAATTTGGTGAGAAAGTACAATCTATTATCCTGCAACACCAGTAATACCATATTTAGCAAAATTATGTTCGCTCGAATTTACACATAGAACCAAATTTAAATGCGATTATCTCGCAACCAACTTTTGGCGCTTGGTCTAGTGAAGCATAACGGCATCCAATTGCTAGAATAAGTACGTATGTTAATTTCATCGATTAGAACAAGAAAGTGCTCATTCATTGTACAGCCATGTATCCCCCAGTTTAAAGACTTAAATCCAGGAAAAGTTTCCTGTAAATATCACGGAAACTAATTGGATCACCTGAAATGACAGAAAATGTAAGTAGCGGAAAATTTACTATCTGGCTACAATGAAAACTGGACTGTCTGGAAATATATGAACAGACAGAGGACAAGAGTACGCAGATCCAAAGTCAACCTTGCGACACGGGGCTATAGAGATGCTCACCCCCAAGTGCAAACGCGGGGAAGAACAAACCATGAAACACTTGCTTCTATGTGCGCGGTGTCCATCTTCTTGTACAGAATATGAACTGTTTCAGGCAACGCAGAATGCTCTTGACGTTGCAAAATATTGCTCACAAATTGTGTAATAGAGTAAACCTACCTACCTTCGTGATATTAAGGATTGTAAGTAATATATCAGGACAAATACTCGATCTAGGAATTTTATATTTTACATGCTGAGTACCTATACATTATTCTACAAACACATGGAAAAGAACGTTCAAAAAATGCAAAACATTGGGAGTTATAACATGTAATAAGCGAAGTGGGCATGCTACCTAATTTCGTGATAGCATACCTAATTCCGTGACAGAGTATACCTAACTTCGTGATAATGTACTTCACTCCATGATAACTTTTCTGAGCATTGTTACAGTTCACTTCACGCACTTTTCTCTCATTTTCAGTATCGGGATCTTTGTCACTGACATATTCACAAATCCTACACATAAATACAATAGCATCAGATGAATCAATGGACTGACAACTTTCATGGAACCATCGCAAACAGAAGCAACACTGAATCCGAGGACTTTTATTCTTCCCATTTCTGTAGCTGTCGTTACAGGTGGCGCAGATGTCATCATTTTTCTTGTTTGACTTCTGTTTTTCCGTGGATACCGGTTTCACTGTAGCGATATGTGTACGGTAGTGGATTTTCCGGCTTGATCAGAAACAGGTGTAGTTCGATGTGTGTTGGCAGCTCTGGCCTGATCAGGAACGTGTGGCTGGTATGCGGTGGAATAGTCACAACGACAATTTCATTCTTAGATGCAATTTCCAATACCTCTGGTGTCACGTGACTGACATGGGAATTCGCTATCAGTATCACAGGTCTTTCTGCACCAAGGCCTCGAACAAATTTCTTGAACCACTTTAAGAAACGTTCACTGTTAATCCATCCACTCTGTGACAGAGCTACTGAGGCGTTAGGGAGGCACCATTCGTCAATGAATCTGACATTTTCACTCCTTAAAAAATGATTAGAAGTGGACCGAATTCACCTGCAGCATTTCCAGATTGCACAATTTTTCACTTCACTGAATGGGAACTTTGTCATTGTTTGTATACTGTTTTTTTTGCCATAGCATACGCAACATGTCTTATTCGGCTAACGTTCAGACCGATCCCTATTTCCTGCATTTTTACTATGAAATTAACTAACTTAATCTCCAGTTCACTCTTAAGGGTAAACGGTCTACCCATTTTTCCAATAGTCATATTTTCTTTTAGAGTACTCCACGGAACGGTGAAATGTTTAGCAGCCTTTTATTTAAACCATTTTTCCTCCAAAACCTTATGAAGCGCTCCCCGAAGGTCAACTGATGAATAGGCTTGTCTTCTTTGGTCACAAGACCTGTTTTTTTTTTTTTTAGTTTGTTGCTGTTTTCCTTCTTCACACATTTGCTTAACGGTGGAGCCATTATGTCTGAAATGGACACAAAACGTAAGAGTCGTAGTCATTTTCCTAAGCAATTATTTCATTAATAACGCACTTAAATCCAACTCTGACTACTGATCTTATAAGTGTGTTCCTTAGAGAATATAAGTGCATATACTTGTCTGAATAATTACTTGACCAACTTACCTTAATAACGTTTTACTACAGGAATAGACCAACAAGTAGCGTGTTTCCATCCACACAATATACAATCAACTGCCTGTCCTTCACCCAGCGGCAGTTCTTGCTCAAAATATTTTCCCCGTGTAAAGGTACTCCTGCTATGTATTGAGGATTGGTGGAACTCAGTGTAAAACGCCTACCTTACTTCAGGATCAATAATATGTCGCGTATCACGAAATAAATTATGTCACGAAATAAGGTAGGTTTAGCCTATAACTTTGATGTTCCAAAGTAATGTTTGACTGTGATCAATCAATCAATCATCACTGATCTGCATTTATGTAGTCGCCGGGGTGGCAGATTCCCTATGAGTTGTTTATCTAGTCTTCTCTCAAATAATTTCAAAGAATTTGGTAAATTATTCCAATCCCTAACTCCTCTTCCTATAAATTAATACCCGACACAATTTGTCCTCCTCAATTCTAACTCTATCTTCGTATTGTGATCTTTCCTACTTTTAAAAACACCACTCAAACGTATTCGTCTACTAATGTCATTACACGCCATCTCTCCACTGATAGCTCAGAACATAAGACTTAGTCGAGCAGCTCGCTTCCTTTTTCCCAATTCTTCCCAGCTCAAACTTTGCAATATTTTGTTATAATAATTATTTGGGGATATCAGATCGTGTAATATTAAATATCAGCTGACCACTTTCGATCCTGCGACCAGGATCGTCTTCAGAGCTGTAACAAAGCATAATGGTAACTGTCACTCCAAAGTAACCAGACTCAAGATAGAGAGACCCTGTTAGAAGAAAGATGTTGACGATTTAACTATGGAGGGTAGCCATGATCTACTCAGTATATAGCCGTCACCTTTGTTCAAATTATTCGGGCGTTTAACAATTTCTATCGCCTCACGAATGATTCTAGGAATAACATGTTTCTCTTTATAAATGACAGAAGTTGCATCAAAAATGATTTGATGGTCATTATGTATGGCACGTTCTGCCCCAGCAGACTTCTCTGGCTGGCAAAGGCGTAAGTGCCTGCGATGTTCATTAATCCTTGTTGCTACCTTCCCACATGTTTGGCCAACATGTACCGATCCACAGGAGCAAGGAATCATATATATTCCAGCACAGTTTAAACCAATAGGATATTCTTTGACAGATCGAAAAAAAATTGCCTATGATGATATTAGGCTTAAAATGGTCTTGATTTTGTGCTTTCTGAGAATATACCCAATCCTATCCGTGACAGATTGTACTTATGGCAAGAAGGCTTTGTTACTGCTCTGAAGACGATCCTGGTCGCAGGATTGAAACGCGTCAGCTGATATTTAATATTACAAGACCTAATATCTCCAAATAATGATTATAATGTCATTTAGTAGTCGTGAAAGTCTACGTATTACGATTTGAAATATTTTCTTTGGCCGAAAATCACCGAGAATAAATCGAGCTGCTCTTCTTTGGATTTTTTCCAGTTGTCGAATCAAGTAATCCTGGTGAGGGTCCCATACACTGGAACCATACTCTACTTGTGGTATTATCAGTGACTTACGTACCCTCTCCTTTATATCCTTACTACAACCCCTAAATACCCTCATAACCATATGAAGAGTTCAGTAAACTTTATTTACAATCCCATTCAAGTGATTACCCCAATTAAGGTCTTCCCTTATATTAAACCTAGGTACTTATAGTGATCCCCATTTGGAACTTTCGCAGTCAACGCAGTAATTAAAGCTGAGAGGACTTCTTCTCTTTGTGAAACTCACAACCTGATATTTCATCACCTTTACCATCATACCATTGCCTGCTGTCCACCTCTTTTTGCACTCGTTCACGACCTTGTAACTTATTTATTACTCTTTAGTGCAACGTCATGCGCAGAAAGCCCCATCTCTTATTCCAGTTCTTCACTCATATATTTTATATATAAGAAAACATAAATGTGCAATAATACTGCCTTGAGGAACTTCCCTCTTAATGATTTCAAGATGAGATAACGCTTCACCTACTCAAATTGAGGAGTGTCTGTTCGAAATGTGCTATTTAAACTTCCAAAAATAAATCAATATTTAATCCACATGCATTACAGTAGTTTAATATTATCGATTGCCATGTCCGGCTAGCGTGCTGGCCTTTGGTCGCAGGGGTCCCGGGTTCGATTCCCGGCAGGGTCGGATATTTAAACCATAACTGGTTAATTTCGCTGGCACGGGGGCTGAGTGTATGTGTCGTCTTCATCTTCATTTCATCCTCATCACGACGCGCAGGTCGCCTACGGGAGTAAAATCGAAAGACCTGCACCTGGCAAGCCGAACTTGTTCTCGAACACTCCCGGCACTAAAAGCCATATGCCATTTCATTTCACTGATTGCCATGAGACCAGGAAGATGTAATTCCTTAAAATTCGTACCAAACCCGATCATGGGTAGCCTACGTTCCATGAGCGTTTTGTTTTACGTTTCTTGCACTTGTACCACAACTTTCTTGATATCAATCAATCAATCAATCAATCAATCAATCAATCAATCAATCAATACTGATCTGCATTTAGGGCAGTCGCCCAGGTGGCAGATTCCCTATCTGTTGCACCCTAGCCTTTTCCTAAATGATTTCAAAGAAATTGGAAATTTATTGAACATCTCCCTTGGTAAGTTATTCCAATCCCTAACTCCCCTTCCTATAAATGAATATTTGCCCCAGTTTGTCCTCTTGAATTCCAACTTTATCTTCATATCGTGATCTTTCCTACTTTTATAGACGCCATTCAAACCTATTCGTCTACTAATGTCATTCCACGCCATCTCTCCGCTGACAGCTCGGAACATACCACTTAGTCGAGCAGCTCCTCTTCTTTCTCTCAATTCTTCCCAACCCAAACTTTGCAACATTTTTGTAACGCTACTCTTTTGTCGGAAATCACCCAGAACAAATCGAGCTGCTTTTCTTTGGATTTTTTCCAGTTCTTGAATCAGGTAATCCTGGTGAGGGTCCCATACACTGGAACCATACTCTAGTTGGGGTCTTACCAGAGACTTATATGCACTCTCCTTTACATCCTTACTACAACTCCTAAACACCCTCATAACCATGTGCAGAGATCTGTACCCTTTATTTACAACCCCATTTATGTGATTACCCCAGTGAAGATCTTTCCTTATATTAACACCTAGATACTTACAATGATCCCCAAAAGGAACTTTCACCCCATCAACGCAGTAATTAAAACTGAGAGGACTTTTCCTATTTGTGAAACTCACAACCTGACTTTTAGCCCCGTTTATCAACATACCATTGCCTGCTGTCCATCTCACAACATTTTCGAGGTCACGTTGCAGTTGCTCACAATCTTGTAACTATTTATCACTCTATAGAGAACAACATCATCCGCAAAAAGCCTTACCTCCGATTCCACTCCTTTAATCATATCATTTAGATATATAAGAAAACATAAAGGTCCGATAACACTGCCCTGAGGAACTCCCCTCTCAACTGTTACAGGGTCATTTTCGAACAGGTACCACTCAATCTCGTGCTATCAACTGAGAAGATATCTAGTAGATATAGGAAGTGACCAATATAATGATACGAAAGTGAGGTTTTCGTCACGCTGACCACGTGATACTCCACCATAACTGGGCATCTGACTGGGCAGCAGTCGTCTTGTCAGACATGGTGCTCGATTGCTTTAATGACTTACCTATAATGTGATTTTATTGAGCTCATTTACATGTGGATCGGCGGGAGTCTGTCCGTCTACTGGTTACCAAGATTTTGGATTCAAACCTGGCAGAGGTAGTCGGATTTTTGTAGAGGGTAATCCATCCCACATTTCAAGTCGTACGATATTGGCATGTAAAATATCTGTAGAAGATCACCCTTGGGTGAACTGTGCGTTTTAGGTTGGGATAATGATGATGAAAATGAGGTAGGAAGAGTGTCAAACCCGGTGTCGGCACGTAGCCTACTCCTGTGGAATAGCAAAAAGAGGTCTGCTCAAGACTTATGGTCTCCATCCAGCGGACTAATCACCATCAACTGCGTCGTATGCCCTCACTCCATATGAGCACTGCGGAGCGATCTGAAATTGAATCTAGGCATTTAGTACGCAATCTAGTGACTAGAAATTGCATGCCACCATCTCTCCTACCCTCCCTGCAACATTCTGATAGTAAGTGTTTTGCCACCAACAGGAGTCGAGCCGGAAAAAGACGATGTCAGACCATAGAGACTTGATGATCACGACCACCAGGCGGGATGTAAAAGAAAGGTGGGGTATGAACATAAACAAAAAAGAAGACGTGTACAAGTGATGATGACAAAAGAAGGCCAAAGTGTTGATGGATGGAGAAAAACTAGATCAAGTAGACCTAACTAGATTCAAATAACTAGGAAGTATGATCATATCTGAACCTCCGTGCCTCAGGCGGCAGCGCGTCGGCCTCTCACCGCTGGTTTCCGTTGTTTAAGTCCCGGTCACTCCTTTTTATTTATTTATTAATACATCCATAACAGGGTATATCCCCAATTACAATGGATGGTACAAAATAATATATAACAATTAAAAAACCAAGATTGCCTTGACTAAATTAAGAATAATTTAAACACATTTTCAATAAAACATACAAACATATAAAGTATTAAAGTTAAGGAAGATAAAACAAATAAGCAGAGGAAAAAGAAAAATATTCTTAAGAACAGCAAATACACGAACACATGTACATTTGAAAAATAATAGTGGCATTACATACATCATATTTCAGTGCTGAATTTTCTCCAATAAATTATTCATTATAATGTAAATATTGTTTTAACATTTTTGAAAATAAAGGAAGTGATAAAGCAAAATCTATTTGTCTGCTGTCTGAAGATATTTTGTTATATACTTCACACATTTTTACAACAGGTGAATTTTTATTATGTGAGGTGCTTGAGAAGGGGCAGTAAAATGTTTGTCTCAAACGAAGATTTGTGCCCGACAAAGCGGAGGCTGGACAGGTTTCCTTCCGGGTACGCCTGTTTTCCCTGTCATACTTCATTCCAGTCCCACTATCCAATATTGTTTTCATTTCATCTGTCAGTCATTAAACATTGCCCCAGAGGAGTGTGGGAGGCGTCGACAGCCAGCACAACTCCTATCCTCGCCGCTAGATGAGGGCTTCATCGTTCCAGTCCTGACCTGGTCCAATGACTGGAAGCAGGCTGTGGATTTTCAAATGATCACATTTGATGGAAAATGTTCGAGAGAAGTAAACGCTGCAATTGGTAAGACAAATAAGATTTCTCAAAAAAAGAAAAGTATCTTCTAATATCTGTCATCACGGAGGTACGGAAACTGTTGTATGATGTGAATTAGAAACACGGACTCTGCGATAAGCCGAAGTACGGAAACTCGGCATTTGCGAGTCACAAAAGAGGACCTTCTGAAAACAATAAATGAGATACGCACCTTAGTTGAAACTTATAACAGGAGAAGAAACTGTTTCGTTTGCCACTCACTTCTTCATTCTGATTGTTGCACCATCCTGTTGGAAAAGTAGCTTGAAGGTAGACCAACAGTACATTTATACAGGGTGATCGGAAACAACGTAAACTGGGTACATGAGTGTTAGAGGGTTGGTCATACTGATTGTACCGAGAGGTACACCTCAACGCCGCGCATTCGAAATAAGCGCCTCAATGAACTCCTCTATCGAACAAAAGTGGAAACTACTACAACAGGAACTTAGAACTTTAATCAAAAGATGTCACCACTGAAAAATTAAGTAATTGTTTAGTTGTAAAGTTTCCTAAACTGAGTGAATTTCTCCTTGTTTTGTTTGCCATTCATCAAGAAGTTTGGACATTCTTTCATAGATGACACTACGAAAAAACTATGATCATGCACCCTGGTGCGAGGTGTAGGAAGTTATAATTTAAAGAAGTTTTGTATTTCTAGGTTTTTGTAACTGAGTGATGTTCATTTATTTTTGGGTTGGCAATATTACGTTTTTTCCCGCTAGTTTTGAATCCGGCCAATGACAAATTTCTGTAATTAATTTTCAACCTACCACAGGCTTCTTGTTCGATTTTGAGTGTTACTTTATAAAATTGAGAGGGTGTGGCAGGTTTAGTCTTGAATGATCTCGAACCTTCCCTGAGGGTTTATAAACTGGGGCTTTTCACGCTTTTTGGCCAATTGATCGTGGTCTATCTGAGTGTGTGTGTTAAGCAGGAGGCGGGCGGCCTCTTTCATCGGCAACCAGAACATCTATAAGGTAATGGCCACATAACTTTATTCTTTCTTGCTACCTCCGCAGTTTAATCCGAGGGAAAGGTCCGAATCCTTAGTTATGTAACAAACTTTTCAAACATGTAAACCTCCTTTCGGCTAATGTAAAAATCTCATAAAGCTTTAACTTTAAACCAGTAATAGAGAGTGATGTACCCTCTCGAGCTCCCCTTCATTTTGGTTTGAGGTGACTACGTTTTGTAACTGTTCTTCCTTCTGTAAAGTTTTAGAGTAATTTCTATACGAATCACCTCAGTAGTTTGGGAATAGCCCCTGTTTCATCGGCTTAGAGCCGTTTAGGTTTCTAAGTGTTCATTATCTTGGAGCGCAGTGTACCTCCATTCACTTTGGGTTTGGGCCAGTTATCTAACCTGTTTTTTTTTTTTTTTTTTTTTTCATGAAGGCCCAGTAGGTTGGGTATTGAATACCCCTGTATATAATCTCCTTTTCAAATTGTAAGTTGTGCCTTGAGAGGCCAATAATTGTAAGTTGATGTTGCCTTGAGTAGACTTGGAAAACTGAGAGCCTTTTAGCTCTTTTTCAAGTTTTGTAATTGTAAAGAGTGCCTCTGGAAGGCTAGGTATTGTATTTTGGGGAGAATGTGCTCTTGATTTAGGGGATATCTGCCCTTGAATAAATTTGTGCTCTTTTGTAAATTTGGGCTGGGAGCTCAGGAATTGTAAAGCGAGGGGCTTGAAGCCCAGAATCTGTCAAGTTCACTAATCTGGTATTTTCCATGACTTGTTTTAAGGTTGTCATTGTACCTGATGTTTCATTATTGTGAAAAATTGTTAAGTTTGGAGTTCCGAAAATATAACCTTCAAGTTAAGTTTTAAATTAATTTTGATATTGTAGTTAGATCCATTCACGCCCGCACCTTCTTTCACCTCTTTCTGCTCCACGGGTAACCCCGTAACACTGATAAATAATTTGAAAGAAATAATTCGATATCTCACACCGTTGTAATTTTATCACCTGCTGAATTTAGCCAATCAGATCGCTTCGTCGGTGAATTCAAACGGGATTTGCGAGGCGGTGTTGCTAAATTTGCGCGTGTCTGAAGACTGGCGTGAGAGCATCAATCGAAGAAAAAAACCTTTGCCATGAGAGGGATTTAAACACGGAGCTCCGTACTGACAGGATAGAGCCATAGCAAGTACCGTGCGATGACATCGGCTGAAACCTATGGTGTTTTTGTATTGGATACTCTGATTTCTCGGCATGGCCAATGAGTCGTACTAAATAGTTTATTAGATATCGACCTACAAAATCGACTTTAAAACATGCAAGCTGGACGTCCGGTGACTTTGAACAATTTTGCTGAGTTAACATTTTTAAAAAAAATTAATGTCCTGATCAAGTTTCACTTATGTTATTATGTTATTAGGACCCCTTTATTGTTCAATGCGCTGACCTAAGATCTCCCTACAAAAATCAAAGAGGGGGCTCAAAACGTACAGTATGTATATGCGGATGATATGGCACTAGCCGCTGATAACATAAAAGATTTGCAAAACGGAACGGAGCTTATCAGACAATGGGCGGATGACAACGAGCTAAGGATGAATCTAAAGAAGACAGAATTTAACGGTCTTGAGGAGAGGAGGACTCTTATCGAAAGGGGACAACATTGTATATGGGGGACATACATTATCACCGAAAAACCAGTTCAGATATCTAGGGATCACACTACAAGGCTCCGGGACGACCTTCTCAGTACTCATAAAGAAGATACTAGCTGCTGCACTTAGAACATAAGTGAAATCAAACATCTGCAAAGAATGTCGCTGGAGACGGCCATGAAACTTTTCCAAGTCAAAGTGCTACCAACGCTCACATACGGATTAGAAGTAATATGGGAGTACCTATCACGTAAACAGCTACGAGAATTGGAAAGCATGAAACTGAGATATCTTAAGAGGGTCCTAGGGGTATCTAAATTCACCCGATCCCGGTACGCATATGTTTTAGCACGGGAAACCTTCTTGATAGAGGATTTAAGACTACAAATGCCTCTACGGCAAATTCCGGCATACGAGGAACTGTTACGAGAACTAGGACAGAAAAGGGACTCGATCCAGGAAAGCTTTTACAGTACAGACGTACTGATAAGTAAGGATTGGATGAAAGAGGAATATGAGTTGAGATATTTGTTGACACGCTTTGCAATACACGGCTTTCCCCACCGTATCTGTGCCAAGAAGTCCTACCACCGGTCCAGCCAGGAGTGTGTATGTGTATTCTGCAATGAACAGTGTGATACATATCACGTAATGAAGTGCAAGAAGAGAACCGTCTCTCTGACAATTTTGCTTTAAACAAAGTTCTCCTTGAGTGAATTCTAATTTAATTGATGTAATATGCCAATTTTGCACATTGTGCGCAATAAAAAATTATTATTATTATTATTATTATTATTATTATTATATGTCCTTTGTGCACTTTTTGTGGCTTCTCCTCTTCTGGGAATTCCCAGCATGAAACACTGTAGTCTTTTTTTTTGCTAGGGGCTTTACGTCGCACCGACACAGATAGGTCTTATGGCGACGGTGGGATAGGAAAGGCCTAGGAGTTGGAAGGAAGCGGCCGTGGCCTTAATTAAGGTACAGCCCCAGCATTTGCCTGGTGTGAAAATGGGAAACCACGGAAAACCATCTTCAGGGCTGCCGATAGTGGGATTCGAACCTACTATCTCCCGGATGCAAGCTCACAGCCGAGCGCCTCTACGCGCACGACCAACTCGCCCGGTACACTGTAGTCTAAACATGCGAACTGAAAGTAACTTAGCAACTACAGCCTCTTCGATCTCTCACGTGACGTTTAGGCTTCATCAATTGTAACTTATTCAACAGCTCCAGACAATAGGACACTAATGTGACGTCACGGGTAGGTCACGTGACCGACCCAACGGGGCGTCCCCTCGTGCGCTCTGGCGGCCAATTACGGCACTGAGGGAGGGCATATACACAAGTGTATAATTTAATTTGACCCTTTCAAGACGAGAAGCTTATGTAAGGTGAGCTCTGTATGGTTCATTAACAGGTGAAGACACACAGTTCAATCGCTTGGCTTCAGGTATACTAGAGGGGGTGCAACATGTGAATATGATTCAGACAGGCGCAGAGGGGTCTCTTCGCGCTCATCACAGGATAAATATTATCCTTCAATGGGCTTTATTAGGAAGCCCAACCGTTAACTGGATCTGCCGTACGACTGAAGGGATGTGAAGCAAAATGTTCCAGAAATACACTCAAGACCTGGATATTGAATAATATTCCTCAAATTATAGACTACTAAATGAAGGTCCTTACTAACATTTCTCGTTCGATCTCGATTGTTAAATTCATCAAACTATCAACATGAAACATTCATTCATTCATTCATTCATTCATTCATTCATTCATTCATTCATTTCATGACGTTTATAGGTTTATTACTAGTACATTTCCACTAACAAATCACTAGATAAATAGGCCCTACTCATTTTTGATTTATTTATTTATTTATTTATTTATTTATTTATTTATTTATTTATTTATTTATTTATTTATTTATTTATTTATTTATTTATTTATTTATTTGGGAGATGTGATGGATGAGTTTCATAGTCACTGCGTTTTAACCAATGTTCCAATCGAAGTTCGAGCCCTCACCAAATGAAAGTGATAGTGACGGCCAGTGGTTTATATTTTCCATGGAACTGAAGGTCCTGTGATTTATGATTGTACCAAAAACAGTCACGAAGAACTGCAAGCATTTATTTATTTATTTATTTATTTATTTATTTATTTATTTATTTATTTATTTATTTATTTATTTATTTATTTATTTATTTATTTATTTATTTATTTACCTATTACGGCACCTGAACTATGCCAATATCTAAATTTATAAAGAAACCTTCTTCAAGTAGCAGTTGTTCATAAACCTAAGTGTACCGAGCTCGATAGCTGCAGTCGCTTAAGTGCGGCCAGTATCCAGTAATCGAGAGATAGTGGATTCGAACCCCACTGTCGGCAGCCCTGAAGATGGTTTTCTGTGGTTTCCCATTTTCACACCAGGCAAATGCTGGGGATGTACCTTAATTAAGGCCACGCCGCTTCCTTCCCATTCCTAGGACTTTCCCATCCCGTCGTCGCCATAAGACCTATTTCTTTCGGTGCGATGTAAAACAAATAGCAAAAAAAACAAAAACCTATGTGTGTTCCAATATATCTACTCATACACATTAAAAGTTATAGTTGGGGACAAAATATGACGACCTCAGTTCCTAGAAGCGAGCTGGAAGCCAGTAGTCAATCACACCCTGCACCCTGCTGAATTAACGAGTTCTAAGTGATCATTGTTTGTTTTGGAGAGGTTGCCAAACCACATTCTTCCTCACTCTGTGTAGTACAGAGTCCTGCAGCCAGACCCACCGCGCAGCACTTCAAACCCCCGGGCTCCGGCAGTCCAGCCCGTGCAATGCCGTTCCCTTCTGACGCGGCAGCGTACTGGCCCACAGCACTGGGCTCATAGAGCCCACCGCAGTCTACCGCACTGGGCGGGCTCAGTATAATAACCTTGAGTACTTGTCCACAATAACATGTGCGCCGTGCACAACGAAATGTTCACGTCACACTACTATTCGGATCATTCTCTCTACGAATTCCCGTACGCTAATAACATATTTTAAAGTGGGCTAATCGCATTTGGAAATTAAACGGTGGAGATTTCTCCTGCACTGTAATAATAATAATAATAATAATAATAATAATAATAATAATAATTGAAAACAAACAGAAACTTTATTGTAAAATAATATTCGTCTGCAATTGACACCAAGTTAACTGAAAATGAATCTAAATAACACGAATCATATTCATAGGACTTCATTCGCGTTTACCTCAAAATAAAATACAAACAGAAATGACGTGCAATATGCCAACAACACAAACAAACCTGAACATAGCTTTTACTTAGTGTGCGTAGTTTATTGGTCATTGTTAATTGTGATGGAATGGAATTACAGTGAATGAAAAGAAGAGCATCAGCAATCGTCTGGTTGTAGAAGACAATGAAGCCCGCTGAACTGAAATTTATCTCTGAAACTGAACTTGATGCTTGCATACATATTACTTTCTTAGCGATCTGGTGAAATTTTGAATAGTTTTGTCCATTTGTTCTCCAATAGGACGCTATATCCATCTTCTTCCATTCCACAATTTTGCTTTAAATATCTTTCCAGCTCATCTGTTGGAATAGGAGCACCATGAACGTCAGTCCACGAAGAAAACTTCATTACTTTGGCAGGTTGTGGCATAGTCGTGGAGTGCGATGCCACGGAAGCATTAGAATGCTCGTCATTCAAGCACACCTCGTTCAACGCAAGTTTTTATCTAATCATAAAAGGACAAAATCAGTCCGACTCCTTTAATCTATACTAATATAATAAAGATAATAATAATAATGCTATTTGCTTTTACGTCCCACTAACTACTTTTTCGCTCTTTGGAGACGCCGAGGTGCCGGAATTTAGTCCCGCAGGAGTTCTTTTACGTGCTAGTAAATCTACCGACACGAGGCTGACGTATTTGAGCACCTTCAAATATCACCGGACTGAGCCAGGATCGAACCTGCCAAATTGGGGTCAGAAGGCCAGCGCCTCTACCGTCTGAGCCACTCAGCCCGGCATGTAGTAAAGAGAGAGCGCCAATTTTGTTACTTTGTGTATATCTGGAGGGTAATCTCAGAAACTACTGGACCGCTTCTAAAAATCCTTTTTTAACATAAATATACATTATCCCTGAGAGACATGGGCTGTATTTTATTTTCGAAATAATTCGCGGTTGGGGGCGACAGGGGAGATATCAAAATAATAGGCTAATATAGGCGAAATATCGAATTTGTCGTGCAACGACGAGACTAAGCTCATCTTAAGCCCCTTGACCCAAAGAACAAATCTCGGTAAGCCCTAGGGGCCCGAAAACCATATTTTAAGGCCCTAAAACCGACCGTTATGGAGATATTGGCGCCACACTACCCCTGCTCTCGGAATTGGATAAGGAAATGAACTGCCGTAAGCATGGCAACGCCAGCTCCAGGATTCTACAGCAACGAGATTGTGCGTGTACGTTTGGGCATAGCTGCCAACCAAAATTTGTACACATAATCCCTGAGTATATCTACAATATATCTCGAAAACTTAACATGTTACAGACGTGAAGTGGCATTTATAATCTCTTTTAAAAATAAAGAGACATGTATTATTTTTTGTTTTCGGAAAAGACACTTAAGGGGGGGGGGGCGAGGACTGAAATGTGGGCTGGCGTGAATTCTTAAGATGAGCATATCTACACCATATCTCAAACACTCAACACGTTACAGATGTGAAAATTGATATCTTTAATATTTTAATAATAAAAACAGGTATTATTTTGTTTTTTAAAAACCACTCAACGTGGGGGGTGTAAAAGGGACTGAAAAGGGGGTTGATTAATTTTATTAGGGTACTGATATCTCAAAAACTGAAATTGTTACAGACGTAAAAGATGGTATTTAGATTCTCCTTTAAGAAGAAAGAAATACGTATTCTTTTGGTTTTGGAAAATCAACTTAAGGGGGGAAGAAAGGACTGAAATATGATTTAAATTATTTGTGTAAGGATACTTATATCTAAAATACCTAAAGATGTTGGAGATGTGAAAATGGGTATTTGAAATAACCTCTAAAAATAAAAAACACTCATTTTTGGGGGTAAAATTAACTTCGGATGGGTGGGGGGCGTTGAAATCGGTGTTGAATTCTTTTCATGAGGATACAAATATCTCAATAACTGAAGATGTTACAGTCGTGATAATTGGTATATGGCAACTCCTTTATCACGTATTTTTTGTTTTCGAAAAAAAACACTTAAGGGACTGAAAAGAATTGAAAAAGCATGTGAATTTTTAAAATGAGTACCGGTATATCTACAGTGCATGACAAAAACTTAACATATTACAGATATGGAACTCGGTACTTGGAATGTCCTTTAAAAATAAATAAACATGTCACTCTTTTTTTATTTTCGGAAAATCCACGTAGGTGGGGGTGGATGAAGGGCTGATAAAGGGGTTGAATTCTTTTTATGCGGATACTTATATCTCAAAACCTGAAGATGTTACAGACGTAAAAATATGTATTTGTAATCTCCTTTAAAAATAAAGTAACTTTTTTTTTACTTGAGAGATGACGTTCTCACGTGTACACTTCTATGTCGCATGGTCATCTCAGACCCAAAAGGCAATACCACACACTTGGTTTACAAAGAGTTTCTCGGGTAAATGAAACTCAATTTTTCAGTGAGGTTTTATACCTCAGGGATTTTCAGATAATGTCTTAGTACAGTACCGAGGAACGATTACTTTTATCAAATTACGAAATCCACGCGAGAAGCCGCGGGTAACTGCTAGTGTGTACATAATGTTCACTGCAGATCGTACAGCACACAAAATTAACGTCTTTCCCATCAGCGTCAACTAAGGCTTGAATACCAACCAAATACGACTTTTAAGTTTAGGATCCGGTTCAGAAGTCTTGTATTGTGCGGTTTTTAGTTCGTTTGTTCCTTCTTTTTTTTACTTCACTTTACTTCAATTTTCCTTTCTTTAGGAACTACAGTCCACATTCGTTTCCGATAACAGGATAGGCGGAGAAGTCAAACTGAAAACTACAGCAAATTTGATCGGCTCCACTCGACCGTAATCCAACGCGCTCCGCTAACATGCAGTACACTGTACACATTGAAGTAGTCATCCCATAGAACTACCACAGCGTTGTCCTTGGCTCACCGCGTACGAATGATAGAGCGCTGGCCCAGATGGGACTTTTCCTGTAGTTCCAAAGCCCAGAAGCCATTGGACCCGCGCACGAAATCCCGCAGTGCCAAGAAGGCTGATCCCCATATAACAAACAAACATTTCAGGAAAATGGACGTGACTTGTGCATGATACATACTCCTCACTAACACAACCTGGAAAAATCCAACCCACATCCTTGCATGTGCTATCTACAAAATGTCAGGTTTTACATGTAGGCATCTTTCTATTTCCGCCTATGTGGTTTTGTCCTGACCCTTATTACCCGATTACACCACTATTGATACCCACCACCACATCTGGCCTGGTAACATGCTGAGCATGGGGACAGGCAGATACTCCTGTAGTATCACTTCCCACTCTACCAAGCTATATCTTTTCTTCTTAGAAATTAATAGTATGTCGGAGGCCATGTAGATTGAGTCGATGGTCACGGCGGGGGAGCGGGCTACGGGGGCCCCCCGTAAAAAAAAAGAAGGTCCGTGCGATGACATCATGAGCTTCTTATGTTCGAGCCTTTCAAAGCCCATTGCAGCCTACTGCCGAAGCAGCTCATGGGCTGGGCCTCTCTGCAGGACTCTGGTGTAGTATTTACCCTTTCTTCGTGTAGAGTGCAGTAGCCGATTTGGCAACTCTGGCTGCAGTACAGGTAGTAAATCCTATAAGTCGCTAATAGACCGAGCTGCCGCTGGAATGTAGTGGTGTGAGGCGAGGTAGTCATGATTTGTCCCCAACTATATATCAATGGAAACAGATCAGCAAATTAAATTTATAAACTTGAACCTGCGCACACCAACGGGGGAGAAATATGCGTCTTATTAGCCATAACGTCCGGCTAGGTGGGTAAATGGTTAGCATGGTTAGGTCCAAGAGATACCGTGTTCAATTCCCGAGTGGATTATATATTTTCATTACTTAATTCCTGTGGGGCCGGGTATTTGTGCCGTCTTCAGCATTAGACTTCATCTTTTTTTTTTTTTTTTTTTTTTTTTACAAGTTGCTTTACGTCGCACTGACACAGATAGGTCTTATGGCGACGATGGGATAGTAAGGGGCTAGGAGTGGGAAGGAAGCGGCCGTGGCCTTAATGTACAGCCCCAGCATTTGCCTGGTGTGAAAATGGGAAACTACGGAAAACCATCTTCAGGGCTGCCGACAGTTGGGTTCGAACCCACTATCTCCCGAATACTGGATACTGGCCGCACTTAAGCGACTGCAGCTATCCAGCTATCATCTTTGGTAGGGCCCTATCTACACAGACGTGCATGTCACCTGTAGGTCGTCAATTAAATAGACCTGCACCAGACCTCTCCGAATTCCATTATTATTATTATTATTATTATTATTATTATTATTATTATTATTATTATTATTATTATTATTATTATTATTATTATTATTATTGAAAATGTAAACCTACAACCTGTTTCCCAGTCATTGACCGGGTCAGGGATGGAATGAATGAATCATATATAGGCTATTATTACGATGGGGTCGCCACTCCCAAAGTGATTTTATTAATGACTAATAGATGCTATGAAATGAGAATGGAGAGTGTTGCTGGAATGAAAGATGACAGGGAAAACCGGAGTACCCGGAGAAAAACCTGTCCCGCCTCCGCTTTGTCCAGCACAAATCTCACATAGAGTGACCGGGATTTGAACCACGGTATCCAGCGGTGAAAGGCCGACGCGCTGCGGTCTGAGCCACGGAGGCTCCATTATTATTATTATTATTATTATTATTATTATTATTATTATTATTATTATTATTATTATCTATAGCGTAAATTAAATAGTGTATGATACCTTCTGTTTACGAGGGAAGAGATATTTTACAGCAAAGTCTCCAAGGTCTTACATCGACATCGAGTATGCTAAAACTGTTGTGTTTCTCTTACTCGCACCGGACGAGCTGGCCATGTGGTTAGAGGCGCGCGGCTGTGAGCTTGCATCCGGAAGATAGTGGCTTCGAATCCCACTGTCGACAGCCCTGAAGATGGTTTTCTGTGTTTTCCTATTTTCGCACCAGCCAAATGCTGGGGCTGTACCATGATTAAGGCCACGGCCGCTTCCTTCCAACTCCTAGGCCTTTCCTATCCCATCGTCGCCATAAGACCTATCTGTGCCGGTAGGACGTAAAGCCACTAGCAAAATAAAAAAATAGCCTCTTCCTCGTTAGCAAGCATTTACACCCTCGTGCCAAGGCTTGTTCCTAAATTATTTGGTATTACTAATCTAGTTTATGTTTTTACCGATAGGCTACATTTAGCTGCAGTTTTAAGGTTGACAACACCTGCTTGCCTTCATGCATTGGTCTTAAAGTCCCTCCAGAAGTCGCCGAAGTCCATGTTGGAGGCGAGTGGCGAGTGAGACCGAGAAAGGAATATAAAGACTATGTATTTAAAACAATTGTGTAGGTCATAATGTTAATATTACATGGATGATTTTGCCAGCATTTATGATTCATCATTATGGAGTAATGTTGTATTGTGTTACTATTATATCCAGGGCAGATGTGCAATGTTACCCTATGTCTCTCGGCAAGATGGGGTTTGCTTTCTCTTGTACTAGACTTCTCTTATTATTAATTGCCCAACCTTTCTTAGTCTACTCCTATTTTCATTTTATATCGACGATATTACGTTTGCGAAGCCAAAAGATTCACTCTCTCACTTCTCACAGCTCCTTCGTTTTAGACAATATCTCCATTCATCTCTTTAAGATCTCTTCCTATTCCTCCTACCGTTGGTTTTAAGAAGAAATGAATACACCACCATATACCCCTGTTAATCAAAATGTACCATCACCTTCACCATGACCGTACACTGAAGCTTCAGCAAGCCGAACTTCTCTTATTCGAAGATCCCATAACTGACCGAAATTTATATTTGCCACGTTACTTTTTTGGTTTGCATACTTTCTACCCTCATCAGTAAAATTACTGTCACCGTAATGATACCGGTGAATATATGGACATGAGGCTGGTTTTGCTGTGTAAGACGGCACATTATTGCGTAACAAAATCACTTTGCCGTATCTTCTGGCCCATTCGGGTCATCTTTCGATAAATGCGTGATTTAAATTAATCATTGGTTGGCAATAGCGTTGTTCATTAACGGTTTCGCCGGGCTTCAAGAGTTCATAATACACAATATTGCCCTGGTCACACCAAACACAAAGCATGGCCTTCTTGCCGATTAGAACATCTCTCACATGTTCTAATCGTTGGGGCGTATTCACTATATGTTTCTACCAGCAAACAATGATTTTCCACAGCCTTCTACTTTTGATTAAATAAGAAAAGCAAAGCGTGCCGCAAATGTTCTTTTTCAAGCACAAACGTCAACCAAGTCACTGAACGATACAACGCAGATGCTAGTGTTTGGCGAACTCAACTTGTGTGTGTTGCTAGGTTAATATCAGACGAACAAACTGACGTATGTGTCAAATTCATACGCTGCGTACTGTTTGCTGGCGTCATCCCTTAGTGAACCGGGAAGGACTTACGCATACACCTGTTATCTGTACCCCTACCAGGTCATGAGAAGCTACTAGGAGGGAAACAAGTAAAGAATCTGCACTTGCTCTCTCGTCTTCTAAGCTCCGTCGTTAAATGGTTAGCGTGCTGGCCTTTGGTCATAGGGGTACCGGGTTCAATTCCCGGCAGGGTCGGGAATTTTAACCACCATTGGTTAATTTCGCTGGCACGGGGGCTGGGTGTGTGTGTTGTCTTCTTCATCATTTCACCCTCATCACGACGCGCAGGTCGCCTACGGGCGTTAAATCGAAAGACCTGCACCTGGGGAGCCGAACTTGTCCTCGGACACTCCCGGCACTAAAAGCCATACGCCATTTCATTTCAGCCCAGAAAAATATCCATAATTTTATGCTTTTCGGTATACCGGAGAATTTTACATTATTTAAGTCTATTTTAAACCCATTTTACCTTGTACAGGAATAACAAAACCGAGCTCGATAGCTGCAGTCGCTTAAGTGCGGCCAGTATCCAGTATTCGGGAGATAGTAGGTTCGATCCCACTGTCGGCAGCCCTGAAAATGGTTTTCCGTGGTTTCCCATTTTCACACCAGGCAAATGCTGGGGCTGTACCTTAATTAAGGCCACGGTCGTTTCCTTCCCACTCCTAGCCCTTCCTTGTCCCATCGTCGCCATAAGACCTATCTGTGTCGGTGCGACGTAAAGCAAGTAGCAAAAAAAAAAGGAATAACAAAAACATATTTTCCAATGTTACTGTCTCAAATATTATATTGGTGACATAAAAGGTGCCCTTAGTTTGCGAATAAACACGTGAATTCCAGTATTATGGCTTAGAACTCTGTGTGTCATCTGCAATCACGGAAACTTGAAATCCTTTCTCCCTCAGTACACAGAGTAATGTTGGCTAATCTCATTACTAGCGACATTGTCTCTCCCCTATTAAGGCTCCATTAAGCCGCCAGCAGTCAGATATTATTTCCAGGAGACTGGAGTTCCATCTCTTGTTACAATATGCAACTAATACCGTACACGCGGCGCTGTCGGCGGCCCGGCTCGGCCTTGAGTCAATTGCAAATGGCGTCATTGAATCAGCTGTTTGAATAGGGAGCAATCTGCTTTCTGTGCACCCGCATGTGAGGAGCGAGTGACGTGGAAATATTGTTAACACAAGGACGGTGGTGATATTTAAACAGCTCAAGTGTGAACCAGGCCGTGGGAAAGAAAGGAGGACAAAGTCATATTTGAGATATCTTTTATGAAGGGTTGCTGGGATGTGTAGTACAATTGTTTGGGGGCTTGTCTACTATGCTGAAGGTTATTGAATCGAATCCTGGCTCAGTTCGATGACATCTAATAGTCCGTAAGTAAAAGATCTAAAGATATACTCATGGTGTGGTAGTCCGTCTCGTTGGCTGAACGGTCAGCGTACTGGCCTTCGGTTCAGAGGGTCCCGGGTTCGATTCCCGGCCGGGTCGGGGATTTTAACCTTAATTGGTTAATTCCAATGGTACGGGGGCTGAGTATATGTGCTGTCTTCATCATCATTTCATCCTCATCACGACGCGCAGGTCGCCTACGGCAGTCAAATAGAAAGCCCTGCACCTGGCGAGCCGAACCCGTCCTGGGATATCCCGGCACTAAAAGCCATACATTTCATTTCATGGTGTGGCATATTGTGAAGGCAATGCAGTTGAAAAGACGACACTCATCTAAACAGTATTATTATTATTATTATCATATTCGTCCAAATAAGATCTTTGTTGGTGCAACACATAGGCGATTGTCAAAAAATGATTATTAGTATTATTATTAATCATATGGCCCCGAGGTTCACTCAGCCTACACCAAAAATGAGTACCAGGTTAATTCCTGGGGGCAAAGGCGGCCGGGCGTAGAACTAAGCACTCTACCCCATCACGTGCCGCGGTTAACAATGGTGGAAGCCTTTTTTACCTTCCACTCCTCCAAGGGCCTTCATGGCCTGTACGGAGGTGTCTTTGTCTTATTGTTAATATAAGGAGATAAGAAAGATACTGGTTTAATTTGTATTCCCTAATGTCGCATTTCAATTTACGATAGAATAAATATGTTATTGGATTCACATTCCAATAACAATCTTTGTGATGTTCGGACACACCGAGGTGACGAAACATTTGTCCTGCAGGAGTTCTTTTACGTGCTAGTAAGTATAGGTAAGGTAAGGGTTATTCTGCCCGAAGGCAGGTTCGAACCTCCGCAGAGGTGTTCCTGAGCCGGAGTTTACGTGCGGTAGGGTGGCCAGTTCCTTTCCGCTCCTCCATTCCCTTACCCCTCCCCCGCCCCCCCCCCCCCAACAGCGCGTGGCAACCCATCCAACTCCTGACCACGCCCAATGTTGCTTAACTTCGGAGATCTCACGGGATCCGGTGTTTCAACACGGCTACGGCCGTTGGCTGCTAGTAAGTATGCCGACACGACAAAAGGCTGGCATTTTTGAGCGCCTTCAAGTAACACCAAATTCAGCCTGGATCGAAATCTTCATCTTGGGCTCAGAAAGCAGTGTATAATAGAAAGACGGACGTAGTATCGTGCTTCTTCCTTTTTTAAAAAAAGTTTATATTGTAAACCGCAAGGGAATGTTCGTACATAAAATAATTGCTAACGTAGGAGAGTGGGAGTGTAGGTTAACGATTGAAAAAATGTTAGGGTGCCCTCCAGGGCTAGTTCTTGTCAGGTTACATATTGTCGACTGGTAAAATATCGTGCAGAGTAGCGTAATTGTAAACTTGGATTCGGATGATGGTAGGTTCTGATCACACCGTCGGCAGTCCTGAAGATGGATTTTCGTGGTTTCCCGTCTTCACACCAGGCGAAAGCTGGGTCTTTACCTTAATGATTGCCACAGCCACTACCTTCCCAATCCTAGCCCAAACTCATACGTGCGTCGCTGAAAACCTTCGATGTGTTAGTGCGATGTCAAAAGCACTAGCAAAGAAACCTCGTCTCTGCGGTTTTATTTTTTTAGTTAAGCTTATTGATACTAGTTACTTTCTTTGACCTGTCTCAGTTTTATCCTTGGCTTTGACAGTACGAAAGTGACTGAGGTATGAGAGATGCTAGTAATGGCATTCCTTATGCAGCCAGTCCCTGCTATGAATGGTGTGAAAATATTGCTCATAAGGTCGGATGATGCATGCATTTCAGTTGGCTTGCCAGACTGAAATTTAACAGCAACTTCTGGCTCGGTGAGGAAAGCAACGGAAAACTACTTCACTCCTCATTTCTCTAACTAGCCTCTTCAGTGATGCCTAGGCCATCTATGACAGCTGATGGCGTAGCTGTTGTTGATCCAACGAGCCTTACGGCTGAGGACCAAACATATAAAAATTGATACTAATGATAATACGGAGACGTGTCCTTTGATACGTAAAATTCCGTATCTGTCACTATCATTTTTTCTTCTTCTTCTACTACTTTTACCGCCTTGTTTTCGCGCCTGTGAGGTCGCGGGTGTGAACAATTGTGCAAATAGGAATTTGCCCCTCATTTACGACAGGATGTCCTGCCTGACCCCAACCCTACATAGAGAGATGTAATCATTATTATGTGTTTCCTTGGTGGTTGGAAGCGTAGTGTGTTGTATGAACATGAAGAGGAGAGTGTTGGAACAACGCCTGTAACATGTTCAGTATTTGATATCTATACTAATATTATAAAGAGGAAAAATGTGTATGTTTGTTTGTAACGGATAGACTCAAAAACTACTGAACCGATTTTAAAAATTCCTTCACCTATAGAAAGCTACATTGCCAGTGAGTAACATGGGCTGTATTTTATTTTCAAAACAATTCTGGAAAAAATATACTGTTGTGTAAGGCACTCATAGGACTCCTTTGGGCGGGGGTGGAAAGGGGGTGGAGTATAAAAATCTTACTACTGTATATATAAAAATGGATGTGTGTGTGTGTGTGTGTGTGTGTAAATGACACATCTCCTCCTAAACCACTGAAACAATTTCAACCAAACTTGGCACACGTATTACTTACTATCGGGAGACGAGGACTGTGGGGGTAAGCTATCCCTAGCGCTCTTGAGGGAGGGGGAGTTAGGGGGGTAGTTATCAAAATAACCGAGAATAGTGTCGAATTCATAGTTTTCGGGGTCGCCGAGTTGAAAAGTAATACTTCAGAATTTTTTAAAGTCCATGTTCAGCCCCCTTTTAGTTGGAGAACGAAGGAGGGGTGAGATATAGACATAATTAAAAACAGTTTCGAATCCATACATTTCAGGGTCTCTGAGATGAATAGTAATACTCAGGATTTTTTGCAAGTCCAAGTGGGGGTCGAAGGGGTGAGATATAAAAATAATCGAAAAACTATATATAAAAATCTTATCTTCTTCCTCTTACTATATATAAAAATGGATGTATGTGTGTGCGTGGGTGTTGGTGTGTAAATTACATATCTCCTCCTAAACCACTGGAGCAATTTCACCAAGCTTGGTACAGACGTGCACATTAATGGTGTCCCGACATAAACAATCAACACTGCCCCACTCCAGTACTGAAAAGAAGAGGAGAGAGTGAAGGGGTAGTGTTGAAGGCCAATCCAGTACAAAACATGGGGGGAGGGAGTGAAGGGGTAGTGTCGAAGGCACAATGACTCACCTTCTCGCTTAACGCATTGCTGCATGGACTGCATGCAGACAGCCCGCTACAAGACTTCGTTGTGATCGAAATGGGCACAATGGCGGATGTATTGAAGTACAGCATTAGGTTACCTACTCGTCCGGCCCCGCGGTGTACGGGGCAACGCGTCCGGCCGCCCCGGGTTCGATTCCCGGCCGGGTCAGGGGGTTTTAATTGTAAATGATTATATCCCTGGCCTGGGGACTGCGTGTTTGTGTTGTCCTTAACGTTTCTCACATTCAACACTCAACACTTCCGCAATTCCAATTACATGCAGGTTCATATATTGTGCAAGTAGGGGCAAAAGAACTCTATAGTTCGACGCCCCGAACAAATAGCATTTTAACATAAAAAAATAAAAAGTAACCTACTCTGTATTAAGAGGTAAAGGATGTTTTTAACCGAAAAGTATTTTATACTAGTTAGGAATATTTTGTAGCTACGTTATATCGGGTCTACCAATCCTTCTTCACCTCGTTCTTGCCATATTTCTATCTATCTCCAAACTGTCTTAAAACTGCATGGTATTGCTTGTGCTATTGCTTGGGACCATGTGAGCCTCCCACATGCCAATAATACGGCCTCGATTCACCTGTGATAGGATATGAGCCATCTTATTACAATGTTAGAGTATAACGCCGGAATACACACACTGTGTATTCAGCACTACCTGTTCACTCCCTTCTCCTTCTTTTCAGTACTGGAGTGGCCTTCAACACTATCCCTTTACTCTCTCCCCTCCTTTTCAGTACTGGAGTGGGGCAGTGTTGATTGTTTATGTCGGGACACCATTAATGTGCGTGCGTGTACACTTATCAGTTAGTATCAGGAGACAAACCGCGTGGGGCTAAGTCAATATTTGGGCGGGGGAGAGGAGGGTGGTATAAAAATAATCTAGAATATTATCGAATACATAGTTTTCGTGGTCGCTGAAATGAATAGTGACACTCCGAATTTTTTAAAGTTCATGTTCATCCCCCTCTGGGTCACTGAGATGAATGGCGACAATCCAAATTGTTTATCTCTTAGTCTCATTGACAGTTGAAATCCTGTATATCGTATCTATAGTGCGACAGCTAAATACATATAGTTATCACTTATTAATTTTTGACAGGATCAAATACTTCCCAGTCGATTTGAGCTCCCATAAGGACGAAGTTTTACTCGAAAATTAAATAATCTAAAACTTGAAATCAAACACTTTTAAATCATTCTAAAACTGCATAATAGATCGTAACATATCAATCTGCAAGTCAAAAAGGAATTCTATAAAAATTCACTTCGCACATAACTAAGTGGTAATGCAATTCTTAATGGTAAATATTCAGAAACTATCCGGGCAACGCCGGGTACTACAGCTAGTATACTTATAAACGTATATATCATGTCAAAACAAACCATTCGACCGGGTGAGGAATTGAATGATTGGAAAGCCATCTGGCAGTGAGTACAGGAACTGTGCCGCCTGTTGAAGCCTGTCGCACTCCTCTGGGACAATGATTAATGACTGACAGATGGAATGAGATGATAATGGTTAGTGTTGTTGAACTGAAAGATGATAGGGAAAACCGAAGTATCCGTAGAAAAACCTGTCCTGCCTCCGCTTTTTCCGGCGCAAATTCCACATGGAGTGACTGGGATTCGAACCACGTAACCCAGCGGTGAGAGGCTGGCGTCCTGCCGCCTGAGCCACGGAGGGTCGCAGAAATTTGGCATCATATTCAATGTAGCCTAAATCAATACCATGGATAAGAAAAAGTCAGAAGAGAAACTGCTCTAAAGTTTATGACCATTCCAAAAGATTTCTTCTGTGGGTGGAGGAAATATAGCGCATTCACCGTATTCCCCGCCTGTCGTAAAAGGAACTGAAAAGATAAACATAGTGGACTCTGCGAGTAGGCAACCAAGAAGGCTTTACTGAGTATAACATTGCTTCACCGAGCTCGATAGCTGCAGTCGCTTAAGTGCGGCCAGTATCCAGTAATCGGGAGATAGTGGGTTCGAGCCCCACTGTCGGCAGCCCTGAAGATGGTTTTCCGTGGTTTCCCATTTTCACACCATGCAAATGACGGGGCTGTACCTCAATTAAGGCCACGGCCGCTTCCTTCCAATTCCTAGGCCTTTCCTATCCCATCGTCGCCGTAAGACATATCTGTGTCGGTGTGACGTAAAGCAAATAGCAAAAAAAAAAAAAGGAACACACACACATTGCTTCCATTTACTTCTACTACAGTATGTTCCTGATTTCCTTCGTCACTACCTGGGCTCTCTTGGCCAACGATTGCTTTCTACAAGGTCTAGGGAGTCTTTCATTTCCACGTCCCTCTTGGTCCTTCCCTTTCTATTGCCGATATCGTCATTTCTCGAACAGTCGGACAAAGAAGAAAAAGAAGAGCAAGATGTAGAAGAAAACAAGAAGTTATTGTGAGCGTTCCCCCCCCCCCCCACTTTCATCAGTTCTTTTTTTCAATTTGCTCTATGTCGCACCGATACTGATATGTCTTATAGCGACGATGGGATAGAAAGGGTTAGGAGTGGGAACAACGTCTTATTAAGGTAGAACCCCAGAATTTGCCTGGTGTAAAAATGATAAACCACTGAAAAATATCTTCAGGGCTGCCGACAGTGGGGTTCGAAACAACCATCTCCCGAATGCAAGTTCAAACCTACGCGACTCTAACCGCACGGTCAGTTCAGTTCTCAGCGAGCATGTGCACTGGGTTGTCTGAAGTTGAAAGCTCTCAAGAGACACCAAGCTCAGCCAAGATCGAACCCTTAATCTTTGCAACAGAAGGCCAAAGACTGACAGTCGAGTAAGAGAGAAGTATCAAAAAACCGTGGGTCATTTTAGCTGCAAATTTTCGTAGAAGTCTCCCTTGTAGAATCTTAAATTATTCAGGTTGGATTCACCACTTCGTAAATCATACCATGTAGATCGATAGTGCTGATGTTGACCGGTTATCGCTATGAGGTGCCGAGAGGACAGCCCTCAGAGACGTCTAGTCTACGAGCAGGCTCCAGGAATGTCTTGGTGCACTGTAGGTATGAGGGCACACCTGCTAGGCGGGGGCGTGAGGTCAGCCGGACAGTCGGACAGTCGGACATCTCCGACCCGAGAAGCTGCAGTGCCTGAAGCTGCCGGAGTAGGGGAGTTGAACAACGTGATTGGCCATGATTGCCTTCAATTGAACTTCCTCATCTAGCGAGGCAGTAGGCTAGTACACTCTGCTCCAACAAACTCGAGTGACACTGTGTGGTTCAGAATGTCCACTCCCACCAGCACATTAATGATCCTTCAAGAATTAACTATTACATAATTATTTGAAAACTACCGGTTGATTTCCGTACTGTTTCTAAAAAAATATCATTGTTCATTACTGTTACGGACAACAAGGCTTCTTCGTTTGAAAGAAATCCGGGTTCGATTCCCGGCCGAGTTGAGCATTTTAGCAGCGTCTGGATTCGAGGATTTAGTGTGGTTATCTTAATACAAACCTATCCAATTACACAGAACACACAGCACTCTAAACCACCACAGGAACACGTAATCGTGAACACATTCCTCCGCATAGGGCTAGCGTCATGAAGGGTATAGGGCCGTAAAACTGGGTCAAAATTCACATGCATATCACAAGTCGCGCCCGAGATCCCGCAAAGATGTGGGGAAAGAAATAACAATGACGAGTTAGGGACATTGGCGGCTTCAAGGTGGTTGATCTGAAGTCCGCTTTTTGCCCTCTTTTGTCATTAAATAACCTCATTGACATTAGAAAATTAAAAACAACAGAAATTAAGCTTGAATTGAACATGAGTAGTACTAAAATAGGAAAAGCACTGAAAATAGTTTACAATACGATTATAGAGGGAATGAAATGAAGGGTGATTGCAATAAGAAGAAGAAGAAGAAGAAGAATTGTACAGGAGGTACACCAACTGCGTACATTCAAACTGAGCGCCTTTTAGAAGGCCATCTGTTACATGAACAGTGACCTGTCCAGCTGAAGAGGTCTTGATCTTCAGATGTCTCTACTGTCGATTTATGTGCCCTCTCTGGTGGGAAGATAGACAATTAATCTTCAAGGAGATTTTTAGTTTCTAAGTTTAAAATGTTTGTAGTTTCTTTTCTGTGTGCTTAGGTTACTAGCACTGCTATTCCTTCCTTCTTCATGTAAATTTTCCACCAATCACAAATTTTGGATATTTATTAAATTAGCCTATAGAAACTGAGGGTGTGTACAGGGCTTCAGCCCAGAGAGTTCTGGAACCTTCCTCTCCGCTATAAAAGCTGGGACCTTCTGGGCCATGTTGTCTTTTCCATCACTCCAGTCAAGAGGTTTAGTGTGTGTTCGTAGCGGAGGCATGAGGCAAGCCCCGCCCGTCATCGGAAGGCAAACCAGTTCAAGGTAATGGCATACATCATTTCATCAAGTGATAGTCTCAGAAAGCTGACTTGAGGTGAAGGTTCTAAAATTTCTTCGTAATATAAATCTATCAACTTTTCAATGCAATTTTTCAAACAAGTCTAATGACTTTAAATTCCCTTTCAACTTGGTATTGGAGTGAATATTATTTTGTAAACTTTAAAATCCATCTCTTCCTTTTGGATTTTAATTCTTTCTCTCGATCTAGTCACCTCTGTAGTATAGGCTTAGTCTCTGTAACATCGAGCCATAAGCCCATATAGGGTTCTTAAGAACTGTCAAGTGTATTTCAAAGGAGTGCAAGTGTTGGTCTCCAAACATTTTGGTTTTCGGCCGATATATTAAATGTTTTCTTTTTTTCACTAAGGCCATGTAGCATGGGCACTAGCCTTCCCTATTTAAATGTAACTTAGCAGGCTGTCGAGTGAGTAAGACGGTGAAAACTATTTGTTTTGATGTCATGTAAAATTTAGATTGTGCCTTGGAGAGTTTTGATTGTAATAAGTCTGGAGATTACTCTCCTAGAGCAATGGTGCTCGTTTGAAAATTTGTACTTTGGAGCTTCAAGCTCACTCTGTAAATTATTGTATACCTGATTGTTTTGGGGTTTTCAAATTATTATTGTTAGTAGAGCTGACCAGCTCACCTTCGTCTATCCAACTATTATTTGGTGTTGTTCATCTAAATTTTAATTCAGAACAAAAGGAAAGAAATAAAATGTCAAATTTTAGAGTTTTGAATGATACTTTGATCATTTCTCTGCCCACCCATTCACGCCCGCACCTTCTTACACTTCTGTGCTCCACGGAATCTGCGTAGTAATAATCATAATAATAATAATAATAATAATAATAATAATAATAATAATAATAATAATAAATGTCGTTATCACCCTTTCCCGTATCCAGCTCCTGCCCGGTCGGGACATTTATGGCACTTCTCTACCTTCCCCTCTCCTTGCACACTTCCTCTTCCATCATTTTATCCCAGTCCAGGTTTCTTCTTCTTCTTGCACTCATCTTTATTGAATCGATCCACTTTGTTCTAGGTCTCCCTCTCGCTCTCTTCCCTCGAACATCTACATCATCTGTTTTTGGTATTCTTTCCTCCTCATCATCTTCACATGTCCAGACCCTCATAGTTTACTCCTTTCAATGTTCTCATTTAGATTTTGCATTCCAACCTCCTTTCTCACATCTTCGTCTGTCAATCCGTCCTGTCTTTCCTATCATACTTCTTGGGTATTTCATTTTGCTGGCTTGAATTTTACTCTCCTCCCTACTACTTGTTAATGTCCAGGTCTCGGCTGCATAAGTCAATATGGCTGCATTACAAATTTTATACATTATCTATTTACACTTCCCTGGTACTTCCTTATTCCAGACAAGGTTTCTTACAATCTGGTAGAATGCATTGCCCTGTTGCACCCTATTGCTAATCTCCTTGTTCAGCCTTGTATTCAGCATTGTTTCACACGCTAGTTATTTGAAACTGTCAACAATTTCAAGGCTTTGTCAATCAAATTATACAATTTTCAAATGTCAATAATACTATGACGGATAATTGATATATCCATCAAACTGACCTAGATATTTTCTGTTGAAAACCAGGGCTTACAACGTTAGTATGACGTTCGTAATGAACCACAGATAGCCTCTAAAATTAGAAATAACGAGCATAGCCTAGCATTGTTCATACGAGGGCTGTAAGAAGGTAAAGGGTGTATTCTGTCCGAAGGCAGGTCCGAACCTCCGCAGAGGTGTGCCTGAGCCGGAGATTACGTACGGTAGGGTGGCCAGTTCCTTTACGCTCCTCCATTCCCTGACCCCCCCCCCCCCATACCAACAGCGCGTGGCAACGCATCCAAATTTTGACCACACCCAATGTTGCTTAACTTCGGAGATGCTGTAAGAATACTAGTGGCAATATTGGTAGAAAGCAATATATAATGAAATAACAAGTACAATGTAGTCACCCGTAAAGTCTATTACCTCTTAACAGTCAATCAACGATGTCAATCTGATCTTGAGGAAAGGACGGCCAAACTGTGCGGTGCAAATCCACAGTCCCATTCCGACCCGCACGAACCGCCTTGAGCCATCGTGCAACCGTCCTATACGGTAATGCATTACATCACAGGCCTCACGCAATCCTCGATAACATTCTGATGACCGGGCGAGTTGGCCGTGCGCGTAGAGGCGCGCGGCTGTGAGCTTGCATCCGGGAGATAGTAGGTTCGAATCCCACTATCGGCAGCCCTGAAGATGGTTTTCCGTGGTTTCCCATTTTCACACCAGGCAAATGCTGGGGCTGTACCTTAATTAAGGCCACGGCCGCTTCCTTCCAACTCCTAGGCCTTTCCTATCCCATCGTCGCCATAAGACCTATCTGTGTCGGTGCGACGTAAAGCCCCTAGCAAAAAAAAAAAACATTCTGATGCATTTTTGCCACGGTCAACCTAGATTTTAATCCACGAACGCTGATCACCTTTTGAAAACTTCCTTTAGAGCGGTCAAATCAACACTCTTCACTTCAACGCCACACAGCAACAATACTCCCAACCGCATGTCCGATCTCCTGCGAGTGTCCGGACTACGTCACCACTACTTTCTTTACAGCCCTCGTACTTAGGCCTACTCGTGACTCCTCGCCTTTATCAAACACATTCAACATTTCTTGGTAAACTGTAGTTATCAGCCGATCTCGTTAGGTCTGTGATGTTTAGGGGTTTTTTACTGTTCGGCACATTTTTTAGAATTCCCTACTCTTTACCAATACCTCTGTTCCTTGAAGTATGCAACCTCTCCTGCATACTTACAGTAGAGTTTAGAGGGAGTCATCATCCCGGTACATTCCCCCTCAAAACGAACAGTAATCGCCACCAACATCGCCATTCCTGATTAAGAGATAAGAGCAAAGCAACCTACATGCCGAGTGAAGGCATGCGCTCGACCAGGCTTCGGAGGTTGGGGTCATATAAGAATAATAGTCGACGACATTATTTCCCTAGGAAGCTAACTAGGGTATGAGAAGTAGAGGAGTACCAAGAAGGTGATTATTTAGCTCAGTACGTGGTAATCTCAAAGAAGGAAACGTAGATTCAGCGGAGTCCACATTATTTGCGAGTGTAAGGAAACAAAGGAACCGCTTAGTTTATTCAACAACGAGGCTGGGCTGCGTAGCTCAGGCGGTAGAGCTCTAGCCTCCTGAGCTGAATTTGGCAGGTTTGATCCTGGTTCAGTCCGGTGGTATTTGAAGGTGCTCAAATACGTCAACCTCTCGTCGATAGAGTTATCGGCACCTGAAAGAACACCTGCGGGACAAAATTTTGGCACGTCGGTATCTCTGTAAACCGTGGAACGTAGAACCAATAACATTATTATTATTATTATTATTATTATTATTATTATTATTATTATTATTATTATTATTATTATTATTATTATTATTATTATTATTATTGGTCAACGAGGGGCTTGAGAGATAACGCAGAGAGACGTAAAAGTAGAAATAGCTTATATGTTTCAAAGTATAGTATAATAATAATAATAATAATAATAATAATAATAATAATAATAATAATAGTAATAGAGTCGTCATTATCTCCGGCTCCATGGCTAAAATGTTATAGTGCTGGCCTTTGGTCCAAGCGGCCTTAGGTTCGATTCTCAGCCGGGCCAGGCATTTTAACGCTCATTTGTTAATTCCGATGGCTAGGGTTTTGGGTGTGTGCGCCGTTTTCAGCATTAGAATTCATCATAGGTAGAGAGAGCCCTATTCTCACATACGAGCAGGTCGCTTATAGGCGTCAACTCGAAAGACCTGCACCAGGCTTCTCCGGAGACCAAACGCCATAATTATAATTAGCCCCCTCTCTGAAATAGTGGTCGAGTGCCGCCTTGCAGATCTTATGATCACGGATTCAAACGTCGGACTTTTGGAGCGCAGAAAGTATACTTTTCATATTTCTTTCTTTTTTGCATTATTTCTTTCTTTTCTTTCATTCATGATTTATTTCCTAATCCGTTTACATTCCAGGGTACGTTTTTCCCTCGGACTCAGCAAGTGATCCCACCTTTACCACCTCAAGGGCAGTGTCCTGGAGTGAGAGACATTGGGTCGGGGATACAACTGGTGAGGAGGACCAGTACCCCGCCCAGGAAGCCTCATCTGCTACACTGAACAGGGACCTTGAGGAGGGGACGGAAAGATTGTAATGGATAGACAAAGAAGAGGGAAAAAAGCGGCCGCGGTCTTAAGTACCATTCCGCCATTTGCCTGGAGGAAAAGTGAGAAACAACCACTTTGAGGATGGCTGAGGTGGTGGGAATAGAATCCCCCTCTATCAGTTGACCTCCCGAATCTGTGGACCCCGTTTCAGCCTCGTACCACTTTTAAAATTTCGTGGCAGAGGCGGAAATCGAACCCGGACCTCCGGGGGTGGCAGATAATCATGCAAACCACTACACCACAGAGGCGGGCCAATAATAATAATGTTATTGTTTCTACGTCCCACGAACTACTTTTGACGGTTTTCGGGGACGCCGAGGTGACGTAATTTTGCCCCCCAGGAGTTATTTAATGGCTATTAAATCTACCGGCATGAGGCTGACGAATTTGAGCACCTTCAAATACTACCGGACTCAGCTGGGATCGAACCTCCCTATTTGGAGTTAGAAGTCCAGCGCCTCAACCGTCTGAATCACTCAGCCCTGCATTCGACTCCATGTCATGCAATGTCACCATGTAGAAGATCTCTGATGCTACATCGATGTTCAAAATTAATTTTAAAACGCAGTAGGGAGAGAGTGTAACCCGGTGTTGGTGCGTAGCCTACACCTTTCGAATAATATCAAGAGATCTGCTCAAGGCTTAACGTTTCCATCTGACGGGCGAATCAACATAAGCACTCACTCAGTATGAACACAGCGAATAAGTAGGAAACTGAACCCAGGAATTTAACACGCAAACGCGTGATTATAATTTATATGCTATCACCTCTCTTACCCTCCTGGCCAACATTTCGATTGTGAAAATTTCCCCTACCAACCGGACTGGAACTGTCAAACCACGGTGTCATACCATAAAGACCTAGAACCTTATCTACCATGGCTAACATCGGACATCAGATTTATTTTTAACTTCTCTTCATCTCCTACTGCACTCCTTATTTGCCTGGTACCTTACGCCTTTTCGGTGACGACTGGACATTCTACGACATCGGATGATCGAACTGCTGAGATCCAACCAGTCTTTAGGCTGTATCTCCCATCGGAATCAGATCCTTCGATCTTTAACATACCGTAGTAGATACAATGTTACACTGCATCACTGAACACAATAATTTAGAATCATAGCAATATTTTCTCATGCTTCAATAATGCTAGCATTCACTATTTCTTCATAAGGTAATGGAAACAACTGCACATCACAGATCTGTAAAAATATTGTTTATGCACTTTTAAGATAAATATCTACTCTCATGGATTTCATTTGTGACCACTTTACATAGTAGTGAATGTTTTTTTTTCTTTTTTTTAAGCTGGTGCTTCAGTTTCATTGAAATGCATTCCGTGACTTGATTGAAGATTTATTTGTATGAAGACGGCGATTTCCTTCCAAAGTGAATGAGACTCTTTGAATCTGCTTAATATTGCCGCCACGCTATTTCTCTTGCGCTACGGTTTAAATTAATTCAGCGGAGGGTAAAGATTTTAAAGCGGTTCGCCAATTCTTAAATGACCACATTGAAGCATGTGCTGTTAGAAAGTTTGCAGTGGATGAAATACCTCTTCTCGCGTTGTAATGTCGAATTACTACAAATTGTTTCCTCGACCGTTTACACTTTAATTGCAACAATAACTCATTGACTTGTTCTCCAGGAATTCTTCTCTGTGTAGGGAGTAAATAGTGCCTTTTAAATTCTTATGTATCAATTGTTTTTTTGTATCTGTGGACCTTCGATTATCGAAAGCAAGCTTGTACTTTTATGTGATGTTAATGATAGGCACAGATTTGGTTTACCCTAGGGATCAGTCCTCAGCTTAGTTATAGAAGTGAATATGCTAGCTGTGAAGAATACGTATGATGTTTGCTGATGATATTGTGTTATGTAAACCAAGTAATGATATATTCGAAGAGAAGCTTATGTATGGAGAAAATCACTGGAAGGATGAGGCATGAGAATTAGTAGAGGTAAAGCAGAATATATGACCACTGCTATGAAATAGGGCCTTTGGATTGCGCTCCAAGAAGTTCAGTTGCCAGCGGTATCCAAATTTGAGTACCATGGGTCATCCCTAGAAGAGGATGTTGAGCCAGAGGATAAAATACAACACAAGATAGAAGGTGGCTGGTTCTACTGAAGAGAAATGAGCGGAGTACTCTGTGACAGGAAAGTAAACTGTAGGCTGAAACGGAAGGTGTACAAATCAGTAGTGCTTCCGGCTATGATGTACGGCGCGGAAGAAATAGGAAGGTACAGAAACGCAGCTGTTACGTTGGATGTACGGGGTCACCAGAGAGGATAAAATAAGAAATGAACACATTAGAGGGGCAGTAAAATTACGACGCCTAGCGAATAAGATTCAGGAAAGGTGACTGTGCGATGGTGTGGTCATTTGCAGCAACGGGAGGTAGAATATGCTGTGAAAAGTGCCCAAAACTCTTGGTGGAAAAAGAAAGCAAGGAAGACCAAAGTCGAAATGGAAGGACAAGATAACGGAAGACCTAAGAGAGAAAAGCTGGAACCGAGTTGAAGCTATGAACAGGAGAAGGTGGAGGAAGAAAATTAGGAAAGCTAACGCTGACCATGTGTGACACGGGATAAGGCTGAGATAAGGAAGGAGAGCGTTCAGTTCTACGTGTGGATATTAAACCACGGAGACTTATCATCCTATCATCTAGAAGTCCAGCACGGTAAATGCCACTTCAAGCTGGATTTAAAAGTTTGATTAAAGTGCTTGGTTTTTAAGTTACGAAAATGTTATAAGAGACTATGAAAAGCTTCAAAATCGGGATTACGTAAATAGTATTTTCCTGGTTGTAATAGTGATCACTAGAAAATGTCCTTTAATTTGACGGTATAACATTATTTTTCTAGACGTCCGAAGCCCAAATTTCAGTTCAGACTGTCACTGGCCTAATGAATTGGATCTAACACTGGGAAGGAATCGGCTTTAGACTCTGTGTTATCGATCATTTTAATATTCGTCTCGAAGAGGAGAAACAATAGAAACACAGCTTGATGGCCGGAACTGGGACTCGAACTGATGATTCTTCTAAACTATAGAGTATTTAAACCTCTAGAGCGGTCACGAGTTTATGGCAGACATTGTATTGAAACTGTGACAAAATAGGTGGGCGCCAGTTACTTGTGCAATGGTCACGTAAAGTGATCGTTTACGTTACGAGCGGGATACTTACGTCCCCAGAATTTCGAAACAGGTAACGTAAACCTATTAACTTAGTGGCTGTTGAGTACAATGTTTAATTTCATACTATGTTGAATTTACTAATTTTAAATTAAATATTTAATTACGAATAATTGTGTCATGTCGCCAGGCATACCATCGATGTGTGACTCATGCAGTGACATATTTGTTTTGTTTTGTTTTGTTTTGTTTTGTTTTGTTTTGTTTTGTTTTGTTTTGTTTTGTTTTGTTTTGTTTTGTTTTGTTTTGTTTTGTTTTGTTTTGTTTTGTTTTGTTTTGTTTTGTTTTGTTTTGTTTTGTTTTGTTTTGTTTTGTTTTGTTTTGTTTTGTTTTGTTTTGTTTTGTTTTGTTTTGTTTTGTTTTGTTTTGTTTTGTTTTGTTTTGTTTTGTTTTGTTTTGTTTTGTTTTGTTTTGTTTTGTTTTGTTTTGTTTTGTTTTGTTTTGTTTTGTTTTGTTTTGTTTTGTTTTGTTTTGTTTTGTTTTGTTTTGTTTTGTTTTGTTTTGTTTTGTTTTGTTTTGTTTTGTTTTGTTTTGTTTTGTTTTGTTTTGTTTTGTTTTGTTTTGTTTTGTTTTGTTTTGTTTTGTTTTGTTTTGTTTTGTTTTGTTTTGTTTTGTTTTGTTTTGTTATGAATGACAGGTGTAGACATTGAGTTATGCAGTGGTAAAGATGAAAATGTTATATGAAGCAGTTAACGGTCCACCACTAAGCTACCAGAGTCGTAAACACGGTCATCCGCTCCTGAACTAACGAAGCCAATACTATGTTATATACGATATGTATTTGTCAAAAATGGATTAACCTATACATTTGTCAACATGGTGATGGCAGCATTACTTGGGCTGGGAATGCACAGATGCCTTTTTTGTTGTAGATGGGTGTAGAACTAGAGTGCTGCAATCAGGCGGAGAACAAATTCGACAGTGGTAAGTGAGGTGTTCTCTGATTCATAATCTCTCTGAATATCCGTGTTTATATTCAATCAGTGACGATTTCTAATAAAACGGTCCGGAAATTAATTACAGTATGTTAAAGTGTAATTTTCCGCACATTTTTGAGTGCGGAAAGAAGGCAATTACGTCATACTACAAAATAAAAAATATATTCTTTGAGCGTTGTCCTGGATATTCCTGGAGTACGAAACCTTTCGTATTTCAGTAACTTCAGGCCGGATTTGAAACTTTTTCAATTTGTTCTTATTACTATTTTAGTGCCATGAATTTCACCTCGTGACTATTTCCTGGCAAAGTTAGAAGAGAGACTGTCAACTAATTAAATAATACTACAACTTTACAGAGATCATATAAAATTTGCGAGGTATTTGTAAGCCACATCCGTCTCTCGGCACAGGCTAGAGCAAAGTGTAGCTTCCACTGAAGTCTCAGTCTCATCCATGGCTGTGACAATATAGAAACTGCTGGGTTATGGGTGGTGCTGAGTAGTGAGGATGACCAGTGCGTCTGAGTTTTGTGAAAGATGTTGTTCATTGGGTTCGTCTTGCTGCAATAGCACTGTCTGGCCCAGTAAGGAAAACATTGGCAAACTATCTCAGTCCACATCGATGTGACGCCTGTTGGGTTCCTATCACCATGGAGTGAGCCATTATAGTCCATCTGAAGATGTGCTATATGAGAAGATAAATGAATTTGGAACTGTTCATCGTCCTCTGAAGTTTCAGCTATGTCCTATAGCACAGATCGCAACTGATCATGACGACGAATCCAAAATCGCTGAGTTCTGTAACATAATATCGGGACCGTCTGGGACGCAAAACCTCAGTAATGGTTGCCCTCAGAAGAGGGGTACGCCAAGGTTGTATTCTCTCGCCGCTCCTTTTTAATATGTATTCTGACATCATTTTTAAAGATGCTTTGCATGATGTTGAACTGGGGGTGAAAGTAAATGGTGTTTTGATCAATAATATTAGATATGCAGATGACACTCTGATTCTGTGCAACACTATAGAAGGCCTTCAAGAACTCCTGAACAGAATCCATGTCAGAGGTTTACAGTATGGTCTCAATATAAATGTAGAAAAAACTAAGTTAATGGTATTTAGCAGAAATAGTAATGCAAATGTCACCTTGTCATTAAACAACCGTAAAATTGAACAAGTCCACCAGTTCAAGTACCTCGGCAGCATAATAACAGAGAGAATGGATCCAGATAAAGAAATCAGATGCAGAATTGAGAACGCTGGAGCTGCATTTCGCAGGATGAGCTCTTTGTTCTGTAATAATCATCTAAATCTGAAGCTCAGACAGAGATTAATGAAGTGCTACATCTGGTCAGTACTGTTATATGGAGCAGAAACATGGACCTTAAAAGCCGCAAGTATCAATCGACTTGCCGCCTTTGAAATGTGGTTGCACAGAAGAATGCTTAGAATACCCTGGACAGATATGATAACAAATGATGAAGTCCTAAGGAGAGCTAGGACAAAGCAAGAACTAATAACAACTATAAAAGTTCGCAAAACAGCTTATCTAGGCCACATATTAAGAGGAAACAAATATGGCCTCATAAAACTCATTCTTCAAGGTAAAATAGATGGCAAACGGCGAGTTGGCAGACCAGAGATAACATGGTTACACAACATCAAGCAGTGGACCGGTATTGAGACAACTGAGAGACTCTTCCGACTAGCAGAAGACAGAAAAACTTTCTCCAGAGTAATCGCCGACGCCTGGGCAACCGGATATGGCACTTGAAGAAGAAGATCCATTTACTTTTATTTTGTCGGTCACATCTTGCCCATACATTGTCATTAACCGAAAACTCCTTTGATCCTGAGCGAATTCCACCATGCGAAACAACTTGTTTCTGTTGTTTATCATTAACCTTGTTTATTGTTGGGGAAGGTATGTGCAAAGCAAAGAGAAGGATAACGAAGGGCGTGAAAATGAAAGACTCCGTAGGCCTCGCAAACCTAATAGCGTCGGGGTCGGAGGAGAACCAGAGTTGGGCAAGGGAGGTTTGATAGGAAAGATGGAAGTAAAGAGCCTGATATAAGTGGGAGTAATGCTACGCTCAGCTAGGGGAGCCGTGACCACCAACTCACGCTCCCATGTTGAGAGTCCCTGGTCCTCTTTTGAGTAGCCTCTTATGACGAGCAGGAGATACAATGGATGTATTTTACTGCCCCGAGCTACAGAGAAATATTTGGAACATAATTTACTTATCTTCGTGAAAAGTCATTAAATTCCTGCTCCATTTCTGTATGAAATCAATGAGCTCTAGTATGTACAGACAAGGACCCATCGACTCTGGAATTAGACTATTCAATAAATTACCTAATAAAATGAAACAGATACGAAGCTATGTTTATTATACGACTGCTGTGAAGAAGCATCTGTTGTAAGACAATCTCTACACAGTAGATGAAAGTACGTCATCGAAATATATAAGTAAGTTTAAAAGTACGATATTAACCGTACGGGGTGAATCCGAAATCCATAGACGAACATTCGGAGGTTGTACAGCATACCTTATGAGTATCAGTATCATCATCATCATCATCATCATCTGTTTACCCTCCAGGTTCGGTTTTTCCCTCGGACTCAGCGAGGGATCCCACCTCTACCGCCTCAAGGGCAGCGTCCTGGAGCTTCAGACTCTTGGTCGGGGGATACAACTGGGGAGTATGACCAGGACCTCGCCCAGGCGGCCTCACCTGCTATGCTGAACAGGGGCCTTGCGGGGGATGGGGAAGATTGGAAGGGATAGACAAGGAAGAGGGAAGGAAGCGGCCGTGGCCTTAAGTTAGGTACCATCCCGGCATTTGCCTGGAGGAGAAGTGGGAAACCACGGAAAACCACTTCCAGGATGGCTGAGGTGGGAATCGAACCCACCTCTACTCAGTTGACCTCCCGAGGCTGAGTGGACCCCGTTCCAGCCCTCGTACCACTTTTCAAATTTCGTGGCAGAGCCGGGAATCGAACCCGGACCTCCGGGGGTGGCAGCTAATCACGCTAACCACTACACCACAGAGGCGGACAGTATCAGTATCAGTAATGTAATTTTGTTTGGTTTGTTGCCCCAATTTTCTTTGCTTCTGTATTGCACTCAAAATAATAATATTGTGATTGGTTTTATGTCCGCCCTACGTCTTAGTTATTGAGAAACGCCCGGGTGTCAGAATGTTGTGCCGCAGCCAACAACGCTGAGTTGTTACCTTTTAACCACCCTCTAAATGCATGCTACAGGGTTTTTCACTGTTGTGAATGTATTTTCACATAAACAAGGGTAACGAACCGAATAAATCATAATTACATTATTACTCTGTAATGAGCCAAAGGAGACCAGGGGTCCGTTGTACCAATATATTCAGAAGACATCACCGAACAACCTCCGAAAATTTGTTCGTAGAGTTTGGATTCACCCTGTATATTTGGATGTGTAGATATTTAAATAGTATCTGTACTTTCTGAAACAAGTATTTGTAATATCCGGTATTTGGAATTCCAGCATCATTGGGATCATGATGCAGTATATGATCTCGGACTGATAAATAAATAAATAAATAAATAAATATTCATCTGGCAATGAAAATGAAATGGCGTATGGCTTTTAGTGCCGGGAGAGTCCGAGGACAAGTTCGGCTCGCCAGGTGCAGGTCTTTTAATTTGACTCCCGTAGGTGACCTGCGCGTCGTGATGAGGAAAAATGATGAAGACGAAACATACACCCAGCCCCCGTGCCAGCGAAATTAAATAAGGATGGTTATAATTCCTGACCCTGCCTGGAATCGAACCCGGGACCCCCGGGACCAAAGACCAGCTCGCTAAGCATTTAGCCATAGAGCCAAACATCTGTCAATACCAGCAGTGGAAATCCCTACCGAACACGCGGTACACATTTCTGTCCTAGTACTTTTCCAAGATGTATTGGATTCGAACACAGTCACGGAAGATTTAAGAACCTTTGGTTAGATAAATGCTGTGATGATGCCCCAGGTGCACTATCCCTAATTCAAGGCGCGAAATATGTCATACTTAAGTACAACGATGCGTATATATTTAAGAAACCATACATATCTATTTTCGGACAAAATAGGTTTAATGCACATCGTCGCTGCAACGGCAAAACCTCGTAATCACTCTCCAATCCATTATTCTCCTTAATACTGGTCACGCTTCCAGCCACAAATGGATATGCAGTCCATCAGAACAATTTTCGTTGCGCTCGTCTTCCTATGCTGGCGGGTAAACGAATATGAACCTTAAATGCGTAAATACGTCATGTAAACATACATTCATACAGCGCGGTACGGAAATGTTCGATTTCCTTCACACATTGGCATACGAAAATGAACACAACGAAAATTGTTCTGATGGACTGCAATCAAAATGTGGCTGGGAGGCTCGATCAGGAAGGACATTGTGGGATACAGGTTTTGCCGGTGCAGCGACGATACATGTTAAAATTATATGTACAGTGTTCCCATCTTTCAGTGAGATAACATAGCCTACATGTCCGCCTCATTATAAGGGTTTTACTGGGACCTTGAAAATTTTCTCGTGGCCTACTGTCGATAGGTATGACATACCTGAAGAACTTGAATAACAAGCATGACACGACATTTTCTTGGCGTTATTGTTATCAGGGAGGATGTCCCTGAGTAACTGTAATAAGTGATATTTTTAACACGGACAATGTTGGAAAATGTTCTGAATTTCGAATTTAACGTTGTTGTACCAAAGTAGGGCCGCCTCTGTGGTGTAGTGGTTAGCGTGATTAGCTGCCACCCCCGGAGGCCCGGGTTCGATTCCCGGCTCTGCCACGAAATTTGAAAAGTGGTATGAGGGCTGGAACGGGGTCCACTCAGCCTCGGGAGGTCAACTGAGTAGAGGTGGGTTCGATTCCCACCTCAGCCATCCTGGAAGGGGTTTTCCGTGGTTTCCCACTTCTCCTCCAGGTGAATGCCGGGATGGTACCTAACTTAAGGCCGCGGCCGCTTCCTTCCCTCTTCCTTGCCTATCCCTTCCAATCTTCCCATACCTCCACAAGGCCCCTGTTCAGTATAGCAGGTGAGGCCGCCTGGGCGAGTAACTGGTCATTCTCCCCAGTTGTATCCCCGACCAAGAGTCTGAAGCTCCAGGACACTGCCCTCGAGGCGGTAGAGGTGGGATCCCTCGCTGTGTCCGAGGGAAAAACCGACCCTGGAGGGTAAACAGATGATGATGATGATGATGATGATGATGATGATGTACCAAAGTAAATTTCATCATCATCATCATCATCATCTGTTTACCCTCCAGGTTCGGCTTTTCCCTCGGACTCAGCGAGGGATCCCACCTCTACCGCCCCGAGGGCAGTGTCCTGGAGTTTCAGACTCTTGGTCGGGGGATACAACTGGGGAGAATGACCAGTACCTCACCCAGGCGGCCTCACCTGCTGTGCTGAACAGGAGCATTGTGGAGGGATGGGAAGATTGGAAGGGATAGGCAAGGAAGAGGGAAGGAAGCGGCCGTGGCCTTAAGTTAGGTACTGTACCATTACGTTACGATTGACGTCAGTTTACATGAATATACATGGGAAGAAAAATGGCGCAGATCAGCTTCAAGCGTTAAGAATGCACGGAATAATTTTTTGTGACAAGTTGACCGCAATTAGGAGGCAGTGCCTGGCGAGATGGAAAGGAAACTCTATGAGAAATGAACCATTATACGTAAAAAAAATTGAAAAACGGTCTATTATTATCTACTTTGGCAAGAAGAGTTTTCGTCGTAAACGGACTGTGAATTGCCATTACTTGACCAGAAGATTAGCTGACATAATCAATATAACCATAATAGGAGCCATACGAAGGAAGAATCCAGAAACAAACTACTGGAAAATACGTAAAAAACGGCAGGGAAACACGCATAATAGATTTCAAATACTGTACGGAAGAAGAGGTGTTGGAATACGGCATTCGTAAACAAGGCCTACACTGACTTAATAAACGGCCAAATTTTCATCAAATTATACGTATTGCCCATTGATATGATTTAAAGAACATTATTCAGACAACATTAAAAAAACCAAGGAAGAGCCAGTTTATGAAAATAAAATTGAATCTGAGCAGTATCTTTAGAGGAAAAGAAATATAAATACAGTTAGAGAAAGTACTTGGAAAAGCTTTATATACTGAAAATTAAGATGTATTCTATCAATTTAATATTGTCTTTTCGTTGCATGGAAATTGAACACGAAATGGAGCTAGCCTAAAGCGATGGAGGGAGGCTGACCAGATCATCGTAAGCTCAAGCCTGAAGACCTAGAGATCCAGCATGACGTGATCCAGTGCAAGGCTAGGCGTTCCGAGGTGCCGTGATGAGGAAGAAGAAAGCAGAGTCGGACATAACATGGCCAGAGATAAGTAACGTTCTAAGAAATTTAACTATAAAGTATTTCATTTGGTGTAATATAATTGTAGGAATGCTGAAGTGCCAAAGATATGACCTGTTTGTGCCATTGTGTGAATTCTAAGGCATATGCCGGAGAAAATAACCACAGATACGTATTATTTATGTGTAGTAATATACTGCCGTGCTCATAAGTTTGATATGAGGTTAATGTGAGCAGTATCGGGAAGAGAATTATGATGTTTTTGAACCTATATGCTTACGAGAACGTCATATATTAAACTAGGCAAGGCTAAGGTAGTGAAGTGCAATATAATAATAATAAACCTAGGCTACCCAATGACCAGATCGAATAACTAGGCCAATATCGTCCATATTTACGATGAGTTGAAATAAACAGTAGCAGCTTGCGGTGTTTTGAGTAGATATTTAGGTAAAAGGAATGTTTTACTGCGACGTGGTAGACATTACGTGGAAGCTGAGTAGAGATATTGTTGTATGCGGAGGAATCGCAGTAATTATAAGCATAAATGAAAATATGTTGTTGGAGATTTGAGATGTTGAATAGGTATTGTGTAAGTAAATGATTGAAGGAAATAGGTGCGAATTTATGCTTAGCTACAGTTATGTTGCGATTGTAGATGAGGCAAGCAGTGAAATTAAGGCCTAGATACGTGAATATATTAAGTGTAGCAGTGATATTAAATGGTCTATTGGTCGAACTTATTTGGAATATGGAGATAAATTGATCGTAATTTACATGTGTTTTGAAGTGCATATAGAATAGAGATATAGTCGCCTAGTAATATATTTGTCTCACATAATGAATATACAGCATTGGAGCACGCGTTAACCTGAGAATGGTAAAATTAGTAGGCAGTAGAAGGAGTAATTTTAATTGAAAATACACATAATAATTAATTGGTCGGTACGATTCTGACAGGTCATGACGGTTGAAGAACATGGCGATGGCACTCGTAAATGAAGATATTTAATTTTATTTTTGGCACACATTTTTAATATATATAAGGATGTTGGAATTTATATTTATGGTTAGGATTAATTTCTTTTAGATACTTAAAATGGCATTTTGAAGCCGTCATTGGAAAGAGTTACTTATCTCATGCCATAAACAAGTCAATACGCAAATTCCCAAACCAATTCCGAAGAGTAGTGCAAATAGACCTAAAGGAAAGAAAGACCACTCCCTCCTTTAATAAAGAGTAAATCCTAGTTGTCCCCATGATGAAATAAAATGATGAAGTGTGGTCACGCAACAAAATAATAATTGCCCAGATGAATTAAAGATACCTGCCCAATTTTAATTATGTCAATTCGTCAGTTTTAGTTGTCAAGAAAAATAATATGTGATTTTTTTTTAGTTTACTTTCCTCTATTACCAAAGATGATCATTATTTTGTTAATTATAATATTGGCATGCTAATAAATTAGTTTTAAGTTTATTCTAGCGTTTATTTTCAAAGGTAGAGATAGGAAGATTAGTTGTAAGGATACATTTAGGCTGATATTTCGGAGTCATGATATTTAAAGGCTTATATTAATTCTACGGTAGGATTTCGGAGTAAATGAGTAACATATTGAACTATACACCCTCTTCAACGGAACTTGCGAAGGTAAATAGTATTGTTGAATATATATAGATGTTTTTACCCTGAGATATTGACTTAATATGGACATGCAACCACCGCGTTTGATTGGTATATCCATCCCCGATTTCGCATAGTTAATTAGCAACATGTAAGTGGAAATATTGCACGGGCAACATCATATTAAATTAGTACTACAACTTGAGGTGAAGTATGAGGAAGTACAGCGCGATGGTGATACCTATATTTTTATCAGTCCAACCTGGACCTTGGTAAGAATTAGGACTACGAGGCCACCAAAGGTTGCATTAAATTTGTTGCCCATACATGGGGCAAAGTGTAGAGAAAAACACTGTTGCCGCAGGTTGCAGTACCATCCCGGCATTCGCCTGGAGGAGAAGTGGGAAACCACGGAAAACCGCTTCCAGGATGGCTGGGGTGGGAATCGAACCCACCTCTACTCAGTTGACCTCCCGAGGCTGAGTGGACCCCGTTCCAGCCCTCGTACCACTTTTCAAATTTCGTGGCAGAGCCGGGAATCGAACCCGGGCCTCCGGTGGTGGCAGCTAATCACACTAACCACTACACCACAGAGGTGGACCCAAAGTAAATTTAAAGATGAAAATTACATCATTAAAATGTAATTAAATGTTTGTAAGTATTAAATTATGTTGTTATGTTTTTTGCTAGCAAGAGTTTATTTATTTAAAAATCGCATATGTACAGTAAATTTCAGTCCCGATATCACTCTTTTTGGAAAACTTTTCAAAAAAATGATCAGAATGATTACAAAGTCAGACTCCTTGGCTGAATGATCAGTGTTGAGGCCTTCGATTCAGAGGGGTCCCGGGTTCGATTCCCGGCCGGTCCTGGAACTTTAATGGCGTTTGATTTATTCAGGTTTGGAGACTGGCTATCTGTGCCTGTCGCAGCACTTTCCTGTTTATATTCAGACAACACACTATGCTACCATTCACCATAGAAATACGTATTAGTGATTATATCCCTCCACATCCAGTTTGCGCCAGGAAGGGCATCCGGCTGTAAAATAGGACCAAATCCACGTGTGCTACCCCACAGGCGTGGGAAAAGATGTAGTAAAAGAAGAAGAAGAAGAAGAAGAAGAAGAAGAAGAAGAAGAAGATTCGAGTTATTACAACATATTTGATAAATAACTGGTGTAAAAACCAGACACAAATTCTAAACTTTAGAAGATGCAGGCAATTTTTTCCACTTTTCTCAAAACTAGTTGTAGTGGACATGTGCGCTGTCACTAATAACGCTTCAATTTTGATTTACACAGAGGTCCCATTGTGCACAGAAGTATATGCAATTTTGATCTAAATATTTGGAGATGGAGCATCAGCACTGGTGAATTTAACCGGAAACAGAAAGCGCTGGAGACGTCTCCTCTTCACCTGCACCCCGCGCGCTGACAGACCAGCTTGCTTGTGTTGTATGGTAACTGAGGCGGCTGGGAAATCTCATGGGGTCAAAGGCCACTTCCTACTTGGTCAGGCGAGATTCATTTGAAACTCAGTCCACGAGCCGCTAAAGACTTAGTCATCGCAGGCTGTTGACACACACATGCCATGACCTCTCGTTGTAATTGTCTTCAAGTTTCAGGCTATTCAGCTTTGGAGGAAATCTCATTCTAATTACAGCGTCATTGAAGTTTCTACCTACCTCCTGGGGATGCGACAGCTATGCTTTCCGACTTGTCCCTAGATGAGGAGAGCCTTACCTTACATAACTTTGTAGATATTTATTTATTTATTTATTTATTTATTTATTTATTTATTTATTTATTTATTTATTTATTTATTTATTTATTTATTTATTTATTTATTTATTATTTATTTATTTATTCTTGTTTTCGAATGGGTCTACTATGGACCACGTTAAGCATCATTCATTTACGGTTCTTCCTCTTTCGATCGGCCCAGTACTTCTTCATCCTTTTGGAGTGGGCTTCTTTACGTTATCAAACGGTGTGGCATGTAATGACGAAATGTCTTAACATGAGGAAAATTGCTTCCGGTTGGGCTCCACATCAACTCACCGAGTGGTATGCACTGGCTATCATCCACCTGGACAGATGCCGCAACGAAGAAGCATTTCTCCAGCGTATTGTCGCCATTGATGAGACGTGAGCACGAGCCTACGGGCCTGAATTAAAGCGGCAATCGAATCAATGGCATAACCCAGGTTCGACACGTCCACAGTGTGTTCGATAGGAATCCAGTCGGACGAAGATGATGCTGTTGTGGCATACGACTCCGAGGTTGTTATTCTTGCGCATGATGTGCCTGGAGCGACACCTGCGTCCGACTATGCAGCGCAAACACCCACGTTTATTGAGAGATGATCGTTCTATCCTGTTGGCATGTCACAAACAATACCAAGTTCTTATTGCAACGGTGGCATTGGAACGTCTTGGAACACCCTCCGTACTTACCAGACATGAGTCCTTGTGACTTCGACCTATTTCCAAAGTTGAAGGAACCCTTTTGAGGTCGCCGATTTCCTGACGTGGCATCTGTACTCCGCGCAGTAGGGCGCTCCGTGGCTGTCATCCACATAGAACGCCATGCCAGCGGTCCCCAACGACTTCCCGACATTGAGCAAAAAGTTTGCGGGTGACCACATTGAAGGAATGTAATGCAATCGTACTTGTTTCTTCATTAAATATTTCGTTCTATCAATATTGTCAATACTTTATTTATACCCTGATATGTTAGGACCTTCAACCACAGATATGGGCCCACATCCAATCCCCTTGGGATCTCCTTTTTTTCCTAAGGGAAAGGGTGACAATCACAAAGTGCATAATTCCAAACTCTTCATTCTACAGAAATAAACTGAATTATTTGTGCGAAGACAAGAAAATACATTTAATGGAATTCTTACTTTAGTGTAGAGAAGGCGAAATGATTCTGAGAAACAAAAAAATACAGTAGAAGTCCGATAGTTCGGCACGTTCGGGACCGGCCCGGTGCCGGATTACCGAAAATGCCGGACTATCGGGCGGTATCTCTTACTACGATATAGGTTAAAGCGTACAACGAAAACAGCTGTAACATGACGTTTTGCAGTAAAATATTGATCAGCAGAATCATTAGTTTAATAACACACTCCTCTCTTCAAACGTGTTGTTTTTATTGCCATTCCATAATAATGCCGGAGTTCATCGATGTTTTTATCTGTAAGTCTTCCTTTACCATTTAGAGTCTTTCCATCTACAACTTCTCTTTTCCTCCTGTCCGTTTCAATTTTTGAAGGCATGTTTTCATCCGTTTTTGAACGGCCCATACAGTATAGTTTTGAAATCTGTTTTTTTTTTATCATATGGTTGGCTTTCCAGTATTCAGTGTAGCACACAGCCTTCTAGACTGGATATTTCCAGAGATAGAGAGAGATATTTAAGTAAGTGAATGCATAACAACTGGACTGTATCAGATACATTTACACTATTAACTTTGAAATAAAAATACACTTCCAATAGTTTCGACAAATAATGCATCAAATTGTTCAAGAGAGATCATCATTAAGAGATAATAACATAAACAAATCCTCGAATGGTGCCGGCCCATCGGGCGTTCCGGACTGTTGGATGCCGAACTAATGGAATTCTACTGTATTCAACACTTGTCCTCTCACTGTAAACCGTTTTCCTTTTCTGTACATCACGTACAGTTTGCCGACGTTTCGAATACATTGCTGTATTCTTTGTCAAGGCGACTGAAATACCCCTACTCGGTCCGAGGTCATCAGTTTCCCAGGCATAGGGTTGCCATACGGTTCAGGATGAAATTCAGGACACCAACATCGATAATTTCCAAACATAGGCACCGACTCCACGGGAACACTTGCCCCCGTGCATATAGTGGTACGAGGACGCAAGCCTGTTTTTGCTCTCGTAAATATATTTGATGTATTCATCCTTGTCCCCGTGCTCAAGCCCAAAATTTGGCGCCTTTGGTTCCAACGAGTGTATTTGGGTAATTCCATGTGAACTATCCCATCCAAGACCAAGAGACACACTTGTTATATGATGTTAATGTTAAAAATCAAATAGAGAAACAATAAGAAATCATACTTTAAGTAAAATGCCTGCTTTACACACCACTAAACAATTATAAGATATTCAATATTATTTGCATGGATTTTTAAGCAACAGATGGGACATTCCCTTTCAAAAGCATTTGAGAAACTTTGTAAATAATTTGCTCTGATTTTTAAAATTCAGGACATTTAGGAACCTACCCTCTCTGGCTGACGCAAGGCCTCTGGTTGTCTCTTGAGAATTCTAGAAAGTACAGTATGTGTCACAGCCGGTAGTGGGACTTGTCCGCGCTGTCACGTAACTAGAGGTTCGACCCGAGTGTTTATGTTGAGGTCTGTATGTCTTAATCTATGTATGATAAGCATCCAATAATTGCTGATTTTATATCCTTCTTCTAAATTCATATTGTTCGGGTGTTTCTTGATTTCGATAGCCTCACGGATTTTCCTTTCCAGCTGACTCTTAAGAATGACTACTTGGGGTCGGAGCAGTTAACAAGGCCTAGAAAACACTACACTGACCATTCAGACCATAATGGTGGTGGTGATTATTGTTTTAAGGGGAAGTACAACTAGGCAACCATCCCATACTTACAATCTGATATACAAGTGACGAATTTTCAACTGGTGTATGTACGTTCACTCCTTCGCCCAAAAGCTGGTTGTATCCTCAACAGTTCCACCATCACCTGTCATAGATGGCCTAGGCATCACTGAAGAGGCGTAATAGGGAAGTGCGGAGTGAGGCAGTTTCTCGTTGCTTTCCTCATTGAGCCCAAAGTTCGTATTACATATCAGTCTGCCAAGGCCACTGAAAATAATGCCCGCACCAACCGACCCCATGAGTAACATTTCTACACCATCTATAATAGGGGCTGGTTGCGTAAGGAATGGTATTATTAGCGTCGCTCATACCTCAGTCTCTTTCAAATCGTGAAAACCAAGGATAAGACTGAGACAGATCAATGAAAGTAACGAAATTTCTTTAGCCAATAAGTCACAGTGCACTGTAAACACTAGGTCTTACCAGCAAAGGGTATTTCAACTGGTGAAATTATATACAATCAGGTTATTGTAACGTTTATGTCCGAATTGAAATCTCCGGGGTTTTTTTTATCGCAGTATCGTATCTGGCAATCATTTCATGTGGTTAAGTATAATTTTGTTTTGTCAGAAGATTTACTCTAACTACAGATCATGAAGTAACCTCCGCGAGAGACTTCCTACTCCCGCCACTCAAGGATATTTTTGCAGTTGCGGCTCATTGTAATGTTTACTTTTTAATAAATGTATTTGTGTTTTATTGCAATCGTTATCGCTCGCTATTTCTATCTCTTCTCTCTCTCTCTCTCTCTCTCTCTCTCTCTTCGCATCATTTATTGAGAACTCACAGCTACTTTTTCTCAACTCTTTCGCATCGTTAAGGAGTGAGAAAGAAATGAGAAGTATATATCAAAGACATGACAAGATTTATGGCATCTGTAGCAGGTTTAGTTACGTTTCTTTGGCTAGGCAATGTACCGCTCCTTTCTCCACCACATGGCTGCGCTATGTGGAGCAACTTGCCCGTATTTTGAATTGTCCTTTCATAGCCAGCAATCGTAGATACCATAGTATTCTGAATTTTAATTGTCTGTGGCAAAAGTAATAATAGCAATATTCAAAACAGTCGTTGAAATATACAGAGGACACTCCAAAATTATGCAGCACACCTATTTATAGAGTCAATTGTTTAAACGTTTTCACTGTTTCCTCATTTATGGGTTTTGACAATGACAATACATACCATTCGACTCTATACACATAGTACTGAACATAAAGTTTAGCTATTTAATGTTGTCAGATCAATGTTTATTCACAAACAAATTAATGGGGATTGTATTGGCCTAGGTAAAAATGAAATGTCGTATGGCTTTTAGTGCCGGGATATCCCAGGACGGGTTCTGCTCGCCAGGTGCAGGTCTTTTGATTTGACTCCCGTAGGTGACCTGCGCGTCCCGATGAGGATGAAATTATGATAAAGTCAACACATACACCCAGCCCCCGTGCCAAGGAAATTCACTAATGATGGTTAAAATTCCCGACCCTGCCGGGAATCGAACCCGGGACCCCTGTGCAAAGGCCAGCACGCTAACCATTTATCCATGGAGATTGGCCTAGGTGATTTCACAGAATATGAAAGGAACCATTAAGAGCCAATTAGACAAACTCCTGTCCTAACTGCTTCTTCAAAAACAAACGCGTAAATGTCAGAGAACATTTCTGGAATGGTGGCTAAACACCCAACCAGGGGTCCCGTAACCTTGACGCTGAGTCCCATGTACAAGAAGGGCGGCAAGATGGTGTGCAGCAACCACCGAGGAATCCTAAAACACAGTGTGGCCTAGAAGAGCTTTTGGAAGTTGCTTGCCAGGAGACTCGAGCACTTTGCGGAGAGGCAGCTGGAAGACTATCAGTGTGGGGTCCGGCGTAAGATACCGACAACAGACAACATAGTAACACTACGGCTCACCTGAACAGTGTTACGAGTACAAAGTGAACATCCACCAGCTCTGCGCTGACTACAGTGAAGCTTACGACTGCGTGGACAGGTCAAGGTCGTGGCAGGTGTAGGAAGAGATACAGGTAAAGACGAGCGTCACCAACCTCGCCCTGATGATTTTGTAGAGCAGGGCCTCTCAAACACCCAAAATCTCACGCGTGCAGAGCGAGGCGCAAGAGCTCCGTGCACTGTGCATCGCTGCCGCTCGGTATAGCTCGGATCAACGCTTCGTCTCTTGGCTACTCGGCTAAGCTCGGCTCTACTCGGCTCAACTCAGCCCGGATTTGGAGCGCTACGGCGCAAGTGGGGCAGAGGGAGACAGGCGGAGCGAGCGAGAGAGGCGTGAGGAAAGAGAGAGTAAGCGCTATTGCTCCAAATCGAGGAGTGGGGGGTCTGCACTCTGGTCAACCAAGCCAAGTCGTCTTTTGCACCGTGCACAGTGCATGCACCACGCGCATGCACCCTGAGAGGCCCTGTTGTAGAGTAACAGGGCCAATGTGAAGGTCCAGGGGTATCTCTACAACGCGTTTGAAGTGCACAGAGGGTTGAGACAAGGCGACGCATTGCCAACCACCCTGTTTAACCACTTTATGATTCAAACACGACGAAACCAAGGATGTACCATCTGCAACACAACCTCCCAGTACCTGGCCTTCGCGGACGATGTTGTCCTGCCTAAGAGAAGTACGAACTACCTGACGAAACCTCTGCCGCTTATGAACTAAGGATTACAATATCTGAGTATGCGAATGTACACATACGAAACCAATTACGTGATGAACAATCGACACAAAAGGAGATTGCACGGCGTGAGGGAATGTGCAGGTGACACGTAAGAGTGAGTAGCGCAGCTTAAGTACCTGGGACAACATGGTCAGTGAGGAGATAAATGCGAGAATGGTAGCTGCGAACAGGTGTTACTTCGCCTTCCAGAAGTTACTGAGGACTTCAGCGGTCTCCATAAGTTTGAAACTCATCGTGTACGGGTTATAATCCGTCCAGTGGTGCTGTATGCGTGCGAGACATGGACCCTTAAAGTGCCTGCTAACAACTGTTTACAGGTGTGGGAAAGAAAGACCTTGAGGATCTTCGGCGCGACTTACGATCGAGGGATTGGTGAACCAGAACCAGTGAAGACGTATACGCCCTGTACGGTGACTTCGGGATTGTCGCTGAGACCAAGAAAGGGAAATAGCGTACCTGAGACACATTATAAGGTTGAGCTAGGACGCTGCAACAAAATGATCCTCGACCAACGTCCTCACAACCAACGAAGACGGAGGAGACCATGAACAAGGTTCCTGAAGGTCTCAAGAGAACTGGAGTGCTAGGGTTCCGCGGCTGGAGAAGGAAAGCTCTCGGCCGAAATAAGGGTATGGTTCCTATTCGAGAGGCCAGGACACATCATTGGCTGTAGAGCTAGAAGTGTTGTTGCTGTTGTAGCAGTAGTAACGAACTATGTGAGAATTTGAGCGATAGTGGCCGTTTACGTTTTATTTTCCCACTACAAGCTTAACATTGTACTAATTCATGTTGGAATATGGCGACAATGGACTAGAAGACGGCTACGAATGAGAAGGTAGAGTGTGTACATTCCCGGTATTTGACTGGTGTCAAAGTACAAAACAGTGGAACCACGGACAGGCATTTCCAGTACTGCTGACGGTGGAGTATGAAACCCCCATCTCTGACATTCAAGCCTACAACTATGCTGACCGTACCACGCAGTGAACTTGCTCGACGCAACTATGAACGAGACGTCGTGCAATTTACGAAGTTTACGGTTCAGTATAAAAGTGGTTAATATTTCAGTCCCGAAGATAATAAGCAGGCTTGTCGTTTTTCGTGACTGTTCGTATCCCGATGATGATGATGATACTAAGAAGAAGAGGAGAGTTGGCAAATTTAAACATTTGGGCGAATGAATCCAACCAAATGGAAGCGAATAGAACAAGAGTTAGGAAAATGAAATTAGCATATCGCGGGTAAAGAACAATACCGCGTATCCGACAATGCTCTTCCTATGAATTATTTTCTTCGAGACTTATTACTCCTCCCTGTCACATATTTATATGCAGTCCATCAGAATTATGGTCGTTGTATTCCTTTTCCTATGCTGATGTGTAAAGAAAAATGTACCTTAAATATATTCTACTGTAGGTGTGCATAAATACGTCATACAAACATACATTCCTACAGTTCGGTGCGATAAGGTTCATTTTTCTTTACACATATGCACATAAAAATGAACACAACGACAATTGTTCTGATAGACTGGAAAACCATAAGTGGCTGGGAGGCGTGACGAGTCAAGGAGAATAAAGGATTGTGGGGTACGAAGTTTCGCTCGCGCAGCGACGATATCCTTGATCATTCAATGGTCGCGATAAAAACCGGAAGCCACCTAGATAAGTAGCCAGTGAAGACATTTTTCAACCCTTCCACCCCTAATATTATTTATTTATTTATTTATTTATTTATTTATTTATTTATTTATTTATTTATTTATTTATTTATGTCCTGCTTTGATTTGTGGCCAAGTTAGGGCTCATGACCCTCTCTTGCACTGAATCAAATAATTATGAATGTGAACTTCAGAAAATATGATAAATATACAGTATATACTTGTACTGTGTGTTGCTTTACTCGCACCGACACAGATGGGTCTTATGTCGACGATGGGACAGGAAAGGCCTAGGAGTGGGAAGAAAACAGCCGTGGTCTGAATATTAAGGTAGAGTCCCAGCATTTTCCTGGTGGAAATTGGGAAACCACGGAAAACTATATTCAGGGCTGCCGACAGTGGGTTCGAACCCACTATCTCCAGAATGCAAGCTCACAGCTGTGTACCTCTAATACCACGGCTAACTCGTCCACTGGTAAATAATCGAAAATCCTAACCATATTCATAATTTCATCCACACTGACATTCACACAAGCTGGTTATATATTAATAGATAATGTCGGCAAAGCCGCTTAAAGGAGGCTAAAGAGGTGCATTCCTAATGCTAATTGGAAGGAAATTCCACAGACTAGCACCAGACACTTGAAAGAAGCAGTTATATGTTGTTGAATGATGCTTAGGCATTGCTAGTGTATATACTGTAGAAGAGGATAGTGTGTTACGTTCATGAGAGGAGGAGAGTGATTACACTTTGGTGATATGTACTGGGGTTTTGATTCATTTAACAATCGAAGTATTAGTGTTACTCAAAGAAATACAGTAAGACCTGTCCTCAACGGTAACGCAAGGAACTGGAAACTTTTCCGATGTAACCAGGATTCCGGTTCATAAAGGTAGTTAAAACTTAACATAAAAACCATAAGCGCATAAATCCGCTTGATAATCGAACAATATTTTCGTATGTTTTTGTGTGGTAGTAAATACAATAATGACTAATCACACACTTATACACACTAGTTCACCAGCTCTAACACAAATCTGTTCTTGCATGGAACCTCCTTATAGTGCACAGTAGTACATGTAGGGCCTATACACTTATTTAATACACGTTGCATTATTTATAGAAATAACACCAATAGTAATAATAATAATGTTATTTGTTTTACGTCCCACTAACTACTTTTTAAGGTCTTCGGAGACGCCGAGGTGCCGGAATTTAGTCCCGCAGGAGTTCTTGTACGTGCCAGTATATATACCGACACGGTACTGTCGTATTTGAGCACCTTCAAATACCACCGGACTGAGCCAGGATCGAACCTGCCAAGTTGGGGGTTAGAAGGCCAGCGCCTTAACCGTCTGAGCCACTCAGCCCGGCAAACAAACACCAATAGTAATACTGGTGTAGTTTACTCTCATTTACTTCTTCCAGTAACCCAGAATTGTACGGTGGATACAACTATCCCTAGCAGCACGATTTTCAATTAAGATACGAACATGACAAATAACGTCGAACGATTCCGCGACATTTTTCGTAAGCGAAATATAGCCTACTGAATGTTCTTTATGGCTGATGCGATACGTCGGTAGGACTACACGTTGCACAAACCATTTTCTTCATCTTCGTTCTCATCTTCATCGCCATCAATTTCTGTTCCTTTCCTTGGAGGTGATAGGTGGCGAACTCTTTGATGCTTACTAACGCCGCCTCTGTCTCAAGTTCTAGATTAATGGTCTTGTCATCTTCTGCACTGAAATTTCCATAATTCGTCGCTCCTATGCCAAAATCAGGAATGTAGCATTGCTCTTCCTATCCATTATTTCCCTTAAGATTGGTCACGCCTCCCAGCCACATATTGATATGCAATCCCTCAGAACAATAATTTTCGTCGAGTTTTTCTTCAAATGCGCATGTTTAAAGGAAAATGAACCTTAAATACTTCATACTCTAAGAGCGTCTGTATATGTCATGCAAACATACATTCCTATAGTACGGTGCAATAAGGTTCATTTACCTGTACACATTAGCATAGGAAAATTAACTCAACGAAATTTGATCTGGTGGACTGCATATCAATATGTGGCTGGGAGGCGTGACCAGTCTTAAGTGAAATAATGGACAGGAAGAGCATTGTTACATTCGAGGTTTTGCCATAGGAGCGACGAATGACCCTGGTCGAGAGTTTGTTGTAGCATGTACTGAAAAGGGTTTTACGTATTTTTTCCGTTATAGTCGCAATATATCCTTCCGTTTCTGTGCCAGCTAGGTTCCGCTAAATACAGGTAAACTTCCACAAGAAATGCATTTCGTAACTAATCCATATTGTCACCCTCGACAAGGTAGAAGTTCTTAATAATTGAGTAACTCCACCTTTACAATACCGTGTAATATTATCCCTTTCATTTTATTTTAAAAAGAGATGTGTTTCGTCTCTTTCTTATGAGATACCGTCAGCCTAAAAGTAAATTATAATAAGAAACGCATGATATTCTTGGTAACGCTAAAACAATGACTTATCCTTAAATTGTTTTAGAGTTCGACCTGCTCGTGTGCGGTCCTGTGTGGGACTGCTGCTTGCTGTGGATTGTAAACTTATATTAATATTAAAACATAATTCCCTAGACCAGGAAAATTTTCCGATATGGACAGTTTTCCAATTTATAAAAGTTCCGCTAAAGACGGGTTTTACTGTATGAGCGAAATGACAGTCTATAGATTTATTTTATCACATGATATTTACTTCTTCTTTTTTATCTGTTTACCCTCCAGGGTTGGTTTTTCCCTCGGACTCAGCGAGGGATCCCACCTCTACCACCTCAAGGGCAGTGTCCTGGAGCGTGAGACATCGGGTCGGGTGATATAACTAGGGAGAATGACCAGTACCTCGCCCAGGCGGCCTCACCTGCTATGCTGAACAGGGGCCTTGCGGGGGGATGGGAAGATTGGAAGGGTTAGACAAGGAAGAGGGAAGGAAACATCCGTGGCCTTGAGTTAGGTACCATCCCGGCATTTGCCTGGAGGAGAAGTGAGAGACCACTGAAAACCACTTCCAGGATGGCTGAGGTGGGAATCGAAGCCACCTCTACTCAGTTGACCTCCCGAGGCTGAATGGACCCCGTTCCAGCCCTCGTACCATTCTTCCAAATTTCGTGGCAGAGTCGGGAATCGAACCCGGGCCTCCGGAGGTGGCAGCTAATCACATTAACCACTACACTACAGAGGCGACCATTATATTTACATAAAAGTTATTCATTCCATGAAGTTTGGAGTATTATGGCAGTAATAATCGAATGCCATTAGACACGAGACCTAGAGTTGTACGTGAACCACTAAAACACTAATTCACCTCTCTTGCATTGACGGGGATTCGTGCCAGAATCACCTTCATGTGAGTTTTGTCATAAATTAACTCATTTATCACATACACGGTACCGCACTATCGTCATTCTCATTCTTCGTCATGTCTGGATACTATTATGTTGAAAGAGCGTGTTCTTCGTAACGTTACATTGTATTTCCTATGAAATTATTTCTAAATAACGCCTGTGTAATCTTAGCTTCGAAATGAAGAGTTAAAAACCATTCAGCAGCTAAACACGCATTACAAAATCAGCGAGGTAACAGTTTAACTGTCTTTTTGTTCTATTTCGTTTATACCTCCCAGTTATTTATTTCCCGCGTTGTATGTGGTGCAACATCTTCCGAAAGATTTACGATTACACTGATGAAGAAAGTCAAAACAAAAGGACAAACAAGCACAAAAAAGATATAAATAATAAGTTTTGAAGTTTAAAAAGAATGGAGATGCGAAGACGAATTGTATTGCGCACAGAGGGGTGTCCTAACGGCAAGAATAGGAACTAATAAAGCGATTAGACACAGCCACGCGGTGAAATGTGTGAAGTAAGGTAACAGAAGAACATCACCAGAGAAACAGTAGACAATCATTAATAACTTGGCGAGCATTGGACCATCACACAGTAGCCGAGTCGCCTGTCGTCCACTTTTGTACCCACAGGGCCATGCATACCTTAATGGAATACAACAAAAAATAAACATATAAAACTACTCTCTCTCTCTCTCTCTCCTTTTTTATCTTCCAGAAGAAGGTAGCCCTCAGGTGTCACACAAAGTAATTTCTTTGAGAGATGCTTCCATCTTGAAATTCTTTTACACAGAAAATAAAACAGGTGTTAAGAATGAAGACAAAAATGAGAAAGCACTTTATGTCTCAGGTGATATTTAATGTGAAATGTCTAATGTAGGCAAATAAATTACGCTCTTTCGGTAAATGCTACATTTAGCACGAATACGGAACTTGACCTTATAAATTCCGGATACTAGAAATAACTGTACATTAAAATTGTTGTTGTTGTTTCTTTATTTCATGGCGAAGGACAGCTGACTTATTAGTTCCGTATGCTTGACACATTTCTCACGAATGTTGAACATGACCTCAGATATTCCGGGCGTTTGATATAACTGTATGTTATAATTGCTAATAATATTAATAATAAAAAGAACGAGCGAGTTGACCGTGCGGTTAGGGTCGCGCAGCTGTGAGTTTGAATTATTATTATTATTATTATTATTATTATTATTATTATTATTATTATTATTATTATTATTATTATTATTCCGAGTGCTCCGTGGAAGAGCAGAGGTGAAAGAAGGTGCGGGCTGGAATGGGTCTAAGTACAAAGCGGAAGATTAATTAAAATTTAAATAAAGGTTATATTTTCAATAAACAACAAGATTTAACAAATTTTCACTAGGTGAAATAACAATGAAAATCAGGTACAATTATAAATTTACAAACGAAAGCACAAGTTAAGGGGTCTTTACAAATTCTGGCTTCGAGCCTCAGTTACACAATCCTTGAGCTATTAGCCCAACATTAACAAGGTACACACATATAAAGGGCAGAAAACCCCTTCATTTAAGGATCACTTGCTCCCAACTTTTAACCTCAAGCCTCCCAGAGGCAATTTTCGAACACAAGAAAGAGCTGACCCGCTCTCAATTTTTCAAGCCTATTAAAAGGCAATACCAGACTTTACACGTAATTGCCATCGAGGCACAACTTACATTAAATGAAACGGGGGTATCTCGTACCCAATCTACTGGGCCTCAGTGGAAAAGAACAGAGTAATTAAATGGCCTAACATACCAAGGTGAATGGAGGCGTTGCTTGCACTCCTACATGAATACTAGTTAAAACCTAAGGGGCACTAGGCCGATTAAACAGGGGCTATTCTCACACTAGGGAGGTGACTCGTATAAGAAAATTTTAATACATTAAGAGTAGAAAATCGGTTAGGAAAACGTAGTCACTTCAAGTCAAAATGAAGGGGAGCTCGAGAGGGTAAGGCACTCTCTATCCCCGATTTACAGTTACATAATAAGAAACTTTTACATAAGCCGGCACTAAGTTACATTTTTCGAAAGGTAGGTTACATTGGAGAGGTTTCGGACCTTCCCCGAGGGCTAAACTGCTGAGCTAGCAAGAATTAAAGATGTTAAAAAGCCATTGCCTTGTAGAAGATCTGTTGGCGGATGAAAGAGGCGCTTCCCGCCTCCTACTGTACTTCCATACACTAAGCTAGATGTACGAGTGGCCGAGAGCCAGGAAAATCAGCAGTTTTTATACTGTCGGGGAAGATTCGAGACCTTTCATGAATGATTAAGACACACCCACAGTCGTTTATTGGGTAGCTTACAGTTACACCTCAACAATGGGGCAGAAAGACGCCATTGGCTAAAAATTAATAACAGAAATTTACGATTGGCTAATTTCAAAACTGGCGGAAAGAAAGATTAATATTGCCAACCCACAAATGAAGGAACAACATTTAGTAAAGAACAAACTTATGAATACAAAATATCTTCAAGAAAAGTTCCTTCACTTCGCACCAGGGTGCATGATCATAGTTTTTGGTAGAGACATCTGTGAGAGAATGTCCACACTTGTTGATAATTAGTAAACAAAAACAATTCGAAATTAACTCAGTGACATCTTCTGGTAAACGGTTGAATTAATTGTTTTAAAGTTCAGAGTTTCAGCTGTAAAAGAGTACTTTCAGGCGGAAAATTCAAATGTGCGGCGTATAGGTGTACCAACCGGTACAATTATTATTATTATTATTATTATTATTATTATTATTATTATTATTAACAAACACATTGCAATTGGGGAATGTCCCACTGGCATTGATCATTTACAGTAGTGTGATAATAGAGTAAAAATAAAACATAATTACCCAACAACAACAACAATAACAACAACAAGAGTACAACAAGCAATTCCATGGAAAGAAAATATTTAAATACTACTAGTTTAACATTCTAAATCCCGCATCATCATATACAAATTCACACGCAACTTAAGTATTTTCAGTGCTTAACACTACGGCTTTTAATCCTATGGGTTGAGCTTACTACTAGCTTAACATTTCTCTCTTTCTTAATCTGTTTACCATCCAGGGTTGGTTTTTCCCTCGGACTCAGCGAGGGATTCTACCTCTACAGCATCAAGGGCAGTGTCCTGGATCGTGAGACATTGGGTCGGGGGATACAACTGGGGAGGATGACCAGTACCTCGCCCAGGCTGCCTCACCTGCTATGCTGAACAGGGGCCTTCGTGGGGGATGGGAAGATTGGAAGGGATAGACAAGGAACAGGGAAGGAAGCGGCCGTGGCCTTATGTTAGGTAGCATTTGCCTGGAGGAGAAGTGGGAAACAACGGGAAACCACTTCCAGGATGGCTCAGGTTGAAGTCGAACCCACCTCTACTCAGTTGACCTCCCGAGGCTGACCCCGTTCTAGCCCTCGTACCACTTTTCAAATTTCGTGGCAGAGCCGGGAATCGTGCCCGGGCCTCCGGGGGGTGGCAGCTAATCATACTAACCACTCCACCACAGAGGCGGACACCTGCTTATCAGTGATAATAAAGTAAAGTTAAAACATAATTGCGCAACAACATCTACTACAACAACAACAAAAAGAGTTAATGAGCAATTCCATGGAAATAAAATATTACAAGAAATACTAAGTTACTAGTTTAACATTATAAATCCAGCATCATAATATACAAATTCACACACCGTCGGTGGTCCTGAAGATGGTTTCCCGTGGTTTCCCATTTTCACATCAAGAAAATGCTGGGGCTGTGTCTTTTATAAAGCCATGGCCGCTAACTTTCCAATCCTAGCCCTCTCTCATCCTTGCGTCACCGAAAACATTTGATGTGTTAGTGCCACGCTGAAACACTAGGGAAGAAACGAAACAATAATAATATCGATAGCATACACTATAATCACCCTTGTGGTCTTGGGAGACACAAAGGTGCCGGAATATTGCCCCATAAGAGTACTTTTATGAATGGCAAATCTCCTGATCTAAGGCCGGCGTATTTGTGCATTTTCGTCTACTGTACTGCCCCACCAAACTGAGCCGGATTCGAACTCATCGACTTGTGCCCGGAAGGCTTCTACAGTCTGAGTCATTCACACTGACAGTTGTTGTTGTCGACGGCGTAATTTTTCTGGTGTTGTATCCTTCTCTCATGACGAGGGACAACCAGCTAATCAGCCCCGCATATTTGGCACTTTTGGCACGAATATGGAAATTGGTCTCAGAACTTCCGGGTAATACTGCTGCTGTTGCTGTTGTTGTTGTTGTTGCCGTTGCTTTTCTTGATTTGATGACGAAAAACACCGTTGTTTTTTTTTTTTTTTTTTTTTTTTTTTGCTAGGGGCTTTACGTCGCACCGACACAGCTAGGTCTTATGGCGACGATGGGACAGGGAAGGGCTAGGAATTGGAATTGTAAGGAAGCGGCCGTGGCCTTAATTAAGGTACAGCCCCAGCATTTGCCTGGTGTGAAAATGGGAAACCACGGAAAACCATTTTCAGGGCAGCCGATAGTGGGATTCGAACCTACTATCTCCCGGATGCAAGCTCACAGCCGCGCGCCTCTACGCGCACGGCCAACTCGCCCGGTAAAAAAAAAAAGAAACACCGTTGTTATCAGCCCTCTGGAATTCCTATTACCTTCATTAAATTGTACGTCCCACTGAATTAACTGGGGCTAAAATTAAGTTATCTGTTTGGAGTTAGAGAAGGCATGATTGGCTGAGTGGAAATGTCACTCGCTTCTCATCAAGGTGTCAGTGGTTTGAATTCCGGCCAATGCATGTCGGGATTTTGAAAATGTCGTTTCCTTGTGTTTAGTATTTCACGTAAAAATCAAAATCCGGCGATATAATCACCATATCAAGAGTACTCTGAAAATACTTACGGCACCTCGCGTTGGTGTAGAAAACCCTCAAGAGGTGCCATTGTCATTAGACACCATTTATAGGAATACAGAAGAACCGTCCAGTTCTTCACCTTCATTGCTTAATTCAGAGAACCAAACTTCGCATCCCGGAGGTTTCGAGAAGGCATTCCTCTGTAGTTACCCACATTTTTTCTAGAAATTATTGTGGCAGTAGAAATTCCAGGCACATATCTCAAACCCCATGCTAATTAATTATATTTCCTTCAACTACCCTAGATCATACAACAATACAGGTTAGTATATAGCTTCAACACAAACAATGAACATAGTAGCATTATGATGAACATAGGTTTCTCATTCTTTTGCACCGAAGATAGTAGGCTCGAATTCCGCACAGTTCTTTACTACTTACGAATTCATAAATACAAGAAAACTCACAAAATATTTATTTAAAAATTGCTCACCTCCCATTAGACCAAGATTCCGACAGTCGAGTGTGCAACAGTGACACGTTAAATATTATTATTATTATCATTATTATTATTATTATTATTATTATTATTATTATTATTATTATTATTATTATTATTATTATTATTATTATTATTATTATTATTCAAAAATTGGCCTTGTTTTGAGTTTTGTAGTGATTCTGTGTAAAAAGATTTTTTTGAAAGTGATTTATATCAAAACTTTTCCAGTCGATCTGCGTATTTTCCCATAGAATAATGGCTTTACATAGCAACAAACAACAATATTTGTGTTCCGAGGTATCTGTGGAACAGCAGAGGTGAAAGAAGGTGCGGGGGTGAACGGGCCTCAAAATACGAAATTAACGTTAAGATAAAATTTAACAAGGTTATATTTTCTTTTCAAAATCAAGAAATAACAAGCATGGCAGGTACAGAGTAGCAAGGCAACAAAGTACAATTACAGTATTTACAGGATTTGGGCTTCGAGCCCCGAACTCACAATTCTTGAGCAATTAGCCCAGTTTTACCCCAAAACAAGTTTCAACAGAGGGGCAGAAAACCCCATTCATGCCCAGGAGCACTTGCTCCAAATTACACAGTAAAGCCTCCTTGAGGCGCGCAGAAAACAAAATTTTCAAGAAGGAGCAACTCGCTCTCAAAATTTAAGCCTGTCAAAGGCCACACCAAATTCCACCTTCAAGCTGTCCTCTAAGGACATAAACACAGGGGTAAAATACCCAACCTACTGAGGCCTATTAAGTGAGAAAAGGTTAATTACATGGCCTCTAAAATACCAATTTGAGAGGAGGCGATCTGCACTCCTAATACATTTTGTTTAAAACCTAATCTGGCTCTAGGCCGCTAATGCAAGGGCTAATCCCATACTAAAGAGGTGACTTATAGAAGGAAACAATTTACATTACGTTAAGGAAGAAAAAGTTGTCAAAATAAGTTCACCTCAATGCAATATGAGTGGGAGCTCGAGAGGGTTAAGCACTCTCTATCCCAATATGTAGTTAAAACAGAAAAAATTGACACCGAGTGTCTTTACATTTTTAAAGGAAAGTTACATGGAAAAGGCTTCGGACCTGCCCCGAGAGTTAAACTGCTGAGCTAGCAAGAAAAGAAGTTATTAAAAGGCCATTACCTTGTGAATGAACTGCTGCCCGAAGAAAGAGGCTCTTCCCGCCCCCTGCTACGTACTTTACACACTGAAAGATGTTACTGAAGTGGCCCGGAGACCCGAAAATCAGCAGTTTATATACTCTCGCGGAAAGTTCGAGGCGTTTCAGGAATGAGAACACCCTCCCACAAAAACTTTATTGGCTAGGGTTAAGCAATATATCCCCTTTGGAGAAGATACACCTGATTGGTCATAAATTAATTAAAGAAATTCGGGATTGGCTAAATTCAAAACAAGGGGAAAGAAAGGGTTATACAGCCAACTTAAACAATAACAGAAAGAAATTTAACAAGGAACAAACTTTTGAAATAAAAATTTCTCCGAAAAACAGTTCTTTCACTTCGCACTAGGGTGCACCATTGTAGTTCTTCAGTAGTGTCCTCTAGAAGAGAAAGTTCACACTTCTTACTACAGGTAAAACAAAAATACATCGAAAACGACCCAGTTCAGAAACTTCAAAATTTCCAAGTAGTGACATCTTCTGAGAAACTTGAAAATTAACACCTTAGATAAAGTTCAGACTTCCTCCAGTAGGGGAGTTTCAACAGGCGCAAAGTTTGAATTAACGACGTGGAGGTTTACCACCCGGTACAATTTGTATTAATGTTTACTATTAAAGCATGTAATTATTATTGAGTTCATTTAAACAACAACAACAATAATAATAATAATAATAATAATAATAATAATAATAATAATAATAACGATAATAATAATAATAATAATCGTAATCATAATAGCATAGCTTTCCATTCCTTAATTTCACACTAACAGATCACTCGGTGAAGCTTTCGAAATGACATTACAAAAAGGATACTTCATGGAGCTTTCGGATTTCGAATCTAAATTACTCACAAGATGATTAATGAGTTGTGCATTTATATCTTTCTTCATATCAAACCAGCCTTGTTCCTGTTTAGACGACCATGAAATTATGCAAGGTGAATTAAGAATGGAAGAATGTAACATATAATTGCAATAACAACCCCAGACACAAATTGGTTCTTTCAAATGCGATGAAAGATATTTTAATTTTTTAGTGCTTACGTATTATTATTATTATTATTATTATTATTATTATTATTATTATTATTATTATTATTATTATTATTATTATTATTATTATTATTATTATTATTATTTGATAGAGTGTCTTTGTTTGATAGAGTGTCTTTGTGTAACGTATAATGCCAGTGATGAGCGAATGAGCAAATGTTGCAGAGATAGCTGTAGTAGCGGGAAAATAGCGCTGTGCTTGGCTCGACGAATGTAATAGGAAGGCGTGGCATGTAACAGCGAGGACGTCAGACAGTTTTCTTATTGTAATTAATTGGCCTTTGTTGGAACAACATTTGGTCATCCTCCATGTACAAGGAACACTCACAGCACACATAAAAAGATATTAATTGTCAGTGCAAAGTACATATAAGAAATGAAAACCAGATCGTCCACATTCTTCAAGTACATAACACTACACTGAATTCATCTCTCTTCTGGGAGAAGAGGAGGAGACGTCAGACTTCGTATGGGCTGTACGAGTAACAGTTGACTACAGGGTGGTAAAGACATGAGATTTCAGCGCATGTAATTGTGGCCAGATTGTCGACGCCAAGGTCAACTGTCGTTGTGTACGACGCGTTGATGATAGGGCCCGCCGTCGGCTAGTTCCGATCGGGTATAAGGATATACGGATCACAGTGCAGCATAACACTGGTCAATTCTAGACCGGATCACAACGAGGTGAGAGCAGCCGTAACTTCCAGAACCTTCTCCTCGCCGTGTGATACAGAAGCAAACGTCCCACGAGGGTATTTCTGCTCAACACCCGTCACAAGGCACGACGACTGACATGGCCAAAGGAACGCCGCTGTTGGACGCTCGAAGTAAGGAAAAAGGTCGCCTGGACAGATGATTCGAGGTACCAGTTGTTTGTTAACGCCGATGACCCGCTATGAGTGCGTCGTCAACCACGTTAGGCGATGGATCCTTCTAATCGGTGGTGGTGGTATCCTCGAAAGGGGACTCTACATGTGGGATGGATGGGATCCCTGGCCAATCAGATAACGTTACAGAATCCTGCTGGCAAATCATGTTTACACCTTTGTTCACCTCCAGAGCACCCTGCAGGTGACCTGTAGGGCCTACCCATAGCAAGACAATGCTCCAGCCCATCGCCATCGAATTGTGTCTGACTGGTTCGATTTGGTCCTTGCCTGGCACCCTAGGAGCACCAATCTCAGTCCCATTGAACACACCTCTGATGTTGCCGAGAGGAATTTGCATGCCATGGCCTCTGCTCCGACCAGTATTCGTGCAGTGATCTTGGATGAGTATGGCTCCCCAAAGCTTCCGGAGTCTTGTGGATTCCATGCCACGCCCCATCGCCGCCGAAATCAAGGCGAAAGGGAGTGCTACACGCTACTTGTCAGGTATCTTTAATTCAATTGCTCGCGAGTATATTTTACTATTATTCACTTACCTGTAATTTGCTTCGTTTCTAGAAGTAAATCATAGGTAAGTGAATAATAGCGAATAATAGTGAATTAAGGGAACAGGTTTATAATGCTGTGTAGAATCTCGACATCGCCATTACATTTAACCATTCACCACAACTCACAACACAACAGATGAACTACCACAATCAGAATGTAACGTTCTTGATGAACAGTCTGCATACCCGAGCGATAGTTGTCTAATATCGTGTTGTACCTCCCCTAACTTCAATTACAGCTACACACCTGCGTGGCATGCTGCGTATGTAACGTCGGATGACTGCCTGTGGAATGGCGTCCCACTCCTTAACAGTGCTTCACTGAGGTCGTGTAATGTTTGTGGAGCATTTTCGCGCTGCCGAATCCGTCTCTGCAATACATCCCATAAGTACTTCAGTAGATTTAGGTCGCGGCTCCTTGCAGGCCACTCCATCACAGAGATGTGCAATCGCTGGAGATGATCTCTCTGGTGTCTCTTGGAGTACGGGCTGTCGCATTGTCATGCATCAGCAAGAAATCAGGCCTTACACCAAGAGAAGCAGGAGCAATATGGTCGTTCACGATGTCCCTGAAGTACACCGCAGCATTCAGACGGCCAGATACCACCACAAGATCAGTGCGACTATCAACCATGATCCCTCCCCACACCATGACCGATCCACCACCATGTCTGTCCACTTCAAGGAATAGCTATCTTCGTCGTCTCCACGCGGTTGACGGCCATCCGGTCCATTCAAGGTAAACCCGGACTCATCTGTAAACATTACCTGACGCCAGTGTCTCAATTACCAGTGACGATGTTCTCTGGCAAATGCCAGACGAGCTCTGCGGTGTTCCCTGGTGAGGGGGCTTACACAAGTAAGTTTTCTAGAGCGTATGTTATCCTCTCTTAATCGATTGGTCTGAACACATAGGTGAACGCCAGAGTCTCTTGTAAGGTCACTTCGTAGTTCGCTGGCACTGCTGGAGGACCGGCGTAGTGCTGATAACCGCAGGAATCTGTCTTGTTGAGCAGTACTTTTACGTTTGCGTCCTTGTCCATGGCGTCTAACATACCCTCCTGTCTCTGCATACCGATGCCAGAGCCTGTGCACGACGGATGGAGGCACTCTGCGGTTTAGCTACATACTGCATTGTTCTCCCTTCTTGACGTAGGGCAACACCTCAGGACACTTCCACTTCGCTTAGATGCCTCATGCTGACTGCCTCATACTCAAATAATTCATGCAAAGTATTAATGCCACTAATAGTGTGGCGAGAGTAGTTCGTGTACTGCGGACTACTTTGTATTGAGACCCGAAAGGACTGGAAGCATCTTTATGTAAAATAGGGTAACCTTTACGCAATTAAATCACCGTGACTGCGTTACTGTAGTGTGTAGCAACTCGTATAAATCTGTACATATGTCATGCTCCACGACATAAACTTTTAGAGCATGTCAAACATTTCTTCCCCCAATTCTTGTGCCGAGTATACATTGTCGCACAGCCAATTACTTGAGGGTCGGCATGACATGCGAAATTTAGTCTAGTTTTAGGGTCAGATTTCTTTATGAAGTGATGTTTTTAGTTATTGCATGTTTCCGTGGTATTTGGTAGTATGGATATTAGCACAAACGTTGACATCATTTGCCCAGGCAGGGAATTTAAACAGACGTGAATAGAATGCCAACTCCGTCCAGGAATCGAATCCGGGACTCTTGAACTTAAAAAAAAAGATATCCTGGGCATTCAGGCATGTAGCAGGACATACTTTTGGATAATAATAATAATAATAATAATAATAATAATAATAATAATAATAATAATAATAATAATAATAATAATAATAATAATAATAATAATAATAATAATAATAATTGTGCCGGGTGGTACACCACCACGTCGCTAATTCAAACTTTGCGCCTGTTGAAACTCTCCTACTGGAGGAAGTCTGAACTTTATCTAATGTGTTAATTTTCAAGTTTCTCAGAAGATGTCACTACTTGGAAATTTTGAAGTTTCTGAACTGGGTCGTTTTCGATGTATTTTTGTTTTACCTGTAGTAAGAAGTGTGAACTTTCTCTTCTAGAGGACACTACTGAAGAACTACAATGGTGCACCCTAGTGCGAAGTGAAAGAACTGTTTTTTGGAGAAATTTTTATTTCAAAAGTTTGTTCCTTGTTAAATTTCTTTCTGTTATTGTTTAAGTTGGCTGTATAACCCTTTCTTTCCCCTTGTTTTGAATTTAGCCAATCCCGAATTTCTTTAATTAATTTATGACCAATCAGGTGTATCTTCTCCAAAGGGGATATGTTGCTTAACCCTAGCCAATAAAGTTTTGTGGGAGGGTGTTCTCATTCCTGAAACGCCTCGAACTTTCCGCGAGAGTATATAAACTGCTGATTTTCGGGTCTCCGGGCCACTTCAGTAACATCTTTCAGTGTGTAAAGTACGTTGCAGGGGGCGGGAAGCGCCTCTTTCTTCGGGCAGCAGTTCATCCACAAGGTAATGGCCTTTTAATAACTTCTTTTCTTGCTAGCTCAGCAGTTTAACTCTCGGGGCAGGTCCGAAGCCTTTTCCATGTAACTTTCCTTTAATAATGTAAAGACACTCGGTGTCAATTCTTTCTGTTTTAACTACATATTGGGATAGAGAGTGCTTAACCATCTCGAGCTCCCACTCATATTGCATTGAGGTGAACTTATTTTCACAACCTTTCTTCCTTAACGTAATGTAAATTGTTTCCTTCTATAAGTCACCTCTTTAGTATGGGATTAGCCCTTGCATTAGCGGCCTAGAGCCAGATTAGGTTTTAAACAAAATGTATTAGGAGTGCAGATCGCCTCCTCTCAAATTGGTATTTTAGAGGCCATGTAATTAACCTTTTCTCACTTAATAGGCCTCAGTAGGTTGGGTATTTTACCCCTGTGTTTATGTCCTTAGAGGACAGCTTGAAGGTGGAATTTGGTGTGGCCTTTGATAGGCTAGAACGTTGAGAGCTTGTTGCTCTTCCCAAATAAAAATTTTGTTTCCTGTTCGCCTCGAGGAGGCTTTACTGTGTAATTGGGAGCAAGTGCTCCTGGGCATGATAGGGGTCTTCTGCCCCTTTTTTGAATTGTGTATATCGTAAAGTTGGGCTAATTGCTCAAGAATTGTGAGTTCGGGGCTCGAAGCCCAAATCCTGTAAATACTGTAATTGTACTTTTGTTGTCTTGCTACTCTGTACCTGCCATGCTTGTTATTGTGATTTTGAAAAGAAAATATAACCTTGTTAAATTTTATCTTAACTTTAATTTCGTATTTTGAGGCCCGTTCACCCCCGCACCTTCTTTCACCTCTGCTGTTCCACAGATACCTCGGAACAATAATAATAATAATAATAATAATAATAATAATAATAATAATAATAATAATAATAATAATAATAATAATAATAATAATAATAATAATAATAATAATAATAATAACTCTTCTTCTGTTACTACTGATTTTTAGGAAACGAGTAGTGCCAAAAAAAGGGTTTACATTCAAGCAAGCCAAGCAGTCACTGCTTAAAGCAAGTACCTAAACTAAAAGGCTACACAGTCAATTAAACACATCGTTATCGAAGTTAAAGACAGTTTTAACATGTAAAGTTTGAAAAAGCCGCTAAGTGTTATTCTTTCACATAGTTATCTGTATTTCAGGTACGCATACCTAATTGTGTGTATAGTTTGACTACTAGGAGTTCTAATTGAAATAAGTGTTAGTATGATCATTAATTTCATTAGCAGTCTGAAAAGAATGTCGTGTAGATAGTGAGAGTTGTGATGGTGTTTTGAGAAGTAAAACTGGGCAACTACCCTCTATTAAAACTAATCAGAAGGGAAATGGAAGAGGTCCGACACATGGAAGGATGAAGGTATCGACAAAAGAAAGAGATGGCCCACGAAGGGAGTGAAAATGAAAGGCTCACTAGGACTCGCGAATCTAATACCATCGAAAGTAGGAAAAGAATAATAGTTGACCAAGGGAGGTCGGATTAGATTGATGAATTAGAGAAGTCTGGCACAAACAAGTGGAGAGAATTCCAGGACTCAGTAAAGGGGCCCGTGAACGCCAACCCACGCTAGCTCCTGGGGCCAGATGGTGAGAGAGTTGAGTAGTTGATTAGACGTAGCCTTCCTTCTTCTTAATTGCCTGGGGTCGAATCCCGACGTACTTGTTCAGCATTTAAAAGTTTCTTATTAAAATGTCGACTATCGCCATTAGTATTTATCAACTAGACCTATACAGAAAAAGCTATAAAGAAAATATTTTGCTCCAAACAATCATTGATAAATCACATGAACGAATTGCTAAACGAGAGGTGCGTTATGAGAATAAACAAGAAGACCAAGATAATCACCTGTACAAGGGATAGCTACCAAATAGTCAGTGTGCTGATGGATAAAAAAAAAGGTCAAGTACAAGAATTCAGATATCTAGGAATTCTGATCTAATCTGACTGAAAATGTACGAGAGAAGTAAACTTCCGGATTGCTCAGGCAAAAAAAAAGTGTCTACTAACATCTAAGACCAACGGCGTGGAGGTGCGAAAACAGAAAAGTAGATCGATTTGTTCTGGGTGATTTCCGACAAAAGAGTAGCGTTACAAAAATGTTGTAAAGTTTGGGCTGGGAAGAATTGAGAGAAAGAAGAAGAGCTGTTCGACTAAGTGGTATGTTCCGAGCTGTCAGCGGAGAGATGGCGTGGAATGACAGTAGTAGACGAATAAGTTTGAGTGGCGTTTATAAAAGTAGGGAAGATCACAATATGAAGATAAAGTTGGAATTCAAGAGGAGAAACTGGGACAAATATTCATTTATAGGAAGGGGAGTTAGGGATTGGAATAACTTACCAAGGGAGATGTTCAATAAATTTCCAATTTCTTTGAAATCATTTAGGAAAAGGCTAGGAAAACAACATATAGGGAATCTGCCACCTGGGTGACAGCCCTAAATGCAGATCAGTAGTTACTGATTTGATTGAACACTTCGTGAAACGTTTTGTATGGAGTGCTGTATGCTATGGCACAGAAACATAGGCTAGGCCCTGCGAAAACAGGAAGCGCTTAGACTCAAGGCCTTTGAGATGTGGTGTTGACTCTTAACAATACCTTGGACTGATAGAGTCACAAACGAGAACGTTCAGAAAACAGCAAATGACTCACGCACCTTGGATGAAACCTTAAACGAAAGAAGAAATAGCTTTGTTTGCCACTTGCTTCGTCATTCCGACTGGTGCACCACCCTCTTTGAAAGGAAAGTGGAAGATAAGAAGAGCAAAGGAGAACCTAAGGTGAAACATTAAAGGCAAGCACACCTTTTGCCACTTGAAGCTGTTGGCCAAAGAAAGGAAACGCTTGGAAGATGTGCATGTTACCCACCAACCTTAGGGTGGAAGTGAATATGAAGATTATTACTTCTTCTTTCTTGCGAACCGGCCAAACTTAAGACCACGTCAATATCACTTCACTTCCTTCTTATCATCTTTTCTTCCTTCCTCTTTCTCCACAGTGTCTTCATTCCTTCAGAATGTTGCGCTCTTCTCTCTTCAGTCCATCTTCCCCCTCTTCGCTCTTTCTTTTCTTCACAAGAACTTTTATGTTGGAAAGTCTTTTCCTGAATTGGTCTCTATCACGACATTCTTCATCTACAATTCCTAACCTCTTGCGTTCTTCCTTCATCTGCTTGGCATATCCCCCCTGGCTCTTCAAGTAGTATATTTTATTTAACATTTGTTTGTTTAACCTTGCTGAATCCATTCTGACCATGTGTCCATAGAATCGCAGCCGCCATTTCCTTATTGTTGTTTCCATGTCTTCTGTTCTTTTGTATATCTCCTTATTTGATCGTAATCCGTAGTTTCCCTCTACCACCCTTGAGCCGTAAATCCTCCTTAATATTCTGCTTTCAATCTTTTTCCAGGTTCGTTAGTGTTGCTGTTTCCACCCCATACAGAATCACTGGTTTTACCACAGCGTCATAATGCCTTAGTTTGGCATTAATGGAAAGATTATTTTTATTGTAAATGGCTTTGGTGGCAGTGTTTAGCCTTTGCAACTTAGGTCTCCTATTTTCCATGGCCTCTTTATCCGTCCCGCTGCTGCTGATAATGAAGATTATTATTATTATTTTTATTATTATTATTATTACTATTATTATTATTATTATTATTATTATTATTATTATTATTATTATTATTATTATTATTATTATTATTATTATTATTACATTAACGGTTCCTTTGCTGAATGGTCTTCGTAATGCGCACCATCAGATGGCTCTGAGTTTGATTCCCAGCTGGGTCGGTGGTTTTAATCTCAGAGGTATTCGCATGTATCATTGTCATACTAAGCAAGGCTGAAAAACACATTCCTTATTTATTAACAGATACATCACAGTTGGGAAGTATCCCGGTGTCAATGATCACTTACAGCAGTATGATAATGAACGACACTGTATAATGTATCATTTTAAGGGGTAAAAATATATTGGTTTTCTACTTTGAGAGAACAATAAACAACATCACATGGCTACTTTCGAAATGGATGACGAAGTTAGTGTTATGTCTTCATGTCAGAGTGTATTAGAACTCAAATATGAATGGAAAAATGAACGAATGAATGAATATGGTCCATAATTGGACAAGATATAGAGCATTAACTTACCTGTCAGTGTTTTATCACCTTTTAATGCTGCATTATGCGTAATACCAATATTTAAATGGCGAGACCGTAGCAATTTGAAGTTAATGTAAGCAATCTCTGGAGGTAATTTCGATAATAACATAATGTCTGCAGCTACTGAAAATGAAGACATCAGTTATTCTTCAAAAGAATAATTGAATAAAGCGGGATGCACCAAGAGATTATTATAAACGTCAAGCTACTGTTTAAATCATGGCTTTTGTTGTAAATGTTCCTGAGGACAATTACATTTTTATCAAAATAGTGATTTCTCACACCGCCTGTACAACGGTTTCTTCTCACTTCGACATAATTATGACCAATTTCACTATAAATCAAGAGTTATTTTCAATGGAAAGACGCGAGGTAAACTGCAATAACAGCACTAGATGCTCATACACGGCTCCTTCCTGCTCTGCTAGTTGAAGTAGTTGACTGCCTTCACGATCCAACGTAGATATACCTGTTAAATTATGAACAGTGTGGCGAATATCGATAGACACGACAGATACAAGAATGTCCGTCCCTGATGTTTTTCCATTTCAAATCTCCGTACACGGCGAACCAATGTAATTGTATCCATGGTTCGACCAATAGCAAGCACACATTAGTTTACACCTGCAGATGAGGTCAAAGTCGTATTCATAAACACGACTTTTGTTATCTTCTTGAGACAAACTGTAGAGTGAAATTGTTCATTATTACGCGTTAAGTGTTATATTCCTGTGCTCTTGACCCCATACCGTGTTATGACAGCGCACACTGCATGTCTTCAACTAAACAGTGCACGTACAGGGTCTCTCACATAAACTCGGACTGAACGCAAGGCGTTTGTACCTTGTGCTACAGCAGCTGACTCAGCCGAACTTATGTCGTTTGCGGCCGCCCTGGTTTAAGCGTGTGTGCAGTCTTATATGAAACTAGCAAAATACCCGCTACGGTATTATACTGAAATTTATAATTTAATGCTTATTGTTTTAGATATATAATCCGCTGAAATTCGCGATCTAACTCGTTTTCTGCGAGAATCCACCAAAATTCCCGATCGGACTCGTTTTTTATTAGATTACGGCACGTTTCCTCCCATTTTTTCAATCTTCCTTTCCAGCAATCGATTTCGTACTTCCCGGGCTAGGCTCAGGTATTCCTCCCGGTCAGTTGGGTCCGTAAATCTTTGCCATCTTTTCCTATAATCATTTTTAATATGGATAAAATCCTTCAGGAGATCCGGCGTGGTGTCTTATTGGGTGCCTTGGCGGCACTGAACCCGCGGCCGGACTGCATTCTTAGTCATTACCCGTCCAGGAGCCGTTTACAGCGCGGTCCGCACATTTGACGACGGTCCGGAACATTATTATTATTATTATTATTATTATTACTATTATATGTTGCTGGAATGGCTGATGACAGGGAAAACCGGAGTATCCGGAGAAAAACCTGTCCCGCCCCCGTTTTGTCCAGCACTAATGTCACATGGAGTGACCGGGATTTGAACCACGGAATCCAGCTGTGAGAGGCCGGCGCGCTGCCGCCTGAGCAACGAAGGATACGTATAAGTCCATTAAGAACAGTAAAATCAGTTGGTCTCACCTCCTTCTACACCCCATCGCCGTTAAGATTATTTACCGCCACCCCAACCCCCCCCCCCCCCAAATTAAAAAAGGCTTCTTTCTTTATGTTTAAAGGAGAATCCAAACACCAATGTTCACGTCTATTACCTTCAGTTTTGAGATATAAGTATCCCCATAAAAATAATTTTCTTTTTTCACTTCATTTCACACTATCGCCCCCCTCCCCTAAGTGAATTTTCCCGCAAAAAATACTTGTTTCTTTAATAGTAAACGATCTTCTAAATACCAATTATCACGACTCTAACTTCTTCAGTTTTTTATTCATGTGTCCTCATGAAAGGAATTCAACTCCTTTACACTATCGCTCAAGATGGTTTCCCCCAAAAACGCGGTTTCCTTTGTTTTAAAGGAGATCCAAATACGAATTTTCACGTCTGTAACAACTTTAGTTTTTATTAGATGTATGTATTCTCATACAATTAAGTCAATTAATTTTTAATTCTTTCACCCCCCCCCCCTTTCATTGGATTTTCCGAGTATACGTGTTTCTTTACTTTTAAAACAGATTGCAAATATCAAATTTCACGTCTGTAAGTCTGTAACATCTTTATTTTTGAGATATCAGTAGCCTAATTAAAAGAATTCAACACCATTTTCAGTCACTTTTACCCCCCTCCTCCCAAGTGGTATTTTCGAAAAATAAAAATACACGTTTCTTTATGTTTAATAGAGATAAAAAATACCATTTTTCACTTCTGTAACATGTTAAGTTTTTTTAGATATACTGTAAAAATTCTCATTTTAAAATTTCACCCCTTTTTAGTTCCCCTTAAGTGGAGTTTCCAAAAACAAATCACCTATGTTTCTTTACATTTACAGGAGATTCCAAACACCCACGTTTTACGCCTGTAACATTTTACGTTTCCAAGATATTCTGTAGATATCGTCTTTCAAAAAATTCACCCCAATTTGTCACTCCTGTTTAACCGCCATTAACTGGATTTTCCAAAAACTAAAAAATACGTGTTTCTTTATTTTTAAAGGAGATCCCCTATACAAATTTTCAGTTCTGTAATATCTTTCGTTTCTGAGATATATGTATCCTCATTAAAGGCATTCAACCCATTTTTCACCCTTTTACACCCCTCCTATTTGGATTTACAGGAAACAAAAAATACGTGTTCCTTTATTTTTAAAGAAGATTCTAACTACCAATTTTTACATCTGTAAATTTTAAAGTTTTAAGATGTAGACACACTCATTTTAAAAAATTCACCTCCCCCCTTTCATCCCCAATATTTTGATTTTCCATAAGCGAAAAAATACGTGTTTCTTTACTTTTAAATAGATCCCAAATACCAATTTTCAGGTCTGTAATATCTTCAGGTTCTGAAATATAAGTAGCCTCATTAAAGGCATTCAACCCAATATTCACACTTTTACACCCTTTCTATTGGGATTTTCCGAAAAGAAAAGAATACACCTTTCTTTATTTTTTATGGAGATTCGAAATACCAATTTTTACATCTATAAAGTTTTGTGATATAGATACACTCATTTTTAAAAATCACACCCTTTTCACCCCCCCCTTAACTGGATTTTCCAAAAACACAAAAATACGTGTTTCTTTATTTTTAAAAGAGATCCCAAACACCAATTTTCAGGTCTGTAATATCTTCAGGTTCTGAAATATAAGTAGACTCATGAAAGGCATTGGACCCCTTTTTCAACCTTTTCCACCCTTCCTATTAGGGTTTTCCGAAAACAAAATATACGTATTTCTTTAATTTTAAAGGAGATTCTAAATACCAATTTTCACATCTATAACCTTTAAAAGTTTTGAGATATAGATACACTCACTTTAAAATATTACCCCTTTTCACCCCCTTAATTGGATTTTCCAGAAACAAAAAAATATGTGTTTCTTTATTTTTAAAGGAGATCCCAAACACCAATTTTCAGGTCTGTAATATCTTCAGTTTCTGAGATATAAGTAGCATCATTAAAGGCATTCAACCCCTTTTTCACCACTTTTCACTCCTATTGCGATTTTCCGAAAACAAAAAAATACCTGTTTCTTTATTTTTAATGGAGATTGTAAATACCAATTTTTACATCTGCAAACTAAAAGTTTGGAGATATAGATTCACTCATTTTAAAATTCACCCCCTTTTCACCCTCCCATTAATTGGATTTTCCAAAAACAAAAAAATACGTGTTTCTTTATTTTTAAAAGAGATCAAAAGTACCAATTTTCAGGTCTGTAATATTTTCAGTTTCTGAGATATAAGTACCGGTATCCTGATTAAAGGCATTCAACCCATTTTTCCCCATTTTCACCCTTTTTCAACCCTCCTATTGGGATTTTCTGAAAACAAAAAAAATCCTTATTTTTAAAGAAGATTCTAAATACCAATTTTTACATCTGTAAACTTTTAAAGTTTTGAGATATAGAAACACTCATTTTAAAATTTTATCCCCCCTTTTCACCCCCTTAGCGAAGGAATATCCAAAAATCCTCTCTTAGCGAGCACCTACATCTTAATATCAATATATCCCCAAAATTTCATTTCTTTATGTCCAGTAGTTTTGCCTCGGCGATGATGAATCAGTCAGTCAGTCAGTCAGTCAGTCAGTCAGTCAGTCAGGACAAGTTATTTTATATATATAGATTTTACCTTACGAAAGATGCTGAAACTGCCGTCCTTCCTGTGTTACACATTCTGCATTCTGGCTGACGCTGTAATAATAGTGGTCGCCACGACATTTACATAATTTGATTGCCCACCCGAATTAATTGTATATATATATATTGGAACCTTTCCCACCGTCCCCCATGACTCATGGGACCATGTGACAACAAACCAACCCTTTCGGGTCACGAACACATGGGACCATGCTCCACGGAAGTCGATAGTCAAGGGATCTTTTTGGTCTGTGCCGATTTCTCCTCATTGGGATTGTATACTTAATCCACTCACATGAAAAGTTATTGACCATTCGACTCAGCTAGATCAAAGCTACTCTCCCGTTCCTGAGGTCTGAACACGGACTCCTCAGGGCCGAAGAACGTTCGCGGCATATAGAGGCTATCAAACATAAACTATCTTAAAGGCCTACAATGAACGGAAGAGGATTCTGGATGCATGTTTTTCGGTATAGATAGGCATGAAATCGTTTAGAACAATTTACTATTCACTCGGTGAAATATACAAAATTTACATACACTCTTGATACTTCTTACACAATTGATATAAGCAATCGCTTATTTTAGCAGCGGAAAAATCCGTACTGCCATTGACATCCGCTGTTACCTCCACATTCCACAGACAAAATCTATGTGAACGGCAACGTTAGCTGTTACTTTCTCTAATCCAATAAATTTTCCTTTTTGACACAGACGTAAATATCCATATCCCCCTCTACCAAAACAGAGAATTACCGAGAGGTGGTTAAAATGATCTCACTTTTTCACATACTATCACTTTGAATTGCCTGTGTCCTATATTGCTTACATAACTATTACATTAGTTTGGATGTATGCTACACAAATTGTTTTGTGTATTATCGCGATTGTTTTGTGCGTTCTATCCCCCGGTTACCATAAACCACTTGAGTACGACATACACAATAAAATGACCCTACCATATTCACAAAAACAAAACAAGCCATGTTCCCCCAATGCGAGTATTCCATGGGACTGAATCCCGTATTACACATTTGACTCTATTTACACAAAAGAAAACTGTCCGCTTTTTGAATGGTCGGCTAACTCTAGGAATCATTAAAGTAAATATTAAAACATAATTAATCCGAACATTCTGACCATTTCAGAAATCCGTCACTAAAACACGGAGAAGGAAAATAAAAACATGGACTCAAATCTTCCATATAAAATTAAACAGACTTGAACAACGAATTATCATTTGCAATCACTACCAGTGGACTTTCACGAAGTCTAGATTCAAATCGACATCGATTATAAGTAAACAAAACACTTCCTGGAAAGGAAATATATCAAACACATGTATCAATAAAGACAATAGCTGTAATTAACCCGTTGTAACCCGCTGTCTTAGCGAGCTGTTGATCCCTGCTGTGCTCACACGAGGTTCGAACCTGAGACTCTGGTCGTCTCCATCCAGGGTACTGTAATCAAGCCCTAATTAACCTAATCATGTATCGAACAGTCATAACAAAAATAAACATCTATATTGCTCTGTGGGTCATGGTCTACGGCGTGGCAATTAAAGCACTTGCTGTCTTTATTCTCAAAAGAAACCAGGTTGTTGGTCCGACCAACCTTTCTGCTTGTATTTATTCCTCCCTGTTCCAGACGCTCCCCCTCTCAGCCATAAATTCACGGCTGACACTTGTCCCACGGTCCGGAGACTAAAGACACCATTCAACCTGCTTCCCGCTAGGCTTTTTCTCTCTGTGTCCATCAAATTAATTCATTAGAAACTGGCACATTTTATTCAATGCTCGGACCAGCCCATATACATTCAGTACACGAGAATCATTTCTCAAATTCGACCGTTAATTCACATTTCATTCTCTCATATCTCTGAAGGTCTGGAGTTCGACTCGTATCTTCTCTCCTTCCAAAAGTCCACCATCCGTCAGCCACTGACCACAGCAACATTCCTATTTCTCCGCCTCTGAGGCGAGAGTGTGTACCTATCAGATACTACCCTATTGCTCGAAATCTATCGGTATAAATCATCAATCAAAATACCTTCGGTAAAATAATAATAATAATAATAATAATAACAATAATCCTCTAACCTTTTGTTTGAAATGTATTGGTATCAGAACACTGATCAAGTTACATTGAGAAAATAATAATAATAATAATAATAATAATAATAATAATAAAAATCAAATTAATTAACATTATTAAATCCTGCCAAACCACTAACAGACCTTATACAAGTAATCCCACTAGTGTAGTGGAGGACATGGGTTCAAACCTCGGCTCGTCATTCCTTGAGCATCTTTAGTTACAGCCAAAACTTATATTATCATGCAACAAACTATATCTTTACGAACATAGTGCTGATTCTAGCCCAAGCCTTTCCTTTGATACGGGCACTTGTTGATGACTCTGTCACCTCGCTAGTCCCTGCGTAACTTAGGCAATAGCTCAGATGAGATCTACATTATTAATCTACATAGCATTCTACTCCTTTTCCCCCTCAATTCCTTCTCAGCACTAATTAAACAAACTATGATAACATGCAAATCTAGCCACTAAAAGGGGTCCCATATTCTATACACTAACACAGGATCACTCCCTTCCCATATCTAATTAATTAATTAAAACAAAAATGAATAAAAGGATTCCCGACCATTCTTGGGCGGATTAAGCCTATTTATAATGTTATTTTAACCCTATACTTCATGACTATTATTTACAAAGGGAAATACTAGCATTGGAGAAGAAACATAACTTTGTACTCAACGGTTGATGTCTTCGGCCCTATCCGGAAGCTCCGGAGGCCTCCCCATGTTGGATTACTCCATGGCACTGGATCCTGGAGTCCTGGAGTTCAGAAGTTCCATATCTTGTCTCGCGTAATCCATTTTAGTATCACACGGATCACTGAAATTAGATTGTAATTTACACAATTTATCAATTTCTTGCACACGTGTTACCGTTCACTCCTATTACTTCTTTTTCTACCCACTGCCAGTTACATGGAGATGAATATATCGGCTACTTTCAGCTAGTCTATTACACTGTTAAGCCGGGCGTTCCCAGCATCCGCATGACGCAGAATTTTCTAATCCCTATCTTCTGTATGGTTTAATAGTTCAGGAACACTCCTCACTACCTGTTAATCAGTTAATAATCGGACCTGCTCTTTGTTCAGAAACAGCGTGGATTTATACAGTTCTATGTTCTCCCACAGAAATTCTGCGTACTATCCATTAGTTGTTGCTATACAAAACCCTACTTCATATTTCACGAAGTCTTAGTCTACTTTGCAACCGAGATCTAAAGTACATCTCATTACCGTAATCTTCTGTTGCCTATCACAAATTATAAGCGAAAAAAGTGAAAGATTTCACCCCCCGCTTTGTTCACATAGTATACAAAGGAGCGGTAATTCGATAGCGGACCGACCGTCGTTTCCCGTCGAAAGCTCCTCAACGAATGCTGAAGCTCCCTGGAAGTGCAGAAAACTTATACTAGCCCCGGCAGTAGGGGCGGTTTAGTGAGCTCATCCCCACTCTTATTTCGACTGCTCCTGGATAAATCAGCCTGTCGAAATTAGCAATCCGCTAGACTGTGTGACTTGGTTATGCACAAGTGCGCTGTGCCATGCGGAATTGGATATGTTCGGCGGATCTGTAGTAATTAATTAATCATCTTGGAGGGGAAGTAGGGAGTCCCCGAAGGCATCTGGTTTTTCACTAGGCGTACGTACGCTAACGGAGTTATATAAGTTGTTTACCAACGCCTTTCGCTTGGAGAGTATTTTCTATCAGAACTCCTGACTTTATAATTCCACCAAAATTCAGCACACTGCTCTGACGGGTGCAGTTTTGCTAATCAAGCCTTATTTACGCCGAAAATGCATTAAATTTAGCCCGATCGTTTTGGCATCGCTGTACGCTGGCATTTCTTTTCCAATATGGAGTCGCTAAATAGTGTTCTTCTCCTGCTTCTTCTATGACGTGTGCCTAGTTCGGGGATTCTTTAAGCCACCCAGTGGGCGGGTGAAGGCGCCTCTCTGGCGGGCGTCTTATTGCACAACCTGATGATACTCCCAACATCCACACAAAGAGAGCTTGCAGCCTGCTTCCTTACCAAGCATATCACTTGAAATAAATATTAATTGTGCCGATACGGTCACAATATATATATATATATATACACATACATACAGGGTGGCGCACGAATAGTTGACACATTTGAAAAGCAAATATAAAATGCAACTTACGTACTATGTTGTTCAAATTTCCCGCACACCTTCCCTGTTTCATGGAAATATCTGTACAGGTGACACTGCTGCTTTGTCTCCAAATGCCTGCATTCCTGTGAGCTTTCTGCCATGACCGACCACGGCCGACTCTCCGTTCAGCAGCGCGCCAAAACAGTTGTCTTTTATTGCGAATCAAAAATTGTTATGGCGACACAAAGGAAATTTCGAGCTGTATTTCACAAGTCAACACGGGGAGCTTCAAGATGAAGTGGAATATCGCGCCATTCAGTTCAAAGAATATTACACGATGACCTTCAGTTGTGCCCGTACAAAATGACTGTACTACACAAGCTCACAGATCTTCACAGGGAGAAGAGATTGCAGTGCGCCTTATGGCCTCAAGATAAAGATGAAGTGCTGTTTAACACTTGGTTCTCTGATAAAGTTTGTTTTCATCTCAACGGAGCAGTTAATAAACGAAATGTGCGTTTTTGGGCTACAGAAAACCAGACATTATTCATGAAAAAACACGTATGGAGAAAAAGTGAGTCTTTGGTTAGCCCTGTCAAGTCATGAGTTAATTGGACCATTTTTTTCAGTCAGACAGTTAATGCACAGCGATAGAAGGGCATGCTGGGGAATGAATTCATGCCTCAAATTCTCGCTATCCCTATTCATACGCAGTGGTTTATACAAGATGTTGCAACACCTCACACAGCTAACGATGTTCTTGAGTTTTTGAAGGGAGTATTTGGTGATCGTGTAATGTCTCTTCGTTACCCACAGTACAAAAATGATGGTGAATTCTCATGGCCTCCTTAAAGCCGTGATTTAAATCCTTGTGATTTATTTTATGGGGCTATTTGAAAGAAAAAACCCTCAAAACCGCATGGAAATGCGTGCTCGGATTGTGCAGCTCTGCAGTGAAATCCATGAAGACCTGTGCCACAAAGTTGTCAGGAACATTCGTACTCGTCTCGAAGAGATTATCCGAAGCAGTGTAGGCAACGTTGAACCTGTGATATAGCGAAATGTATTTCCAGGGTTCAAGCTGCCTGTGTCTAAAATTTCATGAGTGTTCTGCGAAAAATAAAGTTGTTATTCTAAAATTAAATGTGTCAACTATTCGTGCGCCACCCTATATATGTATCATGTATCATAAGAAATTTTATTCATTATTAACGTCCATCATCATCATTTATGTAATTGTACGTAAGAACGAGAAATAATTTTTAATTGTAATAAATATTAGAATATTCCGTGGTAATGTCAAGACAGGTCTTGCGCTAACAGGCTACCTAGTGTCTCGCAATAGTGCAGGAAGGTCAATTTTGGATGATTCTTGGAAACGTACGCAACAGCAAGAGGAAGATACATAATTTCGTTGTTGGGCCGCTAAATTACCCCATATCACGTGCTCCTATCAGGAGGGCTTTTTCTGTCAAGGACAAACACTTCATCTATATATCGACAGGGTGGTGACGTATATCGGCTCTCATTGGAACGAGATGTCATGTGACAAGGGAGGAAGTGGGAATATGAAGAGGATTTATATAGATCTACACGGCGGGGTGAAGATCATTCTGCATTTTGATTCTGCATTCTGCATTCTGCATCCAGCTTTCTTGAGTCTCCATTCTCAGGTAGTCCACGGGCTTTTAGAGAGTCACTCTGCTATCTGAGCGCATCGCTTACGATGTGCTTATACTCAACATTTCTTATCGGCTCTGTGAGACTTACTCAGATTACTTAGAAAGACAATTTCATATAATATAGAAGGACTGGATGTTTTCCGTTCTCTCTATTCAATTAATTCCGATGTGGAATTTCACATTATAAGGCTGGTACTATGTTTTTGGTACTCAGCACAATAGGGAGTGATAGGTTCAGGGTGGAATACATTCCATGAAGCAGATGCCAAGGATGATGCTGGTGGATGAGGGACGACAACGATCAACCACGGAAGCGGACGACGAAAAGATCAACCTTCGGTGAGCATGAGTTATCCCTGTTATCGCAAGTCCACGCTTGTAATCTCAGTCAGTATTTTTTTAATTTTGGTAAAAACTCGTTTTTACGTAATTCCATCTTTTTTGGGAATAAAACTTTTTACATCGTTAAATAATTAACTTTTTAATAGGTTCCCTATGTTTTCCACATGGTATTTAATGGTCAGTATCATTATACCTCACGACCGGGATAGTCTCATTAAATTAAGTTTAGTACTTTTTAGATCTAAATACAGTTTCAAATTACATTTAATTTCGAAGCCTGGCATCCAGCGTGCAACTGTTGTTAATTATCTATATCGGGTGTTTAATCCGTTACAACGCGAGTGAGTTCTGTCACTGTAATGTTTCTGATTTCATTCAAATTGTTTTCTCTCGTTCCTCTAATGCAGGGCCTCTCTAACGCCCAAAATCTCACGCGTGCAAATCGAGGCGCAAGAGCTCCGTGCACTGTGCATCGGTCCCGGTCGGACCAACGCTTCGTCTCTAGGCTACTCGGCTAAGCTCGGCTCTACTCGGCTCAAGTCAGCTCAGATTTAGAGCGCTACGGAGCAAGTGTGGTAGAGGGAGACAGTGAGAGCGAGCGATACAGGCGTGAGGAAGGAGAGAGTAAGCGCTATTGCTCCAAATCGAGGAGTGGGGCTCTGCACTCTGGTCAACCAAGGGAAGTCGTCTTTTGCAATAAAACGCATGCACCCTGAGAGGCCCTGCTCTAATGTGTAAGGGTTTGTTCGATACACTTTTTTCTTTCAGTTTACCCCGCAAGTAAAACGTAGAACGAGGGTGAAACAGACCAGCACTGATCACTCTGTTTGCAAACACTTCCGAGATTGTATGAAGGGAATCTTCTGCTGTATGAGCACTGACTGAATTTTGTTTGAAACCAACCATGCGATTTTTCTTCTTCCGTTAACTGTTGGAAGAACGGCGTCAAAATATCATCTTGTTACCTCTCTGCATTTACTGTTGTCTCCAAAAAGGAAGCCTTGCACCCATCTTCTTATCATAATGAGGGACGTCATAAACACCAGTAGGATTTTCTGCACACCAACAGCCAGAGTTATGACTGTTCACACGACCATTAAGATGAAACCAGAACTTTTACATACGAAAATATGGTGTTGCAATGATTACTATCTCACCATGTTAACAGCTGAGATTCACACTGGCGACCGATGCTTGCTAGGTCGAACACGTGCAGATTGCTTGCAAGGTCAAGAACAATGGGCGCGCCTCCCACACTGCAGAAGCCTAGTGGGAGAGTAAAAACGCTGCTTCGACGGTCTTGGTTTAAATGAGAGACCCTGTATATTCATTGCATTTACATTTCACCTGCGCAGCAGGCATTCAAACAAAAACCCACAAATATCGTATCATAATTCCATTTGGTTATCGCTAGCCGGGTGCGGCCCTTGTAAGGCAGATCCTCCAATAAAAGTAGTCTGTGACTGCCATGCACATAACTCTGCGTGTTGGTGTGGTTGAGGATAGTGTTGTGTGCAGGAATGTTCGAAAAAGCAAAAACACCCACTCCTCAAGCCAGGGAAATGAAACATTTTAGTTTAAAATAAAGCTACCTGGTCTTTAATCGAACTCTGACCTCGTGGACTTATAACCATGGCGCTAACCACTCAGCAATAGAACCCGACAAACTAGAAATTAGATTCAGAGGCCGAATTATCCAGTACTGCAGCACACCTAAATACCTAGAAATAAATTTGGACATATCCAAGGGGATACGTTGACAAAATTACACTTTCAAAATTAAAAGTGTCTACTAACGACGTTCTTAAACCTAGAACAATGAAACTTGGAAGCTAAAAATGATGCATATGTATGCATCTCGTTATAAGGTTTCAGTTCAGTAACAATTATTTACTGCCAAAATGAGAAAACAATTTATATCCTTAAAAAGACAAGTATCTTTTTCTCGGATATTACTGATGACAAAAATTCTAGATTTTGCTCATCTTTAGTCAATAAATGAATAGAAATTTTGCGTGAGGATTTTGTTTTATGAAAAATAATTTAAGAAATAATACAAAATGCATATGAGCAATATTTTTTGGAATGTTTTTAGGTGTTATCCGCTGTAAAATAGACAGCCTTCAGTCCATCAAGATATTCTTACACCAAAATCTTCACCCCACAAGAATATACATTTGTACTTACTTTCATCGCAATTTCTACAATAGTTCCTGAGGAAAATTTAGGCCTATAATTTCATCCGAAAACCATGTTTCCGGAAGAGCACGTCTGAAGTCGGAGATAACACTGCACTGTGTGCAGCAATATGCCACATTCACGAGAGCAGATGAAATTCAATGACAACCAATCTAAAAACCAGTGTTTTAATCACGCTGTGATGTTTTTGTAAACTTTCGAGTTAATATTTTTGAAGGGATGCACCTGTTGTTGTTGCTTTTATTCTCCTCCATGCAGAAATTACATTTTCTATACAATCCCCGGCAGCTACATTACGTGAAGTTACACATTTCTTCTTTCTTGCGGGTAGATTTGCTATCTGAAACGTTTTTAGTCTCTTAATATATATATGTAGATCAACCCATAGTGGATAAACTACTTTTATAGACTACAAATAGCAGAATATAATACCCGTATGGTATAGTAAACTTACTAATTGCAGAACATAAAAATCCACACCTTCTAAATCCATTCCCAAGCTTTGCCCAAAAGAACACTGAGTTATCCTTCAGAAATGAGAAAAAGACTGAAGCCAAGCACGACAGGAGAACGTGGGCAGCAATGCACGCGGGTAATGTTTTAGGGGACTTACATACACGATTTCACCTCTTAGCCTAGGAAATATGCCAACAAAACCTTCCACTATCAGATAAAGGAAGAAAAAATAATACTGCATTTGTTGGACTTGTTTTCCCACATCTCCGCTATTTTTAAAGAACATCTCCCTTACTGGTCGTTTTCCTTCAGTAACTAGCTGGCAACTGCTTGGGTGCTAGCACATCTTTTTTTAAACCTTGAACTACCCGGGTACCTACCACAATAAGGACATACGTACCCGAATGCGGTCTGAGAGACCTATGTCAGAACTTACCTTTAATATTAAAAATAGGCATTTTTCCTTTGTTATTTTTCGTATTTTATTATAAGGAAGGACCTATTACAACGTTCTACTACAATGAAAAAACGAAATATTGTAAGAATAGACGAGCAGTATTGTCGTATGTAATAACAAGAAAAAAGGAGCACTTATTTTTATATGTTTGCTCCTATGCAGATAATAAATATTTAAAATATGGGAGAGACGACATTTAAGCATATTTGGAAAAGACTGTTTCAAATACACAATGGTTTCTTGAAAACTGAGAGTGCTTTACATTCACCAGTTTTCAGACTTACACACAGTCCCGGAAGTTTCACCACGATGTTGTGTTTTCTCGTTCTAGAGTGGCTAATGCAAGGAGAAAAACTATATTTGAACTTATTTTTAACCATAAAACGCTTTGGGAGTTGTGCTGAAGTCACCAGTAGCATCTGATGAATTGCATGTATCATCATCAGTGTTATTTTCAGAATGTTCACCACCTACACATTCGTCTTCTTATTCAGAAGTACTGCCAGGATCTGAGGTCAAATATATGTCCTCTTCCGCATCTACCCACTCTTGTACAATTTTATCAAAATTACTATCATGCAAACGTAACAGTTTCCGACATCCCCGCAGCCCACCGTATTACACTTACATCCGGGTCCGGTCTGTGAGACGTACACAGTTGCGAACAACTTGGAGATTGTTTCCTCTCCACTGGTTGTTTTAAATTACCGAGATAAGCGATTATAAGGTCGGACGAGTCCCCACTAAGTACGGAAGTGGATTTATGGAAATAATAGGTATCTCGCACGGTCTAGAAGACCGGACCTGAGAAGTTAAGGGTTAAAATTATCTGATATGGCCTTAACGCATACCGTTGCTGACCAACTTAGTACGTAGCACAATCATCCCATCTTTAGTAACATCTCACCTCCAGCTTTAAGAAGATCAGGAACCCTTTGAAATATCCGCAGAACATCCAGAAATATCCCCGTCCACCCATACAAAGGGGTATAAGTTACATAGAGTAGAACATCTGAGTAAGAAAGAAAAAAACACCTTGGTGCAGAGCAATCCTATTTGATCAGCTCTAATGGCAATTAAGTATAGAAAACTCAGTAACAACACTATTTAGTATTCAAGGGATACCAGATATAAAACCCTTCTATATGGGTATGTGGTTTCATTTCCCGAGACTCCAATGGAGGCTCACCAATTGGATTCAAACAGGACAAATTAGATGTAGATATATGCTGCAGAAATGGGACTGGGCTAATTCTGTGACTGTGGGACTGCTCAGCATTCAATGCACTAGAAAGCTGCAGAATAGGGTAGGAGTATGCGTATTCGAAGGCTCAGTAACTACTGTCCGTCTGTTGCTGCAGTCGAATGAATTGATAGCCTAGATCTCGAGATAAGTTTGATGGTTGAAACATTTGATCCACAGTGTTTTTAACTTGTATAATTTTGCATACACATATTGTAAATACCGTAGCATTTTATAAGGCGTGATTAAAAGGTTTCCGTTTGAGGGCGTTGCCGCAGCGGAAATGCAATGTAGCGCGACTCGCTGACATGAGCAAAAGGATTAGTGTGGCAGTCGTGTCGTGCTGAGTTGCGTGCGTTAAATGCAGCCGCTTGAACTATGGCAAAGTTTTTACCAAATGCGTCCAAACAGGACCAATGTGCTGTTATTCTGTTCTTGCCTGCCGAAGGTCAAATACCGGTGGACATCCATGGGAGAATGAAGACTGTGTATGAGGCAGTATGTCTGTCGAAAACAATCGTCGTGGAATGGTGCACCAAGTTCCATGCTGGTCGCCTTTCGACACAAAACGCGGGTCGATCTGGGAGGCCAGCATCATCCATTACGCTAACTCAAGTGGGAAACACTCGAGCACCTACCTTATAGTCCTGATCTCTCTCCATGCGATTATTACACCTTAGGTCTCCTCAAAAAGGCCTTAAGGCGTCGTTGCTTCCTGTCAGACGAGGATGTGCAGCAGGCGGTTACGGACCTCTTCACGCAGCAGGACACGGTGTTCTACCGCAGATGTGGTCCCGTAGTTGCTCTAGGGAGCCGGTGTTACTTGCTCAGCTCAGGACGGCTGTTTGTCACGTGACAAGAGAGCAGCGGACAGGCGGGACCGTGCCCGTACTATACCTTTGCGCCACTGGCCTGCAGCACGTACTACGTCATGCACTTCCCCTACTTCTTCCCCTGCCTGCTTGCTAAGCTGCTCTCATTCCTCGAGAGCGGGGAGCAAACTGGCTCCGAAGGCATTTCGCTCTCGATTGACGATGCCTGTTCGACCACACGGTGATCTTCAAACTGATGCGTAGGTGGGATGAGTGGCTCAGTGCTCACGGTGATTTTACCTGATTGGCATCCCGATTCAGGACTGTACGGCCGTCGAAAGGAAATTTTTGATCGCCCCTTATATAATATCACAATTTAATTCTTGTTCCGTTCTTGATAATCTTCTCTCTTTTCCTCATTCGTTTTGCATTATGGTTCAGGCGTCGTAATTATCACAATTCAGCCAGTTAGCTGATGTACCACACTCCGCCATTCTTCTCTTCAGTATGGTCGCTCGGAGAGAACTTCTGTAACGGCGTTGGTACATGTCCTTATGATATGGTTCCTTGGACTTCTACCACAACAACCATGTTCCTTCACCATGCGATACATAAATGGATTATTTGATGACTTGATACTTTGATAGTTTGTTTACATCAATATAAGAGAGATATCCCAGTGAAGCTTCTATGATCCCTCGATGCATCACCTGAACTGTGTAGAATCCGCTGCCAGCGAAGTGGAAGCCATAGTATACTTGTCACAGCACTTGTTTTCAGGACTGTGTGAGTAAAGACGTCCACCGCTGGAAAAAAATCTGGAACAGTAGAGAAGCGGATGCTCGAATCGGTTCATTCATCTTCGAAATCAAATCAAAATCACAGGAGATTATATCTAGCAAATATGCAGGGCGGTAGAGCACGCCCCATCCCCGACCAGCGTATAACTTAGGAACATGCTCCAGATCACTGTACTGGAATATGATCGGAGGAGCGTGCAGAATGTGTCACTGTTTCATTCGCAACGCTGGTCTCAGGCTCTGTTCCTAAATACTAATGCATTCATCGAGGCTAGTCACTTTTAGACCACCAGCTCACAGGCGAGGTTTTCCATAGCAGCACTGCACATGACCGGAACACTGGATGGGAGATTCCATGTACTGTGAGGTAGGGTAACAGCCTAATGTGTGGTAATAATAATAATTTCGTGTGGCTGTTTTTAGCCGAGTGCAGCCCTTGTAGGCAGACCCTCCGATGAGGGTGGGCGGCATCTGTCATGTGTAGGTGACTGCGTGTAACGGTGGTGGAGGATAGTGTTATGTGTGGTGTGTGAGTTGTAGGGATGTTGGGGACAGCACAAACACCCATCCCCCGGGCCACTGGAATTAACTAACTGGAATTCCTGGCCGGGAATCGAACCCGGGACCCTCTGTACCGATGGCCAGTATCCTGACAATTCAGCCAACTAGTCGGGCTAATGTGTGGTGAGTAGGATCGTTTCCTGAGGTACAAAAGTGTTGCCGCTACTAAAATATTAATCCTCGCGTTATCTTTCGTGATTAATGTATGGTAACTCTGTGGGCTCGTTAATTGTAAAGGAGATTACTATATATAAAAATTTATCGGGTGATGAACTCCAAGCTCGGGATGGTACCTAATTTAAGGCCACGGCCGCTTTCTTCCCTCTTCCTTGTCTATTCCTTCCAATCTTCCCATCCCCTGTTCACCGTAGCAGGCAAGGCCGCCTGGGCGAGGTGCTGGTCATCCTCCCCAGTTGTATCCCCCGACTCAGAGTCTGAAGCTCCAGGACACTGCCCTTGAGGCGGTAGAGGTGGGATCCATCGCTGAGTTCGAGGGAAAAAACCGACCCTGGAGGATAAACAGATAAAGAGAAAGAAGAAGAATTAAAAATTTTACGCTATGAAGGAAAAAGGCGGGAAGGGCGAGAAATGTCGATGTTTAGATTCGAGTGCCATCTGCTAGCCGGGCCCTTGAACTACATGACGAAAGGAGTGACGGTGATGTGACCATATGGAAAAGTCTTCAAAATAACCTTGTAAACAAGCTGTGCAGTCTATCAGAACCATACCTTAAGTCGCATTGGAAATTTAAACATTGGATGTAATGTAAATCAATTACATATTCACTAAAAGCAGCTTTGGCAAATCCGTCCATTTGTTCTACTTGATCGATATGCTTCATTTTGTGTTTTATTCTCCGCGGAATTAACTGGCGGAGAATCATGAGACAATGATAGGTATCTAAATTTAGTCAACTTCGAGTAATCATAAAATCGAATCTTTAAGTGATCACTCCAATAATTACAGGCGAAGGCTTAACCTAACCTGCAATACATTCTGTACTTAGCAGGTTGCTAAGAGGCTAACACTTTCAGTAGTATTCTGATCCAATTATGTAATTTTCATCCTCAGTAAATGAAATGGTTTATGGAATTCAGTGTCGGGATGTGTCCGAGGACTTCGGTTCGCCAGGTGCAAGTCTTTTGATTTGACGCCGGTAAGGGATCTGCGCGTCTTGCTGAGGATGAAATTATGATAAAGACGACACATACACCCAGTCCTCGTGCCAGGGGAATTAACAAATTATGGTTAAAATTCCCGACCCTGCCGGGAATCGAACCGGGACACCTGTGACCAAAGGCCCGCACGCTAACCATTTAGCATGGAGCCGGACTTTATCCTTAGTAATGTCACTGTATGCAGCTATTATATTATTTTAATACGCAAATCTGATATTCGTTTATCCAGTGAAACAGTCAGGTTCTCTTAAATCCGAAATATATTATCGGAGTACTATACCCCCTTTTCCAATCGATGTTCTCGAAATTCAATAGATTCTGTTTTACAAGTTCAAAGTTATATAAATTGATCCGTTTTTAAGCTAGAGACTTCTGATTTTCACGAAAATGATCGCAAATGTATCTACTATCAAATCAAAATATAAAATAAAAACAAAAATGTGAGTTTCCTGGAGAGAGACACAAATCAATTTGCAATCCCTCTCTTCGATCGGGTGGTGTGTACGTAAACGAACATCTCCGGGATAAAATAGAAACTGCTCTGTGTCAATCAAACCCACATCCTCTGAAATCACTCAAATTGAATATACCCTAAGAAACTGCTACCTTTACTCAACGACAAAATACACAGGGAGAGATCAGTTCTAGCAATTTATCTCGTACAATTAGTACAAAAGATACTTTAGTAAAGAGGCTGTTGTGTGACTCTATCACGTAAAATCTATGGCACCAGAGCATTCAGCGACGTGTGCTTCTCCGGCAGTCAGCATTGTGTTGTTACATGTGCCACCACCTAAAAGAACTCCTTGCGGGACCAAATTACGGCAATTCAGTTTCTCCGAAAAACGTAACAAAGTAGTTAGTGGAATATAAAATTATTATTATTATTATTATTATTATTATTATTATTATTATTATTATTATTAATAATAATATTAATATTATTATTACAGAGCAAGTGGCCGCGCGGTTTTGGTCTCGTAACTATCAGCTTGCATTCGGGAGACAGTGGGTTTGAACCCCAGTGTCGGGAGCCCTGAAGATGGTTTTCCGCGGTTTCCCGTTATCACTCCAGGAGAATGCTGGGGCTATACTTTAATTAAAGTCACGGCAGCTTTCTTCCCATTCCTAGCCCTTTCCTATCCCATCTTTGCCATAAGACCTATCTCTGTCGACGCGACGTAAAGCAAATACTAAAAAATTAGCACTATTTAGTAGTAACAGTATATTTAAGAACGCATATCGAAGAAAACAGCGTTGTAAATAAACCCCCTTAAATGTTGAACTCAGTACGTCAATTCAGATGTTTTTATTTGTCAAAAGTATTCAATCATAATCAGAAATTCGTAACTGTCATAGCAAAACGAATTACATCATCGGCTCCTGTATTCGAGTATCAGATGAATAAGAGAACAAAAAGGAAGACGGATCAATTGTATTGTCACTCTTTAGTTACAAGTGAAGAGCGAGTGGCCTGAATAGCTCAAAGCCCCTTGAAGCCAATCCCCACAAGCGCATTTCGCGCCCACTGGCTGGCCACAATGAAGTACCAACAATAGAAGGGGGCTGATTCCACGTCCAGTCGGCCGTACGTATACTCTAGGTGCAGCCAACTTGAAACTTAGCAAAAAGAGGAGAGGAATGTTTCGTACTTTCGTGACACTGAAGCAGAACACGCGAAGAGGCACGAGAAAGATTTCCTTAGAGAAGAAAACGCTTCTTTGGGCAAACATTTGTAAATTTCCAGCAAGTACGCAGTACTGTTGTTTGTAAACTAGCTTTATCAATGATGGTTGTAATTTCAATCTTACCGGACGAGTTACCTGTACGGTTAGGGGCGTGGGACTGTGAGCTTGCATCCGGGAGATAGTGGGTTCGAATCCCACTGTCGGCAGCCCTGAAGATGGTTTTCCGTGGTTCCCATTTCCACACCAGGCAAATGCTAGGGCTGTACCTTACTTAAGGCCACGGCCGCTTCCTTCTAACTCCTATGCCTTTCCTACCCATCATCGCCATTAGACCTATCTGTGTCGGTGCGAAGTAAAGCCACTAGCAAAAAAAAATTGCAATGTTTTAATATTGGTTTTTTGTCCGACTAACAACATTTTCAGTTTTCGGAGACGTCAAGGTGCTGGAATTTTGTCCAGCAGGAGTTCTTTTATGTGCTAGTAAATCTTCCAACACGAGGCTGATATTTGAGCATCTTGAAATACCACCGGACATGTCAAGTTGGGCTGCGAAGGCCAGCGCTCTACCGTTCAAGTTACTCAGGCTGGCAATTTCAATGTTACTAGCATTCAGAAACATGTTTCAATCTTCTTCTTCTTCTTCTTCTTCTTCCTCTACTTTATCGGGTTACCCTCCACGGTCGGTTTTTCCCCTCGGACTCAGCGAGTGATCCTACCACCTCAAGGGCTGTGTCCTGGAGCTTCAGACAATTTGTCGGTAGATACAACTGGGGAGGATGACCAGTACCTCGCCCAGGCGACCTCATTTGCTATGCTGAACAGGGGCCTTGCGGAGGGATGGGAGGATTGGAAGGGATAGGCTAGGAAGAGGGAAGGAAGTGACCGTGGCCTGAAGTTAGGTACCATCCCAGCATTTGTTGGTTTTTACGAGAAAGAAATCTAAGTTTTTGTTTCAATAATAATTTAGGGACGTCGTGGTCCACTTGCTGACAGTTATTACGATCGGTAGTCACTTTCTCACTCCCGAAATGCAAGCACCAAACTTTCATACAAGCAGCCTTAAGAACATGTTTTAAATGAGGCAAATGTGGACAGTGCAAGAGGATTTTCTTGAAACGAACAACAACGTCCCAGCAGTTGGAATTAGACGTAAAAATACAAGCATGCTCTTTTTTTCCTTTAATGTTGAGAAACATTTCTTAGCAGGCAAAGTAGGGGTCCCTATACTACGAAAGACGTAAAATTAACAATTTCTTCCATTGTGCCCAAAGTTGAAGGGTTAAAGGATCTGGAAAGGTTTTAAATTGTAAGTCCTGGATAGCTCTATTAAACTAAATAAAACAAATTTAGAAAATCACTTCCTGCTTAAATGAAAAATGAAATGGCGTATGGTTTTTAGTGCCGGGAGTGTCCGGGGACAAGTTCGACTCGCCAGAAGCAGGTCTTTTGATTTGACTCCCGTAGGCGACCTGCGCGTCGTGATGAGAATGAAATGATGATGAAGACGACACATAGACCCAGTCTCCATGCCAGCGAAATTAACCAATGATGGTTAAAATTCCCGAGCCTGCCAGGAATCGAACTCGGGAACCCTGTGACCAAAGGCCTAAATGCAGTTCCGTACAAACAGCCTAAAATCGCTTGTTTATTTACTCGTTTTCTTTTTTATTCAAATCCTAGCTAAAATAACTTATTTACATCATTCTTTCTGTACTGTGTTCATTGGTTCAGTGCCCTCAGGAGTTTATTTTTTTATTTTTGAAAGCAGTCCACACAGAATGTAGTTATAATGGCTTAAGTGAAACTCTGCACCGACCCACATTAGCGCTCGTACTGGTAGAAAAAGGCAAACTGCTAAAATAATCGACCGGACAACGATGTTTAGGTTAAGGATTGTAATTTTTAAGAATCTCTCTCTCCAGTCGTTCCACTCATGACTGAGTATCGTGACCCAAGGACTTTGTTGTTTCTTTCATAAGCTGATACCATTCTGTACGTACTTGCGTTTTCCGGACAGTAACTCTCCATGGTAAGCCCATGATCTCTCTTACTTGATCTTCTTTAATTTTGCCATAGCTGTACGTCCTAGAATTATGCGACGTATGATTTATTTTTCGCAGCTACTTTTATCCTCGATTATTGAACCACGATAAGGAAACTGACAGTCTCCTTGGAGATTGTTAAGGTGCTGTGGCAGGTGAATTTCTGCACCTTTGTTGACAATCATTAGTTTTGTCTTGCTCCAATTAATTTCCATGCCAAGTTTGTGACTTTCATGTTGTACACGATCCATTATCTAATTTTTAATAATAAATAAATGTATTCTCATAATTTATTATATTTTATTTGCCTAAAATTCGTAGCTCTTATCACGAGGATGTTTTCATCATTGAGTTGCTTGACCGAAAGGCTATTGTAGTGTGCTTTCATACTCTTAGTGCAGAGAATTCCATGACCTAGATAGACACAAAATCGGCTGTACCAACATAACTTCCGATTTGGGTTACCTCCCCTAAACTCATAAGCGCTGAACCCGTAGTACGTATCTGCTGTGATATCTGGACTTCTGTCTGAGATTATGATAGAGTTTTGGGAATTCAGCCATTCTTTGGGGGGAGAGGATTGCAAATATTAACAATACACAGCCTGAGTGGCTGAAAAGATAGAACGCTGGCTTTCTGAACAAGAAAATTTGATTATATTCACCATTTCTACCCAACAAAAGGGCAGAGAATTCAGAAAATAAACTGCGGGATTGTGAGTGAAGTAATGAGATGAGTAATTTGTTTGGTAATTATTATGAATAAAAACCTAGAACCTGTTTTCCAGTCAGTGACCGGGTCAGGGATGGAATGTTTTTTTTTTTTTTTTTTTTTTTTTTTTTTTTTTTTTTTTTTGTTATTTGCTTTACGTCGCACCGACACAAATAGGTCTTATGGCGACGATGGGACAGGGAAGGGCTAGGAGCGGGGAGGAAGCGGCCGTGGCCTTAATTAAGGTACAGCCCCAGCATTTGCCTGGTGTGAAAATGGGAAACCACGGAAAACCATCTTCAGGGCTGCCGACAGTGGGGTTCGAACCCACGATCTCCCGAATACTGGATACTGGCCGCAATTAAGCGACTGCAGCTATCGAGCTCGGTAGGGATGGAATGAATGAAGGCCCCATCTTGCGGCGAGGCATGTCGCAGTCATCTGGGGCAATGATTAATGACTGACAGATGAAATGAAATGATAGTGGAGAGTGTTGCTGGAATAAATAGGGAAAATCGGAGTACTCGGAGAAAAACCTGTCTCGCCTCCGTTTTGTCCAGCACAAATCTCACATGGAGAGATCAGGATTTGAACCACGGTATCCAGCGGTGAGAGGCCGACGCGCTGCCGTCTGAACCTCGGAAGCTCCCATTATAATCAAATATTCAATATAAATGCCCATATTAGATAATATTCTTAAACCTTCAAACATTTCCTAACCACAAATGAGCCATATTGCTCTTCCCTTTAAAAAATGTATTAAATGAAATAGGTGTTAAAGTTTGTTTTTTTTTTTTTTTTTTTTTTGCTAGTTGCTGTACGTCGCACCGACACAGATAGGTCTTATGGCGACGATGGGACAGGAAAGGCCTAGGGATGGGAAGGAAGTGGACGTGGCCTTAATTAAGGTACAGTCCCACCATTTGCCTGGTGTGAAAATGGGAAATCATGGAAAACCATCTTCAGGGTTGCCGATAGTGGGGTTCGAACCCACTATCTCCCGGATGCGAGCTCACAGCTGCGCGCTCCTAACTGCACGGCGTGTTAAAGGTTAATGAGTTCTAAAATTACACAAGTCCAGCATATTCAGTAATTCATTCCAGGTGAGATTGTTCTGAAAATTCGTATTTTAGAATACGGGGAAATTTGTAATTAGACTAAGATTCATCATGGGAAGTATCTTCTCCGTGGTTGTTATTTGCAAGAGTTATTAGATTTTTTTTTTTCTCAAAAGTCTTCTTAACTGGACTTGCATGCAAATGGAAGTCATGCCTTTAGTTGCTCTTTAGGACAATCAGACATGCAATTATTCTCCAGCGACTGAGACGGGAGTGGATATACTTTACACAGTACCTACAGTCAAATTCAATAAATACAAGGACTGTAAATAAGTAGTGGGAACGAAGTCCAGACACTCTCTGGAGATCGGGCATGCACAAATAATATATGAGCACTGTCAGATGGCGCTGTTGTCGATGTGTAGTGTGCATCTGACGGGCATCCAGCTGGGAGTGTTGTTGCTGTATGGCAGAGCCTCCCAAACGCCCAAAATCTCACGCGTGCAAACTGAGGCGCAGAGTTCCTGTGCACCGTGCATCGGTCCCACTCGGCTCCGCTCGACTCGGCTCGGACCAACGCTTCGTCTCTGGGCTACTCGGCTAAGCTCGGCTCAACTCGGCTCGAATTTGGAGCGCTACGGAGCAAGTGAGGAAGAGGGAGACAGGCGGAGCGAGCGAGACAAGCGTGGGGAAAGAGAGAAATAGCGCTATTGCTCCAAATCGAGGAGTGGGGGTCTGCACTCTGGTCAACCGAGCGAAGTCGTCTTTTGCACCGTGCACAGCGCAATGCACTGGTGCACGCGCCCTGAGAGGCCCTGCTGTATGGCGTTGAAATGAAGAGTGTCGAGTTCACCGCTCTAAAGCTAGTGGCAAAAAAATGTATCAGAATGTTATCGAGGATTACATGAAGCCTGTGATGAGAATGCATTACCGTACGGGGTGGTTGCACGATGGGTCAAGGCGTTTCGTGCGGACCGGAATGAGGCTGTGGATTTGAACCGCACGGGTCTGCAGTCCATTCCTCAAGATCAGATTGACATGTTCAGCGGTCTCGTTTCTGTAGACTACCGATAGAATTATCCGTAGAGGTTGGTCTAATTAAGGCCACGACCGCTACCTTCCCACTCATAGACCTTTCCTGTCTCATCGTCTCCATAAGACCTATCCGTGTCGGTGCGACGTAAAGCAATTTGTAAAATAAAAATAAAAAATAAAGTACAGCCCCAGCATTTCCTGATTAAAAAATGGGAAACCACTGAAAACCATCTTCAGGGCTGCCGACCGTGGGTTTCGAGCCCAATATCTCCAGAATGCAGGCTCACAGCTGTGCGCCACTAACCGCACGACCAATTCACTCGATATAATGAATTGTAGAAGGCCGAGATATCGTTAACTGCCGTTCTGAAGTAGAACATAACTATTACACTAAAAGGAACAAGATGAAGCAAGGAGGATGCAGGTTGTCTGCGCAGGGAATGTGCACACAGTCCCATCACTGTTTACCAACCCCGCTGCGTTCAACAATACCTAACCCTATTTCATGCTCCAGGGGTGCTTTTCATAGAGGTCGTCGGCGCTTCTTGTGAACGTCCGGCGCCGTGGACGGGATTATTCTGGTCTAGACTCTCTCAACAGTACTTTGGGAACTTCTGGGAAATGTGAGCCAATGAATGACAAAAGGATTTACCACCATAACAGTTTGTGTTCGCAACGTGGTATTCCTACAGGCAGAAATATTTATTTTACTTCTTCTTATACCCAGCCAGCTGACTACGCAGAATATGGTTTGGTCCCACCTGACCGCTGACTGCCTTGATTATAGCTTTCTGCTGTTGTCTGCTTTCGCACCAGTCAATTACTTTACTCTAATTAACCTTTCCAGACCTGCATTTTTCCACAGGGGAGGAGAAATTATTCTTTTAAAAATTCGGCCTTCCTAGAGGACACAAAACTTACTAGGCCGACTATCCACAAAGAAAGTAACCTTTACTTTACATTTTGACATGCTATGTTTTAGTACCGGATGTTCTAGAACTGCCACCACCTACCTTTAATGATTAGCCTAACAGCGTTTTAAAGAAGGTAAATTGTATACAAAATATCGATGGCATAGTTCTAACACCACGTATTTGACAATGCTCTTCCTATCCACTATTATCCTTAAGACTAGTCACGCTTCCCACCCACACATGGGTATGCAGTCTATCAGGACAATTTTCGTTGTAATCATTTTCCAATACAAATGCGTAAAGGAAAATGGACCTTGCCGTACCGTACTGTAGGAATGTATTTTTGCTCGACGTGTGTATTATCGGCACACTTTATCTTGGTGCATTTACACCCTAGTGCTGAATCGGTCGACCTCGGCAATCTTCGAGATTCGTACTGGCAACCTTTGAAACACAAACAATGAATCGCTTAAGCATCGTTGTGCGACATCTGGCGTACACTTTACGTACGCCTACTAGTACTGTTGTTCTTTACACAGCAAAGCCAAACTATACAATTCATGCTAGGAACAAGATTCGCATCGAGAAATGTTATATAATGTTATATAATGTGTATGTGTATGTTATTGGCTTAAGATAATAACGGTTTAGAAACTTCATATCGATCGATCATATTCTCGATTCAATTCAGATTTAATTTTCATTCAGTTGGCAGCACTAGCGGAACCGGGACAGCTCCCTCCTTACTCCTCACCCCCGTACACAAATGCACCAAGATAAAGAAAGAGTGCCGAAAATACGCGCTCCTGCAGTATAATGTATTTAAGGTTTATTCTCCTTTACGAACTAATATAGAAAAATTATACAACGAATATTGTTCTGGTAGCTAGTTCCTTTACGCCGCACCGACACAGATAAGTCTTACGGCGACAAAGTGATAGGAAAGGCCTAGGAGTTGGAAGGAGCGGCCGTGGCTTTAATTAAGGTACAGCCACAGCATTTTCCTGGTGTAAAAACGGAAAACCGCGGAAAACCATCTTCAGGGCTGCCGACAGCAGGATTCGAACCCACTATCTCCGGGATGTAAGCTTACAGCTGCGTGCCTCTGACCGCACGGCCAACTCGTTCGGAGACGTGATCAATCTTAAGGAAAGTAAGGAATAGAGCATTATAAGATACGGGGTATTAGAACTAGGCCATCGGTGTGTCTGTTCGGTATTGAAAGCAAGGGCTGGTTGGATCCTTAAAAAGCACTACCACAGGTTATGTGATTATAGGGAAACCGTAAAAACGTATAGCGGTGCCAAATTGAGATTTACTAGGCAAGATAAGAAGTGGTGCAGTTTTCCATTGATTTCTACAACGTATTAATTTTATAATGTTAAGTAACATTTATTTATTTATAAATATCGAGATATTTGAAGTTCCCTCTTCTGATACATGTGCAGCCACACTCTGAAGGAATATTATTTCATTCTAACCAAGTGCGAGGGTACTGCATCCTAAACATACATACATACATACATACATACATACATACATACATACATACATACATACATACATACATACATACATACATACATACATACATACATACATTATCATTATAGACTGTTATGCCTTTCAGCGTTCAGTCTGCAAGCCTCTGAGAATTTACTAAATGTCGCCACAATCCTCGATTTGCAACTAGTGTTGTGGCCTCATTTCGTTCTATACCTCTTATCTTTAAATCGTTTGACACCGAGTCTAACCATCGTCGTCTTGGTCTCCCTCTACTTCTCTTACCCTCCATAGCAGAGTCCATTATTTTCCTAGGTAACCTATCCTCCTCCATTCGCCTCACATGACCCCACCACCGAAGGCGGCTTATGCGTACAGCTTCATCCATCGAGTTCATTCCTAAATTAGCCTTTATCTCCTCATTCCGAGTACCCTCCTGCCATTGTTCCCACCTGTTTGTACCAGCAATCATTCTTGCTACATTCATGTCTGTTACCTCTAACTTATGAGTAAGATATCCTGTCCACCCAGCTTTCGCTCCCGTAAAGCAAAGTTGGTCTGAAAACAGACCGATGTAAAGACTTCCTTTAAAATCTCGTAATTGCTTCCAGCCTGACTGTGTGCGAAAATGCTGATGCGAGATTAAAGTACAGTCACTCCAAAAATGAATGAGAGCATAGAATTGTAAAAGTTCCTCGTAGGTAAATTTTTCTCATAAACAATTGAACCTATAGATACAGTAGAAGGTTTGCTGAGGAAGTACTTTAAAATCTATATGGTATTAGAATTATGTATTTATTCTTCTTTCTTTCTTAATCTGTTTGTCCTCCAGGGTCGGTTTTTCCCCCGGACTCAGCGAGGGATCCCACCTCTACCACCTCAAGGGCAGTGTCCTGGAGCTTCAGACTCTGGGGCGAGGGATACAACTGAGGAGGATGACAAGTACCTCGCCCAGGCGGCCTCACCTGCTATGCTGAACAGGGGCCTTGCGGGGGGAAGTGAAGACTGGATGGGACAGGCAAGGAAAAGGGAAGGAAGCGGCCGTGGTCTTAAGTTAGGTACCATCCCGGCATTTGCCTGGAGGAGAAGTGGGAAACCACGGAAAACCACGGAAAACCATTTCCAGGATGGCTGAGGTGGGAATCGAACCCACCTCTACTCAGTTGACCTCCCGAGGCTGAGTGAACCCCGTTCCAGCCCTCATACCACTTTTCAAATTTCGTGGCAGAGCCGGGAATCGAACCCGGACCTCCGGGGGTGGCAGCTAATCACGCTAACCACTACACCAGAGAGGCGGACGCGATCAGTCTTAAGGAATATAATGGATAGGAACAGCATTGGGACATACAAGGTTTTGAAGAAAGCCATCGATATGCAGTCCATCAGAAAACAATTTTCGTTGTGTTGATTTTCTTCTGCATGTGTGTAAACGAGAATGAACCTTACCGTACTGTAGGTACTGTAGAAATGTCTGTTTGTGTGACGTATTTATTTTACTTCTTCTTTTCCTACCGCTTTTCCCACACCTGTGGGATCGCGGGTGCGAACTGCTTAGCACATGTGGATTTGGCCCTGTTTTGCGGTCGGATGCCCTTCCTGACGCCAACCCTATCTGGAAGGATGGAATCACTATTGCGTGTTTCGGCGGTGGTTGGTAGTGTGGTATGTTGTCTGAATATGAAGAGGAGAGTGTTGGGATGGACCCAAAAACCCAGTCCCCGAGCCAGAACAATTAATCAGAAGCGATTAAAATCCCCGACCCGACCGGGAATCGAACACCGGGACCCTCTGAACGGAAGGCCAATACACTGACCAATCAGCCAACGAGTCGGGCTGACGTATTTGTGTTATTCTACGGGATAATATATTTATGGTTCATTTTCCTTTACTTTTCTTTCTTTCTTTCTTTCTTTCTTTCTTTCTTTCTTTCTCAATCTGCTTACCCTCCAGGGAGGGATCTCACCTATACCGCCTCAAGGCCAGTGTCCTGGAGCGTGAGACATTGGGTCGTGGATACAACTGCGGAGGATTACCGGTACCTCGCCCGGGCGGCCTCACCTGCTATGCTGAACAGGGTCCTTGGTGGGGGATGGAAATATTGGAAGGGATAGACAACGAAGAGGGAAGGAAGTGGCCGTGGCCTTAAGTTAAGTACCATCCCGGCATTTGCCTGCAGGAGACGTGGGAAACCACGGAAAACCACTTCCAGGATGGCTGAGGTGGGAATCGAACCCACCTCTACTCAGTTGACCTCCCGAGGCTGAGTGGATCCCGTTCCAGCCCTCGTACCACTTTTCAAATTTCGTGGCAGAACCGGGAATCGAACCCGGGGCTCCGGGGGTGGCAGCTAATCACACTAACCACTACACCACAGAGGCGGACTTTTACTTTTCTGCATTGGAAAATGAACACAACGTACACTGTTCTGATGGGCTGCAAATTCATATGTGGATGAGAGGCGTGACTAGACTTACGGGAAGTTCTGGATAAGAAGAGCATTGTGGCATACGCGGCACTGCTCAAACAGCGACGTTATTTCAACCAGACACTAAATGTTCATCTTTCCTATCCGACCTCCGTTATCCAACTTTTGATCCCTTCCTACTCAAGCGGTGTTATGTTTGTGTGACCCAAAGAGTCTTTCAATTTAACGACCTTAGTATCCCGTCACTTACTTTGGCCAAAATCTCAATTTTTCCAAGTGTCGGACCTTTATTCCCTCTGTCTCTATGGCTTCCCTTACCAGCCGAGCAGCGCCCAAGTAACATCAACAGGGAAGACGGCTTCAAGTTATCAAATACATGGAGACCTGTACTGTAGAAATACTTGCGTAACACCACCATTGTCGACAGAGGGCGGTGAATCACAGCACGACGATCCTATTAGTGGGGTAGGCCGTGGATAGTGCAGTCATGACTTCCACGTTCCTTCGATTCGAATTTCTTTGCTCACTGTCGGATGCAGAACTTAACATGCCCTGATGAAGGCCAATGCAATTTGGTTGAAAGCTCTGCTTCATTAAATAAACATATATAGTGACTTTAATCCAGTATTTACGTTAATACAGTGAGCCACGACAACCTACGTTCATTACTAAGTTACACAAGCGTTGTAACATTCACCAGACAAAGTTATAACATAAAATTTTGAGAAACCAGCGCAAAGTAGATATATCGTTGACTAAGAAACAATACCTCGTATGTCAAAATGCTCTGCCTATCTTTTATGTTCCTTAAGAAATGCCAGGCCGCCACCCACATATGGATATACAGTCCATCAGAACAATTTTCCTATGTTTATGTGTAGAAAAAATGAACCTTATCACACAGTACTCTAGGGATGTATGTTTGCATGATATTTTTAATCACTCCGACAGTATTCTGTATTTAATGAAACCTTTTCCTTTATACACAGGCATGCCGAAATAAAAACAACAGAAATTATTGTGTTGGATTGAATATCCATACGGGACTGGGTGGCGGGACCATTAAAGAAAACAGAGGTTATGAAGAGCATTGTGAGATACGAGGTATTGCTTCTTAGGCGACGATGTATTCGATGTTATGAGAAGCGGAAATAAAATTAGAAACGTAGGTCTGCAACTGAAGGTAAATCTTGAGGGTACGAAAGACGTCGCTTAAAGAAATTCCTTCTCTCTCTGACGTTTCGTCACTTACACTGGCTGATATCTTCAGTCACCTTTTGATTTAAATCGATGATTCTTTGATACCATCAACATAACTATTATTCTGATTGCTATAAGTGCTGGTGTATGCATTTTTATGATTTGCGATTGACTCGAACCGTGGTTACCATCATCTGTCTGGAGAACGCTACTCGCGCTAACTCATAATTGGGTCGTAGATAGGGTCAACATGACCTCACGGCAGGACTGGACACTGGCAAATATATGCCCTATACATAAGAAGGGGTCACGCATGCAACGCAAGAATTATCGAGGTATATCCTTACTGAGTATAGTGTACAAAATTATCTCTACAGGTATAACAAAGAATAGTAGAGCAGAAAGAATGATAGGGGAGTACCAAGCTGGTTTCAGACCTGGAAGATTGACGACGGACCATATTTTCACCATCAGAATGACTCTGGAAAAGACATACGAATACAACGTTCGACTAGGGAATCTTTCAATAGATTTTAAAGGTTTCGACATTATGGGAAACAATGAAGAAATTTTAATTCCCACAGAAGTTAATAAAATTGACTAAGATGACCCTGGAGAACAGTAAAATTCAGGTAAAAGTGTAGGGAAGTCTGTCAAGATCTTTCAGAATCGTAGAAGGCCTAAAGCAAGGGGATCCCTTATCACCAGTGTTATTCAATCTAGTGCTGGAGAAAGCAGTAAGATCAATAACTACTAATCCGGGTCGTAATATTTACAATAGACTGATCCAAGTTTTGGCTTATGCAGATGATGTGGTGATAGCTGCTAGAAGTAACGAGTTGATCACCGGGCGAGTTGGCCGTGCGCGTAAAGGCGCGCGGCTGTGAGCTTGCATCCGGGAGATAGTATGTTCGAATCCCACTATCGGCAGCCCTAAAGATGGTTTTCCGTGGTTTCCCATTTTCACATCAGGCAAATGGTGGGGCTGTACCTTAATTAAGGCCACGGCCGCTTCCTTCCAATTCCTAGGCCTTTCCCATCCCATCGTCGCCATAAGACCTATCTGTGTCAGTGCGACGTAAAGCCCCTAGCAAAAAAAAAAAAAAAAAAAGAAGAAGTAACGAGGCACTTACAACTGCCTTGAGGGAGCAGAAAGATGCGACTGGGTATTTGTGTTTGGAGATAAGTGGGACTAAATCTAAATATATGGTAACGGAGAAGGAACACCGAGAAACTCCAAGTGGATGATTACACCTTTGAAGCAGTAGATAGCTTTACATATCTTGGCTCAGTAACAACAGAAAATAAAGTTGAGCCAGATATTGTGAATCGTATTAAGGCTGCCAACAGATCCTACAGAGCGCGGTACCCTCTTCTGAGAAGTAAAAACTTAAGCAGGAAATGAAAACTGACTCTTTACAAAACAATAATTAAACCAGTACTTATATATGCAGGCATGGGTATTGACTGAGGCCACAGAGAGGAAATTAAATGTGTGGGAAAGGAAAGTACTGAGAAAGATATTTGGACCGGTGAAGGAGGAAGATTTATGGAGAATCAGAACAAATGAAGAAATACGATTATAGTGTAAAGAGCCGGACTTGGTGACCTCAGTCAAAATGAGACGAATTGGGTGGCTGGGGCATGTGCAACGGATGGAGGAGGGAAGACTTCCAAGGAAGGCACTGACAGGGCACCCTGGGGGCAGGAGATGGAGAGGTCGGCCGCGGATGAGATGGCTGGAGGATGTGGAGACTGATTGGAGTCAGGTGGTGGCGTAGGCATGCTGAAGACCGGGACGACTGGAGAGCTGTAGTAAAGGAGGCCGAGGTCCTTAAAAGACCGTAGAGCCATGGAGTAAGTAAGTAAGTAAGTAAGTAAGTAAGTAAGTAAGACCTCACGGCAAGTTCACTGACGGGTGAATAAGGGTCGCTAAGAAAAGACTGGCTTTTTTATAGAACAGGAAATTACTTCTATAAAAGCCAAGAGTCCCAAAGATTTTCAGCGGGAGTTTCAGACGAAATGAGTGAAACAAGAAATTTGTCACAGATCATGAAAGCTTTACATGTTTTCGTCAAAATGTGTTATACAAAGGGGCTAGCCAGAAACAGAACGCAAAGTTTTAATGTGCCAGAGTACACTGCTAAACGAATCTCGACCGCCACTTCTGCTCAAGTGAACACTATTGGTCGTAACCCGCTCCCTCTCCTACAAGTCTTCAGATAAGTTTCGGGTCCCATTGCAGCAACTTGTCCTGGCATCCTCCATCTCATATTTCTGAGTGGTCGCGCGTCACTCTGATGTGTATATGATACTATCATCACACATGGCTGAGGACACATAGGTGTCAGGATAATTCCAATGGTGTCAAAACTACATAATTATGATTAATGAAAATTATATTAAATTAGGTATTGTGTTTAGAAATACGATCCGATCAATGTAAACCACATGTCATTATATAAATGAGGGCTGTAGTTCGTCATTTATGGCACGGCTTTTATTCAACTGACGAAGAGCCTATGAAATGTGTACTTCCGTAAAATATCATTGCATGGAATTCAATAGCCAATTTTTCTGCACATACCTTCGGAGACTCTCCCAGAGTAAACCCGCTGAAATAACAAACTTCGAGAACATTTTTCTCACAAAATAATGGATAAATTTACGTAAAAATTCTTGTTATATTGTAAGTTACTTCATCACCTAAAAACGTGTCTCGTGTTGGTGCAATGATCGTGACATTTTAAACTGAACTTAGGTCAATTACAATGAACCAGCATTGTTGCCCGTTCGCTGTTGATTTTTTCTATGTACAGATTTGTATATCGTTGTTGCGGAAGCAATACTGCGTACCTGACGATGCACTTCCTATCCATTATTCGTCTTAAGACTGTACACGCCTCCCAGCCACATATGGAAAACGAACCTTAAACAGAGACTAGCACAAGCAAAGAGGTCCCTTCTTAAGAAAAGAAATTTGCTCACTTCGAACAGTGATAAAGGAATTAGAAAGACATTTTCAGAATACTTGCGTCTGGATTATGGCATTGTATGGAAGTGAAACATGGACGATAACTAGCTCAGAAAGAAAGAGAACACAAGCTTTTGAAATGTGATGTTATAGATGAATGCTGAAGGTGAGATGGGTAGATCGATTTGCGAATGAAGAGGTTCTGAATCGAATTGGTAAGAGAAGAATGATTTGGCTAAATTTGACCAGAAGAAAAAACAGAACGGTAGGACACATCTTAAGACAACCAGCACTTGTTCAGTTGGTTTTTGACGGACGTTTAAGCGGAAAAACGACAGGGTTAGACCAAGGTATGAATATGACAAATAAATGAAATGGCGTATGACTTTTAGTGCCGGGAGTATCCGAGGATAAGTTCTATGACAGACAGATTATAGTAGATATAGGATGTAGCAGTTAAGTAGAAATGAAATGGTTAGCACAGGATAGGGTGACGTGGAATAGCTGCATCAAGCCAGTCTATGGACAGATAACCCTAACAACAACAACAACAACAACAAGGCCTACTCCTTTCAAAGTCGAACAGGTCAGCTCATTGTGTTGCGGCACTATCAGTTAAGGCTGCTAGGTCTTTACTCGAGAGAAAGGTGGGTTCGAATCCCACGTCAAACATCGTCGGAAAATTTTCCCATGGTTTCTATTTCATCTCTAGGTAAATGCCGGGATGGTACCGTTCTCAAGGCCATGGCCGCTTCCTTCCCATTTCTAGTCCGTACAATTATACCTACACCGACAGACAACGGACTCACATAACGGTATATGCACCCCCCCACCCACCCCCCCCCCAATGAGGTGTATCTGGAAAAGCAGCCACAGAACTGGCGTGTCAAACATGTCCTCGGACACTTCTTCTTCTTCCCTTATTCTACCGTCTTTACCACACCTGTGAGGTCGCGGGTGCGAACTGTGTAACAAATATAGATTTGGCCCTGTTTTACTGCCGGATGCCCTTCCTGATACCAACCTAATATGGAAGGATGTAATGACTATTGCGTGTTTCTGTGGTGGTTGGTAGTGTAGTGTGTTGTCTGAATATGAACAAGAAAGTTTTGGAACAAATACAAATACCCAGTCCTCGAGCCAGAAGAAGAAATCAGACACGATAAAAATCCCCGACCCACCGAGAATCGAACCCGAGACCCGCTGAACCGAAGGTCTCAACGATGACCATTCAACCAATGAGTCGGACAAACATGTCCTGTGCACTAAAAGTCATATGTTAAACAAAATAATAATAATAATAATAATAATAATAATAATAATAATAATAATAATAATAATAATACCAATCAAATTGGCCGTGCGGTTAGTTGCGCGCAGCTGTGAGCTTGAATCCGAGAGACAGTGGGTTCGAACCCCACTGTCGGCAGCCTTGAAGATGGTTTTCCGTGGCTTTCCATTTTCACAACAGGCAATTGCTGGGGCTGTACGTTAATTAAGGCCACGGCCGCTTCTTTCCCTTTCCTGGCCCATAGTCGCCATAAGATCTATCGGTGTCGGTGCGACGTAAATCATCTTGTAAAATAATAATAATAATGTTTTTACGTCCCACTAACTATTTTTAACGGTTTTCGGAGACGCCGAGGTGCAGAAAGTTTGTCTCGCGGGAGTTCTTTTACGTGCCACTAAATCTACCGACACGAGGCTGACGTATTTGAACACCTTCAAATACCACCGCACTGAGCAGGATCGAACCTGCCATGTTGGAGCCAGAAGGCCAGTGCCTCAACCGTCTGAATAATAATAATAATAATAATAATAATAATAATAATAATAATAATAATAATAATAATAATAACACCTAAAAGACAAATCGCTGGTGGCTTAATACAGGTTTCAGTATATTTAATTCATCTACCGAAGTTATAATTAATTTCGTGTGGCTATTTCTAGCCGAGTGCAGCCCTTGTAAGGCAGACCCTCCGATGAGGGTGGGCGGCATTTGACATGTGTAGGTAACTGCGTGTTATTGTGGTGGGGGACAGTATTATGTGTGGTGTGTGAGTTGCAGGGATGTTTGGGACAGCACAAACAGCCAGCCTCCGATCCACTGGAATTAACTAATGAAGGTCGGGAATCGAACCCGGGACCCTCCGAACCGAAGGCCAGTACGCTGACCATTCAGCCAACGAGTCGGACATCTACCGAAGTGCAATGCGTAGACTTACTTATATCGTCAGACATTTCAGGCATGCTTTGAAGTAAATAAATTAACAAATTAACGGGGTGTAGGCCTACACCGGAAGATGCATTGTTATCAGTGATTAAAAAAAGTACAAAATAAAAGTAATTGGGCTCAAATACAGTTATTTGAGACAAAATGAACTCAATTACAATTACTAATTACTTTTCAGAAAGTAATCAATAACATTACAATTAACTGATGTCACAGAACCAGAGTCTTTAGGGAATCATTATTTTTCACATGGGGATGGAATTATACCAAATATTTCAAGGAAAAATATATTATTGCATTTCCTGTTTTTTAGCAAAGGGATATTAAGTGGTTGTCATCAGTAAGTGAGACTAATCAGATTTTCAAAATGATTGCTCCCAAGCAAAATTTGCATGTCACTTTCGTGTTTTAATTATTTTCAGAATAACTAATTCGAAATGTTTATTCAAAACAGGGCGAAATATTTATTCAAAACAGGGGAAAGGAAATGTCTTAACCCCTTCACAGTCACTTATTTATTCGGTTTCCAATTTCAATCACGTAACTTCTTAGAGTATAATAATTTCGTGCGGCTATTTCTAGCCGGGTGCAGCCTTTGTAAGGCAGATCCTCCGATGAGTGTGGGCAGCATCTGCCATGTTCAGATAACTGTGTGTTATTGTGGTGGAGGATAGTGTTATGTGTGGTTTGTGAGTTGCAGGGATGTTGGGGACAGCACAAACACCCAGCCTCCGAGCCATTGGAATTAACCAATGAAGGTTAAAATCTCCGACCTGGCCGGGAATCGAACCCGGTACCAAAGGCCAGCACGGTAACCATTTAGCCACGGAGCAGGATATTTCTGAGGGTGAGGGCGGTAGATTAATATCTATGGCATCCCCAACCTGTCGCAAGAGGCGACTAAGAGATCGATCAAGGACTCTCACCTTGGCGACTACGGTTTTGCTAGGTGAGTCCGGCATTGCTTCCACATCCTCTGTTTCATCTTTCCTGTCTGACCTCCCTTTTTCAACTATTGTTCTTTCTTGACCTCTACGGTGTTATGTTTTCGGGGCCAAGGGAGTCTTTCATTTTCACGCCCTTCGCGTCCCTTCACTTTCTTTTGCCGATCCCTTCACTTTTCGAAGCGTCGGACCTTCTGGTTAGTGTTGATAGAGGATGGTTGCCTAGTACTTCCTCTTAAAACAATAAACGTCGCAGCCACCATCTCGACCAGTAACCAGAACAACCTGCGAGGCCATCCGAGAGCCGGCCCTTCAGATTTGCCCAGTTCTCGATGCGATGTATATCGATTACTAGAAGGTAAGGATTATAATTTTATTTTCAGAAGCAAATTAAGAATAGTCCCCCTCTGTGGTGTAGCGGTTAGTGTTATTAGCTGCCATCGTGGAGGCCACGAAATTTGAAAAGTGGTACGAGGGCTCGAACGGGATCAACTCAGCAGTCTCATGAGGTCAACTGAGTAGTGGGGGGTTCTATTCCCAGCTCCGTGATTTTCAGTGGTTTTTCTCACTTCTACTGCAGGTACATGCCGGTATGGTACCTAACTTAAGACCACGACAGCTTCTTTCCCTCTTCCTTGTCTATCCCTTCCCATCTCACCGCAAGGCCGTTGTTCAGCATAGCAGGTGAGGTTGTCTGGGCTAGATACTGGTCCTCTTCCCCAATTGTATCCCCGAACCAAAATCTCATGCTCCAGGACACTTCCCTTGAGGCAATAGAGGTGGGATCCCACGGTGACTCCGAGAGAAAACCAAGCATGTAGTGTAAACGAACTAAGAAAATAAAAATTCGGGAAAAAACTACAGTTTGTGAAAAGTAACGATTAAACCGACGAGTAAAACTTACTTTAAAAAAATCACAGGTCTAGTCCTTCAGGCAAAAAACTCATTGTTGAAAACATCCTAGGGATAGAAGCTACGAATTTTAGGTAAATAACATATTGTGACCGTGAGGCCACAAATGAGTGAACAGGTGTTGGTGCGGCTTGTGTTCGCTTGTCGGCGAGATGGGGTGCGCGCGACCTTGGACAAGGGCGAGAACGAGTTTTTTTGTGCAGAGGGCGGCCGGCTGGCTAACGGAATAAAAAAAAATGAAGGTTGGCGAGTGAAAGAAGGAGGCCAGCGCGTGTCACCTGTAATTGCGAGGAACGATATGAATGACATATTTGTAATATCTTTGGTGGCGACGTGCATAATTACGGAAGGCTCAAGGGTTAAAGTAAAATAAACTGGATAAAAGAATAGCACATTTAGGGGATATAAATTAAAAACTGAAATTTTGAAATAATTTGCACGACCTTGTGGCTAAAATGGTGATGAAGTTGTAGATTCGTACAGTAAAAGAATTTAGTTCCTAAATTGACTTTACTTCCGTGCATGTGCACCAGACATGATATTTAAGTCATGTGATACGAGTACCCATTCTCACACACTGGCGTGTTCCTGGACTATCACCTTCAGTCGCTCAGCGTGGAACGTCGTGAATACTGGCTTCACTCCTGGGCTCTACACCTCTGATAATTGGATACAATTTAGAACAGTGCTGTGATCAGACGTCGAATGTGCAGATATTAATCCCTTAAGTACGTGTCACTTCCAAAATACAGTTACGTGTGTGTTTGGAGCCTACTCTAAAGCATTTTGTGTAAGTTTCAGCTTTCTTACGAGTGGACGCGGAAGACGTGGACGTGAATATTTCCAGAAGAGGACGGAACTTCGCATCATGGATTACCAGTGCTTCACCATGAAGTTCTAAACCTTTGACCATCGTTGGCGGCGTCGGGATGCAGATTCTTTCATCCTGGCATGGCTGATTGAGAACCCAGACTTCCAGACATGAAGATTTCTCTATAAGTTAAGTCGATTACGTCTCATTTATATCTGTTCTATGTAGTTTGTTCTATTCTTTCTTTCTTCTTAGTAAGCTATTTTGACACATTTTATGGTTGTTTATTTGCTGGAATACGTCGTAAACTGACACATGTGATTACTTAATGACCATGTGGCCATGAATTTGACAGTGAGGGTTCTGATAGAGTTATCCATGTGTTATCGACACCATCTTTGCTTATTGAGTAAATTTCGTCACGAATATGAATTAATTTATGTCCGATGGATTAAATGGTAGGATATTTCGTCCACATTTTCTATATTTTCCTTGTAATGGAACTTCTGCTTGTACCTCGTGTCTGAGACAACGTGTCATCGGGATATTGAGTCCGAATTCTATGTACGAATTTAATGTGAACATGTGCATTGGGAGCATGTGATAATTAGTTGGAGTAATTAATCATCGAGACACTTTTAAGTGGATATTATGTATTTATAGGACGATGGTAGGTCCTGATATTTCATGACTACACATATTTGAGATTAGGATGCGACAAGTTAGGGTCGTCATTGTGGTACACTGTACGTGTAGAGTATATGGAATAATTGTGCATGACACAAATCTTCGTGAAACTGAGCTTTTCACATGTTAATGGATTATTCGCGATAAATGCAGTGTAGCCTAATATTGGTGTCTTCAGATGAAGAAAATGAAAGTCCATGTTAATCGATGTACTTTTTAATTCGTGGGAATATCCCAAATTTTCTCAAGTAATCCAGTAATTTCAAGCTCAAGGTACGGATGAATGTTCGAGAAGGCCTTAGGTCTAAAGAACAGGTCTTCGACGAAATATCTAAATAATATCTGATTCGTGACTATATCAGCTCATTCGTTGATGCAATTGTTCGCTTTCATGTGATAACTCAATCTTGCTGTAACTCAATAAATTCGTTAACAGGAGAGTAATACGGTTGATCGACACTCGTCGACATGTACATAGTGTAGATATTTTCTTCTTGGTACTTACAGTCTTCTTGACAATTTCCGTAGTTAGCTGTAGAAGTAGTAAGTTGTTAGTATTTAGAGGATTATTTTTTATGTGTTCTGTTCTGAAATATGTGACACTGATATTATCGATTGATAGTGGACAGGATTTCCACATGGATGGTATTCTCCCCATTTACTTACGTTTACAAGCCCAGGAGGCGTTTTATTTTGTTTAATTGTTGGTCAAATACTTAACGTTCAGTATAAATTCTCACGGAAAGAGATGTGAGACGACGTGAACAGGTATATCCGACGTCTCGGATTAACTTAGAGAAAACCAAGGCAAATTCAACTTTTCATTTTATTGTTAAGACAACGACTATAAATTTTATTTTTGCTATGAGTGTTAACTTTTGAATCTTGGATATTTCTTTATTATACTCGTTCTTACAATTACTGCATTTTTTCCAGATTATCGATGAAGGCTTGGCCCAGACCTCATTTTTTCTGAATGAAAATTTTTAATTCAACTTTAAACAAATAATTTAATAACTTTAAAGACGATAAAAAAAATTTTTTCACAATGTACATACTCTGTTAGAATGTTAGGGAAATAACTGTCGTGTACCATCCCATTTGTTTGCACATAGGTTTGTTACATCAAGAGCCATATAAAATTCCATAACGTAACGATCATAATCATAATCATAATCATAGATTTCAGGATGGCCAATATTGCATTTAATTAAATAAAAGTGTCACATTTGTTCTATACTTGGAACGTGCTTATTTGATGAACCCTATGATAATCCTGCCACATTCATTTATTTTATAAGCCTACAGCCACCGGACTGAGCACCCCTGGGGTGTCTCGTGTTCGCAGACTGACTACGACGGGCACAATATAGATTAGCAGTTTGCCTTTTTTCTACCACTACGAGCGCTAATGTGAGTCAGTGCGTCCCGCGTTGGTGTGTGCAGACCTCTAAGCAACACTACGAATGAGTCAATGCAGAGTTTCACTTAAGCCCTTATAACTACATTCGTTGTGGACATTTTTCAAAAAAAACGCCTGATAGTATTGAACCAGGGAAGACATTACAGAATGAATTATGTAAATAAGTTAACTTGGTTAGGATATGAATCAAAGAGAAAACGAGCAAGAAAACAAGCGATTTTAGGCTTCCTTCGGAGCTGCATTTAGGCCGAAAGAGATCTTCGAAATTAATTTGTTTTCTTAGTTTGATAGAGCTATCCAGGGCTCAGAATTTGAAACCTTTCCGGGCCTTTTAGCCCTTCAACTTTCGGCACAATTGAGGAAATTGCTTAATTTTATGTTTTTCGTAATATGGGGACCCATAATTTGTCTGCTAAGAAATGTTCTCAACATCAAAACCAACCCTGGAGGGTAAAAGGATTAAGAAAAGAAAAATTACCGGTAAAAATTTCATTCTGTGAAAAGTAACGATTACAAGTAAAAATTACTAAGAAAAGTAATCGTTACAAATAATTCAGTGTCTTTTACTCAGTTATTTCCCAGCTGTAAATATTATGTGTCCGCCTCTGTGGTGTAGTGGTTAGCGTGATTAGCTGCCACCCCCGGAGGCCCGGATCCGATTCCCGGCTCTGCCACGAAATTTGAAAAGTGGTACGAGGGCTGGAACGGGGTCCACTCAGCCTCGGGAGGTCAACTGAGTAGAGGTGGGTTCGATTCCCACCTCAGCCATCCTGGAAGTGGTTTTCCGTGGTTTCCCACTTCTCCTCCAGGCGAATGTCGGGATGGTACCTAACTTAAGGCCACGGCCGCTTCCTTCCCTCTTCCTTGCCTATCCCTTCCAATCTTCCCATCCCTCCACAAGGCCTTTGTTCAGCATAGCAGGTGAGGCCGCCTGGGCGAGGTACTGGTCATACTCCCCAGTTGTATCCCCCGACCAAGAGTCTGAAGCTCCAGGACACTGCCCTTGCGGCGGTAGAGGTGGGATCCCTCGCTCAAACCGAGGGAAAAACCGAACCTGGAGGGTAAACAGATGATGATGATGATGAAATATTATGTAATATTGGCACTGGCTACGTAAGTCTAGGAATGAAGAATAGATACACATGATTCCTAACTGTTTACTTCTTAAGTGCAGCTTCCATAAACTGTTACGTCTCCGCTCAAGGACTTGAGGAAGTTTTGAGAAAAGGACATCAGTGACGCGAGCCGGAACAAGATGCTGATGACAATAGAACAGTCACAGATTAGAATAGAGAGTGAGACCTTTTCAAGAGGCTGACAATGGAAGAATCCTTGAACGCGCCCTCTTAACCCCTCTAACCATGGCCCTCTAAACAACAACAATGGCAGTCAGCACAAATGTTTGTTGAAGTGATGTTTGTCGGGAACTACTAATCTCTTGATGCTTACTCAAGAGGAAGCCTTTCTTAGATCAGTACAACAAGCCGATCATTTAAATGGATATTATTATCCGACATTATTAGGTATCCGTCATGAGCGACTCCTTTGCTGAATGGCCATCGTTGAGGCCTTAGGTACAGAGGATACCGGGGTCGATTCCCCGCCCGGTTAGGAAATTTAATCGCTTGTGGTTAATTTTTCTGGCTTGGGAACTGTGTGTTCATGTTTGCGCCTACACAGTCCTCTTGATATGGAGATAACACGCCACACTACCAACCAAAACGAAACACGCAATGGTGATCGCATCCCGCCATAAAGGGTTGGCTCCGGGAATGGCATCCGGCCGTAAAACAGGGTTAAATCAACATGTGTGACACAGCCCGCTCCCGCGACGCCGCAAGGTGTGGGAAAGGTGGTACAATGTATGATTATTATTATTATTATTATTATTATTATTATTATTATTATCGTCCGCAGCCTGTTTCCAGTTATTCGACCGGGTCAGGAATGGAATGAATGAAGCCCCATCTAGCGGCGAGGATAGGAGATGTGCCGACTGCCGAGGCCTGCCGCACTCCTCTGGGGCAATGATAAATGACTGACAGACGAAATGAAATGTAAATGGAGAGTGTTGCTAGAATAAAAGATGACAGGGAAAACCGGAGTACCCGGAGAAAACCCTGTCCTGCCTCCGCTTTGTCCAGCACGAATCTCATGGAGTGACCGAGATTTGAACCACGGTATCCAGCGGTGAGAGGCTGGCGTGCTGCCGCCTGAGCCACGGAGGCTTACCTGTGATGATGATGATGATGATGATGATTATTATTATTATTATTATTATTATTATTATTATTATTATTATTATTGTTGTTGTTGTTATCCGGCGCCTTGGCTGAATAGTCGGCGTAGGCACATTCGGTGCAGAGGACCTTAGGTTCGAACCCCGACCGGATCGGAGATTTTAAACTTGAATGGTTAATTCCCCTGACTCGGGGAGTGGATGTTTATACTGCCTACTGTCCTCAACATCTCCGAAACTACAATTGCACGCAGTTTTGTACACACGGCAGATGCCACCCACCCCCATCGGAGAGTTTGCTTTACAAGAGTTGCACCAGGCTAGAAATAGCCTCACGAAATTATTATTATTATTATTATTATTATTATTATTATTATTATTATTATTATTATTATTATTATAAATTTAATAGCGTAGTACCCAATTCTCTTCTGATGGCCTAGTTATGGATTAAGAAAAGAGTCTTATTATTATTTTCCGCCTCTCTGGTGTAGTGGTTAGCTGCCCCCCCCCCCCCCCGGAGGCCAGGGTTCGGTTCGATTCTCGGCTCTGCCACAAAATTTGAAAAGTGGTACGAGGGCTGGAACGGGATCCACTCAGCCTCGGGGGGGAGGGACTGAACAGAACGGACTCGATTTCTACCTCAGTCATCCTCGAAGAGGGTTTCCGTGGTTTCACACATCTTCTCCTCCAGGCAAATGCCGGAATGGTACCTAATTTAAGGCCACGGCTGATTACTTCCCTCGGGAGATAGTGGGTTCGAACCCCACTGTCGGCAGCCCTGAAGATGGTTTTCCGTGGTTTCCCATTTTCGCACCAGGCAAATGCTGGGGCTGTACCTTAATTAAGGCCACTGCCGATTTCTTCCCATTCCTAGGTCTTCCCTGTCCCACCGTCGCCATAAGATCTATCTGTGTCGGTGCGACGTAAAGCAACTAGCAATAGATGACTTAACTCTTCCTTGCCTATCCCTTAAAATCGTCTTATCCCATTTCAAGTCCCTTGCTCAGCATAGCAGGCGAGGCCGCCTGGGGGAGGTTCTGGTCCTCCTCCCCAGTTTTATCCCCGACCCAAAGTCTCACGCTCCATGACACTGCCTTTGAGGTGCTAGAGGTGGAATCCCTCGCTGAGTCTGAGGGTAAAAGCAACCCTGGAGGCAAAATGGATTGAGAATGAAAGTATTATTATTATTATTATTATTATTATTGTACCGGGCGGTACACCTCTACTCTGTTTATTTAAAAGTTGCGCCAGTTGAAACACCTCTTCTGGAGGAAGGTTGAACTTTATCTATTTTATTAATTCTCTACTTTCTCAGAAGATGTCACCACGTGGAAAATTTTGAGTTTTTGAACTGTGTCACTTTTGATGTGTTTTTGTTTCGCTTGAAGTAAGAAGTGGGAACTTTCTCTTCTAGAGGACACTACTGAAGAATTACAATAGTGCAACCTAGTGCGAAATCAAAGAACTATTTTGTTGGAGAAATTTTTATTTCAAAAGTTTGTTTCTTGTTAAATTTCTTTCTGTTATTGTTTAAGTTGGCTGTATACCCCTCTTTTTCCCCTTAGTTTGGATCTAGCCAATCCCGAATTTCTTTAATTAATTTTCCACCAATAATGTGTTTCTTTTTCCTCTATGTAGGGGTTTCTTTTCCCGAACCAATAAAGATTTTGTGGGAGGGTGTTTTATTTCCCCTAACGCCTAGAATCTTCCGCGAGAGGATATAAACTGCTGATTTTGGGGTCTCCGGGCCACTTCTGTTCCATCTTTCAGTGTATTAAGTACATAGCAGGAGGCGGGAAGCGCCTCTTTCCCCGGCAGCGATCTACTACCAGGTAATGGCCTATTAATATCTTCCTTTCTTGCTAGGTCGGCAGTTTAACTCTCGCGGCGGGTTCGAAGCGTTTTCCATCATGTAACCTTTTCCTAAAATGTAACTACTCTTTTCTTCTTTTTCTTGTAAAGTTACATATTGGGATAGAGAGTGCTAACCCTCTCGAGCTCCCACTCACATTTGTTTTGAGGTGAACTTATTTTCTCAAACTTTTCTTCGTTTATGTAATGTAAAGTGTTCTTCTCTAAGTCACCTCTGTAGTATGGGATTAGCCCTTGCGTTAGTGGCCCAAAGCCAGATTAGGTTTTAAAAGCAAAGTGTATTAGGAGTGCAAGTTCGCCTCCTCTCAAGTTGTATTTTAGAGGTCATGTATTAATCTTTTCTCACCTAATAGACCTCAGTAGGTTGGGTATTTTACCCCTGTGTATATGTCCTTTGAGGACAACTTGAAAGTGAGTTTGGTGTGGCCTGGGAGAGGCTTAACTTTAAGAGCGAGTGGCTCTTTTCTAAAACTGAGAGTTGTATGCCTCGAGGAGGCTTTGCTGTGTAATTTGGAGCAAAGGCTCCAGGGTTTGAGTGGGGTCTTCTGCCCCTTTTGTTAAAATTGGTATATCGTAAAGTTGAGCTAGTTGCTCAAGAATTGTGTTTTCAGGGCTCGAAGCCCAAATTCTTTAATCCCTGTAATTGTACATTTCAAGTTGTATTTCGGCTACTAAGTACCTGTTCTATTTGTTGTTACCTAATTTTGAAAAGAAAATATAACCTTGTTAAATTTTAAAATTTAATTTCTCTGTAGTAGCTTGAGACCTATTCACCACCCAGCACCTTCTTTCATGCTTAACTACCACAAAAACTCGGTAACAAGTGGTAGCAGAGCGTGGTTGAATGGGTCTCGATTTAGCCCCTTTTGACGGCTAAACATTGCTTTGATTCGAACTCTAACAATTTTCTCAGTTGCTGGAATTTTTTGAGTTTTTCAAAATTGTTCTGTCATCATGCCCGGCCCTCGCGATGTTCTCCTCCTTAACTACTTGCGCAAAGAGGAGTTGATATATGAGTTAACTATCAGAAACGTTCAATCTGGAGGCACGGTTGCAATAGACACTAACAAGCTTAGAGAGTCCCTTGATTTGCCCATTTCCATCCCCAATTTGGGAGAGAAAGAAATTGACGACTCTCTTTCCACGATTGTCGAGAATATTACTGGGCTAGCATCGGTAGTCAGCTTTTTTGATGAAAACGATCCATCTCCTAATCAAATTAAGCGTGTGCAAGGCAGGCTGTATCACTTTGCAAATAGAGTTAATGATCTATTGTCTCTAAAGGTGAATGACGTTCAGAGGAAGCAAGCTAATACGCTCCTTGAAACTATTTCTGAATTGTCTAATAAGGTCACTCAATTGCTAACCGGCGAAGCTCCTCCCAAAACTGATCAACCCGCCACGGTGAATGTAGGTAACGAGGAAGAGCCTCCTCAGGGAGAAGTCAATAGGATAACCGTTGCTGCTCAAACTATCTCTGCCCCATCGAACAACGAATCTGAACGCCGTGCGTCATTGAGTAACATCCGCTCTGAATTAACTTCCTTGCCCTTGAAACCTTTAACGACTATGACACCTGGGTTCAGCAGCTTGCCTCATCCATTGGCAATGTTGCTTAGAGGTATCTCTAAGTTTTCCGTCAACACCACCAGTGACGTAATTTCATTTTTAAGATTTCTAGTGGAATTTCAGGATCATGCCCTTGTGTTTTCTCTTTCCCCATGTCAAATTTTGCAAATTATCTATCCTTATGCTATTGGTGTTCTATCTGACAAAATAGTTAGAGCCATTGCCGAGCAATCTTCTATTGAGGATTTCCACGCCCATTTGCTAGCTAACTTCATCCCGGCTAGGGCCAGGTCCTCCCTTATTCAGAAATACTATTATCGGGTACAGCGCTTGGATGAAAACCTGGCAGACTTCATCCAAGATATTAAGTTTTATACTAGGGTGTTTGCTCTCCACTTCCCTGAGGATCAGATCGTGCAAGCTATTGTTGAAGGGATTTCACCACCCTACAGGTCATATTTGTGTTTCGCGGCGTGCCCGCAAACCTTCTCTGAACTGGAAGCATTAGCCGTCTCTGCGGAAGGAGTTAGGTATGCCGATTCCTTGCGTGTGGCGAAAGAACCCCCGCCTTCCTTTAGTAACACTCGGCCTCCACCTCGCCGACCAGCCAATCCCCGTAAATGTTATGCTTGTGGGTCGCCTGACCATCTGCGGAATAAGTGTCCTCTGATCAAGTCAAGTGGGACAAGGAATGGAGTAGGGTCATCACAAGGCTGTTTTAAGTGTGGGGCCTTCTCACATATCGCCAAGAATTGCCCAAACTCAAATAGCACCCCCTCCTGCTCAACTTCTGGTGCAAATTCCAGCTATTCCAATAATAAAAAGTGACTAGTGGCGTCGGCTGAGCCGACTAATCCATCTTCCCGAGACTTAGCCCCTAGTAAACAGGTTGTAAATGCAGAGAACGACCAGCCTTCAAATTCATCTTTTGAATGCCCTAAAGAGTGTCTTAGGATTGCGGCGGATACCCCCGCACCTGTTCCTTTTCTTAAGATTGAGTTAAATAACGAGCCTATAACAGCTCTCTTAGATTCAGGCAGTGTTTGTTCCATTATTTCGGCTGATTGGTATTCTAAATTGAAATCTGTTTGTAAACTCCCTGACTATGTCTCTTCTCCTGTTCAATATGTTTCGGCTAATTCATCTCCATTAGAAATTCTAGGTTCCATACATGTCAAAATTCGGGTTTTTAAGTTTACATGGAAGATCAAATTGTTTGTGGCCAAGCGTTTGTCTTGCCCCATCATATTGGGAGCGGACTTCATTTCTCACACTGGTCTTGTGCTCGATCTCCAGAGTAGGTCGTGCATATTCAAATTTGCGTCCAATTGTAGAATTCCCTTGTTAAAGTGTAATTCTGTATCATGTTCATCTATTTCGCCTACCCAGGATGAGATGTTGTTAGACCTTAGACATCTACCTGAGGAGCAGGCTGATAGTATTCGGAAACTGTGTCAGTCGTTTCCCGAGGTGTTCTCTGATACTCTTGGTGTTACTGACCTTACTGAATACAAAATTGAGGTCACGGATTCAATTCCTGTCCGTTTTCCACCGTATAGGCTATCTCCACCTAAAATGAAGGCTCTGAAAGAAATCATCGATCAGATGTTGAAGGATGGTATTATTAGGCCCTCTAAGTCAGCGTATTCTTCGCCTATTTTTCTAGTCCCGAAACCCCAAGGAGGCTTCAGGCCTGTCATTGATTACAGGGCTCTCAATCGGAAGGTGGTGTTGCAATCTGTGCCCCTTCCCGACCTTCATTCTTGCTTTTCATGGTTTCGTAAGGCCAAGTTCTTCACCATCTTGGACTTGAATCAGGCCTATAATCAAATTCCTCTTGCCGAAGAGTCTAAACATCTTACAGCGTTTGCCACGGACTGGAATTTATATGAATACAACCGCGTGCCTTTCGGGCTCCCCACGGGGGCAGCTGTGCTCACTAGGCTACTAGATAGGGTCTTTTCCGACATCAAATTTGAGTACTTATATCACTATTTGGATGATGTCGTCGTATTTTCCGAAACCTTTGAAGAACATCTAGATCATTTGCGAGAAGTTCTCAATCGCCTTCGTAAGGCTGGGTTAACTGTTAAGTTGTCCAAGGTTGCCTTTGCTAAGCCCTCTATGTCATTCCTAGGGCATATTGTGTCACCTGAAGGTGTAGCAGTCGATCATTCTAGAACACAGGCCATCCGTGATTTTAAACCTCCTAAGGACATCAAAGGTATCGCTAGATTCATTGGTATGGTGAATTTCTTCAGGAAGTTTATTCCTAACTTCGCTAATAGAGCGGCGCCCTTAAACCTTCTTCGTAGGAAAGGCATCAAATTCGAGTGGGGACCTTCTCAACAAGCCGCTTTCGAAGATCTTAAATTAGCTCTCTGTAATGCCCCTGTACTTGCTATGCCTGATTTCTCGAAGAAATTCATCGTCCAAACGGACGCGTCGTCGTCAGCTGTAGCTGCAGTCCTTCTTCAAGAGACTGAACTAGGGAGGCGTCCCATCGCCTATGCATCTAGGACTCTATCGGTTCAAGAAGCCAAGTATTCCATCTATGAGCTCGAAGGGTTGGCAGTCTTATTCGCCTTAGAAAAGTTCCGTCTCTATCTGGAACATGTCAAATTCGACCTGGAGACAGATAATCAAGCCTTAAGCTGGGTCTTAGGTAGGCCGCGTCGTACTGGTCGTATAGCCCGTTGGGCCATCCGTATTTCTGCCTTCCAATTTGATGTACGACATATCAGAGGTACCGAAAATGTTGTTGCTGATGGACTCAGCCGTATGTTTCATAACGACGTCGAGACCCACGAACCGGTCGATAGTTCATCACCTTCCGAGTCCATACTATCTGGTGTTAATGCCATCTTAACAGGTGCTCCCATGCTTTTTAGGGATATTGAGAAATACCAACGTGAAGATCCGACGCTGGCTCCTATAATGGAAACCCTTTCTTCTGGGGAACATGTTGTCCCTTATGTTCTGAGGAATGGTGTTCTATGTTGCCCTTCGAGGCATGATAAGTTGATGAAAGTTGTTGTTCCAGCGGTTCTTGTACCTATGATCTTCAAATACTATCATGAGACCCCATTGGGGGGGCATCTTGGAATCTTTAAAACTCGTGAAAAGATTCGTGAAATGTTCATATGGAAAGGTATGGACGGTGAAATCCGTGAACTTGTAAAAGCTTGTAAATCTTGTTTGCTCAGTAAACCCACCATGTCCACTAAAGTAGGCCTTTTGTCTTCTCATCAAGCGTCGCGCCCCATGGAACGCCTGTATATTGATTATGTGGGACCCTTCCCCCAGTCAAAGGGCAATGCCAACAAGTTCATCTTTGTGTGTGTAGATGGTTTTACAAGATTTTCCTGGTTATTTCCGACTAAGCTGGCTACCGCTCAGTCCACCATTACTTGCCTAAATTCTATTTTTGCTTCTTTTGGTCCGTGCCAATACATTGTATCTGATAATGCTAAAGCTTTTACATCAAATCTGTTTCGTAAATTCTGTTTTGACTTGTCCATCTCTCATGTAACTACATCTGCTTATTACCCTCAACCATCTCTGGCTGAACGGGTTAACCGCAATCTCAGGTCCGCACTTATTGCCTATCATCATGAAGATCATTCTAGGTGGGACACGTCCCTGCATTGGTTAGCTTTTGCTTTGAATTCGGCGGTTCATGAATCTCACAAATTTACTCCAGCTTCTTTGATGTTTAAGTTCGTTCCCAACACGCCGCTCTCTAACCTCTGGTCTCTGAATGACATTCTGCCCGAGACAATAGATCCGGACAACATTAAAGATCTTTGGAAGAAGGCTAAAGCTAATCTTAAAGTGTCTCATGAAAAGGTTAGGGAAAGGTATGATCGTGGACGGAGACCCACCACTTTGAAGGTAGGTGACCAGGTTATGGTTAAAAATTTTGTTCCCGCGGGCAAGCTTGCCCCCAGATTTCATGGGCCTTGTATCATTCTCGATTTTCTTACGCCGGTTACCTTATTGCTAAGTAATCCAGCCACCGAGAGGATATTTAGGGTTCACCTGTCCCAGGTGAAACCGGTGTAATTTCTGTGTTAACTTGCTTCATATTATTTTGAAAGGATATGAAGGTTATATTTTTTTTTGAGTTTCACTTTTAAGGCATTCTGCCCCTTCTATAGGATTTTGTTTCTTATGTGAGCATGTTTGTGAAACCTGCCCCGACCCATTAAACTGCCATCCTGTTCTTGCCACGGCCATTACCACGCTCCCGTCTCCTGCTCCACCTTACACTGTGGCTTCATAATAGTAAATGCCATGGATATCTACACGCCGCTGGCCCCTCAACCTCTCCACAAGCCTGTACCCTCAAAGAAAATAATTGTCCAACACAATTCTGCCGCCTAGCTTTAATGTTTCAGCGCCCCCGCAGCCGCGCAGCGCCGTGCAGCGACTGGGGAGGGGGATGGGCCCCCTCCTCTCCAGCGAGGACGACATGTGCACGGCGAGCCGGAGCTCACCTCCCGGCCAAGGCTGATGTGCGGCGCACGACCTGCTACATGCCCGCAGCCTGTATCTGTTCACCGCGGGCGCGGCGTACTTCAACACCTCTGCTCCCCTCATAGTGCGGGCGAGCGGTATCTCAGGGTACTTGAGGGGTCCGAGCGGCCTTCGTTGGACGCAAGCTGCAACGGCCGGTCTGGCCATCCGACTCAATCTACATCAACTATATGGACAGTCACCATAAGCAATAATTACATTTGGGAATTTAACAACAATATTTGGTGGACATTGCAAAACTTTTCTTCACTTTTAAGCATTAAAGGTTTATCTTCAGAAATTCAACTACTACAACAGAAAAACTTTACTGCACCTGCAACAACAAAATTTTGAAATTGCAACCAACCAAATTACTAAAATCTTATAAATGCTTCCGCAATTAATCTTAATATCAACATCAAAACTTGGACCTTATTTTGGAAACAAAGCTTATGTTCTTCTGTGTTACCCCTTGGAGGAACTTTTGGGGGGGGAGGTCTGTACCGGGCGGTACACCTCTACTCTGTTTATTTAAAAGTTGCGCCAGTTGAAACACCTCTTCTGGAGGAAGGTTGAACTTTATCTATTTTATTAATTCTCTACTTTCTCAGAAGATGTCACCACGTGGAAAATTTTGAGTTTTTGAACTGTGTCACTTTTGATGTGTTTTTGTTTCGCTTGAAGTAAGAAGTGGGAACTTTCTCTTCTAGAGGACACTACTGAAGAATTACAATAGTGCAACCTAGTGCGAAATCAAAGAACTATTTTGTTGGAGAAATTTTTATTTCAAAAGTTTGTTTCTTGTTAAATTTCTTTCTGTTATTGTTTAAGTTGGCTGTATACCCCTCTTTTTCCCCTTAGTTTGGATCTAGCCAATCCCGAATTTCTTTAATTAATTTTCCACCAATAATGTGTTTCTTTTTCCTCTATGTAGGGGTTTCTTTTCCCGAACCAATAAAGATTTTGTGGGAGGGTGTTTTATTTCCCCTAACGCCTAGAATCTTCCGCGAGAGGATATAAACTGCTGATTTTGGGGTCTCCGGGCCACTTCTGTTCCATCTTTCAGTGTATTAAGTACATAGCAGGAGGCGGGAAGCGCCTCTTTCCCCGGCAGCGATCTACTACCAGGTAATGGCCTATTAATATCTTCCTTTCTTGCTAGGTCGGCAGTTTAACTCTCGCGGCGGGTTCGAAGCGTTTTCCATCATGTAACCTTTTCCTAAAATGTAACTACTCTTTTCTTCTTTTTCTTGTAAAGTTACATATTGGGATAGAGAGTGCTAACCCTCTCGAGCTCCCACTCACATTTGTTTTGAGGTGAACTTATTTTCTCAAACTTTTCTTCGTTTATGTAATGTAAAGTGTTCTTCTCTAAGTCACCTCTGTAGTATGGGATTAGCCCTTGCGTTAGTGGCCCAAAGCCAGATTAGGTTTTAAAAGCAAAGTGTATTAGGAGTGCAAGTTCGCCTCCTCTCAAGTTGTATTTTAGAGGTCATGTATTAATCTTTTCTCACCTAATAGACCTCAGTAGGTTGGGTATTTTACCCCTGTGTATATGTCCTTTGAGGACAACTTGAAAGTGAGTTTGGTGTGGCCTGGGAGAGGCTTAACTTTAAGAGCGAGTGGCTCTTTTCTAAAACTGAGAGTTGTATGCCTCGAGGAGGCTTTGCTGTGTAATTTGGAGCAAAGGCTCCAGGGTTTGAGTGGGGTCTTCTGCCCCTTTTGTTAAAATTGGTATATCGTAAAGTTGAGCTAGTTGCTCAAGAATTGTGTTTTCAGGGCTCGAAGCCCAAATTCTTTAATCCCTGTAATTGTACATTTCAAGTTGTATTTCGGCTACTAAGTACCTGTTCTATTTGTTGTTACCTAATTTTGAAAAGAAAATATAACCTTGTTAAATTTTAAAATTTAATTTCTCTGTAGTAGCTTGAGACCTATTCACCACCCAGCACCTTCTTTCATGCTTAACTACCACAAAAACTCGGTAACAATTATTATTATTATTATTATTATTATTATTATTATTATTATTATTATTATTATTATTCAATGTTCCGCTCCAGTCGCCCGGGTGTGGTTAACAAGCCTCCTCCACTCCTTTCAGTCCTTCCACTTTTCCTGTTCCATTGCTTCCGCCACATCAAATCCAGCTTCTGTAATGTCCTTCCAAATCTGATCCATCCATATTCTTGGTCTTCCAGCTAGATTATTATTATTTTTTGTGTCTGCTGTTCCGAACGTAATAGCTGTGTGTATATACGTGCTACGGCTTTGGAGCAAAGCTTTGTATTCGGGAGACGAATGGGTTCGAACCACACCGTCGGCTGTCCTGAATGGTTTCCTGCGATTTTCCATTTTCCCTTCCGGGCAAATTCCGGGGCAGTTTCTATTCCTAGGCCACACCCGATTCCTTCCACCTCCATCACCATCATTCATTTCATCTTCTTTTTCTCTTCAACTGCGGTTGTCGTCAGGAAGGGCATCTAGCCTTAAAAATGACAAACAGGGTGTCGGATTTATCGTGAACCAAGTATATGACCGTGAGAAGGCTGGTCATACCTTAAAATAATTTGAAAGGAATAATTTTGATATTTCGTGCCGTTGCCATTTTGTAAGCTGCTCACGTTAGCCAATCAGATCGCTTCACGGGCGAATTCAAATGGGCTTTGCGAGGCGGTGTTGCTAAATCTGCACGTGGTTGAAGACCAGCTTGAGAGCACCAATCGAAGAAAACTTTCGCCAGTGGAAGGGTGTGAACATAGACCTCCAATCTTACAAGATCACGCCAAAGGAAGTACGCTATGGTGACACCGGCTGAAACTGTTTTTTATGCTGATTTCTCTGCAAGGCTCTCAAGCTGGTCTGAAGCCACGTAAAAATTTAGAAACATCAGCCCGCATAGCCCAATTGAATTCGCCCGCGAAGCGATCTGATTGGCTAACGTCAGCAGTTGATAAGATGACAACGCAGAGAGTTATCGATTTTATCAAATTTCTTATGTATCGGTATGACCAACTGTTTTATTATTTTATTAGTGTTACTAGCAAATGTTCCCGTGCTTCGCTACGGTATTCTTCATTGTAATCGAATATAGAAGTAAATACTGTACATGCAGTAAGTAAGAATGTTTTAAAATTGTATGTCACTTGTATGCCGAGAAACAGCATGGGGAGGTCCCCATACGTTGTTTCCAATGTAGAGTGTTTGTCACGGATTTGTGATGATAAAGGCAGGCTCACTTGCCTGCTGCCATTCACAATCGAGTTGGTAAGTTTACATTATAATTGCAGGCCTACTGCACGGTCACAATCGGTGTGGGGAGTTTTCGTTACAATGGCAGGCCCCTTTTGTACTGTACCCAAGGGTGGTAACCCTCTAGGACGATGCCTCCATTCCTGTATAAACATCCGACTAACTCAGGTTTGGGCAAGTCTAAAAGTCGAAGTTTCTCAATTAATAATAAGTAAATAACAGGAACATGGAGGTATAACTCGAATGAGAAACAATAATATGGGGTAGGATAAGTTTATTCACAAAATAACCCCAAATCATACTAACATAAAAAGAAAATCAAATAATAAAAATGATGATAACATTATCTCAAAAATTGAAAAGAAATGGACATTAAAAGTTAATTATTCAAATAATTAAATGCAAAAGGAAAGTTCAAACACAACATTGAATACTTTTGAACTTCAAAAATATTCTTCACATGATTGTGCAAAGTTCATGTACATAATAGTATACGTATGCGTATACAATTACGTATTCGATTCGCATGGAGTAACACGATGTTAAGTATCACATTGATACGGATTTTAATTTCGGAGAACCGTCGAAAAGTTAACATAAAAAGAAAATTAAGACGCAATGGGACATGATATGAATTACGAAAAATATTAGTGGCATTTCCCTACGCTATATTTACAATGAACACAATATAAGCAAAGTATCTCACCTTTTTACATCGGATAAAGAAAGGGAAATTTTACGTACTACACTGACTCGACGTGAAACGCGGTTCACCAAAAGTTCTAGTGAAAACTAGATTGACCACCAACATTCAATGAGCAGTCGGGCTGTTCCCCATTAAACAACAAGACAACATATCAAAACAACATGAAATAGCACAAACACCATCCTGTAAGAGAAAACATATTATTTTCCTTTATTAAACATGCGGAAAGCAATGGGCAACATTGCATTCTTCTGCTGCATTTGCGCACCCAAAAGCGCGTTCATCCGACACATTTCCTGCTGTGCTGTGGGCTGAAAAGAAATGTCAGAACTCAATACCGCACTAAGGCTTAGTTACTGTTCGACAAGATTGTATCACGGAAATAACATCTCATTCACGCTGTCTATGTAAACACGGCTGATACGTAAACCTGTAAGTCGATCTCATATTTCCTCAACTGCACGGAAACTCACATACAATCGTGCTCCTTACTAGCATGCTATAATAATTTATCACACACATCAGACTCATTGGCCTGGCATCAATTCCCCGTCAATTCTGAATCTCAATATTCTCTCAGGGCCATATTCACTGCACATCATTCTTATCACTTCATCAGGCATGCAATCGGCCTGCATCATCAACTTCATAAATCACCATGCATTAAAACCTCTTATATTTCTTACAATCTCATCAGCCTTTCCCATTATAAATCCTATCTCTAATATACAAGAATACCGGAATAATACTAAGCTAATTATCATGCATTATGACACAACAATATAAATCCTAACAACTCCCTCATTATCCCATCTAACTAATCGTAAAGTAAAATAAAAATATAGAAATCATGCATTCCTCTTTTATCCGTATTTACAGCTTTACAAATGTAAAATAAACACATGCCGTCAGGCAAAATTTACGTTAAAGAAAAATCCCTACACTAAACTTCACTATATTTAAACATAATTCATATAACATGCCATCTAATTTAAAAACATGCGTCTTATCTGTGACGACTCTCTGGACATTGGCAACGGCTCACATCTTTGCCATGGTGGTGTCTTATTCCATGTTGATCACTGCTTTAACACATGGAAACAATCTTCTTTCTTCTATGGGCTGTGCCATCTTCTTGATGAAAATTCCTGTACACTGCAACACAGAGGACTTTAGGTGAATGTCTCTTCACTGCTCGATTTGCACGTGCCGAACAAACCCTTGTTAGCTGCGAACTAAGCCAACATTACTGACTAACAAACACACTTAAAATTAATCAATTAGGTTTTTTTATACAGTTAGAGCGGCTCGCGGTTCGGTTCGGAAGTTCTACGCGAACGCTGACCGACACAAAAATGCAATACACCTGAGCGTTTCTTCTTCACTTTCCAGTCTGCGGATTATTATTACCGTCTATTTATCTACAGTAAAATTTTGCCCCATAATGAAATCGGCAATTTAGCACTACACCAGTTAATTCAGTAAACTTCACGACTAAAAGCACTGTTTCTCGGTCGTAAAAAACCATGCACTGTTATATATCTTTCCTCGTGGCAACATTCACGCACAAGTATCAGAGCAATGCCGAACAACGTTCACACCACGTCCGCTTCCACCATCAGAGTGATGCTCTCAAAGCTTGGGACGCTGGAGAAGCTTGGCTAACGCCGTTGTAGCTATGGGATTCCCGCATGTTTAAAAGAGCAACCAATCAGCGTGCTTGCCACCCACAATGACTTACATATTAATTAAAACACACCATAGAACACACTCCAGACGATATAAAAGTGACACAGATTATTTTTTAGCGTATTCCTTATTATATTACACTTTCCGACCTGTGGAAATCCGTCAGCTAACAGAACTGACTCCTTTATAGCAATATCTTCTCCATCCAATTGTCCATGTTGGTCACCCTGGGATATTAATTCCGCACGATCCAACTCCATATTTGCCACACCCACACGTTCTAATTGGCTGAATGTTCCTCTTGCCCAACGTCTTCTACACGTACCGAAATGTGCTAACTAGTGGTGACGCTAAGCCGTTCTCACGGTCCCCAGGAAGCATCGCGCAATATCCAGCGACTTTATGGCTCCATGGACTTCCGGTCTCAGCTATCCTGCGATCCACTACTTTTACCATGCCTGACTGAAATTTATTTCAATAAAATTATATAGGCCTAATATGGCAAATAATAATCGGAGTGTCTCTTATGGGCCGTCAGGATACGGCTCACTTTCCTACTTCCAGACAGATGACAGTTGAGGAGTTTTTATTATAATGGCAGGCAACTTCCCTACTACCAGTCGAAATTGAGTTGTGCAGTTATCATTATAATGACAGAAACCTTTTCCTACTGCCAGCCAGCTTACTGCCAGTCACACCAAGTTGATGAGTTTCCATCGAAAGAGCAGGCCACTATGTCTAATCCCAGTCACATTTTAGGTGGGTACATTTGTTTATAATGGCGGGCACCCTTACCTACAGCCAATCACAATCGGATAGGGGAGTTTTAAACAAAACTGCATGCTTCCTTGCCTTCTGCAAGTCAAATCGAGAAGTGAATTATTCATTACTTTGGCAGGCCTTCCTTACTAATGCCAGTTACACAAGAGTTGGAGAAGGACCCCTTTCCTACTGCCAATCAAAGTCGGTGTGGGGAGTACTGATTACAATAGCAGACACACCATTTCTCGATCGCTGCAAATCAACATCAGTGAATATATATAGATCGACATACGAAAGTATATGCATGTTTACAATATTGCAGACCTTCATTTACAGTTTAACTGCTGCTAAACGATACGTCATATCGCCAAAGGATTATACAATAAGACGCAAGATTTAGTGGCCTAAATGGCTGGTCCTATGATATCTCATTTATTCATGGGTCAGATTGAGTTAGAAAGGTTGAATAGGGTAAAATTTTTGTAAGATTATCTCACAGTTCATTACTTTTCGTATAATTATGTGACAGCTCACATATGACTACTGGGTGGACCAATCTTCGTGTAGAGCTTGATGATTCTATCTTTCCTATAAGTGACTGAAAGTATGAATTATGCATGTGAAAAGTCCAAATTTACTTAACATCGAGAAATAGACAAAAATCAAACGTAAAATGGATACAGATACGACAAAAAGTCATAAGACCAAGGTTGTAGATCACTCCAAATTGAACGGAGGTTGTGCCATCCGTTATGTGATAGGACTTCCCGAAGATCTGTACCACCATTAAAATTGCCTCCATATTTCGATATTCTTCTGGGATAAAGAGTGAAAAATTTAAAGATCTTGGAAGTTTTCCGACCGTTACAGGCTAAAACATATAATTTTGCCAAATTTCAATTTTCTTGTTCGTCTGGCAGATTATGCCGCAATCTGGATTTTGGGCGAGGAGGGTAAAAGTTAGGACTTTTAAGAAACTAAACAAAATATATGCACATGGTCATTATTACCCCTTAAACGGGTAGCTGTACGAAAATTTCACCAAAATAGTCCATATACAGGCACACAGTCGTTACGATTTTATTTATATAGATAAGGAATCTGCTCCACGTACAGCACATTTTGGGCTATGTCCGCTGCATTTAACCTGAAAAACCGCCTATTCATGATATCTCCCTTATTAATCCTCCTGTCGAAAAAATGCACATGAAAATAAAAAGTTTTAGAAATGGATTTCCATCAAGTTGGGTCGATTTTCAATCAGCTTGGTCTTGTACTGTATATATTGTGGAAGAGTAAAATCATCACTTCGGTTCTCTTTAAACCGTCGGTCCATTCCGGGAACATGAAATGTTATTGACCTTTAAAACCTACCTTTGGACAGGTGGCTGCTAAATATAAAGTTTGATTCAAATATTTTCATTAGTTTTCAAGTTGTAAGAAATACGCTTAACACGCTTAACACGCACCCGCTCTTGAGCTAAGTCCGGTGGGACTTGTACCGAAAAACGGTCCGTTAATGATATCTTCCTTATTGACCTTCGTATCGAAATGATGCAAATGAGAAAAAAAGGTTTAGAAATTAATTTCTATTAAGGCAGGTAGATTTCTATTAAGTATGGTTGTGTATATTTTGTGGGAGTGCAAAATCACGGTTTCGGTTTCGTATAAACACCCAGTCAGTTCAGGGATTTAGATGCAATATTTGCCCTGAAATGAAATGAAATTGCGTACGGCTTTTAGTGCCGGGAATGTCCGAGGATATGTGCGGTTCGGCAGGTGCAGGTCTTTGGATTTGACGCCCTTAGGCGATCTGCGCATCACGATGAGGATGAAATGATGACGAAGACGACACATACACCCAGTCCCCGTGCCAGAGAAATTAACCAATGATGGTTAAAATTCCCGATTCTGCCGGGAATCGAACCCGGGAACCCTGCGCCCAAAGGCCAGCATGCTAACCTTTTAGCCATGGAACGCACATTATTTGAACTAAAACCTACCCAAGGACAGGTGAATTCTAAATATGAAGTTCGGTGGACTGACAAACAGAGAGACACACAGACACAAAAGCTAAAAATATGCAGATGGTCACTTTTACAACTGAAACGGATAACTGTACGGAAATGTACCCAAAGTAGTCAATGTACAGACACACACTAGAAGTGCAGACCTTTACTTCGAGAGTTACTGCATTGAAACTTTACGACATATCTACAAACGGACTTCACCATCAGACTCCTTGTTCAGTGTTCTACATGGATGGTCCCATGACATCTTCTCGTATCTCCTATATTTATGGTTTGATTGAGTTAGAGTCATTGAATGGGGTGAAATTTTGTACAGTTTTCACATACTAATTTATATTTTTGATACTCATGTGACAGCTAGAATCATAATATTTGGCTGTCACATGGCCACTGGTCATGTCAATGTGCGTGCGGAATGTCATGATTCTATCTTTCTTATGAGTGTGCCAAACGATATCATATACGTGTAAAAAGTACAAAATTAACTTGAAATTGAGAAATACATCTCTATTTAACATGTAAGGGATAGGGCCAAAGTTGTAGATCTCTCCAAAATGAAACGCGATTGTGCTTTCTGATTTGTGATATGACTTACCGATTAGCCTCCAATTATCCCGAAACGAAGGTCTGCACCGTCGTTAAAATTGCATCCATATTTCGATATTTTCCGGAGCCAAAAGTTATACATTTGCATAGCTTAGAATATTTCCTCAAGGAAAAGAGTGTCCAGCTTTCGGGATTAGCACTCGAATACATATGGAGTAATTAAGGAAGTAAATAATACAATTAAGAAAGCTGCCATTAATAGAAAATGGATTATAAATGAGGATAGCCGGATGACGACAAATATGTAAATACCAAGTGTATGTATTGGAAAAACTAATGCCCCTCAATAAATTATGCTGGTGTGAGTTATGGATATAAGAAAGCAGTAACAGAGGAGAAATTTAGGCGCAGGGATTCTTAGGCAAACAGATAAGAATATGACTAATGGTGTTATTACTTAAGCTATTCGAGGACGGTTATAACCTCCAACGATATTCCTCCAATATCCCGCAGAATGGTGATTGACGCCTCTCTTGCCTACTGCCCAAGGAACAACCACGAATTTAAAAGCATGATGAGGAAAATGACAATACGTTACTTCCCTGCAGGCATGCAGTCAGAGGCGTTGCCATGGTAACTTATAGGTTCGTTGTCGGTCTGTCTATCGGTCACTCAATGCAGAGCATGATACCCGCAGAAAATAGTAAATTTCTCCGTCATTTGAGGAGTAAGGTAAATTATGAACATAACAAAAGTTGTTTATGATGAAGATGCGTATCACATATGGTTCACAGAGTTTACAGGAAATCAATAGTATAAGAGAAAATGGAGGAAAACCGCTCTGGTTTTCCTACAAATCCCCCGTCTATTCAAAGATTTTAAAATGATATGCATATCGAAACCTTCCTCGGGATGAGTATAATCTAAATATGAAGTTTGGTTGAGATCTATCCAGCCGTTTCGCCGTGATGGTGGAACAAACAGACAAACAGACACGAAAAATAAAAACCACCTATTGGGTCTTGAGTTGACCTAAAATGGATAAATATCTGAAACATTGGCCAAACAAACGAAATTACAGACAGCGGACCCCATACAACTTTATTTATATAGATTATTATTATTATTATTATTATTATTATTATTATTAAAAATACATCGGAAATGGGAAATATCCCGGTGGCAAAGTGACTTACAATAGTGTATTTTTTATTTTATTTTATTTTGTTGTTTATTTTTTTTATTTTTTTGCTATTTGCTTTACGTTGCGCCGGCACAGTTAGGTTTTATGGCGACAATGGGAGAGGAAAGGCCTAGCAATGGGAAGGAAGGGGCCGTGGCCTTAATTAAGGTACAGCCCCAATATTTGCCTGGTGTGAAAATGGGAAACCACGAAAAACCGTTATCAGGGCTGCCGACACTGGAATTCGAGCCCACTATCTCCCGAATGCAAGCTCACAGCTGCTCGCCCCTAACCGCATGGCCAACTCGCCCAGTGGCAGTGTAATAATAAAGTCAAATTAACATAATTACCTAACAAAAACCAATCAACCAACCAAACAAACAACAAGAGTACAACAAGCAATTCCATGGAAAGAAAATATTACAAGAAATACAACTAGTTTAACATTCTAAATCCAGCATCATCATGTACAAATTAACAGACGACTTAAGTATTTCCAGTGCTTAACACTACGGCTAACAATACTATAATCGGGCGAGTTGGCCGTGCGGTTAAGGGTCAGCAGCAATGAGCTTGTATCCGGGAGATATTGGGTTCGAATCTCACTGTCGGCAGCTCTGAAGATGGTTTTCCATGGTTTCCCATTTTCACACCAGGCAAATGCTGGGGCTGTACCACGGCCGCTTGCTTCCAACTCCTAGTCATTTCCTACCCCATTGTCGCCATAAGACCTATCTGAGTAGCTGCGAGGTAAAGCCACTAGAAAAAAACAAAAATACAAAAATACTATAGGTTGAACTTACTACTAGCTTAACGCTACAAGTGATAATAAAGTTAGTAACATAACTACCTGTCCGCCTCTGTGGTGTAGTGGTTAGCGTGATTAGCTGCCACCCCCAGAGGTCCGGGTTCGATTCCCGCCTCTGCCACGAAATTTGAAAAGTGGTACGAGGACTGGAACGGGGTCCACTCAGCCTCGGGAGGTCAACTGAGTAGAGGTGGGTTCGATTCCCACCTCAGCCATCCTGGAAGTGGTTTTCCGTGGTTTCCCACTTCCCCTCCAGGCAAATGCCGGGATGGTACCTAACTGAAGGCCACGGCCGCTTCCTTCCCTATTCCTTGCCTGTTCCATCCAATCTTCCCATCCCTCCACTAGGTCCCTGTTCAGCATAGCAGGTGAGGCCGCCTGGGCGAGTTACTGGTCATTCTCCCCAGTTGTATCCCCGACCCAAAGTCTGAATCTCCAGGACACTGCCCTTGAGGCGGTAGAGGTGGGATCCCTCGCTGAGTCCGAGGGGAAAAACCGACCCTGGAGGGTAAACAGATTACGAACGATTACAAACAGATAATCCATTAAATAAAACCGTTGTTTCTGACCATCCTGTATAATTTCATCTCACCTCATCCCTGACTCTGTATCAGGAAGCGGGACGAAGGGGTAGATTTACACACTTCGGAATCTGCTGTCAATGTTGTTGGTCAACAGTCTTCTTGGCAGGTGGAAGGTCCTTTTATTGGCTGTAATGGTCGAGGTTTCTTTCTTTTGGTTTTAACGTACCTTAGTATAAGTATTAGACCGCTTGGTTTACTACAACAGGCAGACTGCTGCATGCGGTCACCTGCCGGACTGTCCTCCACAAGTTTTACGACGACCAGGTCGCTGTTGACACACACGCTGTCTGACCCTCGCTCTTCCTGCGCGAATGGCATGAGCTTGTAGCTTTCCACAGACACCAATTGAACTTACAAACACTTTGCGTCATTAATGTTCGCTTCACTCTCACACGGCTTTACTTTTGGCACAAACAAGATTCTACGCACGCATTCTAAAAAGGACCGTGGTTCATCGTGTAACAAATGTGGACTTGCCATGATAACGTCCTGTGAAACCAACACAATGACGTCAGTACGGATTATCTTATAGAAATTAATTTCTTGCTGTTCGTTTAAAGTCACAGTAACACATAGAGAAAACTCGGCTAAATCCATAATATTAAATAAAAATCGGAAAAAGGTATAAGAAGTGGGAAACCACGGATAACCACTCCGATGATGCCTGAAGTGGGAATCGAAATTCCTATACTCAGTTGACCTTCCTAGGCTGAGTGTACCCCGTCCTAGTCCTCGTACCACGTTTCAAATTTCATAGTGGAGCAGCGAATCGAACCCGAGCCTACGGCGTGGTACCTAATCACAGTAATCACTAACACTACAGAAGCAGTTTCGATGAGATAATCAAAACAATGTTTATACATTGGTGTTAGTTATGCTACGCAGAATGTCCTTGAAACAGGTTCCAATTTTTACAAAGGAGGCAGCATGCAACAAACGAAGGAAAAAAGATCCCAGGAACATTTGTCGCAAACCCAATATCTTCGGAGTTATGGTCCGCTACCTCTATCATCAATGATCTTTGATCTACTCCTTACAACATGTGCTCGATGTGATCGCTTATCCATTGCAATGCCACCTTCCAACCTACGTCGCATGGAATCACGCATTCGTTGGAACAGCCCTGGCTGTAGCCGAATTGCATCACAGGCATTGAACACGCGTTCTCGGAGTTTATGGGGATGAAATACACCGTGGTCTTTACATGTCCGCAAAGCCAACAAACTATCGGGTTAATATCAGGCAAACGGGCTGGCCAAGGTACAGTATTGGCCCTCCCCGACCAATCCTTCGCTCATGGAACACCCATGTTAGGTGTTACCTACACCTAAAATGAAAATGGGCCGTTGCCCCATCACGCTTGTACCACTTTTGCAGTCGTTTACGATCAATATTTAGGTAGGAACTTATTTCCGTCCCTTCCGTAAATTATTGGAACATCGTGGTCATTCAAAGTAGTGGTAGCGGATCGTAACTCCGAAGTTAGTGTGTTTGCAAGTTTACAGGACGCTTTTTCCTTCGCGTGTTCCCTGCTGATTCCTCTGTAAATATTAGAAACTTTTTCAAGAACACTCTGTATGTATTTTGCATTTCAAAACAAGTCTCAAATTTCACTTATCTCGGTTGTGATTTTTCTTTTAATGATGATGACGAAATGAAGAAAAAGCTTCTTAGATATCAATATATGTGGTGTAGTTGTTAGTGTGATTAGCTTCCACCCCCGGAGGCCCGGGTTCGATTCCCGGTTCTGCCACGAAATTTGAAAAGTGATACGAGGGCTGGAACGGGGGTACACTCAGCCTCGGGAGGTCAAATGAGTAGAGGTGGGTTTGGTCAGCCATCCTGAAAGTGGTTTTCCGTGCTTTCTCACTTCTCCTTCAGGCAAATGCCGGGATGGAACCTAACTTAACGCCACGGCTACTTACTTCCCTCTTCCTTGTCTCTCCCTTCCAATCTTCCCATCCCCCACCAAGGCCCCTGTTCAGCATAGCAGGTGAGACCGCCTGGGCGAGGTAATGGTCATCCTCCCCAGTTGTATCCCCCGACCCAATGCCTCACGCTTTAGGATACTGCCCTTAATGCGGTAGAGGTGGGATCCCTTGCTGAGTCCGAGGGAGAAACCAACCCTGGAGGGTAAACAGACTAAGAAACAAAGACAGCAATAAATGCGCAAGAATCCTCTGCTACATATTCTAGGCGACATACCAGCTCTTAGTCTCCAAAGACTGAAACCACAACATCCACCATTTTGTGATGCTGCTTTGAAGACGTCCACTAACTTCAACGCTTTGGAGGAGTGGAAAGACCGCTGGAATAACTCTACTGACTTGCCCTTGCATAACATCTTCAGAGGGGAAAAAGTTGCTAGCGGATCCCAACTGCCCCGTGCAACTCTGCCCAGGAGAAGTCATAGAAGGTACAGGGATTCTCTCTACAAGTGGAATTTTGTTCCATCTCCAGAATGTGATTGTGGAGCCCGTCCCCAGACCATTCCCCACATTGTAAGCGAGTGTCAACTGCCGGCTCATCCAGGTAGACTGGAAGATTTCCTGTCACCAACAGCGGAAGCACTACAGTAGATTTAACAGTTGGACATTCAGATATGATAAGTGGTAACACTAATGCCTGAAGTGAATCAATGTTTTCTCTTTGTTATTGTGTATATATTGCATATCATGTTTATAATTTCTTTGCTGTACGCTAATAATAATATATCTGAACCTTTTGATGCCAACACAGGGGTTCGACAAGAAGATGGACTGTCACCTCTCTTGTTCAATCTTATTCTAGAAAAAGTAATTAGAACCTGGTAGAAGAAGTTAAAAGAATAACTCTTGGTAGCCAACTAAAAAACAGAATTCACGTGCGGTGTCCAGCTTTTGCGGACGACCTGGCAATTCTTTCTAATAATAGGCAAGAAGCAATCCACTCCCTCGAAAACCTACATGAAATTGCAGGCAAAACAGGACTTCAAATATCATATGAAATATACCAGTACATGAAAGGAGCTTCTCGGTTTCTAGATGGGCAAACTATGATGACTAAATTTTCCCAAGTAAATGAATTCAAATACCGTGGAGAAATCATTCATCCTTCTGGATTAAATCGTGAAGCTAATAAGGAGAGAATTACTAAATTACAGAAAGCATGTCGAATCACTTTGAACACGTTTAAAAAAATCATTACCTCGGAATACAAACCAAACCAAACCAAACCAAACCCCATGGCACTACAGCCCTTGAAGGGCCTTGGCCTACCAAGCGACCGCTGCTCAGCCCGAAAGCCTGCAGATTACGAGGGGTCGTGTGGTCAGCACAACGAGTCATCTCGGCCGTTTTTCTTGGCTTTCTAGACCGGTCGGAATACAAAACTAATACATTATAATACATTAATAAAACCTGAAACATTATAGGCATCGGAAACCTCGATCATTGGCGGCAGATCAGTCATAAAAAATATAGAAAAGCAAGAAAGAACCATTTTTCAGATAATTTTTGGCCCAGTCTGCACAGAGGGAGTATGGATGAAAAGGAAATCTCATGAAATGTATTGCCATACTGAAAACATCTCTGATACTATCAGGAAAAGGAGGTTGAAATCCTATGGTCACATTCTCAGAATGAACAATGATAGACTGACCAAAACAATTCTAATTCTTGCCCTCACACTGAAAGTCAAGAACAACTATCTAAAAGAAATAGAATCAAATCTTTGGGAAATCAACTTCAACCAGGAAACTGTTAAGAACCTATCTGCTTTCAGAACACTGATTAATAACCACTTATTCGCGGAGCCAAAAGCTACAACTAATGAAATCTGGACAGAAGAACGTAGGAAGAATTTCATTGAGAGAATGAAGAGATTTTTGGAAAGAGAAGAAGGCAAAATCATCAGCTAAATAAGTTCAAGCGTTCTCCTCAGTTGGGCATAACGATGTGAAGAAAAAGAATAATATTAATAAGTGTGAAATAATTCGCCGAACACTGAAATGAAAAGTACGAGTGGCCACTCAACTTAAATTCTCTAGGATTATGGAGGTAAAAACTCTGATGTATGGAAGTGAGACGTGGATGAATGAAATGAGTTATAGAAACAAAATAAAAGCATCAGAAATGATGCTCCTTAGTTCAATGAATGGATACTCCCTAAAAGATGAAAAGCGAAATGAAGAAATGTATTTATTTATTCTCAGGGCTGCCTGGCCTAGGTGGTAAAGGCGTGCTCTGTTCACCCAGAAGGACATGGGTTCGATTTCCTGACAGAAAGTCGAAACATTTAAGAAACGGGGTCTCCACTTCAGGTGGTGCATATGGTCCTGAGGTTCACTCAGCCTACACCAAAAATGAGCACCAGGTTATTCCCGGGGCAAAGGCAACCGGGCGTAGAGCCCACAAGTCCACTTCACCAAGGGCCGAGGTTACGGATAGTGGAAGTCTTTACCTTGCAACCCTCCAAGGGCCTTCACGAACTCTACGGAGATAACTTTGACTATTTATTTATTATTGTGCCAGAAACATTGAAGCGAATGTTGTACAATCTGGATTTCTCCACATTCACACTAAATACCATTATTATTAGAGAAGCCCCATCTTGACAAATTAACCTTTGATCTACCCACTCCAGATCTCAATCTATTCAGGGATTTCCAAGTCAGCCATTCCTCGTCATGGCCGGGAGGCAAATTTTCCGAAATTCTTCTCAAACCAGTGGGAAGCTAGGTCGTAGTCCTCCATAGTTGTAGCCTAACTTTTTCAGCGTTGGCCCTAAGTTCCTTTGATGTTCTAAGGAAGCTCTTCCTTGATGTCAAACGTTGAATTAAGAAACAAGACAGGAACTACACGCCGCACCTCCGCAAAAGTAGTGACACAACTCAAAAATTAACTTTTCCGAGGAAACAAATTTTAGGACATCACATCATATCAAGAATAATATTTTATCAGAGAGTTTCTACTTTAGAACATTTAGCATATATTACATCACATTTTTGAAGAGTTTGAATGAAATAAATAACAAATAAGAAGTGTCGGTATTCTTGGCTGACGATATTCAATATGCTGAAGTGGTATAACGACATTTGATGAGTGTCTGTTCAAAAGACGCTATTTCCACACTAGGAAAGTTATGGGAAAATGTAAGGAAATGTTTAATAAAAGGCACTTAAGACGTAACCATGATCGGGTATGGAACTACTCTCAAGGAATTAAATCTTCCTCCTCTCGATTGCTCATGGCAATTTATGATTTTTCGCAAGAAAGAAAGTAATTGTCACTAACTTATGATAGTTTTCTAGACAGAGAGAGTGATTATTCTTAGTTATGCCTCTATTCTTGCGGGCGTGCGATATATTTACATTGAATAATAGAATTTACCAAAACAGGGTAAACTGGAGAAACCATGTTCTGTGAATGGATGACAACAGAATCTCGAAGCTTACCCTTGAATATCATTCGACTGGAAGAAGATAAATTGGATGACCCATAAAGAGGAGGCATGTAATCTGAGGTCGGAACAGGCTAATAGTCCAATCGATGAAGAACAAGTAAGTACTTCAAAACACCAAGTTATTGCAATTTTCTTCATCATTCTAATTTTATTAGTAAGATTTATTAAAAAACAAATTATCCGTCCTCCAGTGAGGGGGAACTTAGAAGTCCCGGATACATAACTTACAGTATATAATTATAACAATGAAATAATATTTTCTCTGGAAAATTCATCGTAAGGAGATTACAGTTTCAGATATAAATGCAACTGTATAACTTGTAGAGAATCTCTTATGATATGTATAAGATTTTCTGTATGTCTTAAAAAGGAATTTTTAAATTTTGAAGGATAGTGGCTGTGTTCTTCAGCAGGATACCTCCGGATCCAAACAGGAGGCTTCTCAAAACCCGTTGACCAAGAGGAATATTATATTTGGCTTATAGGTATGGCAGAAATTGCATATATATTGCTTGTTTTTCCAGATTAACATCTTGAGCCTGTTGCAGGTCCCTTTCGAAGCTAAACTGGGTGATTCCACACCATGGTATGGATAACTTCACTGTAGTCCCTAAATACATAGAAATACACTGCAAACAATACTAGTTGGAAATAAAAATGAATATCGTAGAAGTACTCAACTTAAGCGAGTCTGTATTCCTAACATATAAACAGGATAATCACTGAAGCTTCTTGATACTATCACCAAAGGCAACCTCTGTTCAAATTACAATCTTCAGAATCAGAGTACAAGATGTTTGGAGGACGAAATAAGCTCATCAGAACTTCTCCTAACGTATCGGGAAATCGGCAGTAAATTAATATTTCAGTTAATATGGAATTAGCAGTACTGTTAATTTAGTCGAGCCTCTGGAAGGAAGGTAAAAGCCGTGCCCATAATTATGGTACCGCCCTGGCAGCAGCCTAATGTGAAAATGATGAATCGCGACAACACTTCCCCAGAATTAGTATATCGATGGCCTACTTAGAAAACCTCGTATCGTTCAATGCTCTTCCTATCCATCATTTCCCCTAAGACTAGGCACGCCACCCAGCCACGTATGGATATGTAGTCCATCAGAACAATTTTCGTTGTGGTCATTTTCCTATGCCGATGTCTGAAAGAAAATGAACATTGCCATACTGTACTATAGGAATGTACGTTTGCGTGACGCATTAACCACCCCTACCGTAAAATGTATTTCAGGTTCATATTATACAAGTGGAGTAGATTGAATCTGAAGAGAGAATGTACAGATTAATACGGTAAAATTGCAAAATGAATAAAAGTAATGTTATTTTGCTTTACGTCCCACTAACTTCTCTTAGGGTTTTCGGAGACGCCGAGGTGCTGGAATTTTGTCCCACAGGAGTTCTTTTACGTTTCATTAAATCTACCGACACGAGGCTGTCGTATTTGAGCACCTTCAAATATCACCGGACTGAGGCAGGATGGAACCTGCCAAGTTGGGGACAGAAGGCCAGCACCTCAACCGTCTGAGCCACTCAGCCTGGCAATTTCAAAATGACGATGACCCAAGAACATATACAGATGAAGCCTATATACCGAGCGAGTTGACCGTGCGGTTGGGGTTCGGTAGCTGTGAGCTTACATTCGCGAGATGGTGGGTTCAAATTCCACATTCAGCAGCCCTGCAGGTGGATTTTTGGGGTTTCCAGTTTTCACATCAGGCAAATGCTGAGGCTGTGCCTTAATTCTGGCCGCTACCTTTCCAATCCTAGCCCCATCTTATCCGTGTGTCACAGTAAAAATTTGATGAATTAGTGTGACATTAAACCACCAGCAAAGAGAAAGATAAAACCCACTTTTCCCTATGAGAAAATCAAACGATCACAATTATGTCTCCCGGTCCACCCCTGCGGCTGGGGGAGGTAGAATAACACCTTCAGTATCCCCTGCCTGTTGTAAGAAGCGACACCTGCTGTCCGGAGTCGTGGATTTTGAGACTCATTAGAATGTTAATTTAGCTACCAGTTTGTAGCCGTGAGTTCTGATGCTATTTTCTACTAATTTTAACACTTGAGTTTTGAGACGTAACTGAAAAACCTGTCCTGCTCCGCTTTGTCCAGCACATGTCTCACATGGAGTGATCGGGATTTGAAACACGGAACCCAGCGGTGAGAGGCCGGCGCACTGACGGCTGAGCCACAGTAACCATTTTAATCCTTGCTAACAAATCAGTACGAGGAACAGATACTCCAGCTAGTTGAATACAAAGCAGATACTGATAGCTATATGCCTCGCCGTTCCAAGGACAAACGACAGTTTTTTTACGACATTGTCTGAAATTCCTCTTATATCGTGGCCTCACGGTGTGAACCTTCCTGTCACTCACGTCACCACTCTTCCGGGCACATTCTATCTGTTGTTTTATAGCAACCTTTGTCTTTACGGTAGCCTGCATTTGACGTTTACGAGTAAGGACAAACTTTCTGAAATGGTGGTAGCCTTTGGCGTGTAGATAACTTCACCTTGGAGGAAACTCTTTACATTGTGTGTGAGGGAGTGCATCGAGAAAAGAGGTACATCTTCGGAACTTCGTTATCGTGTAAAATAAATAATTCCGTTATATCAGCCGGATTACTGACCATTACTCTCAAGGACCTGAGGGAACGTCTCAAAAGTTCTTGCTAAAACTCCAATACTCCTCGGGGGGTGAGATCTGGTTGGCAATCAGGTGATCGGGGTTTTTTTCTGACACATTTCCTAGTTACGTGAGTAACGTTATCTTATGAAACTACCGAGCGAGTTGGCCGTGCGGTCAGGAACGCGCAGCTGTTCACTTGCATTCAGGAGATAGTGCGTACGAACCTCACTGTCTTCAGCCCTGAAGATAGTTTTTTGCGGTTTCCCATTTTCACACCAGACAAATTAAGGTCACGACTGTTCCCTTCCTACTGCTACCCCTATCCCATTGTCACCGTAAGACTTATCTGTGTCGGTACGACGTAAAGCACCTTGTAAAAAGGAAACTACTCTTGTTTTCTTACGATCATGCTAGCATTAGGCATCCATGGCTTAGAAAGTCCGACTTCTTGGATGAATGACAAGTGTACTGTCACCAAGAATGTTGGCTGTGTGGTTAGGTTTCATTCGGAAAATAGTGGGTTCTAACCCCACAGTCGGCAGCCCTGAAGATAGATTTCCGTGGTTTCCCATTTTCACATCCGGCAAATGCTGGTGTGTACCTTAATTAAGGCCACCCCAACTTCCTTCCCACCCCTTGACTTTTCCTATCCCATCGTCGCGATAAGTCCATCTGTGCCAGTGTGATGTAAAGCTAATTGTAAATAAAAGGGTGTACTGGCCTTCGGTTAAGAGCATCCCGAGTTCGATTCGCGTGTGGGCCATGGATTCTGACGGTGTATGTTTAATTCCTCTGACTAGAGGAATAGGTATTTGTGTTTTTCTTAATACGCTACACTTTTATCAACGTGCCACACAATCAACAACCACAGAAACACGCGATAGTGATTACGTCCTTCCACATAGGATAGGCGTGAGGAAGGACATCCGGTAGGAAAACGAGGCCGAAGAAAGGGGTATATAATTACCATAGACATTAGTAGACATTTTTAACAAGTATCCGTAAGAAGAATTCCTCCCAACGAGGCAAAATTTGCCTGCGTCAGAGAAGTTGCAAGCAACAGATAACAGTTCGTACGTGACGAGTAGTACTGTAGTTCAGTTATAATCGACAACAGTAAAAGGTTTTTTTTAATCGACAACAGGCAGCGGACAGTTTTCTGCGTTAAACACACACTTATAAAGACATCAACGTCCTTCTCCACGAATCCAACTGCCCAGGTTGATTCATTGAATATCCCGATGATGTGATTACTGCACGTAATTAGCCCAGAATTTCCAAATACTGTACCCACACATAAATAAACAGTATCTAACAATGATATGCTTCCAGATTCTACATTTAACATATGGAAATAAATTTATGCTAAATGTAACAAAAACGTATCAGTACTATCACAGTATTAAACATCCGTATCTGGATTCGGTCTAGCCTATAATTGTTATCCTCTAGGGTTGGCTTTTCCCCCGACTCGGCGAGGAATCCCACGTCTACCGCCTCAAGTGCAGTGTCCTGGAGCGAGAGACATTTGGTCGGGGATAAAACTAGGGAGGAGAACCAGTAGGTCTACCTCGCCCAGGTGGCCTCACTTGCTATGTGAGGCTTTGTGGGGAGTGGGACATTTGGAAGGAATAAGCAAGGAAGAGAGAAGGAAGCGTCCGTGAACTTAAGTTCGGTTCCATCCCTGCATGTGCCTGGAGAAGAAGTGGGGAAACCACGGAAATCACTTCGAGGATGGCTGAGGTGGAAATCAAACCCCTTCTACTCTACTGACCTCCCGAGACTAAGTGGACCCTGTTCCAGCCCTGGTACCACTTCTCAAATTTCGTAGCAGAGCCGAGAATCGAGCCCGGGCCTCCAAGGGTGACAGCTAATCACACTAACCACTACACCGCAGAGGCGGACAAATTTAGCCTATATGTCCTAAATATTCGTGACCATTCAAAACAGAGGATAAATCTTGGGCGTTAGGAAGGTAATAATAATAATAATAATAATAATAATAATAATAATAATAATAATAATAATAATAATAATAATAATAATAATAAGGGGTTTTGTCACTAACTTGAACATTCGCATACCAATAAAGAGAGAGTGCTTCTGTAGAAAATACTAGTAAGTAGTTTTTAAATTCAATTGTATCTTATTCATATCATAAAGTAAAATGCTACTTTCGGAAAGAAGACTATGTTTTATTACTATAATACTTTGATTCACCTTCCCTACCTCGAATTTCTGAAGGCACACAATCACTAGTGATGGTACACTATCCGTAGAGAACGTGGACTGTGAGGCAGAACTTAGAATCAATAATCCACTTTCACTGAAGGGGCCAGTGAAGGTGTACGAAAGCCAGGGATGGTGCACCTTCGCCGAACTTTCCACTTTCACTATAACGATATACAATACGTAACATTCGTATGAGTGACACATACAGAATATCGGTTCAGTACAAGAAATACCTTGACATTAATATAAAGGAAACCTAAGATATGGTCATAAGTACAAACTTTATCCCTGTATGTCATCTAGTAATTGTCCGACTCGTTGGCTGAACGGTCAGCGTACTGGCCTTCGGTTCAGAGGGTCCCGGGTTCGATTCCCGGCCGGGTCGGGGATTTTAACCTTAATTCGTTAATTCCTACGGCACGGGGGCTGGGTGTATGTGTTGTCTTCATCATCATTTCATCCTCATCACGACGCGCAGGTCGCCTACGGGAGTCAAATAGAAAGACCTGCACCTGGCGAGCCGAACCCGTCCTGGGATATCCCGGCACTAAAAGCCATACGACATTTCATTTTTCATCTAGTAATTGACCATAAACCTGTTCAACAAGTTCGGAAATACATTTATCCTGGCACCATCGTTAATGATCAATGGGATAATTCGGTTGAAGTGAAGTCTCGCATTGGAAAAGCTAGGACTGTGTTCAGCAAAATGGAAAAACTATTTAAAAGTCGTGACTTAACACTAGTTACAAAAATGAGACTCCTTCGCTGGTATGTATTTTCTGTTCTCTATTACGGTGTTGAAACGTGGACTTTTAACGAAGTCGCTCAGCAAAATATTAGAGGCCTTTGAGATGTGGCTATCCGAAGCATGCTAAGAGTTTCATGGACAGATCAAGTCACAAGTGCAGAGATCCTTGGAAGAATGAGAAAAGATAACGAAGTACTGACCACTGTAAACACGAGAAAGCTACAATACCTCGGTCACATCATGAGAAACGGAAGCAAGTACCATGTACAAGAAATCCTGCAAGGAAAGATACCTGGAAAGAGAGGTGTTTACCGAGCTTGATAGCTGCAGTCGCTTAAGTGCGGCCAGTATCCAGTAATCGGGAGATAGTGGGTTCGGGCCCCACTGTCGGCAGCCCTGAAGATGGTTTTCCGTGGTTTCCCATTTTCACACCAGGCAAATGCCGGGGCTGTATTTTAATTAAGACCACGGCCGCTTCCTTCCACTTCCTAGGCCTTTCCTATCCCATCGTCGCCATAAGACATATCTGTGTCGGTGCGACGTAAAGCAAATAGCAAAAAAAAAAAAAGAAGAAAAGAAAAGAGAGGTGTTGGCAGGAGAAGAATCTCCCGGCTAGAAAACCCTCAGAGACTGGACTCTGAAGACATCGGCAGAGTTACTTCAAGCAGCTCACAACAGAGAAGATACAGCCCCAGAATGTCCAAAACCCGCATCAGGGTACATTGCTAGAAGTTTTTGGTGTGGTAAATGCGTTGAGTTCTAGCATTTAACCTTGAAGTAATATCACTAAGCCATCATAGCGCGGTTAGTGATGAAGCATATGATCTACAACAGAACCTCTTCAGTACAGTCGTTGGACATGCCTCATTCGAGATACGGAGCCTCGGGATGACAGTCTTGCCTTCTTAGCATGACATACAGTAATTGATGGGAACTGCCACTGACATGCGAACTAGCGTAATTACATGGCTGTTTTCCTGTGCAGGTCGTCGGCCGGGGTTCGATCACAACAGCCAACAACAGCGCACGAAACTCACGTACACATATCTTCTTTGTGGTGTAAGTTCATAAGAAATTTGAAGCTCCTCAACATCACCTTTATTATTATTATTATTATTATTATTATTATTATTATTATTATTATTATTATTATTATTATAAATGTTTTGGTTTTTACATTCTAGCAACTACTGATTACTTTTCTGTTTCCGGCGACGCCGGAGTGTCGAATATTTGACCTGCAGGAGTCCTTTCACGTGTCAGTAAATGTATGGGCACGATGCTGACATACAGAATTTCCTGAGCAAAGTCATCTCCGCACAGGGCACGAAGACCCTTGGAGGTGTGGAAGATAGAGTCTTCCACTATCCGCAACCTTGCCACTTGGTGGGGTAGAGTGGTTGGCTCTACGCCCGTCCGCTTTTGCCCCTCAGGAAGCAAACAGGTACTCAATTTCGGTGTAGGCTGTGTGAACCTCAGGGCTTCCGAATGTGAAAATCTCGTTTCTTAATTGTTTCGTCTTCCTGACGGGCATTCGAACCCAGATCATTCCGGGTGAATCGAGCACGCCTTTACCGCCTGGACCAGGCACCCATTATAGGGTATTTGAGCACCCGTAGACTGGACACTGGAACCGTATTTTAATTGTGGACTTACTAGTGACTTGTACGCCCTCTCCTCTACATCCTTACTACAACCTATCAGTACCCTCATAACCATATGAAGAGATATTTAGCCCGTATTAACAACTTCATTAATATGGTAACTCCAGCTTATAAATCTCATGTTTATTCCGTATTGGCTCAACACAACTAAGGTTAAGTTAAGAGTAAGTTCCCACCTTCCAATACTTAACAATTTCTATATAATAGGCTTATTAATTACATAATATAATCCATATAACCTCTAGTACATGTTTCGTTCCGATATGGAACATCTTCAGCTAAAATTGGTAAAATGGCAAGACAATTAAAATACATTGATGTTAAGATGATACATAAGCTAAAAGATATGATGAAATGGCTCGAAAATTAAAACATATGATAAAGATGATGAGATAAAGTTCATTCATGTTGGTTAAAAACACGACAAGTCAGTTTTCAAGTGGCGAATTAAAAACAGCGATAAGGTTCTTCATGTTGGAGGCGTGTACATTTTGTCGATCTTGAAAATAAATTGAAGAATACAGGATTTTCTTATATGTGATTTATCGGGGAAATCTTGATAAAATAACCGTAGTTGAAGTTGAGTTTGGTAGGATTATTAAAATGTGTCTGAAACGAGAAAAGGAGAAGTGAAATAGAAAATATTTTGAGGAGAAAACCTTGTTAAAAATGTATGTTCGCGAGAAAGAAGGATAATAGAGTTAAATACGACAAGATTGTCTTTAAGGTAATCAACTCTATTATCCTTCTTTCTCGCGAACATACATTTTTAACAAGGTTTTCTCCTCAAAATATTTTCTATTTCACTTCTCCTTTTCTCGTTTCAGACACATTTTAATAATCCTACCAAACTCAACTTCAACTACGGTTATTTCATCAAGATTTCCCCGATAAATCACATATAAGAAAATCCTGTATTCTTCAATTTATTTTCAAGATCGACAAAATGTACACGCCTCCAACATGAAGAACCTTATCGCTGTTTTTAATTCGCCACTTGAAAACTGACTTGTTGTGTTTTTAACCAACATGAATGAACTTTATCTCATCATCTTTATCATATGTTTTAATTTTCGAGCCATTTTATCATATCTTTTAGCTTATGTATCATCTTAACATCAATGTATTTTAATTGTCTTGCCATTTTACCAATTTTAGCTGAAGATGTTCCATATCGGAACGAAACATGTACTAGAGGTTATATGGATTATATTATGTAATTAATAAGCCTATTATATAGAAATTGTTAAGTATTGGAAGGTGGGAACTTACTCTTAACTTAACCTTAGTTATGGTAACTCCAGTAAAAAGTTTATATTTTTAGCAGCCATGAAATGCATTAATTCCATCAACACAGTAGTCAACACATACGGTAATTTTCCTCTTTTCGAAACTTACAACCTCACTTTAACCCCATTTATCAGCATATCAAAGTCTGTTCTCCATCTCAAAAAAGAATAGGTCGAGCACTTTTTGCAGTTGCTCACAATCCTATAAATAAGGGTATTTATTACTCTACACAGTATAACATCATCCTGGAAGAACTTTTCAGTGATTCCAGTACTGTACTCATTGTTGTTTGAGTCATCAGTCAGTAGACTGGTTTGATGCAGCTCTCCATGCCACGCTGTCCTGTGCTGACCTTTCCATTTCTGATGCATCATACATCTGCTCTAATCTGTTTGTCATATTCAAACCTTGGACTACCCCTACACTTCTCACCGCCTACACTTCCTTCAGAAACCAACTGCACAAGTCCTGGGTGTCTTAAGATGTGTCCTATCTCTTCTCCTGGTCAAATTTAGCCAAATCGATCTCCTCTCATCAATTTAATTCAGTATATCTTCATTTGTGATTCGGTCTATCCATCTCACCTTCAGCATTCTTCTTTAACACCACATTTTAAAAGCTTCTATTCTCTTTCTTTCTGAACTAGTTATCGTCCATGTTTCACTTCCCTGCAATGCCACGCTCCAGACGAAATTCTTCAAAAACGTCCTTCTAATTCCTATATCAATGTTCCGTTTCTTAAGAAAGACATTCTTTGCTTGTGCTAGTCGGCATTTTATGTCCTTACTTCTGCCATAATTAGTTATTTTGCTACCCAAGTAACAATATTCATTTACTCCCTTCAAGACTTCATTTCCTAATTTAATATTTCATGCATCACCTGACTTCATGCGACTGCACTCAATTACTTTTGTTTTGGACTTATTTATTTTCTTCATGTACTCTTTACCCAAGACTCTGTCTATACTATTCAGCAATATCTCCAGGTCTTATTCAGTCTCAGATAAAGTAACAATATCATCGGAAAATACCAGGGTTTTGATTTCCTCTCCTTGGATTGTGATTCCCCTCCCAAATTCCTCTTTGCTTTCCTTTCTGCCTGTTATATATAAACATTGAAAAGTACGAGAGACAAACTGTAACCTTGCCTGATTCCTTTCTGGATTATTGCTTCTTTCTCAAAGGCCTCAATTCCTATCACTGCAGACTGATTTTGATACAAATTGTAGATAATTCTTCGTATCTGATCCCGATCACCTTCAGAATCTCAAATAGCTTGCTCCGATCAATATTATCATTGTCTTTTCAAGATCTACGAATGCCATGCATGTGGGCTTGTCCTTCTTAATTCGATCCTCTAAGATCAGACTTATGTCAGGATTGCTTCACGTGTCATTTCTTCTGAAGCCAAATTGATCTTCCCCCAACTCAGTTTCGATTTGTCTTTCCATCTTCTGTAAATAATACGTGTTGAAATTTTGCAGGGGTGAGATACTAAACTAATGGTGCGGTAGTTTTCACACTTGTCAGCACCGGCTTTCTTGGGAATATGTATAATAACGGTTTACCGAAAATCTAATGGCACTTACCCTGTCTCCTAGGACCATACAACCTTCAACACTTCTCCTTCAGCCGTTCTTCCTTGGCTGTCCTACACTTTCTATCCAGTTCATTCTTTAATCGCCTGTATTCCTTTTTGACCTCCTCTAGGTTTACATTCTTGTACTTTCGTCGTTCATCATTCAGGCCTAGTATCTCCTGAGTTATTACTTGATTCTTAGGTGATCTTTCCTTTCTTCCTATGATTTCTTCAGCAGCCCTAGAGACCTAATTCCTCACAACTCCCTATTCTTCCTCTATTATGTTTCCCTCAGCCTTTCCGTTTAGTCCTTGTGCAACATGTTACTTGAAACAGTCCCTCACACACATCTCTTTCAACTTGTCTAGATCCCACCTCCTTTCATTCCTTCCCTTCTTCAATTTTGACAACTTCAGGTGGCATTTCATGACCAACAAGTTGTGGCCAGAGTCCACGTCTGCTCCTGGAAAAGTTTTGCAATCCAACACATGTTTTCCGAATCTCTGTCTAAAAAATAATGAAGTATATTTGATACCTTCCAGTGTCTCCAGATCTCGTCCACGTATGCAGCCGTCTTTTGTGGTGTTTAATCCAAGTATTAGGAAGGACTAAATTATGATCGGTGCAGATTTCGACCAGCCGACTACCTCTTTCATTCTTTTGTTCCAATCCAAATTCTCCTACTGTATTACCTTCTCCTCCTTGGCCTATCACTGCCTATCCTTGGCCTATCACTGCATTCCAGTCTCCCATTACAATTAGATTCTCTTCACCTTTTACATATTGTATTAAATCTTCTATCTCTTCATGTATTCTTTCGATTTCATCATCTGCTGAACTAGTAGGCATATAGACCTGCACTGTTGTGGTGGGAATTTGTTTTGTGTCTATCTTGATAACAATAATCCTTTCACTGTGCTGGTAGTAGTAGCTTACCCGCTGCCCCATTTTCTTATTCATTATTAAACCAACTCCTGCATTTCCCCTGTTTGATTTTGTGTTGATAATTCTGTAGTCGCCTGACCAAAAATCCTGCTCTTCGTGCCAACGTACTTCACTTATACCAACTAAGTTTACATCTAACTTTAGTCTATCCATCTCCCTTTTCAGATTCTCTAACCTACCACAATGATTCAAACTTCTAACTTTCCACGCTATGACTCGTAGAATGTCAGTATCTATCTTCCTGATGATTGCCCCCTCTCGTGTAGTCCCCATTCGGAGATCCGAATGGGGGACTATTTTACCTCCGGAATATTTTACCCGCGAGGAAGTCACCATCAGTACATCATTCATACAGAGAGAGCTGCATGTCCTCGGGAGTTAGTTACGGCTGTACTTTTCCGTTGCTTTCAGCCATGTAGCAGTATCAACACAGCTAAGCCATGTTGAGTATAATTACAAGGCCATATCAGTCAATCATTTAGACTGCCACCCTTGTAACTTACGAAAGGCTGCTACCCCCATTTCGATGAATCATTCGTTAGTTTGGTCTCTCGACAGATACCCGTCCGATATGGTTGCACCTGCGGCTCGGCTATCTGCTTCATTGGGACACGCAAGCCTCCCCACCGCGGCAAGGTCGCATGGTTCACAGGGGAGGATTTTACTCATATCATTTGAAAGCATAAAGATCCAATAACACTGCCTTGCGGTACACGCCTGGCTCCTTAATCATCAGAGGATCAGATAATGCTTCACCTACCCTAATTCTGAGTCCCGTTTCCTAGAAATGTAGCAACCCAGCCACTATTTTGACTAGTCTCATATCTCCCATTGTAATCAGCGGCTCCCATAATATATCATATCGAAAGCCTTGGATAGGTGAAAATTGGTTCAGTCCATTTGACCTCCTGCATTTAAAATATATGCTACATCTCTGCTAAGTACCTGCTAATCTCACCTGAATATTTATGTCTAAACCATTTACCTGAAAGCAGCGCTTTTGAGCGAGACACTGCATTTAGGAATTGTGCGAACAAAGAATGGCATTCTGTGTCGCACTGATCTCCATTGGATAACTCGCTGACGAACGACGGATGGAACGGTCTGACTTTTAGAGCTTACTTCATGTGAACTTGCTTTGTTGTTCTCGGTATACTAAGTTCAACCGCACGACGACATGTCGATTTTACGGAGATTATTCTGTGGAAGCAGTGACCGCAGAACACGTCTCTAACGCATATTCCGTCTTCATCTCCTTCGCCTAAAGCAAAAGCACGGTTTTCCCAGTCGAGCATTGTCACTTTTGGAGGCGGTGCCATATTAATTCTTCCCTGGAATACTCCCATATTTGTCTCATTTTCTGTTCTTCATGTTGTCATTCGTGCACTCACTTACTGTTGACTGGTCCTCAATACTGAACCTATTAACACTCCCTCTCCCGTAGATGAACTTTGAAATCTGATTTAGGTATTGTAATTTTCACACCCTTTCTTGAATTAATAAATCATATCAACTCAAACTACCGGAATTATATTAAATCAGAAATAGTATGAACTCAGTGTACCGGAATTATATAACCTACAATCTCCACCCTGTGGGTGGGGACGGTAGAATAACACCCACGGATACACTGCCTGTCATAAGAAGCAACTAAAAGGGGTCCCATGGGTCTTCACCTGGGACAGTGGGTTGGCGACCACGGCGCCATTAGCATTTCTTCTGCTTACTTGTGCCAGGCTCCTCACTTCCATTTATCCTGCCCGACACCACTTGGTCAACACTTGTTCTTTCCCGAAACCGACGGTATTAGAGCATTCGAGGTCTAGGATATCATTCATTTTCACGCCCTTTCTGGGCCTTGTCTTTCTTTGGCAAATACCTTCATTTTTCGAATTTTCGGACTTCTTCGCTTTTTTCGCTCTGATTAGTGTTAATAGAAGGTGGTTGCCAAGTAGTAATTCGTCTTAAAACAACAATTACCACCACCAACTTACCAACAATCGAAATAACACAGCCAACAACTGAAACCATCGCACTGCACACTGTGATCCAATGTTTGACGTTCGATTTTTATATGATCCTTCTGCGAAACAGTGACATAGAATCTTTCTGTGGATCCCAAGATCGAGTGTTCAGAACAAGTCAGATGGTGTCGAATTTTTGAAGGGCAGAAAGGATTTCATGAGATACTCCACGTCGTACGATGTCGGCTTGTAGGATATCTCTGACGACAAATCATATGTTTACCTGATTAAATTCATTGATTAGACGACCGCTTTCTCTAATATTTTGTAGATTTTAAACGGATCATCTCCTATTACAGACAGTGAGTGATTGTACGAAGGCTGTTCATTTATTAGTGACAGTGAGGTGCTATAATGGCTTTTAGTGCCGGGAGTGTCAGAGGACAAGTGGGGCTCACCAGATGCAGGCATTTCCACTTGACTATCACTGCCTTGACTCCCTTAGGCGACCTGCGCATCGTGATGAGGATGAAATGATGGTGAAGACGACACATACACCCAGCTCCCATGCCAGAGAAATTAGCCAATTATAGTTAAAATATTCCCGATAGTGCCGGGAATCGAACCCGGGATCCCTGTAACCAAAGGCCAGCTCGCTAACCATGGAGCCGGACGTTACAATTTGATGATAGAACACGATGAAGGAGCTTGTGCTTGTGTGCTCCCCTAATGCAAGCCTTGTCATTAAAAGGACACTGCTACAAGAGAATTATGTTGATACTAGTATATGTACCCGTTCTTCGCACGGGAATTGGTAATCGATTTCACGATTCCTTAATGAATTTATGGGAAGTTACATGCCATGCTGTGCTGTTGCAGGCTGTACAACGCACAGAAACGTAAGTTGTCATTTTAAATATTCCCTAGAGACCCAACTCTGCACGAACAATGGGTGTATTTTCTTTAAGAAAATGCATTTTTTTAACTCATGTAGTACTTAGTATATGCTCGGAACATTTCCTGCCCTCTGATTTCGAAAGAGATTGACAAACTGAACTGTTAGGTCTCTCCGCCCCCTAAACACTTGTTGAAAAAAGAACAAGGAACAGTTCTCTGGAAGGTCGTGAGTTTGTGGGTTTCACAAACAGGAAAAGTCCTCTCAGTTTCAATTACTGCATCGATGGGGTGAAAGTTCCTTTTGGGGATCATTGTAAGTACCTAGTCCGCCTCTGTGGTGTAGTGGTTAGCGTGATTAGCTGCCACCCCCGGAGGCCCGGGTTCGATTCCCGGCTCTGCCACGAAATTTGAAAAGTGGTACGAGGGCTGGAACGGGGTCCACTCAGCCTCGGGAGGTCAACTGAGTAGAGGTGGGTTCGATTCCCACCTCAGCCATCCTGGAAGTGGTTTCCCACTTCTCCTCCAGGTGAATGCCGGGATGGTACCTAACATAAGGCCACGGCCGCTTCCTTCCCTCTTCCTTGCCTATCCCTTCCAATCTTCCCATCCCTTCACAAGGCCCCTGTTCAGCATAGCAGGTGAGGCCGTCTGGGCGAGGTACTGGCCATTATCCCCAGTTGTATCCCCGACCAAGAGTCTGAAGCTCAGGGACACTGCCCTTGAGGCGGTAGAGGTGGGATCCCTCGCTGTGTCCGAGGGAAAAGCCGACCCTGGAGGGTAAACAGATGCTGATGATGATGATGTAAGTACCTAGGTGTTAATATAAGAAAAGTTTGAGTGGTGTCTTTAAAAGTAGGAAAGATCACAATATGAAGATAAAGTTGCAATTCAAGGGGAAATATTGGGGCAAATATTCTTTTATAGGAAGGGGAGTTAGGGATTGGAATAACCTACCAAGGGAAATGTTCAATAATTTTCCAATTTCTTTGCGATCATTTAAGAAAAGGCTAGGAAAACAACAGATAGGGAATCTGCCACCTGAGCGACAGCCCTAAATGCAGATCAGTATTGATTGATTGATTGATTGATTGATTGATTGATTGATTGATTGATTGATTGATTGATTGATTGATTGATTGATTGATTGATTGATTGATTGATTGATTGATTGATTGATTGATTGATTGATTGATTGATTGAAGGTACGAATGGAACGGTCTATCTCCTGCAGAACTTCAGGAACAGTTGTTCGGAAGCGGATGCCACGAAGCAGTTCCTTCATCTTCGGTATCAAATCAAATTCACAGAGGCGTGCGGCGATGACAAAACACTTCCCAGCACCATCGAGTGTTGGTTGCACGAAATACGCCCGAGCATTATCCTGAAGAATGATGGGAGATTACAGCTGAAAGTGTCGTCGTTTCGTTAGCAGAGCTGGTCACTGGCTATGTTCCATAAATTTACAGTAATACTGCTTATACCCAGCCGAGGCATGTCGGTCACAGGTTTCATAAAGGTAACTCTTTTGTAGGGACTCTTTAATAATTGCCGTTAGTAAAACACAGCGCTCGCATTTTAATGAGCGAGGTCCTGTAGTGATGGCCAAGATATCAACAGGCGTGTAAAACTAATCTTGCTTATTTCACGAAGATAGATTTTGGATTCAATGACATTGCATTACTAAAATATATTAACAAATTTTCACACTTTCGATGACACATAACTTTGTCCCGAAGGTCTGTAAATAAATGGTTGAGGTACCATCATCTTGGGTTCAGTGAGAACTTTCTATCGGTACGTGTCAGAATTGATAAATAATATCACTGGATTTTTAAAAACTACTACTACCTCTGCTAAATGTTTTCATTCCTCCCCTGAAGGGGGAGGCGGGCCTCCTAGACGGTAACGCCGTCTCTCAGGCCAGGAGATATGTATCGGAGAGCGAGATGTGCGGAGAATATGGGAGGGTTGACGGCCGTCAATCAATCAATCACCACTGATCTGCATTTAGGGCAGTCGCCCAGGTGGCAGATTCCCTATCTGTTGTTTTCCTAACCTTGTCTGAAATTATTCCAATGACGTTGGAAATTTATTGGTAAGTTATTCCAATCCCTAACTCCCCTCCCTATAAATGAATATTTGTCCCAATTTGTCCTCTTGTTTTCCAACTTTATCTTCATATTGTGATCTTTCCTACTTTTAAAATGGGTTGCCACGCGCTGTTGTTGGGGGGTAAGGGAATGGAGGAGCGGAAAGGAACTGGCCACCCTACCGTACGTAAACTCCGGCTCAAGCAAACCTCGGTGGAGGCTCGGACCTGCCTTCGGGCAGAATAACCCTTATATTATCCTACTTTTAAAGACCCCACTCAAACTTATTCGTCTACTAATGACTTTCCACGCCATTTCTCCGCTGACAGCTCGGCACATACCTCTCAGTCGAGCAGCTCGTCTCCTTTCTCGCAGTTCTTCCCAGTATATTAGGAAACTGTGTTGCAAATATTCAATGTTCACAGTCACTTAAACAAAAACGGTACTTGTATTCGGTACAGAGTCGCATACTTGTTATCCTGAGTGTTTGAAGAAACGAAAAAAGAGTGTTTTATCATGGATACGTTTTATGGCTGTGGGTCTGTCTGGAATTAGTGTCATCAGTTTCACGACACTAGTGTTCTATGTATACTGGGTCATTAACATCATCTATACGATATTATAAGAACGTAAGTTCTTAGTTACATAAATACAGAGTGTAACTAAATATGTGGGAAAGCTCCGGGGATTCGATAGTGGACCTGACAACAAGTAGAACATGTCCTGTAAACATATGCTTTATTTGCTTACGTTTCCGTGTTACAGGCATTGTTTGTGTTGTACATAACACAGACCACTTCACTATGCAGGTTGGTCATTTGTGTTGATAAACTGTAATTTACAGTTCTCTACAAAATGGTTACCACAAGATGTAATGCAGGTGTCTATGCGGCGCATCTTTGACTATCTCACTCGTTCCCATATTCCAGGCGTCTGTCGTTCACGGTGTCGGTCCCTGACGCCCTATCCATTTGTTTGAGAATCGCTGATGTAAAATTGCTCTAGCAGCAAGAGCAAAATGAGGCGGTACTCCATCATGCGCTGAATTAAATCCAGTGGAACGTCTTCCAACAAACCATGTAAATCATTTGTTAAAAAGGCGCAGTATGACGCTCCTGTCAATGTTCCCGGTAAAATGAAAGGACCAATTAATGTGTCACCTATTATTCCAGCCCAAACACTAATACTGAACTGTTGTTGATGTCTGGTTTGCACAACTTCTCTGGGATTTTCATGCGTTCAGATATGCATATTGTGAAACTTCTGCACTCCATTTCTGGTAAACTTCGCTTCATCGGTAAACAGAGTAGCACAGATACTTCTGAACACACATCTGGAGTAACCAGGTACAAAATGCTGCTCTGGGTGGAAAGTCAGCTGCACTAAGACCTTGGAGTCTTTGAAGGTGATATAGATAAAGGACCTGTTCTCGTAGAATCCTCCACAACGTCATGTGACTCACACCCACTCTTGCCGCTAATTCCCTGGCGCTGCTCCTGCTATTTTCCTCAATATGCCTGTAACACAGAAACGGAAGCAAATAAACCATATGTTTACAGGACATGTTCCACTTGTTGTCAGGTCCTCTATCGAATCTCCGGAGCTTTCCCACATATTTACAAACATTCTGTATATAATTGTATTATAACTTTCTCTCCCGTCCTCTCCAGGGCCCCTCAGGGTGCATACGCCTGGTGCATGCACTGTGCACGGTGCAAAAGACGACTTCGCTTGGTTGTCCAGAGTGCAGACCCCCACTCCTCGATTTGGAGCAATAGCGCTGTCTCTCTCTTTCTCCACGCGTATCTCGCTCGCTCCCCCTGTCTCCCTCTTCCTCACTTGCTCCGCAGCGCTCCAAATCCGAGCCGAGTTGAGCCGAGCTTAGCCGAGTAGCCCACAGACGAAGCGTTCGTCCGAGCCGAGCCGAGTGTAACCGATGCACAGTGCACGGAGCTATTGCGCCTCGATTTGCACGCGTGAGATTTTGGGCGTTTGACAGGCCCTGCGTCTAAGCCGTCAAACATATCCATGATTTTATGCTTCTCCGTATAGCGGAGAAATGGTGGCATAGTTCCCTTTAGGAAAATCGAATGACCATAAAAATGTCTTACAATAAATTAAACTTAAACTGATAAGGCTTGATATACTTGCTAGTAACGAGTCGTTTTCGGGAGACAGTATGAAATTTGGGGTCGAAAGGGCGAAACTGACTAAGGGCGCATGAAACTAGCATGGACGAAATAATCAGTTTTCTAGAGTATGAAATAGAAATGGCGTATGGCTTTTAGTGCCGGGAGTGTCCGAGGACAAGTTCGGCTCATCAGGTGCAGGTCTTTTGATATGACACCCGTAGGCGACCTGCGCGTCGTGGTGAGGGTGAAATGATGATGAAGACAACACATACACCCAGCCCCCGTGCCAGCGAAATGAACCAATGATGGTTAAAATTCCAGACCCTGCCGGGAATCGAACCCGGGATCCTTGTGACCGAAGGCCAGCACGCTAACCATTGAGCCATGGAGCCGGACTTCTAGAGTATGATGAGATGAGACCCCTTTGATGAAAAAGCCTTCCATATCGTCGCCAAAACCATGAATGTGACAATGTTCTTCCTATCCATTATTACCCTCGTCACGCTTTCCAGCCACGTATATTGATATGCAGTCCATGAGAACAAATTTCGTTGAGTTCATTTTCCTATGCAGCCCGGCAGATTGGCTCAGATGGTTGAGGCGCTGGCCTTCTGACACCAACTTGGCAGATTCAATCCTGGCTCAGTCCGGTGGTATTTGAAGGTGGTCAGATACGTCAGCCTCGTGTCGGTAGATTTACTGGCACGTAAAAGAACTCCTGCAGGACTAAATTCGGCACTTTGACGTCTCCGGAAACCGTAAAAGTAGTTAGTGGGACGTAAAGCAAATAACATTATTATTATTATTATTACTATTATTATTATTATTATTATTATTATTATTATTATTATTATTATTATTATTATTATTATTATTACTTTCCTATGCGCATGTGTAAAGGATAATTAACCTTAAATACATCATACTCTACGAGCGGATAAATATGTCATGCAAACATACATTCCTGCAGTACGTTACGATAAGGTTCATTTTCCTTTGCACACGTGCATAGGAAACTGCACTCGACGAAAATTGTTGTGATGGACTGCATAACAATATGCGGCTGGGAGGCGTGACCAGTCTTGAAGGAAACAGTGGATAGGAAGAGCATTGTCACATACGCGGTTTTTGCTTTTGCGACGATATGTCTCTAAATCACCGCCGTCCATCAATACTTCAGATCACAGACTGTTAGGTTACATACAGTTTGTATTGCTAATCTTATTACGCAAGTATTCAGATGACCCTCAGTCAAAAGACAAAAATTATGCATACAAACATCATTCGGCTTTCAGTCTGCAAGTCTCTCACATGGCCCCACCTCTGAAGTCGGTTTATGCGTACAGCTTCATCCATTGATTTCATTTTTTATTTAGCCTTTATTTCCTCATTCCGTGTACACTCCTGCCATTGTTCCCGGCTGTTTGTACCAGCAATCATTCTCGTTAATTTCATGTCTGTTACTTCTAGCTTATGAATAAGATATCCTGCTTCCACCCAGTTTTCAATCTCGTACAGCAATGTTGGTCTAAGAAAAGACCTATATAAGGATGGTTTCGTGGCAGCTGACTTCCTGTTGATCGCAACTCCCAACTCACTGCATTAGCTTTGCCACACCTTGATTCAATTTCACCTACTACACTACCATCGTGGGAGAACACACATCCAAAATACTTGATATTATCTGCCTGTTCCAGCCTTGAATTTCTTACCTACTGATATCAATATCAATTTAGTCTTAGAAAGGCTAATTTTTCGAACCATACTTGCTGCAGGCCTACCTATTTTCAAGTTCCAAGATAGTAGACTGCAGTCTTTCTGCATAATCTGCCATTAAGACCAAATCGTCAGCGTAGGACAGACTGCTTTTTACATTTTCACCTAACTGAATCCCGCTTTTTTTGTTGAAACCATAATTTTTTCTTGAATTTTTCATGCAAATTGGTGGTTTCAACGAAAATAAATTTCTATTGTTGAACAGTGTAATCGGCAACAGCCACTAGAAAATTCAGATTAAAGAAAAATCAGTACGTTTTACGAGCTGTGCATAGAGTTCAGTTATCAAAATCTTATTCCATCCACTGTCTCACCAATGAGAACTTTTCCTTGAAAAGGAGAAGATGTAGGCTCTAAGGAATGAAGATTCATTCAGAATAGGAGTAATGAAGTAACAACACAGACCAAGGTATCTACAATGATAACGCTAACTGTTGAGGGACATAGCTGTGTGACTGCCATGCAAGTCGTGTGGGATGTGAACCAAGACTGGAGCAAGTGAAGCAGGAGGATGAAAGAGCTCCGCCGACCTTCGCTGCAATTACAACCAATTAAAGTAGCTCTCTGACAACTGCATACCACGTCATACACGCCAGTTTTCGTCCAGTTCCAGGCACTCTTCAACAAGGTATCAATAAACAATGAACCTTCCACAGAATGCACTCGACGGACGCTCACCAGCAAAGTCAAATTTTAGGACCTTCAGCGCTACAAGTCCATGGTTCGAGTCTCCAGTTCAATTGCTATACAAGTTAGTGGCAGAACCTACAGCTGAGAGCTTGCATTCGGAAGATAGCGGGTTCTAACCCCCCTCTCGGCAACCCTGAAAATGGTTTTCCGTGGTTTTTCATTTTCATACCATGCAAATTCTGGAGCTGTACCTTAAATAAGGCCACGGTCGCTTCCTTACCATCCTAGCCATTTCCTAACCCATCGTCGCCATAGTCCTATCTGTGTCGGTGCGACGTAAAGCCAATTTTAAAATTATTATTATTATTATTATTATTATTATTATTATTATTATTATTATTATTATTATTACCAGGTGACCCGTGCTGCCCCGCAGTATTAGTTATAAATAGGTCAGATAACTCGTCCTGATATGCCTGCCTGTCATATTGTTTTGCCTGCCTTTTCAATGGTTTTATGAACCTTTAATAAGAGGTGCGTTATGGTATGCCGTAGTTTGTAGTCTGAATTCATCCATTCTGACGTCATCATGCTGGTTGTTTGGTAAAAATCTCTCCATATATTCGCCTTTTTACCCTGCAGTTCTTGATGTAAAGCCGGTAATGTGTCGTAGAAGGCAATGGTATTCTTAATCACAGTTCTTCCTGTGAAATAGTCTAGTCGCGAAGGAGCGTTTATTGCCAGACAGAGAACTTTATTAAGACTCATAGCCCTCACTCTTTCTAGAGTAGTTAGGTTATCCTTCGGTAGGTGTACCCAGATAATATCTAAGAGGTATGTCATGATGGGGTCTGTTTGTACGTTGACTTTTTTTCTCTTAGCAGCATGTAAGTTATTAGTTGAATATATTGTAACCGTCCAGGCTTCTCCAGCCCTACTAATTAAATATAATATCATTTTACGCGATATCATCTGATATCAAGTTTATCCGCCATCGGCAATTATTCGTAATAACATATTTATTCTACGTCAAGCATTTGTAAATTAGGTTTTTGCAATCATATTGTATATATTATAACATCATTTATTATTTATTATTATATTGTGAAAGATAGGAATTGATTATGTATTGGATTTGGTTAATATGTTGAAATATAGTTGTTGTCATTTCATCTCATATTTGTGTATACGGAGAAGGTTATTCTTATAGCGTGGAAAATTACATGACTCATGGGTTTAACTCATGAGCCAAGGCTAGTAAACAGCTACCCGCGCGCGAGGCTTGCAAGCTGGTCAGCTACATCATCGCCACGCCTACTGGACTTGTCAAGAAAGAAGAGAAGGAGAGTTGATAATTCGATCTACGAATCAGATACTTCGTTGTATATGAGTTTTGAGATTGAACTGTTACCAAGAGTGGGGGTGAGCCCGGATATATAGAAATTCTCACCACGAGAAGAGAACCTAACAACCTAACTACAACTGCTGATCACCTAACTACTACTTCTGCTGTGATCCTAACTACTATTAGAACTTCTGCTGTGAACATCTACTGTGAACGACGTTATTGATTTTGAGACGGTATGTGCTCGCTTCGCGACATAGTTATTATTGTGCAGTGTGTTGTCGCTTCGATACAGTATTTAGCTGCGGTTATGTTATCGGATCTACGTGACACGAAACAAGCTTACGGCTTGGGTTATATTCAGTAAATCTTCTGGACGAAGAACTATGTTTAGTTCAAGTCCCCGGAATTTGGTACAAGTCTGTACCGTATAAATAGTATAGCTCAGTTGGATCGAGATTTCTACTAATATGGAAAAATTCATATCTCTGAATTTTCTCCTCATACGATTAGCGCTGGTCAGTTTTTACAAGTATAGGGCCAATGTCTAATTTAAAGACTAGGCAATTAGGGAGTTCTAGTCCAGATAGCCCGTACCACATCAGAGAAGGAAGGAAGGATGTCCATGGAGCCTATTCTACATCGAGAAGAAGAGAACGAGTAACCACGGAAACCCGATGACTTCAACGAAAGCTGCAATTGGTGAGCTTCAATTAGATAAAGCAAGCAATTAGTAAATTCAGTAAAGTAAATTCTAAATTCCTCCACGCTTTAAGGAACTTTTCCGATTCATCTCATTTTTTTTGTATAATAAATTCATTTGTATTTTATATTGCGTTAATTTTCTTTCTTAAGCGATACTTAATGGTTAATTATTTAAAATCCTACCCCTGTGATTTAAGTATAAGTCTTTATGCTAGTAAATATAAATTTTGGTTTACAGTTTTGTTTAAAACTGTAACCCTGGCGCCCAAACATCACATAGAGAAATGGGAAATCATGGAGTGTTAATTGTTTCTATTTGCGTGGCAATTTGCGGGAAAGCCACATATAGTTTATTTGATATTCATGTGTCCCAAGGTAATAACTTTTATCTCCCCAAGTGTCTTGATGAGGGGTCGAACAGTTACAATATTTGGAAGCTGGGAAAGGTTAGATAAAGAGTATTGAGCAGGGAACAGTATTCATCCGTGACCAGAGGCTTGACGGGTAATAATCAAACATGGCTGCATGCACTGGCATTACTAAGGATGAAAATCACTGTCTGTCCGTCTGTTAGGTCATCAGCCCAGAAGCTGGTTGGATCCTCAAATAGCACCACCAAAGGTTAAGCGGTCATAAGGAAACAGCAAAAACCAATGGTAGCACCAAAATGAGGCGTACTAGACAAGATGAGGAGTGAGGTAGTTTGCCATTGCTTCCCCCACTGGGCCAGAAATTACTGTTGCAGCAAGACTGGCCCTACGAGCAACACCTTTCATGACACTCAGATGTACTGGTCGTGCTCTGAATGTCAGTTCTCAGCACCGCCCATACCCCAGCAACTTCCATATTGTAATAGCCATGGATGTTGGCTGGGACTTCGGTGGAAGCTACACTTTACTCTGGCCTGTGGCAAGAGATGGATGCAAAAGTACTGTATCTTTCAAGAAATGGCAGCAGGCAAATCACATATATCAGAATATTAATGAAAGTGTTAGTCGCTTAGCAACCTGTTAAGTACGGAGTGTATTGCGGGTTAGGGTAAGCCTTCGCCTGCAATTATTGAAGTGATCATTTAATGATTTGATTTTATAATTACTCAAAGTTGGCTGAACTTAGAGACCTGTAAATGTTCCATGATTCACCGATAGGTAATTCCGGAGAGAGTAAAACAAATCGGACTAGTGAAACGGACGAACGGATTTGCCAAAGCTGACTTTAGTAAACTCTTTTAATGTATAGATTATTATTATTATTATTATTAGTAGTAGTAGTAGTAGTAGTAGTAGACATAGCTCAAAACTGAATTTCGTATGCCTAGACTGTAGACATCACATCACTAAGTCATATGGGGCTGAAGACTTAGATGACTGTTGCTCCACCATGGAAGACGATTGAGTCTTACGGATGAAATTGATCAGAAGGCCCGTCCATTTACTCTTCGTGCATGTAGGTGGTGGTGGTGGTGGTGGTGGTGGTGGTGGTAAATGTTACTATTGTAAGAAGAAATACAAACGGGCAACATTCCTCTATTAACGCCAATCAGAGAGGGAAAATTTTATTTAATTTTCCCTTGGGAAAGTCAAATGATCATAAATATGTCTTTCAATAACATGTGTGGCGCGATATTACCTAGCAACCTTGCAGGCCGTGATGTGAACTACTGATGGATGGACATGGCATATGCAGCCTGTGCAGCTCTCAAGGTACTGTTGCTAGGTAACAAAGCGTCACACATTTTGTTACATGACACTATTTCACTGCATATATTTTCGGATGATCCCCCATTACGTAAGACATTTATATCAAAGTCGAAGAGGTCCTATACTTCGAAAAATGAAGATATCGGAAAAAGAAAGGGAACGGCCACAACGAGCGTGAAAATTAAAGGCTCCGCAGGCCTCGGAAACCTAATGCCATCAGGGTCAAAAAAGAAAGCTGACAAAGCGAGGTCAGGAGCCTGGCACAAGTAAATGGAAACAATGCCAGACTCTCAGCTAAGAGAATCGTGGTCACCAACCCACGCTCCAAATTGAGAGCCGTTGGTCACCCCCCCCCCCCCCCCCCCCGCCCGCCCTTTAGGTGCCTCTTTCGCCTAACAGTCATTCCTCCTCAGGGTCGCTGCTATCGCCTGGACGGCTTTATATCGATAGCAGGTCATAATGTTATGGCTGATCTGTGTAAGTATTAGTATGGACACCATTTCGACGTAAGTTATCAGACAGATTTCACACGCATACGTTCAGAAAATACCTTGCAGGTGGAGGCGGTAGAATAACATCTGTGGAATTCCCTACCTACTTTAATGCTGGGCACAGTTCAAGCGTGCCTGAACACACAGTGCACCGAACACTCCTAAGCATGAACCTCCGCAGCCGACGACCCATGCATGCGCCAATGTTAACACCGCGACATCGGCAACTACGACTGAAATGGGCACCTGACAATCGTCACAGGACGTTGGCGCAGTGGCAGAGCGTTGCATCGTCTGATCTTCATCATGTCAATGGGATTGTGCGAAACCGTCGCCTTGCAGGGGAACAGCTCCTGCGGGACGGGGACAGGCTGGCAGCGGCTCAATTATTCTTTTGGAAACATTCACGTGGGCATCCATGGGCCCAGCGGAGCTCGTGCAAGGCACCATGACGGGCGAGAATTACATACACTGGTTGCAGACCACGTACACCCCTTCATGACGATTAAGGCCACGGCCGCTTCCCTGCCACTCCTAGCCCTTTCCTATCCCATCGCCGTCATAAGACCTATCTGTGTCGGTGCGACGCAAAACCAATAGCATTATTTATCTAATCACTGTGTTTTCTCATTCTTCAATTTATCCACTGAAATCCTCCAAAAGTCACTTTGTATTGCCTGAAGATTTCCTTTCTCTGTCTCCGGTCTATTTTCTGTTTCTAAACCACACAATTTCATGCCCTCCGCTATTGATTTCCCGTTTCCTTGTTTTTTGTGGCACTTCGTAATTTCATAATTTTTTGTATTGTTACTGATGTTGATTTCGTCCGACTTCTTGGCTGATTGGTCACCGTACCTCTCTTTTACTTACTTACTCCATGGCTCTACGGTCCTTTAAGGACCTTGGCCTCCTTGACCACAGCTCTCCAGTCGTCTCGGTCTTCAGCACGCCCACGCCACCTCCTGACTCCAACGGTCCTCAGATCAGTCTCCACATCCTCCAGCCATTCCATGTTCCAATATATCATTTAGCGCGCTTTAGTCGTCGTAAGTTTGGGACCGTCCGGTTATCTTGATTTGGTTTCTGAACAATATGTAGTTTATGTAGTAGTGGAGTTGTTAGCCCCACGTACCAACCCCCAACCTGGAGGACCAGGGTATCACTCTTAGTCTGGATCATCACCTTATGCCTGTCCGGCTTGGGTGGCCCTACCAGGAGCATATGCTCCCGCCGGCATAGCTCTAAGGATCATTTGAACACGCAAGCCTCCAAAACACCCGGCAAAATGTATTTTGCCTTCGTCAAGGTGGTGATACCATCGGGAGGCCGTACCTCTCTTTGGTTCAGAGAATCCCGAGTTCGACTTCCGGCTGGTTCGGGGATTTTAATCGCTTCTGATTAATTCTTCTGTCTCGAAGACTGGGAGTTTGTGTCTGTCCCAGCATTCTCTTCTTCATATTCAGACAACACACCAAACTACCAACTACAACAGAAACACGCAATAGCAATTACAATCCCTCCTTATAGGAATAGAGTAAGGAAGGACATCCGCCCTTAAAACAGGGCCAAATCCACTTGTGCTACACATTTCGTACCCGCGACCCCGCAGGTCTGGGAAAAGAGGAAGAAGATGAATTGCTGATGTTGATTCCATCTCTTCCTTTCGGTATAAAAGAAAGTCAATAATCGGGTTAATATTCACACAATACTGACAGATGATAAAGGCCTTTAAAACTTTGCCGAACTATCTCTATAACTATCTTCGCAGTCTATACAGCTAGTTACCAGCTCTTCTACTTAAACATTAACGCGGCTGTCACTGATAAGTCCCTTATTTTTAATGAGCTATTTACGTGTAAAACCAATCGTAGGAGAGATACATCGAGTTTTATGCTTTAGACCCCTTCTAAAGTATCCCCTCCTGCTGAATTATTTTTAACAGCTTAAAGCTAGGATCCTACTCGAACATTTTGAAACTGAAATAATAAGTTTAATTAAAATTCACCCACCTACTTTCCCGTAATGCTGTACCACATACATACAAATATTAAACTGAACTGAGCATAGGTCATTACAACCAAAGTCAGTATATTTTTCAGAATACAATATTATGCTGGAATGTCACGGTAAAGAGCAATGCATCATATAACGAACTACTAGTTATGAAAACATGTATGAACCAGAGGAATGGCATGCTAAAATGGGAAGTTATCTGACCCCCACCCACTTCCCGCCAATATTCAGGCAGGCTATTCTACTCGGGTAGGTATGTGCCTTACCTCATGCGGCACGCAGCAGTAATGCCATCTATTGGAAATGTATGGCAACAGAATAGACAAGGCAAATAACAATGGACAATCGTCAGTTTAATGTTATCCTTTAACACTTTTACGATTTTTGCGATATTGTAGGCCTTCATATTTAGTTTTCTTCCAAATTTGTGATATTACGGCATCCTTCTTCCTTCTTTCGCGACTCTCTCAATTGCTATTCTTAAAGTGATCGTTCCTTCCTCTATTTGATAGTCATCTTCGCAATGTTCCTTGTCGACATGGGCTGATGACCATTGCCTTAAGACTATCACGACACAAACCACCATCATTGCCAGTCAACATGATTGAACACTATTTCACATTAGCGATGCTCGGCGTTGATACGCACTAAGTAACAAAAGTATAAATTAATGAATATCTCTCTTAACATGGCCGGTACCGTAAAACTGTACAAGACATAAATTATTGGAATTTGCATTCCCTATAGGCTAACTTTTGTCATGGAGTATTTATCGATGGGACCAATATTCTCAGTTATATTTCTAGAAAATAGAACTCAGAGAATTAAAGCAGGCGAAGCTTTATCTGTCCATGTAATAATTAAGATGGGAATTCCTCATGGCAGTATTATTGGACCTTTATGTTCCTTATATATACCAATGATATGTGTAAAGAAGTGGAATCAGAGATAAGGCTTTTTGCAGATGATGTTATTCTTTACAGAGTAATAAATAGGTTACAAGATTGTGAGCTGCAAAATGACCTCGATAAGGTTGTGAGATGGACAGTAGGCAATGGGATGATGAAAAACGGGGTTAAAATTTAGGTTGTGAGTTTGACAAATAGGAAACGTCCGCTCAGTTTTAATTACTGCGTTGATGGGGTGAAAGTTCCTCTTGGGGATCATTGTAAGTACCTAGGTGTTAATATAAGGAAAGATCTTCATTGGGGTAATCACATAAATATATTATTGTGAGTAAAGGGTACAGATCTCTGCACATGGTTTTGACGTTATTTAGGGTTTGTAGGAAGGACGTAAAGAAGAGGGCATATAAGTCTCTGGTAAGACCCCAAATAGAGTTCGGTTACAGTGTATGGGACCCTCACAAGGATTACTTAATTCAAGAACAGGAAAAAATCCAAAGAAAAGCAGCTCGATTTGTCCGGGGTGATTTCCGACAAAAGAGTATTGTCACAAAAATGTTGCAAAGTTTGAGTTGGGAAAACTTGGGAGAAAGGAGACGAGCTGCTTGACTAAGTGGTATGTTCCGAGCTGTCAGTGTAGAGATGGCGTGGAATGACATTAGTAGACGAATAATTTTGAGTTGTGTCTTTAAAAGTAGGAAATATCACAGTATGAAGGTGTTGGAATTCAAGAGGACAAAGTGGGGCAAATGCTCGTTTTTAGGAAGGGGAGTCGGGGATTGAAATAACTTACCAAGGGAGATGTTCAATAAATTTCCAATATCTTTGCAATCATTTAAGAAAAGGCTAAGAAAAGAGATAGGGAATCTGCCACTTGGGCGACTGCCCTAAATGCAGATCAGTAGTGATTGATTGATTGATTGATTGATTGATTGATTGATTGATTGATTGATTGATTGATTGATTGATTGATTGATTGATTGATTGATTGATTGATTGATTGATTGATTGATTGATTGATTGATTGATTGATTGATTGATTGATTGATTGATTGATTGATTGATTGATTGATTGATTGATTGATTGATTGATTGATTGAACATAGATGTTAGGTATAATTTCGAAGCATCTGGGATGTACTGCAAGTTCCTTTACATCTCACCGACACAGATAGTTGTTATGGTGACTATGGGATAGGAAAGGCTAGGAGTGGGGAAAAAGCGGCCGTGGCCTTAATTAAGGTACAGTCCCAGCATTTGCCTGGTGTGAAAATTAGAAAAGACGGGAAACCTTCATCAAGGCTGCCGACAGTGGAGTTCAAACCCACTATCTCCCAAATGCAAGTTCGCAGCTGCGCCCCCCTAACTCCACAGCCAACTTTCTGGGTTCATCCAGCAGTGTAAGGTTTCTCCAATGTATTCCTTGCTCCGCGGGCCACCAGTTGTAAACAGCATTTCTGCACTCAAAATAAACTACAGTATCAATGTATACAGGATAATGATTCATTGATCATTAATCATTTTAGAGGGAACTATATTCAGCATACAGTGGAATAAATTGGTTTCAAGGTAACTTGACTAGATCAGTGCAGGGACATTAAGTCCGCCGTATAATAACGTGCATTGTTACATCATCTATGAAAAGTTGGCTCAGTGTAGTTAATGCAAGCAGACGACAGATGGCTACAATAGTAATTCCGGAACTGGCCAATTAGAAGCGCAGCGCGTGGTTTGTCTCGTTCACTGGGACATTAGGCCCGAGGGCTATTAAATACTCGTTATCGACGTTATTACGTTGTCCTAGGTCACTACACTTGGAAAAAATGTTTTGAAGGGGAAAGTGAAATAATTTTCTGGATATTTCCTCCATATAAAGAGTTATAAGTTAAGCCAATTAACGTATCGTGCGCAATGATTAAGTACATAATGACATATTTTGACAGATTAATTACCGTGTAAAATGAGCATAAAATGAAGAACAAGGAATTATTCTGTGGCTAATTACGAGGTGGAATGTATCACGTTTTCTGATTCACGCCTCATTATTACAACTAAGGTTTGTATTCAGTGTAGTTAGCAAGATGAGAGGGAATTTAGTTGAATAACTTAATTTAACGCTATAATTATAATTTTATTCATGATGTGACTCCATAGCAGAATAGTCAGCGTTTCTGGTCTCCAAGCGTGGGGTTTTAGGTTCGATTTTCTCTCCAGTAATAAGACCTTCAACCGCATTATAGTCCGGGGGATTGTTATCCATTCTGTTCCTAATACTGCTGCAACTCACATGTCATACACTAGGCCTGCCCTGCATAGGCTATCTAAGGGACGTGACAGGTGAATGGCCTTGTTACTGACTTCTAACCAAGCTAATTAGCTATGGTTCGAATCTAAGTTAATGCACGTGAGATTTAAAAGAATGAAAAATCATGCCTTGTGGCTTGGATTCTGCGTAAACAGGATGACCTGTGGTCAGATCTTGATATGAGAACTAATTAAAACTAATTTTTTTCTACAAACACAGCCAGCTCTCATTGGAGGATCTGCAATACTAGGATTGCACCTGGTCGAAGCTGTCACGAGATATTAATAAAAATAATTATTATTATTATTATAATGGTTCGTGATGTGGGTTACAGTAGTCACGTCCTAGTTCATGAACCATAGGCAACGGCTGAGTGTCCTAGTAAGTGGTCCTGAGGGTCAGGATACCAGTTGCTATGGAGTGGGAGTGGGCATCTCGGACATATTCTGAGTCGTGGCCCTCCTTGTGCTCAGGCGGCTAGGACTATACAATTCACCGGCGGTCCATAACCCGTTAGAGAAGAGATCCTCACTTGGACTGTGTGTAAGTAGCTTAGAATCCTGCTTCATGAATTTACCGAGCTCGGAACATTTTAAGCAAGCCTCGGACCTATGGGAGTAATGGAGTCCCACTCCCATTTGACAGGCAAGGGACTCCTTGGAAACAACGTGGCGAACGAAATGGAATACGATGGGAAGCTATGGGCTTATGGAAGAAAGAAAGTAGAACTGGCAGAGTCAGCAAAGAGGATGCATCCGGATGTGAGTGATATTCGGGTAAGGGGAGATAATGAAGAAGAGAAAGGAGATTATAAAATGTACAGTACTTGACGGGTGTTAAAAAGGAAAGGGTAGAGTGTGGGGTAGGGCTGTCTATGAGGAATACTATTGCACGCAACACAGTTTCCGTTAGGCACGTAAATGATCAAGTGTTCTGAGTAGATTTGGCAGTTGGAGGAATTAGGACGATACTTGTCTCAGTGTATTCACCATGTGAGGGCGCAGATGAGGATGAAGTTGACAAGTTTAGTGGCATCGTAGTCAGGGTCAACAGCAAGGATAGGATAGTGTTACCCGGCGATTTCATTGCGAGAGTTGGAAATACAACTGAAATATACGAAAGGGTGATTGGTAAATGTGGGAAATGGGAATGGGAAGCGTTCGCTCGACTTCTGTGCTGGTATGGGTTTATCAGTTACGAATACATTCTTCAAGGATAAGGCTATTCACTGCTACACATGTTACTGTTCAACCAATCAATCAATATTGATCTGCATTTAGGGCAGTCGCCCAGGTGGCAGATTCCCTATCTGTTGCTTTCCTAGCCTTTTACGAAATGATTTCAAAGAAATTGGAAATTTATTGAACGTCTCCCTTGGTAAGTTATTCCAATCCCTAACTCCCCTTCCTATAAATGAATATTTGCCCCAGTTTGTCCTCTTAAATTCCAACTTTATCTTCATATTGTGATCTTTCCTACTTTTATAAATGCCACTCAAACTTATTTGTCTACTAATGTCATTCCACGCCATCTCTCCGCTGACAGCTCGAAACATACCACTTAGTCGAGCAGCTTTTCTTCTTTCTCTCAATTCTTCCCAACCCAAACTTTGCAACATTTTTGTAACGCTACTCTTTTGTCGGAAATCACCCAGAACAAATCGAGATGCTTTTCTTTGGATTTTTTCCAGTTCTTGAGTCAGGTAATCCTGTTGATGGTCGCATACACTGGAACCATACTCTAGTTGGGGTTTTACCAGAGACTTGGGGATATGCCCTCCCCTTTACATCCTTACTACAACCCCTAAACACCCTCATAACGGTGTGCAGAGATCTGTATCCTTTATTTACAATCAAATTTATGTGATTACCCCAATGAAGGTCTTTCCTTATATTAACACCTAGATACTTACAATGATCCCCAAAAGGAACTTTCACCCAATCAACGCAGTAATTAAAACTGAGAGGATTTTTCCTATTTGTGAAACTCACAACCTGACTTTTAACCCCGTTTATCAAAATACCATTGCCTGCTGTCCATCTCACAATATTTTCGAGGTCACGTTGCAGTTGCTCACAATCTTGTAACTTATTTGTCACTCTATAGAGAATAACATCATCCGCAAAAAGCCTTACCTCCGATTCCACTCCTTTACTCATATCATTTATATATATAAGAAAACATAAAGGTCCGATAATACTGCCTTGAGGAATTCCCCTCTTAATTATTACAGGGTCCGATAAACCTTCACCTACTCTAATTCTCTGAGATCTATTATCTAGTAATATAGCAACCCATTCAGTCACTCTTTTTCTAGTCCAATTGCACTCATTTTTGCCAGTAGTCTCCCATGATCCACCCTATCAAATGCTTTAGACAGGTCAATCGCGATACAGTCCATTTGACCTCCAGAATCCAAGATATCTGCTATATCTTGCTGAAATCCTACAAGTTGAGCTTCAGTGGAATAACCTTTCCTAAACCGAATTGCCTTCTATCGAACCAGTTATTAATTTCAATGTCTAATATAATCAGAAAGAATGCCTTCCCAAAGCTTACATACAATGCATGTCAAACTTACTGGCCTGTAATTTTCAGCTTTATGTCTATCACCCTTTCCTTTATACACAGGGGCTACAATAGCAACTCTCCATTCATCTGGTATAGCTCCTCCGACCAAACAATAATCAAATAAGTACTTCAGATATGGTACTATATCCCAACCCATTGTCTTTAGTATATCTTCAGAAATGTGATCAATTCCAGCCTCTTTTCTAGTTTTCAACTTTTGTATCTTACTGTAAATGTCATTTTTATCATATGTAAATAATATTACTTCTTTGGCCTTAGTCTCCTCCTCTATCTCGACATTATCCTTGTAACGAACAATCTTTACATACTGCTGACTGAATACTTCTGCCTTTTGAAGATCCTCATAAACACACTCCCCTCGTTCATTAATTATTCCTGGAATGTCCTTCTTGGAACCTGTTTCTGCCTTAAAATACCTATGCATACCCTTCCATTTTCACTAAAATTTGTATGACTGCCAATTATGCTTGCCATCATGTTATCCTTAGCTGACTTCTTTGCTAGATTCAATTTTCTAGTAAGTTCCTTCAATTTCTCCTTACTTCCACAGCCCTTTCTAACTCTATTTCTTTCCAGTCTGCACCTCCTTCTTAGTATCTTTATTTCTATATAATAATAAGGTGGGTCTTTACCATTCCATACCACCCTTAAAGGTACAAACCTGTTTTCGCATTCCTCAAAAATTTATTTAAACCCATCCCAGAGTCTGTTTACATTTTAATTTGCCGTTTTCCACCGATCATAGTTACTATTTAGAAATTGCCTCATGCCTGCTTTATCAGCCATATGGTACTGCCTAATAGTCCTACTTTTAATACCTTCCTTTCTATCACATTTATTTTTAACTACCACAAAAACAGCTTCATGATCACTAATACCATCTATTACTTCAGTTTCCCTATAGAGTTCATCTGGTTTTATCAGCACTACATCCAGGATATTTTTCCCTCTGGTTGGTTCCATCACTTTCTGAATCAGCTGTCCTTCCCATTATTTGCCATTTGTTGGTCATGCTTCCTGTCGTTTGCATTTCCTTCCCAATTGGCATCTGGCAAATTCAGATCTCCCGCTACAATCACATTTCTTTCCATGTCGTTTCCCACATAGCTGACTATCCTATCAAATAATTCCGAATCCGTGTCAGTGCTACCCTTTCCCGATCTGTACACTCCAAATATATCAAGTTGCCTATTATCTTTAGAAATGAGCCTTACACCTAGAATTTCATGTGTCTCATCTTTAACTTTTTCGTAACTTACAAATTCTTCTTTCACCAGAATGAACACTCCGCCTCCCACCATTCCTATCCTATCTCTACGATACACACTCCAGTGCCGTGAGAAAATTTCTGCATCCATTATATCATTTCTCAGCCATGATTCAACTCCTATTACAATATCTGGTAAATATATATCTATTAAATTACTTAATTCTATTCCTTTCTTTACAATACTTCTACAGTTCAACACTAACAATTTTATGTCATACCTACTTGATTTCCAGTTCCCTGTTCCCTTATCACCGCTCCCTAGGCTATCCCGTTTCCCTGAACGTACCTCCCTATTACCCTTCCAAACAAATTTCCTGACTTATACGTACCACTGCGGTTTAAATGAAGGCCATCTGAGCACAGATCCCTATCTCCTACCCACCCATTAGGATCTAGAAATTTCACTCCCAGTTTCCCACATACCCACTCCATAGTCTCATTCAAATCCCCAATCACCCTCCAGTCAGTACCCCTCCTACACAGTATTCCACTAATAACAATCTCCGCTTTCTTAAACTTCACCCGTGCTGCATTTACCAGACCCCACACATCTCCAACTATGTCGGTACTAATATCAGCTTGCCTTACGTTGTTGGTACCAACGTGAAACACTACCACCTTTTCCTTCCCCTCCTCCCTCTCTTCTACTTTCCTCAACATCTGCCTCAACCTAATTCCTGGATAACATTCTACCCTGGTTCCCTTTCCTCCACACACTTTCCCCACGTGTCTAACGATGGAATCCCCCTGACCAGAGCCTCAACCCTATCTACCTCATTTGATCCCCTCCCCTCCTGGTCAGCCCTATCTTTCCTGATAGCTGCAGAAGCTACTTCCTCCTCCCTTTTCTCCTTCCTATGACCCTGTTCCACCTGTCTTTTCCTATCCTCTACTCTACATTTCCCTTTCCTACCTTTTCCCTTCCTCTTACTTCCACACATCTCACCAACAGTTCCCTGTCCCTCATCTTCCCTCTGTTGTTCTACCTGGAGTGACTCGTACCGATTTCTCACAGACACCTGATCCTGAATAGAGCCCTTAGCCTGCAATCTCCTTCCTCTTAGAACATTAGACCACCTGTCTTCTACAACTCCCCCCTTTCCTTCCCCTCCCTCTTGTACACCTACTGTAACCTGTATATTGTTTGAGGGAGTCCTATCTTCCTTCCTGTCTTCTGTGAGAATCCTAATTATCTCCCTCAAACTTTCCAACTCCTCCCTCATACCCCTCAATGCCTCGTCACACCCACAGTTCGTACACTCGCGCTCCTTAGCCATTCTTTACGGGGGAAAAAAGAAATTAGAAATAAAATAACTTATTTGCAACAAAATAAATGAACGGAGAAATATATTGTCTGGGATAGTACTCAAAGATCACACTACAATAAGGTAATTAATATACGACTACACTACAATACTACTTAGTCGTGCTCTATTTTTTATCCTACAACCCCTAACAGGATAAAAACTGCTGTTAATTACTGAATATCGAAAGTAATACACAAGAACTACACAATTCGAAACTGCAATTAAGCGTATCCTAATTACAACAACAGTATTTTAGTAAGAGTTTCTACGGATACCTCTACTAGTACTACACAAATATTTTACAATAATAAAATAAGCACACTAAATTCTAATAGGATATTACTCGTATACTACTGTACAGTACACTACAGTAATTTTTAATCTAGGTACTTTCAGACGTATCCTAATTACGATATCGGTACCGTATGTCACTACTAAGCACAACAGAAATGAAATTTGCAAGAACTACTGTACTCAAAGATTACCAACGAAGCTAAATGCTTCGACAAATTATTATTAGTATTACGGTCTTATAGATACACACGAAAGATAACACACGAATATAGCAGGCAAGATACGGCACTATCTAAATGTACTGTATCTATACTACAATGTATCTACACTACACTACACTACACTGCGTTTGGTTAAATGCTTAAGTATCAAAAGGATTGCCGAACACGAAGAAAAACACGAATATAACTGGCAAGATACTATGTAATATATTATACCTTATCTTCACTACAATTTTACTGAAATGTGGTTATGTGATTATTACAGCTGGTGGATTACTATTATTTTCCCTACTCCACGGGACGGAGAATAAAAGTGTCCTTAATTAGGCCTACTGAAAAATACGAGGTTTCTCTACAATAATAATTTCTCAAATATTTCTATCAAAACTACTCCTACTACTCCAAGGACTTGAACTGCAATTAATGGGATATATGAACTTTATTATTATTAGCTAACCGCTTATAAATACGGTAATAAGGTAATTAATATACGACTACACTACAATACTACTTAGTCGTGCTCTATTTTTTATCCTACAACCCCTAACAGGTTAAACAGGGGTACCAGATTCATTATAGACTATATCTTAACCGACTTCGAATTCAGGAAGTCTGTTAGGAATGTGCGGGTCTTTCGGGGATTTTTCGATGACACAGACCACTATCTGACCTGTCGTGAACTAAGTATCTCTAGGCCTAGGACAGAGAAAATGAAATCTGTCTGCAAACGAATAAGAGTAGAAATCTCCAGGACGAGTAAATTAGACAGAAGTACATGGTTATAATTAGTGAGAAGTTACGAACAGTTGACCGTAAGCAGGTTCAGGATATAGAAAGGGAATGGGTGGCATACTGGTACGCTGTAGTAGAAACAGCAAGGGAATGCCTAGGAACAACTGTGCGTAAAGATGGGAAAAAGCAAACATCTTGTTGGAATGATGAAGTGAGAGCATCTTGTAAACGTAAAAGGAAGGCTAATCAGAAATGGCTCCAAACAAGGGCCGATGCAGACAGGGATTTGTTCGTAGATTAAGAAACAGAGCGAAACAAATAGTTGTTGAGTCCAAAAAGATGTCGTGGGAAGATTTTGGTAATAACTTGGGAAGGCTTGGTTAGGCAGCAGGGAAACCTTTCTGGACAATAATAGTGAATCTTCAGAACGGAGGTAAAAAGGAAATGAACAGTGTTTTGGGTAATTCAGCTGAATTTATAACTGATCCCAGTGAATCACTGGACATGTGGAGGGAATATTTTGAAAATCTTCTCAACGTAAAAGGAAATCTTCCTGGTGGTGTCACGAACAACTAAGCTCATAAGGAGGAGGAAAATGATGTTGGTGAAATTACGCTTGAGGAAGTGGAAAAGATGGAAAGTAAACTCCATTATCATAAAGCAGCGGGAATAGATGAAATTATACCTGAAATGGTGAAGTATAAGGGGAAGGCAGTGTTGAAATGGCTTCATAGATTAGTAAGATTAATATGGAATGTTGGTAAGGTACCTTCAGTAATTGCACCTATCTATAAGCAAGGTAACAGGACGGATTGCAACAGCTATCGCGGTATCTCATTGATCATGGAAGGGAGGGTGCGATCAGTGGTTGAGGGGATGTTGGATGAAAACCAGTGTGGTTTCAGACCACAGAGGGGCTGTCAGGATCAGATTTTCAGTATGAGTCAGGTAATTGAAAAGTATTACGAGAGGATTAGACAGTTGTGTTTATGTTTCGTAGATCTAGAGAAAGCATATGGAAGGGTACCGAGGGAAAAGATGTTCGCCATACTGGGGGACTATGGAATTAAGGGTAGATTATTAAAATCAATCAAAGGCATTTATGATGACAATTGAGCTGCAGTGAGAATTGATGGCAGAATGAGTTCTTGGTTCAGGGTACTTACAGGGGTTTGACAAGGCTGTAATCTTCCACCTTTGCTGTTCGTAGTTTACATGAATCATCATCTGAAAGGTTTAAAGTGGCAGGGAGGTATTCAGTCACGTGGAAATGTAGTAAGCAGTCTAGCCTATGCTGACGACTTGGTCTTAGTTGCAGATTGTGTGGAAAGTCTGCAGTCTAATATCTTTGAACTTGAAAATTATCAAAAATACTTTCCTTTCTTGCTTTAGGAATAGATCAAATTTAAACATTCAATGAGGAAAAATGTATTTAACTCTGAAGCCCAAAATAAGAAAAATGAAGATAAACACTGAAAACTTGCGAGTTCATTACTAAACTGAACATGGCAAAGCAGTTCCCGCAATAGGCCCTACATGTGAAGGAAGAAGTAATAACAAAGCGTTTTTAATCAGATACTAGTTTTTCTTAATAATATTCACACCCCATTCTGCAGGTATGAAGGTTATGAACCTCGATATCAAGTGGGGTAGAGTAGTTAATTTTATGAATGACTGCTTTTACCTACAGGAGTTAACGAACTGTTCATTTCTGTTGCAGGTGAATAAACTTCATGACCATGTGCCTGTAGTTTGTCGACTTCCTGATGTAAAATCGAACCCACAGTCTTCGAAAAGAACCAATTGTGTGCTTATTGCGTAAGCCGGGTAGCCACACGGCCTTAACAGAGATCCAGCTTATTTATTTTCAACATTGAACTACTAGGTTGCCATATGTTCGATCCGAATTTGAAAACACTGTGTTTTTATCTCCAGCATAATAACTTGTCCTTCTCTGTAGCACTATATCTGTATAAATAATGTTATAGGGGTCCACTGTCTGTAATTTCGTTTATTTTGTCAAGTTTTTAGATATGTATCCGATTTAGGTCAACTCAAGTCTGTATCAGTGGTTTTAACTTTTGTGTCTGTTTGTCTGTCCGCCTGTTTAACCATCACGGCGAAACGGCTGGATAGATCTCGACCAAACGTCATATCTAAAGAATATTCATTCAGGAGCAGGTTTGGGCACAACATTTAAAAATCACATTTAATTTTTGCTTTAAATCCACTTTGGTTCTAGCTTTAGAAATACCCGGCGAGTTGGCCGTGCGGTTAGGGTCACGCAGCTGTGAACCTGCATCCGGGAGATAGTGGGTTCGAACCCCACTGATGGCAGCCCTGAAGATGGTTTTCCGTGGTTTCCTCATTTTCACACCAGGCAAATGCTGGGGCTGTACCTTAATTAAGGTCATAGCCGCTTCCTCCCCATTCCTAGGCCTTTCCTATTCCATCGTCGCCATAAGACCTATCTGTGTCCGTGCGATGTAAAGCAAATAGCAAGGAAAAACTTTAGAAAGTCTATATTTCTCGATTATAGTCAAAAGCCCCAACTCGATTCTGTCTGGCGTCAGGAAAAGGGGCCTGTCTTTATAATGAAAACTCCACAATATCCATTGTTAATGGCATAGACAAGTGAATGTGGCGTTATAGTAGAAACTCCCGAACCCAATTGTGAATTGCTGTAGGGAACGTAGCCTGCGATTTTCATCAAAACTTCCCAACACGCAAACATCTTATGGGGTCCTCCCAGTGGTGTTTCAATGATAACTCTAAGAGACATACAATTTAATACAATCTTACTCATTGCGTGTGCAGCAATTATATGTATATGTGAGGAATAACATAGCGAGGTACGGGTACATTTGCTAGTTTAATATAATATCTGATTGCTTGCCTTCGTCAGCAGAAAATCATAAAACCTACAGAAGTATATATTTCTGTGAATCTCTTTGAAAATAAGACACAAACAAACTGAGCTCTCTCCAGGAATTCTCTCAAGACTGGCTTTCAAAGCTGTAGAGAATACTTGCTTACATAGGTAGAAAACATGGAGCGTCTTTGAAAGGGAAAATAGTAATAAAGAAACTGCTCCTACATTCTCCTTCGCATTCAGCTGTCTGGAAGGAATGTCTTTGAACTAAAGAGCATGTCGAGTTAAATACTTTTGTAATATGGCAGATTATATTGATAATGTTTGTGGGCATTCGTCAGACAAACTTTATTGGAGAAAAATGATGGCCACACAAGAGCTAAAGAAGATCAGACATGAAAGGAAACAATGGTTCTCTTCATTGTAGCGTCAATATCAGTCCCCAAGTCGATAAATCAGTTACAGTTATATATAATCGTTGTTGTGAATAGAAGACACAAAAATATTTCGGACTGTAGGCCTACTTATTTGGGAGAACACATTGGCATGACGCCGAAGAGGAAAAAAGACTGCTACGTCCGTGCCACTGTCAAACGCTGAAAATCGCTGTGAAACATGTGATGGTATTCAGAGGAGGACTTCCTCCTGTATAGTATAGCCTTGGGGCGGCAAAAATCCATATAAGTGTATGATTTGAAAAGAATCAGCAATTCAAACCAAAGTTGAAGCGGGTTAAAACAGTATTCACTTCACATAGAAGGAAACACTCTGGGTAGGCGGTGGTAGAATAACATCCAAGGTATCATGTTGTATGTTGTACGAGGCGACTAAAAGGGGCCTCAAGGGCTCGTAACTTGGGAGCGTGCTGAGTCCTTGCATTGCTACTACTGGTTAAAGATGTAGAAAAGCAAGAAAAAGAAATCTTAAGGAAAATCTTTGGACCACTCTGCTCAGGGGGAATCTGGATGATACAGAAATATCATGACCTGTACCAACACTCAGATAAAATCTCAGAAAAAAAATCAGGAAAAGACGATAAAAATGTTATGGACATATTCTCAGAATGAGTAATCAGAGATTCACCAAAAGAATTCTGAATCTTGCCCTATCAATCAAAGTAGAAAAAAACAATTAGCTGCTCGAAGTTGGAAAAGATCTTCAGAAAACAGGCGTCGCAGGTGACATTCTGTTAGATAGATCTAAGTTCAGAAAATGAATGGACAATCACCGCTTTAAACATCATCCAAGTACCAAAACCTGGTCAGAAGATCGCAAGGAAAGCCACAGCGAGAAGATGAAGAGATTTTGGGAGAAAAAAAAGGCAACGACATCATCAGCTAAATAAGTTCAATCGCGCTCCTTAGTCGATCATAATAAATAAATAAATAAATAAATAAATAAATAAATAAATAAATAAATAATTCTATTCTTTCTTGACTGAAAGGTCGAATTCGTGGCCTTCGGTTTGGAGGGTATCGGGTTCGATTTCCGACGGAATCGGAGATTTTAGCAGCATAGGGTTAATTCCTCTGCTTCGAGGACTAGGTGTTTGTATTTGTCTACATACACATCTGTCCATTTATACATAGCTTCCCTTACTACCAAACACCAGAAAAACACGAAATCGAATGCATCCCTTCACATAGTATTGATGTCATTAAGGGCATCCGACCGTAAAAGTGAGGGATAGTCTGGGTGTTCGACACGATTTGCACAGGCCGTCATCAAACAAGCTGTGGTAAATGTGGACGAAAAAGGAAATTATTATTGTTATTACAGTACTGTTATTATTATTATTATTATTATTAATATTATTATTATTATTATTAGCCGGGCTGAGTAGCTCAAACGGTAGAGCGCTGGCCTTCTGATTCCAAGATGGCAGTGTCGATCCCGGCTCAGACCATTGGTATCCGAAGGTGCTGAAATACGGAAGCTCCGTGTCGGTAGAATTATCAGCACATAAAAGAACTCCTGTGCGACAAAATTCCGGCACAACGGCTCCTCCGAAAACAGTGAAAATAGTTAGTGTGACGAAAAACCGACAACAGTATTATTTTTTGTTTCGTTTCTGCTATCTATGAACCACGTTTTTCAATATTTCAATTTCCTTTTATCCTTCACTCTCTGCCTGTATCTTTTTATCCTTTCTCCCACTTCCTTCTTCTGTCCTTCTGTATAGGATCTGCCTCTTCTTGGGGAGTTGTATAAATCGATTTATTTTATTTTATTATATCGTGTTCCATAACTCCATCGTTTTCAAGTCCACCATTTCAGCTCTGAAGAATTAATTCTCCTCGTCAGTCTGATATTGTCCATCTTCAACAAGTAGCCTATACATAGAACTGTGCCTTCCTATACCTCATCAATTGAACTACTCCTTCTGTTCTTTGGTACTATTCTTTCTTGTGTTATTACTATTCACTTTTTTCTTTCTTTCTTTCTTTCTTTCTTTCTTTCTTTCTTTCTTTCTTGCTTTCTTTCTTTCTCTCTTTCTTTCTTCCTTTCTTTATCTCTTTGCCCTCAAGGGTTGGTTTTTCCCTCGGACTCAACGAGGGATCCCACCTCTACCGCCTCAAGAGCAGTGTCCTGCAGCGTGAGACTTCGTGTCGGAGAGATACAATTGGAAAGGAGGGCCAGTACCATGCCCAGGCGGCCTCACCTGCTATGCGGAACAGGGGAAAACCGTCTTCAGAGCGATTCATTGGGGGATGGAAAGACTGGGATGTATAGACAAGGACGAGGGAAGGAAGCAGCCCTGGCCTTAAGTTACTGTAGGTATCATCCCAGCATTTGCCTGCAGGAGAAGTGGAAAACGACGGTAAACCACTTCCACAGTGGCTGAGGAGGAAATTGAACTCCTCCTCTACCCAGTTGATCACCCGAGGCAGAGTGGACCCCGTCCCAGCCCTCGTATCACTTTTCAAATTTCGTGGCAGAGCTGGGGATTGAACCCGGACCTCCGAGGGTGGAAGCTAATCACGCTAATCACTACACCACAGAAGCAAACATTATTTATTCTTATTCTTATTATTTTTATATCTCCCTCTGTGGATAGGTGGTAGAGTGTCGTCCTTCGGATCCCAAGGTAGTGGGTTCAAACGTACCGATGGACGGAAGAAATGTCCATTCAACACTCCATGTCGTGCGATGTCGACACGTTAAGAGATCTTTGGTGATACATTTGGTGATTATCCGATAAAAATAATTAAACCTCAGCTGTAGATCAGTCAAACAGACATCCTTTCTACTCTGTCATCTGGTAGATTGAAAGTCAAAATTGACACTCAGGTAGCATAGATAGCATCAAATCAAAATGCCTTCACACGGTAACTGAGATTTACAAATTTATTATTATTATTATTATTATTATTATTATTATTATTATTATTATTATTATTATTATTATTATGTATTATTATTATTATTATTATTATTATTATTATTATTATTATTATGAAGATCTACCTAATCGAGGCAATAATTGTGTCCTCGGTTCAGCAGGAAGGTTCTGCGTTCACTTCTCTGTCAGCGATTGACCCGCGGAGAAAGCTTGTACGCAGTCCATAGGAAATTAAAACTACATTTAAGAAATTCCTCCTTTACCGCGTTCTTATTAGACATTTTACGCCAGGGTCTCACAAATTGTGGAACATCTGTAATAACCACGGGTTCCGAGCTGAGTCTTACGTTGTAACCACTCATTCCTGACAGATTTCGCTGCTACATTTTCACAATCAATTTTACACAACTGTTCTCTTCTAAATCCAACGGTAATGTTTTGGGAGACCACTCTTTTTTTTTTTATTCGACACCTTCAGTTCTTATTAAGAAGAGTGGGAAATGCCATTCTTTCTCCTTTAAAAACAAACACTACACCAGCCCCGGAGGGCCTTGGCCTGCGAAGCGACTGCTGCTCGGCCCGAAGGCCTGCAGATTACGAGGTGGCGTGTGGTCAGCACGATGAATCCTCTCGGCCGTTATTCTTGGCTTTCTTCAACGGGGCCGTAATCTAACCGTCAGATAGCTTCTCAATTGTAATCACGTAGGCTGAGTGAACCTCAAAACAGCCCTCAGATCCAGGTAAAATTTCTTGACCTGGCGGGGAGTCAAACCGGGGGCCTACGGATAAGAGGCAGGCACGCTACCCCTACACCACGTGGTCGGCATTATTTCTCCTTTAGAAAGTCAATTCGAACAGACATTGTCAGCGCCGGGATGTGAACTGTCACTAGTGTAACATGCCAGTCCAATCATAACTTAGCACGCTCGGCCCTGAGGTGGGTTCAAAGTCGTGTATGCCAGAAATTCCACTGCTGTACGTAATATACTGTGTAGCACAGTTTCACGGTAGCTCACTTCCTGTTTTACCCACGCTTGATCTTAATCGTTCCTCTCTTCCCTTGTCTCCTTCTGTGACACTTCACTTAAGACCGACTGTACTCCTAATTGGACACATATCCGGTTTTCTTAACACGTTCTTCCAATGATTTTTCCCTCTCCTCGCCTAGTAACCTCGTTCCTTATCAACATAAATGATGATATTTATTTCCATCCCGTTCTTTTAAATGGATTCCTGCCGAGTCTTAAATAGTTGGCAATTTATATCTCCGCCTACAAAGAGCCAACTTTAGCTCCCACATGTGGACTTGTGGACAGGACATCAACTGTCACCTATCAAAGCCATTTCAAATGCGGGTGTTGGTAGTACGGTGGTTTTCTATGCAATAAGAAGTTGAGTAACAGAGGTGATATAAAGACCCACTTGTTTCATCTAGAGTAGCGGTTCTAAAAAGGTGTGCCACTAAGAAGATAATATTTTGGATAATATGAACACCTTAAAAGAGGCTTGTGTAAGAAATATGTCAGGAATGTTATTTACCAGTCTTAGAGAAATACGAGTCCGTTCTGTGGTGAAGTGGTTAGTGTGATTAGCTGCCACCCCCGGAGGCCCGAGTTCGATTCCCGGCTCTGCCACAAAATTTGAAAAGTGGTATGAGGGCTGGAACGGGATCCACTCAGCCTCGGGAGGTCAACTGAGTAGAGGTGGGTTCGATTCCCACCACAGCCATCCTGGAAGTGGTTTTCCATGGTTTCCCACTTCTCCTCCAGGCAAATGCCGGGACGGTACCTAACTTAAGGCCACGGCCGATTCCTTCCCTCTTCCTTGTCTCTCCCTTCCAATCTTAACCCCCCCCCCCCTCCACCTCCCGCAAGGCCACTGTTCAGCTTAGCAGTTGAGGCCGCCTGGGCGATGTACTGGTCATCCTCCCCAGTTGTATCCCCCGACCCAGAGTCTGAAGCTCCAGCACACTGCCCTTGAGGCGGTAGAGGTGTGATGCCTCGCTGAGTCCGAGGGAAAAACCGACCCAGGAAGGTAAACAGATAAAGAAGAAGAAGAAGATTAATACGAAGATGTAACGGAAACTGAAAAAATAGTTATGTTCTGCCAGTATAGTAATACAGTAATACATTTGTTGTTGTTATTATTATTATTATTATTATTATTATTATTATTATTATTATTATTATTATTATTATTATTATTATTATTATTATTATTATTATTATTATTGCAGTTCGGTGGGATATGTGGTGTTGGTTTAATTTTACACTGTTGTTTCATACAGAGAAGAAGCGCAGACAAACGCACCCATAATTCCTAATTTAAAGGAATAAATCTCTCCCGTTTCTTATTTTAATTTTTATCATAGCCGAAGATCCCTGTTCACACAGGTACGATTTTGAAAATTGAAGTAGTATAATCCGAATTGAGCAAGTGCGGTCGACCAGTTTCACGAGTGATCCAGTGGTTTCTATACACATTCTGCTTGGGTTCATGATCTATCGGAAGTGCTCCCTAGCTTTTGAAATCGTCCTAACGCAGACGGGAACTGCTGTAATGTTCCACTGGCAAATAACTGATAGAGAATCTGCCACCTGGGCGACAGCGCTAAATGAATATCAGTGATTCATTATTGATTCATTGAATGATTGCCGTGAATTCAAGAAATATTAAAAACCCTAATCTAGAAGTACGTAGCTCCCATTCCCTGGTCAGGAACTCAAGAAAAATTGAATGAACAAGACGTCTACTTGTGGATACATAGTCCTCAATTAGCAACAGTATGAGTACATTATTAGAGATTCTGCGAACAAGGATGACTGGGATCATATTGTTACGAATAAAACTCCCGTCTGTTTCATTACTCTAATTTAATTCAGGATGACCCAATAAATGCACACACACATATATACCCACACAATTCTAATTAACCATGAATGGCCACACTCACTATTTACAAGTTTATTCACAAGTCCCTCTTCCTTATGGTGTAGTAGGCGGTCCAGCCCGTTGCTATACCTGCGGACGCTTAATTCTTATTTTCACTTCCCCAAGTCCAGTCACCTCATACAGTAGCTGTGTGAAGACCGCTGGACCTAAACACAGGGCTACGGGCCACTCGACACGTTCGTTGGTACGACTCCACAGACAGTCCAGTAATTCACAGTCACGTGCAGTGAACAGGTAAGCAGAACAACAGATTCAACAGTAAATAGCAAATGCAGCTGCAGGACACTGTCATCGAGGCGGGAGAGGTGGGATCCCTCGCTGAGTCCGAGGTAAAAACCAACCCTGGAGGGTAAACGGATAACGAAACAGCAGGACGATACTCACAACTGCCGAATTAGTTTCAGAAGGCCAGTGCCTCAACCGTCTGAGCCACTTAGCCCGCCCTTTTACAATTAGATATACTTAGGGAGCGAGTTACTTCAACCATGCTTTCATCCCAAAACATTCATACCTAAACGATTAGCAGGGTGCCTTCTAGTACAAGAGTTCCTGGTTCGATTCCCTGTCGAGTTGATATTTTAACTTTCATTGGTTAATTCCAATAGCTCGGGGCCTGAATGTTTGTGCCGTCTTCAACATTAGAATTCATCATCGAAGTAGGGCCCATTCCTCACAGACGCCGATGTCCCCTACAGGCACCGATACGAAAGACCTGCATCAAGTTTCTCCGGAAGCTACACGCAAAAACAAAAAAAGAAGAAGAAGAAATCCCAAAACAGTAAATTCTGTATTGTTTCACTGTCTCACACATGAGAATTGTTTTCGTCCACAAGCATGATTGCGTTTGCACATTCTACTTCATCAGCTTTACTGGCTAATTAGAAGTAGGTTTGTCATTTTCTCCAGAAAAGAGAATAACTCTGTGGCAACAGATTCGTGCTATTTTTTGACGGCTTCTCGGGCTGAATAGTGGCAGTAGTGACTATCGGTCCAGAGGACCACAGGTTCGATTCCTGGCTGGGCCGGGAATTGTAGTGGCATTTGCTTACTCTATCTGGCTCGGCTACTGGGTTTTTGTGTTCGTCCTAAAGCACTTACGATATATACAACACACCGCACTAAGAATCAACAAAGAAAATCCACAATCCACAATAGTGAATACGTGACTCCATATAGCGTTGGCATGATAAAGGGCATCCGGCCGCAAAACTGGGCTAGCTTCACATGTGTGACTACTCGCACCCGCAACTCCACCAGGGTGTGAGGAAAGCAGCAAAAGTGGATGATGATTGGATGATGATTATTATTATTTATTATTTATTATTATTATTATTATTATTATTATTATTATTATTATTATTATTATTATTATTATTATTATTATTATTATTTCTCAATCTGTTTACCCCCAGGGCTCAGCGACGGATCCCTCCTCTATCGCCTCAAGGGCAGTGTCCTGGTGGGTGAGACTCTGGGTCGAGGGAGACAAATGGGGAGGAGGACAAGTACTTCGCCCAGGTGGCCTCAACTGCTATGCTGAAAGGGGGCGTTGTGGGAGATTGGGAAGATTTGAAGGGATAGACAAGGAAGAGCGAAGGAAGCGGCCGTGGCCTTATATTAGGTACAATCCCGACAGGCGAAGTGAGAAACCACGGAAAACCACTTTGAGGATGGCTGAGGTGGAAATCGAACCTCTTCCACTCAGTTGACCTCACGAGGCTGTGTGGACCCCGTTTCAGCCCTCGTAACAATTTACAAATTTCGTGGCATAACCGGGTATCGAACCCGGGAATCTGGGAGTGGCAGCTAACCACACTAACCACTACACCACAGAGGCGCCTATTATTGTTATTATCAGCAAGTAATAATAATTGTTTTTCCTTTTACGGTCCACTAGCTAATTTTACGGTTTTTAAGACGCCAAGATACCGTAATTTTGAACTGCGGAGAAATTTTAAGTGCCAGTACTTATCAATCAATCACTACTGATCTCCATTTAGGGCAATCGCCCAGGTGGCAGATTCCCTATCTGTTGTTTTCCTACATTTTTCTTAAATGATTTCAAAGAAATTGAAAATTTATTGAACATCTCCCTTGGTAAGTTATTCCAACCCCGAACTCTCCTCCCTATAAACGAATATTTGCCCGAATTTTTCCTCTTGAATTCCAGCTTTATCTCAACATTGTGATCTATCTTACCTTTAAAGACACCATTCAAACTTATTCATCTACTGATGTCATTCCACGCCATCTCTCCATTGACAGCTCGGAACATACCACTTAGTCGAGCAGCTCATCTTCCCAGCCCAAACTTTGCTACATTTTTGTAACGCTACTCTTTGGTAGGAAATCACCCAGAACAAATCGACCTGCTTTTCTTTTGATTTTTTCCAGTTCTTGAATCAAGTAATCCTGTTGAAGATCCCATATTCTGGAACCATACTCTAGTTGGGGTCTTACCAGAGACTTATATGCCCTCTCATTTACATCCTTATTACAACCCCTAAATAACCCCATAACTATGTGCAGAGATCTGTACCCTTTACTCACAATAATATTTATGTGATTACCCCTTATTTATGTGATTACCCCTTATGTTAACACCTAGGTACTTACAATGATCCCCAAAAGGAACTTTAACTCCATCAACGCAGTAATTTTGACTGAGAGGCCTTTTCCTATTTATGAATCTCATAACCTGACTTTTAACCCCGTTTATCATCATACCATTGCCTACTGTCCATCTCACAACATTTTCTAGGTCATTTTGCAGTTGCTCACAATGCTGTAACTTATTTATTACTCTTTACAGAATAATATCATCTGCAAAAAGGCTTATCTCTGATTCCACTTCTTTACACATAATAAAAATAAAGGTCCAATAATACTTCCTTGAAGAATTCCCCTCCTAATTATTACAGGGTCGGATAAAGATTCGCCTACTCTAATTCTCTGAGTTCTGTTTTCTAAAATTACAGCCACCCATTCAGTCACACTCTTGTCTAGTCTAATTGCACTCATTTTTCCAGTGGTCTCCCATGATCCACCCTATCAAATGCCTTAGGTAGGTCAATCGCGATACAGTCCATTTCACCACCTGAATCCAAAATAATCTGCTATATCTTGCTGGAATCCTCCAAGTTGAGCTTCAGTGGAATAACCTTTCCCAAACCCGAACTGCCTTCTATCGAACCAGTTATTAATAATTTCGCAAACATGTCTAATATAATCAGAAAGAATGCTTCCCAAAGCTTACATGCAATGCACGTCAAACTGACTGGGCTGTAATTTTCAGCTTTATGTCTATCACCCTTTCCGTTATATACAGGGACTACTATAGTAACTCTCCAACTGGGCGAGTTGGCCGTGCTATCAGGGGCGCGCAGCTGTGAGATTCCATCCAGGAAATACTGGGTTCGAATCCCCCTGTCGGCAGCTCTGAAGATGTTTTTCCGTGGTTTCCCATTTTCGCACCAGGAAAATGCTGGAGCTGTACCTTAATTAAGGCCACGGCCGCTTCCTTCCCATTCCTAGGCTTTTCCTATCCCATCGTCGCCATATGACTTATCTGTGTCGGTGCGACGTAAAACAAATAGCAAAGAAAAAAGCAACTCTCCATTAATTTGGTATAGCTCCTTCATGCAAACAATAAACAAATAATTATACTATATCCCAACCCATTTTCTTTGGTATATACCACGAAACATTATCAATTCCAGCTGCTTTTCTATTTTTCAACTTTTGTATCTTACTGTAAATGTCATTGTTATCATAGGTAAATTTCAATACTTCTTTAGTGTTATTCACCTCCTCTATCTGGACATTATCCTTGTAACCAACAATCTTTACATACTGCTGACTGAATACTTCTCTCTTTTGAAGATCCTCGCATACACACTCACCTTGCTCTTTAATGATTCCTGGTATGTCCTTCTTGGAACCTGTTTCTGCCTAAATGTACCTATACATACCATTCCATTTTTCACTAAAATTTGTATGACTGCCAATTATGTTTGCCATCATATTATCCATAGCTGACTTCTTTACTAGATTAAATTTCCTAGTAAGTTCCTTCAATTTCTCCTTACTTCCACAGCCATTCATAACTCTATTTCTTTCCAACCTGCACCTCCTTCTTAGTCTCTTTACTTCTCTGTTATAAAATAGTAGATCTTTACAATTCGTTACCACCTTCAAACAAACCTGTTTTCACATTCCTCAACAATTTCTTTAAATCAATTCCAGAGTCTGTTCACATTTTTATTTACCATTTTCCACCGATCATAGTTACTTTTAAAAACTCCCTCATGCCTGTCTTACCAGCCATATGGTACTTCCTAATAGTCCTTATTTTAGTGCCATCCTTTCTATCACATTTATTTTTAACTACGACATAAACACCTTCGTGATTTCTAATACCATCTATTATTTCGGTTTCTCTATAGAGTTCATCTGGTTTTCCAGCACCACATCCAGAATTGTCTTCTCTCTAGTAAGTTCCATCACTCAGTGAATCAACTGCCCTTCCCATATTAACTTGTTTGCCATTTGTTGCTCATGCTTCCTTTCGTTCGCTTTACTTTCCCAATTGATATTTGGTCAATTGAGATCACCCGCTACAATCACGTTCCTATCCCAATCGTGTCCCATATAACTGATTATCTTATCAAATAATTATGAATCAGCGTCAGCGCTACCCCTTCCCGGTATGTACACTCCAAAGGCATCAAGTTTCCTATTATCTTTAGAGATGAGCCTTACACCTAGAATATGATGTTTATCATCTTTTAACTTTTTCGTACCTTAGAAATTCTTCTTTAACCAGAATGAATACTCCCCCTCCTACTATTCCTATTCTACCTTATCTACAATACACACTCCAGTTTCGTGAGAATATTTCTCTATCCATTGTTTCATTTCTCAGCCATGATTCAACTCCTATTGTAATATCTGGTAAGTATATATCTATTAAAGTACTTAATTCTATTGCTTTCTTCACAATAGTTCTACAGTTCAGCACTAACATTTTTATGTCATCCCTACTTGATTTCCAGATCCCTGTACCCTTACCACCGCTCCCTAGACCATCCAGTTTCCCTGAATGTAGTTCCCTATAACACTTCTGAACAAATTTCCTAACTTATATGTACCACTGCGGTTTAAGTGAAGACCATCTGAGCGCAGATCCCTATCCCCTACCCACCCATTAGGATCTAGAAATCTCACTCCTAGTTTTCCACATACGCACTCCATAGTCTCATTTAAATCCCCAATCACCCTCAAATCAGTATCCCTCCTACACAGTATTCCACTGCTTCCTTAAACTGCACCCGTGCTGCATTTACCAGATCCCACAATCCCCAACTATGTTGGTACTTATACCTGCTTGCCTTAGGTTGTTGGTACCAACGTGAAACACTACCACCGTCTCCTTTCCTTCCTCCTCTTATACTTTTCTCAACATCTGCCTTAACCTAATTCCTGGATAACACTCCTCCCTGGTTCCCTTTCCTCCACACACTTTCCCCACATATCTAACAATGGATTCCCCCATGACCAGAGCCTCAACCCTACCCACTTCATTTGATTCCCTCCCCTACTGGTCAGCCCTATATTTCCTCACTGCAGCAGAAGCTACTTCCTCCTCACTTTTCTCCCGCCCATGACCCTGTTCCACCTTTCTTTACCTATCATCTGTTCTACATTTCCCTTTTCTACCTTTTCCTTTCCTCTAACTTCCACACTTCTCAGCAACAGTTCCCTGTTCCTCATTTTCCCTCTGTTGCTATACCTGCATTGACTCGTACCTATTTTCACAGACACCTGTCCTGAATTTTGATCCTGAAAAGAGTCCTTAGCTTGCAATATCCTTCCTCTTAAAACATTAGACCATCTGTCTTCTACAATTCCTCCTTTTCCTTCCCATCCCTCTTTTACACCTACTGTATTCTGTATATTTTTGACGGAGGCCTACTTTCCTTCCTCTCCTCTCAGAGAATCTTAATTATCTCCCTTAAACTCTCCAACTCCTCCCTCATATTCCTTAATGCCTGGCCACACCCACAGTTCCTACACTTGTACCCCTTAGCCATTCTTTACGGAAAAAGAAAAAGAAGAGGAAAAACAAAATAACTTACTCTGTGCAAAATAAAAATGAAAAGAAAAAATATTGACTAAGATATCACACGAAAATACGATAATTAACATAGGCTACTTTACACTACAATACTACTTAGTTGTACTAAAATTTTATCCTACAACACCCTAACGGGATGAAAGTTGCTGTTAATTACTGAAAACCGAAAGGAATACACAAGAATTACACAATTCTAAACTGCGGTTAAGTCTACCCTAATTACTACAACAAAATTCTATTAAGAGAGTTGCTACAGATACAACAGATACTTTACTAAACAAATATTTCACAGTAATACAATAAGAATTCTCATTTCTAATAACGGTAATAAGATACTACAAGACACTACAATAATTTTAAAATACGTTCAGACGTATCCTAATTAGAACAGGTTATTACTAAGCACAAACAGAAATGGAACTTACAATTAAAATTTGAAATTCGCAAGAACTACTCAGATATTACCAACAAGGTTATATACCGTACGTAGACAGTTTATTATTAGTACTAATTTATCCTACTATGCTCCAATAGAAATGAAAACTACAGTTTGATAAAATGCTGAAGGAGCAAGAGGGCTACTCTACTACTGGACTGAGCCATAATTGAACCTGCCAACTTGAGCTCAGAAAGTCGGCGCCTTGACCACCTGAAGCACTCAGCCCAGTTTTATTATCATCTGTACATCCCACTGTTGTCATGGCGACACTACTGTGCGGGAGTAAAAGCTGGGAGGACACAGCATATCTTATTAATAAGCTGTAAGTTACAGGCATGAATGTAACGAGAACGATTGATGGTACAAACAGGTGGAAACATTGACACGATGGTAGGAACTTTCCGTTATAATAAAATACCGATATCTACTTCGATACTTAATGAAAGAATCGATATACCGACATCATCGAAACAAAAATATCAAAATTTCTCGATATGAAATTATATTTTTTCCAAAATGCAATAATTCGAAATTATATTGAATTACATTAAATTCAGGAACATGACAGTTACAAGAGGAACAAATAAATAACGGGAATGACATATAACAATCATAATATTGTGTGTAAATTAATGATAAAAAGTTCGTATTTATTTTAATTTTATTTTTTTACAATGGGCTTTACGCCTCACCGACACAGACAGGTCTTACGGTGACGATAGGATAGGAAAGGGTTTGAAGTTGGAAGGAAGCGGCCATGGCATTTGCCTGGTGTGAAAATGAGAATCCACGGAAAACCATTTTCAATGCTGCCGATGGAGATGTTTGAACCCACTCTCTCCGGAATGCAAGCTCACAGCTGCGCGCCACTAACCGCACTGCTAACTCGCTCGGTCGTTGTATGCCTACTGAACTTGACATGTTTAGAACATTGTTTAAACAGTGTGATACTTCACTATTTTTATCAAGTAAATTCACACTGTAGTAGTCGGGGGAGCCATTTCACCAAAAGAAAGTAACTTTCACGAGAAAACACCAACGCAGAAGCATTCGTGCGATGAATAATTCAGATATTTCCGCAAAGTAATACTGTCTACAACATACAACAGGCCAAGAACAACTAAACTTACGTAAGACATAGAACTCAGATAACTGAATGGATAACGAATAACGTAAGGACAAACGTCCTTGTAATGGGTCACTACCCTTGCTCTAGATTAAAATACTGCTTGCCTTTCCTTTACATAAACAGATTGCTCTTGAGGTTTTACGCTTAATTATAATTTTTTAGGCATTCTTCCATTAATACCACTATTCCTTATTTTTCTCTATCGAGCTTTTCGATATTGGTAATGTCTAGAGGGCGGATTTTGGCATATTTGCATGTTTTGTTTGTTTTAAGGTATAATATGCCTATAAGAAATGAAGGCAATTCATTAGCGCACATAAATGCATATACGGAGTACGTGCATATTCTTGACATATATATGCATTGAGTTAAAAACTTCATCATAGTCCGTATTGAATATGGAATAACAAACAACAAAGTCAATTGCAAAGGCCAACATTTTCAATACAAATAATTATGTTGTTAGTTTAAATTACAACATTATGTATTCGGTACCGGTTTCGACGTCATGTGACGTCATTATCAGCCGAACTTAGAATAGAGCAAGTATACATGAAATATATTATTATTATTATTATTATTATTATTATTATTATTATTATTATTATTATTATTATTATTATTAATCTCTTTACCCTCCAGGGTCGGTTTTCCCTCGGACTCAGCGAGGGATCCCACCTCTACCGCATCAAGGGCAGTGTCCTGGAGCTTCAGACTCTGGGTCGGGGGATACAACTGACCAGTACCTCGCCCAGGCGGCTTCAACTACTATGCTGAACAGGGGCCTTGTGGAGGGTTTGGAAGATTGAATGGGATAGGCAAGGAAGAGGGAAGGATGCGGCCGTGGCCTTAAGTTAGGTACCATCCCTGTATTTGCCTGGAGAAGAAGTGGGAACCCACGGAAAACCACTCCGAGAATGGCTGAGGTGGGAATCGAAGCCACCTCTACTCAGTTGACCTCCCGAGGCTGAGTGGACCCCGTTCCAGCCCTCGTACCACTTTTCAAATTTCGTGAGAGCGCCGGGAATAGAACCCGGACCTCCGGGGGTGGCAGCTAATCACGCTAACCACTACACCACAGAGGCGGACTGAAATATATTCACAATGTAAAAACACAAAAATGCAAATTTCACTAATGTTCCTCTGTAGAACGAAGAATTAATGGTGAAAGAACACAGCGGTAGCCCGTAAGTTCAAATCTTCAGAGAGTAAAGTATTGAGCAGGTGCTATTATATTATAAACTAGCATGGTATTGATGCGAGCTGAAGAGAAGACTAGCGGGGCGTGAGGTGGGACACGGGGGAGCAGCTTTCTCTCTCTGTCGTCTCGGCTATGGCTCTTCCTAAAATTATCGTCAGCCAGCCAGCAGCCAGTCTGCCTTTGATGATGCAAGTGGCCAGTCGAACAGTTCGGTAGCGTTCATCTTGTCTACGTGTCGTAAGTGTTGAACAGCGATTTAAATACTGAGGCTTACATAACTGTGTTATAAAACATTTATGTTATTATAGTGCTACTTTGTATTACAATTATGGAACCCTGCCGGAAGAAAGGAAAGACTATCCACAGCGAAGCTAGGGAGGTTATCAGGCATGTTATCCAAGAATGTGATGAAGAGGCACGAGAAGGGCAACTGAAACACTTACTGAGGCAAACTAATTTGCGTGTATCTAATTACACGGGCATTTCAGTCAGCACAGTGAGTAGAATTCGCAAGGAAAGTACAGCAGCTGGCGATACGTCACTATCAACACCAGGGAAGCATCGCCCACAGCCCGAAGAAAGAAAAGTGCAATGTGATGGGTTTAATAGAGATGTAATAAGAGAAGTAATTCAAGACTTTTATGTAGTCCAGAAGAAAGTGTCTACTTGCCCCAAGCTTTTGAGTGCCATCAAGGAGAAAATCGAATTTCCGTGGGGCGTTCATTCCTTGAGGCGAATTTTAAGAGACATGGGATTTAAGTGGAAGAAGAGTCAGAATTTCAGAAAAATTTTGGTGGAGCGCCCAAACATTGTCAGTTGGCGTTGTAGGTATTTAAGAGCTATGCGGCGTTATAGAAGTGATAATCGTTCTATTGTTTATATAGATGAAACATGGGTAGATAATAATTTAACATTTAATAAGTGTTGGCAAAGTGACAATCAACCTGGTGTTATGACCAACAGAAGCTCATCGAATCGCTTAATTATTGTACACGCGGGATGTGAAGATGGGTTCCTGGAAGGAGCGTTGGTTATTTTTAAGGCCGGGAAATCATCAGGAGATTATCATGGCCAGATGAACGCAGAGAATTTTGAGAAGTGGATTCGTGAGAAGCTGTTGCCTAACCTCCCTAAGAACAGTGTTATAGTGTTAGATAATGCTTCGTATCATTGTGTGCAACAGAACAAACCCCCCACGAAGTATGCTGTTAAGAAGGAAATGAAAAGCTGGCTAGAAAGGAACTATGTGCCATACGGTGAGGATATGAGAAAATCGGAGCTCTTTCATTTGATTGAAATTAATAAAGGTCCCGAGAAAATCTTCCGGATTGATGAGATGTTAAGGTCGCATGGGCATGACGTAATTCGTTTGCCGCCTTACATGTGCGAGTTTAATGCCATTGAACTGGCTTGGTCAAAGGCAAAGAGGATTGTACGGGAAAGCAATGTTACCGGAGACATTTCCATGACAAAGCTTGAAGCCGTAACGAGAACTGCAATTTCTTCTATTACCAAAGCAGACTGGGAAGGATATTGTTCCCACGTTCGTAACAGTGAGGAAGAGTACTGGAAGAACGATGGACTGATGGAAGACGCGCTCGAAGAATTCATCATATCTCTGGATAGTGACTCTAATGAATCAAGCGATGACCAGTTTTCCTCGTCCGAATCCGAACTTGCTCATCCCCTAACAGACAGTGAGTAACCCATCGAAGATGCTCTTCAAATACTTCTTCGTAGGGTTTCTGTTAATTCGTTCGTGTAACTTTAAGTAAGTGTTCACCTTAGGAAATATTGTTTTTAATGATATTTTACTTCGTTATTTCGTGTATCATCAAGAAGTGTGACATAGGGACACAAGGCTTGCTGAACCTAATTTAGGCCTACAGTCTATTGTTTTAAATGTTAATTTATTTGATGGTTGTGTGTGTCAAGAAAGTGACATAGGGCCACAAGGCTTGCTGAAGCTAATTTAGGCCTACAGTCTATTGTTTTAAATGTTAATTTATTTAATAGTATTGTGTATAAAAAATGTGACATAGGGACACAAGGCTTACTGAACCTAATTTAGGCCTACAGTCTATTGTTTCAAATGTTAATTTATTTCATAGTATTGTGTATAAAAAATGTGACATAGGGACACAAGGCTTACTGAACCTAATTTAGGCCTACAGTCTATTGTTTTAAATGTTAATTTATTTGATGGTTGTGTGTGTCAAGAAAGTGACATAGGGCCACAAGGCTTGCTGAAGCTAATTTAGGCCTACAGTCTATTGTTTTAAATGTTAATTTATTTAATAGTATTGTGTATAAAAAATGTGACATAGGGACACAAGGCTTACTGAACCTAATTTAGGCCTACAGTCTATTGTTTTAAATGTTAATTTATTTGATGGTTGTGTGTGTCAAGAAAGTGACATAGGGCCACAAGGCTTGCTGAAGCTAATTTAGGCCTACAGTCTATTGTTTTAAATGTTAATTTATTTAATAGTATTGTGTATAAAAAATGTGACATAGGGACACAAGGCTTACTGAACCCAATTTAGGCCTACAGTCTATTGTTTCAAATGTTAATTTATTTGATGGTTGTGTGTGTCAAGAAAGTGACATAGGGCCACAAGGCTTGCTGAAGCTAATTTAGGCCTACAGTCTATTGTTTTAAATGTTAATTTATTTCATAGTATTGTGTATAAAAATGTGACATAGGGACACAAGGCTTGCTGAAGCTAATTTAGGCCTACAGTCTATTGTTTTAAATGTTAATTTATTTGATGGTTGTGTGTGTCAAAAAAGTGACATAGGGTCACAAGGCTTGCTCAAGCTAATTTAGGCCTTCAGTCTATTGTTTCAAATGTTAATTTATTTCATAGTATTGTGTATAAAAATGTGACATAGGGACACAAGGCTTGCTGAAGCTAATTTAGGCCTACAGTCTATTGTTTTAAATGTTAATTTATTTGATGGTTGTGTGTATCAAGGAAAGTGACATAGGGACACAAGGCTTGCTGAAGCTAATGTAGGCCTATAGTCTATTGTTTTAAATGTTAATTTATTTGATGGTTGTGTGTGTCAAAAAAGTGACATAGGGACACAAGGCTTGCTGAAGCTAATTTAGGCCTATAGTCTATTGTTTTAAATGTTAATTTATTTGATGGTTTTGTGTGTGTCAAAATGTGACATAGGGACACAAGGCTTGCTGAAGCTAATTTAGGCCTACAGTCTATTGTTTTAAATGTTAATTTATTTAATAGTATTGTGTATAAAAAATGTGACATAGGGACACAAGGCTTACTGAACCCAATTTAGGCCTACAGTCTATTGTTTCAAATGTTAATTTATTTGATGGTTGTGTGTGTCAAGAAAGTGACATAGGGCCACAAGGCTTGCTGAAGCTAATTTAGGCCTACAGTCTATTGTTTTAAATGTTAATTTATTTCATAGTATTGTGTATAAAAATGTGACATAGGGACACAAGGCTTGCTGAAGCTAATTTAGGCCTACAGTCTATTGTTTTAAATGTTAATTTATTTGATGGTTGTGTGTGTCAAAAAAGTGACATAGGGTCACAAGGCTTGCTCAAGCTAATTTAGGCCTTCAGTCTATTGTTTCAAATGTTAATTTATTTCATAGTATTGTGTATAAAAATGTGACATAGGGACACAAGGCTTGCTGAAGCTAATTTAGGCCTACAGTCTATTGTTTTAAATGTTAATTTATTTGATGGTTGTGTGTATCAAGGAAAGTGACATAGGGACACAAGGCTTGCTGAAGGTAATGTAGGCCTATAGTCTATTGTTTTAAATGTTAATTTATTTGATGGTTGTGTGTGTCAAAAAAGTGACATAGGGACACAAGGCTTGCTGAAGCTAATTTAGGCCTATAGTCTATTGTTTTAAATGTTAATTTATTTCATAGTATTGGGTATAAAAATGTGACATAGGGACACAAGGCTTGCTGAAGCTAATTTAGGCCTACAGTCTATTGTTTTAAATATTTTGCGATTAATAATATTCTATAAAATTATGTTCTTCAGTAAACTAACTGGTCGAATAATGAATAAGTTATTTCCCCTCTCACCCATTTCAGACGGTACAGCACTGAGTTTCTGAGCTTACAATAAGTTTGTGGGTTCAATCTCGGCTAAGTGCAATGGTATTTGAAGGTGCTGAACTACGTCAGCGTCGTGTCGATAGCTTTAACGACACATAAAGTAACCCTTGCGGCACAGAATTCGTGACGCACAAGCGGGAACATTGTTATACAGAATAGTAGAATAGAATACCCCTTCCCCGAGTTCCGGATCGGCTGGAAAGAGTAATCATTTATTGCTATTTTTGATATGAATGCCCTTCTTGTATCTATTACCACATTAAACATTATAATTACTCCTAATCATTATTTACACCCTATCGTAAATTGCAGTTTTTAATTTTGTTTCCTTATAATTCTTTTTGTCCTAGACATTAACAGTGTTATATTGTCTAGAACAACACGTATCTTGCCCGTACTCCTATTATTAATTAGTGTAAAATTGTTTATAAGTCCGAACAGATTTCTCCTTAGCTTACAGTATACATTATATATTAACTGAATGAGGGAATGACTGCATGTCTGGATGAGTTGCATGATTGGATCGTAATCATAAAAATTGTTATACGCGCATATATTCAATCTGGTTCATTATTATTATTATTATTATTATTATTATTATTATTATTATTATTATTATTATTATTATTATTATTATTATTTTCTTCACGTAACGAACACGCCGGTACATGTGTGTGTGAGAGAGAATGCATTCGTAACTCGGCACACTGACGAACGAAATTGACCTGCCTGTAGCTCACTTCTTGAAACTTACTACATTTGAAATATAGGAAATAAATATCGTCCTCTTTTTAGTGATCTAATCGTCATGGGACATTTTGTAAAAATGTGTAAAAAGTATTATAATAATTAATGCAGTATATATATTAAAATAAAAAATAATAACAGAAGTTCTTTCGATTTGCACCTTGAGGATGGACTCCGCTCCTGATAAAATCGAATGTTGGCATAAATTCCCAGTGTCAGTGGAAATTAACCTAGATTACTATTAGTTGGAAACTGCCTTGTCTTACTATTTCGCTGGTCAGATGTAGTCTATTAACAGATGAATAATGTTACCCACCTGCGATATATAAAAATACATCGAGTGCCTCGCAGGAAGAGACCAGCAAAGGACACTGCGACTGCGAGGACGAACGTTTTCAGAAACGCAAGTACATACACCAGCTTGGCGACGTGAAGCCAGGGACGAGGGGAGAAGCGAGGCCTAACGCAACCCCGGCCACATTCCTAGCGGAACTCTTCTCTTTAGCTCCCATCAATACCCGTGCTTCGCTACGGTATTATACTGAAATTTATAATTGAATGCTTATTGTTTTAGATATATAATCCGCCGAAATTCGCGATCTGACACGTTTTCAGCGAGAATCCACCAAAATTCCCGATCTGACTCGTTTTCTATTAGATTACGGCACGTTTCCTCCCATTTTTCAATCTTCTTTTCCAGCAATCGATTTCGTACTTCCCGGGCTAGGCTCAGGTATTCTTCCCGGTCAGTTGGGTCCGTAAATCTTTGACATACCGTATATTCCTATAATCATTTTTAATCTGGATAAAATCCTTCAGGAGATCCGGCGTGGTGTCTTATTGGGAGCCTTGGCTGCACTGAACCCGCGGCCGGCTGCATTCTTAGTCATTACCCGTCCAGGAGCCGTTTCCAGCGCGGTCCGCACATTTGACGACGGTCCTAACATTATTATTATTATTATTATTATTATTATTATTATTATTATTACTATTATGTGTTGCTGGGATGAATGATGACAGGGAAAACCGGAGTATCCGGAGAAAAACCTGTTCCGCCTCCGTTTTGTCCAGCACGAATGTCACATGGAGTGACCGGGATTTGAACCACGGAACCCAGCTGTGAGAGGCCGGCGCGCTGCCGCCTGAGCAACAGAGGATCCTTATAAATACATTAAGAACAGTAAAATCAATTCGCCTCACCTCCTTTTACACCCCACCGCCGTTAGTTTTTACTGCCACCCACCCCCCCCCCCAAAAAAAATTAAAAGAAGGCGTGTTTCTTTATGTTTAAGGGAGATTACAAACACCAATGTTCACGTCTATTACCTTCAGTTTTGAGATATAAGTATCCCCATAAATATAATTTACTTTTGTCACTTCATTTCAAACTACTCCCCCCCCCCCCACCTAAGTGAATTTTCCCGCAAAAAATACTTGTTTCTTTAATAGTGAAGGATCTTCTAAATACCAATTATCACGACTCTAACTTCTTCAGTTTTTTATTTATGTGTCCTCATGAAAGGAATTCAACTCCTTTACACTCCCGCCCCCCAAGATGCCTTCCGCCCCAAAACGCGTTTTTCTTTGTTTTTAAAGGAGATCCAAATACGAATTTTCACGTCTGTAACAACTTTAGTTTTTATTAGATGTATATATTCTCATACAATTAAAGTCAATTAAATTTTCAATTCTTTATGTTCATTGGATTTTCCGAGAATACGTGTTTCTTTACTTTTAAAGCAGATTGCAAATATCAAATTTCACGTCTGTAACATCTTCATTTTTAAGATATCAGTAGCCTAATTAAAAGAATTCAACACCATTTTCAGTCACTTTCACCCCCCCCCCCCTCCACCCAAGTGGTATTTCCGAAAATTAAAAATACACGTTTCTTTATGTTTAATAGAGATAAAAAATACCATTTTTCACTTCTGTAACATGTTAAGTTTTTTAGATATACTGTAAAAATTCTCATTTTAAAATTTCACCCCTTTTGGGTTCCCCTTAAGTGGAGTTTCCAAAAACAAATCACCTATGTTTCTTTACATTTACAGGAGATTCCAAACACCCACGTTTTACGTCTGTAACATTTTACGTTCCCAAGATACTCTTTCAAAAAATTCACCCCAATTTGTCACTTCTGTTTAACCGCCATTAATAGGATTTTCCAAAAACTAAAAAAATACGTGTTTCTTTATTTTTAAAGGAGGTCCCATATACAAATTTTCAGTTCTGTAATATCTTCCGTTTCTGAGATATATGTATCCTCATTAAAGGAATTCAACCCATTTTTTACCCTTTTACACCCCTCCTATTGGGATTTACAGGAAACAAAAAAATACGTGTTCCTTTATTCTTAGAGGAGATTCTAACTACCAATTTTTACATCTGTAAATTTTAAAGTTTTAAGATGTAGACACATTCATTTTAAAAATTCACCCCCCTTTTCACCCCTCAATATTTGGATTTTCCAAAAACGAAAAAATACGTGTTTCTTTACATTTAAAGTAGATCCCAAATACCAATTTTCAGGTCTGTAATATCTTCGGGTTCTGAAATATAAGTAGCCTCATTAAAGGCATTCAACCCATTATTCACCCTTTTACACCCTTCCTATTGGGATTTTCCTAAAACAAAAAAATACGTGTTTCTTTATTTTTAAAGGAGATTCTAAATACCAATTTTTACATCTATAAACTGTAACAGTTTTGAGATATAGATACACTCATTTTAAAAAATCACCCCCTTTTCACCCCCCCCCATTAATTGGATTTTCCAAAAACAAAAAAATACGTGTTTCTTTATTTTTAAAGGAGATCCCAAACACCAATTTTCAGGTCTGTAATATCTTCAGTTTCTGAAATATATGTAGCCTCATCAAAGGCTTTCGACCCCTTTTTCACCCCTTTTCACCCCTACTATTGCGATTTTCCGAAAACAAAAAAATACGTGTTTCTTTATGTTTAATAAAGATTCTAAATACCAATTTTTACATCTGCAAACTTTAAAAGTTTGGAGATATAGATTCACTCATTTTAAAAATTCACCCCATTTTCACCCTCCCATTAATTGGATTTTTCAAAAACAAAAAAATACGTGTTTCTTTATTTTTAAAAGAGATCAAAAGTACCAATTTTCAGGTCTGTAATATCTTCAGTTTCTGAGATATAAGTACTGGTATACTGATTAAGGGCATTCAACCCATTTTCCCCATTTTTACCCCTTTTCACCCCTCCTATTGGGATTTTCTGAAAACAAAAAAATACGTGTTTCCTTATTTTTAAAGAAGATTCTAAATACCAATTTTTACATCTGTAAACTTTTAAACTTTCGAGATATAGACACACTCATTTTAAAATGTCACCCCTCTTTTCACCCCCTTAGCGAAGGAATATCCAAAAATCCTCTCTTAGCGAGCACCTACATCTTAATATGAATATATCCCCAAAATTTCATTTCGTTACGTCCAGTAGTTTTGGCTCTGCGATGATGAATCAGTCAGTCAGTCAGTCAGTCAGGACAAGTTATTTTATATATATAGATTGACAGTGTGACCATGTCACACATAAGACTTTAAGTCTCACAAAGTGACTTATTCAAAACATTACCTTTTATGTGCTTTCATCTTCATTGGGTTTATAATTGACTTGAATTTTATCTAATCATTGATTTTTAAATGTTAAGGGTCCACACATTTTGTTTATATATTGTGAATATATTTCGTGTATACTTGCCCTATTCCAAGTTCGGCTGATGATGACGTCACATGACGTCGAAACCGGTACCGAATAAATAATGTTGTAATGAAAAAAATGAAATGGCGTATGGCTTTTAGTGCCGGGAGTTTCCGAGGACATGTTCGGCTCGCCAGGTGCAGGTCTTTTGATTTGACTCTCGTAGGCGACCTGAGCGTCGTGATGAGGATGAAATGATAATGAAGACGACACATACACCCAGCCCCCGTGCCAGCGAAATGAACCAATGATAGTTAAAATTCCCGATCCCGCCGGGATTCGAACCCGGGACCCCTGTGACCAAAAGCCAGCACGCTGACCATTTAGCCGTGGAGCCGGACAATGTTGTAATTTAAACTAACAACATAATTATTTTTAATTGAAAATGTGGACCTTTGTCATTCACTTTGCTGTTTGTTATATATGTGCATGAATTATATTTCAGTTTTTACTATTATTTTATATAAAACAACATATAATATTTAATTCTTCTTGCAGGTTGAACCGTGTTGTTGTTTTCTGCACATTCCGTATAGTTTGCCGACGTTTCGACAATCTTGTTTACCTCGGATCGAGTATTTCAGTCGCCTTGACAAAGAATACTGCAATGTATTCGAAAAGCCTTAGAAGTGAAACTTCCACGGTTTGTAGTAAACAACAGACGTACAGAAAACAACAACACGGTCAACCCGGGATAGGAACTAAATAACTTTAATAAAAGAAACGCTTCTCTTAGATGTCAAAAGTAGCTGCCGTCTTTGACTACGTCAACCTCATACAGCGGCGCTGGACTTAACTCCACATTTCATTGTACATGACGATTTATGGGAAGTTGTCAGTGAGCCAAAACCCGAAGATGCAAATGATGACTGGAAAAAGAAGAATAATAAGGCTATAGCGTACATTACGTTAGGTGTCGAGGACAACCGCCTCATTGATTTTGCTCGTCTGGAAAACGCATACGAAGCATGGAAAACATTGTCAAAGAAATACGAGAGATTGGCAGCACGCTGTATTTAAGTCGTAAGGTGTATGGAATACACTATCGTAGCGGCTCGACGAACAAGCATATTGATACCATCATGGAAGTGGTCGGAATGCTGCGCTCGTCAGGTAAGTCTCTCGAGAATGACGAAATCGTCGCGGTGTTATTGATGAGCCTTCCAGAAACATACTCAGGACTTTACGGCGCTAGAAGGTCTTGACGAAGCAGATTTAACTGTGGAGTACGTAACAGGAAAATACTGGGCGAGTATCAAAGACGTGTCGAAGCAGGCGAGCCGGCAAATGATGACTTCGAACAGCACTACAGTCAACCGCAACAGGCTCAAGTAAGGTTAGTCATCATTATAAAAAAAAAGGATCGCACAAAGATGCGAAGAAAGGAAAATAAATAAAAGTTATAAAGAGACACGAATATGCTATTTTTGTCAAAAACCCGGTCATTTAAAGACGGATTGTCATTGGTTCAAGAAAAGCTAACAAACAAAGTCAAGTGGTAAAGAATCTGCCAAATCTTAGGTCAAAGTAGAAAGTAAACAGAGTTATGTGTCATTCAGGATACAACATCAGCAAAATAACACTCGACGTGGGGGATGGTGTATTGATTCCAGTGCAACAAGTTACATGACTAAGAACCAACAATTTTTCTCAAGTGTTTTTGAGAAGAATTAATGTGGAATCTATAATGGACAGAAGATCATTGCAAGGCAGGTAGTTAATACGGCCAGAGAAGAAGGATGTCTGCATCTATAGCATCGTCGATTCGGGCACAGGGATTTGGCTGCGGTTAAGCGATTAATTAATGAGCAATTGGTCACAGGGATTCGAGTATCTTCATGTTCGCAAGAAGCAGAGGTAATTGTATTGTATTAAAGGAGAACTAGCTCAGTCTAAACTTATAGATGGTATATCAAGGGAAAGAGAACCGGTGAGACTTATCCATTCCGAACTTTATGGGCTTGTACAAACGGCGACACATAGTTGCAACAGATATTTTCTGACTCTAACCGACTACTAATCGAGATTTATTGTAGTGAGATTAGTTAAATGCAAGGACGAAGTACTACGTGTCATACGCAAATATATAGCACAAATGCCAACGAGATCTAGGAGGAAACTAATTTCCATTCGCACCGACAATGGCAAAGAACACGTTTGTAACCCCCCACCCCCCATGGGACTAGAGCCCTTGAAGGGCCTTGGCTTACCAAGCGACCGCTGCTCAGCCCAAAGGCCTGAAGATTACGAGGTGTCACGTTGTCAGCAAGACGAATCCTCTCGACCATTATTCTTGGCTTTCTAGACCAGGGCCGCTATCTCACCGTCAGATAGCTCCTCAATTGTAATCACGTAGGCTGAGTGGACCTCGAGCCAGCCCTCAGGTCCAGGTAGAAATCCCTGACCTGACCATTTGTTTGTAAAGAACTCGAAAGTTTTCTGCGGAAAGAGGGTATACAGCATCAACTTACTGTCCCCTATACTCCTCAGCAGACCGAGCTCGATAGCTGCAGTCGCTTAAGTGCGGCCAGTATCCAGTATTGGGGATATAGTGGGTTCGAACCCCACAGTCGACAGCCCTGAAGATGGTTTTCCGTGGTTTCCCATTTTCACACCAGGCAAATGCTGGGGCTGTACCTTAATTAAGGCCACGGCCGCTTCCTTCTCAGTCCTAGCTCTTTCCTGTCCCATCGTCGCCGTAAGATGCATCTGTGTCGGTGCGACGTAAAGCCAATAGCAAAAAAAAAAAAAAAAAATTAAAACTTCCTCAGCAGAATGTGTCGCAGAGAGGAAAAACAGGTCACTAACCAAATCTGCGAAGTGTATGCTGGATTGGATAACCGTTAATGGGGAGAAGCTGTATTAAGAGCAGCATAGGGCCTACTTAAAAATTCGGTCAGCGAATAGGAATACCAATAAAATTCCAGTCGAGTTACTCACAGGAGTGAAACCTGTTCTTAGTTATCTACGAGTTTTTGTATCGAAGATGATTCCCAAGCAGAAACGCAACAAATGGGATGATAAAGCATCAGAAGGTGTTATTATTGGGTATGTTGACTGTATTAAAGGATATAGGATTTTGGACCCTAAGACAGCCAAGGTTTGGGTCAGCAGGTCTATGAAAATGAAAATAGTCTAAGGTGGCACCGGTAACACGAATCTTGTTAGCAAGAGGAAACTAGTGGCATGTCGAAGACCAACTCAATGACAAAGGAATTTCTATAGAAATACGTTCACCTAACGGCAATGCACAAGATTCTTATGAAGAAAAGGGTGACTTGGAAAAGGAATTTGACAGCACAACTGAACGTGAAGGGGAATCCCAAGGATGTGTGTCAAAATGAAGAAATAAAGGGTTACCACCATCAAGATTGACCTGCAAAGTGCAAACAGATTACGTGAGAGAACCTAGCCCATGAGCTGCTGAAAATGGAACCCCGTGAGTGAATGTTATGTTCGACTGCTGCAGAAGTGGAAATACGTACTCTAAATGAACGTAAAGTATGGGAATCGGCAGACTTCCGTCTGGAAAGAAAGCGATTTCATGCAAATGGGCTTTCAAAGCAAAACGACATGGAGTTGAAAACGTTCACACGTATAAGGCCCGTTTGGCAGCTCGAGGTTTCTCGCAAAAATTTGGAGAAGATTTCGACGAAACATTTGCACCAGTTGTTAAACATGAGACTATTAGAGTTTTGCTCGTTGTAGCTGCACAGAAATGTCCTAATGATCGACATTTGGATGTCAAATCAGCATACTTGAATGGTGAATTAACAGAAGATTTATACATAGTGCAGCCACAAGGTTTTGAAGAACCGGGTCAGGTAAACATATTATTAAAGTCTTTATGGATTGAGACAGTCTGCATGTGTATGGAATAAAAAGGCTCAGAAAGTTTTATTGAAGCTAAAGTTTCAACAAGGCAAGGCTGATCAATGTTTGTATTCCCAAAGAGAAGAATATGATTCTATTAAGTATATTTGTTATTCGTGAACGACTTGCTGCTAGCCGGTAGATCTTCAGAATTAACGGTAAGGTTTGCCCGAGAACTGTTCTATTATTTTGACTTGAAAGACTTAGGTGATGTAAAACATTACTTGGGACTCCAGATCGAACGAAAACCAGATGGACCGTTTTTGTTAAACCAGAGGTAAAAAATTGTGAAACTACTCGACGACTACGGAATATCAGAAGCCAAACCAGCAGTTACCCCAATGGAAACGAGTTACCTGTCTACAGAAACAACTGGTACACCAGATTCAGAAAACAATGCAGCGTACAGAAAGGCAATAGGATCTTTAATGCATTTAAGTGTAGTATCAAGGCCTGACATCAGTACGGCAGTTGGCATTCTTAGTCGTCGTGTTGAAAGACCAAGGAAAAGTGATTGCAATGCTGTGAAGCGGGTAATGCGAACTTGCTGCAACAATCGATAAGAAACTGCTTATATCTTCATACAGAAATTTAAAGTTGAAATGTTATGAGGATGCTGACTGGACTAGTGACAGGATGAATCGAAAACCGACAAGTGGGTATGTATTCTTACTCGGAAAGGGGACAATTGCCTGGTCTAGTCGCAAGCAAATTTCTGTTGCAATATCATCAACAGAAGCAGGGTATGTTGCAGCGTCTCCAGCTAGTGGGGAGTAATTATGGCACAAGCAATTAATCAAAGATTTCAGTATATTGTTGAGCCAATCAACATGTTCGAAGATAACCAAGGTTGCATTCGATTGATTGAATCGAGTGTTTCTGGATCTCGAACTAAACATATCGATGTCTGTCATCATCTGTTATGGGATCTGCATGAGAAAGGAAGTATAAATGTTCCAATACTGTCCTTCTATTATGATTTATTTACGAAACCGTTACGACAGGAATCATTCAATCGATTTTTGGAAGAATTAGGTTTATCGTAGTACTGAACTTTTGAATCTGCGTCAGCGAGAAGGGGTGATGCCAAAAGTAGCCGCCATATTTGACTACGTCATCGTCTTACTGCGGCGCTGGACTTAACTCCACATTTCATTGTTTTATGTGTATTCTTTGTGTATGTTTTGAAACTTAATAAAAATAACAGCTGTTTGTTTTATCCTGGACGTAAGTGTGTGTATCCGCTACTTCATTTTCATCACTTGACACACCGTGGAATCCTCACTACTAACATATAATATTGTATATTGATACTCAAACCGGTATAACAAAGCAAAGAAATGAATATGTGAAAATTCCGTTCGCCTCCGAAAGCCTTTGTAATTATGCATTTTGTTGACAGTTGACAGTATTAACAAGAACTTCACAATGTGTAAGTTTCTTCGGTGGCGTTTTGGTATCCGGTTCGGATGTTGGAATTATAGAAAAATATTGTTTATGAGACCTGAAGTAGCAGAGAGGAGAGATCATTCCTCAATAGTTGGCAGGGACCAACCTACCCGCCGCTAAAAGTATTCTTACTTATATAGAAGAATTAAAACAGAAACAGCCTTAAACTAAACAATGTCACCATCTTCTTTCTTCCTGTGTTCTTGTCACTAGCAGGACCTTGTGATGTTTGGGACATCACTGAATGTTTTTAATTATTGAACTATATATTTAATTGATAATATGTATATATTTAATCACTGATAGGTCATTTTAAATTAATATGTATATATATAGGGCTTTTATAATCCATTTCAATCATCATTTCATTTCTTTGTATCGCGGCTATAACGTATTCTGAACGAACAAATTATTGGGTAAAGTATTTCAACATCACGCATATTTATAACTTGCAGTAAATTTTCCAATAGCCGTTGTGAGGTGACCAGAGTCAGCAGGCTAATTTCAGCCCAGTTCCAGGAAAAGTACGTCATCGAGGTTACGAGAGACCTTACCCTCTCCACCTCATGAAAAGACAGTTGATACATTATTAACACCCACTTTTCAAACTCAGCTTCGAGACGCTTTATTTCAGCGGGAAAGTTCAGCCTATGTGAATGAACGTAACGAAGCAACGTGATGGATCCACAGCAATACAAGGGAGAAGGGATGAGACCTCGAATCTTACTGGACCATGTGATATGGCTGATGGAAGGAGACTTTTGAACCGATATATACCACCGACAAGGGCTGGAGAGGACACTAACATTCTCATTCAGATTCACATTCAGACTCACATTCTTATTCAGATTCTGATTCTGATTCTCACGCTTGGAAGATACTCTTACTACGATTCTACGTCTACACATCGGAGAAGATTTTAACTTAGTTCACTTCGCATCTGAGTATATTCTACTCAAAAGTTACTCTCATTGGGACTTGTTATCTCAATGACGAGAGGTAGTCAACGGGAGACCGGTTCTGACTGGTATAGGGGAGGAGAGCTTTTATTATGAATTTAGCTACGCTACTGTTCCGTAATACGGATGAATACGAAGGTATTCTCTCCATGAACATAACCCATGGTGGTTTTGCACTTAAAATTAGGACTCATTACGACTTTATGTAAGGAGTACAGTAGGAAGTGTTAAGGACAGGAAATGTGGATGTAGGACTGGAATCCAACAACAGATGAGGCAGCCTGTACGAGAGATCCACCCATCTTCAGCTTCAAGACAACAGAGTCTACATTTGGTGAGCTTATGGCATAAGTTACTGCAAGTCTTCGCGCAACAGTTCATTTTCTTAGAGTTAATTTCATTCACTTTTTCTTTTGCTTCCGTAAGTTCAGATTTCATTAATACGCCGTTACGTCACGTTTTTCATCTTAATAAATAGCTGTTTTAATTTGTATTTTACGAAATGATTATTAATGATCCTTAAATTCCAAGTTAGTGTACTTAATGATTTGTGTTCCGTTCACCCCACCCCTGGGAGTTTTTTGAGTCTCATTACGTATTTTTATTTATTATTATTATTATTATTATTATTATTATTATTATTATTATTATTATTATTATTAATTATCTACTTTTGTTTTCAAGCCATAAGCTTGAAGACTGGCGCCCTTGGGTTACTGTTTCTGGAGAAACAATGACATATCATTTATTTATTTTAATATTAAAGTGACCCGCCATGTTATAAATTTGTCATACATCTGTGGGCAAAGTGGGTACGTCATAACCTAACAAGTCCATACCAATATTTTGTAGCTCTAACATACCGTTACCGTTCATGTATCGTGTTATTCAGTGTCTGTGGATAATGGGCCCACATTGGCAAGCCTGTTTAGTACATTGCAAGCTCACCGGAGCCGCAGCTATGTTTGATCTATAACCTATATTTTCATTTCTTTGTTGTGTGAAGACCAACTAGAAACCATGCCAAAAGAAAAAGCAGCTAATAGTATTCTGCTTCAGTAGTTGATATTTGGAAAACCAACCTTAAGTTATACGGGTACATAGAGAAAAACAACTGCATACATATATGTTTTTAGTGCATAGATGCATACATATTTTGCCGTTTTTAGTGTATATGAATCCGCCCTCTAGTCGTAACATAGTATCGATACCACAAAAATATCGATACTGAAATATCAAATATCGATATTCACACATCGATATTATCGCAATATCTCTACATGAGGGTACTCAGAATGAGGAGATAAAGATTGTGATTTGAAAAGTAACGTAGCTGAACTCGCTGTGTGCACCAACCGGCTTCAGTGGTGGAGTCATGTGTGGCGAATGGAGGAAACATGGTTATGTAGGAGAATAATGGACTCGGTCAAATATCAGAAGCGTAGAACTAAATGAGGCCACAGAGCTACGGTAGTTATAATTAATATTGTTTTCTTTACGTATCACTAACTACTTTTGACGGTTTCTGGAGACGCCGAGGTGCCAGAATTTTGCCCGGCGTGAGTTCTTTTAAGCCTACGTGCCAATAAATCTATCAACACGGGGCTGACGTATTTGAGCACCTTCAAATACCACCGGACTGAGCCAGAATAGGACCTACCAAGTTGAGCTCAGAAGGCCAGCTACTCAACCGTCTGAGCGCTCTGCCCGGCTATGGTAGTTACAAATAGTGAATTAGCCAATTCACATAGGCTTGCAGACTGAGTATTGGAAGTAAGTATTGATAAAGTTGTAGTAGTTGTAGCGCTAAGTAGCTTTCAATTAAAGTCTTACAGACCAGCAACGTTTACTGTGACGAGCTATTACTGCAGTTTCATACATAGGAATATAATGGTCTACCTAGGGCATAGTCTAGCGACTTGATGTAGGTTCTAATATATAACACTAGTCTTCGTAAGAACATAAAGCGACCAATAAAAAACGAAAACTCCAAGCCATATAAAACTGTGGCTGAGATATGTCTTTACGGTAAGAGTGCGCCCGCCAGCAGTAAAGGCATGTCGAAGTGGCCATGCAATGCCAAGGAATCTGCAACATTCCCCGTCTGCAAGTCTTACCATTTATACTCCGTGGACAACTTCTTCTTGTATGCAGACCAGCCTCCAGAGGGAGAGTTTGTGGAATAGATACAATAGCCGCTATTTCAAAGGAAATTACTGAAAAAAAAAAGAGAGACACACATACATTGGATGGATTGTCATATGTCTGCAATTTTTAAAGTCAAAAGTTACGACTAAAACGAGGAGTACAAAAATAACTCCCAAAATGTGTCAGACTCTGACCGTATGCATTTTGTCTGTTCATGCTCAAGGTCAAATCAAATTGCCAGACAGTGACTGCATATCTTTGAGAACTAACAGTCTCTACATCAATTCACAAGTAGGAACATGTAGTGGGTGCACAAGCAAAAGATATTTTGATTTCTTGAGTCTTTGATATAATTTACACTACTCTACGCGATTCACCCTCCCTGTTCAGATATTCATTACGCCGTACGAGCTAATTTGGTTACTGATTTTTTTATTTTTTATTTTCGTACTAAATCTCACGCAGGTAAAACACGTCAAGTGACTTAGTTAAACTTAGTACGTTTTCGTAGTCACGTTCATTGTTCTCTGTGACTTATTTGAATTATTGATAATTTTATGAGCAACAAAAGCCTGAACTGGTTTGGTGCAGCGATCAGTTTTATTCTTTAAACTATTAAAACATTGTTTGTTATTGTTGTTAGTTGTTGGTGCCTCTTCGTGGCATTTTTCGTTAATTAAATTTAAAAATTTAAATCGTTTTCAGAATAAGCTAACAAATTTTGTCTTAACTTCAGTAAGTGCTGTTTGTAGTGAAAGATAAACAGCTGGGCTGAGTGGCTCAGACGTTTGAGACGCTGGCCTTCTGACGCCAACGTGGCAGGTTCGATTCTGGCTCAGTCCAGTGGTATTTGAAGGTGCTCAAATACGTCAGCCTCATGTCGGTAGATTTACTGGCACGTAGAAGACCTCCTGCAGAGATAAATTCCGGCACCGCGGCGTCTCCTAAAACCGTTAAAGTAGAGTTAGTGGGCCGTAAAACCAATAAAATTATTATTATTATTATTATTATTATTAAAATATACTCTATTAAGCCAAGTTATGACATTTTTCCTAAACTACTTATGGTAGGTAAAACGCATTACGTCCTTGATATGTTTCGATAAATCTGTCGGATAGAGCTTATTGGCCACGAAAAATACAACTTCAGCTACACAGTGTTATTCTAGATACTCTAACAAATCCACTGCATCATTTGAAAGAGAGATATTCTCATTCTGAGAGCAGATATTTGCAATTAAATTCTTCGAAAACTTGTAAACTTCCTTTTTTCTGAAATGTAAGGTTTTTCCTTCTTCTTAATCTGTTTACCCTCCAGGGTCAGTTCTTCCCTCGGACTCAGCGAGCGATCCCACCTCTACCGCCACAAGGACAGTGTCCTTGAGCGTGAGGCATTGGGTCGGGGAATGAAACTGGGGATGAGGACCAGTATCTCGCCCAGGCGGCCTCACCTGCTATGCTGAACAGGGGCCTTGGTGGGAGATGGAGAGATTGGAAGAAATAGACAAGGAAGAGGGAAGGAAGCGGCCGTGGCCCTAAGTTAGGTACCATCCCGGCATTAGCCTGGAGGAGAAGCGGGAAACCACGGAAAACCACTTCCAGGATGGCTGAGGTGGGATCAATCACACCTCTACTCAGTTGACCTCCCGAGGCTGAGTGGACACCGTTCCAGCCCTCGTACCACTTTTCAAATTTCGTGGCAAAGCCGGGAATCTAACCCGGGCCTCCGGGGGTGGCACTTAATCACACTAACCACTACAGCACAGAGGCGGCGGTTATTCTGATTTACAAGTCGAATTTTGAATTTCTTTCCACGTAAGTGTTTTCACCAGTGAATAGAGTGGAAAAGTGACGTAGGTCATGGATTGCAAACCTTTACCGACTAACGTGTCAATTAAAGCCTTGTTTATTACATTTCACTGTCTAGTGTGCCATCGGTTTCTTTCCTTTAAAATCACCATGAAACCAATCATCTGTCTTCAGTTAGTTATTATGTTTGCATCACACATAAATCCATTCGACTGAATGTTTCATGATTTTATTTTGCAAACATCAATGAAAATTACATATTTATGCCCGGTGGCAGAAAAGACAATCAAAGTTTGATTGGCAATCAGTGTGGGTTTGATTGGCAAAACTTCAACCTATCCGCAACGTAGCTGTTTACGCTTTTGTAATTTTCGTACCGTGCAGTACTTCGATCATGCAGAGTATTCTATACAGAGAAACTTACAGAACGTAATGCCCATATCTCTTCTGACAAACTGAGCACGCAGCCTATTCATTAGAAGTATGGTGCATATCTGCTGGTTTGTTATTCTCCTATGAAGTCCTGGAACATTCGCAACTGGCTTCATTGAAGTCAGAAGCAATTTCCTTCCAAGCTCTTTCTGTTTTGCCCACACAGCATCCTTTATTGTTTTCAATTACATGTAAGTCTCCCTCAACTATATTAAGTAAGAGGGCTCAAGATTCAGTGAAAAATGTGGCCCTCTCACTTTCTTAGTGGGGGAATCACTTATATTGTCGAAACATAAATCAAACGAAAGCCTCAAAAATCGCTCTTTTTTCACCTTTCTCCAACATGATCAGGATCAGCTGTTCCCTGATTCACTGACAATTTGATGTCTTTGCTAGACACCATCCTTAACGAATCAGAATGCCAGTGGTCACTAATTGCGCTGTTGCCAGATTTATTTCCTTTTCGGGGCTTCAATCAGTAAACTGGAGAAAGTTGATCGGAGTTTAGGTTTTCTGCAACGCACTCTAGAATGCAAGTTGATTGGCAATCAGGTGATTTGCCATTAGGGACTGATTTGATGGACATTTCTGCAGCCGGGCATGAAACTCAAGTAACATTTAAGAATACGGCATTTTTGCTTTAAGCTAACTATTTTTTTTAATAAGCCCTTAGAATTAACTGAGACATACTTCTTTTTTTCAATTGTAAATATATTAAAATATGCCATGTTGCTAGATTTCCGACCCACGGGTATTTATTACGTGTTAAAAACATTCACATGTGTTCGTATGTTGTCTGACGTGCGACAGAAGTCATGTTCGCGTGTCACCTAGTGGCATCTCTGACGTAGGGTAATGTAAAAATATCAAAATTCAAACAGAGTGAATGTGTTTTCCTTGTAACACCGACATATATTTATATCTATTTTCCTATTAGAATCTTTCCGGAGATAAATGTATAAGGCTAAACAAAGCTTTCCTCATACTAGTCATGAAGACCACCGAGAATAGTGGTACCTATACTTTTTCTCTTTATGCACACACCCCTAATTTTAATTGGCTACAAATATATATACACAAACATTTCTGATTGGTCCATAACATAAGGAAGAAGGAAACCGTAAAAATGCTGACGACCTCAGCACATAAAAATCTACAAACACTTAAGGTTTACCACAACAGAAATTGCAAACTTCCCTTAAAACATAATTGTCCGTCCTCCCACCAGAGAGGGCACATAGGTCGATAGTAGAAACATCTATCGATTAAAGGTACAAATATCTTCAGACACATAATTTATGATTTACACCACAGATGGCCTTCTAGTAGGCGCGCAGTTCAATTGGACGGAAACCTTTATGAAACCTCAGAACTTTGCTATCATCCTTGTTGCTACCTGAAGCTTATGTGTCTCTCTAACACTGTTTTGTGGACTGTGGGATAGGAAGAGGTTAATCAAAATACATGGCATTTGTCTGTAGTGAAAACAGGAAACCATGAAAATCCAGCTTTAGAGCAGTAGACCGTGAGGCTCGAACTCAATGTGTTCCGAATACAAACTTAACCATTGCTATAAGCTGAGTACCGCATAGTCAACTCGCCCAGTAGTTTCATTATAAATTTATCAACAGCTTGATGAGGAATCCAGCCCACGTCCTTCTTTATAAAGTCTCGGCTTGGTATACCCCATACAATACAGTGATTTAGAGATGGATATACAGTATGCGGCCGAACAAACTACGGAAATTACAAACATGCCCTCAATACGTCATTACAGTATAACAGCAAAGTGAAACACAATTACGTACAGCATGCGTCGGTACAGCATGTGTTCAAGACGTGCACCATCATGTCACACGCATTGTTCGTAACGGTCCTGTGGACTGTCGAATATGTTGATAAACTTATTACTACTTCGTCTCTGGTAATTTAGGAACATTCCTAGGTGGATCATCTGACCAGAAAACGGATTTCATCGGCATTCCCTGAAATATGAGAGAAGATACAACCGTTCATTGTGTCCTTAAGAACGCATTCATCCACAGTGCCCTGGAATTAGCTACTGAACCCTGAACGTTGTAGCTTGTCCACCAGCTGAACTCTATATTACAGTAAATTTATCCCCTGACTGCATTACGTTTGAAATAAACAGCTGACATCTTTAGGCCTACTTATGATCGCCGCTGACGAATCTGATTTTTTTAATTTCGTGTGACTATTTCTAGTCGGGTGCAGCCCTTGTAAGGCAGACCCTCCGATGAAGATGGGCGGCATCTGCCATGTGTACGTAACTGAGTGTTATTGCGGTGGAGGGTAGTGTTATGTGTGGTGTGTGAGTTGCAGGGATGTTGGGGACAGCACAAATACCTAGCCCCCGAGCCATTGGAATTAACCAATGAAGGTTAAAATCTCCGACCCGGCCGGGAATCGAACCCGGGACCCTCTGAACCGAAGGCCAGTACGCTGACCATTCAGCCAACGAGTCGGACGACGAATCTGATGAAACCAGTAATTTAAATAGTGTATTAATACACAGATACATTAAAATACAGTACTAAAATGTGGTCAACCGGGCGCGCAGCTGTGAGCTTGCATCCGGGAGATAGTGTGTTCAAACCCCACTGTCGGCAGCCCTAAAGATGGTTTTCCGTGGTTTCTCATTTTCAGACCAGGAAACTGCTGGGGCTGTACCTAAACTAAGGCCACGTCCGCTTCCTTCCCACTCCTGAGCCTTTCCTACCCCATCGTCATAAGACCTATCTGTAAAGCAAATTCAAAAAAAAAAAAATTAAAAAAGGTGAAGGAATGTGGTTAGTATAGGGGCTGCCAAGCCGAAGGTGTAAAGGTGTAGTCGCTTCACCCGGAATGTTGTGAGTTCGATTCTCCGTCAGGAAGTCGAAAAGAAATTGAATTTCCACTTCCGGGGGTGGACATTGCCCTGAGGTTCACTCAGCCTACACCAAACATGAGTACCACTTAATTCCTGGGGGCAAAGGTGGCTGGGCGTAGAACTAACCACTCTACCCCACCAAGTGCCCAGATTACGGTTACTGGAAGCCTTTACCTTCTATCCCTTGACTTGACTTGACTTGGTGTGGTAAATATGATGATGTCAGCTTCTCACTTGGCTTCCTTGCTCCAGTACGCTGCCTCTTATACCAGACAGTTGGTCCATAAAGGTGAGTGAACCCTGTTACAGTCCCCAGTCTAGGATTAAAATACGAACTTCGACGTGTCGGAAATCGAGCGTAGGTTCTCCGGCTAAGAAGAACACACGCCCCTAGGCCATGGGTATGGCTAATGTGTGTAAGGTATTCGTGAAATAGTGTTATGTTTGGCTGTAATTATTAAAGTCTGCCTCTCTGTCAACGTCAAGGCCTTCGGTAGAGGGTCTCAGGCTCGATTCCTGAGACTCCAATATACAATAACATGATTTAGCACGCTTGAAAGAAAGCTGCGTACCCAGTTGAAAGTGATCAGTTTGGTACTGAGCATTGTTACCTGTAACACTGAAGATTCAACTCCCAACTACCCAAAATAATTACTCACCCAATATGAGTATTGTCACTTACGTTCATTTTCAGCAGATTATTATTTACCAAGAGTTGAGAACATGTATAACTTCTAAAATGGCCAGTTAAATTTAATATTATACCAACATCTGGTGTGCTATTCCAGAACGTGGCGAGTCAAGTATTATCTGATTTATAAACTGGAAATGTCTGATCTGAGCTAGGTTAGGATGATAGCTGGATCAAGTTCATGAAAGGACGAGGAGGTCAAATTTCCCCTATCGCTCATCTACAGCGGGTTGCCAATTCGGGTACTGCCTGAGGCTTAGTTACTTGCTTTTTAGAATACTAAATTTCTTGATATATTTCTCAGTTAATACAACGACCCCTTGAGTCTTTTGAGCGAGATCAACACTTAAAACGTACAACAATGGGTTAGGAAATACCGTTCAACATTATTCACCTCAAAAATGAATTTCCTACGGAACAGTATGTCTTTGTAAGTTAAAATAATATTGTAAGTAAAGCGTCTATTCTCCATGTTGGGAACGGCTGAGTCTACACCAGCGAAGGAAACGGGAAACCACCGGTGTAGATTCCCAAGAAATTACTATGGTGAGAAATCAGAAAGATATGGCCCCTAGTCCCGGGGAGCCCTTAAATGGGTAAGGGGTGCTAAGAACCTCCCTGCTCAAATTCGTGAATTCTACAATAAGAGTGGGAACATAGAATTTCAGAAGTCTCTACGCAGCTTGGCAATGTTTTTTTTACATTTGTTTTACTTCATACCGACACAGATAGGTCTTATGGCGACGATGCGATAGGAAAAGCCTAGGAGTGGGAAGGAAACGGCCGTGGCCAGAATTAAGGTACAACACCAGCATGTTCCTGGTGTGAAAATGGGAAACAACGTAAAACTATCTTCAGGGCTGCCAACAGTGGAGCTCAAACCCACTATCTTCCGGTTGCAAGCTCACAGCTGCACGACCAACTCGTCCGGTTGCTTAGCAATGTTATCAAGGAAACTGTTAGATTAAGAATACCATTAATAGGAATTAGCGAAGTTCGGCGGCCTGGTGTACGTAAATGTCACCGGGATGATGGCACATTCTACTACTCTGGTAGCGAAGAAACCGATAAAGATCATGAGTCGGAATCTTCGTAAATTCTGAACTTACGAAGTTAGTCAGCAACATTGTACCAATTTCAGATCGAATCATGTTAATACAACTTTCATGTTCACCTTTAAACATAAACATCTTTCAGATAGAGTATATGCACCGACAGAGGACAAAAAGTATGATGGCGAGTAGAAATATTCAATGAACAACTTGGAACTGTTCTTAAAGGCTTGAATAAGGACGAAATTACTGACATAATGGACGATTTTAATGCAAAAAATCGCTCAAGGACGTCGTTCCGACTTGGCATGTGAATTTGGGCTTGGTAAATGCATTGACTGTGAAGAAGAGCAAGTACGAATTTTATATAGAACAGCAAATGGTTCTCAGCAATACGTGATACAAACTTCCAAAACGTCGTTTATACACATGGAAAGCTCCTATAGATAATGTTCAGAATCCTGACTCAAGAAAAATAAAATTGATTACATTCTTATAAATAAGTCCGCCTGTGTGGTGTAGTGGTCAGTGTGATTAGCTGCCACCCCCGGAGGCCCGGGTTCGATTCCCGGCTCTGCCACGAAATTTGAAAAGTGGTACGAGGGCTGGAACGGGGTCCACTCAGCCTCGGGAGGTCAACTCAGTAGAGGTGGGTTCGATTCCCACCTCAGCCATCCTGGAAGTGGTTTTCCGTGGTTTCCCACTTCTCCTCCAGGCAAATGCCGGGATGGTACCTAACTTAAGGCCACGGTCGCTTCCTTCCCTCTTCCTTGTCTATCCCTTACAATCTTCCCATACCCCCGCAAGCCCCCTGTTCAGTATATCAGGTGAGGCCGCCTGGGCGAGGTACTGGCCATCCTCTCCAGTTGTATCCCCGACCCGATGTCTCACGCTCCAGCACACTGCCCTTGAGGCGGTAGAGATGGGATCCCTCGCTGAGTCCGAGGGAAACCCAACCCTGGAGGGTAAGCAGATTAAGAAGAAGAAGAAGAAGAAAAAGGAAGAAGAATAAATAAGCGTTTCAGAAATTCCATCAATATTGTCGCCACGTATTCAGGTGCAGACATTTTCTCGGATCATAATCCAATCATACCTAATGTGAGAGTCCGTCTGAAGATCATCAAGAATAAGCCTAGAAGGAAGGTACTAAATACCGCTAATTTACAAAATTGTGAAACTAAGCAGGACATTTCTCAGGATTCGAAGACTTATTTAAAAATAAAATCAGTATCATTAAATGTGAAGGAATAAATGATCTGTGGAATCAGTTTAAAAGTTGGGTATAGGTACTTCTTCAAAATAAAGATGTATTTATTTATTTATTTATTTATTTATTTATTTATTTATTTATTTATTTATTTATTTATTTATTTATTTATTTATTTATTTATTTATTCATTCATTTATTTATTTATTTATTTATTTATTGTGCTTCAGACAGGTATAAACCTAATGATGTGAAACACACATTCTATTACATTAAATTAAAAATAAATATAAACTTAACATTATATTATTTCCTATGGAATTCCTTGTAAAATAAAGTCATATATGAAATAAAAATACACTTTTCTTCAGTAGTATATCATTACAAATATGCAGTTATATATGCACATAATCTAACAAGGTATTTAAAATATTAAAATTAAAAATATCTACTAAAGGCTTTAAACACCCCTAGCGCGAAAATGACTGATATTAATGTCGAATACATTGTTTACGAGGTCGCTGAGTGGAACTATGGATGGTTAAGTCATACTTCAGCCGCAATCAGTATGTAAGTTGAGAAGGGATGAATATGAAAGTAAAATAAAAAACGAGAATATGGATGTATGCAGGTATATTCCAAAATAGCTCTCAACGAAACTTGGTACACATATGACTTACCATGTGGAAAACGAATACAATGGAGATGAAACATCGCAGAACTTCACTTGGGCTGGGGAATGGTGGGGGGATGGCGCGTGAAAATAATGGAAAACTAACCGATATTGATGTCGAATCCTTTGTTTATGTGTCTCTGAGACGAATGGTGGATACCGTTGAAGTCCACGTTCAGTCTCCATTGAGACCGGGGGCTGAGAGGAGGTTAGAAGTCAGTAGTCTATAATGACCGAGATGAGTGTTGAATCCACTATTTTTGGGGTCACACGGCTGATTGGTTACCGTCTAAATGACAGTTGAAATCATGTACATCATATAAAGAGCGCGACGGGTAAATAAGCCTACATATAGTTATCACATATTTCTTTTTTGAAAGGATCAAATACTTCCCAGTCAATTCGAGCATCCAAAAGGACAAAGTTTTACTCAAAAGTTAAATACAGTAACTTGACATCAAACACATCTAAATAATTCTAAACCTACATAATAGATCATAAAATATCAATCAACATCTCAAAAAGGAATTCTCCAAAAACATACCCTTCGCACAAAACTAACTGGTAATACAAATCTTAAAGGTAAACAGAAAACTGGCCCGACAACGCCGGGTACTACAGCTAGTAGTGAATAATAAAATCTTAAAACCGATGCACCGTTTCATTTATGTAATGTCCAGCTCCATGGCTAATTAGCTAGCGTGCTGGCCTTTAGTCAGAGAGGACCCGAGTTCGATTCCCGGCGGGGTCGGGAATTTAAACCATAATTGGTTAATTCACCTGGCACGTGAATTGGTTACCATCTAAATGACAGTTGAAATCATGTACATCATATAAAGAGCGCGACGGGTAAATAAGCCTACATATAGTTATCACATATTTCTTTTTTGAAAGGATCAAATACTTCCCAGTCAATTCGAGTATGTGCCGTCTTCATCGTAATTTCATCCTGATCACGACGCGCAGGGCGCCTACGGGTTCAAATCAAAAGACCTGTACCAGGCCTCTCCGGAGGCCACACGCCGTTATTATTTATAGCCTATAATAATAAGGTACTATCTAATTATAGAAAAAAATATGCTATCTGGATCGGTTTGGCACGCTTGACATTTAGAATATTTGAATAATTTGCATATAAGTATTGGAAAATAATTAATATAAATAAGAAACTAGTAAAACTACATTGTTGGATTTTGGAACAGATATCCATACGATCACATTCTTCCGACCTCGTGGTGTAGGGGGCAACGCGTGCGCCTGTCACCCGGTGGCCCCGGGTTCGATTCCCAGACGGGTCAGGGGGTTTTAATTGTCAATGATTTATATCTCTGGCCTGGGGACTGGGTGTTTGTGTCGTCCTTAATGTTCCTTTCCTCGCATTCAACACTACACTTCCGCCATTTCCAAATACACGCAGATTCACAACATGCTGTGCAAAGTAGGGGCAAAAGATCTTCTTAGGTCGACGTCCCGAATAAATATCATTTAGAAAAAAAACCACAGAGATCACTTTTTTGGGTCTAAACATTTTTTAATTGTTTTGGCACTTAGCCCGTTATTGATGTCCAGCCTTCTATTGATAACAAACTTCTGTCTGGAAATTGCCTATTATTAATAACAAATCTCTGCCAGGCAATTGCCTATTATAGATAACATACCTCTGCCAGGCAATTGCCTATTATTGATAACATATCTCTGTCTGGCAATTGCCTATCGTTGATAACAAACTTTTGTCTGGAAATTGCCTATTGTTAATAACAAATCTCTGTCTGGAAATTGCCTATCGTTGATAACGTACTTCTGTCTGGAAATCGCCTATTGCTGAAAACAAATCTTTTTCTGACAATTGCCTATTATTGATAACAAACTTCTGTCTGGAAATTTCATATTATTAAGAACAAATCTCTGACTGGCAATTGCCTATTATTGATAACATATCTCTGTCTGGCAATTGCCTATCGTTGATAACAAACTTTTGTCTGGAAATTGCCTATTATTGATAACAAATCTCTGTCTGGCAATTTTGGGGGCTAAATGGAGATTGGTTATAAAAAAATGAAATAAACAAAAAACCAACCTGTACATTGTTCCATGCCTTTAGTATGAACTAACCAAGGACTTTTGTACATCATTTTGACAGGCGTATAATATATTACGGTCCGTGGTGTAGGGGTAGCGTTTTTGCCTCTTATCCGGAAGCCGATTCGATTCCCGGCCAGGTCAGGGATTTTTATCTTTATTCAAGGGCTGCTTCGAGGTCAGCTCAGTCTAAGTGACTGCGACTGAGGAGCTGTCTGACAGTGAGGTGGCGGCTCCAGGCTAGAAGCCAAGAATAATGGTCATGAGGGTTCGTCGTGCTGACCACATGACACTTCTTAATCCACAGGCCTTCGGGCTGAAAAGCGGTGCCTTGGTAGACCATGGCCTTTCAGGGCTGTTGAGCCATGGTGTTTTGTTTGGTATAATCTGCTGTGTCAAATGCTGAGAAAATCGTAAGTTTCCAGACTGTATGTAAAATCGACCGGCATGTTTAGATTTAAGTAGCAAGTAAGTATGTATGCACTGTAGATACGTAGCTTGGTAGATAAGTAAGAAATCAGGAAAGTAAACACATAAGTAAATAAATAAATAAATAAATAAATAAATAAATAAATAAATAAATAAATAAATAAATAAATAAATAAATAAATAAATAAATAAATAAATAAATAAATAAATTCAGCAAGTAAACAAGCAAGTTTACCCATTGTTATCAAGTAGATAAGCCTCAGAAGCTACAATTTATGTAATAACGGAATAATTGGCATATAGGCCTCTTTTGTAAAACGTTCTCTAAGTCGAATTATATGCGACGAATGCTGTTTTAAACTACGACCATCCTATCTACGGATGAAGTATGAACTTCTATTACAAAGGATCTGCACCCCAGTATTAAATCGTGTTCGGAATCATACATGTTAAATTAATCTTTACGTGAAATGATAATAATAATAACTAGAAAACCCGTGCTGCTCGGCGGCATTCGTTATAAATAGGTCACATAACTCGTCTTGATACTCCACTCGTAGTCATATTGTTTTGCCTGGCCTTTTCAATGGTTTTATGAACATTCAATAAGAAGCGCATTATGGTATGGCGCAGTTCGCAGTCGAAATTCATCAATTTGTTTGGTAAAAATCTATCCATATGTTCGCTTTTTTTATCTTGCAGTTCTTGATGTAAAGCTTTCATTGTGTCGTAGAAGGTAATAGTATTTTCAGTCGCAGTTCTTCTAAATAGAACGGTTGTCTAGGGAGCTGGTAGGTTAGTCTCGAAGAAGTGTTTCTTGCCAGGCAGAGAAATTCTTTAAGATACATGGTCTTCCCTCTTTCTAGTGTAGCTGGGTTATGCTTCGATAGGCGTTCCCAGATATTGTCTAAGGCGTATGTCATGATGGAGTCTGTTTGTAAGTAGTTTTTTTTTCTAAGCAGCATATAAGTTATTAGGAAAGCTCTGCCAATCAAACACGGCTGCATACAATGGCATTACTAAGGATGAAAAATCACGTATATCAGAATATTAATGTAAGTGTTAGTCATTTCGCAACATGCTAAGTAGCCTACAGAATGTATTGCGCGTTAGGGTAAGCCTTCACCTATTATTAATAGAGTGGTAATTTAATGTTTTGATTTTATAATTACTCCAAGTCCCATGATTCACCAGCAGGTAATTCCGGAGAGAATAAAACACAAATGAAGCAAATCGATCCTGCAGAACAGATGGACGGATTTACCAAAGCTGTTTTTAGTAAACCCTTTTAATATACTGTATAGATAATAATAATAATAATAATAATAATAATAATAATGTCCGCCTCTCTGGTGTAGTGGTTAGTGTCGTTAGCTGCCACCCCCGAAGGGTCAGGTTCGATTCCTGGCTCTGCCACGAAATTTGAAAAATGTTACGAGGGCTGGAACGGGGTCCACTCAGCGGAGGTCAACTGAGTTGTCAGCGGTTCGATTCCCTCTTCATCCATCCTCGAAGTGGTTTTCCGTGGTCTCCCACTTCTCCTACAGGCGAATGCCGGGATGGTACCTCACTTAAGGCCACGGCCGCTTCCTTCCCTCTTCCTTGACTATCCCTTTCGATCTTCCCATCCCCTCACAAGGGCTCTGTTCATCATAGCAGGCGAGGCCGTCTAGGTGAGGTACTGGTCCTCCTCCTCCATTGTATCTCTCACTCAAAGTCTCACGCTCCAGGACACTGCCCTTGAGGTGGGGGAGGTGGGATCTCTCGCTGAGTCCCAGGGAAAAACCAACCCTAGTGGGAAAACGGATTAAGAAAGGAAGATATAATAATAATAATAATAATAATAATAATAATAATAATAATAATAATAGTAATAATAATAATAATAATGAGAAGAAGAAGAAGAACACCCTTATCTTCTATTCTTAGAGTTATGTCATCAAATATCAACATGGTTTGTTGGCATTTAAGATTTGTTCATTGTTAAAGACCCATGTCGATAGATTTATAGTTACCTTAAATGACTCTTTTACAGGGCAAACATCCAGCAATCTAGCATTAAACATGTCTCATTATTATGACCAATAATAATTACTAAAGGGAGAGGACTTACTTCGTATTTCCCAAGCGTCATGCATGAAGGGTTGATAGCTGCAAAACTTACTACCACCACGTGCTGGTATTCTCTTTGAGGCCTTCCGCTAAACACAACTTACTATTGTCACGGGCACGCGACTCCCGGAAGTCATGTCAGGTATTGTCCAGATTGAAGCAATGTTGTATACAACAGATTTTCATCTTAAGGGAGATGGGGTGTCGCTGACATGTCAGAAGAGAGAACGCGGCCAGATATTCAGCTGTCAACACACCTGGGTAATTATTCCACCCTAACTCTGACGAAGTTCTATTCTTCGTCCGACAAGAACGCCTCCACTATTTGTCAAAAATAAAATGTCACACGCGGCGCGTGTTTAGTGTTGGGGTTGGAGAGAGGTTTAGACTCTGCAGGGGGCTGAAGTGACACCCTTAACAGACTGCCCTCTCTCGGCAGGGGACGCAGTGCCCCAGGCTGAGTACTTGTACTCGTCATCATGTGAGCAAGGCCAATAAGGTCAGAGATTCACTTTCGTCGTCGTATAAGTAAGGCCAATAAGTACAGAGATTCTCTCGTCGAGCAAGGCCAATAAAGCAGGAGATTCTCTCTGGCCATCATATGAGCAAGGCCAATAAGGTAGGAGATTCTCTCTCGTCATCATGTGATCAAGACCAATAAGGTCAAAGCTTCTCTCTCGCCATCATATGATCAAGACCAATAAGGTCAAAGCTTCTCTCTCGTCATCGTATGAGCAAGGCCAATAAAGCAGGAGATTCTCTCTGGCCATCATATGATCAAGACCAATAAGGTCAAAGCTTCTCTCTCGCCATCATACGAGCAAGGTCAGTAAGTACAGAGATTCTCTCGTCGTCATATGAGCAAGGGCAATAAAGCAGGAGATTCTCTCTGGCAATCGTATGAGCAAGGCCAATAAGGTAGGAGATTCTCTCGTCATCATATAAGCAAGGGCAATAAAGCAGGAGATTCTCTCTGGCCATCATATGAGCAAGGCCAATAAGGTAGAAGATTCTCTTTCGCCATCATATGAGCAAGGCCAATAAGTGCAGAGATTCTCTCGTCATCATATGAGCAAGGCCGATAAAGCAGGAGATTCTCTCTCGTCATCATATGAGCAAGGCCAATAAAGCAGGAGATTCTCTCTCGTCATCATATGAGCAAGGCCAATAAGTGCAGAGATTCTCTCGTCATCATATGAACAAGGCCAAGAAAGCAGGAGATTCTCTCTGGCCATCATATGAGCAATGCCAATAAGGTAGAAGTTTCTTTCTCGCCATCATATGAGCAAGGCCAATAAAGTTGAAGATTCCCTCTCGCCATCATATGAGCAAGGTCAATAAAGTAGAAGTTTCTTTCTCGCCATCATATGAGCAAGGTCAATAAAGTAGAAGATTCTCTCTCGCCATCATATGAGCAAGGCCAGTAAGTGCAGAGATTTTCTCGCCATCATATGAGCAAGACCGATAAGGTCAAAGCTTCCCTCTCGCCATCATATGAGCAAGCCTGATATGGTCAAAGCTTCCCCCTCGCCATCATATGAGCAAGACCGATAAAGTAAGAAAATGTCTACGATGTTGCGTCGAACAACCGTTAAGACTCCCTGAATGTCACCAGAGGTTCCATGAAATATACCTATTGTTTTTTATGAAAATGAATGTCCCTGTGGTTTGCAAACCACGTAAAACAGGAGGTACCATGATAATTGTCCTAACATCAGCAGGTACTTAAATCTACATACAAGCTTCCTTGTTTTGCTGTATTATTCCTCTACACTTAAACAATTCTAACTGGCTGAAGATGTGCCCTATAATGTATCTCTTCTTCTGAAAAAAAAAAATAGTTATGTTGTCACCAGTTTGATTCATTGTCTTCATTTGTGATCTGATGTATGTATTTTTTATCTTAAAATTCCTCTGGAACACCACATTTCAAAGGTTTTCATTCTCCTTCCTCCTGAATCATAAGCATAAAAACTGTGTAATTGGGGATTGCCGTACTCACGACAGTTCCTTACAAAGCATGGTATCCTCCGACATCATCTTCAAACTGACAACTGAAGACGTCCCTATTTTGAGGGGACCCTATACATATTCACAGTTACAGGAAATACCAATGTAGTTCGTTTCGTCAAAAGATAGCATACTTACACATTCTAACCGCATATCACTTGTTATTTCCAACTATTTCCACTGGAAGTTTATATTATAAATGATTACCCTTAGCGCACACTTCCGGTCCTCATTCATCACAACTTGCCAGGCTGCTGAATACTACTATATTTTACGTTATTATATAAAAAATGCTATATACAAATTAAACGTATTCAAAATGACCATCGATTAATACAAGTCATAGCGAGGAATCAGCTTCAAACACACCGTAGCGTACTTGCTGAGGCACGATCCTGTCAGCTCGGAGGTCCGCGTTCAGAAACCTCCCACTGCGAAGTTTCTCTTAGATTGGTGCTCTCAAGCCGGTGTTATGCCACGTGCAGATTTAGCAACATCTCCGCGCAAAGCGCATTTGAATTCAGCAGCAGATAAAATGACAACAACGCGAAATATCGAATTATTTATTTTCAAATAATTTATCAGTATGAAGAACTCTCTAGCACTCATATACGCAATTTGCGTTGCTTCCGACCACTCTGTATTTTGAATGGTCACAACGGAGCTCGCCTTTCTTCACTATACCTTCCATATTTCTCTTTAGAATTGTGGTAAATAATACTCGTAATATTACTAATATCTTATTTTTCTTGTTTTCTTTTTTTTTTTTTTCAGTTTATTGGAGTTGGCCGTTACCTTTTCTGATACCAACCCTATGTGAAGGGTTGTATTCTTTATTTTGTGTCTCCGTGATGTTATAGCATGGTGTGTTCTGTGTCGACGAAGGGATGTTTATTAAGATGAACATGAATACTCAGTCCCTGAGCCAGAGGAATTAATCACACGCAGTTAAAATCATCAACCCGACCTGAAATCAAAACCAGGTCCTTCTGAACTGAAGACAAGTTGCTTTACGTCGAACCGAGCTCGATAGCTGCAGTCGCTTAAGTGCGGCCAGTATCCAGTATTCGGGAGATAGTGGGTTCGAATCCCACTGTCGGCAGTCCTGAAAATGGTTTTCCGTGGTTTCCCATTTTCACACCAGGTAAATGCCGGGGCTGTACTTTAATTAAGGCCACGGCAGCTTCCTTCCCACTCCTATCCCTTTCCTGTCCATCGTCGGTGCAACGTAAAGTCCTTTTGTTTTTGTTTTTTGTTTTTTTACAATTTGCTTTACGTCGCTCTGACTCAGACAGGTCTTATGGCGACGATGGACAGGAAAAGGATAGGAGTGGGAAGGAAGCGGCCCTGGCCTTAATTAAGGGGCCTCAGGGGCTCTGAACATTGGAGCGCGGGTTGGCGACCACGGGGCCCTCAGCTGAGTCCTGGCATTGCTTCCACTTACTTGTGCCAGACTTCTCACTTTCATCTACCCTATCCGACCTCTCTTGGTCAACTCTTGTTCTTTTCCGACCCCGACGCTATTAGGTTTGCGAGGGCTAGGGAGTCTTTCATTTTCACGCCCTTCGTGGCCCTTGTCTCCTTTGGCCGATATCTTCATTTTTCGAAGTGTCGGACCCCTTCCATTTTTCCCTCTGATTAGTGTTATATAGAGGATGGTTGCCTAGTTGTACTTCCTCTTAAAACAATAATCACCACCACCACCACTTAATTAAGTTACACCCCCAGCATTTGCCTGGTGTGAAAATGGGAAACCACGGAAAAACATCTTCAGGGCTGCCACTATCACCCGACTACTGGGTACTGGCCGCAATTAAGCGACTGCAGGTATCGAGCTCGGTCTGAAATGAAGGGAAGTACGCTGATTTATATAGAGAGTGCAAAAAAAAATGCTTCGAAAATATAGGGATTATTAGATGGTACAAGTAGAAATATTGTTAACATACGAACTACAGGTCTGCGGTAATTAGTTTCGGTGCTACGCGTTCTTAAAGATCTCAGGTGTTCGTTCGTAAACTTGCCACATTGTTTGCTTTTGATTTACAATTTAGATGCACCCAGTGAAAATGTACTAACGTGCAGAATCTCAGAGCAGATGTTCAAAATGCTTTCCTCCAACTGGCAACACAATTCACACCGACGCAGCAATGATTCGCGTCTTCTTTGGTAAATCCCCGGCGCTTCTCGGACACGACGTGCAGGAGTGGCGACGGACGGACAGAAGGACAGAGAAAAAGACAGAAGGAAGATCACGCGGACAGTACCTCAGCTAAAACAGTGTGGTTCATTAACGCTCGAGAGTTTGGGAGGTGGAGAGTCGAAACTAATCACCGTAGACCTATACAGGGCATCTCTTATAAAGCCAGACCGTCCAGCCGCGTTTCTACTCTCGGGGACCTAAGCAGCTGTATGGGAGGCACGCGCATAGTGCTTGGCCTTGCAAGGAGCGTCCATGTGTTGGACCTAGCATCAATAGCCAGTCTGAATCTCAGCTGCTAACATGGTGAGACACTTATCATTGAAACACCGTATTTTCGTATTTAAAAATTATCTTAAGTACAAGTCGGCCCGACGGCTACGCGATGCATTTGTTCAGCAATTTCCTGGTGAAGTGCCACCTTCACGAGCACAGATTCAAGTAATTTTAAATAAATTTGTAACTACTGGCTCAGTGCTCACACGAACAGTTTGAGCAGAGGAAATGATAAATTAAATTGGTGTGAATCTTGAACGGTCACCGAATAAATCCCTCACAACATTAACACAAGTAGGGGTTTCGGTTTCTTCTGCACACAGAGCTACAAAGCTGTTACACATCAAACCGTACAGGTTTACACCGGCCCAATGTTTAAAACCTGCTGATCCAGCCACAAGAGTGAGATATTTTGAGTGGTATCTTGCATTATTGAATGATCGTTTATTCGACCCACAGCTTGTGTTATTTTCGGATGAGGCCTGGTTTTATCTTAATGGTCATGTGAACAGTCATAACTCTCGCTGTTGGTGTGCAGAAAATCCTAATGGTGTTTATGAAGTCCCTCATTATGAAGGATGACACCTCCAGTATCTTTAATACCGTAAGATTTCATATCAGTTATCTATACGTACAAGCTTAAAGCAGGGCGGCCCCGTGCCAAGTAAGCTGGGCGCAGACAGCTGCTGTAGCGCAGAGTACAAACACCGTGCACTCGGTCTGGATTTATAAGAAAGTCCCTATAGTCCCAATGCTCGCAATATTTAAATTTGTACCATCTAACACTCTTTTGATTTACGAAAGAAAGTTTTTCTGCACTCTGTATATCATCGCTACAGACAGCAGTACAGCGTATCTGACAATGCACTTCCTCTTATCTTATCTTATCTTATCTTATCTTATCTTATCTTATCTTATCTTATCTTACCTTACCTTATCTTATCTTATCTTATCTTATCTTATCTTATCTTATCTTATCTTATCTTATCTTATCTTATCTTATCTTATCTTATCTTAATCTGTTTACCCTTCAGGGTCGGCTTTTCCTTCAAACTCAGCGAGGGATCCCACCTCTACCGCATCAAGGGCAGTGTCCTGGAGTTTCAGACTTTGGGTCCGGGGATACAACTGGGGAGAATGACCAGTACTTCGCCCAGGCGGCCTCGCCTGCTATGCTGAACAGGGGCCTTGTGGAGGGATGGGAAGATTGGATGGGACAGGCAAGGAAGAGGGAAGGAAGTGGCCGTGGCCTTAAGTTAGGTACCATCCCGGCATTTGCCTGGAGGAGAAGTGGGACACCACAGAAAACCACCTCCAGGATGGCAGAGGTGGGAATCGAACCCACCTCTACTCAGTTGACCTCCCGAGGCTGAGCGGACCCCGTTCCAGCCCTCGTACCACTTTTCAAATTTCGTGACAGAGCCGGGAATCCAACCCGGACCTCCGGGGGTGGCAGCTAATCACGCTAACCACTACACCACAGAGGCGGACCAATGCACTTCTACCCATTATTTCCCTTAAGACTGGTCACGCCTCCCAGCCAAATACGAGTATGCAGTACATCAGAACAATTTTAATAGTGTTCATTTCCCTATGCTAGTGTCTATAAGAAAATGAACCCTTAAATATATTATACTGTAGTAGTCCGTAAATACACCATGCTAACGTACATTCCTACAGTGCGGTACGGCAAGGTTCATTGTCTACTACACATTAGCATAGGAAAATAAACAACGCAAATTGTTCTGGTGGACTGCGCATCCATTTGTGGCTGGGTGTTATGAAATGTGAATGGAGAGTGTTGCTGGCATGAAAAATAACAGGGAAAACCGGACTACCTGGAGAAAAACCTGTCCCGCCTCCGCATTGTCCAGCACAAATCTCATATGGATTAACCGAGATTTGAACCACGGTATCCAGCGGTGAGAGGCCGACGCGCTGCCGTCTGAGGCACGGAGGCTTCACTTTACATCCTTACTTCAACCCCTAAATGCCCTCATAACCTTGTGCACAGATCTGTAACCTTTATTTACAATCCCATTTATGTGATTTCCCCAATCAAGATATGTCCTTATATTAACACCTAGGTACTTACAGTGATCCCCATAAGGAAATTTCACCCCATCTACGCAGTAATTAAAACTGCAAGGTATTGCTCGCACAGCGACGTTAACAGTATACAATAACAGATGCGGATGTCAGATCATTACAACTTGAGGGATGTAAAATTTTCCGATTGTCTGTTGAAATCACTACTTAATCATTGTCAACAATTGAATAATTCAGATTATATCCTCTTGGTTTCAGATGCATATGGTGCTTGTATTTTCTGATGTATATCCTTAATTTGGAATGAAGCCATTAAAATTAACTTAACAACATCTTAAAAGCGTATTATTTGCTCAGGAACAAGAGGCAGAATAGCACAACACAAGGCTCGCGCTGGAAACAAATGAAATCCGAAATCATGGCCATCTTTGAACCGTAACAAATGACGGTCAGAAACACACAGTATATTTAGAGTTAAACCAACCCTGAGATCTCGTTGATATTTCGACCCTGTTTTTGTTCGAAGCGTATAAAAGAGTTGAGTAATATAACGACAACGCGGAACAATACCTGATGACTATCATTAGGCAAATGACACAATGGAGGAAGTCAAGAGGGTTCTATTCAGAAATTCGTGAGGGTGGCAAAGAGGGATTTCGTTTTTTTTTTTTTTATTCTCCTCTGCTTCTGTAGTGTTTGACAACTGTTCCCCTTGTCGCTATAAAGCACTTCCTCGAGGAAAGAAAAAAGGAACTTCATTCAATCGCATCTACAGTGGTCAAAGGTTTTATTTTTCGCATTATTTTATGTAGAATTTCACTTGAAATTAAAAAAAAAAACTTTTAGCATTAATCCACGAACTGGCACTTGCCCTTACAACTTAATTTCACTTTAATTCTTTTCGAAAATGATTCATAAAAGGGTTTTTAGAGGGCTGAATTATTGATGTGTATGTAGAATAGTGATTTTTACACTGTGATGCTGGACCGTCAAAGGAGGCACAGGGTACTTTCTTGCAGACAGACATTAAAACTAAACTAAATAAATTAGGTTAGAAATACACATGAATAAAAATTCCTCGTGTCCGCCTCTGTGGTGTAGTGGTTGGCGTGATTAGCTGCCACCCCCGGAGGTCCGGGTTCGATTCCCGGCTCTGCTGCGAATTTTGAAAAGTGGTACGAGGGCTGGAACGGGGTCCACTCAGCCTCGGGAGGTCAACTGGGTAGAGGTGGGTTCGATTCCCACCTCAGCCATCCTGGAAGTGGTTTTCCGTGGTTTCCCACTTCTCCTCCAGGAAAATGCCGGGATGGTACCTAACTTAAGGCCACGGCCGCTTCCTTCCCTATTCCTTGCCTGTCCCATCCAATCTTCCCATCCCTCCACAAGGCCCCTGTTCAGCATAGCAGGTTAGGCCGCCTGGGCGATGTACTGGTTATTCTCCCCAGTTGTATCCCCGACCCAAAGTCTGAATCTCCAGGACACTGCCCTTGAGGCGGTAGAGGCGGGATTTCTCGCTGAGTCCGAGGGAAAATCCGACCCTGGAGGGTAAACAGATTATGAAACGAAACGAAAAATTCCTCGTTACGAAAATAACTTTGAAATTGTGCATATATTTCCTCTACAGAGAATAATTCATCGCTGTTCGGGCAAAAGGTCATATCCTACAATGCTCCTCGTATCCATTATTTTCGTTGAGACTGGTCACGTCTCCACGCCTCTGAGCCACATATGGATATGCCGTCCGTCAGAAAAATATTCGTTGTGTTCATTTTCCTATGCTTATGTTCAAAAGAAAATGAACCTTATCGTATCGCACTCTAGAACTGTATGTTTGCAGGACTTATTTACGCACTTCTGCAGTATAAATTTTCCTTTACACATTAGCATACGAAAATGGACACAACTAAAACTGTTCTGATGAACGGCATATCCATAAGTGGGTGGGAGGCGTGACAAGTTTTAAGGCAACTAATGGAAAGGAAGACCATTCTGAGATATGATATTTTTTCCGAACAGCGACGAATTAGTTAAAGGTTTATTTTAAATTTGTTTCATTTAGATTCTGTTAACTTATATTGGTCAATTACACTCTCGTCGAAAGCATGCCGAACAGGGTGGCTGCTGTTAAGTAGTCAGGCACCCAATTACATTTTGGTAGTTTGCCTATTTTGCGACAAGCGGGAAAATACAGAGAAACATATAGAAGATAACGAACATCACCTTTTCTCTTAAAGACTGCGTGTGTATTGAGGAAACAAAGAGAAAACAAGATATTCCAAACTCGACAGAAAGCACTCCCAGGTTTAATATACTCGAAAATCTTTACATAACGTGACCACATAGAACGAAAATGATGAGCAATCTGGCTCAAACGTCGTCTACTCTGTGGCTCTCTATACCGGGATTTTGAGCCTCAGATCTTACAAAGCCGCTCGTAGGACTACGAGTGTTTGTCTGTGCAGCATCGATTACGTAGATGGCACTTAGCCCACAGTCTTCAACTGTCCCTTGTTAGACTTACGGCTCTCTATCAATTTAATGTGGTATATGCATTGATACTTGCGGACACAACTTCCGACCATCATTATAATGCACCGGTTTGTTCAGGCCGAACACTATTACTATACCAAATCAAGCTATTGATTTCAAACCTAATCCTTGGAGATAGTTCACAGAAAAGAGCTGTGAGATCACTCCTCTTCAGAACTTAATGAATCCAATATTTCGAGTAGGAAATATTCCAGAAAACTTAGAATCCTAAAAATATAAAAATTAATGTATGTGGTCTCCTTTCTAACAGATATGTTAAAATTTTATGGAATTTTAATTATTTACAATGTTACAACATAGCCAAGATTGACGAAGATTACATAATTATACAAAAAGGATATAGGCTAATATTTACTGAACTGAAATATGACCCTAGAACACTAACTCTATTTCGCCACACATTATTACTAACCCTTTGTAATTTTGACTACTCCAATTTATAATTGTTATATTTTCTACGTAACAGCTTATATTTGGCAAGATTTTGGTTATTTACAGTTCCTATAGTGTCGTAAACTTAACATGAATCAAAATACGTAGATATTAAATAATTTTATGTGATTATTAATTAAATATAGAAAATTTGACGCACAAAATATATTAAATGAACACGTTTTATAAGAAATTAATTTTATAACACAATATATTCAAATAAACCCTTAAAATTATGAATGTGGGTTATTTACATCGCAAAGAAACCAAAACTACGAATAAAACAAATAAAATAAGTATAAATGTAAAAAAAGGCATGAAGAAACATTATACTTATAAGTTCACACTATCACTAACCGTTCGTCAATATGACGACACCCACCCAATTATTACAAGAATGAGCAAAGATATCAACAATCGCACATGCCACAGTCAATAACTGCTCGAGAAAATCAGCTACACAAAATAGTGGCACGCACGCATGCGCGGAAGGCAATAAACTATACCGTTCTGCTACCTAACGTCGTAAAATTTACGAAGGGTTAGTGTTCTAGGGTTAAAAAGAAATCTACGGACCTATGGACGATGGAATAATGTAGCTACATCCAAAAGACGAGGAACGAAATGTTTACAATCTTAACCAGAAAACAATTTGTTGGAGAACTCCCACTCCCAGATGGCACCATTTCCGACATATCGGAACTTTCTAATTGAAGCCATACGGTTATTATTATTGTTATTATTATTATTATTATTATTATTATTATTATTATTATTATTATTATTTAGAAACAAATTTCAGGTTTAGAAAGTTAGAATTAAAAATACTTGCTTGTACTGAAACTTCTCTGTTACCTAGACCAACTGAGAGAGGAGACTTCGGTTTCCGTGAGTTTACCGTGAAAGTTTCACATCTTTCGTTGAAATAACTGTCTGCAGTAATATAATGAAAGTATCAGATGTTATCCAGACATAATCTGGAGCTCGAGGTTTGCGTATTAAAGCAAAGCAAATAAGAAAGAATGGAACTACAGTCGATCCTCGATATCTTGAATTACTTCGGGAGCTAAATTATATTGCGAGTCATCGACATTTTGAGATATAGAGAATACCATTTTTGAGCATGTATAGCACAAAATTGAATCATATGCATCTACGGGCTTATACTGTATACATTATTTTTAACAGTATTTAAAAATTAAAAATATACAAACTCTTACGGCATCACTTTAATTATAACTCCAATTATAGTACCTTTTTAGAAGACAGGATATAGTACATACAGCAGTGAAACAAGAAACATACCTAGGTTAATACCTTTGGAAAAATCCGTTAGTCTCTTCTGTTTGTTACTGTTAACCTTTCCTCCCTTCACGTTCAAACTTCTCGTCAATACCACGCATCCCAGATTCGTAAATGGAGCTTGTCATCCGCGACTTCAGGGGTTGCTTTCGTACGTGACCAGTAATTAATTCACACCCGAGAAACAGCGAGGCTTCGCCGATTTGTTGATCATTAAAAGTTTCAGTTTCTCGATTCCCGTCATATTAGCTCCCAGCATCACTGTAACCCTTTCTTTACTTGTTAAATATTCCTCACAAACCACAAATGCCGTATTGCATAGAGAGTGTTGCACAAGATTCGACTTTTTGCTTCAAGGGAGGAAATGTTTGCTTCGAGAAATGAAGAAATTCGTGTAACAGTAACAGACAAATAAATACACGTGAAGAATTGAACAAACGGCCGGGAAATTTAAGTTACTTCGAGATAGTGAAAATTTGAGTAATGAAGGTTCGAGATATCGTGGTTCGACTGTATTACATAGTACATACACAAATCCGCACTCTTAAATTTTCTCAGCTACATCGAAAAGCCCAGAATCACGGATAGGCTATGTTTATGGGCTTACAAGGTAGGAGAGCGAGTACAGATTCACTACCTTCGTAGTAGCCATTACGACATGCACAGGGAACAGACAGTGCACCCTTTAGTACACCCACAGGGGATATAATGAGTTTCGACAAATCTTAAGAAAAAGGTATGTGTAAGCACAAAAGAGTGGTAGCGCTCAGGAACTGTGAGAAAATGAAAAGAATTCTAGATTTCGTAAATACTAGGGTGGCCCAGAAAATAATGGACCATAATTCTTTTCTCAGTCTCCAACAATAGCATGAATGCGAAGCTTTAAATATGAATTCTTTGAAGTTTTCGGAGTGCACGAGCAAAGTGTCCGCTTCTTCCGACAGATAGCGTACTTGCAGCAATGGTTCAACAAAGCGTCTGTAAGTGATGTATGTTACAAGTAGCGTATCGCAATTGAATTTATCACTGCGGAGCAAGAAACGGTTGGAAATATTCACAAACGTTTATGTGCAGTTCATGAAGCTTCAACAGTCGACATAAGTACAGTTAGTCGCTGGGCACGGAGGGTGAGATCATCTGAAAGCGATTCAGCAGAGCTCCAAGATTTGCAGCTGTCGGGGAGGCCAACCACGGCTATCACAACTGACTAGATACAGCGTGCTGATGTGCTCATTCGCGAGGACTGACACAAAACGACTCGGCATTTGGCGCGGGAGTTGTCAATCAGCAAAAGAAGTGTAGGTGTAATCATCAGTACTCTTGATCACGCAAAAATATTTCACGATGGGTTCTGCGCAAAACTCTCAGAAAAATATTTCTCCGGAGTTGCTGCCACGTTTTGAAGCTGAGAGGGAAGTCTTCTTGTCCCGGATTGTGATGGGTGATGAAACCTGGGTTCACCATTTTGAGGCCGAAACAAAACTGCAATCGATGGAATGGCGCCACCCTTACTGTCCACAGAAAAAAAATTCAAAGCAAATGCTTCCGCTGGTAAGGTCATGATGACGAAAAGGCTGGTAAGGTTATGATAACGAAGAGGTGATTCGCACAGTGAAGAAATGGCTTCATGAACAAAACAAGGAGTGGTACCGACAGGGCATGCACGCCCTTATGTCCCGCTGCAGGAAGGCCATATAACGGGAAGGATATTGCGTGAAAAAATAGTGAGTGAGAATAAATATAATTCTTTCTTGTGTTTAAATTTATTCAATAAATATTGTTGAAGAAAAAATGTGGTGCATTAGTTTCTGGGCTACCCTCGTATCATACTATTCTAATTATTATTATTAATAGCCAGTCCTGTGGTGTAGAGGTGGTGTGCATAACTCTTATTCCAAGGCCTTGACATCCGTGTTAACACACAGGTATTCGTAGTCTATACAGAAGAGGACAGTACCTAATTTTACTGTATAGTGTTTGCATTTTAACTCCTACTGCAGTTGCTGCTGGGTGCATTGAGTAGCTCAGTAGTTGCTTTTTCCGGTCCCAAGCCCGGATAAAGGAGGACAGTTCAACGTCAGGCTTACGACAACAAGCTGGTTGGTAAAAACGTCTGTTGCATCTAAATGCACTGGCTAAAAGAAATACCGAGGTACGAACTACTAGAGTGTTCACCGCTTTAGGCGACGCGTATCATTATCGCGTGAATGGTATGAGAAATGTGCAAGGACTACCCACGGGGTGGGCTAAAGAAGCAAGTCCAACAAATCAGGATGTCATCCATCAACATCGGTATTCTGAAGAGTCGAAGTCGAGAACTTGCTGATGTACTGAATAACCGGCACATACACAGTGCTTACATCCAAGAAACAAAATGGACTGGTCCCAAGGCTAAAGATATTGGTGAAGGATATAAGTTGTTCACCATGGGAAAACAACTAACCGTTTTGGCGTAGCTATTGCTGGATGAGCCCTAACATCCGAGATCTTGTCATCGACGTTAACCGTTTATCCGCCTGACTGATGTCCATCAAGATTAGTAGTGGAACGAAATTGTTGCGCGTAATCTCCTGCTATGTGCCACATACTGGGTGTGCTGACGATGAAAGGAATAAATTCTGGAGCAGTCTTGAAACTCACCTACAATCTCTTGAAGAAAACGACCTCCTCTTCATTGGTGGTGACTTAATGGATACGTCGGGAAAAATGGGCATGGATATGGTAGAATACATGGAGGTCATGGCTTTGGAGAGAGAAATGAGGATGGGAACAGAATCTTGGATTGTGCTGCGTCATTTGACTTGGCGGTAGCCAACACCTTTTTCATAAAACGTCCATCGCACCTCATTACTTTTGTCACTGGTGGAAGAAGTACACAGATTGATTACTGGTTAGTACAAAGGCGTGACCTGAAGTCAGTCATTGACACTAAGGTTATTCCGTCTGATAATATTTCACCCCAACATCATCTGCTCCTCTTCAGTTTTCGAATGTTCCCCAATTTCTGTAGAAAAATCCTGAAGTCTGCATCTGAGAAAATTAAATGGCGGAAAATAAGTCAGCATTACACCCAGCTGAAAGTCTCTCTCAGTACTTTAGTCGTACCACATGGACAACATGTCAACGAGGCCTGGACAAAAACCACCGAATACAAAAAGACATATTCCACAACCATTGTGGGTACAACAAAACCTGGATGCCGTTTCATCAACAAGGAAGTTTGATGGTGGGTAGCACATGTAAATGGGGCCATGAAAGCAAAGAATTAGCCTATAAGACCTGGCTCAATTCGGGAGTTGATGCTGAAAATGAAAAACGGAAAGGCAACTTGGCGGGATGACCGTCCATCAGAGGTGCGGAAGTTGCTTGGACTACGGAGCAGCTACGTTCCTGGCAGACCTATTCAACAAGATCATTAATGAAGACTGTGCACCTTCTAGTTGGCTTACTAGTGTTATGATTCCCATCTGGAAAGGAAAAGGAAATGTCAGGGACTGCTCCAACTATCGACCAGTTCGTCTGCTTTGTCATACAATGAAGATCTTCGAGCATGTCCTAGACGCACGCCATCGTGACACAGTTCACATTGCCCCAAACCAATGTGGCTTTGTGAATGAACGGGAACGGTCGACGCTATACATGCAACACGTCTTTTGATAGAACGTCACAATGAAGAGAAGAAACCATTCCACATCTCTTTCTTAAATCTCGAGAAAGCCTTTGATAGAGTGCCCTCGTGATCTTATTTGGCATGCACTCAGGCTGCATGGTGTACCAGAAGTACATATTCGACAGATCCATCTTCTGTATCGGAATGCCACCATCTCTGTTTCAATGTGCTGCTGGATTGTCTGCACCATTTCACATTCATCAGAGATCAGCTCTATTTCCACTTCTGTTCATCCACTGTCTCGACATCATCAGCACAGAAGTGTTAACACCACACACTTGGACTCTGATCTATGCTCATGACGTTATGGTCGCCTGTGAATACCGCCAAGATTTGGAACAACTAGAGCAACGTTGGAAAATCTCCTTGGACAAATATGGCCTGCTACTTAACGTCGGAAAGACTGAGTACCCAGAGTGTGGGGTACAAAGTGATGGGTCAATTAACATCGACGGCGTTGATATTCTGAAAATATCTCAATTTAAATATCTGGGATCACTTATCCTATCGGATGGTGACACGCTCCCAGATGTCCGAGACAGAATCAACGCTGCCTGGATGAAGTGGCGCCAAGTCACAGGAGTTCGTTTTGATCGGAGAGTGCCAATGTATCTGAAATCCAAAATCTATAGAACCAACACTAGGTCATTGACACTATATGGAACCGAATGTTGAACAGCTACAACAGCTGCACGTCATGGAGATGAAGATGATTCGCTGGGCAATGGGACTCACTAGACTGGATCACATCAGAAATGACCATGTTCGGATAGCATTTGGTGTTCTCTAAGAAACTGCGAGACAAACGTCTGTGATGGTATGACCTCGTACTGTGCAGAAAAGATCCTTCAGTTGCGAGAAGGGCATTACACATAAGTCCTTAGGGCCTCAGACCACGAGGACGACCAAAGTAGCGCTGGCCCGGCACTCTGCGGAGGGGCATGCATGTGAGGAGAGTCTCTCCTAAAGATGCACAAGATCGCAAAGAAATTGTACAACAGCAGACCCTGCAATTAAGCGGGATAAATGCTAAGAAGAATAAGAATAAGAGTGTTTGCATTTTAACATTTGCAGTTGCAGTCTTCTCCCCATAATTTGGCTGTCGGCCTCACCAGAATAATGCATTTACGTCCTGTTGGAGGAAAGTCTCTCCTAAAGATGCACAAGATAGCAAAGAAATTGTACAACAGCAGACCCTGCAATTAAGCGGGATAAATGCTAAGAAGAACAAGAATAAGAGTGTTTGCATTTAAACATTTGCAGTTGCAGTCTTCTCCCCATAATTTGGCTGTCGGCCTCACCAGAATAATGCATTTACGTCCTGTTGACCGTGCGGCCTGTGAAAGATTCAGTGCGCTATTCTCATGCATACATATAAAAACCTGTGAACGTGGGAACGATAAAATTAAAGTGATAATAAGAAAACGATATAATGGTGACTATTGAGTGAATGATTCCAAGAATAAAAATATGTAAATGTCTCCGGTACACGGAAGAGCATAGAATCAAGGATAATTATGCTTTTCGGCTTCGAAGACGAGAGAGCGCGTAGAGATTCTTTGGTTGTTCTCCTCTTACCGAACGAGTTGGCCATGCGTTTAGGGGCGCGCAGTTGTGAGTTTGCATTTTTTGTTTTGTTGCTGTTTTTGTTTTCCTTTTTCGTTTTTCTTTCTCTTTTATGTTTTTGTTTTGTTTTGTTTTGTTTTGTTTTGTTTTGTTTTGTTTTGTTTTGTTTTGTTTTGTTTTGTTTTGTTTTGTTTTGTTTTGTTTTGTTTTGTTTTGTTTTGTTTTGTTTTGTTTTGTTTTGTTTTCCTTTTTCGTTTTTCTTTTTCTTTTATCTTTTTGTTTTGTTTTGTTTTGTTATTTTTCTTTTATATTTTGTCCTACTTTTGTTTTTATTGCTTTTCATTGTTTTATTTTTATTTTTCGTTTTTATTATTTGTTTTTATTTCTATTCTTCATTTTCTTTATTTTTTCACGTTGATTCACGGAATGAGGAGATAAAGGCTAATTTAGGAATGAACTCGATGGATGAAGCTGTACGCATAAACCGGCTTCGCTGGTGGGGTCATGTGAGGCGAATGGAGGAGGATAGGTTACCTAGGAGAATAATGGACTCTGTTATGGAGGGTAAGAGAAGTAGAGGGAGACCAAGACGACGATGGTTAGACTCTGTTTCTAACGATTTAAAGATAAGAGGTATAGAACTAAATGAGGCCACAACACTAGTTGCAAAACGAGGATTGTGGCGACGTTTAGTAAATTCTCAGAGGCTTGCAGACTGAACGCTGATAGGCATAACAGTCTATAATGATAATGTATGTATGTATGTATGTATGATTTTTATTTAATTTTACGTTGTTTTCTTTTATTGTTTTTGTTTTATCTTTGTTCTTTATTTGTGATTTCTTTATTTGTTTGCTTCTATTTTTATTTTCTTCGTTTGTTTTTTTATCATGTGCTTTTTCTATTTTTGCTGTCATTCTTTTACCTTCTGTTGCTTATTGTGTTTCTGTTTTGTTTCTATAACTTGATCTTTTTATATTTTATTTTTTCCTTTTCTTATTGTTCCTTTTAGTTATTCTTTTTTATCTTGTTTGCTTTTAGTTTTATCTTATAATTTTATTTTTTATCTTTTGTCATTTCATTTCTTGTTTTACTCTTCTTGTATTTTGTATTTTATCATTTTCTTGTGTTTTGTTTTGTTCTTTAATTATTTTTTGTTGTTTGCTTTGTTTTTTACTTTTGTTGTCCGGCTCCATGGCTAAATGGTTAGCGTGCTGGCCTTTGGTCACAGGGGTCCAGAGTTCGATTCTCGACAGGGTCGGGAATTTTAACCATCAATGGTTAATTTCGCTGGCACGGGGGCTGGGTGTATGTGTTGTCTTCATCATCATTTCATCCTCATCGCGACCCGCAGGTCGCCTACGGAAGTCAAATCGAAAGACCTGCACCTGGCGAGCCGAACTTATCCTCGGACACTCCCGGCACTGAAAGCCATACGCCATTTCATTTCATTTTCATTTTTTACTTTTGTTTGTTATTTTTTATCTTCTACTTTTATTTTTATTGATATTTCGTTATTTTTTATTGTTTCTTTCTTTGTTTAGTTTTCTTTTTTATCGGCATTATTTTTAATATACACAATTGAAATATATACAAAAAACATTACAAGTACAAACTAAAAATATGACAGCAATATTGTTTGAGAGAAGAAGTTTGTGGTTTCGAAACACATATCATTACTGCACAAAGCAAATGTGTTAATAGAAACAAAAAAATTAAAACAAGTGTATGATTGCATTCGGGAAATAGTGGGTTTGAGCCTCACTGTCGACAATGGTTTTTCGTGGTTTCTCATTTTCACACCAGGCAAATGCTGAGGCTGTACCTTGGTTAAGGTTACGGCCGCTTCCTTCCCACTCCTAGCCCTTTCCTATCCCATCGTCAACTTAAGACTTATCTGTGTCGGTGCGACGTAAAGCAGAATGTAAAAAAAGAAGTTCCCCTCTTAGTAGCCTTTTACGACATGCAGGGGTTTCACTGCAACCACATGGCAGATAAAGCAATGTGTAGCATCATTATCTACGTCCAACAATATGGCAGCAAATCCGGCTTACAACATTCCCATGCCATTTCACAAGATAATGCCACCTATCAAGAACTACGTCCAACAAAATAGTCACTGATTTAGTACGCAATTTTAGGGCCATGACGTATTCTGAGAGAAATTCTGCTGCCTTTAGTGACGCTAACGTGTGTAAGGGAATTTGCTGTGACACAGACGAAACGCCAACTAAAGATAGAGGAAACTCTTTTAAAACACGCCGCCATTTGTACCTACTATATATAGAAGACAGAGTTCTGACACTGGGTAATAACTAGGGCTCGGATTCGTATGCACTAAAAACTCTGAAAATATGCATGCACATATGCACTAAAAATGTTGAAAATATGCACGAAAATGTGCACTAAAATAAAATATATTGCAATTACCAAACAAATTATTTAATTTTAACTCGGTGTTAAATTGATAAACAAGTTTCATTCCTTAGAAAATGATGCATGGCAGTAGGTTTCAACAGTTTCTCAACGTTTTCAGAAGTCAATGACATTCTGTTGTCGGACAGAAGTAATTTATACGCTGAAAATAATCGTTCTATGTCGACGGACGTAAATGGGCAATACTTGTACGCCAGCACTGACTGCTCGGAACATTTTTCTGGCAAAGACTTTGGGCATTTTTGCAGTTTAATCTGGTAAAACACTCCAATATACGAAGAGCAAGTTAACAGATGACCGCACTTGTTTAAGCAAACCTTGGGGATCTACTGTAATGAGAAGAAGGAAGGAATGTCAGAAAGAAGGAAATTGTTGTTGTGAAAAACGTCATTATCCATCTGTCTAGTTGTATTGCGACACTGAAAGCACTTTCCTTGATCAGGGAAGGTTTCTCATTTCGCTAAGTGATATGCAACGTACAGATTGCATTATTTTTTTTCATTTCGTTCAGAAATCTTAGATAATCGATCACACATAAGAAAAAATATGTCTGTATATGCGCTAACGTTCAAAATATGCATTTGCATATGCGCATATGCATTTTTTTAAAGTCCAGGCCCTAGTAATAACTTGAGGAAGAAGATGACAAAGAAAAATGAGGAACACTGATTACTGGGTTACCACGGTGTCGGTTTTGTGTCTACGCTAAACTTATGACGCTTTTTCCAGATTGAACCCCAGACAAAAATATCTATATCAATGTTAAATTAAATACACAATGATAAATAAAAGGGCATAAATATAGAAATATTGTTTAAACATATGTAGAAAATAGGAATTGACTGGAAAGACAGGAGACTCATCTGGAAAACTTACAAGAACCAGTGTACAAATATGTAGTACTGAATGGATGTATAAGAAAGTCAAAAATTAAGAAAGGGGAAAGGTCCACTCCACTCTCACTATACCTTTTCAATTTGTTTATTGAAGAAGCAATATGTGTTTTCAAGGAAAGGACTAAGGGAATAAAGATAAATGGGAAAATAATGAACAGTTTTAGATTCTCTGATCACATTTCCGTAGTAGCAGACTCTGAGAAGGAATTAAATAGAATGTTCTGTGCGATACAATGAAACAATACAAAATTATAATCAGTACTAAGAAAACCATAATTTTAGTTTTGAGCAAAGATGGCAGGGGTGCTAACACAAACTTAAGAATAGGAAATTCCAAAGTAGAACAAGTACAATATTTCCGTTACTTAGGAAGCATTAAAACTGAAGACAATAGATACACCAAGGAAATTAAAAGAATAGCTCTTGTTAAATAGGCCTTTCAAAATAAAAGACCTTTTAAAAACACTAAAATACGTTTAGAAACTAGAAAGGCTTTTGTAAAATCCTTTGTCTGGAGTGTTACTTTATGGTTATAAGAGCTGAGCTATTGGAAACAAAGAAAAGAAATTCCTTGGATGCAAATGGAATGCGGATTTGGAAGAAAATGACGGGGACATGCTGGACTAAAAAAGAGACGAATCGAGATGTTCTAAAGGAAGCTCAGAAAGGATATGGAAAGAAAGAAGTTAAAACTTATAGGTCATAACCTGAGACATAATGACTTCCTAGTAAACGTCTTTGAAGGAGAAATACTAGGAAAGAAAGGAAAAGGAAGACTAAGGAGGACACACTTCGAGAATGTGAGAAACCTGATGGGTTGTAAACACCATAAGGAAGTGAAGAGAACAATAGCACTGAGACAAGAATGGTTGCAGTGTCAAGGCTTAGCCTTTAGTGTATGATATGAAATATAGAACAAATATACACTGACTGAGCAAATGCAACACCAAGAAGGAGTGGTCAGAACTTTATGCCAATTGCAGGGTAGACTGACGTCACTGAGGTATGCTCATGATGTGAAATGCGCCGCTGTGCTGCGCACGTAGCGAACGATAAATGGGACACGGCGTTGGCGAATGGCCCACTTCGTACCGTGATTTCTCAGCCGACAGTCATTGTAGAACGTGTTGTCGTGTGCCACAGGACACGTGTATAGCTAAGAATGCCAGGCCGCCGTCAACCGAGGCATTTCCAGCAGACAGACGACTATACGAGGGCTATGGTGATCGGGCTGAGAAGGGCAGGTTGGTCGCTTCGTCAAATCGCAGCCGATACCCATACGGATGTGTCCACGGTGCAGCGCCTGTGGCGAAGATGGTTGGCGCAGGGACATGTGGCACGTGCGAGGGGTCCAGGCGCAGCCCGAGTGACGTCAGCACGCGAGGATGGGCGCATCCGCCGCCAAGCGGAGGCAGCCCCGCGCGCCACGTCAACCGCCATTCTTCAGCATGTGCAAGACACCCTGGCTGTTCCAATATCGACCAGAACAATTTCCCGTCGATTGGTTGAAGGAGGCCTGCACTCCCGGCGTCCGCTCAGAAGACTACCATTGACTCCACAGCATAGACGTGCACGCCTGGCATGGTGCCGGGCTAGAGCGACTTGGATGAGGGAATGGCGGAACGTCGTGTTCTCCGATGAGTCACGCTTCTGTTCTGTCAGTGATAGTCACCGCAGACGAGTGTGGCGTCGGCGTGGAGAAAGGTCAAATCCGGCAGTAACTGTGGAGCGCCCTACCGCTAGACAACGCGGCATCATGGTTTGGGGCGCTATTGCGTATGATTCCACGTCACCTCTAGTGCGTATTCAAGGCACGTTAAATGCCCACCGCTACGTGCAGCATGTGCTGCGGCCGGTGGCACTCCCGTACCTTCAGGGGCTGCCCAATGCTCTGTTTCAGCAGGATAATGCCCGCCCACACACTGCTCGCATCTCCCAACAGGCTCTACGAGGTGTACAGATGCTTCCGTGGCCAGCGTACTCTCCGGATCTCTCACCAATCGAACACGTGTGGGATCTCATTGGACGCCGTTTGCAAACTCTGCCCCAGCCTCGTACGGACGACCAACTGTGGCAAATGGTTGACAGAGAATGGAGAACCATCCCTCAGGACACCATCCGCACTCTTATTGACTCTGTACCTCGACGTGTTTCTGCGTGCATCGCCGCTCGCGGTGGTCCTATATCCTACTGAGTCGATGCCGTGCGCATTGTGTAACCTGCATATCGGTTTGAAATAAACATCAATTATTCATCCGTGCCGTCTCTGTTTTTTCCCTAACTTTCATCCCTTTCGAACCACTCCTTCTTGGTGTTGCATTTGCTCTGTCAGTCAGTGTATTACACAGGAGTTATTCATGATCTATTCTTATTCTTAATGTGCCAACTTCTAGTGAAGGTAAGGGATCAGAATCGCGACCTTCAATTTGGATGTAGCTGCGCGGAAGAAGGACATCGTGTTCATACCAGTCCACGAGATTATTCAGCCACGGAGTTCTTCTTCTGCTAGGTCTCCTGCGTATTTCTATCTTTTCTTACATGAGGAGTTGCAGGATTCTGTACCTATCATTCCGCAATTATGTGGCCGAAGAATTCCAGCTTCCGTTTTTTGATGGTCAACATGACTTCACAGTCTTCTTTCCCAGTCGATCCAATACCTGAATTCCAGATTCTGTCCATCCACGAAATACGAAATTTTCCAACGGAAGTAGTGTGTTTGTCGTAGAGACACAATAGGAATATTAGGAGGGTGAGTTTTCACACTGGTGTAAGACGAATTTCTACGAAAAAGTTAAAGATGATGAACATGAAATTGTAGCTGTAAGGATCATCTCAAAAGATTACAGGCAACTTGATGGTTTTGGAGTGTACAGACCTGGAAAGCGTAGCACTGAAACTGATGCAGAATTATTTGATAAGATAATCAGCTGCGAGGAGCACAGAAAATAATGCTAGTTAGCGAGTGAACTCAATTTACCTAATGTTAACCGGGAAGGTAATGCAAATGACAGACATGATGACCAACAAACTGTGAACAAGTTAATTTGAGAAAGACACTGAATCAAAAAGTGCTGGAAACAACAAGAGGTAAAAATAATCTAGACATGGCGCTGATAAAACCAGGCAGTCCCTAAACTAGGTAAACAATAATTCAAAGAGCGCTCACATGTCGTTAACCACACCTTAACGAAATAATTCTAGCTGACTGCATAGAATAGACAGCATTTGGATCTTATCCCTCCCTCTCTTAGATTCTCTTATTCTCGTACCGTCCATGACCAGATAACACCCCCACATTTTAGCAATATCACAACTGATAAGAAATCTGCCATCTGGACGACAGTCCTAAATGCAGTGCAATGATTGATTGATTGATTGATTGATTGATTGATTGATTGATTGATTGATTGATTGATTGATTGATTGATTGATTGATTGATTGATTGATTGATTGATTGATTGATTGATTGATTGATTGATTGATTGATTGATTGATTGATTGATTGATTGATTGATTGATTGATTGATTGATTGATTGATTGATTGATTGATTGATTGATTGATTGGGCAGGAAACCAGAGGGTTGGATAATATTCGATTATGTCAATATAAAGCCTACTGTATACGAATTACATATTGAGAAAGAAGTAGTAACATTTCTCACTAGATGGCACATGATTCTGAATAACTCTACGGCGTAGAAACGTTCAACATTCTAGAGTTCACATTTCAAATTATTCCAAGTTTATAAGCAGTTCACATAACCGGCGAATAAAAGAACGTGTTGCTTACATGCGGTTGATGTTGAGGGTTTATATGTCTGTGTGTCAATGAGTTCTGTATATGGGATCGTTCACTGGTCGTCGATACTGATCGTGAATTGAGTCCTATTTTCAAGTCTATGCGATTGTCATGATAGTACTTTTCTGAAAGATCATGACAGCTTCCTCCCCACTTCTTTAGCAAGCCCGTATTCTTCGTATACAACGAGAACTACCTTGTAAGACCTACATAGTATACACAACTAAATAAGCGATTTGAAAAAACCTGAGGACTTCTCATAGAACGAAATATGTTACTTTATTATTAAACTATTCTTTTAGGTACTGTATGTAGTTGTGTTTCATAAAGTTGTACCTTCTGCTGGACAGACTGAGACAGTTAATTGTTATTTTATTGAAAATAAGATTGGCCTGAATGAAGGAAATCATCCCAACATTCGCTTGGAATAGAATCAAGAGTGGTATTTCAACCAATTCCTTAACTCTATCATGTTTCCTGCCCCTACAACCAGTCTTAAAATCATAGTAGGGTCGTGCATATCACCCAGGCCAGCCTGTGGGGTAGCAGCTATAATAACCAATGGACCACGGCGATGGGCATTTCCCCTTAAGGTCGAAATAGAACAATGTATACATTTCAGTTGGCAAAAGAACATAAACGGTGGAATGGGCTAGCTGGCCGTTCAACAACCTCAGGGTTGCGAGTTCAAAATCCAGCGACTACAGCTCCATGACGAAAGAAATACTCAGCTAAGTGGCTTTACGACCTTCAAGTGTAGGAATAACTCGAAGATGCAAAGTAACTTAAATATCCATGTGACACATAGGCCATTAAAGTACTTGGGGCTGCCTGATGACTGCTGCCCATCCAGGTAGCCAGCAGCGTGGCGTGGTCAAGGTAACAAAATCCTCAGCGTGATTTCCGAGTCCGGGTTCACTGCCTGTCGTGTCAGGCAGCACCTCCATTGGTCTCCTGAGACTGAGTGGACAAATATAATTGCTTGTACGGGACTAAAGTCGAATCCAGGACCTCCGGTTATGAAGCAGGTACGCTATTCCTGCACCATGACATAAATGACCCTCCTCTATTATGATATATTCTAGTTACATACGAAGTTAAGAAATAAGTTGCTGTAGATTTCTTTACAACACGAAATAAATAATGAAGCTATCCTCTTATTCATACCTTTTCTAGTAGCTCGCTTTAGCATTCATGGCGTGTCTCCGCAACAAGACAGCCGTGACTTTAAGAAAACTCGTTGTTGGCTTCTTTTTATCTAAACATTCTCCTTAGCATCATGATTCATTCCTAGCTTCTTCTCAGCTTTCTCTTCCTCTTTCATACCTCTTTATCGTCACATCTCTGTGACCTCCCCAGGTTCATTAAATAAAAGTCGACCGGAAACATGTGTTACAGTACAAAGAACCAACATTTTGCTAAGTAATTCAAAGAATAAACTCATATTAAAAAGTGTTCTGCCTCCCTCCCTTCTGCTTCTATATCATCTCCTGTCTAAGATTGAAGAAGGAGGGGCACGACATTCATAGCAGAAGAATACAGAAGAACGTCTAAGTCGTAGGGAGATCGACAGAACAGAACACGGGGCCTTTCTAAGCGAATAAAAAACTGAAAGTCTTCAAAGGTGAGGGTGTGTTCAGAAATGGCAGGTCTATTGAGCTGCAAGCCTTAGCTATTGAAAACGACTTCTTTAAGGAATGCTTGCGATTTCTTCTGGTATTGAACATCTACTGCAGTTTGAAATCGAATAAAATGACCGTTATATCGACTTAATTTTGGATCTCTAGCCCACTTACTCTGGTGTTAGTTCCAAATTACTGTATAGTTCACTAAATTGGATAATGCATGCTGACACACGTAAACGAATTCGTCCTGCCTTCACTATTGTAGGCATTTTTGACACATTAAGTGAACATAAGTGATGTACTGAACATGTGTGATAATAATCTCACTCTCACATGGGGCTAGAAGTGATTACCCGCCTTTTATTCACCTTGATATCCTAGAGCATTACTCACTTTCTGAGTATGTAGCCTATCTTGCCTTGTATCATCAGCTTCTTTGGAGTGTATTCTAGTTCTCTAATTTTACTAGAAACCATCTACTTTATCTTCAGCTCTCAACGGATTAATTAACATAGAAAAGTCTATCCTAACGTATATCAAACAATCATAGACCGCATCCTGCCATGCCTCCAGCTTTCTTCGAAAACATCGTGACTTATCTTCAGATTTCTTGGTGCCTGCATGGCTCAGGCGGCAGCGCGTCTGCGTCTCACCGCTGGGTTCCGTGGTTCAAATCCCGGTCACTCCATGTGAGATTTGTGCTGGACAAAGCGGAGGCGGGACAGGTTTTTCGCCGGGTACCCCGATTTTCTCTGTCATCTTTCATTCTAGCAACACTCTCCACTATCATTTCATTTGTCAGTCATTAATCATTGCCTCAGAGGAGTGCGACAGGCTTCGGCAGCCGGCACAATTCCTACGCCTAGCCCTACGATGAGGGATTCATTCATTTCATCCCTGTCCCGGTCACTGACTGGTAAATAGGTAGTAGGTTTTCATATCTTCAAATTTCTTCTGAAGTATTGTCCCTTGTCTGAAATTTTCATAGAGAAAATCCTACCTTGTCTTATCCCGTCTAGTCTCCAACTCTAATAGCGCCATCCTTATCACCAGCTTTCTTCGCAAGTGTCCTACCTTGCACCAAACTTTCATCTAGTGTGACCTGTCTTCAAAACCAATCCAGTTTTTTACGCATATCATTTGTGCTGGACAAAGCGGAGGCGGGACAGGTTTTTCTCCGGGTAATCCGGTTTTCCCTGTCATCTTTTATTCCAGCAACTCTCTCAAACATCATTTCACTTCATCTGCCAGTCATTAATCATTGGCCCAGAGGAATGTGATAGGCATCGGCAGCCGGCACAGTTTCTATCCTCACCGCTATATGGGAACCTCATTCATTTCATTCCTGAGACGGTTGAAACTGGAAACAGACTGTGGTTATTAATTACGTTAAGGTCATATAGACTATATCGCTATTGGCCTATCGAAGGTTTGATAGACTAGAGCAGTGATGGCGAACCTATGACACGTGCCACCAGGTAACACGCGAAGACGTCAGACAACAAACTAACTTATTTGAATGTTTTAACATGTAAAATTAGGTCGAAAATCTAGCATTTTAAGGCGACACGCTGGAGATAAAAAAACGATATTTTGGTGATTTTGATGATTTCTTTACGACTGAAATTGAAAGGATTGAGTTTCTTTTGCGTGTCACGAAGTTATTCCACTGAATTCAAACAATTTATCGCTGTAATAATGCCTTGTTCGCCAATTGTAATTTTAGATTTAAATCCCATTTTCTCCCATAATATTCTGCCACAGGTATATTAAGAAACATGTGTATGGAATTTTTGATTGCAGAATTTTTTCAAGTTGTAGGGATTTTTAAGTCAAAATTTTAGAACGTAAAAATTACACAAAGTTTAGTACGATGTATCTTCTTCTATAAATTATGTACAGAAAAATCGATATGTAGTGCTTTTAAAATTACGAATTTACATGAACATGTTCATTGAATTACATGAAAAACATGGAATTAAAAATTTCAAAAATATTGTTTTGGAAAAACTATTAATTGGATATGAAAGAAATGTTTATGGTATCTGTACTTTTATGTAGGTGACATTTCCACAATTTTTTGTGATAGTCCATGCATTAGGTAAAAATATCTTTTTATATCCGGAGTGTCGCCTTAACACTACGCTTTAATAAATCTGAATTAATTTCTATTGCCATATTTTTTACAAATTTTATTAGGTTAAAGAAAAAATATAGGCCTACCTTATTCTTAAAATTGACCAGTTTTTAAAATGTAATTTTCAGTAATGTTTGCAAAATAAAATCATAAAACATTCATTCGAATGGATTTATATGTAATGCAATGTAATGCCTATATTAAGTCAAATGAGGGGTGTCATGATAATTTTAAAGGATGGCATACTGGACTGTAAACGTTTATAAACAAGACATTAAGTGACACGCTAGTCGGTAATGGTTTGCCATCCCTGGGTTAGATCATGGGAGACTACTATCGAAAATGAGTGCAATTGGACTAGAAAAAAAGAGTGGTTGAATGGGTGGCTAAATTTCTAGAAGATAGAACTCAAATAATTAGATTAAGTGAAGCATTATCCGATCCTGTAACAATTAATATCTTTGTGTTTAAGTAAGTATATAAATAATATTAGTAAAGAACGGAAATCACAGATATGGCTGTCATAGTGTACAGAGTAGTGAATAAGTCACAGGATTGTGAGTGACTACAAAAATACCACGACGATGTTATTAGATGGACGCGGAATCCAAGAGAATGGACATTTCATTCTTGTTCTTGTTCTTGTTCTTGTTCTTGTTCTTGTTCTTCTTCTTCTGTCACTCTTCCCACACCTGCGGGGTCGCGGGTGCGAATTGTGTATCAATGTGGATTTGGCCGTGTTTTACGGCCGGTTGCCCTTTCTGACGCCAACCTTAAATGGAGGGATGTAATCACTATTGCGTGTTTCTGTGGTGGTTGGTAATGCACTAGAGTGCGTTCTCTGAATAAGAAGGGGAAAGTGTTGGAACAAACACAAACACCCACTCCCCGAGCCAGAGGAATTTATCACAAACACGATTAAAATCCCTGACCCGGCCGGAAATCGAACCCGGGACCGTCTGAATTGAAAGCCTCAACGCTGACCATTCAGCCAATGAGAGAATGGACATTTCATTACAAAGATAATACCAGCGTGCATGGATAGGGATTCAAACCTCGTTCATTTGGACAGAACGACGATGTCGCTTGGTATTCATTAATTAATTATATTATTTATTTATTTATTTGTTTATTTATTTATTTATTTATTTATTTATTTATTTATTTATTTATTTATTTATTTATTGTTACAATTTGCTTTACGTCGCACTGTCTTATGGCGACGATGGGATAATAAAGGCGTAGGAGTGGACGAAAATGACCGTGGCCTTAATTACGGTATAGCCCCAGCATTTACCTGGTGTGAAAATGGGAAACCACATATAACCATCTTCAGGGCAACCATCTGTGGGATTCGAACCCACTCTCTTCCGAATGCACGCTGACAGCTATGTGAGGCAAACCACTCAGCCACTTGCTCAGTACATTTAATTATTTCTGGTTTATAACAGGATAGCACACCTCAATAACAGTGATTTATTGCAACAATCTTAGATCTGTTATAATACAATCGAATTAATTACTGTATATTTACACCAGTGCCCCTCTGTGCTGTAGTGGTTAGTGTGATTAGCTGCCACCCTTGGACACCCGGATTCGATTCGAGGTTCTGCCACGAAATTTGAAAAATGGTACAAGGGAGGGAACAGGGTTCACTCAGCCTCTCATCTGAATAGAGGGGTGTTCCATTCCCACCTCAGCCATCCACAAGGTGGTTTACCGTGGTTTCCTGCTTCTTCTCCAGGAAAATGCCGGGATGGTACCTATTTTCCTTGTCTATCCTTCCCATCATCCCATCCCCCACAAGGCCCCTGTTCAGCATAGCAGCTGAGGCCACCTGGGCAAGGTAGTGGTCCTCCACGTCGGTTGTATTCCCTCCTCTAAGTCTCACGCTCCAGCTCACTGCCCTTGAGGCGGTAGAGGTGGCATCCCTCGCTGTGTCCGAGGGAAAAAGTAGCCCTGGACGGTAAACGGACTAAGCAAGAAAGAAAGTTTGCCAAGAGGAGAGACCGAAGAAAAAGACTGGAACAACCTGGTATAACAACAGAATGGAAGACCACAGTAAAAGAATTAAAGAAATATGAGCACAAAGGAAAGCAAGATCACACGCCTCTAAGTACTTTGCGTATTCCTTATTATTATTATTATTATTATTATTATTATTATTATTATTCTGAGCTAGTTGGCCGTACATTTGGGATCGGGCTGCTGTGAGCTTGCATGCGGCAAAAAAGGGGGTGTCGATTACCGCCGTCGGCATAGCTGAAGGTGTTTATCCATGGTTTCCCCATTTACACTCCAGTCAAATGCTGCAGCTATATCTTAATTAAGACCACGGCCACTCCCGTCCCAATCAAAACTCTTTCCCATTCTTCCATCGCCGAAAACCTTCGATGCGTTAGAGCGAATTCAAAAATATAAGTAATAATGATATGATTCAGGTGTGTAGGCTTTGTGATTTGGTGCGGTGTAAATTTAGAATCTCCATTTGATTCTATTTGTTGACATGAAAGGATCAATATTGGGCGATCTATGGCAGCGTTTTAATTAATTTGATCTGGTAAACACCAACCGTGTCATCAGATATCTTTCATATACCAACATCATTCAATGGGATTCAATTAACTCTGCAAAAATCTGAGTGCATTGGATCGAATTTAAACCCGCGATCTTCGGATCGGGAGGCCGGCAATCTACCACTGATCTACGAAGGAAGCTAATCTGAGATAGGAGGGCGTGATGAAGTAGGAAATATACAGCCTGTCTACAGTCTCAACCGGGTCAGAAATAGAATTAATGAAGCCCGGCCGACTTCCGAAACCTGTCGCCCTCCTTTGGGGCAATGACTAATGTGTGGTAATGACTGACAGATGAAAAGAAATAACATTGCAGAGTGTTGCTGGAATTAAAAAAAACAACAGGGGAAATCAGAGTAGCCGAAGGAAAAACTATCCCACCTCCACTTTGTCCAGCACACATTTTACATGGAACCAGGCTGAGTGGCTAGGACGGTCGAGGCGCTGGCCTTCTGACCCCAACGTGGCATGCTCGATCCTGGCTCAGTCCGAGGGTGTTTGAAGGTGCTCAGATACGTCAGTCTCGTGTCGGTAGAATTACTGGCACGTAAAATAACTCCTGCGGGACTAAATTCTGGAGCCTCGCCGTCTCCGAAAACCATAAAAGTAGTTAGTGGGACGAAAAACAAATAGCATTATTATTCTCACAAATAGTGACCGGGATTTGAACCACGGAACCCAGCGGTAAAAGCCCGGTGCGCTGCCTGAGCTACTGAGAATCAGAGATATTTCAGGTTACTATAAATAACAACCTAATGAAGTTCCTTTCTTTCTTAATCTGTTTATCGACAAGGACTGGTTTTCCCCTCTGTCTCAGCGAGGGTTCCCACCTCCACCGCCTCAAGGGTAGTGTCCTGGAACTGAGGCTTTGGGTCGATGGATACAACTGGGGTAAAGGACCAGTACCTCGTCTAGGCAGCTCACCTGCTAATGCTGAATAAGGGCCTTGTGGGGGAATGGGAAGATTGGAACGGGTAGACAAGGAAGAGGGAAGGAAGCGGCCGTGGTCTGAAGTTAGGTACCATCCCAGCATTTGCCCGGAGAAGAAGTGGGGAAGCAACGAAAAAAAACCACTTCAGTGATCTCTGAGGTTTAAATCGAACCCCCTTCTACTCAGTTGACCTCCGGGAGCTGAGTGGACCCCCTTCCAGCCCTCGTAACACTTTTATAATTTCGTAGCTGAGCCGGGAATCGAACCAGAGGCTCGGGGGTGGCAGGTAATCACACTAACCTCTACACCACACAGGTGGACAGCCTAATGAAGTTACAGGGCTTATTTCATTCCACTTGCCACGGTTCCTCAGCATTGCTTCAGAAGTTACCTTCGTGAGAGGAGAGTTTTGACTTGTTAGTCTACGTGCTGGTACATGACAGCTCAATCCGCTAATATACAATAGCGGCAGAACAGCTGCCAGTTCCGGAAATTCCCGGGGAATAACCTAACCTCACTTTATGTGTGACGGTTGTTCTCATGTCTACCCACAATGCATCAGAACGATGCGTTGGGCGTGGAGCATGCAAATCACAGCTGCTCGGCCAGTCTCGAGGGCCATGAATCACACATTATCATTGCTGCTGGATCGAGAAACCCCCAGACAGAATCATTTTATTTCCATCGTCATTGTTCATGATTTAACGCTAGAATACATACACCCAGTCGTAAAGAGTTTCAACGTCCTGTCTTCTTTAATATCAATTAAATGATATAAACAATGCATTACTTCTCTCCCAGGAGTGAGGACATACATTAAGAGTCAGGAAGCCTTCAGAGCTAACAATAGGTTGAAATGTATTATTCTGAGTTTATAGGAAGTAAATAGCCGCTAATAAATGACCGGACGGCATTCGTACTGTATGTGAAGCATTAACTGTAATTGACACACTTTCTAAGTGCTTGCCAAAACGGCCAAAGATAAGATATTTAAATACTAATGATGGAATCGCCCTAGTTACTTCATTGTTATTTCCGTCATCTGTCCAAAGACTGTGCTGCCATATAAATAATATGTTAATTTCCAATGATGGGAAAAGTACGAAATGAATGCAATTGGGTTTGATTACAGTTACCTGAGATAAATTATTGATCCTATTCAATTAAAATTACTAATTACTTTTCCAAAAGTATGCAATAAAAGTATAATCACAATTACTTCATAGAGTGGGAGTATTTAAGAAATCCATGACATTTTAATGTTGAAAAATGATCTTAGCAGACTAAATAGAGATCCCCATACTACGAAAAATGTAAAATTAAGCATTTTCCTTAATTGTGCCGAAAGTTGAAGAGCTAAAAGGTGCGGAAAGGTTTCAAATTGTGAGTCAAGAATTTGTCTTTGTGCTAATCGCATTGTTGCTAGTGTTTTGTTTGTTCTCCACCTTTCCTCCCGGAAGAGAGATACAGTGTGCTGTTATGTACTTCAAGAAGGTGAACGATTTGGTTTTCATTTCTTAGTAACCTGCCCAGTAATGGACACCCTTAAGGAAATTTTAACTTTAATAATTTTTTGCTACTCCCCAGTCATTATCAGAGATAATTTGATACTTTATTGTGATACCTACTGGCTTCTCTCATCAGTTCTGCTAATCCTTTTCCTCCTCTATATTTAATGTTTTACTGAGTTTACATATCTGTAAAATAAATACAGAAATGCTAATAGTGGACACCTTGAAGACCAGTAGTGGACACCCAGTTTTGGACACTGGTTGGAACTGAAGGAAAAATCAACTTTATGAACAATAAATACCTCTGATGTTAAAAATTAGAAAAATTAACTTTTATTGACCCTCAAGCACAAGAAAAATGTCACCTCAACACTACAAAGAATGTTTCACTGGCACTCAGGACCTCTGAAGTAATGTCGTCCCCTAACAATTTGGTATGGTTGCACAGTTTTCAAAATTTGACTTATATTTACACATTGAACATCTTCAACATCAGGAAATATATAAACATTATCAACCTTGGTGGATTTTCTCAAAACTTTTGCAGTTACTAATCCTCCACTTACTTCCACCACCTCTCCGATGAAGACCTTCTTCGTTTCTCGTTTAGTCTTCTCATTATAAACAAATTCTGCAACAATGAAATTACCTTTTTCTACCACTCCATCGAAAGGTTGGGAAGATGCTACCTCATCCTCATCCTCACTAATCGTAAGCTCGGAAGCATCAGACTCGTCATGCACCGAAAAATTTGCATTTTCATCACTCTCTACATCACTCTCTTCAATGATCTTTCTCTTCTTGACCTTAGCTTTTTCTGCCTTCTTATCCTCTCTGTCCTGCTTTCTCCTCAGTTTTTCTCTTTCTTTTTCTACTTTCTCTCGTTCTTTCTTCTCAAGGTAACTCACGAAAGAATCCGATGTAACAACAGAAGGTAGGCTTAGGCTTAGCTTCCTTCTAACTATTTTTTCCTCACGTTTGGGGTAGAAGAAGCATTTTTTGAAAGGAGATGGAGTTTTGTAGTCTTTGAACTTTTCCAGCACTTCTGGTTCACTCATTGCAGTTTGATCACTAGCTTCAGCACTACAGTCACTGTTGGAAGAAGCGGAGGCTGCCCTGTGTTCATTTAGCTCAGAGAACCCCTCGCCTTCAGATGCACCATCATTTGGTTGTTGTTCTCTTTTTTTTTTATCTCCAAAGGTTATACAGCAACAATGCTTCTTCCTTTCCTTGCCAATCATTTGGAAAGCACTCATCGAAAGTACTCAGTAGTTCATCATCAATGTTCTTCTCTAATTCCCTCAAAAATAAAACACCTGATAGTTCTTTCTCCAGTTGCTTCCCCTCATTATCTCCACGACATCTAACTTCAATGCATTTCGTGTAGTCTACTGCATTTGCATCGAATGGGTAAAGTCCACATTTTCTAAACCCATTAATAATGCTCTCTTTTGTAGTATTTTGGAAAACAGCAGACAGAAGTTGAGCAAAGGTGTGTCTGGTGACTTCTTGAGGGAAATGTTCATACTTCCACACTTTCACAACTTTCGACCAACCTGTCTTAAGAGGCTTGAACACACTCACATCAGCAGGTTGTAGAATGTGAGTGCTGTTAGGGTGGAGACTCACGAGAATTACTCCCAGGCTTCGACACAGTTCACTAGTGTGTAAAATTAGATGCGAGCTGTGTCCATCAATGAACAGAAGAATGGGGAAAGTGACACCTTCCTTCTTTAGAGAGGGGACGAAGTGATTCCCGATGTACTCAAAAAATATCTCTCCTGTCATCCAACCCGATGAAGTAGCACCGATTCCCCAAGCTGGAGGATGATTTCGGGCGATGGCGCAGGGGATCCGCACATATGGATATAATACCATAGGCGGTACAATCCAACCGGCAGCTGAAAATGCAGCCATTACTGTCAACTGTTCCTTGCTGTTGTTTTGTTCCACACAGTAAAAATCATTCTTCCCCTTTAGTCCAATAACCTTTCCATTCTTTGGGCAAAGAAGAAAGCCCGTCTCATCCGCGTTAAAAATACGAGTGGGATCTTCTAAAATATGGAAATAGCCTTCTTCTTTTAAGTAGACTGCAAGTTCATTGAACCAACTTCTTATTCCTGCCTCTGTGACCTCAGCTCGTGAGCGTGTTAAGGCTTCGGCAGTTTTTTCCTTTACCTCAGTATGCCGAGACAAGAACAATTGCCACCACTTCTCACCAGGAATGTTATCCTTGAACAATTGTTTTGAAGGACGATTAGGGAGTTCTTTTTCCTTGTCGTCCAGAAATTTTTTCACCGTCATAAACACCATGTGCCGCGTTAAGGGAAACCCTTGTTTAGCTAGGTCGAGCATCCATTTCTTTATCCTCGACTCCAAATCTACACCAAGAACTGGATCTGGACCCATTTTCCTCTTCTCTTGGCTTTCTCCTGATAATTTTCTTATTAAAGTGGACCTGGAGTGAACAAAAATAACTACTGTAGTATGTAACTTAACTGTTCAGTTGTTAGGTATCAATATTTACATATTTATTTTCGAACACATACCTTGGAATTTCGAATGCCCGGCTGGCCTCCTTTTTTGACATGCCATTTCTCACTGCTTCAATGGCACTTTTCAGGTTATCCTCTGTGTAGTTGAAGAAAACCCTTCGAGGATGACGCTTGTCCATTTCTGCTCTGAAGTAAAACTGTGGAAAATGAACAGTAATTAGGAAATGAAAGAGTTTAAGAAGGGTGTCCACTACTGGGATTGGTCTTCCAGAGATGGACACCCCTGTGTCCATTACTGGAATTTTCGCTAAATTAACCTACCAATAATGGACACCCCCATGAACGTGCTTCAAAGTCAACACTTTGAAATTATTAAATGAAAACATGAACATTTATACTATTTTCATGTGGATGCCATGTTCCAAAACATAATCAAACAAAAATCTAAATGGATGCGATTGGATTTAAGTAACTACTCACCTTAACCTGGAAGACATGAAACACATGCTCTCATAAGCTGTCAGCCATATTTATTCTCCTTCCTGTTGCAGGTGCACCAACTTACTTTATCTAATACCAACATTTCACTTGTAACATGAATGGCAACATACTAATGCACACTTCAAACCAAAAGTAGTGATAATATTGATTTTGTAGGCCTTTTTTGCCAGCTTGTGTCCATTACTGGGCAGGTTACCCTATATGTTTTGCAAAGACGGTTCATATGTTTGTATAAGTGCTGTGATAGTCCCTCGTTCCTGAATGATAGCCAAATGTTTCAACAAAGGTCGATCAAATAAATTTAAAAAGTGTGAGTCTTGGACAGCTCTATTGAACTAAAAAATAAAATTTCGAAAATCACTTCCGACCTAAATGCAGTTCCGGAAAAACAGCCCAAAATCACTTGTTTCCTTACTCGTGTTCTTTTTTATTCAAATCCTAGCCAAATTAACTTAATTACATAATTCTTTGTGTAATATGTTCCTTGGTTCAATACCCTCAGGCGTTTTTGAGTTTCTGAAAAATGTCCACGCTGAATGTAGTTATAAAGGCTTAAGTGAAACAATGCATTGACTCACACTACCGTTCGTAGTGGTAGAAAAAGGCAAACTGCTAATAACGATGATTAAGAAAACGACTGTAATTTTTAGGAGTAAATCAAAAACATTTTCTCATATTTTATTATATTTTTTTACCTAAAATTCGTAGCTCATATCCCTAGGATGTTTTCAACATTGAGTTGCTTGCCTGAAAGACTAGAACTGTAGATGTTTTCACATGGGGATGGATTGATACCCAAGTTTGCAAGGAAAAATACTTAATCTATTTTGTGTTATTTAGCATAGAGACTTTAAGTGGCTATCATCACTAAGTGAGACTAATTAGACTTTCAAAATTATTGCTTCCAAACAAAATTTGCGTTATTTTAATTATTTTCAGAATAACTAATTAAATATACAATAGCCTATGTATTCAAATAGGGGAATGGAAATACCTTAACCCCTTCACCGTCACATATTTATTCCGGCTTCATTTTCGACCACGTAACTTCTGTGGGTGGGGGCGATAGAATAACATATACCATACCCCCTACCTGTCCTTAGAGGCAGGAAGACCAAAGGCTCTCGACTTGGGAACGTGGGTTAGCAACCACAGTTTCACTAAGCGAGTCTGCCACAGCTTCCACTTATTTGTGTCAATTTGCTTTACGTCGCACCGACACAGATAGGTCTTTTGGCGACGGCGTGATAGGAAAGACCTAATAGTGGCCTTAATTAAGACACAGCCCTAGCATCTGCCTAGTGTGAAAATGGGAAACCACGTAAAACCATCTTCAAGGCTGCCGACAGTGGGAGTCGAACCCGCTATCTCCCGGATGCAAGCTCACAGCTGCGCGCCCCATAACGCACGGCCAACACGCCCGGTCCGATGATGTTAGGAAGTCTTTCGTTTTCACGCCCTTCGTGGATTTCCCTTTCCTTTGCAGACATCTACACTTTTCGAAGTGTCGGACCTCCTCGATTTTCCTTCTAATTTGGATTAGTAGAGAAAGGTTGCCCAGTACTTCCTCTTAAAACAATAATCATCACCAACACCATCTCGACCACGTGGAACACAGTATCTAAATCTCAACCAGTAACCATGACAACTTGCGAGTAAATGAGCGAGTGTGGCGACGTATCCTACAGTAGAATTATACCCCTGGCGCGATGCCTTGCGATTGCTGGGGCTCCAATGTTCCTAAGCTCTAGACACGATGCATATCGATTACTAGAATACAACCACCGGGCGAGTTGGCCGTGCGGTCAATGGTATGAACCTGCGGAGGAGGACCAGTACCTGCTATGCTGAACAGGGGCCTTGTGGGGGGATGGGAAGTTTGGAAGGGATAGAAAATGAAGAGGGAAGGAAGCGGCCGTGGCCTTAAGTTAGGTACCATCCGGCATCGACGTCTTACGTTAACAGCAACAGTCATAATTAAAAATAAAATTCCACCATGTATTGTCATCTCGTGACACACTTAAGTTATGGAATAATTACGATGCTGAAACATGCATCATTCAAACAGCTGTTCAGAAGGAACCAAGAACAACTCGATCCGAGAGGATGTTACGTTACGTCGTTCTGAAGGAACAAAACTGCAAAATGCAGGAAACACTTATTCATCATGCATTTAGAAGAAATGCTAAATACTGAAGTTAAAGAAAAAGTGGTAAATCACTTGAAAATATTCTTACAAAACCAACTTTCAGGTTATAAACGGAAATCATTCCCACAATTATGACTACCATTACAAATCCGTCTACCTATGTTTGGCCCAATAAACTAACTACAAGTTATTGATAGACCAAAGTCTCGCCTATTATAAAATGAAAGAAAGAAAATTGAAAATAAAATATATTAGCAGCTGACGAATTGAAACCGCATTCGTAGCGCAAGTCCTACTTAAATCAGCTAAGTGTCAACACACGCACACTATCAAAGTAGGCCTATATCGGACGTCTGAACGACAAAATAATTAAGTCAAGAAATAATATTAAAAATACTAAAGTTCAATGAACCAGAACGTGCGTGGCAAACAGCAGTACTAATCAATCTCCGTTAGCTCAGTATCCATGCTGGACAATCCTCACGTGTATGCCACTAGTGGTTCCATGCTCTTATGTAAACACCTTCTAGCTGATAAAGATTGTGCCGAAACATGGCCTCAATATTTCTTTGCTGACACTCTTCGCATTAATCTACTACTGCAGACACTACCATCGTTCAAGTCACTTCGCAAAACACCTAACCTAAGACTTGACTATATACAGACGACACCCCAGTCCTGTTGTCGAGCCTACATAGTGTCTACACACCCTAACAATAACATATATATACACACACAGCCTCCTAAATCTATCGTTGAGCGTAAACGGGGATGTCTAGTCATCCGTATACTCCTATAATACGCCTAATGTCCTAAACCTATCGTCGAGCTGGAACTGGGATGTCTACCCATCCTCTACAATATCAGGCGAAATCGTAACTTCAAACATAATTGCTGATATTTAGCTTGAAACCTGGTCGAAACTCGAACACAATGAAGCGAAGCTTGCCACAGAATGAACGCAAGTCTGGAAATATAACTATGTCCCTTCTTGTCAATCAAACGTGAAATTAAAATTTAATAACGCGCGGCTACTCAATCCACGACTCAAACACGATCTCAACACACGCAGTGAAGTTTGGAAAAATAATAATAAATTCAGCACTCGTCTAACTTTACGTGAATATCGCCAAAACAATAATCATCACCATCGCAAAATCCGCAATGTAATTCTAGTGTGAGGTCCAAAATCGCCTACCATCTCATCGTTCCAAAACATCTCTATCCACGAACTATTTAGTGAAGCGAAATTCTTTGATCTACATAGCCAAACTATCAGTTTAATAACGTCCAATATCTTATCCCACAATGTTTCCTATTTAATGATAATTTCGTCTCGTAATAAAAAATAAATATACTGAATGGAAATTTATTACGACAATTAAATAACATCAACCGTGTTCCAGAATGCCCTTCTGTTCATGAGGTCGCTTACTATAACTTGCACTATGCTGATTCTTCATAAATCGTCATTTGGACTTAACTCTCAAGAGATACAATCTTCTACAGAAATTGTTTATCATGGGGAGTTCATAATAGGCGTTACAACGCACTCATTTCGAATCTGACCATCATCAAATCAGTCAGCTGTTCCGGATTGCTAACGGAACCTCATATGCAGCCTGCCTCAGAAATATCACATTTAATATACAGCCTGTCTCAAAAATTATTCGCCATCGATAAATATAGCCTGTCTCAAAAATTCTTCTCCATCGCCTATCATCAAGGCGGCATTACTCATGAAATACAGGCTTCCTATGCCTTCAACGTCTACACAACTATTCTCTCAACAAGTCATTCCGACACAATCCACTTCTTCTTGTCCCTAAACTTTTCAAACCTCGCTACTTCCACGACGAACAATTTTATAAGAATCTTTTTCAGTCATTTCATTACATATTTTGGACCTCAAGGACAAAATAACATACCGTGATTTCCTATATCACAAAATACACGGTGTCACAAAAATTAACTTGCGAATAAATATAACTTCATCGGACTTCAATGGATTTCGAAACGAAAGCAAATCTTACTTGACATTACGGTCACATACATTTTTTAACATTATTTTTTTAACCTGTTATTATTATTATTATTATTATTATTATTATTATTATTATTATTATTATTATTATTATTTCGATTTTTTCTGAACCCATAGGTTATTCGAATTTGTCATGTTCACCGCGATTATATGATCATTATAACATTCCTAACTTTAATCAGTTTGAACAATATCTCAAAGAATTTTAACACATTATTTAAACTTCGCATTTTACAGTTTCTCAACGTGATTTTTACCACCCTGATGAGTTCCACACGCCGACAAGAAATATAAATATTTCGCCTGATCATTTTTAAATACTAATTCGACACACGCACTGGAACATTATTGGGACAAACAAATTCTATCTACAACATTAATACAAAATATAGACAGACCTGTCATGTAGTCACCTTAGAGTTCTGGCTACATTTTAGCCAGCTGACCTCTGATTTAGCCGCACATGACTGTAGAATACATCGTCTTCTTATAGATTACTTACAAATACACAGATTTTACACTCGATATTACTTAACAACAATACAAGTGACGCACTCTCATCGCTCGATAATCATGCGAAAGTACTTCTCTCTCTGCTGACGACTGTGAACTGTCTCTGGGGATTCCGTTCTCATCCACCCTATTACGCCACGTGTTTCAACAGATAACAAAATCAGACCTGTCTCTGACTAGCCTCCAAACCTCCTTTGACAATTTCAATCACACAATGCAATAAATGAAATCAGCTACGTATTTTAAGTAGATACCTAAGCCTTCACGGTTTTCGTCGGCGGAAGCTCAGGAAAATTTCTATCATTTTCAATGAATACTCTACTTGAACCATCTACATTAATATATAACATTATTTTTAAGAAACAAATCCCGCACTTTCTTGTAGACGAGCGACGTGGGCTCCTCCTCCCAGACCTTCTGATAAAATGTGTAAATGTGGATGGAGGGGATTCCTTTTATAAGACCAGAGGGGACGCTACCCCGATCATGAAGCCTGGTGGTGGAATCCTCTAATTCCATAACCGATGGATCAATCTTCCTGACATTTATTCCAAAAATTCCACTAAAATTACAATTCACAATTATGATGTTTTTATATTTTTCCCATACTTACAACGGGCGTAATAAATTTATTTCTGACGTGTAACTTCGCGCGCTTTCTTAGGATATGCCTTCGCACGTGCCGCAAATCCGCCAGTACGGACGCCAACATTCCTCCAGCTTAATTACATTTAAATTCACCTTGTGGATTCTGTCTTCATTCAATGTTTATAAATAATTTCAGTCCTTTATTCCTGGATTAATCATGTCGCCAAAATCTCTCGTTGGGAAGGTTTTCAATCAATTATTAAATTAGTCAGTACTCGAAATCAGCCGAAGGGCCCCGGCATTTCACGAGCGGTTGGCTCGTTCGCTGCGGTGAGTTCTATTCCCAAGGAGGGAGAGAGAGTCTCGAAATAAAACACACTCAAAAAAGTTATTTGTAGCTGAAATAATAATAATAATAATAATAATAATAATAATAATAATAATAATAATAATAATAATAATCGAATGGCCTCAGCTACCGTGTGCAGACATTTCAATTTGACGCCATCTGACTGGCTGCTCCTCAATTTCGACCTTCCGTTTTACTCTAAGCCCACTAGATGGCAGACCGAGTTAACCGAAACTCTCTTGGGCGTCTGTGGCTGAGATTTAATGAATTTTGTCGGAAAAACACCAAATATGTCACCAGAGATCTTTTACATGCCACCATCGTACGGCATGGAGTGTAGAATGGGCTTTATTCCGCCCTTCAAACATCCGACTACCAGTGCGGGGTTTGAACCCTCTATCTTCGGATCCGGAGGCCGACACTCTACCGCTGATCCACAGAGGCAGCTGCTGAAATAAATATCTGCAATTATTTATCATTGTAGAATTATGAGTTCAGTATTATGTAATATCCAGTTAAACATGCTATGACACAATGCAATGTCTGTGCTGTGACGACTCTCAGAACGTTTTCGTTCGTTTGGAGTATAGCAAAAGAGTGTATGAGACCCCAACTAAATCCAAGGAACAGCTCGTCGCTCGGGTGCTTTCAGCTACGTATTCTCTGCTGAACATACCACGGGTCTTTGAACGTAGAAAAGCAGGGGTAATTTTTGAACCGTTTTTTAAGATTACAATTAAACAGGCGTCCGCCTCTGTGGTGTAGTAGTTAGCGTGATTAGCTGCCACCCCCGGAGGCCCGGGTTCGATTCCCGGCTCTGCCACGAAATTTGAAAAGTGGTACGAGGGCTGGAACGGGGTCAACTGAGTAGAGGTGGGTTCGATTCCCACCTCAGCCATCCTGGAAGTGGTTTTCCGTGGTTTCCCACTTCTCCTCCAGGCGAATGCCGGGATGGTACCTAACTTAAGGCCACGGCCGCTTCCTTCCCTCTTCCTTGCTTATCCCCTCCAATCTTCCCATCCCTCCACACGGGCCCTGTTCAGCATAGCAGGTGAGGCCGCCTGGGCGAGGTACTGGTCATACTCCCCAGTTGTATTCGCAGACCAAGAGTCTGAAGCTCCAGGACACTGCCCTTGAGGCGGTAGAGGTGGGATCCCTCGCTATGTCCGAGGGAAAAACCGAACCTGGAGGGTAAACAGATGATGATGATGATGATGATGACAATTAAACAGGCATGTAATTATTTTGTCCGCCTCTGTGGTGTAGTGGTTAGCGTAATTAGCTGCCACCCCCTGTGGATCGGATTCGATTCCCGGCTCTGCCCCCAAAATTTAAAAAATGTTACGAGGACTGAAACAGGGTCCACTCAGCTTCGGGAGGCTAACTGAGTAGAGGGGGGTTCGATTCCTTCCTCAGCCATACTCGACCTATTCCCGTGGTTTCCCACTTCCCCTCCAGACAACTACCGGAATGGTACCTGACTTAAGGCCACGGACGCTTCCTCTCTTCGTTGTCTATCCCTTCCAGTCTTCCCACCCCCCACAAGGCTCCTCTTCAGCATAGCACGTGAAGCCATATGTGTGAGGTACTGGTCTTCCTTCCCAGTTGTATCCTCTACCCAAAGTCTCACGCTCCAGGACACTGCCCCTGAAGCGATAGAGGTGGGATTTCTCGCAGAGTCCGAGGGAAAAACTGACCGTGAACGGAAAACGGATAATGAAAAGAAATTAAATTAAATAGTAATTGTTTTCATAACAAACACCTCACAATGTATTTCAACTGTTGATTTTCGATCAAATGTCATTTAATAAAAATAACTGGTTTGTCTTTTCTATCCTCGCTAAAGTATGAGTATTGAATGTTGATAAACCCTACACGTTAGGCATATATATGCCTACATTGCACATTTATAGGGCTGATGACCTCGATGCCAGGCCCTTTAAACAACAATCATCATCATTATCATCATTACAATCTATGGGATTTAATTCTGGATGTCTCACGATGAGTCTTACCAATTCACAAAATTACTCAACTCGATTTGGGTAGGACCATATTTCAAAGGCTTTTCTATTCCTTGAAGGATTATGAAATTATTGTGGACTTTGAGAAAATTTCCAAAATTGTTCAATTTTTTATGCAAATGTTCAAGTTTATCATAAACAGTAACAGGAAGAAAAAATAAGACGAAAGGAATCGAACAATCCTTAAATACCCTAGGTTGAGAGAAAATTAGCCTATATGCAGGTCAGATATCCGAGTTGGTCGAGCACCGCAAGTCGCAACCGAACATGTCAACTGCTCCTGTCTAGCCTAATGCTTCTCAACTGCTGATATTTGGAGAGTACTGAAGGTGTACAGATATTTTGCTTATGATATTGCTAATTACAGTAGTTGCCTGGAGGTCTGAAAGATATGTCTTCCAAGTGGCAGAACGTTAACAATTTACTTCGGCAGCTCTGGTATATCAGTTAGATGGAACTTCTTCTCTTTACCTCTACGCACTTATGAGTTCAGCGGTCATATTTGACTGAAATTAATAACAGGCTCCGAAATCGTTAAAATCCAAAAAATGATCTACTTAAAGCTATTAGTAAAAATGGATCCAATTACATCATGAAAACAGGTTCATATTTTCCACTAAGTCCACCCATACATTTTTTGAATACCACAATTCTTAACAAGCAAGTCTCCGAACATATTTCTTTCTAGTTTTAAGTTAATTGAAAAATGCTCTTCTGTATTTTGGAATTAATAACTTATAGACCTTACTTCATATTTCAGTATTCATTGCAATGATCTCTGCATGACTTAATGAAATAGGAACTTTAAAGGAAGTACAAAAGGCGGTATTGGTAAAAAAGTATACTTTTAGTTTTTTCTGGAACATTATTATTTAGAGTTTCCTCTCTAATTTGATGTATGTTTCATTTATTTTGTATTAGTGTAAGTATTTATACATTTAAAAATATATGCACAAGCTATTTCTCCTGATTTCGGGCGCACTTGTTCAGTTTAGACAAGATATTTCGGGAGCTATTCGATCTAGAAGGCGGTAATTTATGTTGATTTATAGCAAACGCCCTGCTTCGTAAGTTGTATACATCGGTTTATATGATATTACTTCATATCTTGTGTTTATATGTGGTAAGAAGCATGGTAGCATCCAGTGCAGCTGGTGGTAGGCCTATCTGATGCTGTGTGCAGGACCAACATTTTCAATGTCACATTTGTACATCAAAACCTTACCGAAATAACAATACACCCTGTTATCAATAAAGAACTGCAATCCTATTAAAACTGAAATATACCCGGCAGTTAAAATACAGGTAATAATAGGATAATTACACATTATTCCTACAGTTATTCTGACCTCACTTGAATTGAAAATTTGCCTTCCTGTTTTCCATTTGTGCAAAATGTTGGTAATATATTCTGGGTGGTCCGTTTTGTGTTAACGTAATGGCGTGGAGAAGAAATTACCGTAGAGGTAATTAGCTAGAGGAGATAAAGCAGAGATGAACCGTTTTCGCAGAGTGGTGCAATCTAACGGGGACATTTGGAATTGCTTCTCGATAGGGGGCTTGCTGGTCTCGTGCAACACCCGAGGACCTATATTGGGCGAGAGCGCTACCTGAGTTTGATTCGAAGGTGGCAGCGTTTATTGGTCCATTACAAATATGGTTTATTTCAGAATATTTTCAGTTTACTTTAGAATATATGTTAAGTTTATTAAACTAGAAAATTGGAAGAAAAGACGAAAAATGAACTGTAAATTTATTGGGAGTTGTGCAACACTGCCACGATACCAAGCACCGCCCCTGGTATCATCTACGTTTTGTAAGTGGCATTATGTTTTCAAGTACCATTTCTGAAGGGAAAAAAAGTACTTTTCTTTTGCGAATGCCTCCCACTTTCTCCGAAACTACTTAAGGTAGAGCTCTGAAACTTAAACATACACACATACATTATCATTATAGACTGTTATGCCTTTCAGCGTTCAGTCTGCAAGCCTCTGAGAGTTTACTAAACGTCGGCACAATCCTCGATTTGCAACTAGTGTTGTGGCCTCATTTAGTTCTATACGCCTTATCTTTAAATCGTTAGAAACCGAGTCTAACCATCGTCGTCTTGGTCTCCCTCTACTTCTCTTACCCTCCATAACAGAGTCCATTATTCTCCTAGGTAACCTATCCTCCTCCATTCGCCTCACATGACCCCACCACCGAAGCCGGTTTATGCGTACAGCTTCATCCATCGAGTTCATTCCTAAATTAGCCTTTATATCCTCTTTCCGAGTACCCTCCTGCTATTGTTCCCACCTATTTGTACCAGCAATCATTCTTGCTACTTTCATGTCGCCGGGCTAAGTGGCTCAGGCGGTTAAGGCGCTGGCCTTCTAACCCCAACTTGGCAGGTTCGATCCTGGCTCAGTCCGGTGGTATTTGAAGGTGCTCAAATACGACAGCCCCGTGTCGGTAGATTTACTGGCACGTTAAAGAACTCCTGTGGGACTAAATTCCGGCACCTCGGCGTCTCCGAAGACCTTAACAAAAGTAGTTAGTGGTACGTAAAGCAAATAACATTATTATATTACTTTCATGTCTGTTACTTCTAACTTATGAATAAGATATCCCGAGTCCACCCAGCTTTCGCTCCCGTAAAGCAAAGTTGGTCTGAAATCAGACCGATGTAAAGATAGTTTCGTCTGGATGCTGACTTCCCTCTTACAGAATACTGCTGATCGCAACTGCGAGCTCACTGCATTAGCTTTACTACACCTTGATTCAATCTCACTTAATATACTACCATTCTGGGAGAACACAAAACCTAAATTCTTGAAATTATCGACCTCTTTTAGCATTGTATAACCAATCTGACATTCAATTCTGTTGAATTTCTTACCTATTGACATCAATTTAGTCTTCGAGAGGCTAATTTCCATACCATACTCATTGCACCTATTTTCAAGTTCCAAGATATTATACTGCAGGCTTTCGGCACAGTCTGCCATTAAGACCAAGTCGTCAGCATAGGCCAAACTGCTTACTACATTTCCACCTGACTGAATCCCTCCCTGCCATTTTATACCTTTCAGCAGATGATCCATGTAAACTACGAACAGCAAAGGTGAAAGATTACAGCCTTGTCTAACCCCTGTAAGTACCCTGAACCAAGAACTCATTCTACCATCAATTCTCACTGAAGCCCAATTGTCAACATAAATGCCTTTGATTGATTTTAATAATCTACCTTTAATTCCATAGTCCCCCAGTATAGTGAACATCTTTTCCCTCGGTACCCTGTCATAATTTTTCTCTAGATCTACGAAACGTAAACACAACTGCCTATTCCTCTCATAGCATTTTTCAATTACCTGGCGCATACTGAAAATCTGATCCTGACAGCCTCTCTGTGGTCTGAAACCACACTGGTTTTCATCCAACTTCCTCTCAACGACTGATCGCACCCTCCCTTCCAAGATGCCAGTGAATACTTTGCCTGGTATGCTAATCAATGAGATACCTCGATAGTTGTTGCAATCCTTTCTGTTCCCTTGCTTATAGATAGGTGCAATTACTGCTTTTGTCCATTATGAAGGTACCTTACCAACACTCCACGCTAATTTTACTACTCTATGAAGCCATTTTATCCCTGCCTTCCCACTATACTTCACAATTTCAGGTCTAATTTCATCTATTCATGCTGCCTTATGACAATGGAGTTTTTTTTACCATCCTTTCCACTTCCTCAAGCATAATTTCACCAACATCATTTTCCTCCTCCCCATGAGCTTGGCTGTTTGCATCACCACCAGGATAATTTCCTTTTACATTGAGAAGATGTTCAAAATATTCCCTCCACCTCTCCAGTGATTCCCTGTGATCTATTTTAAGTTCACCTGAATTACTCAAAACACTGTTCATTTCCTTTTTCCCTCCCTTCCTAAGAGTCTTTATTACTGTCCAGAAAGGTTTCCCTGCTGCTTGACCTAGCCTTTCCAGGTTATTACCAAAATCTGCCCATGACTTCTTTTTGGATTCAACAACTATTTATTTCGCTCTGTTTCTTTCATCTACGTACAAATCCCTGTCTGCCTCGGCCCTTGTTTGGAGCCATTTCTGATAAGCCTTCTGTTTACGTTTACAGGCTGCTCTCACTTCATCATTCCACCAAGATGTTCGCCTTTTCCCATCTTTACATACAGTTGTTCCTAGGCATTCCCTTGCTGTTTCTACTACAGCACCCCTGTATGCCACCCATTCACTTCCTATATCCTGAACCTGCTTACTGTCTACTGTTCGAAACCTCTCACTAATCATGTTCATGTACTTCTGTCTAATTTCCTCGCCCTGGAGATTTTCTACCCTTATTCGTTTGCAGACAGATTTCACTTTCTCTACCCTAGGTCTAGAGATACTTAGTTCACTACAGATCAGATAGTGGTCTGTATCATCGAAAAATCCCTGGAAAACTCGTACATTCCTAACAGATTTCCTGAATTCAAAGTCTGTTAAGATATAGTCTATTATGGATCTGGTACCCCTAGCCTCCCATGTGTAGCGGTGAATAGCCTTACGCTTGAAGAATGTATTCATAACTGCTAAACCCATACTAGCACAAAAGTCCAGCAAACGCTTCCCATTCCCATTAGCTTCCATATCTTCCCCACATTTACCAATCACCCTTTCGTATCCTTCAGTTCTATTCCCAACTCTCGCATTGAAATCGCACATAAGCACTATTCTATGCTTGCTGTTGACCCTGACCACGATGTCATTCAATGCTTCATAAAACTTGTCAACTTCATCCTCATCTGCACCCTCACGTGGTGAATACACGGACACAATTCTTGTCCTTATTCCTCCAACTGACAAATCTACCCACATCATTCGCTCATTTACGTGCCTAACAGAAACTATGTTGCGTGCAATGGTATTCCTGATAAAGAGCCCTACCCCAGACTCTGCCCTTCCCTTTCTAACACCCGTCAAGTACACTTTATAATCTCCTATCTCTTCCTCATTATCTCCCCTTACCCGAATATCGCTTACTCCTAGCACATCCAGATGCATCCTCTTTGCTGACTCAGCCAGTTCTATTTTCTTTCTTCCATAAGCCCCATTAATACTGGTAGCTCCCCATAGAATTCCATTTCGTTCGCCAAGTTGTTTCCAAGGAGTCCCTCGCCTGTCAAATGAGAGAGGGACTCCATTACTCCCATAGGTCCGAGGCTTGCTAAAAATGTTCTGAGCTCAGTAAGTTCATGAAGCAGGATGCTACCCTACTTGCATGTAGTCCATGTGAGGATCTCTCCTCTAACGGGTTATGGACCACCGGTGAAAAGTCCTAGTCCTAGCCGCCTGTGCACAAGGAGGGCCATGACTCAGAATATGTCCGAGATGCCCACTCCCATTCCATAGCAACTGGCATCCCGACTCTCAGAACCACTTACCAGGCCACTCAGCCGTTGCCCATGGTTCATGAACTAGGACGTGACTACAGTAACCCACAAACATGAACCAACTTACGTCTCACATTAATAGCATTATTCTTTTTAATATGGTCTACAATGATAGGTGTAATACACATAGTTTGATCATAAACATTATTAAAAATTAAATGAATTAAGAAATTAAAATCTTCATTTAAAAATCCACATCTTGATTTCTAATAAAAAATATAACCAAGAAAGTTGAACAGTAAATGTTTCATACGTGAATCTATATCTCGTCAATATTTTGTTTTATTATCTTGGACAGTTCCAGAAAAACTGGGATGTACATCTCTTAAATTTAACATTATCATTATAGGCCTTTGCTACTCCCCTTAATGACTGTTTTCACATCTTAAAATTACCTTTTTTATTGAAAAAATGAACATCCACAACCTGTTTCCAGTCAGTCGACTGGGTCAGGAATGGAATGAATAAAGCCCCCATCTAGCGGCTAGAATAGGAATTGTGCCGGCTTCCGAAGCCTACTGTACTCCCCTGGGGCAACGATTAATGACCGACGACAGATATTAAATGAAATGATATTGGAGAGTGTTGCTGGAATCAAAGACGACAGCGAAAACTGGAATACCCAGAAGAAAACCTGTCCCACCTCCGCTTTGTCCAGCACAAATCTCACGTGGAGTGACCGGGATTTGAACCACGGTACCCAGCGGTGAGAGGCTGGCGCGCTGCCGCCTGAGCCCCGGAGGCTCACAGCTTGTTATTATATGTAGAACATGTCTTTGCTGGCGAGATTTGCTTGTGTTTAGAGTCCAATATGTCTCGTGTATGGCCTATAACAAACTGGTTACTTTCAATGGCCTGCCTCACTCTCATCACAAATTTTGACAAGACGAAAGTGACCAAGGTATGAACAATAGTGGTAATACCATTCATTATGCAGCCTGTCAATGTTATGAATGCTGCGAAAATATCACTCATAGGGTCGGTTGGCGCATGTATTTCAGAGGGCTATATAATAAAAACAACGTCTGGCCCGGTGAGGGAAGCAACGGGAAAGTACATAACTTTTCATTTCCCCAGTATGCCTCTTCGCTGACACCTATGCCAGCTTATGGTGGAGCTGTTGAGGATCAAAGCAGGTCTTTTAGGGCGGGTATTATAATAGAGGTTTAAACTGTTGGTTCAGTTTAAACTTCGGTTTATCTGTTAGTCGTGTATAATAAAACTTAAGTTTAACTACAGATTAATTTTACTGCCACTCATCTACCGTTTAAACTGAAGTTTAAGAATACATAACCTTACAACATGGCAGAAGATATTTTTGAGGTGTTTGAGGAAATACTAAGCGATGACGAAGAAGTGGTTCAAATGATTGAACAACCACCGGGACTACGAGTTTTCCGAGCAAGGGGACTTCACTTTCATATGTGGATTGAAAAATAGTTTTTAAATAGGTTTAGGCTTACAAAACAGACTGTCATAACCATATTTCAGCAAATTGGTGCTAGAATAAAACATGCAACGAAAAGGTAAGAATGTACACATGACTTTTTGAAGTGTTTGAATGTCAAAAGTGTAAATTTTAGAAAATAAAGTAACTTCCTTATATTTCAGAAATCATGCTATAGAACCCCTAAGTCAGCTGCGCTTTTATGCCTGCCGTACTATGTTTATTACAATGGGAGTTTTCGGAGGAATTCATAAGGCTATATAAATAAATATTTCTGTACTAATTGCACAAGCAATTCTGTTTCCTTACAAGTAAAAGTAGGAGAACGTTTATTGCTTTTATCCGCCATTTTACCTACAAGAAGTAAACAAAACATTATCGATAGTCATCTTTTCTCGCAATTCACTGCTACCAAGATCGTATATTGCCTTCTTCACCTCAGTTTAACTTAGGCCGGCCATTATAAGACTCAACATCGGTTTAAATTCAAGTTACAGTTTAACTCAATCTTCAGTTTAAACCCTCATTATAATACCGGCCCTTAGGAGTACAATACGTAACGTGAGTGTTAGATAGAACTGAATGTGTGGAGTTACTGTTTACAGGCATTTATTTTACTTCTTACTGGGCTTTCGCGTTGGTAAAAAAAAAAAAAAAATCAAATGGCGTATGGCTTTTAGTGCCGGGAGTGTCCGAGGACAAGTTCGGCTCGCCAGATGCAGGTCTTTTGATTTGACTCCCGTAGGCGACCTGCACGTCGTGATGAGTATGAAATGATGATGAAGACGACACATACACCCAGCCCCCGTGCCAGCGAAATTAACTAATTACGGTTAGAATTCCCGACCCTGCCGGGAATCGAACCCGGGATCCCTGTGACCAAAGACCAGCACGCAAAAAACGTAGCCATGGAGCCGGAATTCACGTTGGTAATGTTGTACCATTCGAATCTTCATCGACTTGATTTATTTTCTGGCTGTCTTCAGGCTTGTCTACCTCCATAGGCTAGATGGGGAGCAGTAGGTTAAGACCTATTAAGTTGCCATTCGCGGCACTCAGTCCTATCCTTATTGTACACAGTCGCTCTTACGCCCAATGTCCAACATCTTGGGTTTGTTTTATTCTGTATGACTCATTTTCTCTATTTGATTTCATTTGCTGTAGGCTTTGACCATCTTTAGATGAATAAATTGAGACATTCCTGAATTGTTTTACAAATTGTTTCCGAAATTCCCATAAATGTCCGCCTTTGTGGTGTAGTGGTTAGTGTGATTATGTGCCACCCCCGGAGGCCCGGGTTCGATTCCCGGCTCTGCCACGAAATTTGAAAAGTGGTACGATGGCTGGAACAGGGTCCACTCAGCCTCGGGAGGTCAACTGAGTAGAGGTGGGTTCGATTCCCACCTCAGCCATCCTCAAAGTGGTTTTCCGTAGTTTCCCCCTTCTGCTCCAGGCAAATGTCGGGATGGTACCTAACTTAAGGCCACGGCCGCTTCCTTCCCTCTTCCTTGTCTATCCCTTCCAATCTTCCCATCCCCCCGCAAGGCCCCTGTTCAGCATAGAAGGTGAGGCCGCCTGGGCGAGGTACTGGTCATTCTCCCCAGTTGTATCTCCCGACCAAATGTCTCACGCTCCAGGACACTGTCCTTGAGGCGGTAGAGGTGGGATTCCTTGCCGAGTCCGAGGGAAAAACCAACCCTGGAGGGTAAGCAGATTAAGAAAGAAAGAAAGAATTCCCATAAATATTATGTTGTTTCCTACGCAGCTACTCAAGTTTTCTCACAAATATGATATTAGATACTTATCGTATGGTTTTTAGTGCGAGGAGTGTCCTAGGACATGTTCTGTTCGCTTAGTGTAGGTCTCTATTTGACGTCCATGGCTGTCTGGAAGTCACATGGTGATGGCGAGGTAGGGAGAAGGTGAAACCCGGCGTCGGCACATAGCCTGTTCCTGTCGAATAACACTGCTCAAGGCTTAAAGTCTCCATCCGACGAACCAATCACCATCAACAGCGAAATATGCCATATGAACACTGTGGGGAGGTTTGGAATTGTATCCAGGCTTTGGCACGTAATCTAGAGATTGTATACCACCACCCGCCCTGCCCTTTCCATCAACCTCTTCATAGTGAATGTTCTTCACCGACGGGACTCGAACAGGCAAGCCACGGTTCCAGAACATATAGATATAACGTCTAACGATCATGGCCATCAGGCTTGTTATGCAATCCCTACGCCCACGGGTTGCCACAACCGTGTTCCAAGCACCCAGAATCAAGCAAACACAACAGCAAGAACTAAGTACAGGTATTACATAATCTCCTGCAGAAAATTAGTCGATATTGGTGGTACTGTTTTCCTCAGGGCAGGAAAATCGATAACAGCTGGAAACAACAATATTATCTTTCATAACCTGAATTCATATCTAAAAATATTAATATCGCCGAGTTCACTCTTCGTATGAATGTAGACTATATAAGGAACTACTGGACAATACATTGTCTTATCATTTTAACCATAAAGATAACTTACCTCCTCACATAAGCCACTCAGTTGACCTAAAATATTCCCAGTATTATATGTTCTACGTCATATGATTAAGTTGTTTCTGAGTTTTAACAGTTTACTCTGAGAGCACTGAAACTCAGAAACTAACTTCTCAAAAGGTTTGTAGTGTCCAAAGGACCGCCAAGAAGTCTTGTATTGCTCCAATTTTTTTCAATTTCAATCACTACTGATCTGCATTTAGGGCAGTCGGCCAGATGGCAGATTTCCTACTGTTGTTTTCCTACCTTTTTCTTAAATGATTGCAAAGAAATTGGAAATTTATTGAACATCTCCCTTGGTAAGTTATTCCAATCCCTAACTCCCCTTCCTATAAACGAATATTTGCCCCAATTTGTCCTCTTGAATTCCAACTTTATCTTCATATTGTGATCTTTCCTACTTTTAAAGACACCATCCAAACTTATTCGTCTACTTATATCCTCCCACGCCATCTCTCCACTGACAGCTCGGAACATACCACTTAGTCGAGAAGCTCGTCTCCTTTCTCCCAAGTCTTCCCAGCCCAAACTTCGCAACATTTTTTCCACTCTCTTTTGCACACTTCCTTTTGTTGCCATCCATTGAGGAACTCATGTTCCTACCTGATATAATATATATCAATGCACAGTTGATGTATCTATTTTATAATAGAGCTTTGTCTTGTTAAATGTTTGCAGAACATCCTTTTCATTTGCAGACAACAGCAACCTCTGATTGGTTTGAACAAAATTTCGGAACACAAACACCAACCTACGACAAAAGGCCAGCTCTAGATGATAAGGTATAATGGAGCCCTACCTGCCATGAAACAGACAAATTAAAGATAAATACTCCGACTTCGCCGGCAATCGGACACGGGCCCGTCTGACCACAGGCCAGCCTACTAACTATTTAGCCATTGAGAACAGATAGGGGAAGTGTAAAGAAAAAGTTAACGTGAGAGATTGAAACGTTAAGTGTCTCTATCTCAAGCCTGTGAAACGAGGTACCCTCTACAGAAGCTCAGTGACAAACACACACGAACAAGTTGACCATAGGTAGTGGCGGGCCGTTAAAGTCATATTAGTTATATTCATTTTCTTTGCGTAAAACTTAAATAATTATGATTCTTGTTTTTCTTTCTCTGTCCGTTTGCCGTCCAGGGTTGATTTTCCCTCAGACTCGGAGAGGGATCTCGCCTTCACCACCTCAAAGGCAGTGTCATGGAGCCTGAGATATCTGGTTGGGGAGGAGGACTACTACCTCGTCCAGGCGGCCTCCCCTGCTATGCTGAATAGAGGACTTGTGGGGATGGGAAGATTGGAAAGGATAGACAAGGAAGAGGGAAGGAAGCGGCCGTGTTCTTACGTTAGGTACCATCCCGGCGTTTACCCGGAGAAAAAGTGGGAAACCACGGAAAACCTCTTCGAGGATGGCCGAGGTGGGAACCCAACCTCCCGAGGCTGAGTGGACCACGTTCTAGTCCTCGTATCACTCTTCAAATTTAGGGGAAGAGCCGGGAATCGAATCCGGGCCTCTGCGGCTGGCAGCTAATCGCACTAACCACTAAACCACAGAGGCGGACATAATTATGATTCATGACATTAACTGTACGGCATGTGGCAAAACAAATGACACCGAAATTATTGCTCATCTGCTGTCCACTTCACCTAGCAAGGAAGTATGTATTAATTGTACCGTATACTGTATAACAGTGGCCGGTCCCGTGGTGTAGGCGTAGCGTGTCTGCGATTCTCGACCACGTCAGGGATTTTTATCTGAATCTGAGGGCTGGTTCGAGGTCCACTCAGCCTACGTGATTACAATTGAGGAGCTATCTGACGGTGAGATGGCGGTCCCGGTCTAGAGAACCAAATATAACGGCCGTGAAGATTCGTCGTGCTGACCACACGACACCTCGTAATCTGCAGGCCTTCGGGATGAGCAGCGATCGCTTGGTAGGCCAAGGCCCTTCGGGGCTGATGCGCCATTTGGTTTGGTTTGGTTTGGTTTGGTTTGGTTTGGTTTGGTTTGGTTTGGTTTGGTTTGGTTTGGTATATAACAGTGTATATGCCAGCTCTTTCGTAACTCCATTCGGTATTTCCTGGAAGGAACTAGTGAGTCAACTGGGAGTTTCCTACCCAAGGGCTCAGTAACAACCTTTCTCCTCTATTGTTCTCTTCGACTGGTTTCCCCGTGCACCTTCTGGAACACGAAACAGGAATGTTCCGTCTCTAGTCGAATCCTGAATGTTTTAGTACCCCATCATCAAGCTATAAAGAGGAGGCTATCCACGAACAGTTAGTCAGAGTTGGAAGGACACTTTGTAGATCAGTTAATTTCTAGTGAGACTCCAGTCCCTTACCCTTCCTGTTTCCCGGATCTCACCGCCCCAGACGCCTACAAAGATTGGCAAAATGAAAGCTTTCCTTAACCTCGCAAACCTAATACCATGGTACGAACGGCTTTAGGCCCAGTGACCATTTAAAATGTGCATGGGTTCGCACGCCACTGTCGTCATCCCTGAAGATGGTTTTCCGTGGTTTCCTGTTTTCACAGCAGCCTGTTTCCAGTCGTTCGACCTGGTCAGGAATGAAATGAATAAATCCCCCATCTAGCGGTGAGGATAGGAATTGTTCCGGCTGTCGAAGCCTGTCACACTCCTCTGGGACAGTGATTAATTACTGACAGATGAAATGAAATGAAATTGGAGAGTGATACTGGAATGAAAGATGACAGGGAAAACCGGAGTATCCGAAAAAAAACCTGCCCCTCCTCTTCATTGTCCATCAACAATCTCACAAGGAGTAACCGGGGTATGAACCACGGAACACAACGGTGAGTGACCGGCGCGCTGCCGTCTGAACCACGGAGGCAAAGAGATTCAGTGACACTTTCTTATATATTGTCTCATAATTCAATTTAAAAAAGAGAAGTTCAGATGATCAATAAGAGGAGATAGTTTAAACCTGATAGCACCCCCATTCCCACCCCACTTGCATACGCCACTGTCCAGTGTAGTCGAATGTACGTATTTAGGCTCAAACACTGTGGAAAAGAAGGGATGATATCCCTTATCGGTCTTCACAGAGAATTTCCGCTTCCTTTCCAGGCAGTAATTGGAAAGATGGCCAAGTCAGTCCAAAGATACTTGCAGTCTTGTCCACCATAAAGTACAAATACAGGCCAAGACAACTCATACACTTAGACAGAGAGAAAATACAATGTTTGTAATGACCACACCACAAACCTCTAACTGACACTGGGATAACACACAATGTCATTTCGTCTAACCTATAAAGTTTCACCTGCATTCACTTGTAAATTCCTAATCTCTTGTTTGAATCGCATTCTATCTGCCCCTCATAGGTACATGGTAACAATAGTCGGACGGTTATTGTTATAAACTTCTCCCCCTATCACGTTACTCATCTTGAACTTCCCTCCGCGCGTAGAATTAGCGTACAATATGCGACTGTGTGGTTACCCTCAACAATTATAAATGGCGCTAATTTGAGTTATGATCCTAACACAGGCCGCGTGGCGCACACGTGGTCGTGGAGACGTGATACCAAGTGACGTGGTAATTGAACGGGATGTAACGAGCACTCATTGTTGAGCTGACAGGAGTCTCTGGTTGATACAAGACTACAGAAAGGGCATGCTAAGTCTGTAGCAGTTGTGCAAGGATCGAAATTTTATTTGCACCACATTGTCCATAAACTTGGATTTTCAGTTATAGTTACTACCGTATGCACACAGTTTAGATAGAACTAAAATATCTAGATATATTTGGAAGTTTATGAAAAATGCAACAATTGCGAATATCTCGTAGGGTAAGGACGCATGACACTGAAAAGTGTTGAAATTACACTTTTCACTACTTCCATTACGTAAAATTTTTTAATAAGGGCAATAATTATTAAAGGAGAAATTTGACTTGTTATACTTTGACCCTTAATACTGCTACACTACCACATGCTAATCAAACCCTGATACACTCTGAATGTAAATGCTGAGTTTCAAGAATTTCTGTTAAGCTCTTTGCTGTGTTATCGTAAGAAAGAAACAAGCAATCAAACAGACGAACAGGACAGTCAGCTAGAAATAAAAACAAAAATTATACTAAACTCACTTTGGAATACCTATTACATTGCAAAAACGAAATATGGCCAAGAATGATTCCCTATCACTTTTCCTAATGTTCAAATGTCCTAATTCATATTTTCTAAAATACCAATATTTATTAATGGAAGCTAATTTTTTTTAATCTGCTTCACGTCGCACTGACACAGGTAGGCCTTACGGCGACGATAGGATAGGAAAGGGCTAGGAGTGGGAACGAAGCGACCGTCGTCTTAATTAAGATACTTCTCCAGCATTTTCCTGTTGTGAAAATGGGAAACCACGGAAAACCATTTTCAGGACTGCCAACAGTGGGGTTCGAACCCACCATCTCCCGAATGAAAGCTCACAGCTGTACGACGCTACCCGCACGTCCAACTCTCTCGGTTAATGGGAGTTTTTGAAAATATGTAAGCCTATATGTAGATTAGAAAAAAGAAATAGAGGTAACTGTACATTTAAATATATTCAAGATTTTAATTTAGGCACTTTTTTTTAAGGAGTAAGTGAACGTTTAAATATTTTTAAGAAATTAGAGATAATCACAAATTTTGTTGATTACTATAATCTGGTGTTGTGGCGTATTGGTCACACGAAATAAATATTTCTGTATATCGTAGTATTCTGCCTTTGCTGGCAGGACGTAGTGTTTACAGTGCACTATGTCTTCTGGTATGGGCTAGAGCAATATTGTTACTTTCATTGATCTGTCTCAGCTTTATCCTTGGCTTTGACAAGGTGAAAGTGACTGAGGTATGAGTGATGCTAGTAATGCCATTCCTTATGCAGCCAGTCCCTGCTATGAATGGTGTGAAAATGTTGCTCATAGGGTCAGTTGGTGCATGCATTTCAGTGGGCTTGGCAGACTGATATGTAATAGCAACTTCTGGCTCGGTGAGGAAAGCAACGGGAAACTACCTCACTCCTCATTTCCCTAGTACGCCTCTTCAGTGATGCCTAGGCCATTTATGACACCTGATGGCGGAGCTGTTGAGGATCCAACCAGCCATCAGGAACCAATGTTCTTCCTCCTACGTTTGAATCTACATTCCACCTTCCATTCCATTTCAGCTGTTATGGACATAGGTTAAAAACGTATTGTATGGCCTTAAAAATAACATCGCTTCAGACTAAATGTTGTAAATTAAATATTTGAAAATTAGAAAACGGAATACTGAGAAATATCGAAGTAGGCCCTAGAGTAGATAAGTTTAGGAAAACGCCTGTTAGGAAATATATTTTAGAAAACTTGTTTTATGAATAATGGTGGTTAGGAAGAGCAAATTTTAGAATTCAGAATTTGGGAAGAACGGTCAGTATTGAAAAAAGAAAAAAATTGTGTTCAGATAAATTTATAATTTTGTATCTATAGATTTATTTTTCTTTTGCAAGTTGCTTTGCTGTACGTGGCACCGACACAGATAGGTCTTATGGCAATGATGGGACAGGAAAGAGCTAGGAGTCGGAAGGATCGGCCGTGGCCTTAATTAAGGAACATCCCCAGTATTTGCCTGGTGTGAAAATGGGAAACCAAGGAAAACCATCTTCAGAGCTGCCGGGAGTGGGGTTTGAACTCACTACCTCCCGAATACTGGATAATGACCGCACATAAGCGAATGCAGCTATCGAGCTAGGTCGGTCTATAGATATCGTCCTTAAAGAAGGTATTTCACTTATGACTTTACGATCTGATGCAGTGTTCCCCCTGTGGGTGGGGTGGTAGAATAATACCATCAGTATACCCTGCCTGTCGTAAGAGGTGACTAAAAGGGACCCCACCGGCGAGTTGGTCGTGCGGTTAAGGTTGCGCAGCTGTGAGCTTACATTCGGGAGTATCGGGAGTATTCTGCTGTATCATAATTAAGGCCACGGCTGTTTCCTTCCCACTCCTAGCCCTTCCCTGCCCCATCGTCGCCATAAGACCTATCTGTGTCGCTGCGACGCAAAGCCAATTGTAAAAAAGGGCCCCATAGGCTTTCAACTTGGGAGATTGAGTTGGCTACCATAGGGCCCTTAGCTGAGTCCTGACATTGCTTCCTCTTACTCGTGCCAGGCTCCTCACATTAATATATCCATACGACCTCCCTTGGTCAACTCTTATTCTTTTCAACTCGACGGTATTAGGTTGCGAATCCTAGGCGGTCTTTCATTTTCACGCCATTCGTGGCCCTTGTCTTTCTTTGACCAATCCTTTCATTTTTGGATGTGTTAGATACCTTCCATTTTTACCCTGTGATTAGTGTTAATAGAGGACGGATGCCCAGTTGTCCTTCCTCTTAAAACAGTAATCACGACCACCACCACCACGTCTGACACAGTGTTGTTCATCACTCTGCAATTGCAATAGGTACTGTAGGCCTATGAAGACCGAGATCCTTTCAAAACAATGCATTGCACCCCTCGAGTAGCTATTAACTGTTGATCAAAACACCCGATTTGATACCGCCCACCGTAACGCAACGCCGACCCCTCGATCTAAGGGTAGCGTGCGTACCATTCACCCGGAGGCTCCCGGGTTCGATTCCCGGTGACGTCAGCAGGAATATTTACAATGGATATGAGGGCTAGTATGAGGTCCACTAAGCCGACGTAATTACAATTGAGAACTTATCTGACGATGAAATAGTGGCTCCGGTCGACAAAGTCAAAAATAACGGCCGAGAGGATTCGTGGCTCTGATCATGCATAACCGCGTAATCGCCCACCTTCGTAGCGTATCGCCTAACACTATTATGTGCCGTAGTTGGGGACCCAGGTTGCTTGCCGGTACTGCCAGAAATGTAAGCTTGGCAGGGCTGGTATGTGGTTAAGTAACTTCATGCAGTTCACCTCATTGGGTTGTGCCAGTCAAGAGCTTCACCACCGCGGGATGAGGTTTACACTTCCCGCAAAGACTAACTGAAAAAGTCCTAGGTGTCTTAAGATGTATCCCATCATTCTATCCTTTTTTTCTGGTCAAATTTCGTCAAGTCATTCTTCTCTCACCATTCCGATTCACTATCTCTTCATTAGTGATCCGATCTACCCATCTCACCCTCAGCATGTCCGGCTCCATGGCTAAATGGTTAGCTTACTGGCCTTTGCTCACAGGGGTCCCAGGTTCGATTCCCGGCAGGGTCGGGAATTTTAACCATAATTGGTTAATTCCCTCGCAACATCATTTCATCCTCATCACGACGCGCAGGTCGCCTACGGACATCAAATCGAAAGACCTGCACCAGGCTTCTCCGGAGGTCACACGCCATTACATTACCTTCAGCATTCTTCTGTAACACCAGATTTCTAAAGATTCTATGTAACTTTTTGATGATTACAGATAAATAAAATCATGAATAAAAATATATAAATAAAATTACTCAAAAACTTAATAAAATTAATAAGCATAATTAACCGATATGTCCGTAGTATGGGCGCCAGAGTTCACCAGAATGGATCCTTCGAATTTAGATAAGAGCATGATAGACTTTATATCCCAGGGCGTGTACATAATGCTGCGTACTGGTACATCTGCTGCAGGCCTTACCTAACCTCCTGAAAACGACTAATTAGGTAGGAACTGCACCTAGGTTCATCAATAACACTGATTCTAAAATAGCTAACTATATTCTGAACAAATTCCGTGCATGAGCACCTCATCAACATACAACATCTTAAAACTTTAAAAGTTTACAGATGTAAAAAAAAATGGTATTTAGAATCTTCTTTAAAAATACAAGAACACGTATTTTTTGCTTTCTTTAAATCCCAATAGGAGGGGTGTAAATGGGTGAATAATGGGATGAATGCCTTTAATGAGGATACATATATCTCAGAAACTGAAAATATTACGGAACTGAAAATTTGTATATGGGAGCTCCTTTAAAAATAAGGAAACACGTATTTTTTTGTTTTTGGAAAATCCAATTAATGGGGGTTAAACAGGAGTGATAAACTGGGGTGAATTTTTTGAAAGACTATATCTACAGAATATCTGAGAAACGTAAAATGTTATAGACGTAAAAAGTGGGTATTTGGAATCTCCTGTAAATGTAAAGAAAGATAGGTGATTTGTTTTCGGAAACTCCACGTAAGGGGAAATAAAAAGGGGTGAAATTTTAAAAAGCGAATTTCTACAGTATATCTCAAAAACTTAACATGTTACAGAAGTGAAAAATGGTATTTTTATCTCTATTAAAAATAAAGAAACGTGTATTTTCAGCTTTCGGAAATACCACTTGGGTGGAAGGGGGGGGGGTAAAAGTGACTGAAAATGGTGTTGAATTCTTTTAATTAGGCTACTGATATCTCAAAAATGAAGATATTACAGACGTGAAATCTGCTTTGGAATCTGCTTTAAAAGTAAAGAAACACGTATTCTCGGAAAATCCAATGAAGGGGGGGGGGGTGAAAGAATTGAAAAATTAATTGAATTAATTGTATGCGAATACATACATCTAATAGAAACTAAAGTTGTTACGGACGTGAAAATTGGTATTTGAATCTCCTTAAACAAAGAAAAACGCGTTTGGGGGGCGGGAGTGAAAAGGAGTTGAATTCCTTTCATGAAGACACATAAATCAAAAACTGAAGAAGTTAGAGTCGTGATAATTACTATTTAGAAGATCCTTTACTATTAAGGAAACAAGTATATTTTGCCGGAAAATTCACTTACGGGGTGGGGGGGAGGGGAGTGTGAAAGGAAGTGAAAATAAAGTGAATTATTTTTATGGGGATACTTATATCTCAAAACTGAATGTAACAGATGTGAACATTGGTGTTTGGAATATCTTTTAAACATAAAGAAACACGTCTTCTATTTTTTTTTTGGGGGGGGGTGTAAATAAACTTAACGGCGGTGGGGTGTAAAAGGAGGTGAGATCAATTGATTTTACTGTTCATAATGTACTTAAGGAGCCTCCGTTGCTCAGGCGGCAGCGCGCCGGCCTCTCGCAGCTGGGTTCCGTGGTTCAAATCCCGGTCACTCCATGTGACATTCGTGCTGGACAAAACGGAGGCGGGACAGGTTTTTCTCCGGATACTTCGATTTTCTCTCTCATCATTCATTCCAGCAACACTGTCCAATATTTCATTTCATTTGTCATTCAACGATCATTGCCCCAGAGGTGTGCTTCGGCAGCCGGCACAATTCCTATTGTCGCTGCTAGATGGGGCTTTATTCATTCCATTCCTGACCCAGTCGAATGACTGGAAACAGGCTATATAGTTTCGATGTACTTATTCTGATCATAAACCGATCATTTTTAATCTTTCCTGGGCTGGTTTTCAACAGCCATCTTTTCCTTCGGAGAACGTTCTTAGATTACAGTAGATCCTCCTGGCATGTAAATAAAAATTTAAACACATTTGAAATAAACGATAGGAATGAGATGGACCGTCAAATTGTTCACCTCTATAATAAGGTCAACAATGCACGGAAGTATGTCATTGGTATCGCCAGAAATCCCGCACACTTGCCTACGCGCGACGATGGTGCTGGACACATTGTAACAATGACACTGGCAGCAGATGTAATTTACCGCCAAGTAGCGATCTTGCAGCTTGCTGTGGGGTTCAGAACATCTTTTAATAATAATAATAATAATAATAATAATAATAATAATAATAATAATAATGTTCTGGACCGTTGTCAAATGTGCGGACCCCCTGGAAAATGGTCCTGGATGGGTAATGACTAAGAATGCAGTCCGGCCGCGGGTTCAGTACCGCCAAGGCACCTAAGACGACACCACGCCGGATCTCCTGAAGGATTTGATCCATATTAAAAACGCTTATAGGAAAAGATGGCAAAGATTTAGGGACCCAACTGACGGGGTGGAATATCTGGACCTAGCCCGGGAAGTACGAAATCGATTGCTGGAAAGAAAGATTGAAAAATGTGAGGAAACATACCGTAATCTATTAGAAAACGAGTCAAATCGCGAATTTTGGCGGATTCTCGCAGAAAACGAGTCAGATCGCGAATTTCGGCGGATTATATATCTAAAACAATTAGCATTCAATTATAAATTTCAGTATAATACCGTAGCGAAGCACGGGTATCTTGCTAGTTATACATATAATACACACATAAAATATTGCTGGAAGACTCCATATTTACAACAACAACAATAATAATGAAAATCGTGGGAAAACGAAAGCGAGAACTAAGTTACCATTTGTAGATAGTCCGATGAACAATGTACATGTATGAAGATAAATACCCTTCACTGTCTCTATATCAATTCGACTTACCGATTCTCATAATCGGCAGTTATCACATCACACAGATACTGTACCTTGTACTACTGTGTTCACATATTTTAACACTTGTTGTAAAGATATATACACACGTCTGTCGATCCTCAACATAAATGATGGAAAGTCTGAGATAGCTTTCACCAACATATAATGCTAGGCCGCCACAAGTGCTACAATACTTAATGCGTAAGCACTCTCCACAATCAGCCACTTTCCACGAACATAACAAGACTACGCTCCACGAACGTTTGAAGTCCAGTCCATTGCAGCCGTGTCACTCCAGTACCGTGTATCAGCACTACTTCCTTCCCGTACAGTGCGTCAGTTGTAGTTCTCTTATACAATGTCACTGGTTGTAGTTATCTTCCTTCTCGTTCCTTTACCTTCACCTTTACAATCACCCTTACAATGTTTTTGTACAATGTTCCTGGTTGCCGCCGTATGATCAACCTTTATAGACATCAACATACCCCTCCTCTCAGATGATACGTCTGAATTGGTGCATGCCAGCCAATCATGAGTGAACCTCTTCTTTCTCCCAAGTTATAAACAAACACTCGGGAGTTTTACATGAATCATCAAATTTCCCTGGTACAACAACAAGCTCATCTCATCAGGCTGGGATATATACATGACTAATGGAATTTCCTGACACAAGTACATCACAACACACACTGGGGTAGCCAGATGACTCATTCAAATTACCAGAGTTATTAAAACAATGTTTTCCCACTCGTGCTTACCAATATAAATGGCAAAATATACAAATGAAATAATAATAATAATAATAATAATAATAATAATAATAATAATAATAATAAATCGAATACTGACAATAATATCTCTAACCTCTACATATAATTCGGGGGTGTGATATATGTACTATCACATAACGCCCCCTTGGTGAATCGATGATATCACATATTATGATTCACCATAAAACAGAACTTCATACATAACCTAATAATGACATAACTGAACACATAATTTACTGTTATAATGATATATACTTTGCATTTACTGCATTGTATTCGCACACACGAAATACAATTTGTCCAAACAATAATAATAATATGGCTATATACACAAAACTCTGATTGTTTCATATACCATTGAACACAATCCCTTCTTGCTACTGTACACATAACTCATAATTGATAATATATACATCCAAGGTGCAGATCGTATCTCTTATATCTGCGAAGGCTATAGATATTAAATGTCCTAAGGACCTTGTTGTCAGTGGTTAGGAGCCTATAAGTACACTCGCCTATTCTACTGTCCACAGTATACGGACCCTGATATTAATGAAAAAACTATACATAAAGTTAACATTGGCATCGATAAACGAGGAATGCGTACCGTAATAAAATCCGAATACATCTCGAATACAATCTATCTCACACACAAACATTCATCCCATCCAGTCACACAAGAATCATACAAACTTTCATTCGGAACATTCATAAAAAGGAAATCCCTCTTTCTGAAATGCGCGGGAATCTCACTACGTTTACTCTTCCACGAAACCATAATTAATGCAAGCAAACAGATCACATACTTTTTCACACATTCCACATCGCTATCACTCAGCACGTCATTCAAATCGTTCACACAACTCTCAGCCTTAAATAAAACATTACACACTCGCTTGGATAGACTTTCCTTCATCTCGCGCACACTTCCATTCTCACACACGCTCACTCTATTATTGTAATTCTTACCATAATACACTTCGAAATTGCTGTCATTACTACTTAATGACTCAACAATCAAGTCATCTTCACCACCTTCCATATCAGCTACTACTTGCACCACTTTCATGCCAACAACACTGCTACTTTCGACTCTCTCATCAGAAGTTTCATTAATCTCAAAGTCACCATTTTCACACATAATGGGCCTAACTTTACTCTCCTCACGTACACTTAAATCAACAAAAACATCCTCATGATGTATACTCCGTGAACACTCTTCACTCACAAAACAACCTTCATCAACTTCACAAAAAACTTCACTTTCAATTTCAGAAACTTCTGTAAGATTATCGATCGCAACACCGCTATTATCATCATCACTAGTACAAAGTAAGGCATCCGACACATCATTCTTACTTTCATCACGCCCCCTATTCTCAAAATCTCCCTGAACACAAAACACATGGTCATACAACAATTCCTCTTTCACGTCTACCTCGTAACTTACCTGTTTCATCGCGTGAATAGGAATTTCGGTATCGGACTGCCTATCTGACCCAACTAAGAAGTCCGATTCCGGTTTAAATTACTTGACGTGGACTGTTCACCATTATCATGTCTCGGCACTTGATCTGGAGGTCTTTGATCCGTACGCCCCCTACTTTCTGATTCCCCTTGATTAGATCTTCTGCCAAAATATTCCTGGTGATTAAATCCTTGATTAGAATGTCTGTTTCCCCTTTCGGAATTACCTCCCTGATTCCCTTGCCTAGAATGACTGAAATTCTGATTATTCCTATCTCCCCCTACCTGATTACCTTGTCTCCCATTATCCCCGTAATTTCTACCTTCACTTTGCCTAGTCCTCCCCTGCCCTTCCAAAGCATCAAACCTCTCTAACAGCTGCTCTAATTCTTTGATCGTAACAATATTCTGCATACATGCAGCTAATCCGACCTTCTCAGGAAAATGCCTCAACATCTGGCGGACTGTATCTCTCTCCGATGCTAGACCTTCAATATTCTGGCTGATCAGAACATGCGCTAAGAAATACTCCGTCATAGATACACCTTCCTGAGGTTTATACTTGCCAAATAGCACGCGATCTCTTTCCCTTCCCTCAATAGCTTCACTCCAAAATTTAGAAGTAAATTTCTCCCTAAATTCCTCTAAACTCGAAATACCCTGTCTATAAACTTGAAACCAAGATCTCGCTTCTCCAACAAATGCAACATCCAACAGCTCATCAACCATACTCCACTCAATCAAACCATCGTCAAGATTCTTAGCAAACCGTTTCTCCACCGTTTTCAAGAATTCCATCGGATTAAACTGCCGACCATTAAACTTGGGTAATTCAGAGTCCTTCGTACAAGATACGTACCTATTACATATACTGCTACCTATTTGGATTTGACTGATCTCCTGTCTTAACTTCACATGACATGCTTTAATTCCTTCTTAACTACCATTCTGGCATTTCCTTCTACTGACTTGAGGTCTTTCTCCAATTTCTCAGTCTTTTCATCTATTCGCTTCGCTAAAACATTCTGGCTGGTTCTAATTCTATCTATTTCTTCGACTTTATCTTCCACTATTTTTATTCTTTTATCACATTCCTTGCTGTTTTCAACAAATTCCTTACTAACTACATTAAATCGGCATTCGATTTTCTCATTCAGTTCCAAGCGTTGAGATTCTACCTTATTATTGACTTCCTGAATTTCCCTGCTTTGATGGCCAGACTTCTGGTTTAGTTCATCTATTCTACCATTCACAGCACTACTTAATCTATCAATTTTACTAGATAATTCAACACTCACTGAATTTAATTCCTTACTCTGATTCTCAATCTTACTGGACAGTTCCGTACTAACTGAATTTAATTCACTATTAATACTGTATATTTCATTACTTAAAAAACTCAATTTACTCTTCAACTCTTTACTCTGACTATCAATCTTGCTAGACAATTCAACACTATTATTATCAATTTTACTGGACAATTCAACATTATTATTATCGATTTTACTGGACAATTCAACATTATTATTATCGATTTTACTGTTAATACTGCATATTTCTTTACTTAAGGAATTCAATTCACTCTTCAACTCTTTACTCTGACTATCAAGTAGCGATTTAAGCATTCTGAGCATTGAGGACTCGTCTTGATCCCCTACATTCTGAGTTTGAGACGGGTTACTCGGTTCCTCATCCATCGTTGCCAATAGATGCTTCCTACTATCAGCCATTTCGCTACTCTCACTTAAATTCGATAGACTCAATGTGGTGGAATTCTTTTGACTTCTCCTATCCTGATTCATGGTACCAGCAACTTTAACAACCTCTCTACTTCTCAATTTTATAATACTCCACTCGCTACAACATTTCTTCATACTCCAACATACAAATCACGTACATATAAAACACTTCACTGACATAGTTTGTAGAATTCCATCCACACCTGACAAGTGCACCTACGCTTATAAGCCTAACAGATGTACCAATCATTCATCCCCACGTTGGGAAGCCAATTGTAACTTTTTGATGATTACAGATAAATAAAATCATGAATAAAAATATATAAATAAAATTACTCAAAAACTTAATAAAATTAATAAGCATAATTAACCGAAATGTCCGTAGTATGGGCGCCAGAGTTCACCAGAATGGATCACTCGAATTTAGATAAGAGCATGATAGACTTTATATCCCAGGGCGTGTACATAATGCTGCGTACTGGTACATCTGCTGCAGGCCTTACCTAACCTCCTGAAAACGACTAATTAGGTAGGAACTGCACCTAGGTTCATCAATAACACTGATTGTAAAATAGCTAACTATATTCTGAACAAATTCCGTGCATGAGCACCTCATCAACATACAACATTATACATATAATACACACATAAAATTTTGCTGGAAGACTCCATATTTACAACAACAACAATAATAATGAAAATCGTGGGAAAACGAAAGCGAGAACTAAGTTACCATTTGTAGATAGTCCGATGAACAATGTACATGTATGAAGATAAATACCCTTCACTGTCTCTATATCAATTCGACTTACCGATTCTCATAATCGGCAGTTATCACATCACACAGATACTGTACCTTGTACTACTGTGTTCACATATTTTAACACTTGTTGTAAAGATGTATACACACGTCTGTCGATCCTCAACATAAATGATGGAAAGTCTGAGATAGCTTTCACCAACATATAATGCTAGGCCGCCACAAGTGCTACAATACTTAATGCGCAAGCACTCTCCACAATCAGCCACTTTCCACGAACATAACAAGACTACGCTCCACGAACGTTTGAAGTCCAGTCCATTGCTGCCGTGTCACTCCAGTACCGTGTATCAGCACTACTTCCTTCCCGTACAGTGCGTCAGTTGTAGTTCTCTTATACATTGTCACTGGTTGTAGTTATCTTCCTTCTCGTTCCTTTACCTTCACCTTTACAATCACCCTTACAATGTTTTTTTACAATGTTCCTGGTTGCCGCCGTATGATCAACCTTTATAGACATCAACATCCCCCTCCTCTCAGATGATACGTCTGGATTGGTGCATGCCAGTCAATCATGAGTGAACCTCTTCTTTCTCCCAAGTTATAAACAAACACTCGGGAGTTTTACATGAATCATCAAATTTCCCTGGTACAACAACAAGCTCATCTCATCAGGCTGGGATATATACATGACTAATGGAATTTCCTGACACAAGTACATCACAACACACACTGGGGTAGCCAGATGACTCATTCAAATTACCAGAGTTATTAAAACAATGTTTTCCCACTCGTGCAAAACAAATTACTCATACCTACATATGTGGATATCTTACAGTTTACCAATATAAATGGCAAAATATACAAATGAAATACTAATAATAATAATAATAATAATAATAATAATAATAATAATAATAATAATAATAATAATAATAATAATAATAATAATAAATCGAATACTGACAATAATATCTCTAACTTCTACATATAATTCGGGGGTGTGATATATGTACTATCACATCTATTCTCTTTCTTTCTGAGCTACTTATCGCCCATGTTTCACTTTCATCGTCTTTCTAATTTCTACATCAATGTTCGAAGTGAGCAAACTTCTTTTCTTAAGAAAGCTCTTCCTTGCTTGTGCTAGTCTGCATTTTATGTCCTCCTTACTTCTGCACTCCATTACTTTTGTTTTGGATTCATTTATTCCCATCGTGTATTTCTTTACCAAGACTGTGACCACAATATTCAGCAATTCTCCAGATCTTTTGCAGACTCAGATAAAATAACAATAGCTTCGGAAAATCTCAGAATTTTTATTTCCTGCCCATGTTTTTGTATTCTTTTCCCAAATTCCTCATTGATTTTCTTTATTGACTGTTCGATGCAAACATTGAAGATGAAAGGGTAAAAACCTGCAGCCTTGCCTCACTCGTTGTTTGATTGTTGCTTATTCTTCAAAGCCTTTGATTCTCATCACAACAGAGTGATGTTTGTACAGATTGTATTTAATTCTTCTTTCTTTGTGATTTTTCATATCGGTTGAAATTATAATTCTTATGCTGGATATTTAAGCAAAAGCATGTTCCTAATTACCTTCATCAAACTGCAGTTCAGCACAAATAGGATGTTTCTATATTCCCATTACAGACTTTAAGGGCTTGCAGTGGGGAACAAGACGGTTAAGTTTAGCTTAGGAACTTGTGTCCGGAAACGTACCGTCTTCCCGCTACCCGTAAAAGAACCACCACAGCACATGTTCGAACCTCCTGCATTGTACGCGCCACTGACTAGAGTACGCACGTCATTGAACGATCACGTGATGTCTCCTACCCCTACAGATTTTCTGACATTCCATGTCAATCAGTTGAGTGTGTGATCCGCACGAAGACGTGTTGTAGGCTACTTGCTGTTGTACTTGTGATTTTCGTTCAATAATTCTTTACTACGTAAACAGCAGTAAGTTGTACGTACAGTAATTCATCTGCACCACAGATTTCGGCAATAGTGGACAGGTCGTGATGGCCCGATTACTTGGCCTGCACGCTCACCCGACTTGACACCGCTGGGGTCATATGAAAACTTGATTTACGAGACACCTGTGGAATCCGAGGAGGATCTAATGGCGTGGGTTATGGCTGCGGCGGATATTGAAGGATCATGGATTGGTGATCGTGTATATGAGAACATGGTACAGAGGTACGGTGTCTGTGTTGACGTCGGTGGTCGTCGCATCGAGCCCCACATGTAATTGGACCCAGACGACAAACAACAGCAGTCGGACAGAGCGCCGAGTTGTGAACGTGTGCTGTGGTGGTTTTTTGTGGATAGCGGGAAGACGGTACGTTTCGGGACACAAGTTCCTATGATAAATTTATCCGTCTTGGTCCCCACTGCAAGCCCTGAAAGTCTGTAATGGGAATTTAGAAACACTCTGTATTATTGTACAATAACGAGAAGTTAAAGCTCAGGTACAATATATTACCGGCAAACTCTCTGCAGAAATACGACGACGACGAAGGGGCAGTTTTTATTACGGGATCGGCTTTACCTACGCACCCGTGTTGTACCTGCTATATAGGACTTCATGAGTGAGACATCGGGTTCTTGTGACCACTGTAAAATGTGCTACTTGATGCAATAATAATATGTTGTGTTAACAAACAGTAGCACTGATTGGAAATTAGAATTGGGGGCGGGGGTGTCAAAAATGTGCAGACAAAAGAAGGTCTCCGGTTTGTGGGATATAACTGAAGGGGGTGTGATAGTACATATATCACACCCCCGAATTATATGTAGAAGTTAGAGATATTATTGTCAGTATTAGATTTATTATTATTATTATTATTATTATTATTATTATTATTATTATTATTATTATTATTATTATTATAATTATTATTATTATTATTATTTCATTTGTATATTGCCATTTATATTGGTAAGCTGGAAGATATCCACATATGTAGGTATGAGTAATTTGTTTTGCACGACTGGGAAAACATTGCTTTAATAACTCTGGTAATTTGAATGAGTCATATGGCTACCCCAGTGTTTGTTGTGATGTACTTGTGTCGGGAAATTCATGAGTCATGTATATATCCCAGTCTGATGAGATGAGCTTGTTGTTGTATTAGAAAAATTTGGTGACTCATGGAATATACCCCAGAGTTTGTTATTGTCTTGGGAGGAAGAAGTAGTTCAGGGCTTGGGCTTGAGAAGAGGACTACCCATGATTGGCTGGCAAGCACCAATCCAGACGTATCACCTGAGAGGAGGGGGATGTTGATGTCTATAAAGGTTGATCATACGGCGGCAACCTAGGACATTGTAAGGAACATTGTAAGGGTGATTGTAGAGGTGATTGTAAAGGAACGAGAAGGAAGATAACTACTACAACTACAAGCAGTAACACTTTATGAAGGAACGACAACTGACACACTGTACGAGAAGGAAGTAGTGCTGATACACGGTACTGGAGTGACACGGCTGCAATGGACTGGACTTCAAACGTTCGTGCAGCAGAGTCTTGTTAGGTTCGTGGAAAGTGGCTGATTGTGAAAAGTGCTTGCGCATTAAGTATTGTAGCACTTGTGGCAGCCTAGCATTATATGTTGGTGAAAGCTATCTCAGACTTTCCATCATTTATGTTGAGGATCGACAGACGTGTGTATACATCTTTACAACAAGTGTTAAAATATGTGAACACAGTAGTACAAGGTACAGTATCTGTGTGATGTGATAACTGCCGATAATGAGAATCGGTAAGTCGAATTGATATAGAGACAGTGAAGGGTATTTATCTTCATACATGTACATTGTTCATCGGACTATCTACAAATGGTAGCTTAGTTCTCGCTTTCGTTTTCCCATGATTTTCATTATTTTTGTTGTTGTTGTTGTTGTAAATATGGAGTCTTCCAGCAATATTTTATGTGTATATTATATGTATAATGTTGTATGTTGTTGAGGTGCTCATGCAGGGAATTTGTTAAGAATATAGTTAGCTATTTTAGAATCAGTGTTATTGATGAACCTAGGTGCAGTTCCTACCTAATTAGTCGTTTTCAGGAGGTTAGGTAAGGCCTGCAGCAGATGTACCAGTACGCAGCATTATGTACACGCCCTGGGATATACAGTTTATCATGCTCTTATCTAAATTCGAGGGATCCATTCTGGTGAACTCTGGCGCCCATACTACGGACATTTCGGTTAATTATGCTTATTAATTTTATTAAGTTTTTGAGTAATTTTATTTATATATTTTATTCATGATTTTATTTATTATTATCATCAAAAAAAAGTTACAGGGGGAATATACAACAAAACTGAAAAAATCTACAAAATGTTTTGTTGATGCTCTGAGCGAATCTCGACAGAGAGGTGAAGGTTGAGAGTCTACCAGCTTAAGTGCGGTAACAATACCATACAATAAAACTTTCACTAAAGGTACAATATTACACATTCATTACAGTTAAATAGAAGTAAAGCGCGATTATACAATTAAAAATCATTTAGTATTTGACTGCACACTGAGAAACTAACAGACACTAAACAGACTGCCACACTGACGAATGCGCGTGGCAACCGGTGAATCATACCTCGGTGTCTATGACCTTGGCAAAAAAACAATACCCCTGCTACCCTTCCTCACAGCACTACTTGCTGTGGCACTATACAAATCGGTTAGCCGCGACGAACATTTTGTGCGTATTTCCGCTAATAATCTTGTTAATGAAAATGAAAACCTACAACATGTTTTCCAGTCAGTGAGCGGGTTAGGGACGGAATGAATGAAGCCCCATCTTGCTGCGAGGATAGGAATTATGCCGGCTGCCGAGGCCTGTCGCACTCGCCTGGGGCAATGATTAATGACTGACAGAAGGAATGAAATGATATTGGAGAGTGTTGCTGGAATGAAAGATGACTGGGAATACAGGAGTACCCGGAGAAAAACCTGTCCCGCCTCCGCTTATCCAGCAGAAATCTCAAATAGATTGACCGGGATTTGAACCACGGAACCCAGCGGTAAGAGGCCGACGCGCTGCCGCTTCAGCAACGGAGGCTTAATTTTTGCTAATAATTAAAGAAAATACAAGAAATAATCAGCTGATAAGGCAGCAGGGCTTGTACAAATTGCTTGTTTTGATAATAATGGAATAAAAATGTAATGTTTTCTCCACAAAGTGGCGGGTAGGCGACTGCCCCCCCTCCTCCCTCCTCCACCACCACCACCTCCACCCCTTGCCTCCGAAAACATAATCGCCGCTACTGTTAACAAACTATTGAAAAATGTTGATTTCATAATCGGCGCATTGCTTCACACAGGCACATCTTGACTATCGATATACGGAAAGTACCAAAACCTATCTCTAGTTTTAATATTACCCGAGAAGCTGTTTCTAAATGCTTTGTATGGAACATGCCATATTATGAAATTGAAGAGTGGACAGGACATTTTGAAATGTGGTTTTACTAAAGAATACACGGGTAGACCAGATCAAAAATGAATAGATCCTGCATAGTGTTTCCCTGAAGAATGATATGGTGAAATTCGACCAGAATATTAGGGGGTATTGAAAAGTAGAAGTGAGATCGTTGGCGCAGGATACGGTAGTATGGAGAGTAGCATCAAACCTGTTCATGGACTGATGGCACAAACACAAACAACATGTTGAAACTTGCACTTGGAAAACAGTGGGTTTTTCACAGCAGGCTGTATCTTAATTAAGACCATGGTCGTTACTAGACCTGTCCACCGGGCGAGTTGGCCGTGCGCGTAGAGGCGCGCGGCTGTGAGCTTGCATCCGGGAGATAGTAGGTTCGAGTCCCACTATCGGCAGCCCTGAAGATGGTTTTCCGTGGTTTCCCATTTTCACACCAGGCAAATGCTGGGGCTGTACCTTAATTAAGGCCACGGCCGCTTCCTTCCAACTCCTAGGCCTTTCCTATCCCATCGTCGCCATAAGACCTATCTGTGTCGGTGCGACGTAAAGCCCCTAGCAAAAAAAAAAAAAATCTAGACCTGTCCTGTCCATCGTCGTCATGGGATCTGTGTTTTCAATTAGCAAAAGATACTGCAATGGGGACATACGTAATTAAAATAATAAATATAATTTTTTGGATACTAGGAACCTAAATCCAGTCTACGATTATCAATAGTTCTTGAGACAGGGTTATTCTTTTTCTTTCTTTGTATCGGGCAAGTAGCTGCATGGTCTGAGTCACGTAGCTATCAGCTTACATTCCGGATATAATGGGTTGAAACCCCACTGCCTGCAGTCCTATATAGGACTTTTCGTAGTTTCCTATTTTCACACCAGGCTGTACCTTAATTAAGGCCATGTCGTTTCCTTTCAACTCGCTATAAGACCTATCTGTGTCAGTGCGACGCAAAGCAAATTGCTAATTTATTTGTTTACTTTGTATTGACCATTAACGTTCCAGCTCGTTAGCTGAATGGTTAATACAGTGGCCTTCGGTTTTAGAGCCCCGGGTTTAGTTCCAAGTCGGCTTGTGAACTTTAGCCACGTCTGATTAATTCCCTTAGCTCGAGGGCTGGGTAGTTGTGGATCATTTTAAGACACATCTTCACTTGCACACAACGCACCACAGCAAGACACAGACAGGTCTTATGGCGACGATAGGATAGGAAAGGGCTAGAAGTGGGAAGGAAGCGGCCGTGGCCTTAATTAAGGTACAGCCCCAGCATTTGCCTAGTGTGAAAATGGGAAACCACGGAAAACCATATTCAGGGCTGCCGACAGTGGGGTTCGAACCCACTATCTCTCGGATGCACGCTCACCGCTGTGCGCCCCTAACCGCACGGCCAACTCGCCCAGTAATCCACATTTATGAATATTTCCCTCCACACAGGATTGGCGTCAGGAAGGTTGTAAAACCGGTATTAATCCACATTAGTGTCGACCCCAGATAAGTGGACAAAAGGCCAGGACGAAAAATCCACAGTTCTAGCCCTTCAGGCAAGCTACGAATTTTAGATAAATAAATATAGTAAAATATGAGAATATATACTTTATTTATCCCTAAAAAATACAATCCTTTCCTTAATCATCGTTATCTTGTCGATTAGATTAGCAGTTTGCCATTTTCTACAACTACGAGCACTAGTACGAGTCAATGCAGTGTTTCAGTTAAGGACCACTACGAACGCTAGTGTGAGTCACTGCATTGTTTCAGTTAAGCACCACTACGAGCGCTAATGTGAGTCAATGCATTGTTTCAGTTAAGCACCACTACGAGCGCTAATATGAGTCAATGCAGAGTTTCAATGAAACTCTTATAACTACATTCGGTGTGGAAATTTTGCAAAAAAAAAAAAAAAATGCCTGAAGGTATTGAACAAAGAAACACATTACAGTAATAATTATGAAAATAAGCTAATTTGGCTGGGATTTGAATAAAAAAGAAAACGAGTAAAGTAACAAGCGATTTAGACTATTTTTCTGGAACTGCACCTAGGCCAGCGGGGATTTTCACAATTTGTTATTTTAGTTTCATAGAGCTATCCAAGACTCACAATTTGGCTCTTTAGCCCTTCAACTTCCGGCACAATTTTACATTTTTCATAGTATGGGCACCCCTACCTTGATGTTCTTCTTCTTCATCTGTTTACCCTCCTGGTTCGGTTTTTCCCTCGGACTCAGCGAGGGATCCCACCTCTACCGCCTCAAGGGCAGTGTCCTGGACCTTTAGACTCTGGGTCGGGGGATACAACTGGGGAGAATGACCAGTAACTCTTGCAGGCGGTCTCATCTGCTAATCTGAACAGGGGCCTTGCGGGGGGAGGGATGGGAAGATTGGATAGACAAGGAAGAGGGAAGCAAGTCGCCGTGGCCTTAAGTTAAGTACCATCCCGGCATTTACCTGGAGGAGAAGAGGGAAAACCACTTCGAGGATGGCTGAGGTGGGAATCAAACCCACCTCTACTCAATTGGCCGCCGGAGGATGAGTGGACCCCGTTCCAAACCTCATACCACTTTTGAACTTTCGCGGCAGAGCCAGGAATCGAGCCCGGGCCTCCGGGGGTGGCGGCTAATCACACTAACCACTACACTACCGAGGCGACCTTGTCTTTTAAGAAATGTTTTTAAGATTTAAAACATTTACCTTAAAGACTGATGACGATATTTGTGTTAGCATCTACTGAGTCGTGCCTAATACACTACACTCACTATTTAGGCTTTCCAGGATTCTCAAGTTTCTAGATTTTAGATGAGTAGCTGTCTTCAGAGAGGATGGTGGCGATAACTGGAACGTGCTGGATGATGAAAGGTTCACAAACTGTGTCAACTGAGCTGAAAAATGCTGTACTCCATGGAACTCGAACCGCAATTTTCCCCAGAGTGCCTGTTGGCAATGCACCTGGCTAGAACTACCGTATATTTATTCTGAAAGTAGACATGCCCATAGCAACAGATGACTCCGACTATCGCCATTACGATCATTCCTGGAAGGACATAGGTCTGCCTTAAACTCTACCTGCCTCCCCATTCTCCTTCACTGCCGCTTGAGAATGGCCCCCGAGGCTTACCTCCAGGGCGTCGGACCACCTGGTAGACGGACGTCCCTTAGGAACCAATCTGTCAGCAGTTTGTTCCACTTGATTTGGTCGCAGACCCATGTCCCAGCGATAAGATAAAGGAATGTAAAGTTCAAAAATATAAACACATTTCCAAACATCTCGCGAATACTACTTTAACTGCTCCTTCAAACCAGGCTACTATAAATCGTCTGGCTCCGTGCCTAACTGGTTAGCATGCAGGCCTTTGGTCTAAGAGTGTCCGGGTTCTATTCGCAGCCGGGTCGGCAAGTTTAGCCTTCGTTGGTTAATTCCCTGGTGTGCGTGACGTCTTCCACATTAGATTTCGTCCTAAGTAGGGAGCGATCTACACAGTCGCATCAACGTCAGCTCACAAGTCACGCAGCAGAAGGTCACTTTTCATTTATTATTATTATTATTATTATTATTATTATTATTATTATTATTATTATTATTATTATTATTATTATTATTATTATTGTGTCCCATTCCATAGCTAAATTGTTAGCGTCCTGGCCTTTGGTCCAGGAGACCCTCGTTCGATTCCCGGTCAGGTCGGGGAATTTAACCTTAATTATTTAATTCCGATGGCTCGGGGGCTGGGTGTATGTGCCGTCTTCATTATTAGAATTAATCACAAGTAGCGCCCCATCCTCTTAGACGCGCAGATCACCTATACAGCGTCAAAATACATGCATCAGGCCTCTTCAGAGGCCACACGCCATTATTATTATTATTATTATTATTATTATTATTATTATTATTATTATTATTATTATTATTATTATTATTATTATTATTATTATTATTATTATTATTATTATTATTATATCGAATTCTACGCACGAATATGGGGTCATGATAGCTGAGTGACTTCACCACTCTATTCTTACCAAGGCTACCACAGCTCGAGTCCCGACCAATATACTGTATGTAGGAAATTTGGAATGAAATAATAATAATAATAATAATAATAATAATAATAATAATAATAATAATAATAATAACAGTATAATACCAACGTCCGCCTCTGTGGTGTATTGGTTAGTGTGGTTAGCTGCCACCCCCGGAGGCCCGGGTTCGATTCCCGGCTCTGCACGAAATTTGAAAAGTGGTACGAGGGCTAGAACGGTGTCCACTCGCCTCGGGGGGTGAACTGAGTGGAGGTGGGTTCGATTCCCACCTCAGCCATCCTGGAAGTGGTTTATCGTGGTTTCCCACTTCTCCAAGTAAATGCCGGGATGGTACGTAACTTAAAAACCACGGCCGCTTCCTTCCCTCTTCCTTGTCTATCCCTTCCAATCTTCCCATCCCGCCGTAAGGCCCCTGTTCTGCATAGCAGGTGAGGCCGCCTGGGCGAGGTACTGGTCGTCCTCCCCAGTTGTATCCCCGACCCAGAGTCTGAAGCTCCAGGACAATGCGCTTGAGGCGGTAGAGGTGGGATCCCTCGCTATGTCCGAGGGAAAAACCGACCCTGGAGTGTAAACAGATAAAGAAGGAGAAGTATAATACCAACAAAAACAAAAAGACTCGCACCACTTGGCAGACAGAAACAAAGAAGCACATTGAAGAATTGCGAATATCAGGTCTTCAAGATAGACGATCTGTAAACATATCTTGAAAGAAGTTCAAGGATTCCAGGAAAAAACCCGGAAGAGATGTTCCCCCTAGATAGATTGAAAAAAAGAGTTATACCGACCGAAAATGCGTGAATACTGAGCAAAGATCAAAGCCCAACAGTTGAACAATCGTGGTCAATAGTAGGCCCATTCAAACCATGAAGAAAACTATCAACAGTCATAAAAGATTACGAGGATATGAAATTTTCCTAGCGGTATGAACACTGTTAAACATAATCGAATAAAGAAAATGAATGTTCTTTGCTGTCCGACTCATTGGCTGAATGGCCATCGGTTCAGAAGGTTCCGGGTTCGATTGCGGCCGGGTCGGGGATTTTAATCGCCTCTGATTAATTCTTCTGGCTCGGGGACTGGTTGTTTGTGTTTGTCCCAACACTTTCCTCTTCATATTCACACGACACACTACACTACCAACCACCACAGGAACACGTAATAGTGATTAATCCCTCCATGTAGGGTTGGCGTCAGGAAGGGCACCCTCATCGGAGGGTCTGCCTTACAAGGGCTGCACTCGGCTAGAAATAGCCACACGAAATTATTATTATTATTGTTCTGAGGGAAAATGCATCTAAATAATCATTTACTCTTTGGGTAACAATAATCGCAAGATAAAAATTATTATGTTAGTGATTTTACGCTGACTACTGTTATAGTTTTCGGAGGACAAGAGTTGTCCAAGTTTTATCCTGCAGGATACTGGCGTTTTCGAGCACCTTCAAATAACTACGGACTGAGCCAGGATCGAACCCGCCAACTTGGCTATGGGAAGTCAGCGCTCTACTTGTTTTTTACCGCTCAACCTGGGAAAAGATTAAAAGGAAAAATTCCAAACCTTCCAGGAATGAAGGTATCGGTTAAAGAAATTGAATGCTGTGAATATAATGGACTTCGTGTCCCGGTCAATAAGGCGAGGAAATGCCTTTCAATTTAACTTACGTAATTATTAATGGCGTGTGGCCTCCGAAGAGGCCGAGTGCAGGTCTTTCGAGTTGACGCCGCGAAGGCGACCTGCGCGTCTATAATAATGGGGCCCTACCTGTGATGAATTCTAATGCTGAAGACGACACACATACCCAGCCCCGAGCCATTGGAATTAACCAATGAAGGTTAAAATCCCTGACCCGGCCGGGAATCGAACGAGGGTCTCCTGGACCAAAGGCCAGGACGCTCTGGACCAAAGGTCTGCACGCTAACCATTTAGCATGAAGTCGGACACGTAATTATTAATAAAAGTGCGACGTAATCTTGAAAAGTATTCATTTTTCATTCTTACCCAGAATTTGAATGACACTAAAATGCACTTTCCAGTCCTTGGTCTGATCATAATTCAAAATTCGAAGCGTTTCTCCAGGGGAAAAGTGCTGTATCCTCTCGTACAACAAAAGGATTCACAATCTGCATGCTTCTTAACTTTTGCGCTAATATTTTTCAAATTATAACATCATCTTCTAATTCTCTCTGATCAGGTGATGAGCTGGATTTGCTAGTACTGTGGAAGAAGAAGGTGATTAGGAGAAGTATTTTGAATGTCGTGGAAGGGATTTTTCTCTTGGGCAATGGATTTCTTTACGACAAATGGTAATGGTAGGAAATGGCAAATGTGAAAAGCTGGATATTTGATGAAGCGCTCGATGGATTGGACAAACACTAGAATAAACAAGAGATAAAAGATTATTTTTTCAGTGACAGTAGCTTCTTTGATTCTTGAACTGAATCACATTCAAGGAATGAACACTATATCAGGGTCCATGAGAGGTGGAGTCTGATTTTTGAGCGGCGGAAACAGTAACTACAGGATGTACGGCGTTGCCATAGTTACTTTCACCTGCGGTATAGTATTCTTTAATACAAGCTGAGTGTTTAATAAAACATGTAGGCCTAATTTAATTGAATAAACTTTGACCCGTTCCTAAGCTTATGCTATTCATTTCAGCATTTAAGTGATCTCAATAATCACTAACAACATAATCAACAGCTAATAACAACAGTAAATATACAACATATAGAAAATCGCACCGAGCTCGATAGCTGCAGTCGCTTAAGTGCGGCCGGTATCCAGTAATCGGGAGATAGTGGGTTCGAGCCTCACTGTCACCAGCCCTGAAGATGGTTTTCCGTGGTTTACCATTTTCACACCAGCCAAATGCCGGGGCTGCACCTTAATTAAGGCCACGGCCGCTTCCTTCCACTTCCTAGGCCTATCCTATCGTTGCCAAAAGACCTATCTGTGTCGGTGCGACGTAAAACAAATAGGAAAAAAAAGTAGAAAATTGCAGTCACTTGGTCAGCCGGTCAGTCATAAGGAGGTAATAATACGGAATAAATAGTCACCTCCGTACAGGCCATGAAGGTCCTTGGAGGAGTTAACCTCGGCACGTGATGGGGTAGAGTGGTTAGCTCTACTCCCGGCTGCCTTTGCCCCCAGGAATTAACCTGGTACTCATTTTTAGTGTAGGCTGAGTGAACCTCAGGGCCATATGCACCCCCGGAAGTGGAAATCTCGTTTCTTAAATTTTACGACTTCCTGACGGAGATTCACACCCACGTCCTTCCGGGCGGACCGAGCACGCCTTTACCGCCTCGACCAGGCAGCCCCTAATACAGAATGAATACCTTGGCTTATATTGTACCTACATATCCCCATCTTTGGACAATAACTCGCAGATAGACTGCATATACTGTATACTGATCTCTCGGAAGCTTTGGATACAGTACTGTACAACACAGCGCCCTAATTCTTAAATGATCTGCGTATGGGGTGCGTGGAAGAATCCTACAATGGCTGAAATCTTATCTCTACGGTAGAACTTGTCTTGTAAAATATGAAGGATTTCTATCTTTTCCGTACCACACAAAATCAGATGTTCCACAAGGTTCAATTCTAGGACCCCTTCTATTCATTTCGGTAATTAATGATTTGCCTTCTATCTTTCAGTCGAGCAAGTGTCTCTTATACGCAGACGATTTACAAATCTTTAACCCTAGAACTGCTGCAGGTTTTTCTGTCAAATGCTGCAGTTATTTTTCTCAACATACACCATGAAAATAAAATCATGCCTGTAATCACATATTAATCCTAATAAGTCCGTATTATACACTGACTGACAGAGCAAATGCAACACCAAGAAGGAGTGGTCAGAACTTTATGCCAATTGCAGGGTAGACTGACGTCACTGAGGTATGCTCATGATGTGAAATGCGCCGCTGTGCTGCGCACGTAGCGAACGATAAATGGGACACGGCGTTGGCGAATGGCCCACTTCGTACCGTGATTTCTCAGCCGACAGTCATTGTAGAACGTGTTGTCGTGTGCCACAGGACACGTGTATAGCTAAGAATGCCAGGCCGCCGTCAAGGGAGGCATTTCCAGCAGACAGACGACTTTACGAGGGGTATGGTGATCGGGCTGAGAAGGGCAGGTTGGTCGCTTCGTCAAATCGCAGCCGATACCCATAAGGATGTGTCCACGGTGCAGCGCCTGTGGCGAAGATGGTTGGCGCAAGGACATGTGGCACGTGCGAGGGGTCCAGGCGCAGCCCGAGTGACGTCAGCACGCGAGGATCGGCGCATCCGCCACCAAGCGGTGGCAGCCCCGCACGCCACGTCAACCGCCATTCTTCAGCATGTGCAAGACACCCTGGCTGTTCCAATATCGACCAGAACAATTTCCCGTCGATTGGTTGAAGGAGGCCTGCACTCCCGGCGACCGCTCAGAAGACTACCATTGACTCCACAGCATAGACGTGCACGCCTGGCATGGTGCCGGGCTAGAGCGACTTGGATGAGGGAATGGCGGAACGTCGTGTTCTCCGATGAGTCACGCTTCTGTTCTGTCAGTGATAATCACCGCAGACGAGTGTGGCGTTGGCGTGGAGAAAGGTCAAATCCGGCAGTAACTGTGGAGCACCCTACCGCTAGACAACGCGGCATCATGGTTTGGGCCGCTATTGCGTATGATTCCACGTCACCTCTAGTGCGTATTCAAGGCACGTTAAATGCCCACCGCTACGTGCAGCATGTGCTGCGGCCGGTGGCACTCCCGTACCTTCAGGGGCTGCCCAATGCTCTGTTTCAGCAGGATAATGCCCGCCCACACACTGCTCGCATTTCCCAACAGGCTCTACGAGGTGTACAGATGCTTCCGTGGCCAGCGTACTCTCCGGATCTCTCACCAATCGAACACGTGTGGGATCTCATTGGACGCCGTTTGCAAACTCTGCCCCAGCCTCGTACGGACGACCAACTGTGGCAAATGGTTGACAGAGAATGGAGAACCATCCCTCAGGACACCATCCGCACTCTTATTGACTCTGTACCTCGACGTGTTTCTGCGTGCATCGCCGCTCGCGGTGGTCCTACATCCTACTGAGTCGATGCCGTGCGCATTGTGTAACCTGCATATCGGTTTGAAATAAACATCAATTATTCGTCCGTGCCGCCTCTGTTTTTTCCCCAACTTTCCATCCCTTTCGAACCACTCCTTCTTGGTGTTACATTTGCTCTGTCAGTCAGTGTATACCAATAGAAAGCTAAAAGACTGATCTAAATGAAGATAATACAAATAACAAAAAATATTGCCACGATTTCTAACTATCGTAAAATGCAATTAAAACTTTTTTTAGACAAAGGAAACTGTTGAAATATTTTGCTCAAATAAAGGAATTTATGATAGGTAAATTATTTCTGAAACATGATATTCTGAAACTAACAAGTATTTTCTTACGTATTCCTCCACAGTTACCCACTTTTCATTTCGTTTGCAAAATAAAACTCAAATATTCATCGAAACGAATTTTGAGTTCATTTCACGAATTTCGAATCTACGGTTTATCTTAGTTTTCTTAGGTCAATTTCTTCTTTCCTGTGTTGTGATCAAATTCCTTATAACAATCTGCAAAAAATATAAACAGTTCAAATTTATCCCTTCGCTGGTTTCTTCAAGTATTGACGTACTGCCAATAATAACATAACCTGCACCGACTTGAACATCATTCCGGTCATCGGAAATTCCCATTACTTCCGAGGCACCTTGTACTTCGCTGTCACTTTTACTATTTTCAGTAATAATTTTCTCGTCGGAATTAAAACAATAACCACTGTCACCATCAGTATTGTCACTAAGATCTTCGAAAATCGAGCGCTTGATTTCAGAATCATCAACAAAGCGGGCTGCCATCTTGATTCTAAGAACGTGTGAAAGTACTTTCACTTCTACAGCTAAATAAACTTGTCCAGACCAACGAGCTAGACCAGACCGATGTTTGTGTTTCAAAGACTTTCAATATTGAAGATAAAAGTATTAGGCTGGTATCTGTATTATTGCCATCTGGTGACCAATTATAAACCTACGGCGGAAGAACGACACCGTCTCTCAGAAAGACGATCGCACTTGACGAAACAGTGCACCGTCTTCCAGAAAGACGGTCCGCAGTTCTAGGGTTAAGGTAATAGAGTCTGAAAACGACTGCGAACTTTTGGAATTCGATGCCCTTCGTATGAGTGAGTGGTGTAAGAAGTTGACGTTGCAGGTCAGTGTTTCAAAGTGCAATGTAATCAGCTTCAATTATGCTTTCTATGACATTTATTTAAACCATGTAGATATAATCAATGATTTAGGTACCATATTAAGCAATGCAAATGGCCTCTCCTTCCAGGACCCTGTTGATTTTATAACAAGGAAATCTCTTAGGTTTTTGGATTTTCTTAAGAGAAATTGTAGGTATTTTGTTTCTGATCGAACCCTGAAAACTCTATATATTTCCTATATCAGGTCAGGGTTAGAATATAGTACCGAGATCTGGATACCATCCCAACAATATTTAATTGACTCACTAGAGAGAGTGCAGGTAAAATTTATGAAGTGGGTGAGTTACAGGGGCTTCGGAATAAAGATGGCGTCTTCATTATATGATGAGTTTTGCCAATGGGAGAATTTACTGCTGTGTCACAAATGTGCCAACGCAGTGTTCACAATAAAATGCATAACAAATAGAATAGATTGTCCAGAGCACCTGCAGCTAATACCACTTCATGTTCCGGGACGAAATCTGAGGATTACTTCTGTTCTGGTATAAAGACAATTAGAAAGGCAGTATTACATATGGCAAAATAACAGAACTGTAGGTAGTATTGTAAGATGTTAATTTTTGAACATTATAATTTGTGATTATTTGTAAATTATGTAGGAAATAGATTATAGGTGCGGTACACCGTCTGTAATTGGGGATAGCCTGTTTGTGGTTAATAAATCTATCTATCTATCAATCTATCTAGCCGGCTCCGTGGTGTAGGGGTAGCGTGCGTGCCTCTTACCTGGAAGCCCTGGGTTCGATTGCCGGCCAGGGTCAGGGATTTTTACCTGTACCTGAGGGCTGGTTCGAGGTCCACTCAGCCTACGTGATTAGAATTGACGAGCTATCTAACGGAGCCAAGAATAACGGCCGAGAGGATTCGTCGTGCTGACCACACGACACCACGTAATCTGCAGGCCATTGGGCTGAGCAGCGGTCACTTGGTAGGCCAAGGCCAGTTAAGGGCTGTAGTGCCATAGGGTTTGATTTGGTTCGATTTAGATCTATCTATCTATCTATATACCTATCTTTACCCCGAGTGGATAACGTTCTTCCGGGGAAGTGAATTTCACCCACCAAACAGTATTTCTACGTATTCCCATGGCTTTGGTAGTACGTACCTGAACTTTGTTCAATGGGAAATTGTACAATTAGCCACTGATATAAGAAATATAAACTAAAACAAAAGTGATACACAGAAAACAAACACGTAATGCAATAACAGGTAACACACTACGACTCTGCATGATATCACAAAAGCGACTGAGAGAGAGCTCAAGCACATGACGACAGCGTCCTTAAAATGTGGCCACGTCGGGATCGTTTTTATGGCAAAATACTACTTTCGAGCAGCGTTAGTCAACTTTTTCTCGATGTCAGCGCTGAACATCAGATATCAACTCTCGTAGAACCTACTGTAGGGTGACCTAAGTCTAGTCTAGCTTATTTTATTCTGCTCAGACTATACCGATGTTATCGTCGAGTTGTTTGCCCCATCAACTTTGTGATTCCCGATAGTCATCTATCAATAGCTGATCGTACTATTGTTGCCCAATTATGACGTCACAAGGAGGCAACCTACCCTCAAGTAAAGCAAGCGCGTGCACGTGTGGTAGAATATTACAACGCTTACGAGGGTGATATCAACATGTATGGTGAGGGTATATGGATACATGATACTGCCGATAAACAGGGGAATGAGCTCCCTCATGAAACAAGAGTGCGAGGGTAAGGGGTATGGTACAGTGAGGATTCCTAATAATTTTATTTATTTATTTATTTATTTATTTATTTATTTATTTATTTATTTATTTATTTATTTATTTATTTATTTATTTATTTATTTATTTATTTATTTATTTATTTATTTATTTATTAGCTGTTACTGAACTAAGACATTATCTGAAAATCCATCGAGTATAAAAACTCACCGCAAAATTGTATTTAATTTACCCCAGAACCTCTTTGTAAACCACCTTTGTGGCATTGCCTTTTGCGGCTAAGATGACCAGACTACCGGCGGAGCTAAATCTGGAACATGCGACATGGAACTCTAAATGTGAGAAACAGTCCTCTTTTAAGTCGAAAAGAAAAAAAATGATTTCTTTATTTCTAAAGGAGATTCCAATTACAAATTGTTACGCCTGTAACATCTTAGTTTTGAGATATAAATATCCTCATGAAGAGAATTTAACTCCTTCTTCACTTATTTTCGATCTCCAGCTTAAGTTGATTTTCCGAAAACAAAAAGTACGTGTTTCTTTATTTTTAAAGGAGATTACAAACACCAATTTTAAAGCCTGTAACATGATAAGTATATGAGATATACTGTAGATATACTCATTTAAAAAACTGATTCACTCCTTGGTTGAGTGTTCAGCGTTGGGGCCTTCGGTTCACAGGGTTCCGGTTTCTATTCCGGACTGGGTCGGTAATTTTAATCGTGTGTGAATAATTCTTCTGGCTCGAGTAGAGGTTGTTTGTGTTTGTCCCAAATCTCTTCTCTTCATATTCACTCAACACACCACGTTACCAACCACAACAGGAATACGCAACAGTAATTGCATCCCTATACATAGTTTGGCGTCAGGAAGGGCATTCAGTCGTAAAACAGCGTCAAATCCACATGTGTGACACAGTTCGCACCTGCAACCCCACAGGTGTGGGAAAACCGGTAAAAGAAGAAGAAGATACTCATTTAAAATTCACTGGCTTTTTTATTCTTTTCACCTCCTTAAGTTTTTCCAAAAAAAAAGGGTGTTCATGTATTTTTAAAAGAGATTCCAATTAGGGACTACCATTTTTAACATCTGTAACAACTCCATTTTCTGAGATATATGTATCCTCATATAAATATTTCAACTCCTTCCTCACTTCTTTTCACCCCCCACCCTCAGCCCTTACGTAGATTTTCTGTAAAAATAAAATTACGTTCTTTTAATTTAAAGGAGATTCCAAATACCAAATTTCATGTCTGTAAGATATTAGGTTTTTTTGATATGTGTGTTGTGTTTGAATCATCAGTCCATAGACTGGTTTGATGTCACCCTATCCTGTGCTAACCTTTTCATTTCTACGTAACTACTGCATCCTACATCTGTTCTAATCTGCTTGTCATATTCATACCTTGGTCTACCCCTACCGTTCTTACCACCTACACTTCCTTCAAAAACCAACTGAACAAGTCCTGGGTGTCTTAAGATGTGTCCCATCATTCTATCTCTTCTTCTCGTCAAATTTAGCCAAATCGAGCACCTCTCACCAATTCGATTCAGTATCTCTTCATTTGTGATTCGATCTATCCATCTCACCTTCAGCATTCTTCTGTAACACCACATTTCAAAAGCTTCTATTCTCTTTCTTTCTGAGCTAGTTATCGTCCATGTTTCACTTCCATACAATGCCACGCTCCACACGAAAGTCTTCAAAAACATCTTTCTAATTCCGATATCAATGTTTGAAGTGAGCAAATTTCTTTTCTTAAGAAAGCTCTTCCTTGCTTGTGCTAATTTGCATTTTATGTCCTGCTTACGTCTGCCATCGTTAGTTATTTTACTACCCAAGTAACAAAATTCATCTACTTCCTTTAAGACTTCATTTCCTAATTTAATATTTCTTGCATGACCTGCCTTCGTTCGACTGCACTCCATTACTTTTGTTTTGGACTTATTTATTTTCATCTTATACTCCTTACCCAAGACTTTGTTCATACCATTCAGCAGCTTCTCGAGATCTTCTGCAGTCTCAGATAAAATAATATCATCGGCAAATCTCAAGGTTATGATTTCCTCTCCTTGCATTGTGATTCCCTTTCCAAATTCCTCTTTCATTTCCGTTACTGCTTGTTCTATGTAAACATTGAAAAGGATGGGGGACAAACTGCAGCCTTGCCTCACTCCTTTCTGGATTGCTGCTTCTTTTTCAAAGCCCACGATTCTTATCACTGCAGACTGATTTTTACACAGATTGTAGATAATTCTTCGTTTTCGGTATTTGATCCCAATCACCTTCAGAATTTTAAATAGCTTGGTCCAATCAACATTATCGAATGTCTTTTCTAGATCTACAAATGCCATGTACGTGGGCTTGTCCTTCTTGATTCGATCCTCTAAGATCAGACGTAAAGTCAGGATTGCTTCACGTGATCCTACATTTCTTCTGAAGCCAAATTGATCTTCTCCCAACTCAGTTTCAAATTGTTTTTCCATTCTTCTGTAAACAATACGTGTTAAAAAATTTTGCAGGCATGAGATACTAAACTAACGGTGCGATAGTTTTCACACCTGTCAGCACCGGCTTTCTTGGGAATAGGTATAACAACATTCTGCCGAAAATCGGATGGGACTTCTCCTGCCTCATACATCTTACACACTAAATGGAATAACCTTGCCATGCTGGTTTCTCCTAAAGCAGTCAGTAATTCAGAGGGAATGTCATCAATTCCAGGTGCCTTGTTCCTATTTAGGTCGCTCACAGCTCTGTCAAACTCTGACCTCAAAATTGGGTCTCCCATTTCATCAGCATCGACAGCCTCTTCTTGTTCCAGAACCAAATTATGCACATCTTCACCTTGATTCAACTGTTGAACATGTTCGTGCCATCTTTCTGCTTTGTCTTCTTTCCCTAGAAGTGGCTTTCCATCTGAGCTCTTAATATTCATACACCTAGATTTCCTTTCTCCAAAGGTTTCCTTGATCTTACTGTATGCTGCATCTACCTTTCCCAGGACCATACAACCTTCGACATCCTTGTATTTCTCCTTTAGCCAGTCTTCCTTAGCTACCTTGTACTTTCTATCCACTTGATTCTTTAATCGCCTGTATTCTTTTCTGCCCTCTTCATTTCTAGCATTCTTGTATTTTCGTCGCTCATCAATCAGGTCTAGTATCTCCTGAGTTATCCACTGATTCTTAGTTGATCTTTTCTTCCTTCCTAACATTTCTTCAGCAGCCCTACTGACTTCATTTTTCATGACTCTCCATTCTTCCTCTATTGTGTTCCCTTCAGCCTTTTCATTTAGTCCCTTTGCAACATGTTCCTTGAAACAATCCCTCACACTCTTTCCTTTCAACTTGTCTAGATCCCATCTTTTTGCATTCTTTCCTTTCTTCAATTTCTTCAACTTCAGATGGCATTTCATGACCAACAAGTTGTGGTCAGAGTCCACGTCTGATCCTGGGAAAGTTTTGCAATCCAATACCTGGTTTCTGAATCTCTGCCTAATCATAATGAAGTCTATTTGATACCTTCCAGTGTCTCCAGGTCTCGTCCACGTATACAGCCGTCGTTTGTGGTGTTTGAACCAAGTATTGGCAAGGACTAAATTATGATCAGTGCAGAATTCAACCAGCCGACTTTCTCTTTCGTTCCTTTGTCCCAATCCGAATTCTCCTACTGTATTACCTTCTCTTACTTGGCCTACCACTGCATTCCAGTCTCCCATCTCAATTAGATTCTCGTCACCGTTTACATATTGTATTAAATCTTCTATCTCTTCATATGTTCTTTCGATTTCCTCATCATCCGTTGAGCTAGTGGGCATATAGACCTGCACTATTGTGGTGGGCATTGGTTTGGTGTTTATCTTGACGACAATAATTCTTTCACTATGCTGGTCATAGTAGCTTACCCGCTGCCCTATTTTCTTATTCATTATTAAACCAATTCCTGCATTTTCTCTGTTTGATTTTGTGTGATAATTCGGCAGTCGCCTGACCAGAAATCCTGTTCTTCCTGCCAACGTACTTCACTTATACCAACTACATCTAACTTTAGTCTATCCATCTCCATTTTCAGATTCTCTAATCTACCACAACGATTCAAACTTCTAACGTTCCACGCTCCGACTCGCAGAATGTCAGTATCCATCTTCCTGATGATTGCCCCCTCTCGTGTAGTCCCCACGCGGAGATCCGAATGGGGGACAAATTTACCTCCGGAATATTTTACCCGAGAGGAAGCCATCATCAGTACATCATTCACAGAGAGAGAGCCGCATGTCTTCGGGAGTTAGTTACGGCTGTAGTTTCCCGTTGCTTTCATCCATGTAGCAGTATCAACACAGCTAAGCCATGTTGAGTATTATTACAAGGCCATATCAGTCAATCATCCAGACTGCCGCCCTTGCAACTTCCTAAAGGCTGCTACTCCCTTTCGGTGAACCATTCCCTAGTCTGGTCTCTCAACAGATACCCATCCGATATGGTTGCACCTGCGGCTCGGCTATCTGCTTCATTGTGACGCGCAAGCCTCCCCACCGCGGCAAGGTCATATGGTTCGCCTTAAAACACGGTTTTCGGGCCCGTAGGGCTTACCGAGTTTGGTTCTTTGCACGAAGGGGCTTAAAATGGACTTTGTTTCGTCGTTGTACGACAAATTCGTTTTTCCCTATATTAGCCTATTATTTTTATATTTTTATATATCCCCCGTCCCTTTCCCATCGAATTGTTTTGAAAATAAAATACAGCCCATGTTACTCACTGGCAATGTAGCTTTCTATAGGTGAAGTCATTTTGAAAATCGGTTCGGTAGTTTTTGAGTTTATCCTTTACAAACAAATATACAAATGTTTCCTGTTTATAATATTACTATAGATTTATTTATTTATTTATTTATTTATTTATTTATTTATTTATTTATTTATTTATTTATTTATTTATTTAGTTAGTTAGTTAGTTAGTTAGTTAGTTAGTTAGGATGGTAGTAACTTATAGTAAGTGAAATTGAATCAAGCTGCAGAAAATCTAATACAGCGAGCTTGTAGTTGTGATCCAACAGCATTCTGCAAGAATGAAGTCAGCTCATAAACGAAACTACCTACCATTTTACCGGTCTCTTTTCACACCAACATCTCTGTACAGAAGTGAAAGCTGGGTGGATCCTGGATATGTTATTCATAAGTTATTAGTAACAGACATTCAAGTAATGATAATGATTGCTTGCACGAACAGAGGGGAACAATGGTAGGAGAGTACTCGGAACGAGGAGATAAAGGCTAAGTTGAGCACGAACTCGATGGATGAAGCTGAACGCATAACATGGTAGGAGAATGTCGATTAAAAGAACAAGAAAATTAATCAAACAAACATTAACTGGCACTACTTCAAAAGTTAAATTCCTAGACGATATATCTGAGCCTTTTCCTGTTAACACTGGGGTCCGTCAAGGGGATGGTTTATTGCTGTTAAACTTGGTACTTGAGAAAGTAATCAGGACCTGGGAAAAGGAAACGAAAGGAATAACCCTTGGAAGACTACGTAAAGACATAATTCACGTGCAATGTCTGGCCTTTGCTGATGACATAGCAATCCTTTCCAATAATAGACATGAAGCAATTCATTCCATTGAAAAACTACATGAAATTGCCATCAAAACGGGACTTCAAATTTTGTATGAGAAAACTCAGTACATGGAAGGAGCCTCACGATACATAGATGGACAACCTATGATAACTAAATTCGCCAAAACTGTTCAAGTGAACCAATTTAAATATTTGGGAGAAATTATTCAGCCCTCTGGTTTAAACCGCGAAGCAAATAAAGAAAGAATTTCCAAATTACAGAAAGCATACAGGATCACTTGGAACAGGTATAATAAAAAATCAATATCTCGGAATGCAAAACTTAGACACTATAATACAGTGATCAAACCTGAAGCGTTATATGCCTCATAAACCTTCACCTTTAACCAAAGACATTGAGAAACAAGAAAGGATAATTTTACGAAAAATGTTTGGCCCAGTTTGTATAGATGGAATATGGAGAAAAAAGTCATCCCAGGGGATTTATTGTCATTCTGAAAAAAATTATCACACTTTTCGGAAAAGACGATTGAAATTTTATGGACACATTATCAGAATGAAACACTAACAGGCTAACTAAAAGAATTCTCAACCTGACCCTTTCATTAAAAACCAAGAACAGCTGGCTTCGTTAAATTGAAACAGTAAAGACAAACCCAACACCAGAGCTACTATAACTTGGACAGAAGAACGAAGGAAGCAGCTCAGCGAGAGGATGAAGAGATTTTGGGAGGAAAAGAAGGCCAACACATCAGCTAAGCAAGTTCAACCGTGCTCCTGAGTAGGGCATAACGATGTAAAAAAATATATTTATTTATTTTATTTATTTATTTATTTATTTATTTATTTATTTATTTATTTATTTATTTATTTATTTATTTATTTATTTATTTAATTAATTACAAACAACTTCCCCAAAATGTGATTAAGTTTTATAGACCATGACAAGTCGTTATTTAGCTATGGAGTAATTCTTGAAGGGAAGTCTAGTTTGATCTATGTTTGTTACTTTCATTTATCATCGTCCGACTAGTTGGCTGAATGGTCAGCGTATTGACCTTCGGTTCAGAGGGTCTCGGGTTCGATTCTCGTCCGGGTCGGGGATTTTAACCTTCATTGGTTAATTCCAGTGGCTCGGGGGCTGGGTGTTTGTGCTGTCCCCAACATCCCTGCTACTCACACACCACACATAACACTATCCTCCACCACAATAACACGCAGTTACCTACAAATGACAGATGCCGTCCACCCTTATCTGAGGGTCTGCCTTACAAGGGCTGCACCCGGCTAGAAATAGCCACATGAAATTAATTATTTATCCGTCCCACTTTAATCCTTTGATTCAAAAGGGCCCGGCAGACTGATATATAACAACATCTTCTGACAACTATGGGAATTCACTTCACTCTTGACTTCCCTAGTAGACCTCTTAGGTGACACCTAGGCCATCAACGACAGCTGATGGTGGAACTGTTGGGAATTCAAACAGCCTTCGGACTGCAGACTCATTAAACAAATAAACCAACAAACAAATACATAAACAAATAAACATACCTACATTATTCTTCGTATCCTTTCAATTTATATCCGGTATGAGTGGCTGAGACGGTAGAGTGCTGATTTTTCAGAGCCCAAGTTGGTGGGTTCGATCCCAGCTCCTTCCAGAGCTATTTGTAGGTGCTCAAGCAGGTCAGCCTCGTGGCTCGTATGAGCAGATTTACCAGCAGCGGATTTGTAGGAATCACGGTGTCTACGAAAATCGTAGATAGTGGTTAGCGGGCCGAGGGATAAGTAAAATATATTACTACAGAACAATTCTTTCTTCGTTATGCCCACATAAAGAATGCGTTTGAACTTGTTAGCTTATTCTGAAGTCTTCCTCTTCTTATTCTTTTTTTTCGTATTCTTTTTCTCCCAAAATCTCTTCATGAATTCGCTGTGGTAATTTTTCCGTTCTTCGGCCCACTGTTTTCCAGTGATCGTTTTATTTTTTTCCACGAAGGTGTGGTTTGCAACCAGATTTCGAAATTATATTATTATCATTATTTTCTTTCTTGGTTCGTTTTGGCCTACTAGGGACCACGGAGCACGTCTTAACTCTTAGCTAAGGTCTTCTGCTTTTTCTTGGCCCAGAATGCTTTCATTTTCTGACTGTGTGCCTGCTTCCTTCCTTCCATCCATCCGTTCACTTGGGTCTAGTGGTCCCTGTACTCTTTTTGCATGTGAGGTACAGTCGGAAGACTCCCTGTAGGATGGCCTGCCGGTACTGAGATAGGTTCTCTATGGTCTCTAATGGGATCCGTATTTCTCTAGGACTCATTTTACTGAGGTGACCCTCTTAGTCTTGGAAGCCTTTCCCCCTAATTGTCACTGTGGGGATTCTATTCGTGAGCCTGCAGGATTTCAGGCGGCTCAAGTGCCCGTATTATTATTATTACTATTATTATTACTATTATTATTATTATTATTATTATTATTATTATTATTATTATTATTATTAATATTATTAAGTAGGCAATGTTTATTGGCAACAAATGTCAGTCGTGATGGCGTGGCGAGTAACATGCAGCTTTTGTTCAATCCCCATATAATGCCAACGTATCTACGAAATAGGAATCTTGTAACTTATTTTGAACACGGAAATTCTGAGCGTCTTACCTTACACCACTACCGAGATTGTGTCTTGTTCAGTCATTAGTTAGAGGTTCATCAAGTTAATTTTCCTGCTTATCTAGTTTCGTCATTGGAGTTGCTCATAGAATAGGTTCTATCCTTGAAATGAGATAGCATACACTGTGTGTCCATGACTACTTGCAAGGCTACCATCTGGCGCGAAGACAGTAGGATGACATTAAAAGTCCATCACTCACTCGCTTCTTCGGGCCATTCACCTGCCACAGGAGCGTCCTCCAACTCACTCTCTACTGTCAGTGAGCAGGAAAAATGAACGATATCACTGGTTCACTTCCATTTCGTTCGCTCCTTACAAAGTTTCCTTTGTTCGCTAATGCATCAGTTTATACAAATTTATTTATCTGTTAGTGATATTACATTTGAATGTGATTTAATTATTTCCTAGTCTGTTGGGGAACATATGTGATTTATTTTATTTAAGATGGGATTGTCTGCGATAGACGCCATTGTACTTAGGTAATAAAAATCGTAAATCCTCACATATATTCCATTGCATGACTGAAACTCATGGTATTTCAAATTATTATTCTTATCCTTCTTCTTCTTCTACCGCTTTCCCCTCACCTGTAGGGTTGCGGGTGCGGTCTGTGTCCCACATGTGGATCTGACCCTGTTTTATGGTCGGATGCCCATCCTGATGCCCATAACCATTGCGTGTTTCAGTGGTGTGTTGTATGATTATGAAGAGGAGGATGTTGGGACAAACACGAACACACATTCCCCGAGCCAGAGGGATTAATCAGACGCAATTAAAATCCCCAACTCGGCTGGGAATCGAACCCAGGACTTTCTAAACCGAAGACACCGACGCTGACCACTCAGCCATGGTTTCGGACTCCTGTTTTTCTAAATGATGATTCGCAAACAAAATCCAATATCTACTCTATTCAAGGCTGTTTCATTTTGTTGGTAGATGAGATACCTTTCATCTCTTTTTTGACACTGGCCAGAGCAAACTGTAGCCTCCACCCAAATCACAGTTTATGGCTATGACGATATGGAATTTGCTGAGGTATGGGTGGTGCTGAGTAATGCCATTCGGAGCTCGACTACAGCGTCTGGGTGATATGAAATGTGTTGCTAATAGGGACCGTGCGTATAGCGAGTGCTGCCATCTGGTGGCTTTATCTGAAGTAACTGGTAGGAGCGGTAGGAGCATTTTTCACCATCGAGTTATTGAAGTGTTTTTTTATTTTACTAGCTGTAAGTCTTTGAGTGTTCACATTGCTTACTGAGGTAGCCTACATTTTGATTAGGGTCTTTCAGCATATTCTCTAAGCATGAACGATACTCACAGTACCGCACCAGTAAACGCAGTAAATGTCACGTGAACTGTTCGTGTACGGTTGTAATTAAACCTACTAATACAACCCACCAGGAACGAATTTTTTTCCTTTTCCAGCCGCAGCTGCCCATGAATCAGAAGGGAAGCAAGGATAACATATTTAAAACGTTCAACACTTGATGGAAAATTGTGGGTTCCTGCCAGTAATTCCAGAATCTGCATCCGACACTTTACTGATGGAACACCTACCAGAGACCCTGATAGCCCTGGATATAAACCTACTTTGCATATGATACCACGAAGAACTAATGAGGACGAAATACAGAGGAATCTGACAGTCAGGTACAAGAGGAGGAAAGGGAGACAAAGTGAAATGCAAGAAAACATTAATTCTGTTCCTGAATCACAATCTTCCCTAACTGTTTGTAGTATAGGTATTTAGACTGATAATTTACCATTTTCATATGACCAGGGAAATGTAAATGTACTATTTTGTAATTTATATTTGCCCAGTGATAATTCAAAATGTGATTTTACACACGAAAGTGTTAGACAAACAAAACACGTACGGAAGCGCTGCGACGTAGCAGAAAAAATAGTTGTAAGGTACTAAAGTATGTATCCATATTACTCTCTTCGAGTAAAATATTTCGTACTTTTTCTTAATTTACTGCAGATTTTACACTTTATTTGAATAAAAACAATTATTATCTTCCATTTGGGACAAATAATACCGTGACATTTCGTGGATCGGATTCGTTCACGTAAGCAAAGGATCTAAATTAAGATTTTTTAACTTCTTATCTTGATGTTAATATTATATGGGGTTCGACTAGCATTTGTCTCTCTCAAACATAAACCAGATATTTCTTTTGAAAGTTTTTCTTCCACCTGATATATGTGATGGCTATCATTAAGCTCTCTTCCTTTCCTCAAAGTAGAATTCCTAAAATAGTGAGAACTCCACATAATTTTCTGAAAGCCCACAAGAATAACAGCATTCGACATAGCTGATTAATTCAAATTGTACGTATTCACAACACATTTCAATAAGTAAACAACGACAGCTGGTGTTATTCTGCTGTTTCTCCTACCGATGAATAATCGTCTCTTCCGCTAGGGGCGCTGCGGTCGAAAATTTGTTCTTACGCACGGTCCCTATAGGGCTAGTAAAGTGAAATGTATGGATCTTGGTGGCTCTTAGTGCCGGGATATCCCAGGACGGGTTCGGCTCGCCAGGTGCAGGTCTTTCTAGTTGAATGCCGTAGACGACCTGCGCGTCGTGATGAGGATGAAATGATGATAAAGACACCACATACACCAAGGCCAACTAGATATACAGGCCATAAGGCTCCCCCTCCACTTCGGGCGCTACGTCACACTAGTCGCCAGCCGCTTCACTTCTCTCCAGTGACTTATAAGCTGATCTGAACTTCGCAGCAGTGAGGCTATCGATGGTGTTGAATGATTTAAACGTGTGTGAACATTGTGAATTATGGCCACGTCGTGTTGTATACCTGGTTGTAGAATAAACTACAGTTCAAAACAGCCTAATATTTCAGTGTTTAAATTTCCTACTGGCGTGTTTCGGAAACAAAAGTGGATCATAGCTATCCATCGAACCGAATTCATCCCTTCAGCAAGCTCAGTTGTGTGCATAAAACACTTCGACGAAGTTTCGTAATCAGGGACGATTCCGTTAAAAGACCTGATGAGTCTCTTTTAACTGTAAAACCTAACCATTTAAAACTCTCAAACGATGCTATTCCTAAGTTTTAAAATGTGCCTGCCTATCGGTATAAAAAATCTTCCAACAACGAGCAAAAATCCTATTCAAAGACAAGAAGAAATTGAAAAACGGGAAGAGGAAGGAAAGAAAGAAAGCTGAGGAAGAATATGACAGGATCAAGGACTTCGACGACGTTCAGGGTAATTTCAGTATTAAACGCAAATTAGATTTGGACAAAGTTTCCGTCAACTTTAACAGCCAAAGTCTGTATTTTCAAAATGTATGTGACTGAGGAAAATATTCCGAAAATTGGTACTTCCTTAACATTAAACGAGGCTCTTGATTTTAAATCCATTATCATGATATTTTCATGAGTTATAACCCTGATATACGTGCATTAGGTGATGGGGGCAAGATATTAAAATGGTCAAATTAGAAAAGTATTTATAACTTCCTGTTTAGACCTGCTCGTAACTCAAAAGTGACTGTCCACGACAAAATAGAATCTGTACACAAAATAATCGATGAAATTGAAAGTGAAGTTAATGAGTGTATCATTACTGATATTTTTTTTTTTTAAGGAACAGTTACATACAGCCTTTGCAAAGAAAGTATCTTACTCCTGTATTCTAATAACATGGTTCACTTCAATATTTTTCGCATTTCCTGGGGCGTAAACGAAGATAAGACAGTCAACGTTTCTTACAATGCCCCACTTGGTTATTCACAGTCTTTTACTGCAAAACTAGGCACGGGAAATTCGGGTATTGATGATTCACATTGGAATTACTTGAAAAAAGAAACTAAAATTGTTAAAGGAGCATGAAATATTTTGTAACTTGTTGAATGGAGTCTACATAAAACGTGAGCTGAACTATAAAGGAGGAAAGGTTTTATTTTTGTTTTTGCCAGTGGCTTTACGTCGCACCGACACAGATAGGTCTTATGGCGACGATGGGATAGGAGAGGCATAACAGCTGGAGGGAAGCGGCCGTGGCCTTAATTAAGGTACAGCCCCAGCATTTGCCTGGTGTGAAAATGGGGAAACTACGGAAAACCTTCTTCAGGGCTGCCGACAGTGGGATTCGAACCCACTATCTCCCGATGCACGTTCACAGCCGCACGCCCCTAACCGCACGGCCAGATCGCCCGCTAGGAGGAAAGGTAGAGGGAGTTGCTTTTAGTAGTAAAAGCGGAGAAAATAACACTACATTAGCTACAACTGCACAAACTTTTATGTTGTCATCCAGTCTTTAAAAAAATAAAGACGTTGTTGATTTGTTTCCATGTAAGAACCTAATATGACATTTCTTAGAAGAACTAACTTTGCAAGTCTTTAAAGTATTAACAGATAGTCCTATAGCTTATAAGGTAGCATGCATAATTTCTAATAATAACAGGAAAATGTTTGAAAAGCTGTGCAAAAGCAATTTACAAACCACTTTTCAAAATCCATTTGACGAAACACACACACAAATAAAATTGTTTGATACTGGTCATTTATTTAAAATCTTAATAAATAACTGGCTTAATCAAGCTGAAAACTTATCCTGACTTTGACAACTCTGAGTCAGACAAAAAAATGTCTGAGTCTATCTAGTGCGGCCTTGGCTTGCTCCTGCCCTGTTACCAAAAGGTGCTGTACCAGACTCTTTTAGAGCTACAAAACGTTAACCTGTATACTAATGTTTTTACATGAGGATTCTCAGAGAAAAATTCTGACTTCCCTTGTCAACAATGTTCTGGAAAACGAAAATGTTTAAACATGCTGTGATTAAATAAATAGTTTTAAACATTTCGTTGACAGATGTATATACATCTTGTGTAATATATTATTGAATAACAACAGAAAAGTTACCGTAGATAAACTCATCGCTGAGAAGAAGAAATCCTCAGGAAAATAAAAATGTACAAACTGAAACCTTAGGAATTCTTAGGTAAGTTTTAAGTTGCGGCTTAATTTCTAAGAAAGGTTTCAGACTTTTGTTGTGAATTGCCATCATGCATTTTCCTAGTAACATTAAAACTTTTTGTATACGTATTATGCGTTCTAATCTTTTAAAGATACCGTGTTGAGTTACAAGTGACAGATGTCATCATAATTTTACGTAAAGAAATGTACATGTACTGCCCTTCCAGTTTTCTCCCCGCATAAAACTCGTGTAGTATACAAGCCTAAGTGAAGCCACATTTGAAGTAGTGTTCAATTTTATCGTTAAGGTTGAATAAATGAACAATATCATGGTGAAAGTGAGAGCGGGCCCTACACTGCCATGCTGAACGCCAGCCACTAGCGTGACGTCACGGTCCGAGCCTTGTGGCCTGTCTATCTAGTGCGGCCTTGCATACACCCAGCCCCTGGCCATTGGAATTAACCAATTAAGGTTAAAATCCCCGACCCGGCCGGGAATAGAACCCAGGACCCTCTGAACAGAAGGCCAGTACGCTGGCCATTCAGCCAACGAGTCGGACATAGGGCTAGAAATGCTGCAATAACACTTTCTGGCCAAAAGAGGAAAATAATTGCTTAGTATTCCTCATGTTGGCACTGACATTTTTTTTTAATGTTTCGCTATAAACTCACAACCTCTGGTAATACTATTTGTGGATCCAACCAGCCTCTAGGCTGATGGCCCAGCACACAGGTAGACACACGGACAGATGGATAGGCATATGCTGTAGGCGTATTTCAGTGGGCTTGGCAGAACGATATGTAATAGCACTTCTGGCTCTGTGAGGAAAGCAACGGGAAACTGCCTCACTCCTCATTTTCCAACTATGCCCCTTCAGTGACGCCTAGCTATCTATGACAGCTGTTGGCGGAACTGTAGAGGATCAAAGCAGCCTTCGGGCTGAATACCCAATATACATACAACACGCGTAATAAGAATAAGAATTACTAAGTTTCATTGAAATCCTTTACTCCTACCCAAACATCTGTTGTAGATGTAAGAACCGTCCTGCCGGGAACAAGGAATAATGAAGCTGGCTCGCGGCCTGTTTGTCATCTCAGTTCGGTTAAACAACAAATACAGGAGTTGTGGGCTGATGAGTCCTCCTACTTGCCGTTGTGACGTCACGGGGACGGAGGAACCTCAGTAGAATGAGAACTGGAGTCGTGTGAACCAGCCTACTGCTGACACTGCGTGGTCCCAAGATGAATGGCGTTTTGATGAGCCGCACACAGACAGCGCGGCGGGGGAGGACACTGTGTAAGTCACAGACAGGTAGGTTTGAGACGTTGTGAGGGTTCTCTCTACAGTATTCAGCTCCAACGACCGTCGCTACTACTACTAATCTAATACTTATAACATTAATAATAATAATAATAATAATAATAATAATAATATTAATAATAATAATAATAATACCTGTACTGAGCGATATTGTCGTGCGGTTAGGGTCGCGTAGCTGTGAGACTGGATTTGGAAGATGGTGGGATGGAATCCCACCGTCAGCAGCCCCGAGATTGTTTTCCGTGGTTTTCAATTTTCACATCAGGCAAATGCCGGGGCTGTTCCGTAATTACGGTCAATGCCGCTATCTTCTCAATCCGAGCCCTTTGCCATTTTTGCATCGCCAAATACATTCGATGTGTTAATGCGACTTTTAACTACTAGGATAATAATAATAATAATAATAATAATAATAATAATAATAATACTAATAATAATAATAATAATGTTTGTGTTTGTTTGTCCAAACCTTGTTCCATTTTTCAACGGGGTCGGGTATGAGGTAGAGGTGAATCTGTCGTGGCAGGTTTTATGACCGGATGCCCTTCCTGATGCCAACCTCATCATAGGAGTTAATGGGATGAAATGAATGACGTGACATATGATAGTAGGAAGGGAGAGGGTGAAACCCGGCGCCGGCACATAGCCTAATCCTGTCGAATAGCACCAAGGTGTCTGTTTGACGCTTAACATCTCCATACGACGGACGAATCACCATCTACTGCGTCATATGCCCTAACTCCATATGAGCACTGCGGAGAGGTTTGGAATTTAATCCAGGCTTTTGGCTCGCAGTCTAGTGATTAGAAATTGTATACCATCACCTCCCGTACCTTGCCGGCTAACATATTGATGGTGAAAATTGTTTCGACCAACGGGACTTGAACCACCTAAGAACGGTGTCAGACAGTTTAGACTTCAACGCCTTAACGATCACGGGCATCAGGAGCGCTTATTATTATTATTATTAATAATAATAATAATAATAATAATAATAATAATATCTGCCTCAGTGGCGCAGTTAGTAATAAATTCTGCCTGGGTTTGACAAAATATGAAGATGATCGAACACCGTGTCGTTTCTTTCAACACCGAGATCGATAGCTTCAGTCGTGTAAGTGCTTGTACGAACAGGGGGAACAGTGGTAGGAGAGTACTCGGAACAAGGAGGTAAAGGCCAAGTTGAGCACGAACTGGATGAAGCTGAACGCATAACGTGGCAGGTGAATGCAAGAAGAGAGGTTACCTAGGGAAACATTTGAAAAAGCAAGTGGGTCCGCGGTTTGCATCACATATCTATCAAATTGCATCGAACCCCACTGTCGGCAGCCCTGAAGATGGTTTTCCGTGGTTTCCCATTTTCACACCAGGCAAATGCCACGGCCGCTTCCTTCCCACTCCTAGCCCTTTCCTGCCCCATCGTCGCCATAAGACCTATCTGTGTCGGTGCGACGTAAGCAACTTGTAAAAAAAAATTTTAAAAAAATTCAACATGTTAAAGAATTACTCTGGGGAAATATTCCGGCACTTCTGTAATGATGATGGTGGTAATAGTAGTAGTAGTAGTAGTAGTAGTAGTAATAATAATAAACGTACCGGGAGGTACAACTCAACTCCGCTCATTTAAAATAAGCGCCTTAATAAACTCCTCTATCGATCGAAATGTGAAACTGATACTACATGAACTTGGAACTTTAATCAGAAGATGTCACCACTGAAATATTAAGTAATTGTGTTATGGTGAAGTTTCCTAAGCTGATTGAATTTCTCCCTGTTTTGTTTTGCTATACATCAAGAAGTTTGGACATTGTTCCACAGATGTCACTACCAAAAAAACTCTGATCATGCACTCTGGAGCAAGGGGGAAGGACTTAAAGAAGTTTCGTATTCCTAGGTTTTACATAACTGCATCTATGTTCATTTATTTTTGGGTTAGCAACACAACCTTTTCTTTCCACCAGTTTTGAATCTGGCCAATGAAAAATTTCTGTAATTAATTTTCAACGTATCACAGGCTTCTTGTTCGATTTTGAGTGTAACTTTTGAATTTAACCAATACAATTGAGAGGGTGTGTACGGATTAGTCCAGAATCCTCTCGAACCTTCCCTGAGGGTATATAAACTGCGGCTTTTCACGTTTCCTTATCAATCGATCGCCATCTTTCTAAGTGTGTGTGTTAAGCAGGAGGCGGGGCGCCTCTTTCTTTGGCCAGCAGAACATCTACAAGGTAATGGCCACATAAATTCTATCTTTCTTCCTGTATCCGCAAATTAATCTGAGGGGAAGGTCCGAATCTTTAACTATGTAACAAACGTTTCTAAAATGTAAATCTTCTTTTGGCTAATGTAAAATTTTCATAAAATCTTTAACTGTAAATCGGGGATAGAGAGTGAGTTACCCTCATCTTGGTTTGAGGTGACTACGTTTTTGTAACCGTTTGTCTTCCTTTCTGTAATGCATTAAATGAACCTTTATTCGTGTCACCTCAGTTGCATGGGATTAGCCCCTGTATCTCTGGGCCCAGAGCCCCGTTAGGATTTTATTCTTCATTATCTAGGAGTGCAAGTGTACGCCTCCGTTCATATTGTGTTTGGGCCAGTTATCTAACCTGTTCTTTTTCCATGAAGGCCCAGTAGATTGAGTAAAAAACACCCCTGTAAAAGTAATTTCAATGGTAAATTGTGCCTAGAGGGGCCGGAGAGTGTAAGAGTTTTGTGTAATGTTGCCTTAAGCGGGCGGTTAAAATTGGATGAATGTTGGAGAGCTTGTAATCTCTTTTCTAAGTTTGCTGTAATTTTGAGGAGTGCCTCTGGAAGGCTGTAAATTTGTTGGAGGAAAGTGCTCTTGAATCGGGGGTTTTCTGCCCTTGCCTAAATCATACCACTTTGAAATTGTAAATTTGTAAACTGGAGGCTTGAAGCCCAGAATCTGTAAAATTCAATAATCTTGGATTTTTCTAGTCTTGTTTCAAGATTGCTGTTTGTACCTGTCATGTTATGTTCATTGAGTGGAAAATATTTTGTTTTCGGAAAAGAAATATAACCTTTCAAAGTTTTAATTCAGTTTTTGATGTCGTAGTTAGACCCATTCAAGCCCACACCTTCTTTTACCTCTTTCTGCTCCACGGGTAACCCCGTAATAATAATAATAATAATAATAATAATAATAATAATTGAACTAACTACAACGGAGAACGGTTGGTAGAACTTTATAGAATCCACAGCCTTCACACAGGAAACAGAAGACCTTGCTCTCTCCCAACATACCTGGGCGAATTTTATAGAGACCATGTGGTAATCTCGAGAAAGTCCCAAAGGATATTAAAAAAATGTAAAAATAAATAAAGGTGCCAACGTGAATGTGGACCGCTGCATCTAAAAGATCAAACTAAGACTTCTGCCCAGAAACAATAGACAGTACAATTCCCCATAATAAACAGATTCGACACAGAACTACTTCAGAACAACCAAAGAAGTTGAAACCCACAGTTCTGAGCAATGGGACCAGCTGTAGGAGGCCCTAGTCATGACGGCCAGTGAGTGAACTCTCTCCTCTCACAAGTCGAAAGAAATATTTGTGCTGGACTGAAGACAGTGACTACACAACAGCCCTAAGACAAACTGGATGGCTGACATGGAACTCCCAGAAGTGCAAGAAGGTCTGGGAGATATTCTTGCAACACAGTCCTGAAGCTCTTGGCCAAGGTAATCGAGGAATCAAACGAGCCTTCACTCACAACCAACTGAGCCAGATCGAAGAAAGCTTCAACAATTAAATTCACACAATTTTAGAGTACTTTCAAATAGAATTTTAGTAAACACACTCCACGGTGCCTTCATTTCAGATACTCATTGGGTAGCCTGTTTAACAACAACAAAGACAAGTGCATCTACCTAACCGTGTACTTTCAGAACTTCAATTGTCATCCACCCAGTGAAGACTTTGACTACCAGTAAACGACACCGAACCTGCACTCGCCACCTCTGCCACGAACAGTAAGACAGCTGGAGATGACTCCATTGCAACCGAACTCTGAAGTGTGCCGGTAGGAGGGCAGTAAACAAACTGAACGAGAAATTTCTGAAGGTAGGGAAGTTACCATCTGACTGGGCTTCTGCTTTGATCCACCTCCCCGTCACGAGAAAGGAGATGTTAAAGACGTGAAAAAATGTTTAAGTATCTCTTTCCTCCCAGTAAGATACAAGGACCTGTCCAAGTCCTTGCGAACAAAGGTTGAGAAGCAATTGGAAAGTCAACGGGGGGGGGGGGGGGGGGGGTATATATCATGGAGGCTTCAGGAATAGCCAATCCTGTGCTAAAAAAATCCTCAGTCTGAAAACAGTACTAGCCTACTCCAATATTAGAAGCCACAAGATTGATTTGCTGATTTGTTGATTTTAATAAAGCCTGCGACTCCGTACACAGACAAACCCTTGATAAAATTCTCGAGGATATAGGAATATACCAAAAAGCCTGAAGTCTCATTTTATAAACACTGACTGATACGTACCCCAAGGTTAAATTCAGAGACGAAACTTCAAGATCAACACAGGGGTCAGAGAAGGTGACGGACTTTACCCACGCCTACTGCGTCTTTGAACATTTTTGAGAGAGAAGGGCGCAAGCAACTAGTCAACACAGGTGCCCGGAGTTGGGTCTGCCTGGGGAACAAGAGATAAGGACTGACACTAGATCGTCTGGCCTTTGCTGAAGACATGGCACTGATCATTTAATATCTGGAAATAGCGACGATCCAGGGCAATTGTCTCAGAGGAAAGGCGAGCAGAGTGTGACTCTCAATGGAGAAAACTAAGTATTTTACCAACATCCGAGAGGTTAATAAGGAGCTATCGCTAATACAGGGTAAAATGAAGCGAGTGGTGGCTGGATTTAACCCAACTTGCCAGAGAAAGTAGCCCTCTCCACGAGAGTTAACAGGCTAGAAGTGTTCAATCGACTGATTGAAAACACCTACAACAAGCGATATCTGCCACAAAATCTGAAACTGAAACACTACACAACAGCGGGATGCCCTGTATGTCACGAAGTGTCCTTCACTAAATAGGAGAGATATTGAAAAAGTGCATGTCGGAGAGAAAAGAATTCCCTGAAAGATCCTTGGTCCGGTACTGGAAGATGGGAAAACCAGGGACCTCACAATACCCAATTCTCCTTCCCAATAGAGAGACTCTCTGAATAAGGGAGGAAAAGGGGGTAGCTATATATGGTCATGTGGCAAGGCAGACCAACCACCTCTTCACGAGAAAGTCTGTGCCACATGTCTGATGGAGACTGAGAAGGACATAAAAATAACAGGGGCTGACAGAATTACAAAGCAGACAAGTCCGTAGTTTTCAGGAAAGAAAAACTCTGAAGGAGAAGAAGAAGAAGAAGAAGCAACACTGCGTCACTGAGGTCGGTTACATCAATTTAAAGGACGTTACATAAAAAGCGTCCGCCTCTGTACTGTAGTGGTTAGCATGATTAGCTGCCACGCCCGGAGGCCCGGGTTCGATTCCCGGCTCTGCCACGAAATTTGAAAAGTGATACGAGGGCTGAAACGGGGTCCACTCAGCCTCGGGAGGTCAACTGAGTGGAGGTGGGTTCGATTCCCACCTCAACCATCCTGGAAGTGGTTTTCCGTGGTTTCCCACTTCTCCTCCAGGCGAATGCCGGGATGGTACCTAACTTAAGGCCACGGCCGCTTCCTTCCCTCTTCCTTGCCTATCCCTTCCAATCTTCCCATCCCTCCACAAGGCCCCTGTTCAGCATAGCAGGTGAGGCCGCCTGGGCGAGGTACTGGTCATACTCCCCAGTTGTATCCCCCGACCAAGAGTCTGAAGCTCCAGGACACTGCCCTTGAGGCGGTAGAGGTGGGATCCCTCGCTAAGTCCGAGGGAAAAACCGAACCTGGAGGGTAAACAGATGATGATGATGATGATTATTATTATTAATAATAATAATAATAATAATAATAATAATAATAATAATAATAATAATAATAATTCACCGAGACAAAAATCAGGCACCCTGTAAACAAACGTTTAATAATGGGGAAACTGCTTAATAGGCACTTCAGCGAAATACCTTTCGTGTCAGGGCTAAAGAATATAAGTATACAAGAACAAAAGTAGCTGCATTTCAAGGTTGTCCGACTCGTTGGCTGAATGGTCAGCGTATTGGCCTTCGGTTCAGAGGGTCCCAGGTTCGGTTCCTAGCCGGGTCGGGGACTTTAACCTTCATTGGTTAATTCCAATGGCCCGGAGGCTGGGTGTTTGTGCTCTCCCCAATATCCCTGCAATTCACACATCACACATAACACTATCGTCCACTACAATAATACGCAGTCCTACACATCGCCCACCCTCATCGGAGGGACTGCCTTAAAAGGGCTGCTTGGCAATAAATAGTTACAAGAAACTTAAATGTTTGGGACACACGTTTGAAGTTTTAAAAACGGAAAGAATATTAATTATAGAGTGTTTGAAATAAATAGGCATTCATCAACATATTTCAGAAAAATTGTATTTTCATTTTTAATAATAGCTTTCGTCTGCTAACTGTTGAAAATCATGCCAGTAACTCATACCATGACGACCCGACATAACATGAATTATACTCTCACTACCTGACACGAAAGATATGAATACAATTATGCTCGGGGACAAAACATGACGACCTCGCCTCACGCTATTACTCCCCAGCGGCAGCCCGGTGTCTGTTAGCGCTTATAGGATGTATTAAGTCTGTTGTAGCTAGAGTTGCCAAATTGTCTACCGCACTCGACACGAAGAAAGGGTGTGCAAAGAGGATAGAATAGAGTAGAGATGAAACTCAATGATAAATTTCGGTTCCAAGCCACTTGGCGCTAGTAGTTTTAGTCTCTTTTCCGAGATAGCGCCACAGTGTGCATTCTGGTGCAATACCTTAGTATTACTATCAACAGATAGCGCGGAGACTTAACATCCGGCGCAGTGACGCACATCCGGGTATACTTACGGCTCCTCCCCCCTCCTTTCCCTGGCCCTCCCCCCAAACGGCGATAATAATGCAGTTCTACTACTTCCATGCTCAATACATTGTAATTCATATATTTTTATTTCCAAGTACTTACTACGTTGTAAATAATGATCTGATACCCCTAGTTCGTATAGCATACTATGTTACTGAGAACATAACCACACACCTCAAAGCAGCTTTAACTTCAAATGAATGATTGACACATTAACACAAAGCTGATATTATAACAAATAAGAAATCCCTTCGAAAGCAAGACAACAGAGCACACCATATGCAAGACAATGGGGTATCACATCAATATCCAAGTACCACATGAAAATAAAAATAACAGAATAAAATGCACTGAGACAGGAAATATATAGAACTACATTAATAGAACCATTCAGCTTTCAGCCCCTGATGTGTACTCAAACAGGAAATACAGGATTTCAGGAGGACGGGCGAAGATATATTTCAAATAAACAAGCACAAGGAGCTAAGATTTACATCACAAGCACATGAGCACTTGGAATTCAAACAACACAAATACTGTAGCATCATGGGAACTATCGATAAAAATCGATATAAGTTCGAACAAGGTTAATCGATTGGGTAAAGTCGAATTCGATGCAATTGAGCAATATTATCTCCACAATGCTTGACGTTTTATGACTAACTAGCAAGATACCCGTGCTTCGCTACGGTATTATACCGAAATTTATAATTGAATGCTTATTGTTTTATATATATAATCCACCGAAATTCGCGATCTGACTCGTTTTCTGCGAGAATCCACCAAAATTCCCGATCTGACTGGTTTTCTATTATTTTGCGGCACGTTTCCTCACATTTTTCAATCTTCCTTTCCAGCAATCGATTTCGTACATCCCGGGCTAGGCTCAGGTATTCCTCCCGGTCAGTTGGGTCCGTAAATCTTTGCCATCCTTTCCTATAATCATTTTTAATATGGATAAAATCCTTCAGGAGATCCGGCGTAGTGTCATATTGGGTGCCTTGGCGGCACTGAACCCGCGGCCGGACTGCATTCTTAGTCATTACCCGTGCAGGAGCCGTTGCCAGCGCGGTCCGCACATTTGACGACGGTCCGGAACATTATTATTATTATTATGTGTTGCTGGAATGGCTGATGACAGGGAAAACCGGAGTATCCGGAGAAAAACCTGTCCCGCCTCCGTTTTGTCCAGCACGAATGACACATGGAGCGAACGGGATTTGAACCACGGAACCCAGCTGTGAGAGGCCGGCACGCTTGCGTCTGAGCAACGGAGGATCCTTATAAGTACATTAATAACAGTAAAATCAATTGGTCTCACCTCCTTCTACACCCCACCGCCGTTAAGTTTATTTACCGCCACCCCCGCACCTCCCCCCCCCCCCCCACGAAAAAGTAAAGCAAGGCTTGTTTCTTTATGTTTAAGGGAGATTCCAAACACCAATGTTCACGTCTATTACCTTCAGCTTTGAGATATAAGTATCCCCATAAAAATAATTTACTTTTTGCACTTCATTTCACACTACTCCCCCCCCCCCCTCCCCAAGTGAATTTTCCCGCAAAAAATACTTGTTTCTTTAATAGTAAAGGATCTTCTAAATACCAATTATCACGACTCAAAATTCTTCAGTTTTTGATTTATGTGTCCTCATTAAAGGAATTCAACTCCTTTACACTCCCGCCCTCCAAGATGGTTCCCCCCCCCCCCAAAACGCGTTTTTCTTTGTTTTCAAAGGAGATCCAAATACGAATTATCACGTCTGTAACAACTTTAGTTTTTATTAGATGTATGTATTCTCATACAATTAAGTCAATTAATTTTTCAATTCTTTCACCCCCCCCCCTTCATTGGATTTTCCGACAATACGTGTTTCTTTACTTTTAAAGCAGATTCCAAATATCAAATTTCACGTCTGTAACATCTTCATATTTGAGATATCAGTAGCCTAATTAAAAGAATTCAACACCATTTTCAGTCACTTTTACCCCCCCCCCCCCGCTCCACCCAAGTGGTATTTCCGAAAACTAAAAATACACGTTTCTTTATGTTTAATAGAGATAAAAAATACCATTTTTCACTTCTGTAACATGTTAAGTTTTTTGAGATATACTGTTAAAATTCTCATTTTAAAATTTCACCCCTTTTGAGTTCCCCTTAAGTGGAGTTTCCCAAAACAAATCACCTATGTTTCTTTACATTTACAGGAGATTCCAAACACCCACTTTTTACGTCTGTAACATTTTACGTTTCCAAGATATTCTGTAGATATAGTCTTTCAAAAAATTCACCCCATTTTGTCACTCCTGTTTAACCGCCATTAATTGGATTCTCCAAAAACTAAAAAATACGTGTTTCTTTATTTTTAAAGGAGATCCCATATACAAATTTTCAGTTCTGTAATATCTTTCGTTTCTGAGATATATGTATCCTTATTAAAGGCATTCAACCCATTTTTCACCCTTTTAAACACCTCCTATTGGGATTTAAGGAAACAAAAAGAGACGTGTTCCTTTATTTTTAGAGGAGAATCTAAGTACCAATTTTACATCTGTAAATTTTAAAGTTTTAAGATGTAGACACACTCATTTTAAAAATTAACCCCCCTTTTCACCCCCCCAATATTTGGATTTTCCAAAAACGAAAAAATACGTATTTCTTTACTTTTAAAGTAGATCCCAAATACAAATTTTCAGGTCTGCAATATCTTCAGGTTCTGAAATATAAGTAGCCTCATTAAAGGCATTCAACCCATTACTCACCCTTTTACACCCTTCCTATTGGGATTTTCCGAAAACAAAAGAATGCGTGTTTCTTTATTTTTAAAGGAGATTCTAAATACCAATTTTTACGTCTATAAAGTTTTGAGATATAGATACACTCATTTTAAAAAATCACCCCCTTTTCACCCCCCATTAATTGGATTTTCCAAAAACAAAAAATACGTGTTTCTTTATTTTTAAAAGAGATCCCAAACACCAATTTTCAGATCTGTAATATCTTCAGTTTCTGAGATATAAGTAGCCTCATTAAAGGATTCAACCGCTTTTTCACCCCTTTTCACTCCTCCTATTGCGATTTTCCGAAAACAAAAAAATACGTGTTTCTTTATTTTTAATGAAGATTCTAAATACCAATTTTTACATCTGCAAACTTTAAAAGTTTGGAGATATAGATTCACTCATTTTAAAAATTCACCCCCTTTTCACCCTCCGATTAACTGGATTTTCCAAAAACAAAAAATACTTGTTTCTTTATTTTTAAAGGACGTTCTAAATACCAATGTTTACATCTATAAACTTTAAAAGTTTTGAGGTATAGATACACTCATATTAAAAAATCATCCCCCTTTTAGCCCCCACCATTAATTGGATTTTCTAAAAACAAAAAAAATACGCGTTTCTTTTAAAAATAAAGAGATCCCAAATACCAATTTTCAGGTCTGTAATATCTTCAGTTTCTAAGATATAAGTATTCTCTTTAAAGGCATTCTACCCCTTTTTCACCCCTTTTCTCCCCTCTTATTGGCATTTTACGAAAACAAAAAAATGCGTGTTCCTTTATTATTAATGAAGATTCTAAATACCAATTTTTACATCTCTAAACTTTAAAACTTTTGAGATATAGATGCACTCATTTTAAAAATTCACCCCCCTTTCACCCTCGCATTAATTGGATTTTCCAAAAACAAAAAAATATGTGTTTCTTTATTTTTGAAAGAGATCAAAAGTACCAATTTTGAGGTCTGTAATATCTTCAGTTTCTGGGATATAGGTACCGGTATCCTGATTAAAGGCATTCAACCCCTTTTTCACCCCTCCTATTGGGATTTTCTGAAAACAAAAAAAATACGTGTTTCCTTATTTTTAAAGAAGATTCTAAATACCAATTTTCACATCTGTAAACTTTTAAAGTTTTGAGATATAGACACACTCATTTTAAAATTTCACCCCCCTTTTTCACCCCCTTAGCGACGGAATATCCAAAAACCCTCTCTTAGCGAGCACCTACATCTTAATATGAATATATCCCCAAAATTTCATTTCTTTATGCCCAGTAGTTTTGGCTCGGCGATGATGAATCAGTCAGTCAGTCAGGACAAGCTACTTTATATATATAGATTAATTTGTTAGAAGTGCCCACTGATTGAGGTTAGACTTGAAATACTTTAAATTCTTCACTTCGAGACACTCTGCCTTTAATTATTAACATCGCTCATTTCATGCTTACTTGCGTGCCATCTACAGAACGTGTATATAACTATTTACACGTTATGAATGACCTCCAGCGCCATCTAGAAAAAGAGACTGAAACTACCTGAAGCTAGCTACAGATTGGAACCAAAAGCCCTATTAGAGTTTCATCCCCCTGAAGGGTGTGTGGAAGAAAGTGTTTTGGCAACCTCACCAAACCAAACAAGGATCACTTAGAACTCGTTAACTCAGCAGGGTGCGTGATTGACTGCTGGCTTCCAGTTCGCTTCCAGGAACTGAAGCCGTCACGTTTTGTCCCCATGTACAGTGGAACCTCGATATCTCAAATCACCTCGGGAGCTACATCTTACTTCGAGTTATCGAAATTTCGATATATAGAAAATATATATATACATAGCACACAATCGAACTATATGTATCTAGGGGCTTATACTGAACGCATTATTTTTAACAGTACTTCAAATATACAAACTCTATTTTACGGCATCACTTTAATTATACAGCCAACGGCCGTAGCCGTGTTGAAACATCGGATCCCGTGAGATCTCCGAAGTTAAGCAATATTGGGCGTGGTCAGGAGTTGGATGGGTTGCCACGCGCTGTTAGTGGGGGGTAAGGGAATGGAGGAGCGGAAAGGAACTGGCCACCCTACCGCACGTAAACTCCGGCTCAGGAACACCTCTGCGGAGGTTCGGACCTGTCTTCGGGCACAATAACCCTTGCCCTTACTTTAATTATCATCATCATCATCATCATCTGTTTACCCTCCAGGGTCGGGTTTTCTCTCGGACACAGCGAGGGATCCCACCTCTACCGCCTCAAGGGCAGTGTCCTGGAGCTTCACACCCTTGGTCGGGGATACAACTGGGGAGAATGATCAGTACCTCGTCCAGGCGACCTCACCTGCTATGCTGAACAGGGGCCTTGTGGAGGGGTGGGAAGATTGGAAGGGATAGGCAAGGAAGAGGGAAGGAAGCGTCCGTGGCCTTATGTTAGGTACCATCCCGGCATTCGCCTGGAGGAGAAGTGGGAAACCACGGAAAACCACTTCCAGGATGGCTGAGGTGGGAATCGAACCCACCTCTACTCAGTTGACCTCCCGAGGCCCTCCAGCCCTCATACCACTTTTCAAATTTCGTGGCAGAGACGGGAATCGAACCCAGGCCTCCGGGGGTGGCAGCTAATCACGCTAACCACTACATCACAGAGGCGGACTACTTTAATTATAAGCCTTATTATAGTAACATTTTAGAAGACAGGGTACAGTACATGCGGAAGTGAAACAAGAAACATACCTCCGTTAACACCTTTCGAAAAAAATCCGTTAGTCTCGTCTGTTTGTTACTGTTAACCTTTCCTCCCTTCAACTTCTCGTCAATACCATGGAGCCAAGATTCGTAATTGAAGCTTGTCATCCGCACTTCGGGCGTTGCTTTCGTACGTGACCGGTAATTAATTCACGCCCGAGAAACAGCGAGGCTTCGCCGAATTTCCCATCACTAGAAGTTTTAGGTTTTCGGTTCCCGTCATATTAGCTCCCAGTATCAATGTAAACCTTTCTTTACTTGTTAACTGTTCCTCACAAACCACAAATGCCGTATTGCACAGTAAATGTTGCACAAAATTCGAGTTAGAGAGTCTATTTTGCTTCGAGGGAGGAAATGTTTGCTTCCACAAATCGAGAAATTCATGTAACCGAATTTCGAGTAATAGATAAATAAACACACGTGATAAATAGGACAAACGGCCGGGAAATTTAAGTTACTTCGAGACACTGAAAATTCGAGTAATGGAGATTCGAGATATCGAGGATCGACTGTATAACTGATTGAAGGATCTGAACATCCGAGGGCACTTAACTCATAACCTGGCACTGAGCAATTTGGACGTGCGGTTAAGTTCGCGTACCTCTCAGCTTGTATTCGGAAGATAGTGGATTCGAATCCTACCATCGGCATCCCTGAAAATGATTTTCCGTGGTTTTCTATTCTCACACCAGACTGTACCATAATTAAAGCCACGGTCACTACCTTTCCAATCCTAGCTCTTTCCCATCCTTGTGTCACCGAAAACCTTTCATGTGTTAGTTCAACGTTAATCCACTAGCAAAACACACACACACAAAAAAGAAACATTGCCTGGCCGTGTAGCTCCGATGGTAGAGCGCTGGCCTTCTGAGCTGAAGTTGGCAGGTACAATTCTGGCTCAGTCTGGTGGTATTCGAGGAGTTCAAATACACCAGCCTCGTATCGGTTGGTTTACTGCCACGTAGAAGAACTCCTGCGAGAAAAATGCCGACACCGCGGCGTCTTCGAAAATCGAAAAGTAGTTCCTGAGACGTAAAAATCAATAACTTTATTGTTACATTCATCCTTCATGTGTCCGACTCGATGGCTGAATGGTCAGCGTACTGGCACTCAGTTCACAGGGTCCCGGGTGTGGTTCCCGATTAGTTAATTCCACTGGCTCGGGGGCTGGATATTTGTGCTGTCCGCAACAACTCACACACCAGACATAACACTATCCTCCACCAGAATAACACGCAGTTAACTACACATGGCAGATGCCACCCACCCTCATCGGAGTGTCTGCCTTACAAGGGCAGCACTCGCCTAGAAATAGCCACACGAAATTATTATTGTTATTATTATTATTATTATTATTATTATTATTATTATTATTATTATATCCTTCATGTGACTTACATGATGCTCCTCGTCTGTGGCATCCACGATACTTGTCAGACGTGATCAACGAGCCTTGGAAAACTGATAGTGTACTGATAGAGAGTGTCTGATAGGTCTGCGAGAAGCAGGGTGATCAATGACGTTATTTTTCTCCACAAATAAGAGGACCCTATCCTTGTGAATTAGCATTTTAAGTCAACAGCTTGTCGGTTATCGAATCTGTGTGTTGCTATTTCTTGAACGGTATAGCAATTTTGCATCTGTATCTTGGCACAGGGTTCGATTCCCCTCCAGATCAGGGATTTCTACCTACCTGGATCTGAGGTTAGTTCGAGGTCCACTCAGCCTACGTGATTACAACTGAGGAACTATCTGACGGTGATGGTCTAGAAAATCAAGAATAACTGCGAGAGGATTCGTCGCACTGACCATGCATCATCTCAGAATCTGCAGACTTTTGGGCTGAGCAGCAATCGTTTGGTAATCCAATGCCCGTCAGAGCTATAGTGCCATGGGGTTGGTTGGTCTTGGCACAGTCCAGGAAAAAATATAGCATCTCCTGAAGTCTTAGTCTCGCTTACGGCACTCCCTGTGGGTTGGGGTGGTAGAAAAACGATCACGGTATCCCCTGTTTGTCGTAAAAGGAGATTAAAAGGGTATCCAGGGGCTCTTGAGTCTTTCTTTTTCACGCCCTTCGTGGGCCTTTTTTTCTTTGTACAATACCCTCATTTTTTTGAAGTTTTGGATCCCTTCCCTTTTTCATTCTGATTAGTGGTAATAGGGGATCATTGCCTAGTTGTATTTCCTCTTAAAACAATAATTACCTGCACAACACTTACAGCAATGGCGTTATGAAAGCTGCTGTGGTGTGGAAATGACATATAGGGCACGAATACTACTACTACTACAACCCTTCCTAATATCTTCCAAATTAACCACGTGTTTCCTCCATAACTCGCTGTACAGGAAGTTTTGCACCTGTTCGTACAGTATAGCCAAGGCTGCTCAACAGGGGATGCGTTATACTCTTAACGCGCACACCAGTAACAGAATTGTGTCATTCTAACATGTGCTTCTTGGGTCGTCCGAGTACTTCCAAGAAATTTGCACGTTCCCACTCACAGACTATTTCTTATATCCTCGAGAGAAGCGTTCCGCAAACATCATAACATTTTCTGTTATTACCAGCAAGTGTATTTCTCACCAGCAACAATAGTGGTTGATATGTGATGTGACCTCCAACGTACACTGACAGACGTGGCATAGTGTGGTTGCTTCTCTCAATCTACTGAAGAATGCGGGTTCCAATTCCAATACGGCTGATTGACAGTTGAGAGTGGTTCGTTTGGAGAGACTTGCGTATCAAATCGTCAAAATCTCACCTCTCTGAAGTTTCACATGACCATCTACCACTTTTCTTTATTTTACGTTCCAGTAGGCACACAACTCAAGGATACGGGTTGAGAAAAGTGAAGAAGTTGTGGCCATCCATTACGGCTTAGTTTTTGTACAATTGAAACAGTATCCATCCAGTGAAGATGAGACGTAGCGGAGCAGATAAACAACTTCATTGCTGATCAGTTTCAGTGATCTTAGACCATTGCAGGCCATGACATATTCTACTATCTCTCAACGATATTATAACATCCGAGGCGTAGGGACTCCTCCCCACACCTCCTCCTTATGACATAAATAGGCCTATGTTTTATGGCCGGGGGTTATCCGAAAATTTGTGTAACATCACACGACAAAGTGGAATAATCTATCAAGGGAAATGTTTGATAAACCTCCAAGTTCTAAGCCCTAAATGCAGGCTATAGATTGATTGATTGATTGATTGATTGATTGATTTGATTGATTGATTGATTGATTGACTGATTGTGTGACGGAAGTGTAACCATAACAACCGTGTGGTCAGTGATATAAGGTATGGATAGGTGGTCAGGCAATGTTACCTAGCAACCGTGCAGGATGTCTCATGGCTGCTTGCCATCTGAAAGTTGCAACCGTTGATGGATGACCATGACAGGGAGACATATTTGATCATTAAATTTTCGCAAAGGGAATGGTGCATTTTTCATTAATTCTCCCCCCACCCCCACCCCCACCTCATTCATCGAGAGCTCGTTCTTTCATGTGTTTCTTCTTACTTCAAGTCATTTCTGTTCTCCTGATCAAATGGAACAGATGATCACGCGATTATGTACCTTAAAAAGAAAATAGCGGCTGTTACTAAATTTTCTTCAATTTCTGGACTTTTTACCAGGTTATTAGGGTGGGCACTTGTTATGGATTTGACCTTGTTTTACGGCTGGTTGCCCTTCCCGCGGAAGAATCTATTCACTATTGCGTGTTTCTGTGGTGGTTAGTAGTGTCGTGTATGTTGATGTAGAGAAGTGCATTAAAACGAACGCAAACACCCAGTTCAAGAGACCCCTTAAAAAAACCTCTGCCAGGCCGGTAATCGCGCCAGGGTCCTTCTAAACCGAAGACCAGTACGCTAACTATTCAGCCAAGAGGCCGGACACAAAGGAACTCACGACTTCAACCACTTCCATCCTCATGCCAACTTAATAATTTGTTCATGTCAGTAAATTTGCCATTTGTAGACTTGGGAAAAATAATTTAGAGTTGGCCCTATCAAAACATTCGACACGACACAAAATTTTCAAACTTATACTTAAAATATACCCCGCAATTTTATCCCCCTGTCTCTTACCCGGAGGCACTGCATTCGATTCCCGGTCAGGTTAGGGTTTTTTACCTCGATCTGAGGGCTGTTTTGAGATCCACACAGCCTACGTGATTTCAATTGAGAAGCTATGTGACGGAGAGGTAGCGGCTGCGGTCTAGAAAGCCAAGAATAATGACCGAGAGGATTAGTCGCGCTAACCTCGTGTCGTGTCGTAATCTGCAGCGAGCTGAACAGCTATCGCTTTGTAGACCAAGGCTCATTAGGAATGTAGCGCGATGGAGGAATTTAGAAATAAAACAGATAAACACGTAAAACAAAAAAAAAAATCACTTGAGACAGACATAAGAACTAAAAGTGCTTATACACAGAGATTTGTTTGCTAGTGGTTTTACGTCGCACCGACACAGATAGGTTTTATGGCGACGATGGGATAGGAAAGGTCTAGGAGTTGAAAGGAAGCGGCAGTGGCCTTAATTAAGGTAGAGCCCCAGCACTTCCCTGGTGTTAAAATGGTAGACCATGGAAAAACATTTTCAGGGCTGCCGACAGTTGGATTCGAACCCGCTATATCCGCGATGCAAGCTCACAGCCGCGCGCCTCTAACCGCACGGCCAACTCGCCCGGTCATAGAGATTATGCCCAGCAGCTGGCAATAGTAGTTTGTAATAAAATGCTATTGGCATTTAAATACCTCCACAATGAGCGTTGGTCGAACCCGCTAAGTTCAGTTATACCATCTGAGCTACTCAGTCCTGCACAGTAGAACGTAATATAGGGGAAGAGAAGGCCCCTTTCGTTTTCTTTGTAGTGACCACATAATATTTTTCCCAGTTATAGGATAAAACATGAATGAAGAATTCTCGTAGTTGTTGGGAAAGCCTAAAAGCAACGTTTGCTTTAGAAACCAAATATCGGATATTTTGTAATGAATGATGTTTTTTCTCTCCCCTGCAAAGTGACATCCGGAAAGTTTGTCATTTTCCCATGGACTATTACATTCAATCATTCATCAAGACGTATAACAACATTCCCCAAACTTTTGACACTCTCGGCTCCCCGTCCCTACTAATCAAGCACTAACGGTGCCCTCATAGCAGTTAGGGTCTATGATCATGTAAGTCGAGTATACACTAATTCTTTGATTTATTTTTGTGTGATTGAATGTAGTAACGAAACCTAATCATATTTATATTTGTGTCCGCCTCTGTGGTGTAGTGGTTAGCGTGATTAGCTGCCACCCCTGGAGGTCCGGGTTCGATTCCCGGCTCTGCCACGAAATTTGAAAAGTGGTATGAGGGCTGGAACGGGGTCCACTCAGCCTCGGGAGGTCAACTGAGTAGAGGTGGGTTCGATTCCTACCTCATCCATCCAAGAAGTGGTTTTCCGTGGTTTCCCACTTCTCCTCCAGGCAAATGCCGGGATGGTACCTCACTTAAGGCCACGGCCACGGCCACTTCGTTCCCTCTTCCTTGCCTATCCCATCCAATCTTCCCATCCCTCCACAGCATAGCAGGTGAGGCCGCCTGGGCGAGGTACTGGTCATTCTCCCCAGTTGTATCCCCCGACCCAAAGTCTGAAACTCCAGGACACTGCCCTTGAGGCGGTAGAGGTGGGATCCCTCGCTGAGTCCGAGGGAAAAACCCACCCTGGAGGGTAAACAGAAGAAGGAGAAATGACTATGTTCAGTGCATTTTTACAGTTCTTTACAAATTTATAGGGTCTGCCTGTCCGATGCGATAAAGGAGTGCTTGGTTTGTCCGGAAGGACTTGTGTTCGATTCCGCGCTAGAACGTTGAAAAATTTTAAGATTGAGATTTACAGGCCCAGAAATGCACATTGCCATGAGGTTCACTCAGCCGACACCAAAACTTAGTAGGTTTTCCCTGGGACCAAAGGCGATCGGGCGCAGAACTAACCATTTTACCCCACCAAGCGCTGATGTTACGGATGGTTTTGAGCTTTCTTCCACAGAATTCTCTCACCTAGTATCGAATTAGCTAATCTCTGACCTCCTTTAGGAATTCAACCCTTTAACCCGCTTCAAATTCCTCTTGTCAACACTACAATCCTTCTTGCTTCAGGAGTTGCTTGAGCAGTAATAGTGGGAACATCCCTCAGCTTGCTAATTCGAGCAGAACTAGAGCAACCAGGCCTTTACTTTCCAATCATCCAAGTGTCTTCATGGCCTGTACGGAGATGACTGACTTTGTTGTTGTTTGCGTCAACAGTCCATAGACTGGATTGATGCAGCTGTCCATGCCATTAATAACTCCCTTGTTATCCTTCTATCAAAAAGGTGCACATGACGAAAACATTGTTAGAAATTGGTTTCTATTAAGGTTGGTCATTTATATTTTGTGGTCAGTTTAATCACTGTTATGACTTCCTAAAAAAAAAAACAAAAAAAAAAACAATCCGCGATTTAGAAATAATATTGAGACCAATACCCACTAACGTAGTAACGTGAAGTACGATAAAGCGGAACAAATTGGACACAGAATGCGGCAGATTACAGGGTTTATTAAACTACACAGTTCCGGGATTCAGAAATAATATTGACCCTAATACCTACCAAAGGACAGATATAAAGTTTGGAAGAAATATACAGAGTAGTTTCCTAGTTACAAGAACTCAACAAACGGGCGAAAAGACAAATCGACAAAAAAAAAAAAAAGCTTTAAAATGTCCGCTCGGACTTAGACTGAATAACGGCCCATTAGTGATATCTCCCTTATTAATCCTTGTATCGAAATTATACACACAAGAACAATGTTTTAGAAATTGGTTTCCCTTAAGTTTGGTCATGTATATTTTGTGGTCAGTTAAAATCACTCTTTTGATTTCCTAAAAGAACCTAACCAATCAGCGATTTAGAATTAATATTGAGACCAATACCTACTAACGTAGTAACGTGAAGTACGATAACGCGGAACGAAATGGACGCAGAATGCGGTAGATTACAGGGTTTATTGAACTATACAATTCCGGGATTTAGAAACGATATTGACCCTAATACCTACCAAAAGACAGATATAAAGTTCCGTAGAAATATGCAGAGTAGTTTTCCAATTATAAGAACTCAACGAACGGGCGAAGAGACAAATCGACAATAAAAAGCTAAAAAAATGTCTGTTCGGACTTAGACTGAATAACGGACCGTTAGTGATATCTCTTTTATTAATCCTTGTACCGAAATGATACACATGAGAACAATGTTTTAGAAGAAATTGATTTCCATTAAGTTTGATTGTGTATATTTTGTGGGAGTGCAAAGTTACGATTTCGGTTTCGTATAAACCCCCAGTCACTTTAGTGATTTAGAAACAATATTGGCCCTAAAACCTACTCGAAGACAGGTGGTTTCTAAATATGAAGCTTGGTAGGAATATATCCAGTACTTTTCAAGTTATAAGAACTCAGACAAACAAACAGACAAAAAAAGCTGAAAATTATGCACATGGTCATTGTTACAGCTGAAACGTATAACTGAATAAAAATTTCGCAAAAATAGTCAATGTACAGACACACGGTCGTTACGATTTTATTGATATAGATTGCAACACGTACTTATTTTGCCACCTTATATTTTGTTCTTGAACCGTTTTACAACCGTTTCATGAAAAGCAAGGTGAGACGTCGCGGACGTAATCAAAACACCGATTGAGAAGTTTATATTCATTACTGGGCTTCCTAATAGGAATTATATGATTAAAAGACAGCAGAATGTACGCAATCCCGTAGAAACTCTATTATAGAGGCCTAGTAAAAGTGTTAAACCCACTGAGAAGTTACGGGAGCATGTCCCGGAGTGATGCCCCTGCCAATGTTTCGCGGCGCCCGTTTGAACGGCGGCGCACAGTTTGGTGACCGCTGCAGTAGGGTGACAAAATGAAACGTATCAAATTTTGTAAATAAAACTTACTATAATATCACTGAAAAAATATGCCCTTTGTCTTGAGTAGCCTTTCTTTTTACATAAAGTTGTTAGCTTCTCTCAAAAATGCCTCTGATACTTGCTCGTCAGTTGATTTCGCAGCAAATGAACGCCGAGACATAGCAGATCCACCGGAATGTAGCAGTGCTCACGGAGGCCTTTGCGATGTGAAGGATAATCTGCCGGCCAGAGGTCTGGCATGGTCACTACTAATGTGGCGGAGGTCAAATCAATTGCTGACCCCGCTCTTTATTGGGCCATTGAAGAAGACAGTCGCCGCTCTCGCAGTGGGAGGAGGGTAAATAACACGTGTGACCTCCATTTTCTTATGGCACTTGTGGCTACATCAATGAATTCTACTAACAAACGAAAGTAAGTACATACGTCCTGCGACTACTGTGCTCCCTCGTACACTTAGGCTGGAACCTGTCTCTGGAGACATTCATTTAACACTATCCCTTAAAATAACAGATGCAACTGTTCTTCTTTCTGGCCTTTTCCCAATGACCTGGCATCGCAACTTTTAATTTATATCCCCCCTGTGGGTGGGGGCGGTAGAATAACACCCACGGTATCCCCTGCCTTTTTTAATATTCTTTCTCATTTTTGTGGAGTGCAATGCTCTATAATTTTCAAATATAATATTTGTTTTTGCTTGACAGCTTCTGAAATTTCTTTATTCCATATTTTAAGCCCAGTCTTTTTCCTAAATTTCTTCTTCTTTCCAATGGCTTTATCTGCTGCCCTCTGAATTGCTGAGTTTATGATTTTCCATTCTTTGTTAATATCAGTACTTGTCGGAATCTGAACTAAATACTTTTTTTTTTCTAGTTGCTTTAAGTCGCACCGACACAGATAGGTCTTATGGCGACGATGGGACAAGGAAGGCCTAGGAGTGGGAAGGAAGCGGCCGTGGCCTTTATTAAGGTACAGCCCGAGCATTTGTCTGGTGTGAAAATGGCAAAGCACAGAAAACCATTTTCAGGGCTGTAGACAGTGGGGTTCGAACCTACTATCTTCCGAATACTGGATATTGGCCGCACTTAAGCGACTGCAGCTATCGAGCTCGGTGAACTAAATACTGTTGCAGCCGATTTTGATATAAGTATTTTATTCCATCACCTTGTAGTAAATATATCTTACAGATTTCTTCGTTTATCTGTATATTTCTATCCAGCCTTTTCATCCATTTAGCAAGAATTCTGATTTTTGCAATGACCAGATAATGATCTGTGCATAAATCGCTGCTTCTATGTATTCTGACATCTGGGTCTTTTTATTGTGCGTTATATAGTCAATAATTGATCGCTGTCCTCTTGCAGACCATGTAAATTTATGTATTTCTTTCTTCTCAAAGAGGGTGTTAGTAATTTTTAATTATTGATTATAGGATGTAAATTCTATCTATGATTTACTATTTTCATTTAAAGTTCGTTCACTTTTATTTCCCACTATTTCTGCAATAGTTTGTTCCTTACTCGAGCATTCCCCTGCCTGTCGTAAAGGCGACTAAATGGGGCCCGAGTGTCTCTTAGCTTGGGAGCGTGGGTTGGCGACCACGGGGCCCTTAGCTGAGTTTTAATAATGCTTCCATTTACTTGTGCCAGGATCATGACTTTCATCTGTTCTATCCGACCTCCTTTGGTCAACTCTTGTTCTTTTCCGATTCCGACGATATTACGTTTTCGAAGCCTAGGGAAACTTTAATGTTCATACCCTTCGTGGACCGTGTCTTTCATTGGCCGATGCCTTCATTTTTCGGAGTGTCGGATCGCTTCCATTTTTTCCCTCTGATTAGTGTTATATAGAGGATGGTTGCCTAGTTGTACTTCCTCTTAAAACAATAATCATCACCACTTTTAATGGATTTAGCACAGTTAAACGATCCTATGTCTTTCCTTTTTTACAAGTTGCTTTAATTCGCACCGACACAGATAGGTCTTATGGCGACGATGGGACAGGAAAGGGCTAGGAGTGGGAAGGAAGCGGCCATGGCCTTAATTAAGGCTCAGCCCCAGCATTTGCCTGGTGTGAAAATGGGGAAACTACGGAAAACCATCTTCAGGGTTAATGAAAGTGAGGCTCGAACCCACTATCTTCCGAATGCATGCTCACAGCTGCGCGCCCCTAACCGCACGGCCAACTCGCCCGTATATATAATATGCGCAATATATTGTTAAACCATATGTACATTATAAGGTATGGTTAATCAGAATAGGAGCCTTCATAGCCTGAGTCACGTCATGTAAATAAAGGCATAATAGGCCTAATAATAATAATAATAATAATAATAATAATAATAATAATATCGAGCTCGATAGCAACAGTCGCTTAAGTGCGGCCAGTATCCAGTATTCGGGAGATAGTAGGTTCGAATCCCACTGTCGGCAGCCCTGAAGATGGTTTTCCGTATTTTCCCATTTTCACACCAGGCAAATGCTGGGGCTGTACCTTAATTAAGGCCACGGCCGCTTCCTTCCCAGTCCTAGCCCTTTCCTTGTCCCATCGTCGCCATAAGACATATCTGTGTCGATGCGACGTAAAGCCAATAGCAAAATAATAATAATAATAATAATAATAATAATAATAATAATAATAATAATAATAATAATAATAATAATAATAATAGGAAGAAAAGAAGAAGAAAGGGCTAGGTAAACAACTGATAGAGAATCTACTACCTGGGCGACAGTCCTAAATACAATCATTGATTGATTGATTGATTGATTGATTGATTGATTGATTGATTTGACGCCAACCCTATGAACAGGGATGTTTTCACTAATTCATGTTTATCTAGTTGTTTTACAGTGTGATGTGTATTGACACGAACGCAGGCAGCCAGTTCTTGAGCCTGAGGAATTAAGCAAACGCGATTAAAATCCCGACCCTACCGGGAATCGACCGAGAGAGAATTGCCGTAATATGTGTGAAAGTGACACTCTGATAACTTGTCACTTTCGTGTCTATAGCAGTGGGGTGGCGTTGTGGAGAGTTATTGTTTTAAGAGGAAGTACAACTAGCAAAACATCCGTTATTAACACTAACCAGAGGAGAAAAATATCGACGAATGATGTAACTGTCTAAAGTAAGGGAAGGATCATGAAGGGCATGTAAGTGATCTGCCCTAGACCTCACAAAACTAATACCGTTGGGTCGGAAGAAAACAAGTATTGACCAATAGATGTCGAAAGGAAAGATGAAAGTGAGGAGCAGGGCACAGGCAAGTAGAAACAATGTCAGGTCTGTGGTTGCCAGCTTTCTCTGCAACGATGAGAGCCCCTTGGGGATACATTGCATATATTCTACCGCCCCTAGCCATAGCAGGTAGATATTTAGGATTGTCTGACCAAAAACCTTTCAAAAATGGTGTCAAATTTCGCTATCGGAAATTAAATGACCATAAATATGTCGTTTGGTCATGGTCCCCCTGAGGGTGAGGGCGGCAGAATTACACCCACCGTATCCCCTGCCTGTCGTAAGAGGCAGCCCTTACTCCCACAGGGTTTATCAAGTGGTTGGCGATCACGGGGCCCTTAGCTAAGTCCTGGCATTGCTTCCAGTAACTTGTGCCAGGCTCCTCACTTTAATTTATTCTATCTGATCTCCCTTGGTCAACTCTTCTTCTCTTCCGACCCCGTCGCTGTTAGGTTCCGAGGGTTAGGGAGTCTTTCATTTTCATGCCCCTTCGTGGCCCGTATCTTTATTTAGCCGATATCTTCAATTTTGGAAGTGTCGGACACCTTCAATTTTTTTTCCTCTAATTAGTGTTAATAGGAGATGGTTGCCCAGTTGTACTTCGTCTTAAATAGTAATCACCATCACCACCTCCTCTTCTCAGTCATGGCCATCAGTTTTGGATAATCCCCGGTTCTAAGACGTATTAAAATGAAAATAATCCGTAATATATAGGTCCCTGCAACAAATTGTACATGCTGAAATCATTCTAATAGGAAATGTCAGCGAATACAACTATCTTGGTCAACTTGTCAACATGAAGGGGAATCTAAGACCAGAAATAAATCGCCGCATCTAGCTGGGCTGGAAAGCGTATAAATCAAAAATGCCCGTAGACCTGACGAGAATAGTTTTTGATCTGTGTATCCTCCCTCTATTAGCGTATAGCTGCGAGGCCTACGCATTGAATGAACTTATATAACAGCTCAAAGAGGCGTGGAAAGATCAATCCTGGGGTTGTCATGAAGAGATAGAACTACTCTGTCCCGCTAGATGGGGAAAGGATCACTCTTGTGAACTACGACAATTTTTCATCAAGACTTTCTGAATTGGGGAAATGTATTCTCTTTGCTCTATGAGCAATGTCTAATTTTTGTCTCGTATCAGGTTTTCATTGCAACTTTACGAGAAGGATGCACTGTAACACATTTCGTTGGAATTTTGGGGTCCCATTTCCCCACTATTACCATGCTGCTTTCTGGTATAAAAGGTAGCGTAAATGTGTGTGCTATAAATGTAAGAAGAGCGATACCTCGCAATCATCTAATATGTGCTTTGATTTAACATTTTTTTAATGTTGAAAACATATCTGAGCAGACCAAGTAGAGGTCCCCATACTTGGAAAACGTAAAATTAAGCAGTTTCCTCAAATGTGCCGAAAGTTGAAGGACTAATGGTCCCGGAAAAGTTTCACATTGTGTAGTCTTGGATAGCTCTATCAAATTAAAAAGAAATCGAAAATCACTCCCAGGGTAAATGCAGTTTCTTTAACTCGTTTTCCTTTTTATTCAAATCCTAGTCAAATTAACTTATTTACATAATTCTTTCTATGAAATGTTCCTTCCTTGGTTCAATACCGTTAGATGATTTTTATTTTTTTGAAAAATGTCAACACCGAATGCAGCCTAGTTATAAGGGAAACTCGAAGTGCTGCTTAAGTGAAACAATGCATCACTTACGAAGGCAGTGAATGCATTGACTCACATTAGCGCCCGTAGTGGTGATTAAGTGAAACAATGCATTGACTCACATTAGCGCTCGTAGTGGTGCTTAAGTGAAACAATGCATTGACTCACATTAGCGCATGTAGTGGAAGAAACACCCAAACTACTAATCTAATCAACCGGATAACAATGATTAAGAAAAGTATTGTCATTTTTAGGAATAAATAAAGGATATATTCTCATAATTTATTGTCCGACTCATTGGGTGAATAGTCAGCGTTGAGGCCTTCGGTTCAGAGTGTTCCGGGTTCGATTCCTGGCTGAATCGGGGATTTTAATCGACTCTGATTACTTCTTCTGCCCGGGGACTTGGTGTTTGTGTTTGTCGCAACACTCTCCTCTTCCTATTTACACAACACACGACACTACCAACCACCACAGAAACACTCAATATTGACTGCATCCCTCCATATAGCGTTGGCGTCAGGAAGGGCATCCGGCCGTAAAACAGGGCCAAATCTACAAGTGTGACACAGTTCGCACCCGCGACCCCACAGATGTGGGATAAGCGGTAGAAAAAAAAGAAGAATATATTCTCATACTTTATTATTTTTTATTTATCTAAAATTCGTAGCTCATATTCCTAGGATATTTTCAACATTGACTTACTGAGAATTTTTGACTTCTTTTGTGGAGCCATGTTGAAATATAGGTTATAGGCTTTTTTATTTTGGGTGCCTGCCGAGCATTCCTTTTTGTATGAGCAATCTCTCCCCATGGAGTACGTTTCTATCTTATGAGTAACTTTAATCTTCCCCTCTGTGACTGGCTTGCTATTTCTAGGGGAATTTTTGTTTTTGGTATTATGATTTCATTTATATTTTCCCGTGCGTGTTACCAATAATGTGAAGTGTTTCATATCAATTCTGTATGAATGTGTGTTTTCATCAGCGACTGACAATTTTACGCGTTGGAGGTTATTACACAATGGGCATGCTATCATGGAGGTCTATGCATGGTCCGTAATACATTTCTGTTGGTATGATGATGATGATGTTAATTATGCTTGTTGTTTAAAGGGGCCTAACATCTGAGGTCATCGGCCCCCTGTTGGTATGACGTGGTGGGATTTCACACTTTCATTTACCTACCCCAGAAGTATAAAGCTTCCTACGAAAATGTGTTTTCTACTAAGGTCGGATGGAGAGGTGACTGTTGTGCCAAATTACGGTACATCATATTTTTCTGCCCATATGAATTTGCTATTACCGTGCCGAATGGTGGACTAAAGATATTCTTTTGTGTGACTCTTCACATTCTTTGCTCTACCTCCATCTCTGTCTACGCTGCTTTAATGCAGGATGTCTCTGTGTACATCTTTTTGTACTTTGCCCCATTTGCAGTTTTTCTAATCTTGTAACCATTTCCATTTTCTTTTTTATCTTATTATATTGGGGTTAAGTTCTTTTATGATGTCAGGCACACAGAAGGACAACTTATTTTTGCATCTCCATGGCTATTATTTTCGGACTCCAGTTTATCTCATTTTATCTTATCTCTGGGGATATATTACGTCAGGTTTTGTCGAGGGTCGTGGTGGAAAGGAGGTCTTGCATTCTTGATAATATTTGTTCTAGAAACAAGTCGTGGCGGAATTTCTCCCACGAGTTTCTAGTAAGGAAGTAATGTACATTTTTCACGAGAGTATTCCTATTTTGGGCTCCAAATATTTATACTGTACCACGAGAAAGAGAATAAACTTTATGCACATACGTTATGAAGCCACGATGATTAAAATTATGCTCAGTTTAGTATAATCTTTCTGGGAATCTTCCCCTGATTTACGTAAGTGCATGACTGCCGTTGTAGCGATGTTTTTATCCCTAAATTAATCCTTATTGTTGATATTTACTTTCGTCTTGGCGGGTATTTTTATTTTTATTTTTTCGTTTATTAAATTCATGTTCAAGTCTACTGTCTCAAGTTGCTCAGGCAACATCAGGCAATATTGTAAAAATTTATGATAACTTTATCGACTTCATCCTGTAATTCCCTTCCTTTGCATTTTACTTTAACAAACCTATATTGTTTCCTTTGCCCCGCCTTTGAATTCATAGTAGAGAGTTTGTTTATTCCGTACATGGTAGGATTGACGAATCTAAATTCAAACCGTTCCATGTTTTCCCGGAAGGACGCAGGTTCGAATCCCCGTCAGGAAGTCGTAAAATTTAAGAAACGAGATTTCCACTTGCGGAGGTGCACATGGCCCTGAGGTTTACTCAGCCTACACCCAAAATGAGTACCAGATTAATTCTTGGGGGCAAAGGCGGCCGGGCGTAGAGCTAACCACTCTTCCCCATCAAGTGCCGCGGTTAACAATGGTGGAAGCCTTTACCTTCCACCCTTCGAAGGGCCTTGATGGCCTGTACGGAAGTGACTTCACTTTACTTTTACTTTTACCCCAGAGGAGGTGGAGAGGTGACTGTTGTGCCAAATTACGGTACATAATATTTTTCTGCCCATATGAATTGCGATTACCGAGCCGAATGGTGGACAAAAGATATTTGTTTGTGTGACTCTTCACATTCTCTGCTTTACCTCCACCTCTGTCTACGCTGCTTTATTGCAGGATGTAACTCTCTGCGTGCATCTTTTTATACTTTGCCCTATTTGTAGCTTTTCCAATTTTGTAACCATTTTCACTTTCCTCCTTTTTTATCTTATTATTTTGGTGTTAGGTTCTTTTATAACGTCAGGCACCCAGAAGGACAATCAACTTATTGTTTCGCGGTAAAGGCGTGCTCGGTTTGGCCTGGAAGGACGTCGTTCCGAATCCCCGCCAGGAAGTCGTAAAATTTAAGAAACGAGATAGCCACTTCCGGAGGTTCATATGGCCCTGAGGTTCATTCAGCCTGCACCAAAATGAGTACCAGGTTAAATCCTGGGGGCAAATGTGGCTGGGCGTAGAGCTAACCACTCTACCCCATCACGTGCCGAGGTTAACAATGGTGTAGGCCTTTACCTTCCACTCTTCCAAGGGCTTTCATGGCCTGTACGGAGGAGACTTTGCTTTGCTTTGCATGGCTATTATTTTCAGACTCCAGTTTATCTCATTTATCTTATATCTGGGTTATATTACGCCACGTTTTCTCGAATGTCGTGGTGCAAAGGAGGTCTTGAATTCTTGATAGTATTTGTTCTAGACACAAGTCGTGGCGGAATTTCTCCTTAAGTGTTTCTTGTAAGGAAGTAATATACTTTTTTCACAAGAGTATTACTCTTTTGGGCTCCAAATATTTATACTGTACCACGAGAAAGAGAATAAACTTTATGCACACACGTTATGAAGCCAGGATGATTAAAATTATGCTCAATTTAGTATAATCTTTCTGCGAATCTTCCCCTGATTTACGTAAGTGCATGACTGCCGTTGTAGCGATGTTCTTATTCCTTCATTAATCCTTATTGTTGATATTTACTTTCGTCGTGGCGGGTATTTTTATTTTTTCGTTTATTAAAATTCATGTTCAAGTCTACTGTATCAAGTTGCTCAGGCAACATCAGACAATATTGTAAAAATTTATGATAACCTTATCGACTTCATCCCGTAATTCTCTTTCTTTGCATTTTACTTTTAAAAACCTATATTGTTTCCTTTACCCCGCCTTTGAATTCATAGTAGAGAGTTTGTTTATCCCGTACATGGTAGGATTGACGAATCTAAATTCAAACCGTTCCATGTTTGTCTTGACCAAACAATCCGGACTCTGTGTTCTTGCCCTATGTTGGTATTCATTTTGTAGGTTAAATGTCTTAAGCCTGGTTTCATCAACACCTGTTAAATATATACTAACAAGTAATGAGTTAATACTGAGTTCAAAATTTAATAACGTGTTTCGTTTCTTGCGTTTCTTCAAACGTTGCCTGTGAAATGTTAACTAATTGGATATTCACTCTCCCAGCATTGCAAACTGGTGGGAATCAAGGAGGCAGTGGTATAAACATGCTGTTTTACAGCGCGCTCCGATGTGCTTTTGGTTGAATACAGCTGTTAAATATGGCGCATAAAGTGAAATGGAATCAAGGTTTTAACTTTTCCTCCTTTGGAAAGGAAGTTCGTCTCTAGTCAGCACAATAATTGTCAAAGCTATCTGGCATCTGATCCGTAATCCCAGGCTAAGAATAGGAAGTTTCTTCCAGACCCCTACCATCCTTTCCACGCAAATCCGTGTCCTGATGTGCGCTACATTGTAATGGTTTTGAGGTCTTCCTTCAGGATATAAGTACGTTGTATGTTCAGTCTTCAGCCCTAAGGCTGGTTGGATCCTCAACAGCTCCGCCATCAGCTGTCATAGATGGCCTAGGCATCACTGAAGAGGCGTACTAGGGAAATGAGGAGTGAGGTAGTTTCCCGTTGCTTTCCTCACCGAGCCAGAAGTTGCTATTGCATATCAGTTTGCCAAGCCCACTGAAATGCATGCACCAACCGACCCTATGAGCAACATTTTCACACCATTCATAGCAGGGACTGGCTGCAGAAGGAATGGCATTACTAGCATCCCTCATACCTCACTCACTTTCATATTGTCAAAGCCAAGGATAAGACAGAGACAGATCAATGAAAGTAACAAAATTACTCTAGCCCATACCAGAAGACATAGTGCACTGTAAACACTAGGTCCTGCCAGCAAAGGCAAAGGATTTAAGTATGGGGTTAAAAGATACTTTCTTATCCACTACCACCTACGAAAGTCCCTTTGTTTATTGTGCCCTCTTCAAACTGTTCTCTTATTGGGAGTTAATAAATATTATACTGTCCTGTACAGAACCAGGCCACCTAGCAACTACATCCCTGATTCGGAGGTTAGGATTACTAATCACTTCAACATCAACAGAAAAGTGTCCCTTCCGTTTACGATATATTTCGCTCCTATTGACGCCAGGTGATTGGATTCTTATGTGTGTAGAACCTATTGCTCCTGAAACACCAGGAAACGGCTTATGTCATAGAAGTCCTGGATAACTTGCTGACATTCTTCTGCTGAAGGAAATGTTGCATACCTTCTTCTCATGGATGCTATTGTTGCGGAAACTCGACTAACAATTCTACTAACTGTGGCTTTAGAAATTCCAGGATTGTCTCCGACAATTACGTGAAAAGAACCAGTAGCATAAAATCTTAACGTTATCAGTACCTACAACATTAGAGAAAGAGGTGTCTCTTCATAGCATATTCTAACCTCGATCGAATTTCGTCAACAACCTGCATCCGTCAGATTTTCGAAGTCATTACGTCGCAAATCTCTTCTTCGATCAGGATTTTTGTTTAAAAGATCAAAATAGAGCAATTCCACATCCAAAGGGCGATTCATAGCAGCTATTTTGAAACAGGTTGCTAAGTGTTAGCCAGTTAACACGGGAAACGGGGATGTTAACTTTAACACCAAGTTTAACATTTTTTAACGTTAACGGTTGGTGATGAATTGCAAATTTTGTTAAACTGGATGTTAAAATGATTGAAGAGTTTGTTAATTACTAACAAGTGTTGATGAAACCGGGCCTTAGAGTGCAGGAAGGGAGTGAGGACAGACGGTGGAAAGCTCTACACGGCAATGGTGAGACCTACTCTGACTCATGATTCGAAATGCTGATCATTCTATGAACACCACAAGCTTCCTTTAAAACCCAGGAGTTAAAGATGCTGAGAATGTCAGGAGGAATTTCGAAGAAAAATCACATTCGAAATCAGAGCATCGGTAGCACGTTACACGTAAAGGAGATAGTTGTGGAGAAGGTTCAGCGTGAGCGGGCGACATGGTTCGAGAAGACGAACGAGCTGGACAAAAACTATTTAACTAAAATATTCCTTGACTTTCAACTACCCGGGGTACAAGGAAAAAGAAAGCAAATTTTGTTAAATCTTAAAAGAGCTAGGCTCAACATATGAGGTGTCAACAACAAAAAAATTATGGCGACACTGATGTTGAAACACAAGCAGCTGCCAACAACCACGTGCAAATGAGTTCATTTAACCCTAGAGGATCTGCAGCAGCATCTCCACAACCAGGACGTCATCAATGGTGATACATTTGTCACAGAGTAAGGACGAATAAGAAGAAAAGAAGGGAAAGAAGAAGAAAGCTGCAAATTATGTAGAATAAATCTGTGGTACTAAGGCAGAACCCGACATGTCAAAGAACTTGATTTTTCAAGAGGCGCTCTTGAAAGTTGCGGAACTCGCTGAAATTCATATTGTATTTCCATCTTTTAAATTGAAGTTTATACATTTATTCATATTTATTCAGCAAGTTCAGGGAACAAATTACATGGCTGTCTCAATATCTACGTTCTGAACATCCCGGAATCTGTATTTAGGGAACAGCGTATTCTACGGGCACCAGAATCCTACAGGGCTTTTCCCTCATACTCTTCGTCACAAAATCCACCACATTGACATTAAAACCGAAAATTCGATTTTTTGACATATCGCGTTCTGTCTTAGTACCACAGAAATATCCCCCCTTAAATAAGACACTATTTTTCTGGAGTATAATTAGAGAGTCTGTGTGTCCTAGGAAAGAAGGTAACTGATGCGGGCCCGAGACAGGTGAGTGAGCACAGAGAATAGGGAAGGTCGTTTGTACCGATAGCAATTATAATATTAATTTTGTGTGGCTTTTACAATCTGATGTAGCCCTTGTGAGGCTTTAGCGTTGTAAGAGAAACTGTGTGTTATTGTGGTAGAGGGGGATGTGTGAGTTGTAAGAATGCTGGACACAGCACAGACATCCAGTACATAAGACAAAGGAATTACGTTTATCGATTAAATAACCCCGACCCAACCGGAAGTCAAACCGGGCAACCCGAGATCCGAAGACCAAACTGCTGACCGGATGCTTGCTTTGATAAGAAACTTCGTTCACGAGATTCTCACACGTCTGCTGTTATTCAATGGTCTCTGAGGCGAAGACGAGCTGTGGGCTGTAGTTTGTTGACTGCGGCAAGGAGCGTGACCCAATTGACGTAACGAGACTCAATAATCCAATAGAGAGGCCAACAGCCAGCCCTAGGTACCTTAACTCGGTTACAGCAATCACTAGCAGCCAGCTGCTTTGTCATCCCATCACGGGGTGCTGAACTCTTGTGGAGATCAGTATTCGCTTCTATTATGCTTACATTCCTCCACTTGAAGAATTGGCAGTGAAAACCTAGACCCAGTGATTTAAGGATATGTGTTTACTTCCACTCATCAGAAATCCCACATACAAAGGAAGTCTGTAGTGCGGTAGACTGTGAAATTTTTCGAGATTCCGCCAATTTATTCTACTGTATATGGGTACAAAATCAATATACAGCGTGTTTCTGTATTGATGATAGAGCCTTTCAGGGATGCTGGAGAAGGACACACGTATTCATGTGAAATAGGGCACCGAAGTCCGGAAACGCCTCAGTTGAAAATTCTACGGCAAAGCCGTTCTTCGTAGATAGCAGGTTTATCGAAGCATATGGGTTCAACATGATGCGTCCCTAGCAAACTTTTAACATGTTGCTCGTAAACACCCAAATCAGACTTTCCCGGACAAGTGGCCAACTCGGTCGCCTGATATCACCCAACTTGATTTCCTCTTCCTCGATCATGTGAAGTTACCTCTGTGGATCAGTGGTAGAGTATCGGCCTCCGGATCCCAAGGTAGCAGGTTCAAACCCGGTAGAGCTAGTAGGATTTTTAAAGGGCGGAAGAATGGTACATTCGACACTCCACATCGGCATATAAAAGATCTCTGGTGACACATTTGGTGTTTACCCGACAAAATTAATTAAAACTCAGACATAGACTCCCAAGAGAGATTCGGTTTACTCTGCCGTCTTGTAGCCCTACAGTGAGATAGAACGATCAGACTGCAAGGTGGCGACTGCACACAGTAGCTGAGGCCATACAATTATTATTTTTTATTACTATTATTTATTATTATTATTATTATTATTATTATTATTATTATTATTATTATTATTATTATTATTATTATTATTATTATTATTAGCAATTGTACCCGTGCTTCGCTATGGTATTCTACGTTGTATACGGATGTCGAAGTAAATATTGTGCGTGCAGTAAATGAGATCGTTTTAAAATTGCATGTCTCTTAGCCTTATCCGAAAAATAGCATGGGGAGGTCCCCATACGTTGTTTCCAATGTAAAGTGTGGGTTGCGGAGTTGTGATGATAACGGCAGGCTCACTTGCCTACTGCCATTCACAATCGAGTTGGCAAGTTTATATTATAATTGCAGGCCTCATTGCCTACTGCGCTGTCACAATCGATTTGGGGAGTTTTAGTTACAATGGCAGACCCCTTTCTACTTTCAGACAGACTACAGTTGAGGAGTTTTTATTATAATAGCAGGTAACTTCTCTACTACCAGTCAAAATTGAGTTGTGCAGTTATCATTGTAATGACAGGCCCTTTTTCCTGCTACCAGCCAGCTTACTGCCAGTCACACAGAATTAGTGAGTTCCCATGAAAATAGCAAGCCACTATGCCTAATGCTAGTCACATTTTAGATTGGAGCATTTGTTTATAATGGCGGGCACCCGGGCCTAGAGCCAAACACAATAGGGCAGGGGACTTTTGAACAAAACTGCATGCTCCCTTGCAGTGAATTATTCATTACAATGGTAGGCCCCCCTTATTAATGCCAGTTACACAGGAGTTGGAGAAGGATCCCATTCCTACTGCCAGTCAAAGTCGGTGTAGGAGTACTGATTACAATAGCAGACACACCCTTTCTCGATCGCTATAAATCGACATCAATGAATATATGTAGATCGACATACAAAAGTATATGCATGTTTCCAATATTGCAGACCTTCATTTACAGATTAACTGCTGCTAAACGGTACGTCATATTGATAAAGGATTGTACCATAAGACGCAGTATTTAGCGGCCTAAATGGCTGGCCCTATGATATTTTCTTGCATTTCATCTATTCATGGTCAGATTGAGTTAGAAACGTTGAATAGGGCGAAATTTGAGAAGATTGTCTTACATTGCATTACTTTTCGGATAATTATGTGACATAGCATTTGGCTCACGTATGTTAAAGATCTTGGAAATTTTTCGTCCGTTACAGGCTGAAACGTATAATTTTGACAAATTTCAATTTTCTTGCTCGTCTGCAATCTGGACTTTGGGTGAGGGGGTAAAAATTAGGACGTTCAGGAAATTAAACCAAAAAATATGCAGATGATCATTATTACCCCTCGAAATGGTAGCTGTGCGAAAATGTCACCAAAATAATCAATGTACAGGCACACACAGTCGTTACGATTTTATTTATATAGATAGTTAAGGAATCTGCTCAACGTACACCCTTTGGCTACGTCCGCTGGACTTATCCTGCAAAACCAACCGTTCATGATATCTCACTTATTAATCCTCCTGTCGAAAAATTCACGTGATAAAAAAGTTTTAGAAATGGATTTCCATCAGGATTGTTGATTTCGACTAATTTCGGATGTGAATATTTTGAGGAAGTGCAAAATCATGGTTCCGGTTACGGATAAACCCCCAGTAAATTTAGGTATTCAGAAATAATATTGGCCCTAAAACCTACACAAGGACAGGTAGATTCTAAATATCAAGTTTGGTAGAAATATATTCAGTAGTTTTCAAGTTATAAAAACTCATACAATCAAACCGACAAACATATTCCAAAGCTAAGAAGTATGCAGATAGTAATTATTACAACTGAAACGGATAACTGTACGGAAATTCCGCCAAAATAGTCAATGTACAGACAGACGGTCGTTACGATTATATTTATATAGATGACAGATAAGCATGGGCACGCTTGTAACTGCAAACCTTCATTTCGAGATTTACTGCTCCTAAACGGTACATCATACCAACAAACAGTTTGCACCCTCAGACGTCCCTTTTATCGCTCTACATGTTTGGTGTTAAAACATTTTCTCGTATCTCACATATTTATGGGTTCGATTGAGTTACGATATTTGAATGGGGTGAAATATGGGAACATTTTTATGATTTTACATTATTTTTCACATAGTTATGTGGAAGCTAGAATCATGAAATTGGGTTCGCATATAGCCATTGGTCGTGTCAATGTGCGTGCCAAATTAGATGACTCTCTTTCTTATATGTGTACCAATCTAAGTAAAAAAAAACTTGCAAAAAACAAAATTTACGAACAATCGAAATATACAGCCAAATCTACCCTATAAGGGAGAGAGAGAGACGACAAAATATCACAGGACCAAAGTTGTAGATCACTAGAAATTGAACGGAGATTGTGCCATCCGTTTTGTGATAGGACTTGCCGTTTAGCCGCGAAATACCTCGAAACGAAGGTCTGCACCGTCATTAAATTGCCTATATTTCGATATTCTTCGGCATAAAAAGTGAAATATTTTAAGATCTTGGAAGTTTTCCGTAGGTTGCCGGCTAAAACTTGTAATTTTGCTTAATTTCAATTTTTCAGCTCGTGTGGCAGATTGTGAGACAATCTTGATTTTGGGCGAGTGGGGTAAAATTTATGACTTCCAGGAAACTATAGCTAAAAAATATGCAGATGATCATTTTTCCCCTTAAACGGAAAGCTGTACGAAAATTTCGCCAAAATAGTCAATGCACAGACACACGGTCGTTACGATTTGATTTATGTAGATTGATAAGGAATCTGCGCCACGTATAACACCTTTTGGGCTATGTCCGCTAGACTTAGCCTGAGAAACCGACCTTTCATGTTATCTGCCTTATTAATCTTCCTGTTGAAAAATGCACATGAGAAAAAGAAATTAGAATTGGATTTCCAAAAAGTTTGATCGATTTCCAGTCAGGTTGGTTTTGTACTTTATATATTGTGGGAGAGTAAAATCACCATTTCGGTCCCGTATAAAACTCCAGTCACTTCCAGGAATTTGAAATGTTATTGACCTTAAAACCTACCCTTGGACAGGTGGATGCTAAATATAAAGTTTGGTTCAAATATCTTCAGTAGTTTTCAAGTTGTAAGAAATACGCTTTACGTGCACCCGCTCTTGCGTTAAGTACGGTGGGACTCGTACCGAAAAACGGTCCGTTAATGATATCTCCGTTATTAATCCTGGTATCGAAATGATGCACATGAGAAAAAAAGGTGTTTAGAAATTAATTTTCATTAAGGCAGGTAGATTTCCATTAAGTTTGGTTGTATATATTTTGAGGGAGTGCAAAATCACGGTTTCGGTTTCGTAAAAATCGTCAATCAGTTCAGATATTTAGAAACAATATTTGCCCTAAAACCTACCCAAGGACAGGTGGTTTCTAAATATGAAGTTTGGTGGAAATATATCCAGTAGTTTTCAAGTTATAGAAAGACAGACAGACAAACAAACAAACAAACAAACAAACAAACAAACGAACGAACGAACGAACGAACTAACAGACACCAAAAAACCTACCCTTGGACAGATGGATGCTATATATAAAGTTTGGTTTAAATATCTTCAGTAGTTTTCAAGTTGTAAGAAATACGCTTTACACGCACCGGCTCTTGCGTTAAGTCCGCTGGGACTTGTACCGAAAAACGGTCCGTTAATGATATCTCCCTTATTAATCCTGTTATCGAAATGATGCACATGAGAAAAAAAGGTTTAGAAACTAATTTTCATAAAGGCAGGTAGATTTCCATTAAGTTCGGTTGTGTATACTTTGAGGGAGTGCAAAATCACGGTTTCGGTTTCTTAAAAATTCCCACTCAGTTCAGGGATTTAGAAACAATATTTGCTCTAAAATCTACCCAAGGACAGGTGGATTCTAAACATGAAGTTTGGTGGAAATATATCCCATAGTTTTCATGTTATAGAAGGACAGACAAACAGACAGACACCAATGCTAAAAATTATGCAGATGGTCATTATTACACCTTAAACGGATAACTGTACGGAAATTTCGCCAAAATAGTCAATGCATAGACACACGGTCGTTACGATTTTATTTATATAGATTATTATTATTATTGGTCCGCCTCTGTGGTATAGTGGTTAGTGTGATTATCTGCCACCCCCGGAGGCCCGGGTTCGATTCCCAGCTCTGCCACGAAATTTGAAAAGTGGTACGAGGGCTGGAACGGGATCAACTCAGCATCGGGAGGTCAACTGAGTGGAGGTGGGTTCGATTCCCTCCTCAGCCATCCTGGAAGTGGTTTTCCGTGGTTTCCCACTTCTCCTCCAGGCAAATGCTGGGATGGTACTTAACTTATGGCCACGGCCACTTCCTCCCCTCTTCCTTGTCTATCCCTTACAATCTTCCCATCCCCTCACAAGGCCCCTGTTCAGCATAGCAGGTGAGGCCACCTGAGCGAGGTACTGGTTATCCTCCCCAGCTATATCCCCCGACCAAGAGTCTGAAGCTCCAGGACGCTGCCCTTGAGGCGGTAGAGATGGGATCCCCCGCTAAGTCCGAGGGAAAAGCTGACTCTGGAGGATAAGCAGATTAAGAAAGAAAAGAAATTATTATTATTATTATTATTATTATTATTATTATTATTATTATTATTATTATTATTATTATTATTATTATTATTATTATTTCATTTTACCCTTTTATAGTGCGCGTTGGAACTTGTTCATTAACTTGATGACTTTCGTCTTCCTATTCTTCATCTCTTCATGAACTCACTGTGTTTCTTCCGTTATTCTGACCACTTTGTAGCAGTCCTGCTGCTAGTTTTCAATACAAAAATGTGTGTATTTATTGAGGTCCTGAAAACGTTTCGTTATGTCTTCCCTGATGTTCAATTCATTCAAATCCCCTCTTGTTTTCTCCAACCGATTAATTCTGCTGTTTTGGTAATTTATTACATTGAATATTCTTCATGTGAGTCTATTATTATCCATCCCAACAATGTGTCCAAAACTTACAAATTCTATTATTATTATTATTATTATTATTATTATTATTATTATTATTATTATTATTATTATTATTATTATTATTATTATTATTATATTATTATTATTATTATTATTATTATTATTATTATTATTATTATTATTATTATTATTATTATTATTATTATTATTATTATTATTATGTTCAATTTTGCCCACTATGGACCACGGAGTAACGACTACGGTATGCTGTATCATATTTTCCTTCCCCTGGCTTTGATCTTCTGTCAATATAGCTTCATTCGTTCGCTTATCTGCTTCCTGCTTTCTTCTGTGAAAATCACATTTGAGGAAATTTTTCTCCTTCTTTTTGGAAGCCTATGAAGTCTTAAAAAATTGTCGAAAGTGGTTCCTGTTTTGGATGTCTTCGTGACTAATGTCCATTCTCTCCATATCAGCATGTATCTCCCTAAACCACGTGGGAACAATCTTTTCCCCTTCGAAATGTGTAACGAGTTTTCGAGGCAGCCTTTCTTGATTCATACGTAGCAGATGTCTTCATCGATTCTATAATACCCTCAGTTTCTTTATATAACTCTTTGTTAGGTCATAATATTCGTTGTTCACCAACATATATAGGTCCCAGAATCTTCCTTAGGATCTTTCTTTCTTTCTTCTCCAGTTGTTCTAGCAATCTTCTGCTTGTTAAATCCAAAGTCGCAGAAGCATATACTCCTTCTGGTTTGATCACAGTGTTATAGTGGCTTAGTTTTGTTCTCAGACTTAGTGATTTCTTGTTGTACACATCTTTCGTCAACTGGTACGCTAATTACATCTTTCTGGTTCTTGCCTTGATTGCCTCCTGTTCTAAGCCATTAAACTGGATCATCTCACCAAAATATTTGAAGCACTTGATTTTTTCTACCTTCTCTCCTGTTGTATTCATGATTTTTGGAGCTGATATGATGTTTGTCACAAATTCTGTTTTTTCAAAAAGTGATCTGCAAGTCCATCTTCGTAGCAGTTTCACAAACAATACTAATTTCTTCTATTTGCTGATTCGAAACTATTCGCAAAGATAGCCAGATCATCTTCAAAGTCAAGGCAATTGAAGTTCACCCTATTATTATTATTATTATTATTATTATTATTATTATTATTATTATTATTATTATTATTATTATTATTATTATTATTATTTGAAGATTGTTATCTAACGAGGCTACTGTAGAGGTGGAAGATGTTCGTAAACTGTGGATGGCCGGTGGCCGAATAGATAATAAATGTGCAGTGTGTTCATCCTATTTCCAACAATAAGATTTTGAAAGAAAGTCTTCTTCTGTGACGGCCAATTATTGTGCAGTTGTCCGGCTCCATGGCTAAATGGTTAGCGTGCTGGCCTTTGGTCAGAGGGGTCCCGGGTTCGATTCCCGGCAGGGTCGGGAATTTTAACCTTAATTGGTTAATTTCGCTGGCACGGGGGCTGGGTGTATGTGTCGTCTTCATCATCATTTCATCCTCATCACGACGCGCAGGTCACCTACGGGTGTCAAATCAAAAGACCTGCATCTGGCGAGCCGAACATGTCCTCCGACACTCCCGGCACTAAAAGCCATACGCCATTTCATTTCATTGTGCAGTTGTGTGTACACAGAAGTCGGCTAGAATAGATAAGATCTTGAGAGTGAAGTATAATGCGAAAATTAACACAAAGAAGACCGAAATTAGCAACTGCCAACATATTGCGGTCGACATTAGAGTTAATGATATACTACTCAGACAAGTAAAAACCTGTACGTATTTAGGAAGTAAAATAACTTCAGACGGCAATAATCAACCGATATAAAGAGCAGAATTGCACAGGCAAAAGCAGCATATTACAAGAAAAGGGTTTTGCTTACATAAATGAATCTAAATGTGGAGATCACAAAGAGATTTATGAAGTGTTATGTATGGAGTGTGGCTGTGTATGGGTCAGGAACGTGGACTGTTGGTACATGCTATAAAAGACGTCTTGAGGGCATTTGAGATATGGTGCTGGAGGAGGATGGAAAAAATCTCGTGGACAGCAAAGCTTACAAATAAAGAAATTCTCAAAGTAATTGGTGAAAACATTTTCGACTACCAACAAGAAGGAAATGAAGAGTGCAATTAATTGGCCTTCTATATAGGTGCAATAGTTTTGTATTTAATCTAATGCAAGGAGTGATTCAAGGCAAGGGGGTAAGAGGACGATCTAGACATATCAGAGAAGTTGTACGAGGAGGCTCTTATGAGGAAATGAAGAGACTAACAGTGAACAGAGAGGAGTGGAAGAGAAGAATTAGTTATTGGGATTGAGAATTTAAAATAAATGTCGGCTTGCTAGTTCCGTCATATATCTTCGTGATTATAGGAAATGGATGATTGGTTTGTACCTGAAATGAAAATAGAAAACTCCTTCTGCCACTAATCTGTCGAACATAGATTTTACATGCAGTCACCGCTCTTTGAATCCAAGCCACAGTGGTCAATAGCCGAAAACTATGAAGCTTGAAGGAGTAAAATATTTATCTCTAAAATTAAATTTTAAGCTAATCTACTAAATTCTTCAGTCTAGCGACGTGCTAACAAATGAGGCCAGACTGAGTTGGAACTCCTCATTCCCGAAGGCGGGCCAAATACTTAATTGTCACAGAAGCGGAAAGTTCGTTGACAGATTATTTGGGTCAACATTCCTCCAAAAAACAAACATAACCTTGCTTAACTCTAGCGGGAAACCTGTTTTTGAGATAAATGGCTTCGTTTGCCTTAAAAGCTGTTGAAGAAAAGGAACTGAAGATACGCATTTCTCTAAAACCGGTAGCCGTTGTAGCGGTTATGTAGTGTCACAAGAATTTATCAGAGTGGACACACCTTCTAGAGTGCAGCTGAGGCCGGTGGAGCAAACGAAACCTGATCTCGATTTTCGTACGTCCTAATACTGCAGAAGAAAATTGGTGTCTTAATATTTGTCTATCGATTGGAGTTATTACAAAAACTACACTGTGTAACAGTTGTAACCTTTATTTCTTAATTCAAGACAATTGCCAATTCATTATACAGAAATATCGCTTCTGTTAGTGCAACCTCTAATTTGTTTTAAAATGTGCAAATAAACATTGTTCATAATCTTGTTCCGAACGTCTGACTTCCGAGATTATTTATCAGCTAATAGGCGTTTTAGAGCATGTTAAGGAAAATCAATCAATCAATCAATCAATCAATCAATCAATCAATCAATCAATCAATCAATCAATCAATCAATCAATCACTACTGATCTTCATTCAGGGCAGTCGCCCAGGTGGCAGATTCCCTATCTGTTGTTTTCCTAGCCTTTTCTTAAATGATTGCAAATAAATTGGAAATTTATTGAAGTAAGTTATTCTAATCCCTAACCCCCCTTCCTATAAACGAATATTTGCCCCAATTTGTCCTCTTGAATTCCATCCTTATCTTCATATTGTGATCTATCCTAATTTTGAAGGAAACCAAACCAAACCCCATGGCACGACAGCCCTCGAAGGGCCTTGGCCTTCTAAGCGACTGCTGCTCAGCCCGAAGGCATGCAGATTACGAGATGTCGTGTGGTCAGCAGGACGAATCCTCTCGGTCGTTATTCTTGGCTTTCTAGACCTGGGCCGCTATCTCACCGTCAGATAGCTCCTCAATTCTAATCACGTAGGTTGAGTGGACCTCAAACCAGCCCTCAGGTCCAGGTAAAAATCCCTGACCTGGCCGGGAATCGAACTCGGGGCCTCCGGGTACGGGGCACGCACGCCATACTTACACCACGGGACCGGCAATTTTAAAGACAGCACTCAAACTGATTCGTCTACTGATGTCATTCCAGGCCATCTCTCCACTGAAAGCTCGGAACATACCACTTAGTCGAGCAGCTCGTCTCTTTTCTTCCAAGTCTTCCCAGCCCAAACCGGAATCAATCTGGTTATTAGCCAACCACGGCAACCGAGTGTGTCAGAAAAACTCATTTCAGTGGATGAAGTTTAAGTCCGAATTTTTTCAAGTATGTGAATTTTATAGTTTCATGTATTTATTTATTTTTATTTATTTATTTATGCATTTATACAGTATTTGATCCCCTTCCGAAAGGGACCCAAGTATTGAATCTGATTTTAATGAGTTTCTCCACCGAGCGAGTGGCTGCGTGGTTTGAGCTACGTAGCTGTCAGCTTGCATTCCGGATTTAGTAGGTTCGAACCTTACTGTCGGCAGTCCTGTGTATGGTGTCCCACGGTTTCCGATTTTCACACTAGGCAAGTTCTTACATCTTAAGAGTAAGGTATAACATGGAAATCAATACAAAGAAAACCGAAATTACAGTACGCTGCTGCCAAAATATTGTAGTCGACATTAAACATAATGATGTTCCACTAAGACATGACGTACCTACTGTTGTTGTTGGGTATTCAACACTAAGGCTCATTGGATCCTTAACAGCTGCCATAGATGACCTAGGCATCACTAGGGAAATGAGGAGTGAGGTAGTGATGGCAAAATTTCAACCGACATAAATAGCAGAATTAAGGCCACGGTCACTTCCTTCCCAGTCCTACCCCATCGTCGGAAAGGGAATCAGAATTCGAAGAAAGTACACCAAAACACTTCATTGTTAAGGTGCCCGTACACTTGAGAGTAAATACTGGCGAGAACCTCCCGATAGCAGTTACTCGCCAATGGACACAACGCCGACAGGAACTAACGGAAATTCGCTCGCAATTCTCCGAGAGCTAACTTGTCTCAAATACAGTAGAGACAATACACGACACTTACGGATTTCGCCTTGCTAAAATGGGAGACAATTCGACGGTGGCGCTCCTAGTGACTTGACCTGAACAAATCGCGCTAAATTCAAATATCAATGGAAATGTATATACGGAAATGGATAAATAAATTACGTCTAGAAAGAAAGTGGTATTGAGATATTAACTTCGAAGTTGCTAAAGCAATTCTGGATAAATGAATGAAGAATTATTTAAAAGGTTATTATTCAAAGACTGAAATTAGACATATAAACAAGGTGTGAAATGGACTGCTGTGAAATGGCTTGATCTTTCATTTATGCATTACTTTTTTAGCTTTAGCATACCTGCCTGAAATCTTATGGTTGGATTTGTCTTTTTTCCTCATTAAAAACAATGTATCATCACATTAATATCGGCACATTCCTTACACATATGATGCAATGAATTAACATTTAATAGCTGGACAATTTTCCTCTTAACATGAAGCCTACTAACAGAAAGAAAATCTATAAAATCCCGGCTTTAATCTGAGAAGAGGGATAAAAGAAAGAAAAGTTTGAAAATGTTGTCGATAGTGATGCTTTGAGGAATATTTACGTACAATTAGAGTAAAAATGTAACATACCCTTGGCTGTATAGTCGAGGATTTTTAAAGTCGCTGGCCTGGAAATGATCTGAACAGATCTTATAATTCTTATACAAGCGTAACGTCCCTTCTTTCTCGTACACTTTATCCAAATCGCTTCTGTGACATTTCAAAACCCACAGATCACACCTACAACAACACATCTGTATTGAAGGTTAACTGCTGCACTATACAATAAAATATGCGTATTATATTTTAAGCCCGTTAAAACATGGGTCGAGCAGGTCAGAAGATTATGAAGTACTATAAAAATCTCTGTCACTGGAAGAATATATATGCAAACACAATATTACTTACATGTTCTTGTCACGAGGGAACCTGAAGAACGGGCGCGCATTTTTCTCTACTTCGTAATTACTGCAGCCAAACACAGCACATACCTTTCCCCTTATGTTGAGAGGAGATATCAAGGAATGACACACGCTACTATTTAATTATGTCAACTCACTGAAAACGCATAAATAACACCAAAAACTTCACACAAAAATACACGTGCTCTTATGACAGAATCAGTACCGTTCAGGTCTATCCGCTAGAGTGTGCTCCAATAGCTGTCCCTCGATATCTCGCTCAGTGTCGTGTATTGTCTCTACTGTATTTGCTTGTCTCAACGTGCTCGCTAGTCGACACGTACTCCCCGGCCCTCTCCGAGATTAGCTCTCCAGATACGAACTGTGTTCGAATTGTGGCGAAGCTATCGAGAGCTTGGTTCTATTTTCAATTTCAAGATGACTAAAAATTCGTCACTGGAGGAAACAAAACTGTTAATTGAAATGTATGAAAGTCGAGAAAATTTGTTCCGTGGCTTAGGCGGTAGCGCGCCGGCCTCTCACCGCTTAGTTCCGTGGTTCAAATCCTGGTCATTCCATGTGAGATTTGTGCTGGACAAAGCGGAGGCGGGGCAGGTTTTACTCCGGGTACTCCGGTTTTCCCTGTCATATTTCATTCCAGCAACACTCTCCAATATCATTTCATTTCATCTGTCATTCATTAATCATTGCCCCAGAGGAGTGCGACAGGCTTCGGCAGCCGGCACAATTCCTATCCTCGCCGCTAGATGGGGGCTTCATTCATTCCATCCCGACCGGTCAAATGACTTGAAACAGGCTGTGGATTTTCATTGTGAAATGTACCTGTTGCGAACGACGAAACGACATATCGGCCGCACATAACAAAGTTCAGTTCCATAGGCGCACAAATACAATTTTGAAACAAATCAAATGGAGGACCAGACTGCCCCAAACGAGCAGACACAAACACATCACTCACAAGGTGATTCAAACATTTATTACACATGAATAAAACACTGCATATTTACACATTATGTACAACAAATTCGGAGGTACACCAAAACACGCGTACTGCTGCCGGTCGCCATGTTCAGTGTCTGTGTCTAAAACAAAAACGCAGCAGCACATTGCCAACTGTTACAAAATGAAATGCGGCAGACGAGTACCAACACAAAAGCCGCAACATACTCCCCCCTTTGAGGGATCTCAACACTCAAAATCAAAGTCAAGTGTTCATGTTCATCACAGACAAATTAATAAAAAAGTAAACTCAGATACAACATATACAAATATACAACTATACACCATCCTTGGGCAATGGACACAATTTCACTATGGCACGGCGCAAAAGACCAGTTTTAGTCTTTACACTGACCACACGAGTAATATTGTCACAACCAGGATGGAGCTCCTGGATTATACCAGTTTTCCAAACCAGAGGAGGAAGGTTATCCTCCCTTAGAAGCACTAAATCTCCCACAGTTGGAGTCCACTTTCCTACAGAAGACCATTTACGTCTTTGTTGAAGTGATTGTATGTATTCTTTTGACCACCTCTGCCAAAAATCGTGATACAGCTGTTGCACCAAATTCCATTTAGTTAGACAGGAGCGGGAGCTGTTGGATATGTCTGGAGAGGGGATAGAGGTCAATCGTCTCCCTACTAGAAAATGTCCAGGTGTCAAATAGCATTGATCATTGGGGTCGTCAGTCATTGAACAGAGAGGTCTCGAGTTCAACACAGACTCAATTTGATACAAAAGAGTACTCAGCTCTTCAAAATTAAGAATGCACTTTCCTAGGGTCCGCTTTAAAAGTGTTTTTGTGGACTTTATTCCAGCTTCCCAAAGTCCACCGAAATGAGGACTGGAGGGTGGAATAAACTTCCAATTCACATTCAAATTAGATGAATATTCCTCTATTTCAGTAGAGCTATCCTTAATAAATCTTAATAACTCATTGTTGGCTCCAACAAAATTTGTGCCATTATCACTCAAGATGAGATTTGGAAATCCTCTACGCGCCGTGAATCTTCTAAATGCGGCGAGGAAGTCCTGAGTCGTTAGACTCTTCACAGTTTCAAGATGTATTGCCTTAGTGACAAGACAAACAAAGAGAGCAATGTACGCTTTAAACTTCATCTTACTCCTCGGGTTATCACCTTTAATGATGATTGGGCCACCATAATCAAGACCAACCTTAACAAAGGGTAATGATGGCTCAACTCTATACGAGGGTAACTGACCCATTATGTGAGTGGTGAGTGGAGGTTTGCTCCTGAAGCACTTGTAACATGAATGGATCACACCACGAACAACTGTCTTCCCACGTGGAATCCAAAATCTGTTACGCAAGGAAAACAATACAGCCTGAGGGCCGGAATGCAATAGCATCTCATGTTCATGTTTAACAATCAGTTTAGTAACAAAGTGTTTCGGAGGCAGAATGATGGGGTGTGTTTCATTGTATTCCAACTGAGAATTCATGAGTCGACCACCGACTCTCAACAACCCGTAATCGTCGGGGAATGGATTCAAAGTTTTCAATGAGCTCGAAGAGGCAACTACATGATTAGACCTCAAGTCATGAAGTTCCTTACTATACTCAATAGCTTGCATCAGACTTATTATTTTCATTTCACTAATCATCAGTTCTTCAGGGGTGAGTGGACCAATGACACGAGCATCCTTAGTGGAGCGAACATTGGTAATAAATCTCAGAACATAGCTATAAACTCGCTTAAGTTTGAGAAAGGACGAAAACTTCTCTAACTCAGGTGGGTGCATATTAACTAGCAAGACTTTCAAAGAGGGTTTCGATTCTGCATTCACAGCAGATGGTGTATTACTGGCAACAAAATCAGGGTACACCGGGAATAATTCGCGCAACCAGGATGGACCATGCCACCATACATCAAGAGAAAACATTTGTGAGGGTAAAACACCTCGAGACAAGTGGTCAGCTGGATTGCTGTGGGTCGGTACGTGTCTCCAGTCTGAGACTGAAGTGAGGGATTGAATTTCAGCAACTCTATTAGCGACAAAGGTTTTCCAACAATTGGCAGGTTTCTGTAACCAACACAGAACTATCGTGCTGTCAGTCCAGCAGTATGTTGAGAAAGGAATGTGCAATTTCAGCGATTCAGTTACCTTACTCATTAGGCGAGAAAGCAATAGAGCAGCACAAAGCTCTAAACGGGCAATAGATTGCTGTTTTAATGGAGCAACTCTCGATTTAGAAGTCAACAGGATCACTGATACCTCATCATTATCAGATACTGTCCTAATATACACACAAGCACCATAGGCAGCTTCTGAAGCGTCAGAAAAGCCATGGATTTCAATAACCTTATTCTTAGCAAAGGGCATTACATTTCTTTGCACTCTGAGGTCATTAAGCAAGGGGAGCTCACTGTAGATAGCATTCCATGTTTCAATAATTTCAGATGAAGGTTCTAACACAAAATCCCAATCAATTTTCAACTGCCAAAGAGACTGCAGGATAAGTTTACACTTAACTACGGCACATCCTAACAATCCAAGGGGATCAAATATGGAAGCAATGATAGTGAGAATGCTTCTCTTAGTGACTTCCTTAGGTGCTTTCTTCAAGTTTATTTGAAACTGAAACTCATCACATTTAGGATGCCACACGATACCTAATGTTTTAATGGCTTCATCCTTAGTGAGGTTACAAGGTGACAACATTTCTCTATCCTCTACAGGGACATTGGCAAGAGCTTCTGGACAATTTGACGTCCATTTTCTAAGATGAAGATGTGCACTATCGAGCACAGAAGAGATTTCTGATTGAAGCTCCTTAGCTTCTTCAACTGAACTAGTACCTGTCAGCAGGTCGTCAACATAAAAACAAGAGCGAATGATCTCTGATGCAGTGGGGTGAGATTCCTTGTGTTCATCAGCAAGTTGAACTAGACATCTCGTGGCAAGAAAAGGGGCGGAACTTGTACCGTATGTGACAGTAGTAAGACGGTAGTCCTTGATTTCTTCATCAGTAGATTCACGCCAAACAATTTTCTGAAGATTTCTGTGGTCAGGATGAATTAGCACACATCTATACATCTTAGCAATGTCAGCCGTAAGAGCAACAAAATAGGTTCTGAACCTTAAAACAATGGACAGCAAGTCAGGCTGAATAGTAGGACCAACCATTAACATAGAATTCAATGCTATCCCATTTGATGATTCACAACTTCCGTCAAAAACAACTCTCAACTTGGTTGTAGTGCTAGAATCCTTGAGCACACAATGATGGGGCAAGTAAAAGCTTACAGAGTTAGAGGTCTCTGGAGGAGCAATTTCCATGTGACCCATTTCACTGTATTCACGCATGAAATCTACATACTTCCTTTTCAAGTCTGGAAGCTTAGCAAATTTATTTTCCATCTGTTTGAGCCTTCTAACAGCATTATGCTTAGACTCAGCTACAGGTGGCACTTCAGCACGAATAGGAAGTTTGACAACAAACCTACCAGAATCATCTCTTTGAACACTATTCACAAAGTGTTCTTCACAAGCCCTTTCTTCAGGAGTAAGAACTGGTTGATGAAGTTCTTCAAGCTCCCAAAACCTTTGGAGTTTAGTGTCAATAGAATCAAGTTTTACAAGATTAGCACGACGAGCCTTGGCATTATTCTTAATGCACGACTCAGGGAAAGTGCCTGATAGCACCCAACCAAATTCGGTGTCTAATAAGGCGGGATAACCCTTCTTATGCAAAATGTTAGAAGACACAATTTCATAGTAGACATCAGCACCTAGCAAAATATCAATAGTAGAGGGCTGATTAAATGTCCTATCACTCAAAATAATATCATCAGGAATAACCCAATTGGAACAATCAATTTCCTGCGCAGGGAGTGGACTTGTGATTGTGTTCACGACTGCACAGTTCAACTTCAATGTATAATCTGATACATTTGAGAACAAAACAAGGTTACATGTGGAACTTACAGGAGACACATTCGAATTGCCTATACCAACAATAGGTAGACGACAAGACCTAGTACGAATACCAAGCTTCTTGACAAGATCAGAAGTCACAAAGGATAATTGACTCGCAGAGTCTAACAAAGCTTTAACTAGTATAATCTCTCCTGAGCTATTTTTTACTCCTACACACGCTGTGCTCAGCAAAACATTCGAACCTAGTCCTGAAACAACCTTCATGGCAGTGGGTGAAACAATTGCAGAACTTGTAGCATTCATATTATTGTTATTATTGGGACTTGCTTGTTCCTTGTGAACCAATAAGTTGTGGGGCCCATTACACTGGGAGCATTTGTTTTGCTTACACTGTTTAGAAACATGAGAAGCGGAAAAACAAAGATAACAAAGTTTATTTTCCCTCACAAACTTGCGACGATGATCAATATTTGCTTGTCTGAACTTTCTACAATCAGAAATGCTGTGATTATCAAGTTTGCAAAACCTACAATTCAAGGAAGTGCTATTGTTGGCAATGTGAAGGGCTTTTAGGTTGGATTTTAAGTCTCGTTTTTGCTCAATAACAGGTTTCTTGCATTCTGTTAACTCTAATGTTTGACATTTTCTTTCCAAGAAATCAATTAAATTATTTAGTGTGGGAATATCAGTAGAGGCAAATTTGTTTTCCCATTCACTTCTATGGTTGGACTTGATCTTACTTAGAATCAATTCCTGTAGCAATATTTCATGTAGTGGAACTTGACCCTCCAAATTGTCAACAGCACTAAGATTAGATTTTACTTGGTTTATCAATTTGCGATATTCAACGGAAGATCCACTAGTACAATTATGGAGATTGAGCAAATGGTTTACGTGCTGTGAAACAATCAAGCGTTTGTTATTGTACCTTTCATCAACTAAATTCCAAGCAACAGTGAAATTGTCAGCACATATGGATAGGTTATCTAACAAATCCCTGGGTTCGCCTTGAAGAGACGACAATAGGTAGTGTAGTCTTTGCACATTGTCAATGCGGGTATTGTTAATAACCAAGCTTTGAAAGGTGTTCCTGAAACTCAAATATTTTGTCAAATCTCCTTTAAAAACAGGCAATTCAATGGGAGGGAGCTTCAAGCTACAGTTGGACCGAGTAGAGTTATCAGAAATAATGGATGCATTGCTTGGACTTGTGGGTCTCTCAAATGAGCAAAGCAATTCTTGAATCCTAGCAACTATTGCATGATATCTGTTTTCAAATTCATCATGCTCTCCAAAGTGAGTTTCGCTAGATTTTGAGTCTAATTCACATTCTAGATACTCCCTAACAATGCTGAATTCCTTCCAAATTTCTGGCAGCCTATTTTGCCTAGAAATTAGTTCGTGATGGTTGATGTTATCTTGCTTTAAGTAATTTTCAAGGTGAGTTAATGACCTTTTAAGTAGACCACGTTTTTGAACAGCCTTTGCTTCGGATTCAAACACCATGATGAATGGTTCAGGTGATCAATTATTGACAAGATAATAATAGAAATCGATCTTACAACAATGGTGACTATACAAACAATAAGCTCTATATTCAGTGCACTGCATTCATTTTGCATTGTTGAAATGAGTGACAGTCTTTGAATGGAACCAACAATGTAGGTAGATGAACAAAAGCATAAAATAACGTATAATAAACCACGTACGTTCTAAAATATACAAAATACACAAAGAGGCCCAACAAATTATTAGCACGAAATCGTATAATGCCCATGAGAAGTCAAGAGAAATCTGTTAATTCTATACACGAAAAGTGCTAGCAGTAGGGTTAGGATATCAGGCAGGATGTCCACCCTAGTCAAGATAGGAACAATAAAGACAAATGGAACAGACTTACAGTACATGGCGGTGCTGTATCATCAATCATCACTACCACTGGAAACACTCCTTGGCTGGAATCACATGCTCAAGTGACTGGAAAGTCCAAAGGATGACGTCTGCGATGTAATGTTCGCTGGAGTCCAAATTAAGTAGCATTTAACATCTCGAACATCAGGGTATCAGATACAAGCTGGCGTAAACGGCTCACAAGAACAAATGCATTAGCACGTGGTAACTTCCACAGATTGTTAACGTGCGATATCAAAGCAGTTCCAAAACAATGTAGACTTCGTTGAAATCTCAATATGACGAATTCAACCATTCGTATTAATTAGCCTTAAGCACGACATCCTGGTGCTTTTATACAATAACTGTTCACGATGCTTTTCGCGCCAAGCTCGTTGCTATGTTCAAACGGCGATTGCAGGCAGCAATTCATGACGATAACAATTTTCTGGTGACTAGCACAATGTTCAAAGTTCACAATGATTCTCATCGCGGCCCGGAAGGACCAAAATTTTATGTTGCGAACGACGAAACGACATATCGGCCGCACATAACAAAGTTCAGTTCCATAGGCGCACAAATACAATTTTGAAACAAATCAAATGGAGGACCAGACTGCCCCAAATGAGCAGACACAAACACATCACTCACAAGGTGATTCAAACATTTATTACACATGAATAAAACACTGCATATTTACACATTATGTACAACAAATTCGGAGGTACACCAAAACACGTGTACTGCTGCCGGTCGCCATGTTCAGTGTCTGTGTCTAAAACAAAAACGCAGCAGCACATTGCCAACTGTTACAAAATGAAATGCGGCAGACGAGTACCAACACAAAAGCCGCAACAGTACCGAAACATAAAACTTCAGAGGAAATAGGAGTGAAGTTTTCGTGTTCCGGAGCTGAAGTTCAAAGGAAACTTCAGAACTTAAGGAATCAAGTAACTTAAGTCTGTTTAATAAAGGTGAATTAAAGGTAAATTGTTGGTTTATATTTTATTATAATCACATCAATTTGCATGGAAATAAATATATTTTTATGATTGTAGCTTTGTTATTATTATAATAACAAGTATATAATATATATGCAATATTTAACCTCTAATGTGGTGCTCTCTATTGTTCAAGGTATCTCAAGAATTGAACAAAAAATGAAAAACAGAAAAAGCGGTAGCGAGACAGGTGACAATTACCGAAGTAGATTTTTCTTTTTTTACATAGAATAATCACAGCTGCTGCAACTTGTCAGTAGTAGTGTGATAACATTTCGACTACTCTCCACTCTCTACAGGTGCACAAGTGGACAGGGTGTGACGAGAACCCGTGAAAGCTATCTTGGCGAGGGACTCGCCGGGTACTCTCGATAGTTATTTGGGCCGAAATTAACTCTCAAATGGACAACAACCTGAGAGCGGATATCGAAAGTTACTCTCCAAGTTAATCTCAAATGGAAAACCACCCTTAGTGGTTTAACAGCGCAATAAACACATCGAATGTTTTCGGCGATGCAAAAATAGGGAAGGGCTAGAACTGGGAAGGAAGTGGCCGTGCCATTAATCAAAGTACAGCGTCAGCATTTGGCTGGTGTGAAAATGTGCAAGCATGGGAACAATATTCAGGGCTACCAACGATGGGATTCGAACTTGCCATCTCCCGAATGCGAGCTCACTGTTAGACGGTATCGGTGCGGCGTAAAGCAAATTGTAAAAATATAACTGAAAGTTTGCTCCAGACATTTAGATTATTTCAAAATCCGATTTAACTATTCTTGGATGATCGATTAAACTCGAGGCTTTTGAAAAATCTGCTTTTCAAGAAGCTTTAGCAATAGAGAAACTTTTGGATGCTTCATTTTCTCTTAAATCTCACATCACATGTATTTAACTTAAGAAAGATTTAGATATATTTTATGAGAACTACGTTTTTGTGTTTTTTCCCAACGCTTCTTAATTGAGCGGACACCATTAGAATCATTTCATAACACGAGATTTGATGATGGAAACTGGACAGAGCTGTGGTGATCTCGGTATTCGTCAACTGCTGCCTGGTTTCTTAGCTTCCGCTTATACACTAGAGTCTTTCATTTTATCTATAATTTCAAATAACTCTGATGGAAGTCTGACATCTAACCTAGGATTTTAATTAGTGGGAGACTGTGATCGCTAAATCTGACAACCTAGTTTGACCGGTTGTACAGAAATTTTGGGACAGCATAACGAGAAGCGCGTTTATGACAACCATCTTACTTTTCCTACTATATGATCAGATATCTAGTTGTCTATGAAACAGAAGCAGGCACCAGGCTGAATGTTCTACCTTATCCGAACATTGGAACACTGGTTGATAACAATTCATTTAAGAATGCTGAAGAACTACGCCTGCTGTGTATAATTATCTACTCTCATAACCCTAGAACTACCAACGGGGGGGCAAAAATTGCCCGCGTTATCTCATTTTAGGAATAAAATGCGCAATTTGTAAGCCAGAAAAGCAATATTTTGAATAGTTGTCACATAAGATGTCTACTAAGATGTCACATAGTCATTATTCCAATGTGTGTTTTTTTAAAGTTCCTCCAATATACTTTTGTTGAGGGGGTAATTTTTGCCCCCCTTTAGACGTGCATGTAACAGATTTCCTATCTGACGAAATATCTTAATAATGTCAAATGGTCGGATTCACATATTTGCACTTTGAATGTTGGCACTTATGAGATCGTTATTACACATCAATTGAATTGGCAGAAGAGTTATTTGAAGAAGCAAAGCTCACCTTAGTAGGGACATTGAAGAGCAATCGTCGTCACATAGCAGAGGAGCTGAAGAAAACCCAGGGCCGTGAGAAATATTCCTCCAAGTTCTTATTCACGGACCCAAGAACACAAAGACCGCCTGTAACCCTAGTTTCGTACATCCCCCGCCAAAAGCCCACGAGAAATCTCCTCCTCCTCTCCACCCAGCATACTGATGACAAAATTGACAATTCTAGTGAGTAAAAGCTAACTGAGATCATCTTGTATTATAACGATACAAAAGGAGGTGTAGATGGCATTGACCAAATGGCAAGATATCACTCTGTAAAACGAGGTAAGAGAAGATGGCCACTTTCTGTGTTCTTCACCCTAATAGATATTGCGTGTGCATGCACCATATTCATAAAAAATAACCCTGACTGGAATAAGAAGAAACTGAATCTCAGGAGGCTGTATATGTTAGAGTTAGGGCAACAGCTTTTAAGACCACTTGCAGAAGACAGGGCAAAGAACATGCTTGGTTTGAAGAAACCTATCATTTCAGCTATGGAAAGTGTCCTTGGAAGGTCATTACCCAGTGCTACTTCAACAACTGCTTCTGCTCCATCATACACAAGAGGAAGATGTCATCAGTGTTTGAAATCCATTCACACTAAGAAGGACAAAGACAAGATGGCCAAAGTGACAATGGTTTCTTGCAGATGTTCCAAATACGTCTGCAAGACTCATTCTACGAAAACTATCGTCTGTACCAACTGTGAAAGTGAAAGTGAATGAAAGAACATTCATAATGTTCCTGTGATTTATGACTTAACTGTTGCTATACACCATGCAAATTTCATTATTCTCTTTGTTGTTGTTTTTATTGTTGTTTGTGAGTGCGGTCATTGTTAACTTATCTCAATACTGTAATATTACAGGAATTGTATATTAAAAACTTCATTAGAGATGAAAATAATAGCGGGTAAACCCCCCCCCCCCCCTTAGATATCCAAGTGACAGATTTTACCTTGGTAATGCTAGGGATAATAGTGCTTGTGGAGCAGTACCTGATGAATTTGGGCGTCATGCTCTAACCTTCGTGAAAAATAAAGGAGTGTGGTCAAGGCTCTGGTAACTCAAAGACTTCATAAAAAGAGCCGTAACAGCAATATCCTATCAGTACTGGAAACTGCTGGAATAAGTCGATCTGACGGTAACTGGACAGACGGAATAATCCTAGGTCCATGGTCCAGAATAAGACCGTTGACGTGGGGTGCTACATGCGTAGACATATTGGCAGCGTCACATATAGCATTTTGCAGACTCTGCGGTAGAATCTGTAGCACATAATAAGCGACTGTAATATGAGACTAGTATCCACAACTTCATCTTTGTCACTAGTACCGTTGCCACTTTGGACTTCTTCAGCAAAGAAGCCAAGAATATAATTTGAGAGGTTCAAAAGAATTTGTGGGTCGTAACCACTGTGAGCAGAGCTACTGAATATTTGCGGCAAGGATTTGGAATGGCCATTCAGTGTAGTAAAGTAGCTAGCATTTTGGTGACCGGATTCCACGACTCTTGATAATGTATTTCTTTAATTTGTACAATTTGTAATGTTTCCTTGATTTCACTGCTTCTGTAAAAGATCCTCGGACATATTTCACACTCTCACAGTTATTCTAAACAGATAATCAAACAAATACACTGCTATCACTAGTGAAAAAAATAAAACTAATTTCCTTGGAATGTGTGAGCCATAATTTTAGATAGCGAATGTCCAAAATTAAATGTATATATTTCTTAGATCTCAATACAGTGTTCTTCAGAGAGATATGCTTTCTCCTTCTTTCTAGCGTGTTTCGCCTCTATAAGTTTCAATTTGATCCTTACTTTGTTTCTCCATTCCTTTCTTTTTGTCTCCTTCTTTATTTATTTATTTATTTAGTTAGTTAGTTAGTTAGTTAGTTATTTGTTTATTTATTTCTCCTACCCGTCATTATTCCTATCAGTGTTTGATCGTTACTTTCTTATTCGCGTCTTTCCATAATTCTCTTTCCTCTTTTCTCTCTTCCTTTACTATATTATTTCTTCCTAATTTAAATTCCTTGTTTTACGTCTTGATTAATTTATTTCCAGTGTTTGCAGTTATCTTTGTTTTTTTACCTTCCTTCCATTCTTACTTCACCTGTAAGTTATGGTTATTCCTTTCTTCTTGTCCATCCTACTCTTCCTTGCATTATTCTGTTACGCCTTCTTTCTTGTCTTTCTTACAGCCTTCGTCCCTCCTTTCCCTCGTTCATTCGTTTATTTTTTCCGCACTCTTTAAAAAATACATTTCCACATTTCCATCAAGTGTTCGTCTCAAAAGAGCTAGTAATTGAATTATTCTCCGTCTGTTCCTTGACAATGACCTTCTGTCTTTCCTCGTCTTCTTCTTTCGCACCATTTTAGGTGTATTTATTCCCCAGAACTTGAATTCATTGCTATTTGTTGGTTCTCTCTCTATTTGATATGCAGCTCGCTAGTCCTGCGGCAGCCTCCTGCGTTGGACTGGAGCCCATATCTCACAGCCGACAGCCCGGACCTGTAATTACCAGCACTACGTCATACGCCTCTCTGGCTATCGCGTCGGCACATCGAGCGCGCCGTACAGCAGGCGCCACAACAACTGCAACATCGTCAAACACACAAAACATGCTTTTCAATAAAGCGTGAAAATTACTAAGTTATGTTCAAAATATTAGGCCAAAATTTCAAAAAGTTAAAGTAATTAAAATCTAGATTAAACGTCACTTTTTTTCCAACACATATCGTTCATAATTTTGTCTCTGCGATTTTCTGTAAATTATAAACTTTGAAAAGACACTCATTAAGTGATTGGTGAATACTTTTCCTGCATTCTCCGACCAATGGATATTTTTATTTCGTTTCAGACGTACATTTACTATGGTCCATGCATTGCTATAATTTTATGAAAGAATATCACATTTCTTAAATTATGGCTTTTATAACGCCATTTTAGACTTTGATTTAGAATTTAAATTGATTAAAGCGGGTGCACTTGAACCTGATTCAAAATAAATTTGCGACAGGGAAAAAAGCTTGCTGTACTTCTCAAGTGTTTTTATGTACGAAGGACTGGTGGTCCCCATCTGAATAATGTTAATGATAGGCCCTTTTTTATCGTGGATGCTCACATCAATACCAATTACTGTCGGAATACCACAATAAATGTTTTATTAAAACTTTGGTAAATTATTATTATTATTATTATTATTATTATTATTATTATTATTATTATTATTATTATTATTATTACTGAAGCAACGTATAAGACCTTGTACTGGTCTATGGTTGTCATTTGAATTTTTTGTTAAATTTAGGGACTACGTAGCTTTCCGTTCACACTGTGGGTGTTAGTCTAGTATCAATTAAAAAGACATCATTTGCATTCTCCAGCATTATGTTTTCGATAATACTTAGATTAGACCACATAAAACACGAAAGCATTTTCATTTATCCGTAATTTACCCAAATATTGCATTTAAAAAGTAGAGCTGAAAGGAATACAGTGAAATGTGTTCTATCAATAGGTCGTTTTAGGTCCTTTTATCTTGAAGTAGTTGTCTAATTACCACAATGCACTGACATCAAACTCATAGATCAACAAACGCCTTAATCATAAAGAAATACTCTACCGCAATACACGTGTCAAGAGATAACATAAAATTCTACCAGCTGTAAGAAGTTTTGCGGGTCGGTATTTAAACATTTTGGTGATAAGTTAGTTGATATCGCCCGGCTCCCTATTTGAATGGACAGGAAACTGACCTTCAGTTTAGAGGGCCCTGTGTTTGATTTCGGACCGGTCCGAGGATTTTAACTGCATATGCTTAACTTCTCTCCCTCGGAAACTGAGTGTTTGTGCTAATCTGAATGCATATGTCTTCTCTACATACAACACCACAGAAAATCGCAATAGTGAATATGTCCCTTATATAAGGTTATAGGGCAACTGGCAGTAAATGTAGACCACTTCCATATCAAGAGCCAAACCTAATAAAAGGTTCTCCGTGATTTCTCCTTTTCACACCAGGCAAATGCTGGGACTATAAATTAATCAAGACCACGGTAGCTTCCTTTCCAATCCTAATCCTTTCCTACCTCATCGACGCCATAAGGCCTATCTGTGTCGGTGTAACGTAGAGCAAAATTGTGAAAATTGAAAACCTAATACATTGGGGAGTACTCCAAGAAGAAGAAAAAGAAAAAGATAGCCACTTGCCCAATGAACTATAAATCTGACAAAGCCTATGCTCAATATTTTATAATATCTGGTAGTTTCATTTCAGGATGAACTACACATAAAAGTACACGTAAGATATATTTCAATAATAATCAAATAACATTTTTAAAGAAGAATCAACAATGCCAATAAGAACTTCACTTTTCAGAAGATTCAATTATTCCATTGCCCTTATTTCCTAATATATTTGATTCTTACTGCACTTTACGTGTATTTCAAGGGTTTTCGTTGTTCCTTCTGTTCTTTTGCTAGCATGCAGTCGCTTAAAATATAAAACGTCGTCAATCATTGTGACGAGATTTCATCTCGTTCATACTGCTGTAACTACAGACAATTCGGGTGTTGAATTAGATCGTATTTGAGCTTCTGTAGAATTCGTGATTTTCGAAAACTGCATCATATGATTGTAAGAAAATTATGAAGGTGTTAATTGAAAAATAATTTGTTTAGCGTAAAAGAAGGCCTAATGGCCTAAACTATGCCAAACAAAACATCTATCTATCTATCTATCTATCTATCTATCTATCTATCTATCTATCTATCTATCTATCTATCTATCTATCTATCTATCTATCTATCTATCTAACAATGTACAGATGTCAAAGAAAGAGTCTGAAAAACACTCAACCGAAAGAGGGTATGGAATATTAATTAGAGCGTCTTTGGGTACTTTACAGCATTAACAATTACAAATAAAGAACTATCTGTACCCATGTTGAAATGGGTTGTTGCAATCTGCTAGTTGATAGTATAAGAGCAACTGTTAATGCGAACATAGAAAATGTCTAGCAACTATAGTTTACATGGAATGGATAATTTATTCGACGATTTTACACGAAACTGAAGCAAAATATCTTTAAAGTTTAATTATACGCGAGGAACAGAAATTGAAACATTAGTTACAGCACTGCAGGGATAAAGAGTGATCTCTATGAAACTACTATACCAATTGTTTTCATTTAGCTACGAACTATATAGACCACTGTAGCTCAATCGATAGAGCAACCGACGCGAAATCGGGAGGTTGTGGGTTCGGATCCCTATGGTGTCCGGTTGTCCATTTGGTCCGCCTCTGTGGTGTAGTGGTTAGCGTGATTAGCTGCCACCCTCGGAGGTCCGGGTTCGATTCCCGGCTCTGCCACGAAATTTGAAAAGTGGTACGAGGGCTGGAATGGGGTCCACTCAGCCTCGGGAGGTCAACTGAGTAGAGGTGGGTTCGATTCCCACCTCAGCCATCCTGGAAGTGGTTTTCCGTGGTTTCCCACTTCTCCTCCAGGCGAATGCCGGGATGGTACCTAACTTAAGGCCACGGCCGCTTCCTTCCCTCTTCCTTGCCTATCCCTTCCAATCTTCCCATCCCTCCACAAGGCCCCTGTTCAGCATAGCAGGTGAGGCCGCCTGGGCGAGGTACTGGTCATTCTCCCCAGTTGTATCCCCGACCCAAAGTCTGAAGCTCCAGGACACTGCCCTTGAGGCGGTAGAGGTGGGATCCCTCGCTGAGTCCGAGGGAAAAACCGAACCTGGAGGGTAAACAGATGATGATGATACGAACTATATACCAGTTCTTATTTTCGAAGGACTGTCACCGAATCCATGCTCTTTAATACTCATATTAAAAAATGAAAGAGTAAAGTTAGAGTTAACAAGTACAGGCTCCTAACTTCGTTTAGTTATCATAAGATAAATCATACCCTAGTTTAACATGATCCCGCCATCTAACCCAATTCACCCACATAGTTTCATTCATAAACTGAGATAAGTCTTACCCTAGTTTAACATGATCCCGCCATCTAACCCAATTCACCCACATAGTTTCATTCATAAACTGAGATTAATCATGCCCTAGTTTAACATGATCCCTCCATCTAACCCAATTCAGCCACAAAGTTTAATTCATAAACTGAGATAAATCTTACCCTAGTTTAACATGATCCAGCTATCTAACCCAATTCACCCACATAGTTTCATTCATAAACTGAGATAAATCTTACCCTAGTTTTTTTTTTTTTTTGCTAGGGACTTTACGTCGCACCGACACAGATAGGTCTTATGGCGACGATGGGATAGGAAAGGCCTAGGAGTTGGAAGGAAGCGGCCGTGGCCTTAATTAAGGTACAGCCCCAGCATTTGCCTGGCGTGAAAATGGGAAACCACGGAAAACCATTTTCAGGGCTGCCGATAGTGGGATTCGAACCTACTATCTCCCGGATGCAAGCTCACAGCCGCGCGCCTCTACACGCACGGCCAACTCGCCCGGTCTTACCCTAGTTTAACATGATCCAGCTATCTAACCCAATTCACCCACATAGTTTCATTCATAAACTAGCCTTTATATTTTCGGCAATGTTTTTCATTACGATTGGCCTTTAACATCATTTCTTATTCCTACTTTCATGTCTTCTTAATCTAATTGCTTACCCCTCAATTAAGTGCAACTTTCTTACATGGTTTCAATAATAGGATGGCGGTCTGGTTCCAAATGTTCATATCATACATCCTAAAACCGTTTATTATAATGTTTTTTTCTTTTCAGTGAATAAATCGATGGCCTGGTTCTAATAACACGTATCTGACAATACTCTTCCTATCCTTATTTTCCTTAAGACTAGTCACGCCTCCCAGCCACAATTTAATATGCAGTCCATTGGAACAATTTCCGTTGTGTCCATTTTCCTGTGTTAATGTTTTACGGAAAATTAACCTTACCGTATTCCGGCCGCGCGATGTAGGGGACAACGCGTCCGCCTGCCACCCGGCGGCCCAGGGTTCGATTCTCGGCCTGGTCAGAGGTTTTTAATTGTAAATGATTAATATCCTTGGCCTGAGGACTGGGTGTTTGTGTCGTCCTTAACGTTCCTTTCCTCACATTCAACACTCTACACTTCCGCAATTCCAATTACACGCAGGTTCATATCGTATGATGCAAGTAGTGGCAAAAGATCTCTAGAGGTCGACGCCACGAACAAATATCAAACAAATATATAAAAACATAAAACCTTACCGTACAAATACTATAGGAATGTACATTTGCATGACTTATTTATGCAGTTCTACAGTATAATATAATTGAGGTTCTTCGTTTTCCTTTACATACGAGTATGAGAATAGGAAAATGATCACAACGAAAATTGATCTGATGGACTGCATATAAATATGTGGCTGGGAGGCGTGACCAGTCTTAAGGAATATAATGGAGAGGAAGAGCTTTAGAAGATACGAGGTATTAGGCTTAGGTCATCGAAAGACAGCGTTTTCAAATACTTTACCACTTCCCCTTCCACTCTTGAAAAGGGGAAATACTGTCAGACCACTTCCTTACTTCTATATCAAATTATACAGGTCAAAGTTTTTATTTTGTTTACTTTGTATTTTTTTTCATCCTCTGTGGTTCTTACTCAATATTAAAAACAGGATCAGCATTACAATGAGCATATTTTCGAAATTAAGACATTTTGTGACCAACGGTGACCTCCAATTCATAACTCTTTTGACGTTTCAAAAAGTGTTATGTATTAACTTACCGGTGTTTCTTTACGCTGTGAACACTCAGTCACCAAACAGACTGGAGACCTTTGAAATAAGGAAGTATTCAAGAAAGCTCAAAATCTAATGATTAGACCATTAATCATCAACCATTAGTCACCAGTGATCTCCAACTTGGGCTGTCCCCCAGGTGGCAGATTCCTGATCAATTTTTACCTGGACGTTTCTTAAATGATTTCGAACAACTTAGAAATTTATCGAACACATCCCTTGATTAATGGGATTAATATTTGTCCCTATTTGCCCTCTTCAATTCCAACTTTATCTTTCCTACCTTTAAAAGCTCCAGTCAAGCTTATTCGTCTACTGATGTCATTCCACGCCATCTCACCGCTGACAGCTCGGAACATACCGCTCAGTTGAGCAGCTCGTCTCCTGACTCCCAAGTCTGCCCAGCCCAAAGTTTGCAATATTTTCGTAACACTACTCGCTTGTCAGAAATCACCCAGAACAAATCATGCTGCATTTCTTTATAACTTTTCCAGTTCTCGTATCTAGTAATCTTGGTGAGGGGTGCCATACACTGAAACCATATTTTATTTGAGGTCTTACAGAAACTCATACGTAATCTCTTTTATAACCTTAGAAAAATCCATAGATGACCTCATAACAATATGAAGAGACTTGTAAGCGTCCTTAATAATAATAATAATGCTACTTGCTTTACCTCCCACTAACAATTTTTACGGTTTTCGGAGACGCCGAGGTGCCGGAATGTTGTCCCGCAGGAGTTCTTTTACGTGCCAGTAAATCTACCGACACGAGGCTGACCTATTTGAGCACCTTCAAATATCACCGGACTGAGCCAGGATCGAACCTGCCAAGTTGGAGTCAGAAGGCCAGCGCCTCAACCGTCTGAGCCACTCAGCCCGGCTAAGCGTCCTTACAACAGTCCTTAAATACCCTCAGAACCATATGAAGAGATTTGTGACTTGTAATGACAACCTCATTAATGTGATTACCCCAATTAATATATCGTTGCAGTTCGGGCAGAAGGTTATACCTGGCGATGCTCTTCCTATCTATTATTTTCCTTAAGACTGGTCATGCCTCCCAGCCACATATGGATACGCAGTCCATCAGAACAAAGTTCGTTGTGTTCATTTTCGCATGCAGACGTGTAAAGGAAAATGAATCTTACGTACATAATGCTGTAGGAGTGTGTAAGTAAGTCATGCAAACATACATTCCTAGAATGCGGTACGGGAAGGGTCATTTTCCCTTTACGCATAAGCATAGAAAAATGAACACAACGAATATTGTTCTGATCGACTGCATATTCATATGTGGCTGGGAGGCGTGAGCTATCTTAAAGAAAATTATGGAAAGGAAGCACATTGTGAGATTTGACCGTTCGCCCCAAACAGAGACGATATTTCCTTATATTAAGAAAGTACTTACAGTGATCCCCGTGGGGTATTTCCATCCCAACAACACAGTAATTACATTTTCTCTTAGTAAAACTTACAACCGGATGTTTCCTCACTTTACTATCATATCATTGTCTGCTGTCCACTTCACAACAAACATGTCTAGTATAGCAAAACAGAATGCAACGCATGTCAAGTTGATCGACCTATAAGTACCCGCTTTATGATTATCACCATTTCCATTTCACACTGGAGCCACTATGACAAATCTCCTTGCTCCTTCATACAGGTGAAGTAAGGGTGTATTCTGCACGAAGGCAGGCCCGAACCTCCGCAGAGTTGTGCCTGAACCGGAGTTTACTTACGGTATGGTGGCCAGTTCCTTTCCGCTTCTCCATTCCCTTACACACCACCAACCCATCCAAATCTTGACCACGACCAATGTTGCTTAATTTCGGAGATCTCACGGGATCCGGTGTTTCAACACGGCAAGGGCCGTTGTCCTCCTTCATACAAACACTAATTAAATAAATATTTCAGATACGGCAATATCTCCCAGTCAGTTGCCTTAAATATATCCCCAGAAATCTAGGAGTGGGTAAAATGTGTCATGCAAACATACAATCATACAGTACGGTACAGTAAGATTCATTTTCATTTACACACGTACATAGGAAAATGAACTCGGCAAAGTTGTTCTGATGGACTGCATATCAATATGTGGTTGGAAGGCGTGACTAGTCTTAAGGATAATAATGGATACAAAGAGCATTGTCACATTTACGGTTTTGGCACAGAAGCGACGATAGGTAAAATCAGTAATTCGGCAGTATTAGTCATCTCCTCACCCTGGACATTATCCTCATATGGAACTAGCTTTACATACTGCTCACATTTACACAGCCCTTCGTCATTAATGGTCTGTGGATTATCCTTTCTGGAACCTGTTTTTGCCTTTTAAGTACCTATATAGATCCTTCCAATATTACTTTAAATTCATCTGTCTGACAATTATGTTTGCCATCATATTATCCTTAGGTGATTTTTTGGTTGCTAAATTCAATTTCCTAGCATGTTCCTTCAATCTGTCCTTATTTCCAGAATTATTCCTAACTCTATTTGTTTCTAGCTTGCATCTTCTTCTTAGTCTCGTTTTATTTCTCTGTTATGATATAGTGAATCCTAGCCATTCCTAACTACATTTATAGACACATGTCTGTTTTCACACTCCTCAGCAATTGCTTTAAACCCGTGCCGTGCGATAGCTTATTTACATTTTAAATTATTGGTCTGAGCTAATTAATCCTTCTTGGAAGCTGGTTGTTCAGCTTAACAGACGTTCACTTACACAGTCTACAACACATCACACTACCAACCACCACAGAAATACTTAATACTGAATACTTTCCTCCACGCAAGGTTTTCGTCAGGAAGGGTAACCTGCCGTAAAACTAGGCTTAATCCACATACACTGCTGGCCCTAAATCAATGGAGGGGGATTAGCATAAGACAAATAAGTTATTCAAAATTGCTATGAATAATAATGTTATTTGCTTTACGTCCCACTAACTACTCTTTGACGGTTTTCTGAGACGCCGAGGTTCAGGAATTTAGTCCCGCAGGAGTTCTTTTACGTGCCAGTAAATCTACCTACACGAGGCTGACGTATTTGAGCAGCTTCAAATACCACCGGACTGAGGCAGGATCGAACCTGCCAAGTTGGGGTCAGAAGGCCAAATTGCTATGAAGACAAAAGTGTATTCATTTGGAAACGGAATTCGAACCTGGAACTGTATTCATACTAGTTATAATATCTACTAGTCAGGGACAACGGTCAGGTGAAACTAGAACTGTGATGAACTCCGAGAGCAGAAGCGCTACTCTCGCAATGGAGTCGCTATGCAAGTAACAAGTGCTAAAGACTCTTCTGTCGTCACAACGTTGTTAAAGCTGTCAAGGAGGTACACAGTAGAGTTTTTAAATTGAATCTGTGCCCTATTGATGTTCTTAATTTGACACACTCTTACCGCGAGTGTAATTAACTCATTAAATAAAAACACCTGTGTAGGTAATTTGTATTGTGTAGCGTTTCTTAATTGAGGGATTTATGAGGCTGTAATTGAAAACACCTCGGGAGTATAATTACATACTCCCGCCAATACCCTCAAGAGGCATTGGCAATAAATATCAGCGTTTCGCTGATGATACAGATTTAGTCGCGGTTGTAGAATACAATGTCGTTACAATGCACGCAAGAACGTTACATGTTTCTCTTTTTTTCCCTCTTAGTCTGGGATGGATTTGTTGATTCTTACCTTAATATTTCACCTTCTTATGTTGAATAGCTCAGGCGATTGAGCACTGGCTTTCTGAGGTCAACATGGTGGGTTCGATCTCCGCTCAGTCCGCTGACATTTTAAGGTGAACAAATGTATAAATCTCGCCTTTGTAAATTCACTGGCAGATAAAAAACTCCTAGAGTGAAAAATTTCCCCTGTGTCCCAAAAACCCATTAAAGTGGTTAGTAGGACGACTCCGATGAGATAAGGCCAGTGGACCGGCCTCTTAATATCTCATAGAGGCCGGTCACTGTAAGCATTATCTCTTCTGACTCTGCGCAAGCTACAGTTCGCTCATTTCCTAAGGGGTCATGCCATAGTACAAAAGTAGAAGGTGCTACTCTCCGCTATATCGAACTCATAGAGCGTATAAACAGTAACGCTGTTATTATTACTATTATTATTATTATTATTATTATTATTATTATTATTATTACGCCGAGAATTGTCAGATATAGAATTGCAGCACTGTCCCACCCCAAAATACATAGGAGTGACCCTGGATAGAGCTCTTACGTTCAAAACCCATTGTAAGAGTAATAAGATGAACACCGCAACACGAAACTATCTTATTCCTAAATTGGCAGGGTCACAAAAGGGTTCTCATCCTCAAACAACCCGATGTCTCCTTCTGAATAAGCTTCCCCAGTCTGGTACAGTTCAGCTGATGCCAGATAGGTAGACACGATTCTCAATGAAGCCTATAGCTTGAATACATGTTGCTTAAAGCCTACTCCAATAGATAAGTTCTATTACCTGGCTGGAATAGCGCCACCCTGTGCAGGTAGAGATGTAGCTGCCAACAGGGAGAGGCTTAAAGTGGAACAGAACAGCGCTCACCCGCTGCATGGACATAGTTCTCCTCAGGAACGGCTGAGATCCCGGAAGAGCTTCCTAGGGAGAGGCTTAAAGTGGAACAGAACAGCGCTCACCCGCTGCATGGACATAGTTCTCCTCAGGAACGGCTGAGATCCCGGAAAAGCTTCCTAGGGAGAGGCTTAAAGTGGAACGGAACAGCGCTCACCCGCTGCATGGACATAGTTCTCCCCAGGAACGGCTGAGATCCCGGAAGAGCTGAGCTTCCTAGGGAGAGGCTTAAAGTGGAACAGAACAGTGCTCACCCGCTGCATGGACATAGTTCTCCTCAGCAACGGCTGAGATCCCGGAAGAGCTTCCTGAGGTCATCTGAGGTGCTTACTGTCTCACCAGAGAAGAGAAGGCTCGAGCTGTGGACGAAGAGGGCCCCGCACCTTCGTGGATGGATGCCAGCTGCTGAGCAGTTATCACGTGGACATAATGAAAGTTGGCTGGTGTGGAAGTTCCTGAACAGGATACGATCAGGAGTGGGAAGATCCAGGGTTAACCTAAAGAAATTGGGACTCATGACAAGTGATACAAGATGTGAATGTGAACAAGAACAAACCAAAAGCCACATGCTTCAGTGTCCTCTAGACCCGACACCTTGCAAAAGGATGATCTCCTACAAGCCACTCAGAGTGCATTGAACATTGCAAAATACTGGGCACGTGTAATATAATCTCACATGTTATGTTTTGCGTATTTCCAAATGTAAATTTGTACGTTTTCGACACGAGTATAAAATAATTATTATAATTATTAAAACGTCACTCGACCGCCACCTTGATATTGTAGATTTGCGCTCGGCTGTACCGGATTTGATGCCCGCTGTCCCCCATGTTTGTGGTACTTGAGTACCTGGAGGGAGAAACACGTTTCTTTTTAGAAATAACTTGTTTATTTTCCCGTCAGTAGAATTGAGGGTAAGATGTCTATATTATTACTCGGAATATAAGATCAAGAATTCTCAGTTGAAAAGTGTGGCACAAACCACCCATAAAGCACCTTGGCATGCACAATGTTAGGTGAATTCTATTTGAGCTCTCATTCCAGAATTTAAAATTTTAGATTGGCCAGGAATGGAACCCGAAACTTCCGGATAAGATTCAGGAAGATTAAACTAACACCACGGGGCTGGCTGTGAGCTGAAATGTTTTTCATTTACAGTAATCTTACGTTTATTCTTTGGAAACCTCTAATTTGCGAAGTACAGTCAACTGCGGCTATGACGAACCTCTACAGACTGGAATATTTGGTTCACTATTACCGAAGTTTACTATAGATTCATACATTCATACATTATCTTATAGACCGTTATGCCTTTCAGCGTTCAGTCTGCAAGCCTCTGTGAATTTACTAAACGTCGCTACAATCCTCTATTTGCAACTAGTGCTGTGGCCTCATTTAGTTCTATACCCCTTATCTTTAAATCGTAATAAACTGAGTCTAACCATAGTCGTCTCGGTCTTCCTCTAATTCTATTACCCTCCATAAGAGTCCATTATTCTCCTAGGTAACCTATCCTCCTCCATTCGCCTCACATGACCCCAAGACCAAAGCTGGTTTATGCGTACAGCTTCATCCATCGAGTTCATTCCTAACTTAGCGTTTATCGCCTCATTCCGAGTACCCTCCCACCTGTTTGTACCAGCAATCATTCTCGCTACTTTCATGGCTGTTACTTCTAACTTATGAATAAGATATCCTGAGTCCACTCAGATTCCGCTCCCGTAAAGCAATGTTGGTCTGAAAACAGACCGAAGTAAGGATAGTTTCGTCCGAGAGCTGATTTCCTTCATATAGAACACTGCTGATCGCAACTGCGAGCTCACTGCATTAGCTTCACTACACCTTGGTTCAATCTTACCTACTATATTACCACGCTGGACGAACAGACAACCTAATCACACTAGCGGAAATGGAAAATGTTACACCGTGAACACCTTGTCCGAAAGCCACCAAACTTATACCCCAGTATTTCCATGCCTGCGAGATATGATGATTAAAATTCCATCCTCGTCCGACCTAATTGTTAATATAGGAAAATGCCATTCCAAAATATGGTGGTTGGTGTGTGTGCGTGATGGTTGTTGGGTGTGTCTAACGTCACTGTCACTTTTCAAGTAGAGATCGTAATACAGCATGCCTAGAGGACTTGAACGGCCAGCTTATCGCCATCTTTTGAACTTTGTGAAAGGTGGAATCATTGGCATGAGAGATATGGTGACAACATACCGAAAGACTGCGCAGACAGTTGGCTGTAGTGCAATGACTGCAGAATGAGTAGTGACGAGATGGACTCAGGACAACAGTTTGGCACGAAGAGCAGCCACGGGTCCTTCCAGAAGGACTACACCACGAGAAGATCTTAAGATTCGTCGGTTGCGTCTGACGAACAGCTGAAGTCCGAGCAGAGGTTACAGGCAGAGTGTCACCACGAACCTTCGAGAACAGATTGCTGGAAGCTGGGTTGAGATCGCGAGTTGCCATGCGTTGTTTACCGCTGACACCAAACCACAGACAAGGGTGACTTACATGGTGTAGAGCCAGAGCCAACTGAGACATCGAGTGGCATTCTTTGGTGTTCAGCGATGAGTATCGCTTCTGTTTGTGGAGGTCAGACCGACGAGAACATGTCCGTAGACGACCTGATGAAAGGCCACGTCAAGAAGAGATTATCGAGGTGCATACCTCTCCAACTCGTGAAATCATGGTGGAGGGAGCGATTGGTTATGACAACAGGACGGATTTGGTACGTGTTGAAGGAGGACTACATGTTCGCCAGTATGTTACAAGAATCGTAAACCCTTCATGACGAGGGTACCAAATTACATATTCCAGCAGGATAATGCAAGAGCCCACACCGCAGATCAAACCAGAAATGCCTTTGTGAATGTACGGATCCTTGACTAACCTGCCCGGTTCCCCGACTTGTCACCCACACATCATGTCTGGGATGTGATGAGAAGACGTATACGGTCATCCCAGCTTACAGCCAGTAATCTTTATGAACTGGCACAGCATGTGTTTCAGGAATGACAAGAAATTCCTCAAGATGACATTCGGGGACTGTTCGCTTCCATGCCACGCCAAATACAGAAGTGTATTCGTGCCCGTTGAGGTTATACCTCATATTGATTATGATGGTGATAGACAGTTCCGAATACGCTGAAAGTTCAGTCATTTAATACCATTTATATGGTGAACATCTCCACAAAGTTTGATAAATATCGCAGTGGATCTTCATGGTGTAAACACTTTCCATTTCCGCTAGTGTACATAAAAATTATCTACCTGTTTCAGCTTTGTATCACCAATCTGACAATCAGTTCTGTTGAATTTCGTACCTACTGACATCAATTTAGTCTTCGAAAGGCTAATTTTCATACCATACTCATTGCACCTATTTTCAAGTTCCAAGTATATATATATTACAATCTTCCTGCAACAGCTGCAGGTTGCCCAAAGACAAAGAGTACCTTCACAACAATAATGGATGTGGATACAATAGATAATGTGTTCGTATGATGTTAAATGTAGGCAGTCGAGTGAGGCATGTCAAACATTTATTTGAGGTCCGCAAGCATGGTTCTTGAATATCATGATGGACTTCTTGAGTGTGGTAATGGCGATGTTATAGATAAAATCTCTATTTAGCCCAAAGGTATTGCAGAAGTTGACAAAAAATGCAGGTATTGTTCCTCGAGCAAACATCAAGCCGATTACAGAAATGGATGAGAGCTTATATTTTTGCTTGTAGAAGTCCGCCGTTTCTTCATAAATTCTTCTTTTTTCTGCATCGACCTCTTCCGGCTGGTTTTCGTTGGTCTCAAATCTAATTGTTGGATCAATGATGAAACCTTCAGAACAGGATGGCTTAAAAGCAATAATGTCAATGCGTCGGTTGCTTCCTCTGTTGGAGAGACCGTGTACTTCTTCATAGACATTATAACCTTGTCCTCTAAGAGCGTTAGCTATCATTGATCTGACTACATTATGGCGTGAGGTGCGCAGTAATTCACCATGTGGACAGGCTCCCAGGACGTGTGAAAGAGTTTCGAACTCTCTGTGGCAACGCCGACAGAGGCTGTTGCCCTGGGATCTGCCAGGTACAGTACGCACAGCAGAGACATTGGCGTTCATTTTTATTGCATCACGCCATTCACTGCAAGACAATCCTTTATGATCACGAATCCATGTATTCGCTGGAGTATACTGTTTAAATAGGACTACACCTTTGCCTTTATGCTCTTTTTTGCTCCAGTTGTCAAAGGCTCTTCTTCTCAGTTCGAGTCGGACTTTCTTTGTATCTACAAAGCCATGTCTTTTGTCTCGAATAGATTCTGTTTCTGCTACATTTAATACGGCAAGGCTTGTGCTGATTTCTTGACATAAGTTTCTCGTTGAATGTAGAAAATTACTATTGGAAGATTTCAAAATTTTGCATGCATTAATATGTTGCAGATATATTTCCCATGATACACAAAATAAACCCAGACCTTTAAATTTCATTTCAGCGTATATCATATCATTCGGGACATCCATGGGAAGTTGCAAAATTTCCTTTAATGCCCCCCTAACCATAATATCGGCGTCATTTGTAAATTTGACTGGAATCTTTTGTGGTGGTACTGTCTGAAATTTATATACCAAACTGGGACAGATTGAAGTGTTTATGATTACAAATTTTTGATCGGAATGCAAAAGGGGTGAAGAAATGAGGAGCTCTAGGGTGTTTTTGAGCTTATTTAGGACCTCGACGGACTGGAAGGTAATTTCATTGGAAAAATTTACACCCAAATATTTGATAGATTCTCCTTTCTTCAGACATGGTATCTGTTTTTCATCTGCCGTGAATAGTTTTTCTTCTGACAGGTGACCATGTTTGATGCATATTCCTTTACATTTTCCAGTATTGATGCTAAGTCCAATTTCTTGTAGTTGATGTATGGCCGCATGAGCAAGTACTAAAGCTGACTCAGAATCTTTTCCAACAATAACTACATCATCAGCAAAACTTAACACTGTTAGAGCTTCATGATCTGGACTCAACTGAAAGCCATATTGGGTAGATATCGACGTTTCGCTAAGGTCATCCAGAATATGATTGATGGCGAGATTGAACAGGATTGGCGACAGAGGAGAACCTTGCATAACTCCCCTGCTTATCAAGAGAGGTCTTGTTTTGCTTCCCTGCGTCTGAATTTGTGTGACATTTCCTGATTGCAGATTCATGATTAAATTCGTAAGTTTGGATGGAATTGGTAACGACTTTAGTGTCTCATTTAAATGGGCATGACCAACGTTGTCAAAGGCTTTCTGGATATCTAAGAATATAGCAGTCAGATTAGCTTGTTTATTTTTGGCTTCACGGAGAAGAGAGTCGAGTATCGCAGTGTTGACATGCGTTCCAGAGGAGTTGGTAAATCCTCGTTGATTGGGGTTTAAGACAACATGTTCACGAAGACGCCTGTCAAGGACCCGCTCAATTATTCTCCTTATTACTGAACAGATTGTGATAGGTCTCCAGTTCTTAATATTGAGTGAATCTCCACCTTTATGAATTAGAACAGTCCTGGCCTTTTTGAAGATAGAAGGTACAACCCCAGTTTTCAACATACGTGTGGCAATGTGAGATATTATGTCGATTGCAATACTTTCTTTGATAACTCTGACGAGGACGTGGTCTGGGCCGGGTGATGTGTCTACGGCTATATGATTAATAGCAAATCTGATTTCATCTGGGCTTATAGTGTCATTAAATAAAATGTCAATTTGTTCCCTATCAATATCACTTGTATGAGATGGGTATTCGGGTCGAATCATGTCATTAGGTTGTCCGAGAATTTCAGAGAAATAATGAAATATTTCATCCGAAGGAATTTTACAGTTTTCAGCATTGGAATTTAAAACAGATCTAATAGCCTTTCTGCGCTGATTGTAAAAGTGGTACTGGGTAAGCTGATATTTGTATTTTTCGCGGCGTTTTATTCGGTCCCGTTTTGTTGCCCGTTCAGGGTTGGTTGTCTGTTTATATTTCCTTTGGTTGTCTGTGATTTGTTTATTTTTCCTATACTGGTAGTATTTCCGTGACGGATGTTTGGGGCCAGGAAGTAGATCAATCGCAGAGGCCAAGAACTCACACCAAATGTTAATCTCATTGTCAAATTGCTCGTCTGTCAAATTGTTTAAAAATCTACTTCGCCACTGCATCATTTTCTGCTTAAATGCATGCGGTAGTGTGTTGACATCTTTAGTTTCCGTGTTAGCATTAGGGTCACTTTCTTGAACGATTGTTTGGACATTTTGAGAGGGATCAGCCCTCTGTCGATTTCTAGAAACTAAAATTTGACGGTGAATATCAGGATGAGCTCTGCTGATGTGTATTTTGACCCCACGGGAACTGGAGTAATGACATCCGCAGTGTGGACACTGACAATTTATGTTATCACATGCCTGGTTTGAAGAATTCGCACTGTGTCTAGCTGATAAATTTGTATGAAGAGTTTGAGATGCCTGAGGAATTCCTAAATTAACGTGCAACTGTTCACTATCTAGCAATGATGAGTCCTGAGATAGTTGCTCGTGAGCTCTTGCTATGTGTATGTTAATGCCCCTCTTTGTAAACTTTCTGTGACATATCTTGCATTCAATAAATGTAGGCACAGCACTTGAAGTGCTTGATGCTTCCCGAGAATCGACCATGCTTTGGAGTGTTTGGCTCATCTGTAATAATGCTGTTTTTGAATGATAGATCTTACCGAGTCGGATGGTTCTCTCCACTGCTAACACAAAGGTAAATAGCTGATGTGAAGTGTCAGAATAATAATACTGCTTTTATATCGTCATATGTTCAACGACAGTGGTACAGAAATCAACCAACGAAGCCGTCATAGAGGGTACCCCACAATGTTATCACGGAGGTTGTACATTGGTAATGTAACGGAGGAAAATCAGGTGCAGATCATTAAAATAATCTATACTATAACATAAAGGTTCTACCGCAGTATTTTCATCCAGTTAATTATATTGTAAGATTTGTTATATAAATTCAATATATATCCAATCAAATGTCCAAATGCAGCACCTAACCTAGATTGTTGGTATCGTATGTAAACAGATTAGATTGTTTAGCCACAAACAATATGGTCACGAGATGATAAAATTCTTACTCATAAGGGCCTAAAGACTGCCAATTGTCCTAAACGGAGATTGTATTAGTTAATCTTCAAAATATTCGTGATATAGAATAACATAGCAACCATTCGATGAACGTAAATAAACAATACGTGTACTAACCTATAAGTATATGACAAAACAACTATAAACGCAGAAAACGATACAAGCCACAATGTAAACTATAAAACATATTTCAAAATATCACCAAGACCAGAAAAACTATAGTAAAAATGAATATTAACCGTAACAAAGTGTCAAAATATCAAGATCGGGAAGTGTCTCTTAACACTCAAGTCACCGCTTTCGGCACAATCTGCCATTAAGACCAAGTCTTCAGAATAGGCCAAGCTTCTTACTACATTTCCACCTAACTAAATCTCTCCCTACCACTTTACACCTATCAGCAGGTGATCCATGTAAACTACAAACAGCAAAGGTGAAAGATTACAGCCTTGTCTAACCCCTGCATGTACTCTGAAACAAGAACTCATTCTACCAACAATTCTCACTGCAGACCAATTGTCAACATAAATACCTTTGATTTATTTTAATAATCTACTCTTAATTCCATAGTCCCCCAGTATGGCGAACAACTTTTCCCTCGGCACCCTGTCATATGCCTTCTCTATAATTACGAAACATTAACACAACCGTCTATTCCTCTCGTAACTTTTTTCAATTACCTGGCGCATACTGAAAAGCTGATCCTGACAGCCCCTCTGTAGTACAAAACCACACTGGTTTTCATCCAACTTCCTCTCAACCACTGATCACACCCTCCCTTCCAAGATGCCAGTATACTAATGGTATACTAATCAATGAGATACCTCGATAGTTATTGCAATCCTCCTGTTCCCTTGCTTATAAATAGGTGCAATTACTGCTTTTGTCCAATCTGAAGGTACATTACCAACACTCCATGCTAATCTCACTACTGGAGCCGATGACCTAGCTGTTAGTCTCCTTTAAACAACAAACATCATCAACAACTGCAGCCCAATGAAACGAATCCATTTCATCCCTGCCTTCACACTATACTTCACCATTTCATATCTGATTTCATCTATTCCTGCGGCTTTATGGCAATTGAGTTTATTTACCACCCTTTCCACTTCCTCAAGCATAATTTCACCAACATCATTTTCCTCCTCCCCATGAGCTTGGTTGTTTGCAACACCACCAGGAAGATTTCCTTTGACATTGAGAATATTCTCAAAATATTCCCTCCACCTCTCCAGTGATTCCCTGGGATCTATTATGAGTTCATCTGAATCACCCAAAACACTGTTTATTTCCTTTTTCCCTCCCTTCATTCCTAAGATTCTTTATTACTGTCCAGAAAGGTTTCCCTGTTGCCTGACCTAGCCTTTCCAGGTTATTACCAAAACATTCCCACGAATTCTTTCTGGATTCAGAACTATTTGTTTCGCTCTGTTTCTTTCATCTACGTACAATTCCTTGTCTGCATCGGCCCTTGTTTGGGGCCATTTCTGATAAGCCTTCTTTTTTACATTTACAAGCTGCCCTCACTTGATCGTTCCACTAAGATGTTCGCTTTTTCCCATCTTTAGACACAGTTGTTTCTAGGCATTCCCTTGCTGTTTCTACTACAGCATCCCTGTATGCCACCCATTCTCTTTCTAAATCCTGAACCAGCTTACTGTCCACTGTTCGAAAGTTCTCGCTTATCATATCCGTGTACTTCTGTCGAATTTCCTCGTCCTCTATACCCGAAAATATTCTTCTAGGCAGAATTAATTAAAGAAGTGACACAAATATTATCTTTAAAATTCTATAGGGAGAAGAAGTATATCACTGTGGAAACAGTTTTGTTAATGACAAAATGTACATTGGTAGAAAAAGGAATTAATATCATGTTCATGCACTGTACCCACGGTTATTGAGCCCTAAAGAAACATGTTACTTCCATCTGCTAACTGTTCACCGTTTTATTTACAATATCTTGTAAATCTTTCTTTAGGGTCTGTGCTTTCTTTACAATGGATTCCTAAAACCTTATAACAATCTTTATACTCTCGATGCCTTTCCATTTTATCCGACAGTTTTCCTCATCTGCTTAGAAGACAAAAGTGGAGGATGCAGACAGAAGCGTTCAGTGAACGGTTCTCCTTCTTCCCTACCCGCTGACCCAGGTGTGTCATGCATGGTCAATACACTGACAAGAGCAGAATTTATGACACTGAAGACAGAGGAGGCTTGCCTTTTCCTAACGAGAGGCTGTCTTTTGTTTGGTGATTAGTAGGATGGATCTCCCATCTCAGATGAGAATTTCTTTAGTAAACTAAGTTTATACAGAAAAAATACTGTTTCAAAATGTAATGTACTGTCAACGTTTTCATACAATTTTTAATTTCCGTGTTCACTATAACCGAAGTGGTAAGTTCACTATAAGCGGAGTACAAGTATGTATTATAATGTATGGGAATCGGGACCAGACATTTAAATTTTGTATTAATAGCAAGTTGAAAAATTTTGTTCAGTAGGGTAGTACTTGAGTTTGAGATGTATTTAAAGAAGTGGATTAGCTGCTGGTCCACCTGTACAACCTTGTTCCGAATCCCAATAGATCCTGGATTGGAAATTTTACCTGAAGATCACATGATGTCAGTAACGGCTTCTAACATTGAACCTGTCGCATAAACCCAATATTGGTCAGGCTGACTTCAGTGATCCTAGAAACACCTACGATAAGCTGAAAGAGGAACGAGAGAATCAGAGAGAGAGAGAGGGAGAGAGAGAGAGTGAGTGAGAGTAGGTTTTTGGATGTTTATTAGCTCCTAGCCAAGAAATGTTCGCACTTGAAACTTTCCGTCTTCAACTCAAGCTCTCTTTGCCACCATTAGCTCCTGATTAAGTGATGTCCTTAAACTTTGAATATGTCGGTGTTCGACTTGCGATCTCACACCGCCTGGCCAAATGAGGTCCTCAAACTTTGAATCTAACCAAGGAATGTCCTCATTCTTATAAAATATTTTAACCTATCTGCGCAACTCGCGCCCTTTCACTACTACCAGCTTTTTGTCAATTTATGTCTTCAGAGTTATGGAATCTCTGGATGTATTCTGTATTCAATTTAGATTTCCAACAGTAAATGTTCTCAGTCAAAAGATGAACTCAAGCGTGTGAATATTATGGATACGTTCTTCTTTATCTTGAACTTACCCACCGGTGTATAGTCGTAGGAAAATGTCCTCACACTTTTGAAATCATTGGATTCCGAGATAAACCATCTCGATGCAGATCATGGGTGTCTTTAGAGAAATCCGCAACCTCGTTATTGACTTCAAAAGGGTGATTAGGTCCACGTCCGGCCTTCCTTTTCACCCTGGTACTCATTTCTTGTGTAGGCTAAGTGAAGCTGAGTCTTTTAGCAGACGGGAAGTAAATATTTTCGAATAATATTAATAATAATAGTTGCTTTACGTCCCACTAACCACTTGTACGGTTTTCGGAGACGCCAAAGTGCCGTAATTTAATCCCGCAGGATTTCTTTTACGTGCCATTAAATCTACTGATACGAGCCTGGCGTATTTGAGCACCTTCAAATACCACCTGAGGACAGAACCTGCCAAGCTGGAGTCAGAACGCCAGCGCCTCAACCGTCTGGCCACTCAGCCTGGCTAATTAATTAATTCAATTAATTAATTAATTAATTTTGAGCCGATCCAATTTCTTGTTGCTAGTGGTTTTATATTTCAATAATGCACAGGTTTTTATCCCTGGTATTATTGGGTTAGATTCTTCTGGAGTGAAGAAATCAAACCACAGAAAACCATTTCCAGTGCTGCTCACTAAGGGAATTGAACCCACAATCTTCCGAAAGCATGCTAACAGTGTCACCGGTTCCATTGTTCTTTCCTTGCACAGCTGCAATGCATCCGGCCAGTTATAGTCCTGTTTGTAATATCCTGTCATAACGCCTGGAAGGCAGCGTGGGTAATTCTTTACCAAAACTTCAGTTGCAGCGTATCAAATATCCTTAATCACGCAAGAGAATAAGAATGTTTCAAAGCTGGTAAAAAAATGTAAGTAGACTCAGTCCAGAAAATGTTAGGACATAACGTATAAAAAGTTGCTTTCGTAATGGCGTGGCTCGTCGTATGATATAGCACCTCAGGTTTGTCGTTAAGCGTGACTTTTCACGAAGATCACATCTAGGGAGTGGAAATGTCTGGTACCGTTTTCTAAAAAAAATTCTGTTTATCCTAAAATTTCAATAATTTTTCATTCTGTAACTCATATTCAATAGCCTTTTACTTACGACCAATTTTATTCCTTATAATGGTTCAGGTTAAATTATGTCAGGTAAGAGTACATTCCAAAGAAACTTTAAGTGCACAAAAATAATCAAGTCGACCTCGGCGGTATCTGAATCCTTGACCTTCAGATTTTGTTGCCAATTTTCTACCAATTGAGCAAAGTTTGTCTTAGCAATTTTTATTTGTTGCCTATCTATCTTAGGTCTGTACACTGATTCTATAAGTACATAAAGTTTCACTTTTTTCTGTTAAGTTGGACTTTTTATTCCATATATTGTTGCACATGTGTCTGTTCATTTGGTTGACTGTTCCATCAACATGTGAAAATGATCAAGAGCAATTTAATACACTTCAGTGTTTTGTTGACAAAAATGGTGCTGCAAACTGGGCTATAAATAATTTAGCAATATTTCTATACCAAGGTGATCCAAACGAATTCGCATTATTAATATATATTAATGTTAAAATAAACATTAAATTTTGTAAAATAAATAGTACAGAAGACAATTTCCGATGGTTTATGCCCTCATAATAGATTCAAATTTTCGTTCTAACATCAACCTGTCTCTGTCAGAGCGACCTCACCTGCTACTTTCAGGCAAGGTTTTTGCCAATATTTATTAGGTCCGGCTCCATGGCTAAATGGTTAGAGTGCTGGACTTTGGTCCAGACAGTCTTGAGTTCGATTTCCGGCCGGGTCGGAGATTTTAACCTTAAATGGTTAATTCCCTTGGCTAGGGGACTGGGTGTTTGTGCTGTCCCCAAAATCCCATCAACTCACGCACCACACATAATACTATCCTCCACCACAATAACACTCAGTTAACTGCACATGGTAGATGCCGCCCACCCTCTTCGGAGAGTCCGCCTTACAAGGGCTCCACTCGGCTGGAAATAGCCACACGAAATTATTACAGTTCAGGTCAGATATTGTTGTTCATATGTTATGTTACTATTTCAGACTAGCCTTTCTTTACATAATTTCTTTCTTACTTTTAATATTATTATTTTTATAATGCTGTATTGTTTAAGCCTCCATAGCTCTGGCGGCAGCGCGTCGGCCTCTCACGGCTGGGTTCCTTGGTCCATATCCCGGTCACTCCATGTGAGATTTGTGCTAGATATTGCGGAGGCGGGACAGGTCTCTCTCTGCCATCTTTCATTCCAGCTGCACTCTCCAATATAATTTCTATTCATCTATCAGTCAACCGGCACAATTCCTATCCTCGCCGCACAATGGGGGCTTCATTCATTTCATTTCCACCGGGCGAGTTGGTCGTAGGGTTAGAGGCGCACGACTGTGAGCTTGCATCCGGGAGATACTGGGTTCGAGTCCCACGGTCCTCAGCCCTGAAGATGGTTTTCCGTGGTTTTCCATTTTCACACCAGGAAAATGCTGGGACTGTACCTTAATTAAGGCCACTGCCTCTTCCTTCCCACTCCTAGGCCTTTCCTATGCCATCGTCGCCAAAAAATCTATCTGCCTCGGTGCGACGTAAAGCCACTAGTAAAAAAGCATTCCAGTCCCGACCCGGTTCAATGACTGGAAAACAGGTTGTAGGTTTTGATTATTTTTCGCTGTACTCTTTAGTAGACTGAGTGGAGTGCCCACGAGTCTTAACGAGCTATGGCTATGGAGTCATGATCTGCATTCGGGACCCGAGTGTGTTCGAACCCCACCGTCGGCTGTCCTGTGGTTTACCATTTTCACTTCCAGGCAAACGCCGGAACAGTTCCTACTCATAGGCCACAGACGATTCCTTCCACTTCCTTACCGACTCTCATAAACTATCACTCATTTCATCTTCATCAGCTTCTCAACTGAGGCTGGCGTCAGGCAAGACATCCGGCCGTAAAGAACATGCCATGTAATTTCATCCCACGTCATCCCCGACCCCGTATGAGGAAACGGAACCAAGTGGTAGACAAAACATGCTGTAAGGATATTTGATTTCTTTTAACTCTGCACATGTACATATTGACTCTTCTGGTTAGATGGAAATGAGGGCCTAAACACTTTAATCTTGCGAGACAAAATACAGTCGAACCTTTTCTTCTTCTTCCACTTCCTTATCCGTTTACCCTCCAGGGTCGGTTTTCCCCTCGGACTCAGCGAGTGACCTCACATCTACCACCTCAAAGACAGTGAGTGCCCTGAAGCTTCAGACTCTGCGTCGGGATACAACTGGGGAGTATGACCAGTACCCCGCTCAGGCGGCCTCATCTGCTATGCTGAACAGGGCCCTTTTGGGGGGATGGGAAGCTTGGAAGGGATAGACAAGGAAGAGAGAAGGAAGCGGCCGCGGCCTGAAGTTAGGCACCATCCTGGCATTTGCCTGGAGGAGAAGTGGGGAACCACAAAAAGACACTTCCAGGATGGCTGAGGTGGGAGTCGAACCCACCTCTACTCAGTTGGCCTCCCGAGGCTGAGTGGCCCTCGTACCACTTTTCAAATTTCGTGGCAGAGCCAGGGATGGAACCCAGACCTCCAGGGGTGGCAGCTAATCAAATTAACCACTACACCACAGAGGCGGACCTCCATTACTCGATTTTTCAGTATCTCGAAGTAAATTTCCCGGTCGTTTGTCCTATTCGTCACGTGTATTTATTTCTCTATTACTCGAAATTCGGTTACACGAATTTCTCGATTTCTCGAAGCAAACTTTTCCTCCCTTGAAGCAAAAAGTTCTCTGTAACTCGAATGTTGTGCAAACATTTACTGTGCAATACGACATTTGTCTGCCTGCTGTCATTTCTTGATGGATGCAGTACTTTTGCATCCATCTCTTGGCACAGGCCAGAGTAAAGTGTAGCTTCCACCGAAGTCCCAGTCAACATCCATGGCTGTGACAATATGGAAGTTGCTGGGGTATGGGCGGTGCTGAGAACTGACATTCAGAGCACGACTAGTGCATCTGAGTGTTATGAAAGGTGTTGCTCATAGGGTCAGTCGTGCTGCAATAGTACTTTCTGATCCAGTGAGGAAAGCAATGGCAAACTACCTCACTCCTCATCTTGCCTAGTACGCCTCATTTTGGTGCTGCCATTGGTTTTTGGGGTTTCCTTATAACCGCATAACCTTTGGTGGTGCTATTTGAGGATCCAACCAGCCTCTGGGCTGATGACCTAACAGACAGACAGACACGACATTTGTACTTTGTGAGGACAGTTAACAAGTAAACAAAGGTTCACAGTGATGCTGGGAGCTAATATGACAGTAACCGAACAATTAAAACTTCTAATGATCGGAAAATCGCCGACAACCTCGCAGTTTCTTGGGTGTGAGTTAATAACCGCTCAAATACCAAAGCAACCCCCGAAGTCGTGGATGTCAAGCTCCATTTACGAATCTCGGCTGCGCGGTATTGACGAGAAATTTCAACGTGAAGGGAGGAAAAGTTAACAGTAACAAACAGAAGAGACTAACGGATTTTTCCAAAGGTATTAACCGAGGTATGTTTCTTGTTTCACTGCTGTATGAACTGTATCCTGTCTTCTAGAAAGTTACTATGATAAGGGTCATAATTAAAGTGATGCCGTAAAATTGAGGGGTGTTTTTTGTATGTTTTTAATTAGTATTAAAATAATGCACCGAGCTCGATAGCTGCAGTCGCTTAAGTGCGGCCTGTATCCAGTAATCGGGAGATAGTGGGTTCGAGCTCCACTGTCGGCAGCCCTGAAGATGGTTTTACGTGGTTTCCCATTTTCACACCAGGCAAATGCCGGGGCTGTTCTAAATTTCGATAACTCGAAGTCAATTTAGCTCTCGAGATGATTCGAGATATCGAGATTTTACTACAAATCTATTCTATTCTATTCTATTCGTTCGTTAGAAGTAAGGTAAGGGTTATTCTGCCCGAAGGCAGGTCCGAACCTCCGCAGAGGTGTTCCTGAGCCGGAGTTTACGTGCGGTAGGGTGGCCAGTTCCTTTCCGCTCCTCCATTCCCTTACTCCCCCACCAACAGCGCGTGGCAACCCATCCAACTTCTGACCACGCCCAATGTTGCTTAACTTCGGAGATCTCACGGGATCCGGTGTTTCAACACGGCTACGGCCGTTGGCTTCGTTAGAAGTATGTACATTTGTAACAAAACTATCGGGACGCCCTAGAAGATAATATAATAAATAATAATATTATTTGTTTTACGTCCCACTAACTACTCTTTTGAGGTTTTCGGAGACGTCGAGGTGCCGGAATTTAGTCCCGCAGGAGTTCTTTTACGTGCCAGTAAATCTACCGACACGAGGCTGACGTATTTGAGCACCTTCAAATACCACCGGACTGAGCCAGGATCGAACCTGAAAGTTGGGATCAGAAGGCCAGCGCCTTAACCGTCTGAGCCACTCAGCCCGGCCTTAGAAGATCCAATGTTGTGTTCTGAATATCAGAATCTGTAGAGAGATAGTGAAGATAATGCAAGGACATAAAGCGATGAAATTGAGGATGGAGTAGCCTAGATGAGCCTGCCTCATCTCCGACCCTCTTCATTTTTATCGCGCCTCCTTGATGATTATTGCTGAAAGAGACTATATCGTTGTTGAAGAAACAAAACCTCGTATGTCACAATGCTCTTCCTATCCATTATTTTCCTTAAGACTGGTCATGCCTTCCAGTCACATATTGATATGCAGTCCATCGGAACAATTTTAATTGTGCTCATTTTCCTATGCTGATGTGTAGAGGAAAATGAACCTCACAGTGCCGCTCTGTAGGAATGTATGTTTGCATAATATATTTACGCACTACTACAGCATAATGTATTTAAGGTTCATTTTCTTTTACAGATGAAACAAATTCAGATCCCTCCTGCTGGATTCCACATCAGAGCTTGTGTTAATAATTAATTATTATATTATAATTTGACGGTGCGCGAGCAATACCTTGTATCCCACAATGTTCTTCCGATCTGTTACCCTCTGAAACAACAGTTCACGCTTTCCAGCCACGTATGGATATTTAGTCCATCAGAACAACGTTCGTTGTGTACATTTTCCTGTGCTAACGCGTAAAGGAAAATGAACCTTAACTGCATTATACTGCAGGAGTGCGCAAATACTGAACGAAAATATACATTACTACAGTACGGTACAATAAGGTTAATTTTCCTTTACAGATTGGCATAGTAAAATGAACGCATCGAACATTGTTGTGGTGGACCGCATATCCGTGCGTGAGTGGGAGGCGTGACAAGTCTTAAGTAAAATAATGGACAGGAATAGTATTGTGAGATACAAGGTATTGCTCGCGCACCAGCGAATTGGTTAATAAATTAGAAACTTATTTTTGGTCGAGATTATTTTCTGCATGATGTTTTATTACTTGATTTGCCATTTCTTTTAGTGTCTTAGGATAATACTTTTGTGAGTATAGATTGATATAAATGAGATTGATGAGAGTGTCCAAATATTCCCTTACATTTCTCAGATAACATTCGATTCCCTTACTTTCACTGTTATGATCGACTTCTTGACTTCCCCGGTCGTAATTTGGTAGCCGAATTCTTCTTCATCTTTAACCAACCTTCGTATATTATGCAATACAATAAATAGCCTTGGCGATAACCTTAAGTCCGGTACGGTACTGCGGTGTTTTATCATGCGAGCAAAGGCGGTCCGAATAATCGAAAATTCCGAATTAGTGAAGTCAGAAGGTTTATTGTACGGTATGTTGTTTTCTCACCCCTTGAATAAGATATATAATAAATGGTTTATTAGTAACCAAGAAGTAATTGTTGTATTGTAGCGACTATGAAGGTTCTTAAATCTAAGTTACTACCCAGAGAAGTAGCGTGTTTTACTATCAGCGAAATTTATTGAACTACTATTTGCTGCTCTCTTAATTACAAGTTCACTCGCGTTTGTCTTTTCCAGTCAATACCGTCCTTCCTTATTCACACACTAACTCTCACTCGCACGATCGCACTGAACGCTGGTGCGTCTGGTTCGGAACACTTGCACCAAGTGGCACTTGCATGGAACCAGCTCCATACCGAACGACCTTGCTAGAGTTATCGGTCAGGTTGTGACACTTCCTTTCATTTGGCTTTAGATCCTTGATAGAACATTACAAGACACATGTGTTATACATTACAAATCAATTAAACAAATTCGAACATGTCGACGGTGAAGAAACAGTACCTCGTATCTCCCAATCCTCTTCTTCTCTATTATTAAGGAAAATGAACACAACGAAAATTGTTCCTATGGACAGCATATTCATATTTGACTGGGAGGCGTGACGAGTCTTAAGGAAATTAATGGACAGGAAGAGCATTGTGACATACGAAGTTTGGTTTCTTCACCAACGATACATTACAATATTTTCCAGTGTGAGGACTTTCGCTAGTAGCCTATGTAACCCAGCTATCCTTGTATTAAAATACAGAGTTTAGAGAAATTTATGTTACTTCATTTTTCCTGCGATCTCATAAGAAACAAAAAAATAGACACAGAGGCAAAAATTAGACTGAAGCTACTTTAGACTTTTGTACACTTTTTCCGAGGTAAAAGAAATGTAGGAGAGAAACATTTGAAGTATACAGATAAAATTAACATTTTATTTACGCAGGGGTGTTTGGAAGATAATTATTTTATCTACCGGTTATAGGTAGAGCCCTGAATAAATAAAACGCCAAAACAATGTTTTATTTTTAAAATTAAAAAGCCGGGCAGAGTGGCTCAGACGGTTAAGGCGCCGGCCTTCTAACCAAAACTTGGCAGGTTCGATCCTGGCTCAGTCCGGTGGTATTTGAAGGTGCTCAAATACGACAGCCTCGTGTCGGTAGATTTACTGGCACGTAAAAGAACTCTTGCGGGACTAAATTCCGGCACCTCGGCGTCTCCGAAGCCCGCAAAAGTAGTTATTGGGACATAAAACAAATAACATTATTATTATTATTATTATTATTATTATTATTATTATTATTATTATTATTATTATTTTACGGCTGTAATCTTTCACCTTTGCTGTTCGTAGTTTACATGGATCATCTGCTGAAAGATAAAATGGCAGGGAGGGATTCAGTTAGGTGGAAATGTAGTAAGCAGTTTGGCCTATGCTGACGACTTGGTCTTAATGGCAGACTGTGCCGAAAGCCTGCAGTCTAATATCTTGGAACTCGAAAATAGGTGCAATGAGTATGGTATGAAAATAAGCCTCTCGAAGACTAAATTCATGTCAGTAGGTAAGAAATTCAACAGAATTGAATGTCAGATTGGTGATACAAAGCTAGAACAGGTCGATAATTTCAGGTATTTAGGTTGTGTGTTCTCCCAGGATGGTAATATAGTAAGTGAGATTGAATCAAGGTGTAGTAAAGCTAATGCAGTTAGCCCGCAGTTGCGATCAGCAGTATTCTGTAAGAAGGAGGTCAGCTCCCAGACGAAACTATCTTTACATCGGTCTGTTTTCAGACCAACTTTGCTTTACGGGAGCGAAAACTGGGTGGACTCAGTATATCTGATTCATAAGTTAGAAGTAACAGACATGAAAGTAGCAAGAATGGTTGCTGGTACAAACGGGTGGGAACAATGGCAGGAGGGTACTCGGAATTTAGGAATGAACTCGATGGATGAAGTTGTACGCATAAACCGGCTTCGGTGGTGGGGTCATGTGAGGCGAATGAAGGAGGATAGGTTACCTAGGAGAATAATGGACTCTGTTATGGAGAGTAAGAGAAGTAGAGGGAGACCAAGACGACGATGGTTAGACTCGGTTTCTAACGATTTAAAGATAAGAGGTATAGAACTAAATGAGGCCACAACACTAGTTGCAAATCGAGGATTGTGGCGACGTTTAGTAAATTCTCAGAGGCTTGCAGACTGAACGCTGAAAGGCATAACAGTCTATAATGATAATGTATGTATGTATGTTATTTAAAAATGAAAAATTGTTGAAAATTTTATGTTTGTAGCTGAGGTAGTATTTAATAAGGAATGGCTTAGGGTTTCGCTGACATACATTACAACATTTTGCAGTGTAAAAAAGATCGCTTCTTGCACGTAGAACTTTTTATATAACTTACGCATGCTTACTACCTTCAATTGCAGTGAAGAGATGTGTACAGCTGCAATGTAGGTTGTGTAGGCAAATTTTTAAAAGATATTTTTTGTCAATTGGCGATTAAATCACACAGACAGCCGCATTTATTTTATATCTGTCTCTTGTTTGTATGTTTTCTAGATGAATCTGCCAAAGAAAACCCCTACTTAGGAAATTGGCTTCTGCCTCTAAAAGAAATATCGCACGAATATTTCAAATAATGTTCAGACAAGTAACAAAAAACAAAAAAACACGCACAAAAGAACAGTTTATAATACATTAAGTCAGATTTCCAGATGAATCACTATGTCTTCTGGTATGGGCTACAGTAATTATGTTACTTTCATTGATCTCTCTCAGTCTTATCCTTAGCTTTGACAAAATGAAAGTGACTGAGGTACGCAAGTTGCTTTACGTAGCACCGACACAGCTAAGTCTTTTGGCGACGATGGGACAGGAAAAGGCTAGGAGTGGGAAGGAAGCGGCCGTAGCCTTAATTAGGATACAGCCTGGTGTGAAAATGGGAAACCATGGAAAACCATCTTCAGGGCTGCCGACAGTGAGGTTCGAACCCACTATTTCCCGATTACCGGATACTGACCGCACTTAAGCTACTGCAGCTATTGAGCTCGGTGACTGAGGTATGATTGATGCTAGTAATGTCATTCCTTGTGCAGCCAGTCCCAGTTATGGGTGATGTAAAAATGTTGCCCGTAGGGCCGGTTGGTTGCATGCATTTCAATGGGCTTGGTAGACTAATATGTAATAGCAACTTCTGGTTCAGTGAGGAAACAACGGGAAATTACCTCACTCCTGAAGTCCCTAGAACGCCTCTTCACTGATGCATCTTTGACAGGTAATGGTGGATCTGTTGATCATACAGTACAACCAGCCTTCGGCCTGAGGACTAAACATACATACACGTCTCTCAGAATTGGATTATTGCAAGGAAAATATGTTTGTCTTGTGAAATGTAGGCTGTCCGCCTCTGTGGTGTAGTGCTTAGCGTGATTAGCTGCCACCCCCGGAGGTCCGGGTTCGATTCCCGGCTCTGCCACGAAATTTGAAAAGTGGTACGAGGGCTGGAACGGGGTCCACTCAGCCTCGGGAGGTCAACCGAGTAGAGGTGGGTTCGACTCCCACCTCAGCCATCCTGGAAGTGGTTTTCCGTGGTTTCCCACTTCTCCTCCAGACAAATGCCGGGATGGTACCTAACTTAAGACCACGGCCGCTTTCTTCCCTCTTCCTTTCCTGTCCCATCCAATCGTCCCATCCCTCCACAAGGCCACTGTTCAGCATAGCAGGTGAGGCCGCAGGGCGCGGTACTGGTCATTCTCCCCAGTTGTATCCCACGACCCAAAGTCTGAAGCTCCAGGACATTGCCCTTGAGGTGGTAGAGGTGGGATCCCTCGCTTAGTCAGAGGGAAAAACCGACCCTGGAGGATAAACAGATTAAGAAGAAGAAGAAGAAGAAGAAGAAGAAGAAGAAATGTAGGCTAGTTCGAATTGCTTCTTACACATTAGCATGCATACCGTACTGCCTGAAACATGGTACGGCGGGTGGTATGAGCCAAGGGGCTAAGTAAACTACTACCTACATGAGACACATCGCCTTCTAATTCAAGCTCCCTCGGACAAACCGTTCCGTAAAATTAAAAAAAAAATCGTAATTTACCAATTACGGGCAATCATCCTTACCTCCTCCTGTGAGGTTATTTGTTCTTATCTCCCAAAAACCCAACGGAGAAGTAATGACTGAATAAAAGTCTTAGTCTTCACCTTGGAAAACATCATTCGGGATCAAATTTTCTTTTGTAAGCAGAATTTGGTGCAGAATGTCAGTTTCTCGTTACTGGTGAGTGACACCAGCAGACAGAGATAATCTTGCTATGCGCGTGCAAGGAGTAGTTGGGCCATACTTCACGGAGTGCTGACACTCTGCCCCATATCGGGCTCTAATAGTTTATCAAACGCACTTAACTACTACTTGCGCGTCATGTAACCTATTATTACCACTGCCCGTCAGCGGCTGTGCCATTCCTCTTGCGCCCGGCTGTACCTTCCGAACTTCTATAAGGCTCGTAAAAAATGGTTCCGCCCCTTACAGCGAGATGTCTCTTCGATCGCACCCACACGCGCCTAGCCGCACGGAGAATATACACACGTTCTTCAGATTCAAAAAAGATGAGGAGGGGGAAGGAAAAAGAGTAAAATATTTAAAAAGAAAAGTCTGAGTATAATAAAAATAGAATAATCTTGTTGTATCGAAATATGATAGTGTTTCACCTGGTCAGGATTATGGAGGAATGTTGCGGTGCACTGGGGATAAAAGTGATAGTACTCAGAGGTACCTAGACATTAAACAGGAAATCAATGCAACACTAAAATGCGAATCGACTTATTTATAACAAAGGATAAGACACGTTATTTACCCTCACAAAGTTAGGGAAATATTCCGTTCGTTACACTTAACCAGTCCTAACCTGAAACTCTATTACTATTTAGAAACAACTACTCTTAGTATAATAATAATAATAATAATAATAATAATAATAATAATAATAATAATAATAATAATAATAATAATAATACCGGGTGAGTAGGCCGAGCGATTAGGAGCGCGCAGCTGTGAGCTAGTGAGGTAGTGGGTTCGAACCCCACTGCCGGCAGCCCTGAATATGGTTTTCCGTAGTTTCCCTTTTTAACACCAGTAAAATGCTGGGGTTGTACCTTAATTAAGGCCACGGCCGCTTACTTCCCATTTCTAGGCCTTTCCTGTCCCACCGTCGCCATAAGACCTATCTGTGTCGGTGCGACATAAAGCAAATAGCAAACAAAATGTTATTGTTTCCACGTCCAATTAAATACTTTCAGCGGTTTTCGGAGACGCCGAGGTGACAGAATTTTGTCCCGCAGGAGTTGTTATACGTGCCAGTACGTCCACTGATACGAGACTGTCGTATTAGAGCACCTTCAAATACCACCGGACTGAGCCACTCTACTGGGCACTACAGTACACTTAACTTATATTATGTTAATGATAACGATGATGTGTGTGTGTGTGTGTGTGTGTGTGTGTTTATGTGCGTGTGTTTCCTGTGACTTTTCTCTACGGTGTTCGGTATGAATTGAGAGGATGCCCTTCTTGACGACAACCTCATCAGAGGAGTTGATGAAATGAAATGAATGACGTGATATATGATTGTAGGAAGAGAGAGGTTGAAACCAGGTGTCGGTGTAGGCCTATAGCCTAATTCTGTCGAATGAAACGAAGGGGTCTGCCCAAGCCTTAACTACCCCATCCGACGGACCAATTACAGTAGGAAGCACCATATGACCTCACTCCTTATGAACACGGCCGAGAGGTTTAGAATTGAATCCAGGCTTTTGGCACGCAATATAGCTATTGTATACCACCCGAACCGGCTTACCACTGTGTCAGACCATATATACTTGACGCCTTAACGATCATAGCCACCAGGCGGGTTATGATAATGATGATAAGATAAGGAGAAGAAGAAGAATTATGGTCATAACTTGAGCACCTTCATATTCCATCGGACTGAAAGGGAATCGAACCCGCAATCTTGACCTCAAAGGCCAAAGCTCTCCGATCTGAGCCAATCAGTTCACCCGCCTATATCATACATAGGGATATTTAAATTAGAGTCATTATATAAATGTTATGAAGTTATTCTAGTATCCGGGAGATAGTGAGTTCGAATCCCACTGTCGCCGCCCTGAAGATGGTTTTCTGTGGTTTCCCATTTTCACACCAGGCGAATGCTGGAGCTGTACCTTAATTCAGGCCACGGCCGCTTGCTTCGAACTCCTGGGCCTTTACTATCCCATCGTCGCCATAAGACCTATCTAATAATAATAATAATAATCGTATGGCCTCAGCTACCGTGTGCAGACATTTCAATTTGACGCCATCTGGCTGTCTGATCGTCAATTTCGACGTTCCGTTTTACTCTAGGCCCCCACTAGATGGCAGACCGAGTAAACCGAAACTCTCTTGGGCGTCTGTGGCTGAGATTTAATTAATTTTGTCGGGTAAACACCAAATGTGTCACCAGAGATCTTTTACATGCCGACATCGTACGACATGGAGTGTCGAATGGACTTTTTTCCGCCCTTCAAAAATCCGACTACCTCTGCCGGGTTTGAACCCGCTATCTTGGGATCCGGAGGCCGACACTCTACCGCTGATCCACACAGGCAGCTTAAGATCTATCTGTGTCGGTGCGACGTAAAGCCACTAGCAAAATGTATAGTTATTCTAGCAGAATTCTTCTTCTTCATGCCCTTTTCTCAAATATTTGGGATCTGTATTGTGTATTGTAAAAGCCAAGTTTTACGAGCGAATGCCCTCCTGTAGTTAATTCTGGAAGGCGTTTTCCTGTTGTGGTTGGTAGTGTGTTGTGGTGTGTGGTATGAAGAGGAGTTTACTGGCACAAACCGACAAAAACCACCCAGTCTGTCAGTCAAAGAAATAACTTTAGGCGATTAAAAACCTCGACCCGGCCGGTATTCAAACTTAGGACCTTCTGGACCGAAGTCCTCGATACTGACAATTCACCAAAAAGCCGGAGAACTTTATGTAACAGATGTAAATCTGCTGAAAGAACATAAGGACTTAAGAAAAGAGGATGCGCTTCGAGTGTATACCGAAACAGCATAGTCAATGCAGATATGTAAAGAATAAGAGGAGGAAAATTATCTATCAAAGAATAGAAAACTGATGTCGAGGAAAGGAATAGTTTTTGGGTCACAAACAGGTGATATATTCATTTTTAATAGCTGTGTTCTTACCTAACAATCAAATGAGACACATATTAGCTGGGTTACTTTACGAATTAAATGCCCTACCGTGTTAATCGACTGTCAAATGGAGTTGAGTACTTCTTATTCTGGGTAGAATTTCTAGTTACCGACCCATATACATGTCAGTTTAATTTATACTAGTGAAATATCTACTTTGTCTGACTACTTGGTTGAATTATCAGCGTTGAGGCCTTCGGTTCAGACGGTCCCGAGTTCGATTCCTGGCCGGATCGGGCATATTAATAGCGTCTGATTATTTTTTGGCTCGGGGACTGTGTTTGTCCCAACACTCTCATCTTCATATTCAGGTAGCACACCACAATACCGACCACATGAAGACGCGTTAGTGATTACATTCCTCCATATAGGGATGGCGTCAGGAAGGGCATCCAGCCATAAAACAGGACCAAATGTACATGTGAGACGCAGTTCCAACCCACGACCCTACAGGTGTGAAATAACACAAAATGAAGAAGTGACCATTATTGTTGGATAAATTGCGGAGTAAGTGTTGGTATTACCGTGATATGAGTAACATGGTGTTCGAGATATTGCCGAGCGAGTGAAGAGCTGGATTTATGCAACAATGTATTGAGAAAGAAGTGGGCCTACAATGAGCATAATGGTGCTGACTGTGAGTAAAAGGTGTAGTGTCCAGTCCTCAATAAATTTAAAAGTGCAAAGAACAAGAGGGAAGTGTGTGTCTGAAGTGTTAACAAAACTTGTTAAAATACTAAGCGTGATAGAGGTTATTTTTCTCACTGAATTAGTGCATACTCAGGTTGTCTTTTCCACATATTGAAGAACTGTTTTGACCCCGGTGTATCCATACGGCACACTTACCAAAATGACGTTGTTCTTTACAGTTGCAGGACGTTGGGGCTTTCCTCGGAGTCAAAGGCAAGTTAAGGGCATTGTAATTTCGTGAATGCTTTGAAGAAAGTTCTGTATGCCGAGCTAGTTGGAGTGCGGTTAGGGTGCGCAGCTGTGAGCTTCCATTAGGGAAATAGTGGATTCAAACCCCACTGTCCTCAACCCTGAAGATGATTTTCTGTGTTTTCCCATTTTCACACCAGGCAAATGCTGGGGTTTTACCTTAATTAAGGCCACGACCGCTTCCTTCCCACTCCTAGCCCTCTCATATCTCTTCGTCGCCATAAGACCTAATTGTGTCTACGCTACGTAAAGAAAAATAGTAATAAATACATTTCTTCGTGAAAATTGGAGTTTGTACCAAGCAGCTAATAAGGTCCCATAGAGCACACAGGGGACTCATGAACGTCATCATACTTCAAATCACCCGCAAACAAAAAGCGTTGTTCCTATATGTGGGACACTAAAGTGCGATACTCTGTGGAGTATATTTTGGTTCATATTTGAAAGACGTTTACTTCTCTAATGGTGCCGATTGTATTCAGTGTGAATTTTGCTCTGACTGGTTTCACGATAACTGTTGATTCAGACAACTGTTCTCAGCTTGCATGCAAAAGATATAACAAATCTTCGGATATAAGCCCCAGTAGTAATAGGGCCTAATAGTAATTTCCTGTGGCTATTGCTAGCCTAGTTCAGTCCCTAAAATGCAGACCCTCCGACTAGGGTGGATTGTATCTGCCGTGTATAGGGAACTGCGTGTTACTGTGGTGGAGGACAGTGTTGTGTGGTGTATGTTTCAGGAATGTTTGGGACAGCATAAACAATCAGCACACAAACCAAGAGAATTAACCATTCAAGATTAAAAACACCGACCTGGCAAGGAATCGAAGCCGTGACCCTCTGAACCGAAGACCTCTAGGGAGGTCACCCAGCCAATCAGCCGTACAGCCTCAATAGTGCTTATCAATATTTTGTGTTAAAATTGGTTATTTCCCACTATAACTCGTATTTTTAGCGTGCCTTAAATGCGTATTGAAAATGAAAAGCCGCAGCCTGTTTCTAGTCACTCTACCAGGTCAGGTATGGATTGAATGAACCAATCTAGCGGCGAAGATAGGAATTGTGCCGGCTGCCGAAGCCTGTCGCACTCCTCTGGAGCAATAATAAATGACTGACAGATGAAATGAAATGATATTGGAGAGTGCTGGTGGAATGAAGTATGCCAAGGAAGACTGAAGGAAATGGAGAAAAACCTGTCCGCTTTGTCCAGCACAAATATCAAATGGAGTATCGGGATTCGAACCACGGAATCCAGATGTGAGAGGCCGGCGCCCTGCCACCTCAGTAGGCTTGTATTATTCTTAGAAAATAATATTATCGCTAGATTATCGGAAGAATATGTAAGAAAGGAAGCTTGTGGAAATGTATTGAAAACAGTACTAGACATTTAATTAGACATGAAGAGCTCTAAGAAACAATAATTGAGGCATATGTGAATGGGAAAATATCTAGGAGAAGTCCACGATTGTGCTATATGGAACAGATTATGAAAAAAAGTGGGTACAAGATTTCGAAGAACGAATAAGGAAGGCACATGAGGAATTGAGAATCCCCGGATTGATCACCAAAGAGGAAGAAGAATTACGCTACCAGCCCCTATCAGGGTATTCCTAATTTTTATTACTTAGTACTGCTATCAAGGTAAATATGATAAAGCTGTTCTTTACTTTAAGCGTTTTGATAATTTCAATTAGCAGTGCTTTATTTTCTGGGAGAAAAGGTGAAGGTTCTCACCATGTAAGTGCTATTACACAAACTTCCACATTTCCAACATAAACTCCTATATTACTTACCATCATCGCCACAATCTACCCTTTTCTCTCGCAGAAGCTCTTTCTTTTTTGTGTGATCTTCTTCACATCGTGTGTTTTCGGTGCTACTTTTGTGCTTTACATGAACGCAAGTAGATTTGTACATTTGTACAGCCCTTATTTTGATCGTTGACATAAAGTAACTACTTATTTTACCCATTTTCAACAATGATTGCACTGATTTAACTTACAGTAGAATTATCTTATAGAAAATTTGCGTGAATACCTGATTGTTGCAGAGTGGATACAGAATTGATAGTCTGACATTTGCGAGAATTGTATGTCGAACTGTTGTCCTGTGTCTCTACAGGGTCGTGTGTGAAGTGAGGAGAATCTTGGAGGGGAGTATTGATGACCGGATGGCCTACCTGGCATCAGTCTCATCACAAGAGTTAATGAGATGAAATGAACGACGTGACATTTAATAGTAGGAAGGATAAAAGTGAAAGCCGGTGTCGGCATATATCCTACTCCTCCCGAATAGCACCAGGGGGTCTGTTCAAGGCTTGTCACAATCTGATGGACGAATCACCTTCAACAGTGCCAACATACCCTCACTCCATATGAGGTTTGAAACACAATTTATTGATTAGAAATTGTATCCCACACCTCCTCTACCCTGCCGGCCAACATTGAAAAATGAAAATCCACTGCCTGTTTCCAGTTTTAACCGGTCAAGAATGGAATGAATGAAGCCTCCATCTAGCGACGAGGACGGAAATTGTACCGGCTGCAGAAGTCTGTCACACTCCTCTGCCTGCCAACATGCTGATGATAATTTTTTTTTCTATCAACGGGACTCCCAACTAACCATGGTGTCAGACCATATAGACTTCAAGTTTTAACGATCGTGGCCACCAGGTAGGCTTCTTACCAACTTGCGAGAGTGAAAACTGAAAATTAAATTAAATTCACGAACACGTGGAATATTTATAAAGTATTATATATCAATAAATCGCGGTTCTACTTTTAAATACTTGGGGAAAAATTGTTGCCAGTACATCGTACCGTTGTGTACTGGCAGGAATAAACACAGGCAATTAGTGTACTATATAAAAGCTAGAATACCTACTGCCTTCTGTATTTTATAATCGATTGTTCATTCATTAGTATAAGAATAACACCAAAGAACCGAAAGAATACCACGATGTTATCAATCTTTACCCTACATCAGATCTTCGGATTTTCTTCGCTTCTTCCTACAATAGACAGGCCTTTGTTTACCAAATGAGTGACTTAATTTAATTAGATAATGGTTACTGAAAGGCTTTTGATGTTCAAGTTGAAATATTGTTTGCAAAAAGTAATCTAGTGCAAGTTGATGCGTCTCACGGCAACAATAGAACTCCAAATTGTGTTTTCGCACCGAAGCTATAGTAGGTAGGGGGTCGTGGAGTAAGCTGCCACGTTACCATGGTTACTTGTGCCGTCGCCTCCCGCTCATTTGTCGGTATTGTTGGCGCGGCCAGACGTGCAGAATGTTAGAGGGGGCGGGGGAGAACGACGGAGATTACAGGGCACGAGCGCCAGCGACAGAGGAGAGGAGGGGGTGTAGCCTGTGGGTGATGGAATGGAGGAGGGTAGAATTCAAATCGATGTCTTTGCCTGCCTCACTGGCTTACTGCAGATTTTAATGCTGAAGCCAACATTTTGTAACGAATTTCTCTTTTCGTCTGGTTTTATAATGTGTTAGATTATGGTTATACGTGAAAACTGAAAGAAAATTACATAGATATACCTCCTAATTACCTGTATATCCAATAATAAAATAAAAATATACCATTCGGCACCGGAACTTTCGCCAGAGGACTTGTTAACTTCTAGTTAACTTGTATTCCTTAGCTGCAGCGTCAGAAAGTAAATAATCTTGTTTAGATATACTGTAGATTCACCGTCATTGCCATCATTAATTCCCCTTACTAAGATGCTATAGATCAATGAGCGAATGAATGAATTAATGAATGAATGAATGAATGCATGAATGAATGCATGAATCAATCAATCAATCAATCAATCAATCAATCAATCAATCAATCAATCAATCAGTCGGTCAGTCAATCAGTCAATCAATCTTTCATCAATGACCTGGATTTAGGGCTGTCAGCCAGGTGAGAGATTCGATATCAATTGCTTACCTAGCCTTTTGTGCGGTGGCGTGCACTGAACCCCATCTATCCCAGCACTGCTGGGCCAAATAACTTCGTATTAACATTTTATTATTATTCCTTAGAACGCTTTTTATAAAGTTTTAAAACATGCAAACATCTAAACCAAGCCAAGTACACCTGTGTCGACAATCCGCTTGCACTACTGCAGTTCAGCTTCTCCAGTGAGGTGGGTTTCCTTGCCGGCGCGATAGAGAGCTACCCCAGCGAAATTTAAGTCATTTGCTTGACGCATGCACTTGAAGTTTCCTTGTGCTGGGAGCGGGGCGGGGCTGTGGGCCCTCCCCGGCAGCAATTTACGGCAACAGGCCAGCTAGCTTGGGTAAGGTATGTTGGTTATAATACTTGACACTCGAACTGTTCAGCGCCATACACTAGAGAAAAATATCAACATGTTAACAGTATAACCACTTGCGCATCGTCTTGCTAATACAAATAGAGCCAGTTTATTAAATCAATTGTAATACAGGAGAATATCGTCGCTGCCGGAACAAAACCTCCTATGTGAAATATTTTAGCTTAGAACTTTGGCCGATAAGGTTCTGACATCTAGGATGCAATATTGTATGAATATCGTCAAGGCATTCTCGCTCTTCATAATGTATGTGCTGCGGGTCAGTGTATCTCCAAAATATTATCATATAGGAGGTTTTGTCCCGGCAACGACGATATACTTTATTTTTGGGTTTTGGCATGGATGGCACGTGTAAAGTATGTTTTCCGATAGCCGTAGAAAAATGTTTAGGTTGCCCAGCATGAACACAGAGCTAAGCACGAAATAAAAGAATTTTGTGTTAGGTTGTCTGTTATGGTGGTATATAGTGAATTTTCGTAGTGTTCTTCTTGGATTATAGGTGAAGGTTCCGTGAATTCTATGCCGTTCTTTAATAATATAAGGTGTATTACACGTCGAGACGGATATTTTCCCTCGTTTGTCGTTGATGAACGTACACTCAGTAAGCGAGTGAAACTATAAAACGGCGACGGTGAAATACCAGTTAAATGTTGCTGATTCAGTTCAGGTTAGGTTTTTTTAAGTGAAAAATAAAAAGTTAGTCCCAGTGTATTTTTGTGAAAACGATGACTGTACTATCACGAAGCGTCACCGGGTGAAACTGTAAGTACATTGTTTAAAATCTGCTATAGATTAAGTTATGATGGTGTCGTCACTGCCGTGAATATCAATTTGGAAATACGTGCGAGTGTGTGGTTGAAAATGTTCTTGAAGTACCTTTCTCAGGTAGACTTTTCCACGAAAAAATGCAGCCTTATAAAATGGTAATAATCGCCGGGCTGAGTGGCTCAGACTGTTAAGGCGCTGGCCTTCTAACCCCAACTTGGCAGGTTCGATCCTGGCTCAGTCCGGTGGTATTTGAAGGTGCTCAAATACGACAGCCTCGTGTCGGTAGACTTACTGGCACGTAAAAGAACTCCTGCGGGACAAAATTCCGGCACCTCGGCGTCTGCGAAGACCGTAAAAGTAGTTAGTGGGACGTAAAGCAAATAACATTATTATTATTATTATTATTATTATTATTATTATTATTATTATTATTATTATTATTATTAAAATGGTAATAATGACTTCGAAGACTGTAGTGGGGCTACGATTGCTTATATTGAATACATTTTTGCAGGTGGGATAACGATTGGGTTCACCGCACGCCACAGCTTTTGTGACATGTTTTCAAAGAACTTAAATTTGTCGAACACTTTCCTTGAAAAATGATTCCAGTCCCTTGTTTCTCGTCCTATAAAGTAACATTTTCCCCAATTTTTCCTCTTAAATTCCAGCTTTATCTTCATATTATAATATTTCCCACTTTCGAAACCTCCACACAAGTTTAGCCCTCTCCGTCTACTAATGTCATCCCACGCCATCTCTCCACTGACAGCTTGGAGGAACATCCGCTTAGTCGCGCAGCTTTTCCACTTATTCCCAAGTCTCTCATCCCAAAGTATGCAACGTATTCGTAACACTACTCTTTCGTCGGAAATCACAAAAAACAAATCGTGCTGCTTTCCTTGGGATCTTTTCTTATTTCTGGTATGAAGTAATCCTGGTAACACTGGAACCATATTCTAATTTTCTTACCCGAGACTTACATCCCATCTCCTTTACATCCTTAATGGAACCCCTAAATATTCTCATAAACATGTGAAGAGAGAGACAATGCACCTCAGACCATCCAGCACGTCGCCATGGAGTGCCCGAAGATGAGATTTGTAGGATCGATCGAAGTTATATACAGTGCCACTCAGTGGCACTTCATTTTGTGGAGAAAACATAATATTTTATTCCATTTTAGCCGTCTGAAACTAGGAATTATTAAGAAGAGCAATTTGTACAAGCCTTGTTATCTTATCAACTAATTCGTTCGTGTATCTTCTTTATTTGTTAACAAAATCGGGTACTTTATTTGTCTGTAATTTTTTTGCTCTTCCCTCACTTCTAATTCCAAATCGCCAGTACTGTTGCCACTGTAGATGCTATAAACTGAATACTCTGGACATTGTAATTTGTTTTAAAAGTTACTAAGATGTTCACCCGCTGTAAATATTACTGTATATATACACTTATTAGGGGCTGCCTGGCCGAGGCGGTAAAAGTGTGCTCGTTTCGCCCGGAAGGACGTGAGTTCGAATCCCCGTCAGGAAGTCGTAAAATTTAAGAAACGAGATTTCCACTTCCGGAGGTGCATATGACCCTGAGGTTCACTCAGTCTACACCAAAAATGAGTACCAGGTTAATTCATTGGGGCAGAGGCGGGTGTAGTGCTAACCACTCTACCCCATTATGTGCCGAGGTTACGAATGGTGGAAGCCTTCACCTTCCACCCCTCCAAGGGCCTTCATGGCCTGTTCGGAGATGACTTTGCTGTACACGCTTATTCTAATATATTTATATTTCCGATAGTCCGGCTCCATGGCTAAATTGTTTGCGTGCTGGCCTTTGGTCACAGGGGTCCCCGGATTCGATTCCTGGGCAGGGTCGGGAACTTTAACCAATATTGTTGTATTTCCCTGACACGGGGGGTGGGTGTATGTATTCATCATTTTATCCTCATCAGGATGCACAGGTCACCTACGGGAGTCAAAATTGAAAAACCTGCACCTGGCGAGCCGAACATGTCCTCGGACATTCCCGGCACTAAAAGCCATACGCTATTTCATTTGTATATTTCCAATACTGTATCATCATTTTTGTTAAGCGAAATATGTAAATAAAGAAATCCTCGAATGCAAGCTCACAGCTACGCTCACTTAACTTGCTCAATTTGAAGGCTGGTCAGATCGCCAAAAAAAATGTCAAAGGTAGCCCAGGTGTCACTGAAGAGGCGTACTATGGAAATGGTTATAACATATTATAAGAAATAATGTATAAAGTTTCGAGCAGTCTAGAAACTGCAAACTACAATATGTAAAAGTTTTAGCCCAGACGTTGATCGGAACCTGGAAATGTTACGTGGCTGTGGGTAAAGCGCAAACACCGATGGTGATGTCATTTTCGGGAGTATAAGGAATGATGATGAGTGGGGTAGTTTGTAATTGTTTTCCTAAGTGGACCAGAAAGTGCTATTGCAGCACGTCCATCCCTATGAGTAGCTAACATCCAGACGCACTTTAAATGTATTTCTAAAGTCGTTATTAAAACCCGGAATTTTAGGCAAAAATAAGTTGGAATGCAAACTTACTGAAGAGTGTAACAAGTATACTATTGCCCGCATAATAGTTATGCTATGAGGTTTAAATAAACATTATTGATTCGGGTTATTATAACCCCTAGAATTTGTGTAACTCTGCGTACATTACGGAAGAGCGGGCTAGACCACACGTCCTATCAATCAAATGATATTCTAATCTATTCCTGCCTCATAATCCATAGTCTCGTCATTATTCAGAACCACCCATACCTCAGGACCTTCCATAATGTCACAGGCATAAATGATACTGAGAGTTCAGGGGAAGAGCCGAAAGACAGTTGCAAAAATACTGCACTGATCAAGCTACAGAAACTGGCTAAGGTATTCAAATGGTCTAACAACAAATCATTATACTGAATAATTCCCGGGTACTAATGGGAAAGAATAGGGTGAGGGAATGGAACTGTGTGCACTTAGCCTCGAGAAGAGAACTGAAAAAAAAGTGGGGGCCAAAATTTCACTCTCGATCTTTCTAGAGCAGTTTATCGTAATTTTCCGAATTCATAACTTTAACTTTAGTGTACAAGTAAGTTATTACAAATTTTCAATACGGCTTACCTTTGTAACACCGCATATAAATATGTAACCTGCAAGTGATTTTGTCCCAACTTCTGTGAATCATATCATACGTCAATGGTTGCTACTGCTTCTCTTCTTAACTCGCACTTCGTCTAGAGTTGCCTGAAGAGGTGGATGTAATATTTTTTCTTTAACGTACTCCGACACACACGGCGTCAGATCAGGTGATCTTAGCGGCAAAGCTATCGTTCCACCATGTCCAACACACGTCACGGTGCGATTGAGGTAAGATACAACATCGTGATGGAAATGTAGAGGTGAGCAGTCCTATTTAAAAATAAACTCTCTTTTGATGTACTCTTGCAACTGTAGAATTAGATACCTTTGCAACATATGATAATTCATTCCAATTACACTACTCTCGAAAAGAAATAATTTGGTTGGTAGAACAAAATACATTTAACATTGGTGAATCTCTTCAGTAGCTTGGCCGCCAAGATCACCCACTCTGACGCCCTTGGGTTTCTCTAGTGTGGGACTACATTTTATACAAGGTGTTTCTACACGCTTTCCTGTAGGTCTAAATAAACTGCGAGTTAGAATAAGAGAAGCAGTAGCGACCATTGGCAGTGATATGATATGATATGATATGATATGATATGATATGATATGATATGATATGATATGATATGATATGATATGATATGATATGATATGATATGATATGATATGATATGATATGATATGATATGATATGATATGATATGATATGATATGATATGATATGATATGATATGATATGATATGATATGATATGATATGATATGTAGAATTTGGAACGATGTCACTTTATAGATCACATATTTGCGTTGTTACAAAAGGATATTGAGTATTTTTAACACTTGTACACGAAACATGTAGTTGTAGGCTATTGAATGTTTTGCTGCATTATGCAATTAAGTCCGATGAATACTTTCTTCACAATTCAAGTTCCTTTTAATATAACTAATTTAGGGAGTCACAGTATGTGTCACTTCATTCAAAACCTTGAAAAACCCGACTAAATTTCGGTTTAAAAACAGAAGATCGAAACATAGAAGACGTAATTTATGAATGCAAATTCCCTTTCCGTTTCCCTTGTTCCCTTTGTATGTTAAACGTGAGTAAATGCAATAGGACGAGATAAAGGTTTTCCTTCAACCTGCTTATCACATCCTTCAACTATGGACAGCTTTAACATATTATTGCGATAGGGAATAAACAGATAATTATCTTCTCATTAATATTATCGCCGTCTCGGTATGAATAACACAGTAATATATTACTTCAGGCTCTCCTTCACATGTGTCCGTCTTCGCGAACTTATCGAATCGGGTAAGTAACGATTGCATTTTTCTCCCCTTTAATCCGTATATTTTACTTTTCTAATAATAATAATAATAATAATAATAATAATAATAATAATAATAATAATAATAATAATTGATGTTATAGCTTTACACAACCAACAAGTAATACACCTGAGGAAATACTTTCATTGCCAGACAGATGACAGCATTCTATATAAAACTGTGGTTGAAGCAGATCTAAACTACACCCCTCTGAATTTATACGAACGCCAAATAAATATCATTGACACGAACATCCTGCACAGGGTGAAGATAGAGAGATGGACTAGTAAAGAACTTCATGGAAGGTACTACAACTAGAGCAATGATGAGACATTGACAAACAACTTTCAAACTCATAGCTGTCTAGGGGAGAGTTATTTCTAGAAACTGAGGGATTCAACCAGGCTATCCAAGATAAAGTGATCTCAACAAAGAGTTATACAAAAAACTTCAAAGATCCTACTTCTAAGAATGGCGAGTGCAGGAAATGCAACAACAGCCCAGGAACGACAGAGCACATCATCAGCAACTGCAGATTACTAGCGCCAACATCGTACACCGACAGACATAATGATGCAGCCAAAATTATACCCCCAAACCCAAACTCCATGGCGCAGCAGTCCCGAAGGGCCTTGACCTACCAAGCGACCGCTGCTCATCCCGAAGGCCTGCAGATTATGAGTTGTCGTATGGTCAGCACGACGAATCGCCAAAGTTATACACCAAGAAATAATTGCCCTGACCCGATCTTAGAGCCAGAACAGAGTGCCTTAATAGAAATACTCCCAACTAAGTGTACCGGAAAATGAAATTTGTAACCTCTACTGGGATCGAACGATACAAACAGATAAAAGAACTCCTCTCAATAGACCAGACATACCATTAATAGACAAAATCAACACACATATCTCATTGACACTGCTATACCGAATGACCACACTATGAAACAGAAATACAGGGAAAAGGTCGATAACTACACTCCTCCGGCTATGGAAGTATCAAGGATCTGGAAACAAGACAGAGTGACAATCCTTCCTTTTCTCCTTTCTCCCACTGGACTCAGACCAAAATCATTCCCAGAAAAAAAAAGAATACTACAGCTCCACATCTACACTCACAATGTGACACAAAAGGCTGCAATTTTGAAGGCCTTAAACATTGTCAGAACATTCCTGAATGCTCAGTACGGACCATAAATAGAAAAGGCTGCAACATCTATAACAAAGATGAAAGCGTACATTGTTATATAAATTATGATTAAGATGTATTTCTTATACGTAAAACATCGAAATACATGATATATATAGTTGTAAACCAGGACTCTGTACCATCCAACTGGGAAGAAATAGAGGAGTGAATCAAAGGCCTCAAGAAAAACGAGTCCCCAGGTGATGATGGTATAGTTGCGGAGATGTGTAAGCATGTAGATGAACAGTCCCTGCAGAGTATCACCCGGATCATCCAAGACATATGGAGAAGGGAGGACTTGCCAGGGGGATGGACCACTGCCGTGATCCATCCACTACACAATAAGGGAAGCAAGACCAACTCCCTGTTGCTTGTAACCTACAAGATCTTCTCTGCAGCCCTGCTAACTAGAGTGTCCGAACAGCTGGACTCCCAACTAGGTGAATACGTCAGTAGGTCCTGCACCGAGCAGATACAAAACCTCAAGACCATCCTCACATACAGGAGCCGAGGGGGACACCCGTGGGTAGCCATTATTGTGTATTTCCAAAAGGCATACGATTCATACGATTCATTCCCTAGAACTAGGCCTAAATGAGAAGACCACAAGACTGGTCCAAGCTACCTTGACGAACACCACCTCCAAAGTCACGGTTCCGGGGTGAACTCTCTGAGTGCTTTCCCATCCAGACAAGAGTCAGATAGGGTTATGGTCTCTATTGCATCCTCTTTAACTGAGTACTAGAGAAGACCATCGGGGAATGGAGTTCCACATTGTCATCAGAAGCAGGACTGAAGCTTGGGTTCAAGAAAGGCAACCTCAGTGCACCCTGTCTAGTCTTTGCTGATGATCTCACCCTACTGGCCAACAACATACAGGAGGCTACTCACCAACTACAAAGCCTCTATGGTATTGCAGCAAAACCCGGCTTGAGGGTTAACCTACAGAAGACGGATTTTATCACTAATATAAAGAAAGCTCCTTCTACAATCCCATTAGCAAACGGCACCATAAGTAAATTCCCTGCAGTCAAATACTTAGGAGAATGGATTCTAGCAAACGAGAGCAAAATTTTGGCCATAGACACCAGGTGCGTCTAGTTAGAGAGGGCCTATCATTCATGTAAAAGCATCTACACCTCCAAGTACCTCTCCTAGAACCTAAAGCTGAATCACTACAACTCCGTAGTAAGACCTTCTGCACTCTACGCCACTTAGTGGCTCCTGATGAATCGAAAGGTCTCATTCAGGAAACTAGAACTTAAAGGGGGGAAGATCTTGAGGAGGACACAAGGACCCATAAGTGAGAAGGATGGCACGTACAGGATCAGGCACAACAATGAGCTCTACAAACATCAGGAAGACACAGTTGCATGTATGAGGAATATGCAACTGACCTTCTATGGGCACATGACCCGCCTGAAACCCTGCAGGCTCACCAACAGAATCTTCACAGTGACAAGTAGGGGAAAGGCTTCCAAGTTCAAGTGGATCACCTCATTAAAATCAGTCTTAGAGGAACTACAGATCAAATTAGAGACCACAGAGAACCGATCTCAGTACTGACAGGCCATCCTACAGGGAGTTTTCCCTCTAAGCCTCACAAACAAACAGTACAGGGACCAACAGACCTAAGCGGACGGATGGAAGGAAAATGGCACACGGCCAGAAAATGAAAGCGTTCTGGGCCAAGAAAAAGCAGAAAACCATAGCGAAGAGTTAAGGCAAGCCCCGTGGTCCCTAGCAGGTCAAAACGAACCAAATAATAATAATAATAATAATAATAATAATAATAATAATAATAATAATAATAATAATAATAATAATAATACCTTTGCTGGCGAGATGTAGTGTTCACAGTGCACTATGTCTTCTGGTATGGGTTATATCAAATTTGTTACTTTCATTGACCTGTCTCAGTCTCATCTTTGACTTTGAAAAGATGAAAGTGACTGAGGTTTGAGTGATGCAAGTAATACCATTGCTTATGCAGCCAGTCCCTGTTATGAATGGTGTGAAAATATCGCTCATAGGGTCAGTTGGTGCATGCATTTCAGTGGGTTTCGCAGACTGATATGCAATAGCAACGGCTGGATCGGCGAGGAAAGCAACGGGAAACTACCTCGCTCTTCATTTTCCTAGTACGCCTCTTCAGTGATGCCTATGCTATTTATGACAGCTGTTGGCGGAGCTGCAGAGGATCAAACCAGCCTTCGGGCTGAATACCCAACATGCATGCAACAACAACAACAACAACAACAACAATAATAATAATAATAATAATAATAATAATAATAATAATACCACGACACTTAACGCCCTTGAAAAGGCTTTGGCCTACCCAGCGACCGCTGCTCAGCCCAAAGGCCTGCAGATTACGGGGAGCCGTGTGGTCAGCACGACGCATCCTCTCGGCCGTTATTCTGGGTTTTCGAGACCGGAGCCGCATTCTCAGCGTCAGATAGCTCCTCAATTCTAATCACGTAGGCTGAGTGGACCTCGAACCAGCCGTCAGGTCGAGTGAATCGAACCCGGGCCCTCCGGGCGAGAGGCAGGCACGCTACCTCTACACCACCGGGCCGGCAATAATAATAATAATAATAATAACTGCATGTCTTCCAATTGTTTTCTTTTTCGGCCAACAACTTCAAGTGGAAACAGGTATCCTTGCTTTTAATTATGTGTACCTTTGATACTCCTATATACTCGCTGTACATTCCAGATCCCCTTCAAACATGGTGGTGAATTAGTGTGAATGACCAAGTAATTTCTGCTCCTGTTCAAGGTTTCAACCAAAGTGCATGTCTCATTTGCTCTATTGTCCGGCTCCATGGCTAAATGGTTAGCGTGCTGGCCTTTGGTCACAGGGGTCCCGGGTTTGATTCCCGGCAGGGTCGGGAATTTTAACCATCATTGGTTAATTTCTCTGGCATGGGGGCTGGGTGTATAGGTGTATGTGTCGTCTTCATCATCACATGTCCTCGGACACTCCCGGCACAAAAAAAAAAAGAAAACAGGCATACGCCATATCATTCCATTTCATTTGCTCTATTGAGAAAGTTCTCGTTTATGATTATATCAGTCCAAGGTATTGTTAGGAGTTGACGCCAGCACCACATCTCAAATCCCGTGAGTTTCAGCATTTCCACTTTTCGCAGAGCCCATGTTTCTGAACCATAGCTTACAACACTCCATATAAAACTTTTCACGAAGTGCTTTCTTACCTCCATGCTGATGGTCTTAGATGTTACTAGTCACTCCATTTCTTTGGGAAATCTTTCTTCGCCTGTGAAGATCGGGCGTTTACACTTTCCCTCAGATGTGATCAGACTTTCTATACATCTGAATTCCTTTAGTTGATCAAGTTTTACTCCCTCCGTCGACACATTGCCAGTTTGGTCATCATCCCTTATACACGTAATTACTGTATCTTCGCCTTTTTGTTTTTTTCTCATGCCGCACCTCTCTTTTAGTTATTCCTCCATGTGATTTACTTCCTTTCATCGCAATAAGACCTATCAGAGTCGGTGCGACGTAAAACAAATTGTAAAAAATATATATTTCCTTTTCTATATATTTTTTCCATTTCAATTGTCAGTGCTATAATAATAATAATGGGAAACCACGGAAAACCATTTCCCACTATCGGCAGCCCTGAAAATGGTTTTCCGTGGTTTCCCATTTTCACACCAGGCAAATGCTGGGGCTGTACCTTAATTAAGGCCACGGCCGCTTCCTTCCAACTCCTAGGCCTTTCCTATCCCATCGTCGCCATAAGACCTATCTATGTCGGTGCGACGTAAAGCCCATAGCAAAAAAAAATAATAATAATAATAATAATAATAATAATAATAATAATAATAATAATAATAATAGTAATTTCGTGTGGCTATTTCTAGCCGGGTGCAGCCCTTGTAAGGCAGACCCTCCGATAAGGGTGGGCGGCATCTGCCACCTGTAGGTAACTGCGTGTTATTGTGGTGGAGGATAGTGTTATTTGTGGTGTGCGAGTTGCTTGGATGTTGGGGACAGCAGAAACACCCAGCCCTCGAGTCACAGGAATTAAGCAGTGAAGGTTAAAATCCCCAACTTAGCCGGGAATCGAACCCGTGATCCTCTGAACCGAAGGCCAGTACGCTTAACATTCAGCCAACGAGTCGGACATAATAATAATAATAATAATAATAATAATAATAATAATAATAATAATAATAATGATAATAATAATAATAATAATAATAATGGTATAGCTGATATTTTATTTCATACAATTTAGGCTGCTTGCCTCTCAGTTTCGACGTTCTAGTGCATTTTATCTTTCAGATAGTAGAGAAACTGGAATTCTATTGAGCTACCTATTACTCAGTTTGAATTGGTTTTGTCGAGTAAATACTCAGAATGTCATAGGAGGACTTTTACCTGATAATTGGCCATTACTCTGCTCTTCAAACATCCGACTACCTCTTCCAGGTTTAACCCTCTGACTTTCAGTCGGAAGTCCTCCGTCCCTATCTGATCCATGAAGAGAACTTTAGCGATTTTTTTTGTCTTCGGTGCCTGATCATTCGGATTTGAGGGAATTTTTACGGTCACCTTGAAGAAATGTTTACACGTATTCGTCCAGCTGAGCTCTCGCAATAGCACAAAGGGACGGGAGAAGAAAAGAGATTGAAATGAAATGGTTAAGATCTCAGAACAGAGATAAACAGCTGAGTTGATACACTGAATGAGAGAGAGCTAATAGCTCCATGAATGGCCACGGAATTACGTCTAGGTATTGATGGTGCGTGGAATACAATAAATAAAGGTAGGAATGAACGATTCAAATTATTACGATTTAAGGGAATCGGTACAGTAAACAACCTTCACACTTTGGGTATATTCTATACTTTTTTTTATCTCAGCTCGTAATGTGTGTAAAGCAATGGAATTTTCTAAAATAAATTTCTTACATGTTTACTATGCAAGCACTCTCAGTGTTGATGTTATCATTATCGAACTCACTAATTAATTATTCAAAATGGCGCCCCTTTCCATGTTGGAGCTCACCGTTTCCTTCATAGCTGGACCATTTTTCAATATATTAGTAATCTGATTTTTTAAATGCACTGTTTAAATTTACAGCTATAAAACTGATAACTTCGTCCGGCTCCATGGTTAAATAATTAGCGTGCTGGCCTTTGGTCACAGGGGTCCCGGGTTCGACTCCCGGCAGGGTCGGAAATTCTTACCATAATTGGTGTATGTGTCGTCTTCATCCTCATTTCATCCTCATCATGACGCGCAGGTTGCCTACGGGAGTCAAATCAAAAGACCTGCGTCTGGAGAACCGAACTTGTCCTTGGACACTCCCGGCACTAAAAGCCATACGCCATTTCATTCACTTGGACCCTGATGGAGAAAATCACCAAGAAACTTCGATCCTTAGAGATGCCGTGGTACCGAAGTACTCCAACTCCTGAACAAAGAGCTAGATGTCATGTACAGCATCAAAAAGAAGAAACTTGATTACTCCTTCAGCTTGTCTTTTTCATATTTTTCTTCTTTATCTGTTTACTTTCCAGGGTTGGTTTTTCCCTCGGACTCAGCAAGTGATCCCACTTCTACCGCCTCAAGGGCAGTGTCCTGGAGCTTCAGACACTGAGTCGGGGTTACAACTGGGGAGGATGACCGGTACCTCGCCCAGGCGGCTTCACCTGCTATGCTGAACAGGGGCCTTGCGGGAGGATGGAAAGATTGGAAGGGATAGACAGGGAAAAGGGAAGGAAGCGGCCGTAGCCTTAAGTTAGGTACCATCCCGGTATTTGCCTGGAGGAGAAGTGGGGAAACCTCGGAAAACCACTTCCAGGATGGCTGAGGTGGGAATCGAACCCACCTCTACTCATTTGAAATCCCGAGGTTGAGTGGACCCCGTTCCAGCTCTCGTAACACTTTTCAAATTTCGTGGTGGCAGCTAATCACACTAACCACTACACCACAGAGGCGGACTTCAGCTTATCTTACAAGGTAAAATTGAATGAAGGAGAAGTAGGGGAAGAAGGAGAATATCATGGCTACGGAATCTACGAGATGGTATGGGTTCAGTAGCCCCATTCTTTTCCGAATTGCTGAGAACAAGAACAAAATCTTCCTGATGAGAGCTGACATCCAACGAGGATATGGCACAAGAAGGAGAAGACGGAGAAGTGAAAAGGTTTACGACATTTCGTAAGTTACCAAATGTATGGAGACATAATATGATATGGCTATTTTAGCATCCCTGTCGCTAGCCGATCAGCCAGATAATTTAGTTCACAATAAATGATATGAGTAACGTGTTATTGTTTGTTTCATCAGTCCATAGACTGGTTTTATGCATCTCTCCATGCCACCCTATCCTGTGCTAACGTTTTCATTTCTAAGTAACTATTACATCTTACATCTACTCAAATTGTTTTACAATATTCATGCCTTGGTCTATCCTTCTTATTCTTATCCCACCGGACGAGTGGGCCGTGCGGTTAGGACCGTGCAGCTGTGAGCTTGCATCCGGGAGATAGTGGGTTCGAACCCCGCTGTCGGCAGCCTTGAAGATGGTTTTCCGTAGTTTTCCATTTTCACACCAGGCAAATGCTGGGGCTGTATCCTAATTAAGGCCACGGCCGCTTCCTTCTCACTCCTAGGCCTTTCCTGTCCCATCGTCGCCATAACACCTATCTGTGTCGGTGCGACGTAAAGCAAATAGCAAAAAAAGAAAGTATTCTTATCCCGACTACACTTCCCCCAGAAAGCAACTGAACAAGTCCTGGGTGTCTTAAGAAATGTCCTATCATTTTATCTCTCCTTCTGGTCAAACTTCACCAAGTCTTTCTCCTCTCACCAATTCTCACCATCTCACCTTCAGCATACACCACATTTTTGAAGTTACTGACCATGTTTCACTTCATTACAATGCCATCCTCCCTATATGAGCGTTCGAAGTGGGCAAAATTTTCTAGTGCTAGCCTGTATTTTATGTCCTCCTTACTTGTGCCAACATTAGTTATTCTTTTACTCAAGTAAAAACATTCATCTACTCGTACTTCTTATAAAACTTCATTTTTTAAAATCTAATATTTCGTGCCTCACCTGACTCGATCGACTGCACTCCATTACTTTTATTTTAGATTTATTTATATTCATCTTGTACTCTTTCTCCAAGATTGCGCCCATACCATTAAGCATTATATCCAGCTCTTCTGAAGACTCAGATAAAATAACAATATCATCGGCAAACCTCAGAGTTTTGATCTCTTGCCATTGGATTGTAGTTTCCTTTCCAAATTCCTCTTTGATTTCCTTTGCCTCCTGTTTCATATAAACATTGAAAAGGAGAGGGACAAATTGCAGCCTTGCTTAACTCCTATCCGGATTGCTACTTCTTTTTCATATCCCTCAATTCTTATCACTGCAGACTGACTTTTGTGCAGATGATAATCATTCTTTCTCGGTATCTGATTCCGATACTTTCAGAATATATTAAATATCTCGCTCCAGTCAATATTATCAATTTGATCTTTTTAGATCTACGAACCTCTCTTGGCTGTCTATGGCTGATTTGTCGGATGAACACCAAATGTATTACCAGAGTTCGTTTACATGTCACCTTCGTACAACATGGAGTGTCGAATGGAATTCTTTACCGCCATTTAAATATCCGCTACCTCTGCCGGGTTTGAACCTGCTATCTTGAGATCCGGAAGTCGACACTACCATTGGTGCCACGTAGCTATGAGCATGCTCTCGGGAGATGGTGGGTTCGAATCTCATAGTCGACAACCCTGAAGATGGTTTTCCGTGGTTTCCCATGTTCACACCAGGCAAGTGCTAGGACTGTGCCTTAATTAACGCCAGTGCCATTACTTTCCCAATCCTAGCCCTTTGCCATCCTTCAATGTGTTAATGCGACGTTAAATCACTAGCATGAAAGCAGAGAAACAATTAAAATATTGAGAAATTGTATTTCAATCCAAACCAAAACAAATCAAACCTCGTGGCGCAACAGCCCCGAAGAGCGCTGGTCAACCAAGCGACCGCTGCTCAGCAGAAGGCCTGTAGATTACGAGGTGTCGTGTGGTCAGCACGACGAGTCTTCTCTGCCGTTATTCTAGGCTTTCTAGACCGGGGCCGCTACCTCAATTGTAATCACATAGGCTGGGTGGACTTCGAACCAGCTCCCAGGTCCAGGTAAAAATCCTTGACCTGGCCGTGAATCGAACTCGGAGCCTCCTAGTAAGAGACAGGCACGCTACGCCTACACCACGGGGGCTGACATTCCATTTCAATCACCACTATTTATTTATTTATTTATTTATTTATTTATTTATTTATTTATTTATTTATTTATTTATTTATTTATTTATTTATTTATTTATTTTACGATTTGTTTTGCGTCGCTCCGACACGGGTAGATCTTATGGGACGATGGGATAGGAAACGACTAGGAGTGGGAAGGAAGCTGCCGTAGCCTTAATTAATTTAAGTACAGCCTCAGCATTTGCCTGGGGTGAAAATGGGAAACAAGGGTGTTAAACAAAACCACTCCACCATTTTCAGATGAGATTCTGGGCACGCCACTGCCAGTCATTATTTACTTATATATTACATGCCTTTGTCAGTGTAAGGAAACATTCCTTCTGTTACTCATTCTAAATATGGCTGGCCCATCATTACACTGTTACAAATCCTTAAAGTCTCGCTATTTATCTTTTCGATAAAGGCTACCTTCCATTATTTTCAAATCTGATCCATGAAGTTCAAGCGGAAGGTTACTTTACCCTGTCCTTTCTCACATCCCTTTGAAATAATTTCGTGCAATGTTACCTGTCACGTTTTAATTTTCATAAAAATCTACCTCCGCTTCAGCTCAGTGAAGGAGTGACATCTTCCACTAAAAGAGAGCCTAATGAATGCTGCATGATATTTCTGCAGTAAGGGAGATGAATACGTGCCCTATAAAGGGTAGACGGTGGGCCGCTCGTTCCAGGACGGGCCCAAATTGAGGGTCGTGCTGCTGGGAGAGGGACTGTAGCGGAATGCATAACGAAGTCTCCCGGAGATGGCGCGGGGAGATAGGAACTAACTGTCGTGTCACTGTCACAATATTTGTTACCAGGATCAGATACTCTTGTCATGGTGATTAATTCTTGTTAACGTTTCGGAACATCAGTGATCGTGTCGACATCCTCGAGTAATTGTGCCGCTCTGATTTATTGAAGGAGGTTCGGTCGTCTCTCCCCAGGTGGTCCCATTCACAAGTGCTTCTTCATCTCAGTCGTCTTCAGAATCCACGTTAAACAGTACGTTTCCGTCTAACGTCATTAGCATACCAGTACTGGTTTCCTCGCACGAGATGCCACTTCATACCATGAATCTTCTTGGGATTCTCCCACTTAACAAATTACCCAACCCTGTGTTTTTTATTTATTTAGTTAGTTACTAGCACGTACGCGCGGCTTCTCCTGCGTTTATGAATTCAAAAGCAAGATGTTTTTAAATTATTTAAAAGCAAAATAGAAATATGTATTAATACATATCGTTTTAAGAACAATTGCTTTAATTACATTATTTTATTTAAAAATATATTGTTACTTTCAATTCTTAAAAAGTACAGCGTTGGTGGATGGAACATATAATAGTAAAACAATATAATAGAGCTCCCTAATACTGAAAATGGTTTTCCTTGGTTACCCATTTTCACACCAGGCAAATGCTGGGGCTGTACCTTAATTAAGGCCACGGCTGCTTCCTTCCCACTCCCAGCCCTTCCCTGTCCCATCGTCGCCCTAAGACCTAGCTGTATCGGCGCGACGTAAAGCAACTAGCAAAAGCTCCCTAATAAACTACGAATTGTCCTTCAGTTTGGAACTAGGATGTACAGTGTTTTTGCCTTCCCAACTTTCGAACAACCCACGTACAGTTGACCATGAGAGAAGCACGGTTTCCGAAGATCGAGTCCTACAACTTGAAGCGATTGCCCTTATGCCGTGTTGAAGCACGTAGCCAAACCCCAACAAACGGGGAACTACAGACGTCTATATTGAAACGGTACATATATGCGAGGGTATGATTTGAATCGGCGGCATATCCGGTCATGATGTGCCTTCACTAATATTCGGCATCGGTTTCTCGAGTCATATTGCATTGCAGAGGGAAGGAGGATTCATATTCCTAAGTGGGATAATCGGTGCCACAATCGTCCGCGCCAAGAAGTTCGAGGGTACTCCAGATGACTCGAAGTTGCCGTGTAGTTGGCAGCTTTATCTGTATTACATGTTGTGTCGATAGACTTGTAAATTTCTAGAACACTGGGTAATTGTTGCAAAATCTGATTGTTGATTACGTTGACAACTTCATTTCTTGGAGCAAGAATTGCTCTTTGACACAGACATCCGTGATCGGTGAAATGCTTTACGCATACATACATACATACATACATACATACATACATACATACATACATACATACATACATACATAATCATTATAGACTGTTATGCCTTTCAGCGTTCCGTCTGCAAGCCTCTGTGAATTTACTAAACGTCGCCACAATAATCGATTTGCAACTAGTGTTGTGGCCTCATTTAGTTCTATACCTCTTATCTTTAAATCGTTAGAAACTGAGTCTAACCATCTTCCTCTTGGTCTACCTCTACTTCTCTTAGGCTCCATAACAGAGTCCATTATTCTCCCAGGTAAACTATCCTCCTCCATTCGCCTCACATGTCCCCACCACCGAAGCCGGTTTATGCGTACAGCTTCATCCATCGAGTTCATTATTAAACTAGCCTTTATCTCCTCATTGCGAGTACCCTCCTGTCATTGTTCCCACCTATATGTACCAGCAATCATTCTTGCTACTTTCATGTCTGTTACTTCTAACTTATGAATAAGATACCCTGAGTCCACCCAGCTTTCGCTCCCGTGAAGCAAATTTGGTATGAAAAAAGACCGATGTAAAGATAGTTTTGTCTGGGAGCTGACTTCCTTCTTACAGAATACTGTTGATCGCAACTGCGAGCTCACTGCATTAGCTTTAGGACACCTTGATTCAATCTGACTTACTATATTATCATCCTGGGAGAACACACAACCTAAATACTTGAAATTATCGACCTGTTCTAGCTTTGTATCACCAATCTGACATTCAATTCTGTTGAATTTCTTACCTACTGACATGAATTTAGTCTTCGAGAGGCTAAATTCATACCATACTCATTGCAACTATTTTCAAGTTCCAAGATTGCTTATAGATAGGAACAATTACTGCTTTTGGCCAATCTGAAGGTACTGAACCCATGATCTTTGTGCCCTAAGAACATTATACATAAATTAACAATTAAACTAAAAGTTGGATTCTTGATAGCATGGATTTGACACGTGACGAGGGGGTGATTAACTTCGGTCCCACGCTCTGGGGTACGTGACGTCAGCCACACGTGTCGACGGCGGAAGAATCTCAAGTCATTTTTGTGAACTATTTCAAAGCGCGTGTACATGGCGTGACCCAAGCCAAGTCAAAAAAATATAGTGCCTATCAAAGGGGGTCAATCATCTCACAAATCGAACCCGTAAAAATTTTAAATGTCCATGAACACTACCGCCAGAAATGTAGCAAGCATGTAGTCACTTTCAAAACTCTTGAAATTACAGTTTAGTTAAGTCAGAAAATTTATAGAAATTTTCTTGGCGGCAAAGGGAGATATCCGAAGAGAGGGGGTAACTGCTATAAACATGAAGGGACGCCATGACGAAGTCTCCTTCTCCGGCATTTGTGATACAAAGCGGACGAAAAATTGTTGAGCTGCTCTGCGAAATCAAACAACAAAAGTAGACTGAGTTCAACTGCAGATTTTAGCCATTGTGGCTAGGTCTTGACTCCATGAGGAGATAGTTTTCTTGAGTGAAATAATTGTACCAGATAAGACGGTCAAAGTACTGAATAAATTCTAATGTGATTAAGTAATTCGTGTGCGGAAATAATTAAAGTCCATCGTGTGCGCTCAGCAAACAAGTGAAGGGTATTTACTTTTTTTTTATGCTTTATTCCAGGAAACCTGAAGAAATATAAAAATGGTTTGTAAAGCCATGAATGTAAAAATGGCTAAATAAAATGCCAGGGTCGCAGGTGAGCCCTATGACGAACAATGGTGTGACTACATGAGGTAGGTGACTTTCCATCTTACTACCTCTTATATCTTGCCTCATGATCTCTAAAAGTGTATTTGAATGGGGATATACGACGCAGTGGTCACCCCTACTAAGTTTTGTAAATGTGAGAATACGACTAAAAGAGTCATTTGTTTCATTTTCCACTTGGATAAGTTTTTGAAGTCTTGCGAGTGCCGTATAATGTTGTAAAAAGTTATTGAATAGGGTTTCGAAGTGATATCACGTCCAATGTAGATCGTCATCCGTGTGAGGGTACTGTCTATATTTTGTGATGTCAAATTAAGATGTTCATTCGACGTAAATTTTTTCTGTCTGCAATTTGAGTTAATAATGTAGAAATCGTGTGGAAGCGCGCTGTCGGGTGAGAACCTAGGGTGATGAATTTGGTCACGGAGAGAAACGTTTTTTTCTAGGCCCATTTTAAACTGTGTTTGACTGACAATAAAAGATCTAGTAGAATGTTTCAGTCATTTTCTCTTAAAAATCAAGTTATTAAATACGATATCATTTATGCGAAGTTATTCATGATTAATGCATTGCGCGATATTAGACGTCGAGATTTCTAGTGAGGATTTTATTCCAGTTCTTTGTCGATGATAATTGTGGAGCTGGGAAACAGAGGTTAGTTTTGTTGATATGAGATTTGTGAATCAGGTTGGACCTGTCATTGAAGCCGGGACATGGAAGCCCGAGGAATGTTTTATATGAATTGAGATGAGATGTGCGAATCAGGTTAGAGTCCTGTCATTGAAGCCGGGACACGATAGCCCGAGGTATATTTTATAATGTTGGGAATGGAAGGAAATACATAGAAATCCATAGCGGTATTAATTGGCGACGCGTGTAATTAGTGTGGGCATCTCGAAGCTTAATCTGTGCATTTTGTTGGTTAGAATATCGTATTTGTTTAAATATGTCGGCAGAGTTTAAAAGGTGAGCATTTTGAGAAGCCAGTCAAATGGAATAAACCAGGTGTTTCATGTTACTGCCAAGCGAACTTGGGGACAAGAGGCCTCAGCTGTGATAACGGGACAGGCGTGGAATTGAGATTGTACTGTATTCTCGGCCGGAGAAAACGTTAAAATGCTGGATTTAGTTGAAATTCATAGCCGGTAATGATCTGAGTATTGTGAAATACTGTAAAATTTGTTTAATTGGGGATGTAATGAACATTTGAAATCACGAACTTTGAGTATAAGGAACAGAGTAACCAAATTCAGGGTTGTCCAAAATATAGAGCGATGGTTGTGATGATCGGTTTGTCTGTGAGAGGTGTGCAAAATTCATAAATGGTATGACGAGAGATGACATCGTAATTATATGGCGAGTTGTTTGGTTTGTACGTAGATTATTAGGATATCCAAGTGTTAATAACGGTTAGGACTAGATTAGATTTTAAAAGTGTGAGATCAGGAGACAAGATATATAACTGGACATGAATTATGTAACAGTTCTTTTCCAGCCAGATAAACATCACAAGATTGAATTCACATCACAGCTGCGTAGAAATTTGTGAAGAAACCAGAGTCCGCGGAGATAAAATTTACTGTTCTTTAACATTTCGATAAATCATTTAAATTTATTTAATTATTAAATTCAGTGAAACCGCATTTTGAAATAACTTTAATCAAGCGAATAACTTGGAGATGCATTCTGGAAATTTTAGTTTGTTTTCTGGGAATATTAAAATGTAAAGTAACGATTAAGGGGACATATCCGAAGGAAATGGATTTTACTGCCACAAAGTTTGTAAGCATTGCTATTGTTGTAATTATTGAACTGTGATTGATTGAGCAGTGAATGTGCTGGGGATATAAAGTGGAAACTTTGGTCATCAACCGATGTAACTTAATTGTGTTTAGCCTTCAGCCTAGAAACTTGGATGGTCAGGGGGTCATCAACCTCAGTGACTTAGATTAGGGCCATATGCCATTGTAGCATCATTTCCTTGCGGTCATCATCCACAATGACTTTAAAGTAACGTAGAAGATTAGATGTCGGTCCATGACATAGACGCAGGTCACATAGATTCAATTAAGGGTCCATGCCGTAGAACCACTGTGTGGCACACACCAATTGGACTGCCTTAACTATACCCAGACTCCAGAGTTCGTGTTACGAGGGCTGGACCATAACGAATCACTATGATGGTACATGTGGTCTCACATGGAAGCCGAATTTAAGGATTTCCAGACTTTCCTTTCTTAAATGATTAATAATTAAGACATTGGTTTCTAGTATGAATGCCCGTCAGGCAGTTACGTTAAAGTCTCACACCAGTGTTCTGACCTTTATGTAAAAAATGATTGTGGTGTCCAGTGGACACAATTGACTTCTATGATACCGTTGACATATCAGATTGCTTCAGAATTTCCTGAATAAATAGGAATCTTTTAAACAGACCTTTCATTCCAGTAGATAGATTAGAATTACTGAACCCTACCTTTACCTCAGCAAGTGACGAAGAACCCGATACGACCCAAGAGAAAGATCTCATGAACTTTGCTGGTAGGTAAGAAAGGTAGGTATCCCTCAATATGGACCTAAAGGGTACAGTACCTTACCAACACTCCACGCTAATTTTACTACTCTATGAAGCCATTTCATCCCTGCCTTCCCAGTATACTTCACCATTTCAGGTCTAATTTCGTCTATTCCTGCTGCTTTATGACAATGGAGGTTTTTTTTACCATCCTTTCCACTTCCTCAAGCATAATTTCACCAACATTATTTCCTCCTCCCTATGAGCTTGGCTGTTTCCAACACCACCAGGATGAATTCCCTTTACGTTGAAAAGATGTTCAAAATATTCCCTCCACCTCTCCAGTGATTCCCTAGGATCTATTATGAGTTCACTTGAATTACTCAAAACACTGTTCATTTCCTTTTTCCCTCCCTTCCTAAGATTCTTTATTACTGTCCAGAAAGGTTTCCCTGCTGCTTGACCTAGCCTTTCCAGGTTATTACCAAAATCTTCCCATGACTTCTTTTTGGATTCAACAACTACTTGTTTCGCTCTGTTTCTTTCATCTACGTACAAATCCCTGTCTGCCTCGGCACTTGTTTGGAGCCATTTCTGATAAGCCTTCTTTTTACGTTTACAAGTGCTCTCACTTCATCATTCCACCAAGAGGTTCGCCTTTTCCCACCTTTACAGACAGTTGTTCTTAGGCATTCCGTTGCTGTTTCCGCTACAGCATCCCTGTATGCCACCCATTCACTTTCTATATCCTGAACCTGCTTACTGTCTACTGTTCGAAACTTCTCACTAATCATATCCATTACTTCTGTCTAATTTCCTCGTCCTGCAGATTTCCTACCCTTATTCGTTTGCAGACAGATTTCACTTTATCTACCCTAGGCCTAGAGATACTTAGTTCACTACAGATCAGATAATGGTCTGTATCATCGAAAAATCCGCGAAAAACTCGTACATTCCTGACAGATTTCCTGAAATCAAAGTCTGTTAAGATATAGTCTATTATGGATCTGGTACCCCTAGCCTCCCATGTGTAGCGGTGAATAGCCTTATACTTGAAGAATGTATTCGTAACAGCTAAACCCATACTAGCACAGAAGTTCAGCAAACGCTTCCCATTCCCATTCCCATTAGCTTCCATATCTTCCCCACATTTACCAATCACCCTTTCTTATCCTTCAGTTCTATTCCCAACTCTCGCATTGAAATCGCCCGTTAGCACTATTCTATCCTTGCTGTTGACCCTGACCACGATGTCACTCAATGCTTCATAAAACTAGTCAACTTCATCCTCATCTGCACTCTCACGTGGTGAATACACGGACACAATTCTTGTCCTAATTCCTCCAACTGACAAATCTACCCACATCATTCGCTCATTTACGTGCCTAACAGAAACTATGTTGCGTGCAATGGTATTCCTGATAAAGAGCCCTACCCCAGACTCTGCCCTTCCCTTTCTAACACCCGTCAAGTACACTTTATAATATCCTATCTCTTCCTCATTATCTCCCCTTACCCGAATATCACTTACTCCTAGCACATCCAGATGCATCCTCTTTGCTGACTCAGCCAGTTCTACCTTCTTTCTTCCATAAGCCCCATTAATATTGATAGCTCCCCATCGAATTCCATTTCGTTCGCCAAGTTGTTTCCAAGGAGTCCCTTGCCTGTCAAATGGGAGTGCGACTCCATTACTCCCATAGGTCCGAGGCTTGCTTGAAATGTTCTGAGCTCGGTAAATTCATGAAGCAGGATGCTACCCTACTTGCTCATAGTCCAAGTGAGGATCTCTCCTCTAACTGGTTATGGACCACCGGTGAATTGTATAGTCCTAGCCGCCTGAGCACAAGGAGAGCCATGACTCAGAATATGTCCGACATGCCCAGTCCCATTCCATAGCAACTGTTATCCCGACTCTCAGGACCACTTACTAGGCCACTAAGCCGTTGCCCATGGTTCACGAACTAGGACGTGACTACAGTAACCCACAAGAATGAACCATTTTTGTTAATTCCATGAGCAGTGCCATCATCACGCTAATCTAACATTAACGTCACAAACCTGTCCACGTCATCATTCACCCCATTATTTCAGCTAATATTCAAGTGATCCTTCATTAACCTCTTTGTTAGGTTTACTCCCATCATTACCATAATTTTCTGGTGTACATATTATAATTAATGTAATTAATACTGCAAACGATATAACTATTTTTGGGACGATAACTCTGCACAGACCTGTGATATAAATAAATACTTGCACTAATTCAACTTATTAAGGGTAAGATACATGTTGTACTAGACTATAATAACACTGTTAATGCCTACGACAAAAATAAATGAAATGTTGAAAACTACAATTTATAGATTGTGTGTAAATAGTGGCCCGTCTCTGTGGTGTAGTGGTTAGTGTGATTAGCTGCCACCTCCGGAGGCCCGGGTTCGATTCCCGGCTCTGCCACGAAATTTGAAAAGTGGTACGAGGGCTGGAACGGAGTCCACTCAGCCTCGGGAGGTCAACTGAGTAGAGGGGAGTTCGATTCCCTGCTCAGCCATCCTGGAACTGGATTTCCGTGGTTTCCCACTTCTCCTCCAGCCAAATACCGGGGTGGTACCTAACTTAAGTCCACGGCCGCTTCCTTCCCTCTTCCTTGTCCATCTCTTCCTATCTTCCCATCCCCCGACAAGGCCACTGTTCAGCATAGCAGGCGAGGCCGCCTGGGCGAGGTACTGGCCATCCTCCCCAGTTGTATCCCCGACCCAGAATCTGAAGCTCCAGGACACTGCCCTTGAGGCGGTAGAGGTGGGATCCCTCGCTGAGTCCGAGAGAAAAACCAACCCTGGAGGGTAAACAGATAAAGTAGGTAAGTAAGTGAATAGCCTATAGTGATCAGGCTTAGGCTAACTCTAACGTTTAATGTACAGTAGTAATCGATAAACAAATTGTAATAAGGAAAAGCATGCATGTATCAAAACACAATTTGGATTACAGTAAAATCGGGTGAGTTGAGTGTGCGATTAGGGCCGCCCAGCTGTGAGCTTACATCGCGCAGCACTTAAGATGGTTTTCCGTGGCTTCCCATTTTCAAACCATGCGAATGTTGGAGCTGCACCTTAATTAAGGCCAGGGCTAATTCCTTCCCATTCCTAGGCCTTTCCTATCCCATCCTGACCATAAAACCTGTGTCCGTGTGACGGAAAACAAATTGTAAAAAAAAAGTTCACAATACATTATTACTCTTTCTCCAGTTTTAGGTGATTCGGAACTAGGATACTTGAGTATTATATTCTGCCATTATTTTATGAGGATACTGGGGCCATGATATAGAGGTAATTTTCCAGTTCTTTCATTAACGCTATCATAACCTTTTAAAGCACAATAGATGTACAGGTGAGTCACAACGTTTCAGTATTTTATTAAACGGCAGTCGTGATATCAATAACAGACGTGTACAAAGACTTATAGATCTGTGCACTGCTAAGATATTGCACCCGCCCACCTCCTGAGTCCCAGACTAGCATTTATCTCAGGGGTGATCAGTTCGAAAACGAAAAAAAAAATTTTATATCAAAAAAAAGAAATTATATCTCGGCGCATCAAATGAACACAGGGATGAACGGGGCATGAAAATTTAAGGTTACGGGGGACGACTCATTCATGGATACAAAATTCTGACTCCACAATAGGACTGGGAAGTGACAACTTAAATTCCATGGGCATACTAGACTAACTACAATGAAAAGATATGGAAGCTGTTTCCTATTGAAATTGCAATGAGGAGCAATTTATTCACTTATTTTGCATACTACACATGATGACAAATTTACATTGGGACACTTTTAATCCTGAAAAATAAATGACATAATATTTGGATTTTACCTCACTACTCTGGTAGTGTAAAACATCTGGTGAATTCGTCCCAATTGGTTACTGGGGATCGAATTCACATCCGTATGATTGGACGTTTCACCGCTGGAGATATTCTTTCGGCGACGAAGGCACGACAGTAACTTTTTACTGTCGTCTCCTCGTTCCGTTTGGACATGAGACACTTCCGGTATGTACATTCTGGTGAGCCGGACACCCACCGTAGAAAATGTTATCGCCTTGAAAAAAACGGGAATTTATAATACGGACAAACTTTAGCCTATTATTTCCAGATTCACAAACACACCAGGTAGAGTTCATTAACTCAAAAGCTACTTTAATATTTACACTTGTCAATACGACAAGACGTACGGAAAGGTTCATTACTCCGTGTCGTCTCAAAACTCACGAGTTTCAAAACTCACGAATCTCAAAACTCACGAATTCCTGGAAGAGGATTAGTAAGAACAAGTTTCTCTACCTGGGCCAGTCTCAAAACTCACGAGCAGGGCCAGTCCTTCTTTGAATGGATAAATGTCCACCCTGTTAGTGATAGGATAATCGAATACTTTTAATAATCAAATAACTTCCATCCGATTATTTAAATAATCGAGTGAATAATCAAATCAAATAATCGAATGAGTTTCAAATATCACTCAGTTATATCGCACGGAATAATAGGATGCGTCATGGATATTTTTGGAGGGGTTTAAATGTGTCTGGTAGATAACCGATTGAAGTAAGCGAATAGATGAACGCTTACGAAAATTAGAAATACGCCTTTTTCCAAATGAACCCCCAAATGTTAAACTAAATGAGTGAATTAACTGTCTTGATCTCTAATATCTCTAAATAAAATTCCTTATTAAAGTAAATGCCGCCTTCTGGCCGCATAGATTAATGGAACTAAGCCCCAGTACTAACAATTGACAGTTTCTTTTAACTAGCAGCGGGCAATATACGGTACCTACTTTAATTGTATGTCGTCCGGCTGCATGCATAAATGGTTAGCATGCTGGCCTTTGCTCCAAGGTGTCCAGGGTTCCTCGGTTCGGTTTCCGGTCGGGTGGGAGATTCTAACTTTCATTAGTTAATTCCTATGGCTCGGGGACTGGGTTCGTGTAATCTTCAGCATTAGACTTCATCTTACGTAGGGCCTCATCCTCACAGGCGTGCAGGTCGCCTATACGGCGTCAATTCTAAAGACCTGCGCCAGACCTTCCCGGAGGCCACACATCATTAATATACATTTATGTGAAAGAGAAAAAATGCATTATATTAACTTTAAGACAACAGCAAAATGTTTTTTAAAATAATGATAATAATACACCTCGGTCTCTTTCATTCACTAACCATTATTTCTCTACCGTCGGTTTTGGTGGCAGAATAACATTCACAGTATCCCCTGCCTGTCGTAAGAAGCGACTAAAAAGGGGCCCCAGGGGCTCGTAAATTATTAAAGAACATAGATAAATTACTTATAGGCAATCTGCTACCAGGGTGACTGCCCTAAATCGGTGGAAAAGCATGGGTTGAAGGGAAGCGTGAGTCACCGTGCATCTCATCCCTCCTGCAGTCATCGCAAGCACCTGCTGTCCGGATTCGTGAATTTTGAGACTCATTAGAATGTTTACTTTGCAACCAGTTTGTAGTCGTGAGTTTTGATACTATTTGTTACTAATTATAGCCCGTGAGTTTTGAGACTCGTGAATTTTGAGACGTAACCCATTACTCTGCTCTGACCCTGCAAACATGTGCCGTCCGTGGGTTATTTACGGATCTACCGCTATCTCCCCGTGAAAACCCAACATCTGGTTCAGAGCAGTTCGACACAGGATGATTGTCCCTAGCATATCCTCCTATTATTATCAAATAATATCATTACCATTCTTTATCTGATCATTAGCATATACTTTGACTACCATCAATTAATTTTATTATTATCATTAATTTCAATTATAATCCGGTATTTGATTATTATCATTTGTCATCCGGGATGATTATATGCCAACCCTTGCCGACGTTTCAAACGAGGGTCGTTCTTACTCCTAATTTATCCGCACAATATAATGATCAGCTTCCTCATAAATATTTTATTATTATTATTATTATTATTATTATTATTATTATTATTATTATTATTATTATTAATAGTGGAAATCGTGATTATCGTAACCCGTAATCAACCTCGCTATAATACTTCAACTTCTCGCTCTTATTAAATTCATCAAAAAAAAAATAAGTTTAAAAAAAAAGTACCTTCATTGGTTATTCTTCTTCTCCTTCTTCAAATATTTTATTTATTATTATTATTAGTTAAAAATCTCAAATCTTTCATTTCATCTCCCAACATCATTATTATGTCCAAAATATAAAAAAATATTCTTCAAAAAAAAGTACTTTTCTTAATATTTATTATTATTATTATTATAAAAAAAACTTAAATTCGCCTGTTACACGGTAGTTCACTCTTAATATGTTTAACGCATAACCCCTTTTACAATTCCGATTTATCTTGGCACTAAGCACTCGATTTAAGACAAGATTCACTTGGAGTATGATTATTGTTATTATTATTATTAAAAATGGAAAGATGATATTTTAATATCCACTCTTTAGAATTTAGTCACATATGTTAAATCCCGTTATGAACCACTAAGATCTGCTTTATATTAGTCGGGACAACATGGTATTCGGGACCGTACCTTCAACTTCGTACTGCCGTTAATTTTATATGGGGACACCTGTCCTCCCAAGACACCTCTCACAACCTATGGCACATCGCGGCTGGGCAAATACCTCCAATGCCGGCGATTGCTAAACTATTCCTTCAAATTTGAAGTCCATTTCCTTTCATCGGAACTCTTCAAACATTTAATTCATAAAATAATCCTCGGTGCGTGGATTCTACCACTAAACACCGGCATATGCATTTATATCATCTTAGGCCTTGAGATTCATCTATTTCATCATTACAAACAATACGGCTCAATTTATTTCACGCCGGATATTCGTCCCTCATGACTTCCAACTCTAAATATGGGCTCAAATCATTCTGGGCTTTTAACATATCGTGACCATTCTAATTCACGTGCCTATATCGCTTTTAAACAAAATTTTTATGGTTAAATTAAAGTCCAAAAACGTACAATCAAAAATTTACGTAAAATCAAACTGACTACGCGAATGAAAGTCTTTAACGCTACATGTCATCTCCACTTTGATTATTATATTTGCACTGGCTAACTCGCGAAGCACTGTCATTATTATTATTATACTTTAACTTGCACACGCCCAAATATTATTATTATTATTATTTTACTTTCCTTTGTCGACTCACAAACATGATTATTATTAGTATTTTAATGACCTTCCGTACGCAACACAAATCTTCCATACTCTGGCTTTTTCATAATCTGGCTGTCTAATAGAAATTATTCCTAATTAAATTACAAATGATCACCTCAGTGATTGAAGATCAAATAAATGGGTTAGCACAAAAAAGGAATTTAACACTTGAAATGAACTTAAGTCAAAGTATTACAAACAGCATGCATTAATTGAAAGAATATATCCCATATTTACATTATATACAACAAACAAATGCTCAAATTAATTAATCTAACCCATTATTACGTTAATATAAATTAGTTCGTCCGTCTAACAAAAAATAAAATCATGGACTCGGGAAGCGGACCATGTTAAGTAACCATAATTAATTTACACTGAACCCCGTTTAGTCGCGATAACATCCCCTAAATATCAAATTTGTGTACTCATTCCTGTGTAGAATTCCATTGTCTCGTAGCGGAGGAGATATAGGCTTTACGGCCCCATGGTGATTTAACCGTCCATCATGTCGCACAATACAAATTTAACATAATAAAACACTTCTGTGTGACTACCCATGATTAATACCTTATTACACTATTTTACACAAAAATATTAATAACAAAAAAAACACTTATAGGTGCTCCTAGACCCATGACACTCGCACAATATAGGCCTACTCTTCATATACGCCCGAAACACACGTCGTGACACATTACGGCGAAATGTCGTTCATTTGAACCGGCGCGTATCGCGTCTTCAACCGGCACTTCCTGGTTTATTTCAAGCCGTCTTGATCATCGCCTAGCTCCTATAATTCCCTGCTCGGATAGTTATTCACCGTCTATCTTGAGATGTTTACTTCAGGCTCCGCACACTGCCTTCCAAAGGTACTATCGGCGTTCAGTTAGTTATGTATTATTTAAACACATGACATTCATTAAATTTAACATACAATTGTACTGATTATACACCCTCGGTACTATGGATAATTTCACTGTTCGTATTCATTCTCCTAATAATTCACGTACTTTCAGCTCTAACTGACTTCGAATGCGTCCCGAGGTACTGACTTACAGAGTCAACATGTCAGAGTCTCAACTACTTCATTACGACTGACACGACTGGTGACCGATAACGACTGGTGACTGGTAAGAACTGAGTACTGGTAAGAACTGCTGTGATGTGAGGTCCGCTCGGTCACAACTGGTGACTTCAAACGACTGAGTACTGGTAGGAACTGCTGTTGGACTTTTATGGACGATATGATTTCCCGCCGGGGTCATCCGCTGTCAACTTTTGGAGAGGGGGGTTGGTTATCCTAAATCGGCAGATGCAGGTGGAGTTGGATCTCTTGCTTTATCCTACTTAATACACTGGTGATACACATGCATGTGTCGTATTCTGAACTCCTATCGTTCGGTGATCATGGAAATATCACTTAATTTCTGTCCTCCACCTTTCGCGCGCTAACTCGGCGTCCCTGATGGCGTGCTCATCTCGACCAATGGCGAGATAGCGTGGGTCATTTCCACGAATTCATTACTTTAATTTATTACGATTACCATTATTCAACATGGGAACGATATCACAAAAATCCCCTCTATTCACTCATGTGGTTGGAATAATTTAATTATTGTTATCGGAGAAGCTAACTGGAGTTCACTCTGAGTTTTTCTTATGTTGGTTCATCTGCGGCCTACGATAAATTTTCTCATTGGTCAGGACCGCTTTGGTTAGTTTTAAATCTCTCCCTGTTAAACGTGGCCACACCAAATGCCTCGGGCGTGAAAATACCCGGTACGTCATATTCTCGGTATTGGCGATACACCTGCTCGGCCTTGGTCCGAAATATATACTCTTTCACTTCCTTGTAGTAATTATTCTGTTGTTGTGAGCTCTAGATTTTAATCCTCTTATCTTTTGACCAGGAAACCTTCTTCCCCTTAATGACAAGCTTACCGTGGCGCCGGACTGTCGCGATCATGTTGAAATTCTCCCGTCCACACAAAACTGACACTGTATTTATTTAATATTCCAATATATCTGTATTTCTCATATCAAAATCAAATCATGAAACTAGGGCCTATCTCATCAGGGTACAATATATGAGTACGGATTGCATAATACTCAGTAAAACTAAGATTCTATTGATCTTCAAGCAGAGTAGAAATAGCAAAGTATTATGGAATTCTATTTATTCTTCTTCATGAAATGTGCAGCCTCTAGACATGTATTAAAATATGTATTCTAGCAAAGCGTATGGTGTGAATTGTTGATATTGTATATAATTTTACTTAAGCAAAAATATTTCAAGCAAAATTTCACCTCGATAAAACTTGTTTGCTCTCCTTAGAACTAAGGCAATTTTAAAACTATTTAGTGATTTGAATTTGCGGAATAGTTTCCAATTCCCATCCTCATATTCTTCTTTCATTTACAAAACGACATACAAAAGAGTAATTTTCTACACAGTTCATGATGAAGAAGAGAAGTCTTCAACAAACATCAAGTTGTATTTTTCAGCTTACATGATAAGTTCCATTTATCTTCAAGTGGAAATATATTAGCATTAATATTAATACAGAAATTGTTAATGTTAATATTTACTACTTCTATTGAACAATTTGTCCCAAGAAGCAGTTTTAAAACAATTTATTCCCATTTCCTGAAGCTGACGCTCCGTTTTAAAAGTTTTTCACGAACATAATTATATAGAAGTATAAGGCATTTTAATTCAAAAGTAAAATGTATTCTATGCTACTTTTTGCGCAACCATTAATCCCTTGATTAAATCTAACAAAAATAAATTGCTTAATATTTTCTAGTGTCTCATAAACAGCATCAATTTCCCATCCGAGTTCTAAACAGTATAATTATATTTGTGAGAATAAAATAAATTGGATAGAACTGCCTAATTTTTAATAAAAATCAATTGAAAGAAACTAGATCAGAGTAGTTTGGGAATAATTTGAATGCAGTGAAATGAACAAAATATATAATTAGAACTATTTGTGAATCTGTAAATGAAGCCGCGTTTATTGAAAATTCATGTGGTACATACGTGCAGTTCCACTGTGTTGCTTCAGTGACTAAAGTCTGAAGAAATTCTGATCTATAAAGTAGATCGTCATTCACAAATAACTATTTGATAAGACTATAGTCTAAAAATATAAGACAAATTAATGATTAGAAAGGAAAACTAACAAGTAAGGTACCATAGGCATGATATAGGCTTTTGGGCTTATGCCGTGTTAAGAAAATAAGTTGAAATTCTTTACGTTTCGCTCAGCGAATTCATTTAATAAATGAGTTGATATTAATTCTTTCAATTACAATAGGTATGAATCTATGATTGGCTCAACAGATTTCTGAACATTGTCCGTGAAATAAACCAGGTCGGTTTATAAAAGAACTTGTCACTTAATTATCCAAATAGTTGTTGCTATAGCTTCAATGGCGCCTGATAAAGTATTTATCATTCCAATTAAAATTATTTTGAATATTTGGTCCTTTCGTACTAAAATATTCTCCCAATATAAAGATAGAAACCGACCTGGGTTACACCGGACTGAACTCAGATAATGTAAGGATTTAAAAGTCTAACAGACTTATTAATTAAACTTCTACACCTAATCATATTTCTTAATCCAACATCGAGGTCGCAATCTTTCTTGTCGATAAGAACTCTAAAAAAAATTACGCTGTTATCCCTAAGGTAACTTTATCTTATAATCGTTATTAACGGATAAATCATTGATACATTAATGTTTTAATTATAAAGAGTTATGCAAACTTATTAATAATACCACTAAACAAAATAAACATAATTTCACATAAAGATCTATAGTATTCTCGTCTTTTGTATTCATTTAAGCCTTTTGACTCAAAAGTTAAATTCCACTTATTATTCAGAGACAATTAATGTTTCGTCAAACCATTCATTCCAGCCTTCAATTAAAAGACTAATGATTATGCTACCTTTGCACGGTCAAAATACCGCGGCCCTTTAAATTATCATCAGGGGCAGGCCCGATCTTAAATTCACCTCAAAAGGACATGTTTATGATAAACAGGCGAACATTAATTTTTTGCCTAGTTCCTTTATATAAATTGACATTTAATAAATATATTACACTTTGGTATAATAATTTTATCATTATTGCAATTAAATTTACGTTAAACAATTCACCCCAATATTTAATATTCGCAATATTCGCTCAGCGAAACGTAAAGAATTTCACCTTATTTTCTTGACGCTGCATAAGCCCAAAAGTGTATATCATGTCTATAAGTAACGGGCCGTGAAAGCATCAATGGCAACAAAGTAAGGTACCAATTACCGTTCTATAGCACGTGCTATTTTACGAGAGTTCTAGATAAGGCTGGAGTTGTTAATATGCGATTTAAAAAAATCGCATACACAATGTGAAGAGGTAACTGAGAGTTTTGCCTTTAGGAGGTGACATTCACATACACTGGATACTGAAGAAATATATATCAAGCTTCAGTAGTTCGTGTTAGAGGTGAAATTGATACCAATAAGTTACTTATATATTTTCCAGATGGTAATTTTAAAACTTATGAAGAACGTAATAGGAATTTAAAATGAAAATATCGTTCGAAATAGGATTAATCATAGATGAAACGACTAACACGTGTTCATTAATGAATATAAGCGCAAATTAAAGATATGTTATCTCACTATAGGATGGCATTGTGCGTTGAAATGAATCAAAACTGACACGTCGTAGGTTGTAAGTATTTCCAATTGGAGCTCTTTATGTTCTCTTGTAACATTTAATACAGCAATATTTAAACTTAAGTTACTTGGAAAATGTTCATCCCCCTGCTGTGTTGTCCACTTTTTTAGGAAAATTCCTCAGTTATAAACAAAATAAACATCATCGCTGTTACAGCAATACCTCGTGTCCCACAGCGCACTTCCTATCCATAATTATCCTTAAGACTGATGACAATTCCCAGCCACATATGGATATGTACTGTAGTCCATCATAACAATGTTTGTTATGTTCATTTTCCTATGGATGCTCGTAAAGGAAATTATCGCGCTGTAGGAATGTATGTTTGCATGACATATTTACGTATTCCTACAGTATAATGTATTTAACGTTCATTTTCTTTCAAGTTTAGCAAAGGAAAATGAACACAAAGGAAATTGTACTGACGCGACAATTTTGTTTATAAACAATTAGATATTGAATTAATTAATAGTTAATATTGTGGGAAAGCTGGAAAGCAGTTGAACATAGATTTTAAGAATCATATTTTTGGTCAATATCCATAAATAGGAATCAGTCGACCCGCCGGTATACGTCCTACAAATCAAACGTTGGAAGAACGGTAAATCCTTAATGTGAGATGCAGCTTGTGTGGATACTATCAGAGCTACTCTGTTACCTACCACCACTGAAGGGATCAGAAACAGTGGCAGCCGTTGTTTTAAAGAGGAGTAAATATCTCTGCACTGTCGATAATTAATTTTTTGTCGTATTTACTGTTGAAACATATGAGACATGGTGTTCCGAAGCAAACTACTGTAGGACATCACAGATGATTCCCGTGATGCTGAACATTTCCGGTAGTGAATCGGTATTGCTATCGAGAGAGAGAAAGAAAGAGGTAATGTGCTGCAAATGTTATGGGGACGCTTGCTTACTCTTCTTCATTTGCTCTTATTTCTCATATTGACAATTATTTTACAATCGCTGTGTTCTACTTTTTGATTCAATTTGTATACCACGATAAATAGTCACTAAATTTTACCTGTTATTAAATTTTGTGGTGTATTTTATTGTTTCATTATTATTTAAATTTTAAGAAATTTAAAATATTGGATTAAGAAATCAAGATCATTTATGATCCAGGGTGAATTATTTCACAAACATTCTTAACCTTAAAGTTATTTACCTTTATAGGCCTTATAGCGGATGCGAAAGAATAATTCCGATATCTTCTGTAACTTTTATACCCACTTCGATATAAGTAAACATGTAGTTCAGGTCGTAGGTCTATTGGCACTGGAGAGCTTCCTCCATGTCCTAGGAAATATTTTACACTATCCTCATTCCTAGTTTTTGAAAATCACATTGTAAATATTTCCTTTGAAATCTTAATCGTGCAGCTTAATTAAGATATTTCTTGTGATGTATGTGTTGTAATTCAGGCCAATAACGGGGAAGTATTTGAAACAAATTAAATTAGCCCTACAGTATCGAAGCAGATATGACGTACGGTGACTCGGTGGTTTTCTCAATAAAATCACTACAGGAATGCTCTTACATACAGGCAGTGTTAGCATTCAAAAGCATAATATCGTCACTGCACGAGCAAAACCTCGTATTCCACAATGCTCTTCCTATCCATTATCTTACTTAAGACTGGTCATGCCTCCCAGCAACATATTATGGATATACAGTCCATCAGGAGAATTTTCGTTGTGTTCGTTTTCCTCTGCTAGGGTGTAAGAGAAAATAACCCTAAACGCATTGTCGTCTAAGAGTGCGTAATTACGTCACGCACACATACATTCCTACAGTACGGTACGGTAAGGTTTCCTACACTTTCGCATAGGAAAATGAACACAACCAAAATGTTCTGATGAAGTGCATATCCAAATGTGGCTGAGAGGCATGACCAGTCCTAAGAGAAATAATGGATAGGAAGAGCATTGTCACATTCGCGGTTTTGGCTCCGCTGTGACGATATATCCTAATCCGATATTTGTCTAGGTCATCTTCCTTTTTTCCTTTCAGGGAAGTTTCCTGTTAAGTGGTGCGAGACAGTTGCATGTGTAGCTATATGCTGTAATTTTACTTTTTGAGGCTTTAATTTTATAGTGGCTCTTTGAAAAATACTTCAGACTGCTGTCCACCCTCTGAACTTCGCCATGTTGTTTAATTACAGCATCATAACATGACATAACATGGAAGACAATCTGATAGTGTTTTGAGGGCTAACATACTGATTTTGATATTTCAAGACATATTCAGAATAGAGTCACCCGTTTCTCTCTGTATATAGATCTCCTTCATAATTTGCCTGATGCTGGATGATTCAAAAGTTCAAATCTACTTCAACAAAAAATCGTAAGTTTGACATTTACAAATGAATGATTTATCAACATTTACAGAGCACTTTCAATAAGCAATCTATTGAACATTCCACGTAGATATTTAGATGACAAGACTCAGAAATTCAATGACACTTTCGCTAGTTTTAATTGAAACCACTTGTTGGTTAACCACCGTCATTATCACAAATTATTAAATGTGGCATGTTGATTGGTTTTCTCTAAGATTTTTGTAATCAGAAGCAAAACAAGTGCGGTAAATACGTGAAGTGGCGTATTCGTTAACTTTTTAACGTCAGAAGTAAATAGTAGACTTAATCTAACACCGCAAAGTTGCGAATATGATATATTCACTACTTTAACATGGCCACTTTAATTTTTAAAAACACTATATTCTTCAATGTGTAAGGTTTATTGCAGCCCTTCACCAACAGACACAGATTGTACAATTTGCCATGAGATTCGTGACCCACAATAGTGGTGAAAACTCGAAATGAAAACGGCATTTTTTTAGCATTCTTTAGTTTAACATGGTGCTAAATTTAGTAATTGTTTCCGTATACAGGTACTGTATCATTTCTTTTTCACGCACTAAAATGCAGTTAAGAGATGTCCAATAAGAAAGTGGCCCTGGCTATAGTTGAAGGACATTTACTAGTAAGTTACTTATAAGAGTTTATTTAGTTTTTCATGGGATTTATAAGACCTAAATTAATATTTATTTTGAAATCCTAATGCGTTATTGTAGAATATCGAGGACTTTAGGGTACGCTGATTCTATCTTCCTTTAGTGTAGATTTATTGTTTTGTTATATTTGCTCTGTCTAGGGCAATATATTCTTAGATAACGCATAACTGTACCATTTTTTCTGATATGAACTATCAGTTTTATGAGATCCTTTAGTACTTTGCTCTATGGATGTGAAATTCGGATACTAAAGAGCGAGCCACATCCAAGCACCTGAAATAAGTGAAATTAGATTTCTGCGACGAGTTAAGTGATTATTTATTTATTTATTTATTTATTTATTTATTTATTTATTTATTTATTTATTTATTTATTTATTTATTTATTTATTTATTTATTAGTCTTATCTTGCACCGGATGGAGGTGGCCGTGGCCTTAATCAAGGCACAGTGGAAATGGGAAACCACGAAAGAAAATCTTCAGGGCTGTCGACACTGAGTTTCGAACACAATACTGCAGGTAGAACTTAAGCAAATCGTTAAACAGAGAGCAAACTTGAAACAACATGTAACTAGCAGATAGTTATGTCAAAATTGCACATCCATGCCCTCTGGCAAGAGAAACGTTGGATAACCGAAGAAAAGATACATTGAAGGCGGAATAAGTCATTGGGCCTAATCGTCGTCAAGAAGTGGAAGAAGAGTAACTTAACACCACCCTCGAACATGCTGCTACTTAACTTCAGTGGCAGACATAAGCTTATTACAATGTTGAATCGTAAACGACCTCGCCTGTATAAATAAGTTAATTATCATTTTGAGAAGGTGTAGTGGTAGAAAATGAAATTTAATACTCGACTTGTCACACAATGATTTGCAATTTTGGTTAAGGTTCAAGATATTTGCACCGCAGGGCACACAAGTAAGGTTACCGGTAAGTTACATCCTATGCATTCATCATATGATTACCTCATAAACCAACAATTTAGTGTACATAATACGATACCTCACCTTTAATTCTTAAATTGATGTCTATGATTGGTGGTTGCAGTTTCCTAACATTCTATTTTTAAACTGCGTGATTGGTGGTTTGGATGTTCTCTGGTAAGAACCGAACAAGAATAACAGCGGGAACGAAGGGGGATGTGCACACTACCCCAGTCCTGAGCTCGTCCTCTGTATAGAGCGCACAAAAGAGCCATGCAGGCAATGTAAGGTGACACTACTGCTACAAGAATTCACCGTGAAGGTGATGAAGACATGCTATTTCAGGTTACATAATGGTACACACAAAGAGAAGTAGGGTAAAACTCAGGTATAAAATGGGCTGGACTTGACCCCTGCTGGTTCGGGGACCACTGCATAGAGAGAGCTCGTCTGAAGGGCTCCCATGCTTGTTCATTTAGCACAACCCGGATTAGAGCAAGGGTCGAACAACTTCCTAGTTTGTCTACATAAACCGTATCCCATCGTATCATGAACTCAACGTCCGGCTCCATGGCTAAATGGTTAGCGTGCTGGCCTTTGGCCACAGGAGTCCTTGGTTCGAATCCCGGCGGGGGTCGGGAATTTTAACCATCATTGGTTAATTTCCCCGGCATGGGGGCTGGGTGTATGTGTTGTCTTCATCATCATTTCATCCTCATCATGACGTGCAGGTCGCCTACGGGCGTCAAATCAAAAAGACCTGTACCTGGCGAGCCGAACCCGAGCGACACTAAAAGCCATACGCCATTTCCATTTCATGAACTCAACGAAAATCATCCGGATAGATTGCATATCAATAATTATGTGGCTGGGAGACGTGACCAGTCTTAAGGGAAATAATGGATTGGAAGAGCAGTTTGACATTCATGGTTGTGGCACCGCAGTGACGATACTGAAAATATGTTAAGTATATGTGTATGTATGATGGGTATTCAGCCCAAAGGCTGGTTTGATCTTCTGCAGCTCCACCAACAGCTGCATAGATAGCCTAGGTGTCAATGAAAAGGCATTCTAGGGAAATGAGGAGTGAGGTAGTTTCCCGTTGCTTTCCTCACCGAGTCAGAAGTTGCTATTACATATCAGTCTGACAAGCCCAATGAAATGCATGCACCAACCGACCCTATAAGCGATATTTTCACACCATTCATAACAGGGAATGGCTGCATAAGGAACGGTGTTACTAGAATCGCTCATACCTCAGTCACTTTCATATTGTCAAAGACAAGGATGAGACTGAGACAGGTCAATCAAAGTAACACATTTATTCTAGAAGACATAATGCACTGTAAACACTACATCCTGCCAGCAAAGGCATATACTGAAGAAAAATGGACAACCGGAAATCAGTGGAATCAGACCCCGCAACCTTCCGATTTAGCGTCGTGTGCTCTTACGCACTGAGCTAAGGTAGCCTAGAAAATACTTGTTCTATTGAACAGGATCTGCGTTACAACATTCATGAAATATTCATTGTGTGTGATGTCTTTCCTTTTTGCCATTTCGCTATTTTGTTAGTTAGTTAGTTAGTTAGTTAGTTAGTTAGTTAGTCAGTCAGTCAGTCAGCCAGTCAGTCAGTTAGTAACCTGGCAGGGGCGTAAATTCCACCCCCCCCCAAAAAAAAGAAGTTTATAACTTGTGATTAATTGCGGCAACCATGTAAATAAAGATTGCAGGTAGCTCGATGTTTTGTTTTTAATTTGAACTATGTATTTGCAAACAATGTGTTGATGCTTCCATTAATAGATGTGACTACTGTAAATACATATACGTTTTCCTCACAAAAGCAATCATCCTGAACCAAAGGACTTCATTTCTGCACTTAACAATTTGCGGCAGTGATATGTTCTCTACAATACATAGAATGCTGACATTGTTTGTTGTATTTCTAGTAACCACTGCCACACCAGAACGCTCTTTTACATCCCTGAAGTATTTAAAGGGTCATTTGCAGAATATGACTGCACAGGAAAGATTGAATGTGTTTGTATATACACAAAAATAACATGCGACTGCAGAAAATAAAATCCATGAGCTGGGCAAAAAACAGGAGACGTCTGCTATTGAAATCATCAACATGAATACCAATACGTCTTGATTAAATAATTGTGTTATTTTGAAATTTTTAATTTAGTGTTTCTAATTTCACAATATCCACCCAACATTATTTTATAGAAGCCTACAAATTTTCATATTTAATAACCCCCTCCCGAAAATAATGTCTGCGTACGCCCCTGTTACCTGGTTGGTTGGTTAGTTAGTTAGTTAGTTAGTTAGTTAGTTAGTTAGTTAGTTAGTTAGTTAGTTAGTTAGTTAGTATAGACGCCGATGACGTAGCTATTAGGCCCCTTTAAACAGCAAACATTATCATCATCATCATCAGTTAGTAAGTTAGTTAGTAGTTAAGTACACAGCGAAACGTCCAGCACGTTCTCAATATTTAGTGTATAATTTTCGTTCATTTTACGTTATAACAGGACATCATTGTATGTTACTGGCGAATTCACTTGTATGATAATCATTTGGACATCGTGATGTCGAGATTATATAAGTTACCTGTTATTAAATTGCTGGTATCTAAATTTGTGGGCTTTTATCTGTCACCGCTCGGCTGGTCTTTCCTGTCGTTTTGTGTTCCGTGCCTAGGCACGCTGCTCATTGCGTCATCAGCTGTTGGCTCATTAGCGTTGATACACCTGCTTTGATTCGTTTTATAGTTTCTTGTGGATTTACCCCTATCGTAGCAAGCGGCCTTCATTTCTCATCTAGTAATTACCGCTATAGGAAGAGCTCTCAACTCGTTGACCTTTACAGCAGGTGGACAAGAGTTCCTTTCCACATTCAGCGAACAAACGCAGTAGCACCGAAATAACTTCGGCTCCCAGAGTTTTTTTTTTTTAAACTAGTGTAACGGCCGCAAGATTTTGAGGGTTTCGTAGACTTACTTATTAAATTGTTCTTGGTGTTTTAGCCAACCTCCAATTGAGCGTGTGGGTCAACACATCACCATCTTACAACAGAGTATGTGTGTGACGTCATATCTTTAGCACCAATGTTGCCTTACTTTGAAGAGCTATTTCATGAAAACTAGGCTCAGATTTTCATTTTTTTTTTGCAACAGGTAGCCAGCTCTCTTATCTGTCAGATGAGACATTAAACATAATCGGAAGATAAATAGGCCTACTGTACACCTTCTACCCAAACACTGAAAGCGTCTTACATTTTTCTTTCCATATATCCGTGTCGAGGAACGTAAGTCTGCGTTGGAAAATGATTTTGTTGTTATTGTTTGGATCATCAGTCCACGGAATTGTGTGATACAGCGCTCCATGCCACCCTATCCCACTACATCCTACATCTAAAACCAACAGCCCCGAAGGCCTGTAGATTACGAGGTGTCGTGTGGTTGGCATAACGAATCCTCTCGGCAGTTATTCTTGGCTGTCTAGACCGGGACGGTTACCTTGCCGTCAGATAGCTCTTCAATTGTAATCACGTACGCTGAGTGGACATAGAAGCAGAACGCAGATCCAGGTAAAAATCGGGAACGCTACTCCTACACCGCCGGGCACACCCATCCTACATCTACTCCTAAAAACTTCCCACTTGTACATTTTTTCCACTAGACGGAAAAGCATAGAATAATGGATGTATTTTAGGACGCAGAGAAAACTCTCCACTGTTTCCCTCTCAGTAGCCTCTTTCGACATGTAATGGGTACAGATAATTCATCCTTTGACTACAACCACAGGCAGTGCTTTCTTTCTGCTGGTACGCAACGGTACGCCGTACCGACACCTTTTTTTTTACCAAGGTTCTTTTCAAAGAACTGCGATTTATGGACAGAGCAATTATTATAAACTAGTGGACTCGTGCTGCTTCACAGAATTCGTTATAAATAGGTCGGATAACTCGTCTTGATTTGTCTGCCGCAGTCATAATGTTTTGCCTGCCCTTTTTAATAGTTTTATGAACATTTAATACGGCTGCATAATAACTGATTCATTCGTAATTTAGTTTATAACAACTATTTCCGTATAATATTCTCTATGCTTCGAGCATTCGGCCGTATTCTGGATCTTAACATTTTCAAACAATCTTGCCCGAGATAGTCCAACCTACAATTGACCGCGGCTGAATACTGGTTCGGGTGAGTAAACTACCCACGTTTTCAAGTGTTTGTCCATGCCATTTATTAATGGTCATACAGCAGGCTAGTCGACTTCATACCTTCCCGTCTGTACGTACGTAGACTGTTTCCTCTTAGCAGCATGTAAGTTATTAGGAACGTTCTGCCATCCGTTGAGTATATTCAGAAGCGAGGCATTAAAGCTATTATACAACTCTTTTGTAAGAAGTCGGCTAGAATATGCATCGACCATTTGGAATTCCATCCTTAAACTATATGAAAACAAAGTTGAAAAGGTGCAAAACAAATTTCTTAGATACCTTACGTACAAAATAACTAATAATTACCCTAAATTTGATTCGTATGAAGACTTAATGAAACAACTTGGCTAAAAGTCCTTGTCTACAAATTATTTATCAATCTTATTGGTAGCTCTAACTTGATCTCTCTGTTCAACTTGCCTGTCCCTAATCCATCTACACGCTCAAAACATGTTACTTTCTACTGCTCCAGATCAAGAACCCAACAACATAGTAATTCTTCAGTGTTAAACTCAATGAAAATATTTAATAAATATAGCAATGAGTACAGACTAGATATATTTGCAACTGTATACACATCCATAGTAAAACAATGTAATCAAATAAATTGCTTCCTGTTCTAAATTAAAATCCCACTTTGCTGACTCCTAATGTTAAGCTCATAACTTTAGTCATCTTTCTAGTTTCTAGTTATACCATCTACTTCATCATCATTATTGACTTCGATAGCATCACAACCATCATGTATAATTACAATACTAACGTAGCTTTAAAGCAGTTCGTAAATTATTTTAATTATAATATTTTAAATACCTTGTTATACCATGTGCATATGTAACTGAATATTTGTAATATTATGTTACTGAAGAAAAGTGTATGTTTATTTCATTTATGACTTTATTTTGCAAGGACTTTCATAAGAGTTATTATAATTTTAATATTTGTTTTATCTAATGTAATAATATATGTATATGTGTTTCACATCATTAGGTTTGTACCTGTCTGAAGCACAATAAATTAAATAAATTAAAAAATTAAATAAATAAGGTCAGAGCATCAAAGGGCATCTAGCAAAGAATACTATTCCCCCATCATCTGAGGAAGTGTATACTCTCTGCTTGACAGTTAGTATTCAAACATGGCTGCATCCAATAAATTTACTAAGAATGAAAAGCGCGTATTTCAGAATCTACATAGGCTATATAAAACTAACGTGTTTGTTTTACAAAACCCAAGCACTTAAACCAGAGGGAGTTAAAAGGTGCGGTTTGTATCAGAATATTCCAAATCGTCTCAACAGTACAGGAAAAATCTTGCATTTCTTGAAATGGCAAAGGAAATATATTTATTTTCAAGATCAAATCATGAAATGATCATACATACATACATACATACATTATAGACTGTTATGCCTTTCAGCGTTCAGTCTGCAAGCCTCTATGAATTTACTAAACGTCGCCACAATCCTCGATTTGCAACTAGTGTTGTGGCCTCATTTAGTTCTATACCTCTTATCTTTAAATAATCGTTAGAAACCGAGTCTAACCATCGTCGTCTTGGTCTACCTCTACTTCTCTTACCCTCCATAGCAGAGTCCATTATTATCCTAGGTAACCTATCCTCCTCCATTCGCCTCACATGACTCCACCACCGAAGCCGGTTTATGCGTACAGCTTCACCCATCGAGTTCATTCCTAAATTAGCCTTTATCTCCTCATTCCGAGTACCCTCCTGCCATTGTTCCCACCTGTTTGTACCAGCAATCATTCTCGCTACTTTCATGTCTGTTACTTCTAACTTATGAATAAGATATCCTGAGTCCACCCAGCCTTCGCTCCCGTAAAGCAAAGTTGGTCTGAAAACAGACCGATGTAAAGATAGTTTCGTCTGGGAGCTGACTTCTGAGACATGTTCCTGAATGGCTGACTAAATTTACAAATATATATTATATATATAAAACTGCAATTAACTTGAAAAATCTGGATTTTAAAATGGAAATCTGAATATCTGCATTTAACATGGAAATTATGAAAATTAACATTCATTAAATAAAATACACACTCGTCGAACCTTGTACTCACACTTACTTGTTACCTGCTTACTTACACATACGTTATTTGAAGGGCGCCAGCTGTCACTCAGTACAGCAATAATAGAATGAGACTCTTGACTATCTCTAGGGTGTGGGGTAATAAGCTTACTTTTGACAACATACCATATAAGTTCTGGGAAAAGGAGACTGGCGTTCGGTTTCCCCATTAATTTTGAAGTTAAGATATTTTACTGTCAATGAAATGAAACTCTGAATTCGTTTGATAGAACAATATATATTCTTTAAATAATATATCAAAAAATAGTGAGTCTTGTTGCGATAAAACAGATGAGAATATGAAATTATGACATTGCAACTGAAAGAAACTAGGCATGAATTTGAATTCTTCTTGACCGGACATTTAACAATTTATACGAAATATTTCCCTCACTGATTCACTTGACTGTACCTTTAACACTTTGAGTGTAATTACGACGTAATCCATTGCTCTGGTGTTTACTGTAGATGTGTCACGCCTAACGTGGTGATACATCCTTGAGACTGCTTCTTCTCCATATCATCTGACTTCTTTGTAAGTCAATATGGTATGACCTCTTGGCAGGTCCAGGGTTGCCCTCTCTGACTCCTTGGTAAGCCTTGCGTCCGCGTCTTCCACTAAGTGACGGACCAACCATTTGGTCTCACTCTCTCAATGACCAATAATGGCTCACTGAGTCTTCTCCATCTCTCGTTCACACTGGTTGACTGGCCAACCAAGGCCTCTTGATCTAGTAGACTACTTCACTGTACTGCATCCGTATAAGTAATGACTGACGCTACAATGTGCATCCACCTTATATAGACGTTGGTTGACACCGCTACGTAATCTCCAGAAATAACAATGACATACTCCCACCTACGCGACAGATATTACATCCAGTGGTGAAATAGCCCCGGGCCGGCCGACTCTCTGAGCGCATATCTAAATAAATACGATGCCGTAGCCATGGAGTGGCGATGACTTGGCAGAATCTCCACTGGTATAGCAATATAACAACGTCACTTCCAATCTCTGATATATACAACAATTCTCACTGTACAGGTGTTTAATGATAATCTACACATACGTATATATGCATACATCTAAGTGCAATCTTGCAAGCAACAGGCAATTGCAAAATTGAATAAAACGGATAATTACAATAATAGTAACAATATCACAGATAAAATAATAATAATACTGACATAATAATAATAATAATAATAATAATAATAATAATAATAATAATAATAATAATAATAATAATACAGATAAAATCATACAATAATAAAAATACAGATATCATCTTGTAACGGGATTTGAACCGTTACACTTCCTTCTTACAGAATACTGTTGATCGCAGCTGCGAGCTCACTGCATTAGCTTTACGACACCTTGATTCAATCTCACATACTATATTACCATCCTGGGAGAACACACAACCTAAATACTTGAAATTATCAACCTGTTCTAGCTTTGTATCACCCACCTGACATTCAATTCTGTTGAATTTCTTACCTACTGACATCAATTTAGTCTTCGAGAGGCTAATTTTCATACCATACTCATTGCACCTATTTTCTAGTTCCCAGATATTAGACTGTAGGCTTTTGGCACAATCTGCCATTAGGACCAAATCGTCAGCATAGGCCAGACTGCTTACTACATTTCCACCTAATTGAATCCCTCCCTGCCGTTTTATACCTTTCAGCAGATGATCCACGTAAACTACGAACAGCAAAGGTGGAAGATTACAGCCTTGTCTAACCCCTGTAAGTACCCTGAACCAAGAACTCATTCTACCATCAATTCTCACTGAAACCCAATTGTCAACATAAATGCGTTCGATTGCTTTTAATAATCTGTCTTTAATTCCATAGTCCCCCAGTATGGCGAACATCTTTTCCCTCTGTACCCTGTCATAAGCATTCTCTAGATCTACAAAACATAAACACAACTGCCTATTCCTCTCGTAGCATTCTTCAATTACCTGGCGCATACTGAAAATCTGATCCTGACAGCCTCTCTGTGGTCTGAAACCACACTGGTTTTCATCCAGCTTCCTCTCAATGACTGATCGCACCCTCCCTTCCAAGATGCCAGTGAATACTTTGCCAGGTATACTAATCAATGAGATACCTCGATAGTTGTTGCAATCCTTCCTGTTCCCTTGCATATAGATAGGTGCAATTACTGCTTTTGCCCAATCTGAAGGTACCTTACCAAAACTCCATGCTAATTTTACTACTCTATGAAGCCATTTCATCCCTGCCTTCCCACTATACTTCACCATTTCAGGTCTAATTTCATCTATTCCTGCTGGTTTATGACAATGGAGTTTATTTACCATCCTTTCCACTTCCTCAAGCATAATTTCACCAACATCATTTTCCTCCTCCCCATGAGCTTGGCTGTTCACAACACCACCAGGATGATTTCCTTTTACATTGAGAAGATGTTCAAAATATTCCCTCCACCTCTCCAGTGATTCCCTGGGATATATTATGAGTTCACCTGAATTACTCAAAAATCTGTTCATTTCCTTTTTCCCTCCCTTCCTAAGATTCTTTATTACTGTCCAGAAAGGTTTCCCTGCTGCTTGACCTCGCCTTTCCATGTTGTTACCAAAATCTTCCCAGGACTTCTTTTTGGATTCAACAACTAATTTTTTCGCTCTGTTTCTTTCATCTACGTACAACTCCCTATCTGCCTCGACCCTTGTTTGGAGCCATTTTTGATAAGCCTTCTTTTTACGTTTACAAGCTGCTCTCACTTCATCATTCCACCAAGCTGTTCGCCTTTTCCCATCTTTACACACAGTTGTTCCTAGGCATTCCCTTGCTGTTTCTACTACAGCATCCCTGTATGCCACCCATTCACTTTCTATATCCTGAACCTGCTTACTGTCTACTGTTCGAAACTTCTCACTAATCATTTCCATGTACTTCCGTCTAATTTTCTCGTCCTGGAGGTTTTCTACCCTTATTCGTTTGCAGACAGATTTCACTTTATCTACCCTAGGCCTAGAGATACTTAGTTCACTACAGATCAGATAGTGGTCTGTATCATCGAAAAATCCGCAGAAAACTCGTACATTCCTAACAGATTTCCTGAATTCGAAGTCTGTCAAGATATAGTCTATTATGGATCTGGTACCCCTAGCCACCCATGTGTAGCGGTGAACAGCCTTATGCTTGAAGAATATATTCGTAACAGCTAAACCCATACTAGCACAGAAGTCCAGCAAACACTTCCCATTCCCATTAGCTTCCATATCTTCCTCACATTTACCAATCACCCTTTCGTATCCTTCAGTTCTATTCCCAACTCTCGCATTGAAATCGCCCATTAGCACTATTGTATCCTTGCTGTTGACCCTGACCGCGATGTCACTCAATGCTTCATAAAATTTGTCAACTTCATCCTCATTCGCACCCTCACATGGTGAATACACGGACACAATTCTAGTCCTAATTCCTCCAACTGACAAATCTACCCACATCATTCGCTCATTTACGTGCCTATGTTCCGTGCAATGGTATTCCTGATAAAAGAGCCCTACCCCAGACTCTGCCCTTCCCTTTCTAACACCCGTCAAGTACACTTTATAATCTCCTATCTCTTCCTCGTTATGTCCCCTTACCCGAATATCACTTACTCCTAGCACATCCAGATGCATCCTCTTTGCTGACTCAGCCAGTTCTACTTTCTTTCTTCCATAAGCCCCATTAATATTGATAGCTCCCCATCGAATTCCATTTCATTCGCCAAGTTGTTTCCAAGGAGTCCCTTGCCTGTCAAATGGGAGTGGGACTCCGTTACTCCCATGAAATGATCACTCCAATAATTTTAGGTGAAGTCCTACCCTAACCCGCAATACATTATGTACTTAGCAGGTTGCGAAGCGACTAACACTTTCATTAATATTCTGAATTAGGCCTATGTAGATGGTACTAATGTGTTCACGAACTGAATTTTCAGTTTTGATTCTCACAATTTGGTACAATGCCTACATGTTTCGCAGGCTTCATAGTTTGGTAACGCAGCCGGAAACAGGAAGATGTATTCACTTTCCGATTGTTTCCAATGTCGGACTGTCAGTTCCATATCCGCTCTGCAATTTGCAGGTCTTCACATGCATTTTGAATAAATCTAGTCTAGGCCTATGTAGACTGTTTTCTCTTAGCAGCATGCAAGTTACTAGGAACGTTCTGCCATCTGTTGAGTATATTCAGAAGCTGGAGAAGGTCAGAGAATCAAAGAGTATCTAGCAGAGAATGCCATTATTTCATCATCAGAGGATGTGTATACTCTCTGACTTGACACGTAGTAAAATAAATAGGTACTTTTAGTCAATGAGCTGGATAAGGAAGGCTGATGAATTAGAAAGTGTTAAACCCACTGTGATCCTGTGAAACAAAAAAAACTAGTACGCAAAATACGCGTGGTGAAGAGAAATCGGAAACCAAGACCGAATGGAATGGCGTATAGCTTTTAGTGCCGGGAGATCCCAAAACGGGTTCGGCTCGCCAGGTGGAGGTCTTTTGATTTGACTCCCTTAGGCAACCTGCGCGTCGTGATGAGGATGAAATGATGATGAAGACAACGCACACACCCAGCCACCGTGTCAGGGAAATTAACCAATGTTGGTTAAAATTCCCGACCATTTAGCCATGGAGCAGGACAGCCAAGACCGAAGATTCACGGAGTCAAAAGGAAATAGACTCTGATAATGACTGGCCAGACCGTTGGGCACACTCGGAAGAAGAAAAATTACATCTACAAGAGAAAGAAATGGATGGTGACGACGAGTGGGTATATCGGAGTGTATGTTAGAAGTGTGAAAGTTGCTCTAATAGGTACCTACATGGTGAGTGCCGCCACCTTCTCCTTGAGAAAAAAAGCACTGTCGGCAATTAAGACAAAGAGTTCCGATAAATCGAAAGAAAAATGAGCGTATCCACAAAAGAATGGTAAAGCTCAAAAAGTGTGCGAAAATACAAAGCATTCTAGACCGGTTAAATATAATATAAATATAATTGTTATTATCATCCAGCCCTGTGGTGTAGATATAGCGTGCATGTCTCTTATTCCAAGGTCTGGATTCGCATTCCGCTATAATAATAATTTTGTGTGGTTATTTCTAGCCGACTGCAGCCCTGGTAAGACAGACCCTCCGATGAAGTAACTGAGTGTTATTGTGGTGGAGGACAGTGTTAAGTGTGGTGTGTGAGTGAGGGATGTTTGGGGCAGCAAAATCACCCAGCCCCCGGGCCATTGGAATTAACCAATGAAGGTTAAAATCGCCGACCTGACCGGGAATCGAACCCTCTGAACCAAAGGCCAGTACGGTGACCATTCAGCCAAAGAGTCGGACCGCATTCCGGTTCAAGGATGTTAATATTCTGGACTGAGGAGTAGAACGGCGTTCACTTGATACGAAATCGATTACAGGACGAACGCGCATAGTGAGAAGAAGACACTACTGACCTACGAACACTAGTTGTTATGGTTACAGTAGTGTCGGGAAATTGATGACCCTAATTCTAGATAGACCCCCGCCACAAAAAAACCATATTGATGCTAATGTTTGTCATTCATACCTTGTTCTTCCCCTGACATTATTTCTGCCTGCACTTCATTGAAATCGTCGCCATAAGACCTATCTGTGTCGGTGCGACGTAAAGCCCCTAGCAAAAGAAAAAAAAAACTTCATTGAAAAAATGAACAAGTCCTGAGTGTCTTAAGATATCGTCGCTGCGGTGTCATAACCGCGAGTATGACAATGCTCTTCCTGTCCATTATTTCCCTTGTCCGGCTCCATGGCTAAATGGTTAGCGTGCTGGCCTTTGGTCACAGAGGTCCCGGGTTCGATTCCCGGCAGGATCGGGAATTTCAACAATCATTGGTTGATTTCTCTGACAGGGGGGCTGGGTGCATATGCCGTCCTCATCATCATTTCATCCTTATCACGACTCGCAGGTCGCCTACGGGAGTCAAATCTAAATACCTGCACCTGAAGAGCCGAATATGTCCTCAGACACTCCTGACACTAAAAGCCATACGCCATTTTTTTATTATTTCCCTTAAGACCGGCCACGCCTCCCAGCCACATATCGATATGATGTCCATCAGAACACATTTCGTTACGTTCATATTCCTACTTTACCGTGTACAGGAAAATGAACCTTACCGTACCGCACTGTAGGAGCGTATGTTTGCATTATGCATGTAGCCTACTCAGCCCTACAGTATAGGCTACTGTATTTATGGTTAATTTTCCTTTACACATTAGCATAAGAAAATAACCACAACGAAAATTATTCTGATGGAATGCATATTCATTAGTGGCTGGGAGACGGGACCATTCTTGAGGAAAATAATGGATAGGAAGAGCATTGTGGGAGACGAGGTTTTGCTCGCACAGCAAAGATACAGTTCCAGCGAAATATATGTTGTGAATACTATCGTTTATCATTTTTCCATTCTAAGATCTAGGCACTGAAATACAAAAGTATTTATAAATTACATTCACAGCCAGTGGTCTAGATCTATCTATCAGTATGTGGCAATCAGGTCATTTAAAGTATTAAATAATAATCCAGCATCCTCCAGAGATATGATATAAGAAGGTTCGTTGGTATCACATTTCAAATGACTATCCATGCCCAAAAGAACGAAAGCGGTGCTGTGGAATTAAATGAAAATCATTCAACTGTGATTATTTTGGGGAAGCTGCCCATTCTAGTCCATTTTAGACATATTGCTTAGTTCATAGTTTGTAAACCGGTGCCTGATGCTTCAATAGCTCTACCACAAATGAATAGATCGGATGGGAACCGTGCGTTGTGGTTGCACAGATGGTAGGACTGTGCAGACTTGGGCACGTGTAGCTCTGAACTTAGATCCGGGGGTTAGATTGCTGACTCCCTGATCTGCAGATGAATTTTTACAGATCATAATTTTTATTATGGCCATATTTTTAGGTTGAACAATGAGAAATATTCATTCCCTTAATTTATCTAAAATCTTAGCCACATCCTAGCCCAACATCGATGGACATCGGGCAAGTAAAAGAGCAAACTTCCTTCCTTCCTTCCTTCCTTCCTTCCTTCCTTCCTTCCTTCCTTCCTTCCTTCCTTCCTTCCTGGCTTCCATTACCAATTCGAGACCACTTTGACTTTGAAGAGCGCTTTAGTATTTTATTTCTTAACACCAACTCTCGTATTATATACCTAAATGTTTCAGCCGCCCTCCAAGTGTTATTCACAGGTTTTGTGTTGATAACGTTGATAACGCCAAGTTATTTTGTTTGTGTTCGTTTATTTTGAATTTCCTTACCTTAGAAATACAGTAGGCCCTACGTTTTCTGGTTGAATGAAGTTTGAAGGTAATAATAGGTTTGTTGACCATTAAGTTGTCAAAATAGAAAGGAAAAAGGAATGATAGGAACTTCACCGGTTTTCTGCTGCTTTTCTAAGCGATATTTGGATAATAAGTCCATTCTTTCGTGACATATTTTCTAGTTTTTAAGTCGTAATGCAGTATTTCTTTAGAAATAAGATATGCATATTTCTAGAGTTGTTAGGTCATGGAAATTCAAACCGGATTCAGTACAGTGTCATTAGTTTTACTTCCGTTAACTATTTTTCACGGTTTATGGAGACGCCAAAATGCCAATTTTTTTTCCAGTAGGAGTGCTTTTACCCGTCATAAAATCTCCTGACACAAGGCTGGCATATTTGAGCATCTTCACATTCTACCCGACTGAGCTAAGATCGATCCCACCCATCTCGTGCTCAGAAATCCAACACATAGCCGCCGCCTGAATCACTCACACCAGTAAATCATCGCGCTAATGTGAACAATGTCGTGCAAACATTCGATTTCTGGAAAGATTGTTACTATCGACTGCTATGCAATACAACGTACACAAGTGCATCGCTCACAGAATTTGATCCACATGTGGCAGGAGTGGAATTGAGTTTTACTGACTCATAAATGAGTAAGTTCGACGTTCTCATAACATTGTTACTGGCATATTTTACAGTGGCACATTCGTATAGCTGCCAATGTGTCTTCACAAGATTGTGTGTACATTTTTATAGAATATGAAAGTGTAATTTAAATCGTAGCATAAGCAAGACGTCCCTGCGTGAACAAAACATCGTATCACGCAATGCCCTTACTACACTTTACTTTCCTTTAGACTGGTCACACCTCCCAGCCGCACATTGATACTTAGTCCATTAGAAAAGTTGTGTTAATTTTTCTATGTCAATGTTTAAAGGAAAATGAACTTTAAATATATTGTACTGTAGGAATGCGTCAATAATGTACGTCACATAAACATTACATATCTACAGTACGGTACGGCCCAGTTTCCTTTACACATCACATTAGGAAAATGAACACACCAGAAAATGTTGTGATGGGCTGCATATTCGTGATTTTTTTTAAATGATATTTGTTCGTGACGTCGACCTCTGCAGATCTTTTCCCACTACTTTCACCATGTGATAGGAACCTGCGTGTAAGTGGAATTGCGGTAGTGTAGAGTGTTGAATGTGAGGAAAGGAACGTTAAAGACGACACAAACACCCAGTCCCCAGGCCAGGGATATTAATCATTTACAATTAAAAACCCCTGACCTGGCCGGGAATCTCAACCCAAGGCCATCGGGTGACAGGCGGACGCGTTGCCCCCTACACCGGTGGGCCGGACGCATATCCGTGTTACTAGGAGGCGTGACCATTCTTAAGGAAAATAATGGATAGGAAGAGCATTGTGGATACAAAGTATTGTTCCCGCAGCGATGAAAAATCAAAGATGTGCCCTTCTGATCAACTACCTACCATGATAGGCCCTAATGCTTGTCCATTAAAATGCAGTAATTTTGCGGCAAATATATTCATCACAGAGTCAACCTTACTTCAACCTCCTTTAACTGAATGAAGCCCTACTTTCTTTCTTTCATATGAATATAAAAATCAGCCCGGCTCCACGGCTGAATGGTCAGTATTGTGACATTCTGTTCACAGGGTTCTAGGGTGATTCCCGATGAGGATGAAGATTTTTGACACAGTTTGGTAATTTCTCAGGTTCGGGGACATGGTGTTGTGATTATCTTTAATATAAAACTCCTAGTTTACGCACAACACTACTATCCTCCACACAAACACGCATTTGTGAATGCATCACTCCACGTAATGTTGGTGATAGGAAGGGCATCTAGCCGTAAAACTGTGCTAAATCTACTGTTCCCTCTCGTGGTCCTACCAGACGGTGGAAAGAAAAGATGTGTGAACATCCTCCCCAATGTTCATGGGAGACACGAATACACACCTCATCTTAATTGGACAACATGTTTGATGGTCTTCCATTCTTCAACCTAAATCCGTTCTGCAAAACTTTTCCAATCTTTAAGTTTTTATCCGTACAGGGGAGAAATAATCATTCACTTGATCACATGAGAGATATTTCGAACACTACTTCTGATGACCACCTGACAGAAACAAAATAAAAAAAGGAAAATATCCGCATTCGTCAACTTTTATTCCTATCGTCTACAATCGCTTAATTCCCAGCAATTCGTCCGGTAACTTAATTACGAACTGAGGTTCTGCTGAAGAGACTGGCAAAAAGCTTCATCAAGCACGGAATGGTCACAATGACTTGGCTGACGAGGATGTAAAAAGCACAAGAGTTGTGTGACACTTTGTTCCTCCGTTAAAAACAATACCACACTGTTCGGCTTCATTAGCAGCTGCTGTTGACTTTAGGAATGTTTCTGTGACACAGTAACTAATAAACTCAGCGACTGATGGGTACAGCGAGCAGCTGAATGGCTCAAACTACTTACTTGGTGTTGCGAAGGAAAGCCACTCCATAACTCAACATTCTAATGCTCTATCACCTAATCTACATATTTGCGGCTCTTATATACTTAAGCGTTTCTTGGCTCTAAAATTGAGAAATTAATATCTTCCGCCAGGAAAGCACCGGAAACGGCTAATCGATTAAGGAAGATATATGAATATTCTTGACGATCTCCACCCGTTCAGTTCCACTGAACTAACACTGGAGCCCAGGAATATACCCTTCATTTGGAACTGCTAGGGACTTCAAGAGCAAATATTTATATTATATACTACGATAATTAGTTCTTTACGTAGTTAAAAGGTGTCGAAAATGACATTTTTCAGTACTGTAAATACTTTCCACACTGTGTTATTAGAAATTGTCTTTGATTGGTTGTACGGTACTCGTCTTCACAGTAATGTAAGTACGGATAGTCGGAGATATTATCAATCAGCGAGCACAAAAATCAACCTTTTTGAATCGTTTCTCCGCCTGATTGTAAAAATATTGTTCTGCACGAATCTATACAAGAAAATGGCGTCTCTGCGATCGAAGTTCTAGTAATCTGCCAACATCAGCATGTTGACTGATATGTACGTTAACCCATTTCAGACAGATAAATTTCGAATTATATCACAGTCAGGCCAGAGTAAAGTGTAGCTTCCACCGAAGTCCCAGTCAAGATCCATGGCTGTATAATAAAATTCTTCCGGGCTGTTATGCCGTGGTCCACTCCTCTCGCTTCTCCCAGACGTTTCGACTACTGCTGCGGTAGTCATCTTCTGTGGCGTCGTGTTATGAAAGGTGCTGCTTATAGGGTCAGTCGTGCTGCAATAGTACTTTCTGACCCAGTGAGGAAAGCAATGGCAAACTACCTCACTCCTCATCTGCAGCGGGATACAGGAGAGCGTATCTACACGACGCCACAGAAGATGACTACCGCAGCAGTAGTCGAAACGTCTGGGAGAAGCGATAGGAGTGGACCACGGCATAACAGCCCGGAAGAATTTTATTATATTGACACCGGCTTTAATGATCCATGGCTGTGACAATATGGAAGTTGCTGGGGTATGCATAGTGCTGAGTAATGACATTCAGAGCATGACTAGTGCATCTGAGTGTTATGAAAGGTGCTGCTCATAGGGTCAGTCGTGCTGCAATAGTACTTTTTGACCCAATGAGGAAAGCAATGGCAAACTACCTCACTCCTCATCTTGCCTAGTAAGCCTCATTTTGGTGCTGCCATTGGTTTTTGGGGTTTCCTTATAACCGCATAACCTTTGGTGGTGCTATTGGAGGATCCAACCAGCCTCTGGGCTGATGACCTAACAGACAGACATAAAGCTCTTATTACCTTCATTAATCTGGAACTGTAGGACCATATAGTCGCTGCTGTGATAAAACAGCTCATCTGACAATGCTCTTCTTATCCATTATTTCCCTTAAGACTGGACACGCCTTCCAGCCACATACGGATATGCAGCCCATCATAACAATTTTCGTTGAGTTCATTCTCCTGTGCTAGCGTATAAAGGAACATGAAACTTACCGTACCGTACTGTAGGAATGTATGTTTGCAATACTATTGTTCTGTACGAATCTGCACAAGAAAATGGCGTCTCTGCGATCCCAGCTCCAGTAATCTGCCACCACCACCACCATCACCACGTCACCAGGAAGACGTATTTACCCACTCCTAGAGTATGATGTATTTAAGGTTCGTTTTCCTTTAAACATTAGCGTAAGGAAAAAGATACAACGAAATTGTTCTGATGGACTGCATATCAACATGTGGCTGGGAGGCTTGACCCGTCTTAAGGGAAATAATGGAAAAGAAGAGCATTGTGACATTCGCGGTTCTTTCAGTGCAGCGACGATAACTTATGAAGTAGGCCATTTATGCAAATGTTACTACGTTCTCACAGACGCCTTTCCCAAATGGTTAAATAATCTCAACAAGATAATTTATTTAATGGTAAGGACAGTATTGAAGTTGCTAATTTATGCTAGAAAATAAACATCAACATTGAACTAGTGAGAATATATCGTCCCTCCTATACTACTACTACTACTACTACTACTACTACTACTACTACCCTTTTTACAATTATTTAATGTATAAAGGAAGCTTGATTTTCTTTTCAATCCTTATATACCGTTTTTAAACAGTTAAACTTTAGTTTGAATCAGAGCCCATTAAAGATGCCTACAATACACGTCGTTGTGACGTGCAGAAGTATGAATGCCGATAACTCCCTGTGTGAATCAGCAGTTGTGTAACATTGCGGTTCCTAAGACTGCGGGTTCAAACCCCGCAAAGGAAGCCAAATATTTGGAGTTCGAGAAAGAATTCATTCGGCACTCCAATACAACTGCGTGTTCTCTGACATCTGGAGGAGTAAAAGGGAAGGTCTAAATGAAATCTGAGGAAATATTAAAAACTTTATCGAGCGAACTGGCGTTGCGGTTAGGGGCGCGCAGATGCGTGTTCGAACCCCACTGTCGACAGCCCTGAAGATGATTTTCAGTGGTTTTCCAATTTCACAATAGGCAATTGCTGGGGCTGTACCTTAATTAAGGCTACGGCCGTTTCCTTCCCGCCCTTAGCACTTCCCATCGTCACCATAAAACCTATCTGCGTCGGTGCGAGGTAAAGCATTTTTTTTAATATTAGTCTGTCGCATTGGCTATTTTTCCTGCACCTTTACTTTGAACAAGTTTTTTTTTTTTTTTCAGACTGGCATCTTGTAGAAGTTGAATATCTCCGCGAAGTTCTGTCATTTCTCCTTTCGCGATGTTCTCAACATCCTCCAACACGCCCACATCTTGAAGCCATTACTTCTTCAGTCTCCTGCCGTAATTGCCCACGTTTCTGAGTCACAGAGGATAACGGGGGACACTAGGTTCTGCAGTAACTATTATATTACATTCAAATGAAAGGTAAGCCTTGTTACTTTGCAGATCGTACTTGCGCACAGGAAACCGATGTCGTAGAGAAACTGCTGAGGAAGCATTTATTAGTTGGGATGCACTCCAGAATATGTCCGACTTTTAACTATGTACTCGCTCTTGTTACCGGTTTCCTCATACTACTCGAATTGTAGGAAAGAACATTTATTTCTTGGATGTCACCGTAATTGGCTATGCATTTCAACAGTTAATGAGAAGTTATTTCATTTTAAATGATGGCTTTTTTTTTTTTTTACTCCTTGGCCCGTATCTGCACCTACAGTACTTGTTAAGTTATGTTCTTACTGCATTTCCGGCAGCTTTTTCTCATTTTTTCGTTTTTGCTTAGTTCTTGCGGCAAGCTTCTTATGGGGAAAGTTGTAATAATGATGATGCTGATAATAATAATAATAACGTTGTTGTTGTTGTTCAGGTCGTCAGTCTATAGACTGCTTTGATGCAGCACTCCATGCCACCCTATCCTGTGCTAAACTTTTAATTTCTACGTAACTGCTACATCCTACATCTACTCTAAGTTTTTCGTCATAGGTTATGCATAACTTGGTGCATCCCTGCCGTATTTACCAACTACACTTCCCTCAAAAACCAACTGGACAAGTCCAGGGGGTCTAAAAATGTATCCTAACATTCAATCCCCTCTTCTATTCAAATTTCGCCTAATCGTTCTTCTCTCACCCCCTGAGGCCGAATGGACCCGTTTCAGCCCTCGTACCACTTTTCAAATTTCGTGGCAGAGCCGAGAATCGAATCCGGGCCTCCGGGAGTGGCAGCTAATCACACTAACCACTACACCACTCTTTTTCATCCATTAACTTAAAATGATATTTTCTTTGTTATTAATACAATACATTGGAATTATATATATTTTTTCTTTCCATTGATTCATTTTAATACAAAAATAACAGCAGAAAATATCCACAACAATTTAAAACAAGGCAAACCGAGCTCGATAGCTGCAGTCGCTTAAGTGCGGCCAGTGTCCAGTATTCGGGAGATAGTAGGTTCGAACCCCACTGTCGGCAGCCCTGAAAATGGTTTTCCGTGGTTTCCCATTTTCACACCAGGCAAATGCTGGGGCTGTACCTTAATTAAGGCCATAGCCGCTTCCTACCCACTCCTAGCCCTTTCCTGTCCCATCGTCGCCATAAGACCTATCTGTGTCGGTGCGACGTCGTTTCATTATCTATTAATTCGTGTTTCGATCTGCCCACCTCACCTTCAGCATTCTTCCGTAACACAAAATATCAAAAGCTTCTAATATATCAATTTTCGAAGTGAGCAAATTTCTTTTCTTAAGAAAGGTCTTCCTTCCTTGTGCTAGTCTGCATTTGACGTTCACCTTAATTCTGCCAATAATAATAATAATAATAATAATAATAATAATAATAATAATAATAATAATAATAATAATAATAATAATAATAATAATAATAATATCAAGCGAGCTGGCGCAACTGTGAGCTTGCATTCCGGAGGTAGTAGGTTCGAACCCCTCTGTCGGCAGCCCTGAAAATGGTTTTCCGTGGTTTCCCATTTTCACACCTGGCAAATGCAGGGGCTGTACTTGAATCAAGACTACTGCCGATTCAATTCCCTTCCCTTCTTAGCCATTTCCTATTCCTAGGAGTAGAAAGGAAGTGACTATGGTCTTAATTAAGGGAAGCCTACAGCCCAAAAATTTGCCTGGTGTGAAAATCGGGTACCACGATAAACCAACTTCAGGGCTGCCGACGGTGGGAAGTGAAATTTTAAAGTAATTTTGAGAAGTCGATTACATAGTTGTTGGTTATTATATTTGACATAATTACGTGGTTTCTTTATCATTATTATGATCCGTATCTTCCTGAAACTCTAAATGAAATCTATTTTCTGTTGTTTCAATCTCCACGACATCTTATTTAAACGCCATCAGAGTACAATAAGAACTTCGACTACATGTGGGAGCATGTATATGGAACTTTAAATGAACTATAATCTCTACAATTTCTTATTTAGTGTCATCTTTCACTCGAGTAATGTCTACGGTCCAAACCCAAGCAACCAACCATTTTCTGATTTTAATGTTTTTAACCCACAGTCATAACATGAGAACTGAAACTTTCGTCAATATGGGACATTTCTGGTATTGGATAATAAATTATTATTATTATTATTATTATTATTATTATTATTATTATTATTATTATTTATTTTCTTCGTAGGCATTAGACCAATATTATTGTACTTAGGAAACAAAATTTTAATTTATTTTATATTGTGTAGTACAATATATATTTTATAGACGCCGACAGTAAGATAGCATAATAGCACAGTCATTTGTTTCAGTCTACCGTATTGTTAATATTTTGAAAATTTTATTTTGTGCTATTTTTGTGTTCACTGGTTTGCAAAACAGGGACACGTATCCCTAAATCTGCCAGTTAACATAAACATCTGCCTATCAATCCATCTATCTATCTATAAACATTTAGATCGTGTCACGGTTGGCTATGCGTCACTCTATTGGATGATCAATTTCTGTTATTTTTAATAATATTTTAAATAAGTATCAAATGTCTCACCAGATACTTTTTACACGTCAATATCATCAGAAGTTAAGGCCACAGCCGCTTCCTTCCCATTTCTACACCTTTCCCATCCCATCGTCGCATAAGACGTATCTGTGTCGGTGAAGTGTGAAGTGTCAAATGGCTTTCATCTCTACTTTCAAAGTCCGAGTAATTCTCTAAATTTTAAACTCGTGTGCCCTCGATTTCGACTCTCTACCACGGACCTATAGAGGGAGCTACTTTGAGTATTGGTATGGTACCTTATTGGCATACACACCCATCATAGATCCAATTGTTTACAGCCATTTCAACAAATCCCACATTCAGGTTATCAGACAGTTCCTATGCCAGTGAGTGCGGTAAACTAATGATCGAAACGACCTAAAGCCTCAGATGCAGAATAACAGTATATTTTAGCGAGCGATTTGGCTGTGTGGTTAGGGTCGCGTAGCTGTTAGCTTGCATTCGGTAGATTGTGGGCTCGAATCCCACCGTCGGCAAACTTGAAGATGGTTTACCATGGTTTCCCATTTTCACTTCAGACAAATGCTGTACGTTAATTAAAGCTACGACCGCCACCTTCACATCCTTGAGTCGCCGAAAACCTTCGATGTATTAGTGCGACATTACACCACTAGAGAAACAAACCAGTATCAATCCATCAATCATCACTGATCTGCATTTAGGGCAGTCGTCCAGGTGGCTGATTCCCAGTCTGTTGTTTACCTAGTATTTTCTTAAAAAATTGCAAATAATTTGGAAATTTATTGAACATCTCCCTTGGTAAATTATTCCAATCCAATCAAACGTATTCGTTTACTAATGTCATTCCACGCCATCTCTCCACTGACAGCTCGAAACATACCACTTAGTCGAGCAGCTCGTCTCCTTTCTCCCAAGTCCCAATCTAAACTGGATAACATATTCGTAACACTTCTCTTTTGATGGAAATCACCCAGAATAAAGGAAATAGCTTTTCTTTGGATTTTTTTCCAGTTCTCGAATCAAGTAATCCCGGAGAGGGTCCCATATACTGGAACCGTACTCTAGTTGAGCTCTTTGTCCGACTCGTTGGCTGAATGGTCAGCGTACTGGTCTTCGATTCAGAGGGTCCCGGGTTCGATTCCCGGCCGGGTCGAGGATTTTAATCGCTTCTGCCTCGGGGACTGGATGTATGTGTCCGTCCCAACACTCTCCTCATCATAGTCAGTAAACACACTACACCACCAACCACCACAGAAACACGCAATAGTGATTACATCCCTCCATGTAGGGTTGGCGTCAGGAAGGGCATCCGGCCGGAAAATAAGGGCCAAATCCACAAGTTCGACGCAGTTCGCACCCGCGACCCCACAGGTGTGGGAAAGTTGGTAGGAAAAGAAGAAAAAGAAGTACTCTAGTTGGGGTTTTTATAGAGACTTATATGCCCTCTTCTTTACATCCGTACTACAACCCATAAACACCCTCAAACCATGTGCAGAGATCGGTACCCTTCATTTACAATCCCGTTTATATGATTGTCCCAATGAAGATCTTTACTTATATTAACACCTAGGTACTTACAGTGATCCCCATAAGGAACTTTCACCCCATCAACACAGTAATTAAAAGTGAGAGGATTTTTCCTATTTGTGAAACTCACAACCTGACTTTTAACCCCGTTTATAATCATACCATTGTCTGCTGGCCATCTCACAACATTGTCAATCCTTTTTGCACTTGCTCACCAACTTGTAACTTACTTATTACTCGATACAGAATAACATAATCCGAAAAAGCCTTGCCGCTATCTCTGATTCTTTACTCATATCATGTATAGGCCCTACATACAGAAAACATAAAGGTCCACTAATACTGTCTTGAGGAATTCCCCTCTTAATAATTACGGGGTCAGATAAAGTGCTTCACCTACGCTAATTCCTCGAGTTCTATTTTCTAGACATGAAAGAGAAGATCGTATCCAAAAAATAATAATCGATTACTTAATCCATCATGCATATTGTAGAAAGTAACATATCCGGCATCATGTTAATATAATCATGCCATGCACGTCGAAGTCTGTCACTTTTCAAAATAGGAAAACCAGAGTGCATTTAAATTTCTTCGTGACGCAAGCTAGCCAGACGTTTAACTGACGTAAGCACTTTTATACTAGGTCTGGCGGTGTTTTAGTATGCTAACCATGATCGCGGTAACAATGAGTGCTATTTGTTTAAGTGGTACAAGCTTGCCTTGTTTAACAAATGAAGACACAACAGTCCATGATCTCGTAGCTTGCTCGCTCGCTTGCTTTCAATTGTTTCGCTCATGCGCAGTAGCTACTCTTGCCCCCTTCTCGTGCTAATGCACCCGTTATCTGTTTCTCTCTCCCCTCTTTGGAACCGCCACGTTATTGGACGAACGCGAGGCAGCAATAGTCTTTCACAACAAACTAAACATTAGTCCCGCTATGTTCCGTGAACCCAATTTGTTCATTCCGATCAACCTCCTCGGTGATACGTTAAAAAATAACAAAGGCCAATTCTCCATGCCTTAGGTTTTTATGGATAGAACTTTATTGAGCTTCTTTTTTCTCTTTTATATAAAGCCGTCAACTCTTTCTTTTGATAAGTCTCGCTCTTTGTCCCCTCTTCAGTCCATCCTTTATCAGCGTGCTCTGCGCATCCTCATTGTGGTACTTGCATTGTATAGGAACTGACAAGAAGTTCATGTGTAGCTTCTTCTAACCAGATGCTTGGCTTGTACGTGTATTGTCTCGCTTCTGAATGACTTCCACAAAGTCCAAAGCTGAATGCATATTTCTTGTAATTTATTTTTACCTCATGACTTACTCCCAGGTTTGGTTTTCATAAGTTTGTTGAACTCACATTGAGGTCCGCATTTTCCTTGTTTTCTTCACATCACATTCTTTATGGATATTAATTTGATATTGATTACGAACGAAACTAATTATGAGTTAAAACTTATGTGATTGCCTTAACTTTCCTCCCATCAGAAGTGACAAAGTCGTCACTCAACATTGATCAAATTCCAAAAAGAACTACGTAACCGCAAGTTTGAAACTTGGAAATCTAATGTCTGAAAGAAGTAAGGGGGTAGCAACGTACAGTGTCGTTCCGGAGGATAACAAGTGGTTATCTACCTTGATGTGGGTGACGTGTTTAAAGATGAATGTATATGTAGCTGCAGTTCGAGCCATTCCCAGTCGTTCCTTAGACAGCACCCGGTCCAGACATGGCTGTTGGGAGACTGAAACGCTAGCTCACGTCTTGGGTCAGTGTGAAGGTGGAATGCTCATTCGGAACTCACGTCACCGGATTGTAAGTTCAAAGATAGATGACGCCCTGGGGAATGCGGGCTGGACAGTGGATGAGGAAAGTTCCTGCCTTGCTGTGACTGGATCGACTGGGAGGATTTGACGTGATTGCGTACTCCAATAGCACACCGCGACAAATATCCCACAATATGATTTGAGTAGGGAAATGACCAAGATACAGAGGTAGCCTTCCGTACATCAAGAAAAGAAGACTTTATAAAACCACAGGGTTTAAAAAAAAAATAACTTGGAGTCAATCGAAATCTATGGTCTTTCACTAGGAGCTCAAGGTGCCATACCAAAGTTTATGAAGATTTTAGAATGAGATTCGGCTAACGATCCTGTCTTAGAGAGGAATTGTATGTAATGTTGCTGAAGGAACCCTGCCAAATCTTAAATTACCATCTCAATCCGAATATTTGAGCACAATTTGCTTCAGCCGTCAGTATACTGAGTCCTATGTGGCTACTTTCGTTGGAAGAAGGTTTTGTAAATAAAATAACTCAGTAAATAAATTTCCCGATAAAGTTGGAATTGTTTGTTATTACTTGATAATTACTCAATAACATAAAAACTACAAAGTTACTGTTTCTCTTTGTTCAAAAGACAATAAAGGAGGATATCTTCGCTGAGAAACAATACCACGTATCTGAGACTGCACTTCCCATCCGTCAATTTCTTCCCAACCACATATAGATATGCAGTCCATTAGAACAATTTTCGTTGTGTTTATTTCGCTTCTGTTGTTTGAAATACATGGACATACAAGTAGTAATAGCCTTTGTTGGTGGAACTGAGTGTATAGGCTAGAGCAATATATATATATTTCTTTACTTTCATTGATCTGTCTCATTCTTATCCTTGGCCTTGAAAATATGAAAGTGACTGAGGTGTGAGGGACGCTAGTAGTGCCATTCCTTATGCATCCAGTCCCTATTATGAATGGTGTGAAAATGTTGTTCATAGGGTCGGCTGGTGCATGCATTTCAGTGAGCTTGGCAGACAGGTATATCATCGAAGCTATGCCAAAACCGCGAATGTGACAATACTCTTCCCATCCATTAATTCCCTTAAGAATGGTCACGCCTCCCTGCCACGTATTGATGTGCTGTCCATCAGTACAACTTTCGTTGAGTTCATTTTCCCCTGTGGTGGTGTAAAGGAAAACGAACTTTACCGAACCGTACTATAGGAATGTATGTTTGCATGATAGAGTATGATGTATTTAAGGTTCATTTTCCTTTACACCGTCGCAAACGAAAATGAACACAACGAAAATGTTCTGATGGACTGCATATCCATAACTGGCTAAGAGGTGTGACCAGCCTTAAGAAAAATAATGGATAGGAAGAGCCCTGACATATTCGCGTTTTTAGCACCGCAGTGACGATGTTTCTTCATATGTACGAATGCGTAAGTCAACGTACATCGATAGATTTGGGCAAAATTCACCGCTTCGGATTTTATGGTCACGTTACTATTTAACTCTGGAGTGGTCACGATGGGTCTACGAGACCCGGGCAGCCGTACTTATTGATGTTCCTGTTGTTGGAATGCACCGAACGCTTCCGCCTCTCTGGTAGCTTCCTGGCTCCCGACCGTCAACCGAACACAGTTGCCCTCTCTCAGTTGCCTTGGAAACATTTGAGCGTACAGGCTATTCAGGGTCTCACAGACCCGGTGCGACTGTTAACGTTAGTCTTTGTTGTCAAACTTTGCATTGTTAGTTTTAGTACAATTTTTGTTCTGTGTAATAATGGATGGAGCTAATTCTGGGTATAACTACCCTGTGCAAGCACTAGACACAGAAATTCCAAGGAAAAGAAAGAGATGTCATTTCTGCACAACAAACAAAGACAGGAGGACATCCTTCATCTGTCCCAAGTGCCAAAATTTCATTTGCAGAGAACATGGAGAACTTGGCTACAGAATGTGCATAAAAATTGGTTAAAGTGATGTTTCCCTGTACTTGGACGTGTTTCTAAAACTAATTTGATTTTGATTTTATGAATTATGACACATAATTCACACAGACCTTAAAAAATCCATATTTTTGTACCAATAGTTCAAGTATGAAATTCTGAAAAATATGTTTTATTAAGACTGTGTAGAAAATAGATGAAACTGTTGCTTTGTGCATGTAGAGGCAGGAACAAGTGAAAAAAATTACATTTTACTCTTACCATACTTTACCTTTCACAAGTTAACAGAAAACAATCAGTTTTTCAGTGTAATTATAAAAATACACTTTTTGGTTAAGAAACAGGATAGTTAAATACTATAGTCATGTAAACTGCATTAAGATAAACTAAATAATGTCCAATAATTCTGTAATTGGAAATAAAGTATAAAAATCTAATAGTAAATGACTGCGAAAAAATGGGTCTGAGAGACCCGGTGCGACCATTAATATTGACAAAACCCATGCGACCACTCCAGGGTTAAACAAAGAAGACATAAAATTGACAGTTCTGGAGGTGATTATATGCAAATGATATTTTAAAGAATTACCTTCGATTAAATGTTGTAGGGGCCGATGACCTAGATGTTAGTCCCCTTTAGACAACAAGCATCATCATCAACGATTACATTTTTGGTTTAATGTTGAATGGCAAGGGTTAATTCGTAGCTGTTCGGGCAAAAGGTAATATCTCCCAATGCACTTCTTATCCATTATTTTATTTAAGACTGATCACGCCTTACAGGCACATATGGATATTTAGTCCATCAGAACAATATTCGTTGTGTTTCTTTTTCTATGCTACCGGGCTGAGTGGCTCAGACGATTGAGCTGCTGGCCTTCAGACCCCAACCTGGCAGGTTCGATCTTCGCTCAGTCCGGTAGTATTTCAAGGTGCTCAGATACGTCAACCTCATGTTGGTAGATTTACTGGCACGTAAAACAAGTCCTGCAGGACAAAATTTCGCCACCTCGGCGTCTCCGCAAATCGAAAATGTAGTTAGTGGGACGTTAAGTCATCAACATTAATTAATTTAATTATTTCCCTATGCTTACTTGTAAATGCATGGAATGTATGTTTGCATGACTTATTTACGTATTCCTAGAGTCTCGCGGAAATCAAAAACAATATGAATGAAACCTTTCTCGTGGACAGTCGAGCTATTCTTCTGATGACGCAGAGCACAGTTCTCTGCGAAACGTAAAGAATTTCACCTTATTTTCTTGACACAGCATAAGCCCAAAAGCGTATACAGTATCATGTATATATATATTTGTATTATGAGTAGAATGGCAAAAATGATAGTTATAAGGATGGTTTACAGTGATTTTCTTAATTGCATATCATATCGATATTCCCTTTTAGTAAATTGCTGTTGGTTCATTTTAGGAATTAGTGGTATTTTGATCAATACTCAGCGTCTTAATACTGAGTTATTCGAAGTTTATTTCATTTAAGTTCTTCACCGTATGAATCAAAAAACAAAAACGAATCCCTTGGCCTTGGCCTGCAACCACTAGGCAAAATTTTACTACATATTTATAGACAGTGTTATTCCGAATTAAAGAGCATGTTATTGCACAAACAAAAACACCGTGACGAATACAGCCCATTAATTCTACCAAGATGTCCACTGCCCAGTCAAATGGTCTGAAAATATCGGAGGGCACGTGGTCAGCGTAAAAGGGTCCTCAACTTGGCTTTCGTCATCAGTTCCGCCACCTCTCACATGAAGCAGCTCTTCGGTTGGTATCGAACCTAAGCCCTCCAAGTAATATTCAGATACGCTACCCCACAGGGCTGGCACTATATCGTAAAAGCATGAAACGGAAACTTATTCAAACTCTCATTTTGCCAATAATTTATTAATAATAATAATTTCGTGTGGCTATTTCTAGCCGAGTGCAGCCGTTGTAGGGCAAACCCTCCGATGAGGGTGGGCGGCATCTGCCATGTGTAGGTAACTGCATGTTATTGTGGTCGAGGATAGTGTTATGTGTGGTGTGTGAGTTGCAGCGATGTTGGGGACAGCACAAATACCCAGCTACTGAACCAATGGAATTAACCAATGAAGGTTAACATTCCTTACCCGGCCGGGAATCGAACCCGGGACCCTCTGAACCGAAGGCCAGTACGCTGACCATTCAGCCAATGAGTCGGACCAATAATTTATTACTGTGTGATGTCGTATTAACCGATGCAACTGTAGAACAAACAACCAACTCTTGCATACGATTTATGTTTTCTTTGAATTTTAGGATACATATTTCCCCTTATTATGAGAAGCTATTCTTGCTGAAAATCGTTACACTAAGACGCTTACATTCTGCGACAATATTTTTTCGACTTTTGAACGAATCTACACCTGGTACCTATCCTCACATTTTAACTTCCTCTCATCTATCCTTGGACATAATATCAGATCGTTTTCTACCATTACGATAGCTGTTAATAACTCATCTGTACACAGCCACTCATTTCAGGTGTCTGGGGCAAGGCTATGAAACACACTCCCTGTCAGTATAAGTAATAGCAAGTACTTCAATAACCTCATTTAAACGGTCTTGTCGTGATTTCCCCTTAAATACGCGATCAGCTCGTATGAATGTTAGTGCGTATGAGAGCAAGTATGATTTAGAGCTATTGTTAGGTGATGTAGATGAATAATATTAATCATTTAAAGAAACAATTATAATACTATTTTACTCCACTAATTTAGGTAGTTTCTAGAGACTGTTAACAGTGTTAGTTTTCCTAATTATGTGACTATGTACTGTATATTGTGGTTAAGTGTAAGAGAAGGTCTTGAGCCCTAACTTCGCCACATACAAAGGACTAAAATAAAAAAATAAAAAAGCTTTCTAATAAAAAGTATGGAATGACCATCGGGTGGAGATTATATTCCCCTTCTCTTTCTCTGTTCATTGCACGAATATTGATGAGTCTCAGTAAAAACGAGAGAATCTTGCTGATAAGAAAGTGATAAGTCTAGACCCAAGTTACAGTTACAAACCTGTGAGATCGTGGAAGAGCAGTCGTTCATGTTCAGTTTGTGTCTTATTTTAATTTTCTTTAAGTTGTTATTGCCATCATTATGGTCATGTAATCAAGCATGTTTAGAACAATACAATTCCTTAGCTCCTTGTTTATACCACATTCCAGGGAACCTTGCAAGCACGCAGCCACGAACAATAGAGAAGCGGTCACGACGAACTTCGATACTGAGAGCCAACAGAATATTGCATCTCTTCTTCCAAAAAGAAAGATATGTAGTCGGAATGTCCTTATTTTAAAATTATGCACACTCATTCATCTACTATGTGGGTTAAAAACAAAACAAAATAAAAATAACAATCCGTTAATTATCATCAACACCTACCAGTTAATAATTAGAACAAATGGTTTATTTCGGTCTCGATTCAGCTCGTATTTGGGCTTCAGAAAAATCATGTTTGTCAGAACAGAACTGCAGCTCTTCTCTATGTCATTCTATTAATATCCTCATCTCTCCAGTTCCTTTTAGATTTCTCTATCCAAGAACTTCATTTAGCAAGTTCGTCGACCACAGGGTCCCGAGTTTCCAAGTTCTCCGCCATGGAAATAACTGAGGCTGCTACCTTCGCAATCCTAGATCATTCCCATCCTGACGTTGCCGAGAACATTTGACGTGTTTGTGTGACGTTACACGAATAGCAGTAAAGATTTTGACATGAAAATGTCTTATGGCTGGGACACATCCGAAAATTTGTGTAACAAAACGGGACAAAATGAGTGACGTAAGTGACGTCACCTTAGTCGTTACCACAGACTTGGTCGCCAACGATGCTGCGGTTACAGATTAAGTTCCTTTGATGTAAAGTTGCAGTTTCATTATCAAAGACATATTTATGATCATTAACTTTTAGCAAATTAATTCTTCTTCTTCTTCTTCTTTTCCTGCCGCTTTTCCCACACCTGTGGGGTCGCGGGTGCGAAATGCGTCGCACATGTGGATTTGGCCCTGTTTTACGGCCGGATGCCCTTCCTGACGCCAACCCTCTATGGAGGGATGTAAGCACTATTGCGTGTTTCTGTGGTGGTTGGTAGTGTAGTATGTTGTCTGAATATGATGAGGAGAGTGTTGGGACGGACATATACACCCAGTCCCCGAGCCAGAAGAATTAATCAGAAGCGATTAAAATCCCCGACCCGGCCGGGAATCGAACCCGGGACCCTCTGAACCGAAGGCCAGTACGCTGACCATTCAGCCAACGAATCGGACTTTTCGCAAATTAATTATTTCATGAAATTTAATGCAGCAATGGCGTTCCGCGAATTCAAAGTCGTCAACTCCACAAAGACGTAAGGATTTATGCCTTTTCTAAAAGTGAAGCTGCGTGATGTAGTGTAATAGACCACTCTACTGACTAGAGGAGCCAGGTTTGATTTCAGCACGTATGTGGCATATGGAAAAGTGGGTGGACACTGGTCACCCTCCCTAGAGTTAACATTATTTACTGAGTTTCCTTCATTGGAAAGCTGCCCTAAGGCAAAATATGCCCTTAAATATATAATGTTTGCCTCTGTGGTGTAGTGGTTAGTGTGATTAGCTGCCATCCCTGGAGGCCCGGGTTCGATTCCCGGCTCTGCCACGAAAATTTGAAAAGTGGTACGAGGGCTGGAACGGGGTCCACTCAGACTCGGGAGGTCAAATGAGTAGAGGTGGGTTCGATTCCCACCTCAGCCATTCTGGAAGTGGTTTTCCGTGGTTTCCAACTTCTCCTCCAGGCAAATGCCGGGATGGTACATAACTTAAGGCCACGGCCGCTTCCTTCCCTCTTCCTTGTCTATGCCTTCCTATCTTCCCATCCTCCCGCAAGGCCCCTGTTCCGCATAGCAGGTGAGGCCGCCTGGGCGAGTTACTGGTCATTCTCCCCAGTTGTATCCCCAACCCAATGTCTCATGCTCCAGGACACTGCCCTTGAGGCGGTAGAGGTGGGATCCTTCGCTGAGTCCGAGGGAAAAACCAACCCTGGAGGGTAAACAGATTAAGAAGAAGAAGAAGAAATATATAATGATCAAACAAATTCTAATTCAAACAGTTACATGAAACTAATAAGGTAAAGAATTTGAAAGGTTACAGTTAAATGAAGTGCAGTTTCACACTGAAATGCAATAAAAATATCTAAATATTATAAATTCCTGCCTGCTATTCTGTAAAGGAAAATTAACGGGGCCGATGACCTTCGATGTTAGGCCCCTTAAAACAACAAGCATCATCATCATTATCAATATTAACAAACACATTTTCGTCGTTGCGCGAGCAAAACCTTGTATTCCACAATGCTCTTCCTACCTCTTCCATTATTTCCCGTAAGACTGGTCACGCCTCCCAGTCACATATGGATAAGCAGTCCATGAGAACAATTTTCCTTGTGTTCATTTTCCTATGTTTACGTGTAAAGGAAAATTAACATTCCCGTACCGCACTGTAGGAGTATGTATTTGCATGACGTATTTACGCACTCCTATAATGTAGTTAAAGTTCACTTTCTTTTACACATTAGAATACGAAAATAAACACAATTATGTCCGACTCGTTGGCTGAACGGTCAGCGTACCGGCCTTCGGTTCAGAGGGTCCCGGGTTAATTCCAATGGCACGGGGGCTGGGTGTATGTGTTGTATTCATCATCATTTCATCCTCATCACGACGCGCAGTTCACCGACGGGTGTCAAATAGAAAGACCTGCACCTGGCGAGCCGAACCCATCCTGGGATATACCGGCACTAAAAGCCAGACGACATTTCATTTCAACACAATTATAATTGGACTGCATATCCGTATGTGGCTGTAAATTAAGGACTAAGTCTTGAGGAAATTAATGGATAGGAAGCAAACATATCTTCTGAAGTGGTGCAAAATACAAATGTTCTCCCGTTTAAAATGAAGGTATATTCTATAAAGAACTAAGCTGAAAATTACAGTTTTTAATCCATAAATAAGACACCAATGAAATTATTCAACAAAACTTACCTGGTATGGTGTACATTGTCTGCTTCTTTTAACATATATTTAGCACGGAATACGTATTTGGTATCTTCGTTACCTATTTTAACTTACCATTCCCCACTTTTCTCTCTCTTAGTGCTGATATTCTTCTTGTTTCGCCTCTTTAAACATCAAAAGCCTCCAACTCTCATTTCCTCAAGCTCTTAGTTAAAAACCTCAACAAGTAAAGAAGAAAGGAAATTGGTGTGATCAGACAACTCTGATTAAATAACAAACATATCAACCGTTCAAAGTATTATGTATTTTACATAAGAGAACCACAATATTATTATTTTTTCTTCAAATATACATATTACAGTAATGTCCACAATCCTTGTTTCAATCGTGAAGACACTAACAGAGTTTTTTAAATATTTTACAGTACTCTTTTCATTTTTAAACCTCACGTTCATCTTTTGTAACAATGTAAAGTCAAACACTTACAATGTACTAGATATATTTTCCTTTTACACCGTTTCTTCCATATGCGTACAAAAAAGAGCAGTTTATTTATGATCTACAAAACATCGATATCCCCTATACTGCGATGTTCAACACTTGAACTAGGGGTAATATTACTCACTTATAAGTTTGCTTTTAGCACTGTATACAACAGAGAAACGAAACACGTACAGAGAATCCATTTATTTCCTATAATTATTCACTAAGGAATTTTTACACGAAATAAAAGCGTGATTTTACTCTATTTTCGAAGCCATATATTGTAAAATACAGTGCGTTGTTTGTTTGTGAACACTCTCTCATTGAAACACATCAGATTCATACAAATATTGTGTAACATTTTACTGTTTCATGTGAAATGAATGAATTCTGCATTTATATTTTTAAATTAAAATGAAATATTGTAATTAACATATTAAAAACCATGGTTGAAGAGATTGGTCTTATATTCTTCAGAGTAGTAGCCTTATCGAGACTACAACCCTGAGGAAGAGACTAGTGAACCATGGGGCTTGAACTCCGGTATGTGACCATTCATTGATGTTTAGATCACAGTTTGTATTGAAGACTTACGTATACAGATGAATTATACACTAATAATACAAGTTATACAACAATAATTTATATTACAATGCACAACGGGAGATTCGTCTCAGTGTATTTTAGTTCTGCCTGTCACACTGCAGAAAGAAAATTGCTGAGGAGTGGCACAACGCAAAAGAAATGTAAAAAGTGGAAATGGTATACCTTTGTAATGCAGAATGCCGCGAGATCTTGTGTTAACCGTTATTACCACCGTAAATTCTTTCCAGATTATTCAGAAAAAAAGTGTTCTTTAGATACTATCCTTTGATTCATATACTTTAAAATTTATTGCACCGGTTCATTCTTATAATTTATGGTTTCACTGTTTTCTTTTATTTGTTAGCTCTCTCCTTCAACACATTACCATCATTTAACTTCCGTTATTTAAAATGAAGTACAGACAAACAACCAGTCTATTTTACTATTATGACAATTATGTGATAGTGAAGCAACAGATAAGAAGACAAGTACAAATATTTTGATAGAGAGTGCGTGCAAAATATACCCTGTAATACTGTTTCTTTCTCACTGACCAACAAAAATAATAAGTCCAGAAGGAACGAGTCAACATAATCCAGATGTCTGAAGATAGCATTACCGGGCGAGTTGGCCGTGCGCGTAGAGGCGCGCGGCTGTGAGCTTGCATCCGGGAGATAGTAGGTTCGAATCCCACTATCGGCAGCCCTGAAGATGGTTTTCCGTGGTTTCCCATTTTCACACCAGGCAAATGCTGGGGCTGTACCTTAATTAAGGCCACGGCCGCTTCCTTCCAACTCCTAGGCCTTTCCTATCCCATCGTCGCCATAAGACCTATCTGTGTCGGTGCGACGTAAAGCCCCTAGCAAAAAAAAAAAGATAGCATTTGTTACTGTGACGTTAATTGAATGGGCTGGTTCCGAACAGATACTTACAGTATCGTGTGTAATACCTTGTACGTTGTACTATTTCTAAGTTTGGCTAAAATACTGTGTAACATAAACTAACTCGACAGGTACTTGAAACAATAAAACAAATAGGTATTTGGATCCTATTTACTTAATAAATATATTTAATTATTTTAATTACATAGTACTTAAATAATTATCTGTTGTGGATTGTATAAAATTTCATTTTGCTGGATATTTCCGAGTGCATGTATGTAACACATAATCTCACGATATCGTATGTACCATATAAGGCCAGTCAAAACAGAGATTCTTGAATAATAATGTAAAATGTTGTTTGCAATAAAAAGAATGCTTTTGAAAATGTGTAGTTACAAATTATTCTTTAGTGATTCCATATCCTGCGGGATATATTGCACAACATTGATGAACTGGCCAGCTTCAAAATGGTACGAGTATCAATCGAGAAATATTGAAATTTCATGCTTTATAAGTTATTTATTTTCTCTGTACTTACGTACATGGGTGGGGTAATATCCCGTCGGTAATTTGCCGTAAGTTATTATTGGTTTCCTTTCAGGTGTTAATGTCAATATCATGTGTTTATCAAGATTTAAGTTATTGATTCAGAATGTAAAACTAATCGTCCCCGGTATAAAAAGAGGATCCAAAATAACAATTACTGAACGTTATTAGGGTATTTATTCATTAAATTTGCGAAGGATTCTAACCTGTGTGATACATGGCACTAAGAACACGCCTAGTTTCACTTCAGAGCTTTTTATATCCTGACATTTCAGTGCATGTTGCCAAAACTCGATACAGAAATCTTGCTTCTAAGAGCGATAAAAGAGAATCAGGACCTAGCCTTGAAATATATTTTTATATTGATGAATGGAAACTATTTTTATATTCCCTATTGCAATTAAAAGTATAAAACCTGCCGTTCCAACTTAAGTCTCTTTGTAAATATAAATTAATTTTAACACAATAACACACTTCCAATTACCAGGAAAGTTCCTCTGTTCTCCGCTTTATAAGAGACATAGCTTGAAAATAATTAGCTTAAATAATAGATGGAAATATAGAAGGTATTGCTGTGCTAATAGTATAATATCCGTGTCTTAATATTTGTATCCCTGGCTTTGATATAACGGAAAATGCAAAAAGCTAAGGATATAGGCCTATTGAATTGAAACAAGAAATTAAGTGGTTCAACGTATTCAATACAAGTAAATAATAAATGTAGTGTTACATTCTTATTTGGTTAAAAGCGGCACCGGTTTCGACCACCAATCTTTAAATATAGGCCTATGTTCACTACACCACATTAAGACATATTTTATATATTGTTTCTGAAGTAAAAGTCAAACTCAAATTTCAAAATAGAATAATATAGTCCGACGCATTTGTTAATTCCACATATCATTGTAAATGACACGTTTTCATTTTCTGAAATTTTCTGTTAAATTTTGTTCTTTATAAAAGTATTCTTAACCCATGTTAAGTAAAATATACAAAAACTATGAGGAAAATAATTAAATGTAATTTAATGTCACGAATATGCCATAAAATGAAAAACATCCACTTTCAGTATCAGCAAAATGAAATTAATATTAGGCCTATAGCACGATATATCCGTTTAAGCAACATTGTATATTTTGAAATAATGTTTTAGCAAATGCCCAATCTAAGCAAAATACATTTTTATGCACTGGTAAATGGATTCCTGAATATATCATAATTTAATTTCCATTTATATAAACTGACCGGAAAAATTACTATAAGTTATACAATCTACAACAAATAATATAAGAAATTCATTTCCACTTTCACTTTTCAAAACCACCCATTCACATCTGAAATCCACTGAAGTGACGACTTTTTTTGATAGGAAAACTGAGATAGAAAGCAAATGTTGCTTTTGAAATCAAGGATAACTTAAGCAATAAGAATACATATGCATCTGAAACATTCCTAAAAAGCTTCCTCTCTCTCCTTATTTGTTTATTCTTCACGATAATTTGACGAGTTTTGTTATGGAGAGAATTTATGTCTCTCTCTAAGTGTTTATTTTCGCTACAGAATAATAGCGTTCTTTATTTCTATACAATTATTTAGGACGGTAACTTGGAGCCCAGAAACTAAAAAAGACACACTTAACAAAACACTGTTGTCAAAAAATGAACTTTACGTTGTAGATGTTTCTTCTAGTTGATATTCATTTGTTACTAGGTTCATTTGTTCATCTATTTATATATTATATTCACATAACTCGCAACAAGAGGTTCATAAATTTGTTTAATATACATTTATTTGATTGTTTTTTATGTTGAACGAACTGAAAAACTTCTTAATAGCACACACACAAGAGATAGCTGAAGGTGATTTTTGCTACGACGATTTGTTATTATAAAACTGTTGTTTGTTTAATCTTCTGTGAGACATATCTTCGTTAAACCGCTGGCCATACACTGAAAGAGAAGAAGAAACACTTTAAGTTTACATAACACAGCAGACAAATTTAACAGTACGCAATAGAAATTTACTAAAGCTTATTTTATTAATTTGCAAAGCATAATGTGTTTTGTATGATTACTGGAAACTGAGGAAATCAAATGCTGGAAATTTCAAAAGTGAAGCTGACTCATATTATTGAAATTTCTAGAATTCGTAACTTATATAACTTATTGTTAATGATTATTTGAAGTGAGTTCTTTTCAACATATAATTTGCAAGTTTACAGAGCTGTAGCCTCACTTGGAGCTCGACCACTAATCCGTTAGAATATTAGTTGGGTACGGTAACATTATTCAAGCAGAGAACGAGCGCCCAGTAAGCCTATTTGTAACTTAATTCAGTCACATAATTAGTAAATATAATGCCGTCAGGCGAAAAAGATCGAACTTCATGAATTTTTAATGTAGGTACTCTACGGAGAAACATGGTATTTCTCATCAAAATCATTGTGTAACCAAAATCAGTATCAGTTTGCAGTTTCAATTATATACTTATTCAATTTTAAGAAAAACAATTTCTAGACGTAGATGTATTTCATATTGAGTTCACACTTTCAAACAAGGATAGGATTCACTCATTAACCTGTTACTATAAATATATTCGTGACAGATTAGTAGGCTGTATTGACTGGTAATACTTAGGTAAGACAGTAAATACTATCCCAGGTTCCCTCCACCAGTGTATTTCCCACAACCCAGTAGTCTAGGGGAAAATGGAACAGGTAAAAGTTGAACAATTCACCCAAAAGTTATTAAAAGTTAAACTGCAACAGTCACTGCTCAAACAAATAAAGGTGTGTTAAACAACTCTCTAAGGTACCCCAAATGTTCGTGCTTCATACGCCTAGATATACTTCCCCATTTTAATAGATTTAATTTTAGAGTTTGTTTATGTTAGCCTACATCTCTTTATAGGTAGATCTTTGTAGATTTCTTGTAATGTATCATGTACAATGGTTACGATTTGTGAACGTCAAATGTCTACAACGCTATTTCTGTATATTTTATTTGGGGAGGATTTACACATAAAATTGTCTGTCTGAAAAGTGTATATACTTCCATTAGCGAACTCTCAACTATTTCTGATTTTAATATGAATAATCTTCAAAAATCAGATCGTATAGGCTACAGTTTTTCCACAAAACTTCACCGGCTTCTCATGCCAACAACTAATTCTTTCTACACAAGAATTCGTTCCATACTGCGATCGTAGGCATTAAAGTATGTTTAATTTCGATAGCTCTGTGTTCTTGGTTTCCGGCACACTGCCCGCAAGATAAAATGTCGACAACTTGACATCTCTCAAAATCTATAGCAAAAGGAGTGTTTAATAATAAGAAGATTAAGAAAAAGAAGAAGAGTGTCGACCTCCAGATCCGAAGATAGAGGGTTCAAACCCGGAAGAGGTAGTTGGATGTTTGAAGGGCCGAAAAAATCCATTCGATAGTTCATGTGGTACGAGGTCGTCATGCAGAACATATCTGGCGACACATTTGGTGTGTACCCGACAAAATTATTACAACTCAATCATAGACGCCCAAGAGAGATTCGGTGTACTCTGCCATCTAGGAGGCCTAGAGCAAGACGGAACGTCGAAATTGAGACCAGGTACCCAGATGGCGTCTAATTAAAATGTCTGACGACGGTACCTTAGGCCATACGATTATTTATTATTATTATTATTATTATTATTATTATTACTAAAATCTATTGTATTGCGGGCGCGTATTAACAGGCTACGGTTATGGAGCCAAGCTCTACATTCGGGAGACGCGTGGGTTCGAACCCCACCGTGTGCTGTCCTGAGAATAAGTTTGTTTTTTCCTTCTTTTTTCGTTTCCCATTTTCACTTCCAGGCAAATGCCGGAACAATTCCACAGTCTATTCCTTACGGCAGAAAGAAAATGCCATATAATGGCGTATGGCTATTAGAGCCGGGAGATCCCAGGACGGGTTTGGGTCGCCAGGTGGCCGTAGGCGACCTGCGCGTCGTGATGAGGATGAAATGATGAAGACAACACTACACCCAGCCCCCGTACCAGTGAAATGAACCAATGATGGTTAAAACTCCCGACCCTGCAGGGAATCGAACCCGGGACCCCTGTGACCAAAGGCCAACACGCTAACCAAGTAGCCATGGAGCCGGACAAAGGAAGGATGAAACACCGGGACTCTACCGTCAAAATCGGGTGAGTTGGCACGTAAGAAGATTTATTAAAAATTCTGGTTAAATGTCATTTTGAAAAATACCTTCCTAAAGCATAATATGGCCTTCTAATCTTATAAAACAACTCTCCTCTGTCAACGTCTGTTGAATGTAGCTCAGATGCAAAAGGAAATCGAAATAAACGACCTCAAGAAATCACTTGATCTAAAAGGTTGAAAAACATGTTCCATTGAAATCAATCAATTTCAGTAATTCTTCAAAGTGCTTAAATGTACCAATTAACTGGGAAGAATCTAGGCCTCCTTTTTTTTTCTATCGTATAGTCAGGCGGACAGAGCAACAGGTAGATTCTTGTGTCGTTCCACTTAAAGTCAGACACAACTTTCATCGCCAAAGTTAATGAACTGGTCTAGCGAGTACTTTGAGGATGACACGGAATTTAGAGCAATCCACCTCCTCTTCATATAAAATCTGTCACAATATCACTTCCTCTTTAAATTAGAACGCTAGGAAACATAGCCCTGCTTGCAGTGAACTCTAGGTGAATACACCTATACAACCCCCCCCCCCCCCTTACCAAGCGACCGCTGCTCAGCCCGAAGGCCTGCAGAATACGAAGTGTCGTGATGTCAGCACGGCGAATCCTCTCGGCCTACACAAATCATTACTTTTCCTTGATTCACCACGAAGGATGTCCGTTTATTTCCCTGCCAAGTGAGCGCTGGCCTTCTGACCCCAACTTGGCAGTTTAGATCCTGGCTCAGTCCGGTGGTATTTGAAGGTGCTCAAATTGTCAGAATAATGCCTTTTATTGCATTTAATCCCGTAAATCCTCAGTATGACTAAAATGTTTTCCTTCGATACTCCTTCATATGAATTCTCTAGATATACGTAGTATGTTTCAATGACCTCGCGCATACTGAAAATCTGATCCCGACACCCCCTCTATGGTCTGAAACCGACTTACTCTTCAAAATTGATCGCATCCTCCCTTCCAAAAAGCCACTGAATATCTCGCCTGATATACTAATCAGTGGAGTACCTCGATAGCTGTTGCAATCAGATGGTACGTTACAGTCCATACTAATCGTATTATTCTGTGAAGTCATTTTGTCTCTGCCTTCCACCTGTATTTCACAATTTCCGGTCTAATTTCATCTATTCGTGCTGCTTTACGACGATGTGTAATTTCAATAACATCATTGTCCTCCTACCCATGAGGTTGGTTGTTCACGACGTCAACAGAAAGATTTCCTTTTACGTCGGAATGATTTTCAAATTATTTTTCCACCTGTCCAGAGATTTCCTGGGATCTGTTACGAGTTCATCTCATTTACCCAAAACACTATTCATTTCTTTTTTCCCGCCCCTTTCCAAGATTCTTAATTGCTGTCCACATATATGCCCCTGCCGCTTGACTAAGTTTTTCCAGGTTATTACCTAAATCTACTCGTGAATTCTCCGTGGATTCAACATCGTATTTACCGAGCTCGATAGCTGCAGTCGCTTAAGTGCGGTCAGCATCCAGTATTCGGGAGATAGTAGGTTCGAACCCTACTGTCGGCAGCCCTGAAAATGGTTTTCCGTGGTTTCCCATTTTCACACCAGGAAAATGCTGGGGCTGTACCTTAATTAAGGCAACGGCCGCTTCCTTCCCACTCCTAGCCCTTCCCTGTCCCATCGTCGCCATAAGACCTATCTGTGTCGGTGCGACGTAAAGCAACTAGAAAAAAAACCCATCGTATTTGTTTCGCTCTATTTCTTTCATCTACGTAAATTCTCTGTTTGCATCAGTCTTTGTTTGGAGCCATTTCCGATACGCCTTCTTTTTACGATTACAAGCAACTCACACTTCATCATTCCACCAAGATGTTCACTTTTTCCCACCTTTACACACAGTTGTTCCTAGGCATTCCCTTTCTCTTTCAATTAAAACATCCCTGTACGCAAACCATTCTGTTTTTAAATCCTGAATCTGCATACTACCTATATTTTGGAAATTTTCACTAATCATATCCACGCACTTCTGTTAAATTTCGTCGTCCTGAAGATTCTATACCCTTATTTGTCTGCAAAATATTTCTCTTTCCCTATCTTAGGCCTAGAAATACTTAGTTTACTACAGGTCAGATAGTGGTCTGTATCATCGCAAAATCCCTAAATACCGGCACACTCGTAGCAGAATTCATTCAATGTCGGTTAAACGTAGTTAACAACATGTTTACATGCTTCTACTCATTCCTAAACATGCACCTCCCATTATTAAAGTGCAATATTATTATTATTATTATTATTATTATTATTACTATTATTATTTTGTGAGCCTCCGTGGCTCAGACGGCAGCGCGTCGGCCTCTCACCGCTGGATAGCGTGGTTCAAATCCCGGTCATTCCATGTGAGAGTTGTGCTGGACAAAGCGGAGGCGGGACAGGTTTTTCTCCGGGTACTCCGGTTTGCCCTGTCATCTTTCATTCCAGCAACACTCTCCATTCACATTTCGTAGCATCTATCATTCATTCATATATATCACTTTGGGAGTGGCGATCCCATCGTAATAACAGCCTATATATGATTCATTCATTACATCCCTGACCCGGTCACTGACTGGAAAACAGGTTGTAGGTTTTCATTTTTATTATTATTATTATTATTATTATTATTATTATTATTATTATTATTTCCGTCGCTATCATTGTAATAACCGTATTAAACCAACAGCATAATCAGATATTGATGTAATGGCACTAATTTATTAACTTACAGTACTGTACATTAAATTAAACATTGTGCCATACTTTTCCTTAAAATAATATTTTGTTTTAAATTTGATCTCTTGACCGCAACATGTGTTCCCTGTTTATAACACAAGGGTTTGCCTTGACACCATGAACTTCGTATGTCTTAACTGCGTTAATCATGTAAGAGAACCTACATTTATTCCCAGAATTCTTTGTAGGCATGGCCCCCTGTACAATTCTACATAATCAGAGCCTCCTACAAGCATTAAGGCAATTAGAGACGTGCCTTCACGCTGTTTTCATTCCTTTGTTTTTCAACTCCTGTAGCTCCCTTTGGAAATTAGGTCACCTCTTTGTTGCGGACTTGTTTGTATGTCTTAAAATTAATACCTTGTTTTAAAAGAAGGACTTAGCTTGTACATAACAGCTGTGGCAGTTCTGAAAATTGCTTCAGTTATGAAGGGATTTGACCATTGTTGATTTCCCAAATGGTTGTGTGAAGGAGCGTAGGTCATCCATTGTTTCAGTCGTACACGTTTAATCAGAGCCTCCGCACTCCAACAACAAACTGCCAAGACATTTAGGGTGAAATATGAATGTGAAAGTTCATCTTTTAATACATAAATTATCTCTCTTCCTTAACAGTATTCTTATTGTTTCCTTTAAAGAGTCAAGTCTGAACCCGATATTTGAAGGAAAGTGAAAGTGAAATTAAATAACATGGTATGTTCCCGTATATGCTATCGCAGCTGCTGACGTTATGATGAGTGAACGGTTTAATTCTTTTGGAAACTTACATTATGTATCCGTATAAGTCTGTAGGTGGGGCTGCTTTATAGATTTCTCAACGAGATATATAATATATAAAATTATTATAGTTTACGTGATAATCTGAAATTATATGCTTAATTGCGGCCAGTATCCAGTAATCGGGAGATAGTGGGTTCGTGCCCCACTGTCGGCAGCCCTGAAGATGGTTTTCCGTGGTTTCCCATTTTCAAACCAGGCAAATTAAGGCCACGGCCGCTTCCTACCACTTTCTAGACCTTTCCTATCCCATTGTCGCCATAAGACATATCTGTGTCGGTTGCAAACTAGCAACAAAAATAAATTATATTCTTAAACAGAACGAAAGTCTGAAATAAATATATTTTTGACTTTGAAAGTATCTCCGTCGTTGCAGACCATTTTGAGAACAGTGCAATGTTGTGTATTTATAATTGTGCTTATTTGGACTCACTAGTGATCAAGCCGCCTGCTGAATTCGATTCACTTAGTCTTCGAATTGTATTCACTGTATTTAATTGAAGATGCGCTTGTATACATGAAGATTATTATTAATATTATTATGGATAATAATAGTAATAATGTTATTTGCTTTACGCCCCACTAACTAGTTTCACGGGTTTTGTAGACGCCGATATGCCGGAATTTAGTCCCGTAGGGGTTCTTTTAGGTGCCAATGAATCTACTGACACGAGGCTGACGTATTTGAACACCTTCAAATACCACGGGACTGAGTCAGGATCGAACCCGCCAAGTTGGGATCAGAAGGCAGCGCCTCAACCATCTGAGCCATTCAGCCCGGTATTATTATTATTATTATTATTATTATTATTATTATTATTATTATTATTATTATTATTAATAATAATAATAATACATAATTTAGAAAACTAGAAATATGTCACTGATAAAGTTATCTTAAAAATAAGAGAAGACGAAGATATCCACTATACACTTAAACGTATTGCATATTTTTGTTACAAAGCTCTAAAATATGATTATGGTTCAAAATAGGCAAATGAAAATATATTGCTTTTACAATTAATATTTCACTCGACTGTGAAGATCTTAAGTTCTTAATCTTTTTTAACCTCATACGTAGGGGAAAAGATCTATATAGGTCGACGCCCCGAACAAATAGCATTTAAAAAAACTCATACCTTGTGTATAGTAGTCTGGCAAAGCTTCGATTTGTTAAGCTAGGTTCATATTTCTCATCCTCCCCACATGACTTTATTTGAGCATCTCCTGTTTTCGTTCTACACTGACAGTATTAGATTTACAATGCTTATGGAGTCTATCATATTTTAAAAGTTTCATTGCCTTTTCGGTTTCAATATCCGTAGTCGACATTGCTCCATTCTTCCAGAAGGCTTCGAATTGACTTTTCAATTTTTTCTTATGAAGGCCTGATAACTACCAAAACAAAGTAGAACAACAATCACTATCGTATTTTTAATCTAATATTTAATGTACGTTTTATTAAATAAATTACTGTAATGTTTGATAAATATACACAAAATAACACAGTATTCCACTGCTATTGTTGTAGCCTATATCGTCAACTCATGAACGTTTGGGTTTCCATCCATAGTTTCGTTTCCTCATTGCAGTACCTATGGTATGATAGGGTAAAAGTGAGTGGCGAGAAATGAGTCTGATGAACAGGAATGTGCAATGTTTTGTTTTGAATGTTAGCCGGCCTTGAACGAGTGTGTACCGTACAGATTAGTGGGTGTGGCACTATTCGAAGTCATGCAGCTCGTTTTCACATCCACTGCATTTCTCAACTCACCAAAGCCCTCCGGACGCTCTCAAAATAAATATTCAATTATTCTATACCCTGGAAAAGGAACAATCCTAGAAAGATTTTGCACTACTTTTTCAAAAATATATTTACTTTTTCCTAAAATAACGCATATTTAAATTATTGTAAATACATTACGGGAATAAAGGTCTACGCCTTCAAGGGATTATTACATTCGTTACACTGTTTAATGATGGTGTATATAATAAATGAGAGTTGAACTTGATACCTAAGGGCTTCATTTGAGTTATGAACTCGGTATCATCTAGCACTGGGTGAAAGAAATTTCTAATCAGACCACCTGCAGCTGACAAGTGTTCCAAGGGAGGAAATTACGTACAAGGGTACATTAATATATCTATGGATCTTAGCAGGAAATAGAAAATCTATTACCTCTAGATCAATCCATTCTGAAACAAGACGCCACGTCCATGTAGCTCAGTCTTCTTAAATGTGGAAGCCCGTGGCTACTGGCCATCATATTAAACGTGATGTAAAAATGCAAGTTTTGCATTTTTTTAGTCCTATTATGGGAGCTTCCTTTCTTCTTATAATACCATTGCAACAGACAACGTGTACTATATGGGGATGATGCGCACATTGGTTAGACTTCATAAAATAATAATAATAATAATAATAATAATAATAATAATAATAATAATAATAATAATAATAATAGGGCCCAATAATTTTAGTGGTTTTACGTCCTACTGGCTATTTTATGGTTTCTGGAGATGCCGAGGTGTTGGCATTTTGTCCCCCAGGAGTTATGTAAAGAGCCTCTAAATCTACCAACAAGAGGCGGACTTATTTGAGCAGCTTCAAATACCAATGGTCTAATCCAAGATCGAACCTATCAACTTGCGCTCAGAAGGCCAGCACTCAACCAGCTGAGCTACTCAGTCCGACCTCTAGCTCCTAAAAACAAAACAAGAATACACTGATATTAGAAACAGAAATAGTTCCTAATTTCCTTAATACGGAGAGAACTGAGAATGCTAACCAACATCAATGATTTCTAAGCTCGCGAGGATCTAAAATATTGTGGAGTGGGAACCCATAACCGCGTCTCACTCGTGAATGTATCCTCCCTTACCTAATCCTTTTTCTCTTCTGACCTTGACGGTTTTAGGTTAGTAAGGCCTATAGAGTATTTTCTTTTCATGCCTTTTATGACTCTCCTCTCCTTTGGTGACTATTTCTTTGAAATGTCAGGATTCACCCAATCTTTTATATAATAGTGATATGAAGATCTGATAATCCGTTGGAATGACCATTGAAACTCACTACAATGTGATAAATGAGCAAAATTTTCTTGGCATCATTACATAAAATAGATTTTCGTATGTGTTTTCATTTGTTTTTCCATCGGCTGTACGGTGAAACTTCACGGCCGTTTTACACCCCATTCAGTTTATTATATTCGCTGCCTCAAGAAAGGCTTTCAATAAATTTAAAGTTATCTGATGTATCATATACTTCAATTCTTAAAAGAAAGCTCTAGACCAACCACTTCGTTAAGGACGACGATCTTCAGAAGAAAAGAAAAGAAGTCGAAACATTCGTTAATATGCACATAGTTCACAGCTACGGCATTTTCAAAATATGTTTCTACGCTGGCGTTCTTTCTTAGTAAGGAAGAACAAGCTAACATATGAGTCCACTCGTTGACCATGAATGTTTTCAGCTTCTTGATCAGTCGACAGTAATTAGTAATTAGATGTAATATTTTAAATGATGTATACAAAGAAGCAATAATCCCTAACATAGATACAAGCTCGTAATATAACGCAGTCGGTTAAATCTAAAATGCTTGATGTATCAGTCATTTTTTACCTTATTGTTTAAAAATACAATTAAATTAATAGGAATTGATTTGTAAGTTGCACTGTAGTTCATTAACTTCTTAAGATGATCATAACTACAGATCTCCAAGAGTAATGGCGCTGAATGCGATGCTATGATTGAGAATCACGCCTTACAGATCTTCCACCTGACCACTGTGTGGTGCGACCTGGCGCTAATCAGAAGCAATATTTACTACGGGTATGACACCGTAATAGTACCTCTAGAATATAATATACCTCTACTGAGTAATTTTCCGCCTCCTTTTTCCCACTAATGTTACATTGTACGTTGTAAGTGTGAGCGATAATTAACTAGCCCGCTGTGATTAACAGATCACGTTAAGTACCAAGCTGATTCATAGCCCGCGAACTTGTGCCACTATTATTTGATTGTCCTCCAGACTGACATGTAAACAGACATGTATCTAGACATTAACGAGCTCACTGCTGAGTACAATATTGAAACCGCTTCAACGACACATAAATTAGACTAACACTTCCGAAAAAAAAAAAAGAATTCTCGTTTTAGATCATGAATAGTAATTTAATTTGTATGCGTTTTTAAGTTTTTGCTCATCATTGACAATCAGTCGCAAGCGAGTATGATGACTAAAAGATGCGCTTTCAGCTTGCTGATCAACCCAATTCGTGTTCTTCACATTCTACCGCAATGGTGACAGATAAGCATTGAAGAGTTATTTGGGAACTTTCTGTTCTTTTCATGATTTCCCTATGTTTCTCCTAGCGCATCGTTGCGTTGAAATACGATATCTCCGTTCTTCAAACATTGTTATTCCTTGGTGGATGCTACTTCTCCAGATTGGGCGATTCTGAGCGCCCTTTCTTTTCTTTTTTCAGTTGACAGTTGCTAGTGTTGCTAACGTCACTCCAGCTATGACAGGTTTCTAGCGACTATGGGATAGGAAAAGGCTAGGACTGGAAAAGAAGTGACCTGAGCTCAATTAAGGTGTGTGAATGGGAAACTATGAGAAACAATCTTCAGGTCTACAGTTAGTAGGTCTATAGTTCATAGAACTACCTAACAAGCTAACAGCTATAGAGCTCATATCGCGCAACTAACTCCCACTTAAAATATGTTATTTTGCAATTTCCTTGGTTTGCTTTCAGTCCTTCTCCTATACTAAAACAAGGTTCTTCTTCTGGTCCCTAACTGCTCAGGATATTGGCAACCACTGTCTTTCCTGTGCCAGGCTGAGAAGCTCAGACAGTAGAACACTGGCCTTCAGTGCCCAACTTGGCAGGTTCGATCCTGGCTCATTACGGTGTTGAAGGTGCTCAAATACGTCAGCCTCGTGTCAGTAAATTTACTGGCATGTGAAAGAACTCCTGCAAGATAAAATTCCGGCACCTCGACGTCTCCGAAAACCAAAAACGAGTAGTTAGCGGGATGTATAATCAATAAATAAATAAATAAATAAATGTCTTCCGTGTCGACCGTTGCTCGAAATATCTGTGGTTGTTTGTATGTCCAGGTTTTCAGATTTCTTTTATTTTTTTACCAGAAGAGCCTTTTCCTTCCAAACCTTCTCTTTCCTGGAATCTTCCCTTGTAAAGTGGACTGCAGCAGCTAGAATCTGTTTCTGTTCTTTATAATGTAACCGAGTTACTGAAGTTCTCTTATTTTCACGGTGGTCAATACTTCCTTGTCTTTCTCTGCTCCGTAGAATTTAGTTGTTTTCAAATTGTCACTTCACGATGCCCTCAACACTCTCCCGTACAGCCGCATCTCAAAAGCTCCAACTTCTTGCTAACCGATTATGTCACTGTCCACATTTCAACCACCATCAAAAAGAACAAAGAATACATACCAGTAACAGCAAAAATAATCTCACCATTTTTTGGAAAGATCGAGTGCAAAATAAATTTATTACTACCCAAACTTATAAATGATTTCAAAAAAATTGCATAAATTAATGGCAAACATATATATTAGAACTTATAATAATAATAATAATAATAATAATAATAATAATAATAATAATAATAATAATAATAATAATCAAGAATTCTTGTTACGTTAACATCAATAAAGACCTCAAAGGAACGGGCATACGACCAGAAGACGCGCACAAAAGGGACTTTTTCAGAACAATCGTCGTGAATTTTAGGACTTCCCGAGATGAGAAATGGGGACAATTGAAGCAAAGTGGTCAAATGAATGCCGTGCTCCATACAGTACACCGATGAAACGAAAATTGAATACACGCCAGAAATTATAATAAAACATATCGTGATCCCTAGTTGGCCGATAGCGAATAAGTAATAATACTAATAATAATAATAATAATAATAATAATAATAATAATAATAATAATAATAATAATAATAATAATAATAACAACTTGAACTTTAAGGGCTTCCACGATAAGCAAAAGCAGAACAGCGGCTGGACAGAAGAGAGAAGAGAGGCGGCCAAGAGAAAGAATGAAACGTTTTTGGTCTGAAAAAAAACCCGCCTCTGTGGTGTAGTGGTTAGTGTGATTAGCTGCCACCCCCGGAGGTCCGGGTTCGATTCCCGGCTCTGCCACGAAATTTGAAAGGTGGTACGAGGGCTGGAACGGGGTCCACTCAGCCTCGGGAGGTCAACTGAGTAGAGGTGGGTTCGATTCCCACCTCAGCCATCCTGGAGGTGGTTTTCCGTGGTTTCCCACTTCTCCTCCAGGGAAATGCCGGGATGGTACCTAACTTAAGGCCACGGCCGCTTCCTTCCCACTTCCTTGTCTATCCCTTCCAATCTTCCCATCCCCGCACAAGGCCCTTGTTCAGCATAGCAGGTGAGGCCGCCTGGGCGAGGTACTGGTCATCCTCCCCAGTTGTATCCCCAGACCCAGAGTCTGAAGCTCCAGGACACTGCCCTTGAGGCGGTAGAGGTGAGATCCCTCGCTGAGTCCGAGGGAAAAACCGACCCTGGAGGGTAAAAATTTTACGATACGATACCAAAAAAAAAAAAAAAAGGCTTCCAGAAATCCCTTATAGTTACTTGACGTGGTCTCTAATGACCATAAACGAGAATAATAGCAATAATAGCAATAATAATAATAATAATAATAATAATATATTGGTCTCAACTACGCGTCTCTATTTGACATCTAGGCTACATCCTTGTTAATTTCCACTTTCCGTCATTCTCTGCCAAATGACTGAGGAAATGAAACTCTGTTGGGAGATCTATTGTTGTTTTTTATTCTTCTTCTTTTCAGATAGACAGCAAATATTTCACCATACATCTTTTACACGCCGCGTTGTACGAGACGGACTGCCGAATAGACTTTTCACCGCCCTTGAAATATCCGTCTACCTCTGGCGGATTTAAATCCCAAATCTCCTGATTAGCAGGTCGGCACACTCTAGTCTAATTGATCAACAGAGTGAATAATAATAATAATAATAATAATAATAATAATAATAATAATAATAATAATAATAATAATAATAATAATAATAATAATATACAAGCTTCCATCTGTTTTTTTTTTTCCTAATGACTAGAGACATTGTGGCCATTAATCTTTCACATCTGCTGCTCATAGACCACCAATACGGAGTTGCCACATTCAAATACGCTCAAATACCACCAACCTCAGCATATGAGTAGTCCGCAGTTTCAAGAACAACGACTAGCGGACTGTATATCTGAGGTCAGGTTGTTCTTGTTCTTCCTGTGAACCAGAGACAGAGCACCGCACTGATCATTTAGCCAAGAAGCCGGATTCTTGAGATTCTACGATGTTAATTTTTAGTTCCATTTGTTGCTTTTTCCCAAGAGTGTGCCTTAAGAGATTTTGTTAATACCTTGAAGTCACGTATTTCTTTAATAAAGCTATTTAAATGCTTGTATTGCCAACTACAGAACTCCTTTCTTGTCATACCTGTCTTTATTTACTCTAGAAATACGAAGTTTATCTTCAAAAACACTGCGAACAAGCTAGTACTGAGGGTGAAATGAACAGAGCACCTGCGAAGATCAACCATTATTTTCCAGATTACCAGATATTATCAAAAAGTAAGTTCTCAAAAGGAAACCATTATCTAATTTCATCGACTGAGAATGTTAATTAAAGTAATAAAGCTCTTTAGGTTTCTTCAATCGTGAAAATAGCAGCGTTTCGTCCCAGTATGGCAGTGACCTGGCCAGTTGGATTTCCACACCTTTCCAATACGCTACTGCTAGGATATCGTTGAGACACATTCCAAGCCTCCTCTGTAGGACAGTGCAGTGACGGTGCACTAGGGGAGACGTGTACCTCTACTTGCTTGCAGTAGTGTCTCAACGGCGTACAATCTCAATCAATCAATCAATCAATCAATCAATCAATCAATCATTACTGTCTCCATCTTGTCACTCTAGTGCAGCAGATTCCCTATGAAATGATTGTCCAGCTTTTAATCAAATGTTTTCAAAAAAATTGGCGGTCTATCGAGCAACCCTCTTGGTAAATTATTTCAGTTCCTAATTCTTCTTCCTATTCACGAATATCATCCACAATCTATTCTCTTGAATTTCAGCTGTATTTTCATATCCCCGCTGCGCCTGCAATACCGCATACCTGAAAATTCTCTTCCTATTCATTATTTTCCTCAAGACTGGTCACACTTTCCAACCAAATTATGGATATGCAGTCCATCAGGACAATTTTCGTTGTGTTCATTTTCCTATGCGGAAAATGAGCCTTAAGTACATTATACCGTAGGAGTTTCTAAACACGTCACTCAAACATTAATTCCTAGAGTACGGTACGGTAAGTTTCATTTTCCTGTGCACATTAGCATAGAAAAATGATCACAACGAAAATATTTTTCTGATGGACTGCATATCCATATCTAGGCTAGGAGGCGTGATCAGTCCTAAGGAAAATAATGGATAGTAAGAGCATTGTCAAATACGAGGTTTTGTTTCTTCACCGACGATATGGTCTTTCCTACTTCTAAAAACTCCATTCAATTTTATTCGTCTACTGTAGTCATTCCACGCCATCTCTCCATTGGCACCTCAGAACATACCGCTTAAACCAGGGCCTCTCAAACGCCAAAAATCTCACGCGTGCAAATCGAGGCGCAGAGTTCCTGTGCACAGTGCATCGGTCCCACTCAGTTCGGCTCGGACCAACGCTTCGTCTCTGGGCTACTCGACTAAGATCAGCTCAACTCGGCTCGGATTTGGAGCGCTACGGAGCAAGTGAGGAAGAGGGAGACAGGCGGAGCGAGCGAGACAGGTGTGGGGAAAGAGAGAGACAGCGCTATTGCTCCAAATCGTGGAGTGGGGGCCTGTACTCTGGTCAACCAAGCGAAGTCGTCTTTTGCACCGTGCACAGGTGTATGCACCCTGAGAGGCCCTGGCTTAAACGAACAGCTAATCTCCTTACTTCCCATCCCAAAGTCTGCATTATTTTCGCAATATTTTCGTACTCTTTTTGTAGGAACAAGGTACCTTGCACCAACGTCCTGGAAACGTGTGGCATTCCAGCTGACGATCCCACTGACACACTGGGGAAAGTTAATTTCACGATTAAAAAGTCCAAAGAGCTTGAAAGCCTGGTATTAGTTGATTAGTTACATAAAACAGATTCCTTATAAGATGGTACAAGTAAGTGCTTAGTGAATACACACAGGTGCTACCGAAATAGACAGCGGTGAAGAACAATCGGCGTGGTGAACATTAGTGATTGTGTAGAATACGAACCTTCTCCATTGAAATGTATGAGATCTTTGTTTTCCATGAAGTCATCCCATCTTCTCGCGCCATAGTTATCTTGCCAGACTCTATCAAACACAATAAGACACCGTCAGAAACGGCGAGTGACTTTACAGGGAGAAGCAATATAAACAGGACACTTTCGCAGTGATTTAACACAATGCTCAGATTATTCTTCCGTGAATCAAATAACTCACTCATGCGAGGTTTATGTCAGACACGGTGTAAATACTCTGTGCATCCTATTGAACCACCTGAGATAAATTTCATCACTGTGCAAATATCAGATTATTAATGCAGATTATCTGGCTTCATGTGAGCTGAAAGTCATTATATTTGTTGTAATAAAATGTACTGTTAACAAAACTCTATTTTCATAATTATGAGTTAAAATGATTAGCCTTAGGATAATTTGTGATAAATCAAACTAAATACAAAAATAAATACTTGTGACGTCTCCTCTGTAACTCAAGGAAAAATCCACAGGAATCCTGCATCGAACTTCATTTAACTGAATGAAGGGGATATCAGATGAATCATCAGGACTTTCTGAACAGAAGGGCATCTGCTCCTAATCACCTCTAGCTTGTTTGATATGGACATTTTGAAAGAGATTTATATTAATTAGAACAAACATTTTAATTCTTTGTATGATTAAGACTTCCTTCACAACAACAGAAGTTATTAAATGATAGTTTTACTTCAAGAAATTCAATTGAATTTTCCACCCTGGTAATAGAATAGTGTTCCAGACGACCTGATTTTCCTTCTTTAACTGCTAACTTAGGACTGATCTCAGCTTCATCAGTCGTAAACTAACTTCTTAACATAAAATATCGTCGTTGAAGAAACAAAACCTGGTATGTCAAAATGTCCTTCTTACCTATTATTTTCCTTAATACTGGTCGCGCCTCTGATATGCAGTCCAACAGAACAATTTTCGTGTAGGAATGTATGTTTGGTTGGCGTATTTACGCACTCCTACAGTATGCTGTATTTATGGTTAATTTTCCTTTACACCTCTGCATAGGAAAATGAACACAAAGAACATTGTTCTGATGGAACGCATATCAATATGTGGCTAAGAGGCGTGACAAGTCTTATGGATAATTCGTCGCTGTTCGGGCGAAAGGTCATATCTCACAATGCTCTTTCTATTTCTTTAAGACTGGTCACGCCTCTCAGCCACATATGGATATGCAGTCCGTCACAACAATTTTCGTTCAGTTCGTATTCATATGCTGTCGTGTAAAGGAAAATGAACTTTAAGTACATTATACTGTAAAAGTACGTAAATACGTCATGAAAACATGCAATCCTAGAGTGTCATACGGTGAGGTTCATTTTCCTTTACTCGTAAGCATAGGAAAATGAACACAAAGAAAATTGTTCTCATGGACTAAATATCCACACATGGCCAGGAAGCGTGACCAGTCTTAAGGAAAATAATGCATAGGAAGAGCATTGGAAGATATGACCTTTTGCCCGAACAGCGAAGAATTAATGCTTAGGAAGAGGATTTTGACATACGAGGTTTTGTTTCTTCACCAACGATATTCTTAGTTCATATACATGTGGTTAAAGCTTGCTTGGTTCTCTGAGAGTGAATGAGTCGGTTCCTCGTCAGAAAGTCCAGAGGCACATGAATCCACAGCAGAAATGAGTGACAGGTTAATTCCTGAGAGTAAGGAAAGGTGGGAAAACTGTTGGTCACTATCTCTGTTAATGCTGAGGTTACGCATAGCAGAAGCATATTTACCTTCATCAAAGCCTGATCAGAGAGTAATCTGAGGGAAATCTTGGAAATTTAAAGTTATTTTTAAAGGGAAAATGCTAGAATATGTACTCAATTTTCACATTTCAGGAAACAATGGCATTTTAGAAGCAATTTGGAAAAGTGCTGTCCAATTACACGAAGGGATCAACTTTCTTCGTCTGTGAACATATCAATAGAAGTCTACTGAACTGTAATGTCGAAGGTACACGTTTCCATAACAGAAGTTTGCTTTCCTCATAACGGAGCCATTGAAGCCAAATAAGCTGTCAATCATTAAACTAAAGTGACCATGTTTGAAAGCTCTCCCTGTATTAGTTAATCTACAGTTTAAAAGTTGCCCTGGTGTTAGAATCCTCGTCAAAGCAGTTCGAGTTACACATTAACGAATTTAAACTGAGCGCAGCTGTTCCAAAGTGGCACGCCAAAGAGAATAAGAAACAGACTTGTTGCTATCACCTGTTTTACACACGTCTAATTAAAGTCTAAATACTTACCATATCAGTGACATTTCACCCTTCCTACCCTAAGTAGCCACAAGGTGGTCCTCAAATCCGGTTCTTACATTCTTGTGATTCTTTCCTATATGTTTTAATCATTTAGTTTATTATGTTCAACTAATCTAGTGTATATGTACAAAATACCACTCATTCACTCATAACGGTATCTCAGAAACCATCAAAACCGTTCAAAGAAAATTCGGTGTAGAGGTTCATCTTAGGATGTACGTAAGAACTAAGAAACCTTCTTGAAAACTTCAACCTCTAAGAGGTGAAATTAACATCGTAAAAAACATTTAAAATGAGTATTGTTTCAGGGTGATAGACTATGTTGCAGGCTGCTATAACAGTTAGCTTTTATGCCACTTGGTTGTGTTTACTGGCAGTGGGCTGCAATGATAAATCATGTTTATGTCGCAAGCGTTTGATATCTCTTGCCATGCCTTTCTCCGTATTCTGGCGATCAGATCGTGTTTTGAGAGGGAGCAGTTAGCAACTCAGCTACTTAGTTTGTTCTCCTGGTAGAAGATGAAGAATTTTACATGTCTGATGGCACGAAAAGACATGATAATCTGTTGTATAACATCTATGGCCTATTTCTAATACCACGCATCTCACAAAGCTCTTCCTATCCATTATTTTCCATAAGACTGGTCACGCTTCTCAGTCACATATGGATATGCAGCCCATGTGAACAATTTTCGTTGTGTTCATTTTCCTATGTTAATGTGTAAAGGAAAATGAACCTTAGTTTATCGCACTGTAAGAATGTATGTATGATCTATTTAAGTAGTTCTACAGTATACTGTATTTAAGGTTGCTTTTCCGTTACCTGCGAGCATAGGAAAATAAACACAACGAAAATTGTTCTGATGGTCTGCATATCCATGTGTGACAGGGAGGCGCGACCAGTCTCAAGGAAAATAATGGATAGGAGGAGCATTGCCAGATACGTGGTATTCGAACTAGGCCAGCGATATGCCTACAGCATGTGTATTCATTGAAGGGTTCGCGTTATCTACATAGCTATTACTGTAACTGCAACGGTAGCAGTCTTTATACCCGTGGTATTTCTCCGGACATCCTAAGAACCAAGGAACACGTTTTTTCCTTTTGCATCAAATATAAACAAAGTATTTACTAAAAAATATATCGTACGAAGGACGGGTAATTTCGTTAGTAAAATATAAAATAATTATCGCAAAATTTTAAGTGTACATTTCAAGAAGACCGAACATGTCTAAAGAAATTGCCAAACTCACTCTGATTCTTAATGGAAGCTCTCTGGAATACAGAAGATTGATACAAAACCGTGAAAACTATTGCAAGCAAAGCAATATATACTTCAGGTTTTCATTGGTCAGTGCATAAGTAAATAATTTGATGTGTATTGCTATTGACGTGACTTGGTTTATATTTAAATAATTATTTTCTCATTATTGAGTAGATTTCTGTCTTACTCATCATGAGTATAGGAACTCCCTGACCAAGGCGGCAAAGTGGTGCTCGGTTTACGCGGAAGGAGGTAGGTTCAAGTACCCAGGAAACCTATACCTTCCACCCCTCTCAAGGGCCTTCATGGGCTGTACGGAGATGACTTTGCTTTGCTTCGCATGATGAGTATAGCTGTATGAGCTTCGGAATAGAAAGTCTTCATATCTTTTCCCATTCATCAATCTACAACTGCTACTGCTACTACGGGAAAACGTGTACATATCCTCAGTATTTTCTATGAGACCACAGTCGCCTTGCTCGAAAATCACTTCTTCTATTAGATCTCCGTAACAAATTGTAACAAATCATTAAGAAAATGTTAAGTGAACATTATATATAACTCCAAAGAATTACAAAACGTTCTTCGCTACAACTCAAATTGTTAGATAGAACAAGGACCAAGGGGAAAGTTTTCATTCCCCTTCCCTTGGGAAGGGGCGGGCCATCTAGAAGGTTACGCCTTCTCTCTGGCCAGGAGAATAAAATTCCCGACCCTGACGGGAATCGACCCCGGGACCCTTGTGACTAAAGGCCAGCACGCTAACCATTTAGCCATGGAGCCGGACAAAGGGAGTTGAGCCAACGGCACGTGGTGTTCCCAAGCGGTCACCCATCGAAGTACTGACCACGCCCAATGTTGCATAACTGCGGTGATCGGACGAGAACCGGTGTATTCAACATGGTATGGCCGTTGGCAAAAGGGAGTTGAGCCAACGGCACGTGGTGTTCCCAAGCGGTCACCCATCCAAGTACTGACCACGCCCAATGTTGCTTAACTGCGGTGATTGGACGAGAACCGATGTATTCAACATGGTGAGAGAACAAACGTAGAGTTTAGAAACAGGCCATGATTTGTGTCTAGCCTCTAAAGAGATGCTAAAAGTCAGGAGCGTTTCCCGTGAGTTGAACAATGCTGTAACTTGATGTGTAACATTGCATGAGATGTTACAGTTATGATACAGACTACAGTGCTAGCCAAAACTTCGCATGTACAGCTTTTAGTGCTTGACAACACTGATAGTAAGTTTCTTAGACGTTTGTCGTCCTTCAAATGTAAGAACTTTAGGACCACCTTGGACTTTATCGTTTCTACGTTAATTAGATTTATTAGAGAGGAGGTGAATACTTACGTTAAGAGTCCCTGGTTCGCATCCGCCTGGTACCACGAGTACTGCGGCATGTACCCGGGGTGCGCATGGTGGTGGGGATGATGAGGAGGATGGTGTGCGGGGGCGGCAGCGGGTTTCATGTCCCACGACACGACAGGCGGAGACCCCGACATGCCGTGCGGTGGTTGAGGAGACATGTCGCTCACAGGCGTCGACGACGGCGTGGGTGTCTGCGGCTGGGGTTGGTGGCCTACATGAGGGAGGTAGCCACCCGGGCTATGCTGGCTGCCGGAAGAAGAGCCACCCCCTCCTGATAACGAGATGAGAAAGAAGAATTATTAGGAAGATACACAAACTACCTACTAAAATAAAATAATGTAGCCATTTCTAACATATGTCGTCGGTGAGCAAAGAAAGCCTCGTATTTCACAATTCACTTCCTATCCCTATTTTTTCCTTAAGACGGGTCACGCCTCTCACCCCCGAATCCATATGCAGTCCATCAGAATAAATTTTGTTGAGTTCATTTTCCTATGCACGTGTGTAAATAAAAATGAACTTTACTGTACCGTACTGTAGGAATGTGTGTTTGCGTGGCGTATTTACGCACTCCTACAGTAGGCCTATAATGCAATTAAGGTTAATTTTCCTTTACACTTTTCCGTGGGAAAAAGAACACAACGAACATTGTTCTGATGGACTTATATCAATGTGTGGTTGGGAGGCGCGACCACTCTTAAGGGAAATAATAGATAGGAATAGCACTGTAACATACCGAGGTATTGTTTCTCCACTGACAATGTACTGATATACTGGACCATTTTCACTCAGGAACTACTAAATAATAATAATAATAATAATAATAATAATAATAATAATAATAATAATAATAATAATAATAATAATAATAATAATAATAGATCGTAATTCATCTTGACAGGAAAAGAAAATTCATACGACACATAAAATTTTAAATGGTAATATCCCTATATCAGTACCTACCAACCTACCACAATATATGCCCCATATTCCCTTAATGGTGCCATACACACAGCACTATTATTTTATATCTTAGTTAAATCTTAGGTTAGTTAAAATATAAAAAAAAAAAAACATGTATCGAGGAATTCTTAATTACTACTAAATTTTGCATTCGTATACATTCCCATTAAAATACTGTTCCCGATAGATTAAATACTTGCAATAATTATTATAATAATAATAATAATAATAATAATAATAATAATAATAATAATAATAATAATAATAATAATAATAATAATAATTTTAACCATAATTGGTTAATTCCGCTGGTCCGGGGGCTGGCTCTATGTGTCGTCTTCATCATCATTTCATCCTCATCACGACACGCAGGTCACCTACGGGTGTCAAATCAAAAGACCTGCGTCTGGCGAGCCGAACTTGTCCTTGGACACTCCCGGCACTAAAAGCCATACGCCATTTCATTTATTATTATTATTATTATTATTATTATTATTATTATTATTATTATTATTATTATTATTATTATTATTTGAAGAAATATTATCGATCGTGCAATTTCGTTTTGAAAAGGAATTTTAATGTTATTTACAACTTTATGTACTTATTTTAATCATGAACATATTGTTCGTAGTAACTATTGTACCCATCATTTTAACGATATTTTTCACCTGCAGGCTATCAGGTACAATAATATTTCAGGCGATGATATTGTAATTTCTCGGAGCTATAAACTTTCAAATAGCTAAGAACAAACATGGCCACTGTACTCACCTATAATGCCCCCTCCCGGCGGCTGCGGGCTGTTCGCGCCCGGTATTGTCCCCGGCGTGTGGGGAGCGGTATTATTCGCGTTGCTAGGCAACAGCCCGTGCTGTTGCGGTTGGCCGTTGTTATTGTTGTTGTTGGGTTGTGACGCAGCTTGCTGCGCCGCCTTCATCATCTTCTTGTACTTGCTCCGCCGATTTTGAAACCAGATCTTCACCTGAAACGAAAAGAAAAAAAAAAGATTTCACTTAAATATTTCTTTATATTCCTGTCAGGAGGGAAGTATCTGCATTGTGATGAAACTTCCAACCCAATAGATAGTTACTGCAGCTTTTAAAAGAAAACACATTTACCAAGTTGCTCTTTAATCTTCATATTTCAGAAGTGATGGACAGTTTTGTAACACTATAGGGATTGAGTCGCTTTTATAGATATTCACAGCAAAAAACACTTGAGATACGGTAAATTTAAAAGGTATATGGAATTCAAATTCCAATTCAATAAATTCTGAATAATAATAATAATAATAATAATAATAATAATAATAATAATAATAATAATAATAATAATAATAATAATAATAATAATAATAATAATAATAATACGGTGAAGAATAATAATATGTAGGTCTACAGTATTGAAGTATTATTATATTAGTTTATTATTTTATGTTTAAGAACCCTATTATCGATGCCATTGACACATTAATTGTTATAAAATTATACACAGTCGATTTCTCTAAAGTTTTCTGTTTCACAATACCACGAAGTCTTGTATTAATTAAACCATATATCGATCGGAGCGAGCAACTCATTTTCAGATTACGTGCAACATACAAAAGACTATTACATTTCATTTCATACCTGCATTACAAAGTTATATTTTGGTTATAAACCCATGACTACCTGTTAATCATGTTGAATGTTGGTGTGAGATTCAGAAAATAATTCTTAAACATACGATTTTTGAATGTGCGTCTAACGGGGAATTAAGGCATAACGGGTCTGTTCTATTTAACAATATATTAATTTATATATAAACCATGAAACGTTCCAATTAGGACAGTGATGTTCTTTTTCCATTATCATTCCAGAGGACGGGTTAATTTCGAAGATAAAGGCTTCACTGAAGAGTGAAATATTTGGATTGTTCATCGACCTCCATCAAAGTGGCAGTGCCGGACATGTGCAAGTTGAAGGGTGTCACTGATACCGAGAATCACCTGCAGTCTGTTTGATTGACGTGTTAATGAGGGAATGGGGGACACGTGGGGGGAAGGAGGAGCTACATTCCCGTTCTCAGACGAGAAACCGTGCTGAATATTCGAGTGACTTCTTATCGTATCCTGGAGGAATTTGTCACAAAGCAAGCTCACCGGACAATGATGGCAGAAATATACCATGGCCCTCCCTGACTATATTCTTTGACATAATGAACATCTCTACACCAAACAGACCAGTAATGGATGTAGGAATCCTAAAAACCCTCCTTCTCGTGTTTGCTGATTGCTTTGGCTCTCTCATAGTCACCTGCCTTAGACCACACGAAGAGAAAATCTTTCCGGCATGGCTGAAGAGCAACACTGAGCTTTCGCTACAAAAACTTGCATGTCTAGTAGGCTATTCCAGGCAGTAAGTAATCAATCCATTAGTCCAGAAAATGTGCTTTTGGATCATTGGAAACAAATACTTTCAACACATTAGCTGTAACAGTCCACCTGCATAGCGCAACAGTGAGCTCACTTTGTTGCCCGCCCCCTCAGAGGCCCGGGTTAGATTCCCGGCTCTGATAGATTTTTAAAATTGGCAGGAGGACTGGTATGTTGTTAGAGAGGTACATGCAACTCATCTCCATTTGGGGTGTACCTTAAAAGAGCTGCCCCGCCTCGGGACGAGGACAAGAGTTTATTTATTAGCTGCTGCAAATAGATACACTTTTTCCTTTACCAGTTGTAAAGTCGCACGAACAGAACACAATTTTCCTTGAGTTCATTTTCCAATGCGCGTGTGTAAAGGAAAATGAATCTTACTGTACTGTAGGAATGTGCTGTATGTCTACATGACATATTTACCCACTCCTAGAGTATGATATTTAAGGTTCATTTTCCTTTACACTGTCGCATAGGAAAATGAACACAGCGAAAATTGTTTTGATGGACTTCATGGGCCCTATATGTGTTTGGGAGGCGTGACCAGTCTCAAGGATACGCGATGTTGTTTCTTAAGCGACAATATGTGCGGACTGAACGTGTTATTGTTCTGCGATGTACTGCAAAAGTGAAAAGCACATTATATTTTTGCTGCTGGCTGCTATTTTGTAAATACCATGTCAAACTTGAATACAACTTCCAATACAGGCATGGGTATTAGCAAAAACGTTAAAACATATAATAAGATTTCTAAATCAGTTGATTTTCAATTGCCCTGTTTGTCGTTGGGACCACAATTAGAACGGGGCCTACACGTGAGTGAACGAACGGAACCAGTCGACCCGTGCCTACAAGTGGCCTATAGCTGTTGGCGCAGCGGCAAAAAAATGACTCCGCCATACCCACTACCTGTCCTCTGTGAGCGAGACCTACATGTACGTGTGTTGCTCAAGCTGTTTGGCTCCTTGTGTAACTTTGTACGCCATCGTTTGCAGATCTGACATCTGAAGTTTCGTTTCAGCATTTCAAGAGTCCAGCCCAGCACAAGCTCCAAAAGCCCCCATAATTAATATTACTACGGGATGAATGAAAATGGCCGCAAGAACTCCCTGTATTGCTAAGATGGCAGAGTTAGCACAATAATATAGAAACTATCTACTTCTTCTTAAAGTAATGTACAAGTAGAATCCATATTCAGTATTATGCTGGACCGATTCGTTGGATGAATGGTCAGCGTTGAGGCTTTCGGTTCAGAGGGTCGGGGTTCGATTCGCGGCCAGGCCGGAGATTTTAATTGCATGAGATTAATTCCTCTGGAGACTGGGTGTTTGTGTTTGACCCAACACTCCCCTCTTCATATTCAGGCAGCACACCACACTACCAACCACCACAGAAACATGCAATAGTTAGTACATCCCTCCACATGGGGTTGGCGTCAGGAAGGGCATCCGGCCATAAAACAGGGCCAAATCCGCATGTGCGACACAGTTCGCACCCGTGACCCCACAGCAGTAGAAGAAGAAGACGAATTCTGTATTATGATGAAGACTGAGATTGAGTATTGGCTAAATACAAATGTCGTTACGTAGTCAGAAAAAAATTAAAATTTGATTAAATGGTATAAAAGTTACCTGAACAAAGGAGAAAATGAAATATAAAAGGACTGAATAGGGACAGTGCCGTTAGAATGAAAAGCACAGAGAAAGGTGTCAACCACGCTTTTCTGTCTAAGAACACAAGGAGTCATGATGAGGAAGGAAGAAATGAACCATTCCATTGAGTGTAGATGCCAGTTGATTGTCAGACCAACTGACGAACACAATTAAAGTTATGGTATTCAGTGCGGTACATCACTAGGAGTTTGAAATTTCGTAGATACGCTAACTATGCAATACGCTCACGAATTATGCCACAAAATTATTAGTTCCAAGTTTAGTCACCAGGCGAAAATCTGGCGCTGTAAGCGATCAGAACGTGCAAATTCATGCATCACAACGTTTCCTAAAATAGCAAAAATAGTAAATATGTCATAAAATTATTATTATTATTATTATTATTATTATTAGTCAACCTCTGTGGTGTGGTGGTTAATGTGATTAGCTGCCACCTCCGGAGGCCCGGGTTAGTTTCTCGCCTCTGACATGAACTTTGAAAAGTGATACAAGGGTTGGAACGGGCTCCACGCAGCCTCAGTAGGTAAACTGAGTAGAAGGGCTTCGATTCCCACCTCAGCCATCTTAGAAGAGGTTTTACCGTGGTTTTCCACTTCTTGTCCAGGCAAATGCCGGGGTGGTTCCCACATTAAGCCCACGGCCGCTTCCTTCCCTCTTCCTTGCCTATCCCTTCCAATCTTCTCATCACTCCTCCCCCACCCCTCCAGAAGGCCACTGTTCAGCATAGCAGGTGGAGCCCTCTAAGAGAGATACTGGTCCTCCTTCCCAGTTCTATCCCCGACGAAGTGTCTCACGCTCCAGGACACTGCCCTTGAGGCGGTAGAGGACGGACCCCTAGCTGAGTCCGCGGAAAAAATGATTATTGGAGAGTCAACTGATTAAGAAAGTAGGAAGAAAGGGTATTATTATTATTATTTTTTTTTTTTGCTAGTTGCTTTACGTCGCACCGACATAGATAGGTCTTATGGCGACGATGGGACAGGAAAGGGCTAGGAGTGGGAAGGAAGCGGCCGTGGCCTTAATTAAGGTACAGCCCCAGCATTTGCCTGGTGTGAAAATGGGAAACCACGGAAAACCATTTTCAGGGCTGCCGACAGTGGGATTCGAACCATTATTATTATTATTATTATTATTATTATTATTATTATTATTATTATTATTATTATTATTATTATTATTATTATTATTATTGCCCAAGTACTGAGCAGCGATATCTCTTTACATCTGACATAGCCTACTACGGAATCTGGTATTTAAACATGACTACGTCATTGACTTGCTTTCTGCTAGCTAGAGTAATCTACTAATTATGTTCAAATCGATGACGAATGATTTCGGAATGTTACTGTTTTCAAGGAGAAAATCGAGAGAAGCTATTCCACCTCCACTTTGTCCATTACAAAAAAAGCGCATACAGTCAGTGACATTTCAAACCGCGGTGGACGTTCAACATCCAACCAACTCTGACTTAATACGAATCTAAAGAGAAAAATATTGTAACGTTTAGCCCCACTTGCGGCTTATTGTACTGTAGCGAACACATGCTTTATGGTGCATTAAAGAATGTTGTAACACTCTCCTTTCAGTGCAGAGAATAAAGCCTTCCGCGATCCGATAAAAATTCACAATCATATTAACTTCAACAAGCAGAGCGTACCTAAACACATGATATCAAACGGTCCTATTCTCTTGTTCCTTTTAGTTGGAATGTAACGCTAATGAACCATTTCTGGAGGCCATGTTTGGTAAGTCATTAGTACGCTTATGATAAATGTGAGGGACGTGATGCGAAATGCAACATTAAAAGCAAAACATGCCTTCATCTACAAGACCTTAACCTTAAAGAAGCTGATTAAGACGTCTAGTGGACTAACTACTGTTATCTTTAATTTCCGTTTCGTTCTACTTTTTCTGTCCCTTTCATCGGTAACATCCTTGTAATTTTTTTTTCACTCTAGGCTAATCAAACTTGCTTGAATTGCACTGACCTTTCCAGGTTCCCACACCGTTATTGAATGGTACTTTTTGCTAATACAAATCATTGTACGACAAATCATAAGTAAACTTTTACTGATTTGATCTTTTGAAAACAAGCAATGGGTTTACTTTGTACTATACAGCATATTTTCTCAATCTGGTGTCAGAGAACACTTAGACAGCTATTTAAACGATATTTGATGCGAGTACAAAATGCTCGCGAGATTTCTTTCTCAGTTCAATCTTTGTCGACGAACTGTAATAATAGCGTAGCTATCCATCCATTACAATATTTTAACATTTAGTGACTTTAAAGTTGATAAGTTTCTTATGCTACCAATAGCCTAATCCTACGTACCACTCTAAGTTTCCAAACACTGTATTTGATATTGGAAATAATATGGATGTTCGTGTGGAAGTTGAAATGATAGATCTCCAGTCCTATTTAGAGTCTAAATTCTTCCTTTACTCCTGGACTTTTCAGAATTTCTTGAGTTCATCACCTGTTATTGATTTGGCCCAATTTTACGGCCGGTCGCCTTTCCTGACGCCAACCGATGAGGAGGGTCCTTAGCGCTGAAATATTTGTTTGAAAAGGAAAAAATTAGAACCTTCTGGGGTGCATAAGTATGTTCCAAATACTGTGGAGTTTTACTCTAATATCAGGCTACTGTATGTTCAGGAAGACCTACCTATGGGGGAAAGGTTTATCACTGATGAAATAGGCCAACCTCAAGAACAAAGCCCGATGACAGTCAATTAATTCACATCTACAGCACTATCTCCCCAGATACAGGAACGTTCTTTCAGGACATCACTGAAATTCCGAGGAACATTTTACGCTCAAAGGTTGGTCAACCTGGCGAGTGTTTTAAAATTGTATTCATTAAAGTTACTCGAGTTTCTTGATGTTCACGTGCTTGGTATTAAATATCGGTGGTGCTCACAATCTTAAAATAATTGAGAACATCAAGTGGCTCAGGCGGCAGCGCGCCGCCCTCACACTACTGAGTTTCGTGGTTCAAATCCCGGTCACTCCATGTGATATATATACTGGACAAAGCGTAGGCGGGACAGGTTTTCCTTCAGGTACTCCGGTTTTCCCTGTCATCTTTCATTCCAGCAACACTCTCCAATATCATTTCATTTCATATGTCATTCATTAATCATTGTCCAAGAGGAGTGCGACAGGCTCCGGCAGCCGGCACAATTTCGATCCTCCGCGCTAGATGGGGGTTTCATTCATTCCATTCCTGACCCGGTCGAATGACTGGAAACAGGCTGTGGAATTCCATTTCATTTTAAGTGTTGCCACATGAATCAGCTACTCCCTCTATCTGACCTTCTTCTAATTACTTGGAGTCGGCTCTACATGTGGATTAAGCCGAGTTTTACGGCCAGATACCTTTCCTGATGCAAACCATATTAAGAAGCTTATTTCCAAAAGGTAAAAAATCCGAAAATTTCAAAATGTATATTGTGATAAAAAACATACATTAGTAGGAAGCTCCACAACATGAAAGAAAAAGAAATAGTCTAAATGAGTGGTATTCAAAGGGTGGTACGCGTAGTATTTAGAGTTTCAGTGCCAGAAATGATCAAATCCCTCATTTTCTCGTGCATACTCCTTAAACTGCAATTTTTTTAACAAAAATAGTAATACATTTCGTCATTGCGCATGGAAATACCGTTATGTGATTATGTTGGGGATCAATACTGACCCGCAACACATGTATCACAACGAAAATTCGTTGAGAGTTCATGCAATACTGAACCTTAGGTGACAGAACCTTTCTGGTCAGAGTTCTAAGCTGAAACATGATCACATCGCAGTTTTTCTTTATTCCATTTGAACATAATAAAAATGCTAACATGAATTTTCAGTTGAAATTTTTAACACTGAGCGTTTCTGCTCTCTGCTACAAAATTGTATTTTTGGATTTCGTAGTGATGAATGTTTCCAGTCATTCGACCGGGTCGGCAATGGAATGAATGAAGCCCCTTTCTAGCGGCGAGGAAAGCAACTGTGTCGGCTGCCGAAGTCTGTCGCATTTTTCTGGGGCAATGATTAATGACTGGAGAGTACTGGTGGCTTTACGTCGCACCTACACAGGTAGGTCTTATGGCGACGATGGGATAGGAAAGGCTTAGGATTTGGAAGGAAGCGGGCGTGGCCTTAATTAAGATACAGCTCCAACATTTGCTTGGTGTGAAAATGGGAAACCACGGACAAACTGGAGAGTGTAGCTGGAATGGAAGATAACAGAGAAAACGGAAGTACCCGGAGGAAATCTTGTTCCACCTCCGCTTTGTCCAGAACAAATCTCACATGGAGTGACCGCGATTTGAACCACGGAACCCATAGGTGAGAGGAAGGCGGGCTGCGGGCTGCGGCCTGAGCCACGGAGACTCTTTTGGATGTGGTATCATTTGCAAAGCTTATCATTATGGCGAGGGATATATTAACTACTCTATTGCGTATTTCTATGCAGCCAGTGAAGTGTTGTATGAAGATGAAACACAAACATCCAAAACCCGAGCAGGAAAGATTAACCAGACACGGCTGACATCTCAGACCCGACTGGGAATGGAACCGTGGACCGAGCGAGTTGGCCATTCGATTATGTTCGTGTAGCTGCGAGCTTGCATTCGGGTGATAGTGGGTTCGAATCCCACTGTCGACAGCCCCGAAAATGGATTTCCGTGGTTTGCCATACTCACACCAGGCTGTACCTTAATTAAGGTCACGGTCGCTTTCTTCCCATTCCTACTCTTTCCTATATCGTCGTCGCTATAAGACCTATCTGTGTCGGTACGACGTAAAGCAGATTGTAAAAAAAAATGATCCCTGGGTCCTCTGAACAGAAATCCGGGTATTCACCCTGTATAAATGGCGTCATTGAATAATTTTATTTCAGCTTCCAAGACCCAACACCAGAATTAGTAGATTATGTATGAACCGCGAATGACGGCGTCATTTCTTCGACTAGTCACTGAAGCTTGTCAAGGATTTCAGCTATGTCACGTTTGAGAAGTATGAAGGCCTCGTGTTTACATTCAACTGTTGCTGCTGGATCTCAGCCACGTAAGACTGATATATACAGTATTATGTAGTTATCGTATTACCGACTTGCTTCCTCGTGTATGTACGGTGAACCCCAGATATAATCATAGATAGAACTCTGGCTAACCTTCAACAAGTTGTTCCATCCTACTGCACGTGTATGACTTAAAACATAATTCTCACCCCCTCTACCAACCAGAAAAGACGTAGAATACAACGAATTCTTAAAATTCTGTATAATGAAAAACAGAGGTATTCATTTTCTCAACGAATTTCGAGCCACATCTGAACACCACGAAATAACTGATAATGCAAAAGTACACGACATGTATTTGGTAAAATAATATCCAACGCCATGTATTAGAAATATGATGATGATGATGATGATGATGATGATACTTGTTGTTCAAAGGGCCTAACATCTAAGGTACAAGAAATATGCAATAAGACTTTATCGAATAATCCAATCTGTAAGCTTCTGGTCTCTATAATCCGCTACCTTGCTACTAATACTGTGAACTGTGACTTCTTCTGTTGATACGTCTCCTATACTGCAATAATTAAAATCCAATCTAACCATATATCCCAGTCACGCCGGAATGCCAGTGTTTTGCCCTCCAGGCCGGGCTGAGCAGTTCAGACGGTAGAGCGCTGGCCTTATAGCCAAAGGTCCATGGCCTATCAAGCGACCACTGTTCAGCCCGAAGGCCTACAGATTATGAGGTGTCGTGTGGTCAGCACGACGAATCCTCTCGGCCATTATTCTTGGCTTCCTAGACCGGGCCAACCGTCTCACCGTCAGATATCTCCTCAATTGCAATCACGTAGGCTGAGTGAACCTACAGCCAGCCCTCAGATCCAGGTTAGAATCCCTGACCTGGCCGGAAATTGAACCCGGGGCCTCCGGGTAAGAGGCATGCACGCTACTCCTACAACGCGGGAATATTAATAATGCAATAAATTACGAATAATCAAGAATGCTATATACAACTTTGTACATAAATATCATATCGCATATTATTATTATTATTATTATTATTATTATTATTATTATTATTATTATTATTATTATTATTATTATGCCCGACTCGTTGGCTGAACGGTAAGCGTCCTGGCCTTCAGTTCAGAGAGTCCCGGGTTCGATTCCCGGCCGGGTCGGGGATTTTAACCTTAATTGGTTAATTCCAATGGCACGGGGGCTGGGTATATGTGTTGTCTTCATCATCATTTCATCCTCATCACGACGCGCAGGTCGCCTACGGGAGTCAAATAGAAAAACCTGCACCTGGCGAGCCGAACCCGTCCTGGGATATCCCGGCATTAAAAGCCATACGACATTTCATTATCATTATTATTATTATTATTATTATTATTATTATTATTACCATTATCATCATCATCAGTGCTCTCATATGGATCTATCTGAAGTGATGGTTCATCTATTGACAGTCAAGCACTCTTACATGTTAACAGATTGTATCAGAATTCGTTTCCGTAACTTGCACAGAAGACGAGTGACTAAATGCGTGAGCTTGAATTGACGATTTCAAATAACATTTTCTTGTTCAGTGTGAGAAGAAGCCTATATAGAGTAAGCGATATAGCAGATATATTATATACCTTATCCCTTAAGATCGCTTGCCGTTGCAATGCAGCCGTCTCTTCGGAGCAGTGACGGCCACTCTTGGGTGCGGAATGTGATCACGCCAAGTTTTTACAGTGAAAGAAGAGCGCCTGCCTAGACAGCTACTAAATAATTTCTGCAGAAACTCGTGCCCCGGGGCGGAACTTAGACCTCTCTTCCTGGAATCAGTTGCCGCTACTGCTAAACACTGTCAATAGACACTCACTTCTCGTAAAACAAGTGTTAAAGCTCTCTTCCCGTGAGAATTACTTCCTTAAATAACAAGAGCACATTTTGTCTCGTTAATACGGAGTCTCGTAAATAGGATTAGAATCAAGCTCTACGATCGATGTAGGAAGCAGTAATTTTCGGGAATCCGAGGTTCGTATTCCAGCCCGAGAAAAGCTATCTACATTGTGAATTCCTGTCAAATGCTGTGAATAATAGCCAACCGATGAAACCACACCCTTGTAATGAGAAGATAAATAAGGAACCATATGGGAATATAGCCATGCAGGTTTCAAGCCGTAGAAGCCACTGGAGAAAAGCTAGGTGAAAATGAATATCCACAACCTGTTTTCGGTCTTTCGGCCGGGTGAAGAATAGAATGAGGGCCCCCTTCTGGCGGCAAGGATAGGAATTGTGCCGGCTGCCGAAGCCTGTTGCACTTCTCTGGGGCAATGATTAATGACTGACAGATGAAATGAAATGATATTGGGGAGTTTTTCTGGAATGAAGATGACAGGAATAACCAGAGTACCCGGAGAAAAACCTGTCCACTTTGTCCATCACAAATGTCACATTGAGTGATCGGGATTTGAATCATGGAACCCAGCAGTGAGAGGCCGGCGTACTTCCGCCTTAGCCACGGTGGATCGAATGGAAGGTGCAGGCTCCCAACTTCGCAAACGCGTAAGCAGGCCGCTTTCCACAATTACTGTGATGTGGATTAAGCCTTGGTTTACGACCAGGAGCACTTCCTGACGCTAACCTATATGGAGGGATGATGCTTGGTGGTTGTTAGTGTTGTGTGTTGTGACTATTAAGACAAAGACGAACACCTAGTCCACATTTTACTCTAGGCCTACTAGACGGCAGACTAAACCGAAAACCTCTTGGGCGTCTACGGCTGAGATTTTAATGAATTTTGTCGTGTAAACACCAAATGTGTCACCAGCGATCTTTTACATGCCGACATCGTACGACATGAAGTGTCTAATGGACACTATCCCTCCGTTCAAAAAATCCCACTACCGAGCTCGATAGCTGCAGTCGCTTAAGTGCGGCCAGTATCCAGTATTCGGGAGATAGTAGGTTCGAACCCCACTGTCGGCAGCCGTGAAAATGGTTTTCCGTGGTTTCCCATTTTCACAGCAGGCAAATACCTTACCTGTACCTTAATTAAGGCCACGGCCGCTTCCTTCCCACTCCTAGCCCTTCCCTGTCCCATCGTCGCCATAAGACCTATCTGAGTTGGTGCGACGTAAAGCAACTAGCAAAAAAAAAAAAATCCCACCACATCTGCCGGGTCTGAACTCGCTATCTTGGGATCCCGAGACCGAACCTCTACTACTGATCTACAGAGGTAGTTCTACTAAAAGAGTTAGTTGAAACTCAGCGGCACTAGCGAGATAGAGTGGCTAGTTCTATGACTGGCTCGAGGAAACAGGCTGGTATTCATCTCTTTCTAGGCTAAGAGAACCCTGGGGCTAAGTTATGTGTTTCTTCAGAAGTTCAAGTCTCGGTTCTACAAGTCCAGACTTCCTGAAGGAGAATCGAAGTCATGTGCTTGTCTGTGAACGGCGTGATTATACCCTTCTCATGTCGTATTCCGTACAATACACGCAGACATTTACCAAGGTTTACTTATCAGACTATTCAAAGATTATAACGATGGCCTGATTCGGAAAACTCACTTCTCCCAATGCTCTTCCTATCCATCGTTTAGTCGCGCCTCCCAGTCACATATATATATGTAGTCCATCAGAACAATGTCCGACTCGTTGGCTGAACGGTCAGCGTACTGGCTTTCGATTCAGAGGGTCCCGGGTTCGATTCTCGGCCGGGTCGGGGATTTTAATCTTCATTGGTTAATTCCAGTGGCCCGGGGGCTGGGTGCCTGTGCTGTCCCCAACATCCCTGTAACTCACACACCACACTTAACACTATCCTCCACCACAATAACACGCAGTTACCTACACATGGCAGATGCCGCCCACCCTCATCGGAGAGTCTGCCTTACAAGGGCTGCACTCGGCTAAAAATAGCCACACGAAATTAAATTATTAAATCAGAACAATTTTCGTTGGGTTCGTTTTCCTATGTCGGCGTGTAAAGGAAAATGAACCTTGCCGTACCATACTATAGGAATGTATGTTTGCGTTACGTATTTACGCACTCCTAACGATATACTGTATTTAAGGTATAAAGTTGATTTTCATGATTTTTTTTCACCACGTCACTTTTCATATTTATGTAAATATATGAGGTTAACTCTATTTGTGCTTTGGCTGACGTTTCAAGATCGATATAGACTACTGTTTGTTACCGTACGGTGGTCCTACCAAGAATTCCACCCAAAGTCACCGGGATTCGAACCTCGCTCCGATTGAGGGTTAAGTATCTGGACCATCACATCCTTCCCTCCACCTCCCCAGTTGTTCTTGACAACGTCCCTAAAAGTAAGCATCATAGTCACATCTCCATAACCATAAACCTTCTCGAAGTATTAAATAAGGAGGGAACGAGCAGTAAACAGACTGAGAGACAGCCTAACAATTTGTCCCTTGAGGCCATGTTATCCATTCTTGTTCCTGCAGGAGGAACTTCTACAGTAAAAATCCCTTTTTTTTTAATGGATGGGCATCCAGCCTCAAATCTGCTGCGATCTGAGGGATAACTCAGACCATTCTCTATCAATATCTCCGGGTAAATCGAGCAATTTGAGCTCCATTTCTTCGGAAAAAAACATTTTTTTAATAGTTGTTTTACGTCGCACCAACACAGATAGGTCTTACGGCGACGATGGGACAGGAAGGAAGCGGCCGTGGCCTTAATTAAGGTACAGCTCCAGCATTTGCCTGGTGTGAAAATGGGAAACCACGGAAAACCATTTTCAGGGCTGCCGACAGTGGGGTTCGAACCTACTATCTCCCGAATACTGGTTACTGGCCGCACTTCAGCGACTGCAGCTATCGAGCTCGGTGAAAGAAAATTGTATGTTATCCAGTATAGTTGTAAACCCTAGCATTTTCCAGCTTAACATTACACATGGAAAAAGAACTGAATTTGCCAGATGTTACCTCTGGCTTCACCACTTCCTCAAGTCGGATATAAGTTCAGGAAATGTCGTCATTCGCCCTTCAAGCTCCAGTCCACAAAGGTTATAGCCTCAAGCGAGTTGGATACTGACTTCAAGTCTTTAACGACACAAGGCTAGAATTTGCTTATCTCTCCAAGAGACCGAGAAACAGATACGTTTTTCAGTTCTGCCCGGCAGTCTTGGAGTTGAGCCTCCATTTTTAAAGCAATGCCCCTTCTTAATACAGTTTAAAAAGAACGCCATCTCCGTACAGGCCATGAAGGCCTTTGGAGGGGTGGAAGGTAAAGGTAACCTTGGCACTTATTGGGATAGAGACGTTAGCTCTACCCCTGGCCGCCTTTGCCCCCTCATTTTTGGATTTGGTTGAGTGAACCTCAGGGTCATGTGCACCTCCGGAAGTGGAAATCTCATTTTTTAAATTTTTCGACTTCCTGACGGGAAATCGAACTTACGTCCTTTCGAGTGTTCATAGTACAGGTCGATAGATTATTTGAGCTTGACGCACGGTTTCTTAACGGGAAAGTTGTAACATTTTTAATTGTACCGAAAACATACTGACCACTGGCAGTAGTAGGGGCTCTGCACTAGACATGCCTACTAATTTCGAGGCAATTCGCGATCAAATCCGTCAGTGCCTAAATGAGCATCCTTCATCCATTCGATTTCTTCATATGAGGTCTCCCCTAATTTGAAGGAAATAAAGGATATATATACGTACCAGAAAATGATTATGGTGATGAAAATGATGATGCTGATGAGAAGGAGGAGGATGCTGATGACGACATTTAGATATCAAGGGCATGCCTATTTTGTTCAGCAGACGAAAAGAAAAATGCTTGACCCTTCGAAGAATACTTGAATACAAAATTTTCTTTGCTAGCTGTTCAACGTGGGACTAAACCATCTTCAAGGTTGTCGACAGCGGAGTCCAAACCCACCCTCCAACGAATCGAGTTTATAGCTACACAATCCGTATTGTGTAGCCAATGTTCTCGTTAGGCGCAAGATGATGGACCTTGACAAGTAAAATTGAAAACGAAAAGCACCGTAGGTCTGCGATACCCTTTTACCTTTGTATACTACTTCATATTTAAGGAGCTCACGGATTTGTACTCCACCGGGCTGCGTGGCTCAGTCTACGATGGTGGGTTCTATTCCGAGTCAGACCGGTAGTATCTGCAGGTACTCAAATACGCCATCCTTATGTCGGTTCTATTTGCCAGAATGTGAAAGAAATCCTGTTGAATAAATTCCGACACTTCGATGACTATAAAACCCGTACAATTAGTTAGTGAGACGTTAAAGCAATAACACTGGCCCTCCACCACGGGGCTGGCGTATTGGACTAATAGTCCTCCAAATTTTAGATCAGGTAAGAGATTGTTGATCGCTGCCGTCCATCTCTCGCCTTCCGTCAGATTGTCACTCTTCCTGTAATTTTCTTTCATATTCTGATACATCCGCTTTATTTTTTCTTCTTCTTCTTTGGTGGTACTAACGACAACACAGAAGATTTTGGCTCTTTCTTCGTATGCCAATAACATTGTTCTTTTCTCCTTGCCTCCACTCTTAAAAGCTGGGCTGTCAGAAGTTTCAACATCTCCAAAACATTTTTGTTTGTAACTTTGACCATCCATAGAATTCTTTCCAATTTTCGGTAATACATACCAGTTTTCGAATTGACATAAATATGTCTTAACAGATCAAGCCTCCGTGGCTCAGGCGGCAGCGCGTCGGCCTCTCACCGCTGGGTTTCGTGGTTCATGTGAGATTTGTGCGGGACAAAGCGGAGGCGGGACAGGTTTTTCTCCGGGTACTTAAGTTTTCCCTGTCACCTTTCATTCCAGCAACACTCTCCATTATAATTTCATTTCATCTGTCAGTCATTAATCATTGTCCCAGAGGAGTGCGACAGGCCTTGGCAGCCGGCACAATTGCTATCCTCGCCGCAAGGTCGGGGCTTCATTCATTCCATCCCTGACTCGGACAATGACTGGAAAACAGGTTGTAAGTTTTCATTTTCATATCTTAAAAGCAGGGGATCATTCGGAAAATTTTGTGTAATGAAATAGTGTCTTGCAACAAAATGTGTGTCGCGATGTTACCTAGCAACAATACCTTGAGAGCGGCACAGGCCATGGATCTGTATAAGGAGTGTTGTACAGGACGTGGATACGTACGTCGCGGATATCGATCAGTAGCCTACTTCGCATCACACCCTGCACGGTTGTTAGGTAACATCGTGTCACATATTTTATCGAAAGATATATATAGACTAATCATTTCATTTTCCCAACGAGAAATTTATTTCAATGTTTTTATTTTATTTTTTATCATTGCCGAATCGTGATATTAATGCTGAAAAAAATGTCTTAGCAAACAAAGTATGAATCCCCACGTAAAATTCAACAATTTCCTCAATTGTGCCGAAAGCTGAAGGGCTAAAGGGCCCTGTAAGGTTACAAATTATGAGTCTTGGATAGTTCTATCAAACCAAAAAAAAAAGAAATTCGAAAATCACTTCCGGCCTAAATGCAGTTTCAGAAAAACAGCCTAAAATCGCTTGTTACTTTACTGGTTCTCTTTTGATTCAAATCCCAGCCAAATGTAATATGTTTCTTGGTTCAATACCCTCAGGCATTTTTTGATTTTTTGAAAAATGTTCACACCGAATGTAGTTATAAGGGCTTAAGTGAAACTTTGCATTGACTCATATTAGCGCTCGCAGTGGCAGAAAAAGGAAAACTGCTAATCTAACCGACCGGATAACGATGATTAAGAAAAGTATTGTAATTTTCAGGATTAAATAAAGAATATATTCTCAAACATTGCTATATGTTATTTAGCTAAAATTCGTATCTCATTAGGATATTTTCAACATTGAGTTGCTTGCCTGAAGAGCTAAAACTGTGGATTTTTAAAAAATTGTTTCTTCCACCCATTGTGAAACACTATGCTCTACAGAATTCCTTATTATTATGTTTCTACTGATATGTGACATTTTCATCATCAGAAATAATATTTCCAAGATATTTACACCGATAAAAGAACCAAAGCAAAGTATTCTCCGTATATGCCTCATGGCCTGAAGGCCCTTAGAGGGGTGGAAGGTGAAGGCTTCCACTATTCGTAACCTCGGCACTTGATGGGGTAGAGAGGTTAGCTCTACGCCCGGCTGCCTTTGCCCCCAGGAAGTAACCTGGTACTCATTTTTGGTGTAGGCTGAGTGAACCTCAGGGCATGTGCATTTATAGCGATGAACTTGGCCAATTTTCTACCATCAATAATGTAAATTAATTATATTTAAATTTAATTTTCCTTCTCAGGCTGCAGTGCTGCAGTAGGTCAGTCATATTTATTCTTCTGAAGCCTTAAAGAACGAGAATTGTTACATCGTAAACGGAAGACTCATGACAGTTGCATATCGGCTACTAACGCCACGTTTCGTGCTGTCGACACAAGAGACTTAGCCTGGGCTGAAGGTTAATTAGCTTTGTGTAGCGGGGGCTTTGCCTGATGACTGTACCGACAAGGAAAGGAGATGAGTGCGACAGAGAGGGAAGGAATAGTAGGAGGAGAATTGTAAAGAATTAGAAGGAGGAGTAGACAGGATGTGTGCAGGATTGTGGGAAGCTTTACGTAGCGCGTGAGAAACGACGAGGAAGAGAAAAAGGAAATAAACAAAAAAAAAACTCTTTATAAAGAGAGAGATGCGAGTGCGGCTCATACAACTATTCAGAGAAACTGGATTCACTTATTGTAAAATATCTTCATTTAGAAGTTCGTTAGCAAATCAGATTAAAATTCTCCTTGATAAAGAGAACGTTAATGTCACATTAACACAATTAAGTGCTTCATAAATATGGCGAAAAATTACAGGCTTTCAGGCAACCATTCTCTCCGGATGATGCATGCTTCAAACAAACAAAAAACATGTTTTGTAAGTCAAAGTGACCAAAGAATGAATATAATTGATTGCATTTATACATCCAGTTCTTTTCGGCGTGATGTGCCATAATAAGTTATAGTTGGCAAATTTTGCATCGTTTACAAGTAATACATGCTAGTATACGTAACAGTGGCAGTTGATAAAAAAAATATCAAATCTGGACTTGAATGTGTGATGGTCCATTAATTTGGATGCTTCCCTCTCACGGTTGGGAAACGCAACTTTAATTTGAGACTTATGATTAATGATGCATAATATCGTGCAACCTTCCCTGACTACACATACTATTCAACGTTCGCTATCTTAAATGCATTATTTTAATTCATTTATCTTCCAGCATATTTCATTCTCAGCTGTACACACGAAAGATTGCCAAACCAGAAAAGAGAACTCATAGGAGCAATCTCAATAATAAAGGGGATTTAAACGAAAAAGAGCAGAAAGCTGGGATAAGGTGAAGTTTAAAGCTAAGATTGAAAATATGCAAAGTGTTTGACGAAGGAAACCCACTCCTATGATATTACAAGTTCTAGGCAGTAAATTCGAAGTTACGATTACCAATGTTCTATCAGATGAAAGGGAATTCAGAAATGACGTTACTATTCTCTCTTATTACAGTCCGACTTTGGTGGCTAGATATCGGTTATCTTATGATTAAGCTGGAATATATTAGAGATAGGCGTGTCCGACTCATTGGCTGAACGGGTTCGATTCCCGGCTGGGTCGGGGGTTTTAATCGTGTTTGATTAATTCTTCTAGCTCGGGAACTGGGTGTTTGTGTTTGTTCCAACACTTTTCTCTTCATATTCAGTCAACACACTACACCACCAACCACCACAGAAACACGCAATAGTGATTACATCCTTCCACATAAGGTTGGTATCAAGAAGGGCATCCGGTCGTAAAATAGGGCCAAATTCACATGTGTGACACAGTACACACCCGCGACCCCACGAGTATGGGAAAAAGCGGCAGAATAATAAGAAGAATAGTAGACACAGGCGTGCGATAGCAAAAAGTATTACCAGCAGAAATAGGTCAGTACAATGGCAAGGGAATATCCGTACAGAAGTAATAAGCAGTTAATAATAATATAAAGAAAAAGGAAAAGGAGAAGAAATATTTCGTGGAGCTATTGTCAGCCTGGTGCAGCCGTTGTATGGAAAAGTATTTGTTAGTGTGACGGAGGGCAGTGTTGAGTGTGGAGTGTACGTTGCAAGGATGTTGAGGACAACAGTCCTCGAGACAAGGGGATTAACATGCGCAGCCCTTGACTCGGCTGGGAGTCGAACCTGCTAACCTGACGACGGAAGGACAAGGCACTGATCTACTGGGGGTCTGGGCTAAGTTAGAAAGGTGCACACTGAAACTGTGTGAAGGAAAGGATACTGAGTAGTTGGATAGGAGGGGGGTATCTGATGGTCTCAACAGAAGGCAGTAAGAGAAATGGAGGAAAACGATATTTGGACTCCTTATTTATTTATTCAATCCGTTTACCTTTCAGGGTTGGTTTTTCTCCCCAGACTCAGCGAGGAATCCCACCCGTACGGCCTCAAGGGCAGTGTCCCGGTGCGTGAGACATTTGGTCGGGAATACAACTGGCAAAGAGGACCAATACCTCGCCCAGGCGACCTTATCTACTATGTTGAACAGAGGCCTTGTGCAGGATGGTGAGATTGGAAGCGATAGGTAAAGAACGGGGAAGGAATCCAAGCTCACATCCACGCGTCGCAGACCACACAGCCAACTCGCTTGGAAATAAAATGATTGCTATGTAATTTTTTCAAATGTTTTCGGAGAATTATTACAAAATAATTTTATAATTGAGACCCGAACACACTATTCCTACTTATGGGGTCCTATTCGCTCAATAAAAACTTTCGTGACCGCTCCCCGCCGGCAGAAAAGTAGATCAATCACCATTGAATGGGTGATCTGAAATGTATCTAAAGGGTAGGCCTATCGTATTAGTGGTTCATAATGCTCTTCAATTATTAGACAACGTCTTCTGGTTACACGTCTGACGTCCCGAAGTGAACTATTGGGTCAATGATTTCACCAATCTACTTCCGATTATTGATGACAGTAATATCAGTTCGTCTTGTTGCTTCCATTCTCAGGACTGATGAAAGAGAATTGGTTACTTGGGAAGTTTAAGTGATCGAATTTGTCCATGAAATATTCCATTCCGTGGTTTCCCATTTTCACACCAGGCAAATGCTGGGGCTGTGCCTTAATTAAGGCCACGGCCGCTTCCTTCCCACTCCCAGCCCTTTCCTGTCCCATCGTCGCCGTAAGACCTATCTGTGTCGGTGCGACGTAAAACAACTAGCAAAAAAAAAATATATTCCAAAGCAGTATTTTGTAAGATATCCCAGCACTTGTCCCTTTAGTTTGCATTAACATGCATCCTTTGTTTTGGAACCGTCTTTGAAATGGATCTAAATGTGGCTGCAGTTACCCGCAACGAGATGGTCTGCTCCTTTACCTGCCCTGTCTGCCCGCCCTCTGCCCCCATTTACCATCAGACCCAACGGTAGACTACGTCTGTCACTACTACCTCGTCGAATGAGGTCCAGCCTGAGAAAAACAATTATGTAATATTACTGAAAGTTAACTAATTATACGTCTATTGATACCATCTTCCTTCAGCCAGTGAAATATTCACCATGACTGATTGGATAACATAGTTCGTCTTCTATGCTCAAGGAAGCTCAAGGATATCTATTTTACAATTTGCCTTCCGTCGCACCGACAGGTAGGTTTTACGACGACGATAGATCAGGGAAAGACTAGGAGTGGGAATGAATCTTTTTTCCTTTTTTTTTCTATTTGCTTTACGTCGCACCGACTCAGATAGGTCTTATGGCGACGATAGGATAGGAAAGGCCAAGGAAGTGGAAGGAAGCGGCCGTGGCCTTAATTAAGGTACAGCCCCAGCATTTGCCTGCTGCGAAAATGGGAAGCCACGAAAAACCACCTGCAGGGCTGCCAGCAACACGGTTTGAACCCACTATGTTACGAACGCTCAAGGATAAAACCACAGCCTGGCCGATCAGCATTTAAGGGTGCTTAAGAACGAGTTAATGACAAATGCGTTTTATATGCTTGAAATATCGCTTAACTATAAAGCTCTTTGCTGATGACGATCTGACAGTTACACTGCTAAATCAGAAGATGACCTACATACAGGTGTTTATAAGTTATTACTTACTGTTAAGAACTAAGTTCAAGTATCATCATCATCATCATCTGTTTACCCTCCAGGGTCGGCTTTTCCCTCGGACACAGCGAGGGATCCCACCTCTACCGCCTCAAGGGCAGTGTCCTGGAGCTTCAGACTCTTGGTCGGGGATTCAACTGGGGAGTATGGCCAGAACCTCGCCCAGACGGCCTCACCTGCTATGCTGTTTAGGGGCCTTGTGGAGGGATGGGCAGATTGGAAGGGATAGGCAAGGAAGAGGGAAGGAAGCGGCCGTGGCCTTAATGAAGGTACCATCCCAGCATTCGCCTGGAGGAGAAGTGGGGAAACCACAGAAAACCACTTCCAGGATGGCTGAGGTGGGAATCGAACCCACCTCTACTCAGTTGACCTCCCGAGGCTGAGTGGACCCCGTTCCAGCCCTCGTACCACTTTTCAAATTTCGTGGCAGAGCTGGGAATCGAACCCGGGCCTCCGGGGGTGGCAGCTAATCACGCTAACCACTACACCACAGAGGCGAACCTAAGTTCAAGTATTTCAAACAAAAGTTCCAGTTTTCAGAGGTAGCCTATAGATTATTTACTTCATTGATGGTAGACTGCGAGCAAGTTAGCACTTTTAACCTCCGTAGTAGGATGTTTTCGGTTTACAGGCTGAGGAAAACTAACGTAATTTCAGAAACTGTTTGGAACTTCAAAATAAAGACTATATATACAAAAGTGTAAAGAGAGACTGCTATGAACTTTGGAAAAGCAATTTCTAGCCCTACTGCATGGATCAAACCAATAGGTTATATCGTCTGTTATACGAAATGGAATATAAACGCCAGAAGTGCTAAATGCTACTGTTGCAGTCGTAGGTCAGTTTCACTCTCTTAGATCACCAACGGAATATACCTGAGCAGATATCCTTCAAATGGGTAGGGAAAACAGTACGGAACGATTGGTACAAAAAGTAATAAGAATGATTCACAACCGTATTCCCAATGAAATGAACTCGTACCAAACAATAGGTAGAAGAAAATGAGAAAGATAAATTTAAAAAACGATGAGATCAAGTAAGCATAGAAATAGAACAGGTCTAAAGATCCAAACTGTCAAATTTATGATGATGATGATGATGATGATGATGAGTTCTTACATATGACAGACGGCTGTCGGTAGATTTAGTGATGAAGGATTGAATGTCAGGAACAGGTAGATCATTTGAAGCATTTGGGCTGTGTACCCTCCTAGGATGGCAGTATAGAAAGTGGAACTGAATCAAGGTGCAGCAAAGCGAATGCAGTGAGCTCACAGTTGAGATTAACGATATTCTGTAAAATGGCAGTCAACACTCGTATGAAACCACCTTTACAGAGTCTGTTTTCAGACCGACTTGGTACGTGGGAGTGACAGACAGCTGAGTGGATTCAGTATACCTTGTTCGTAAGCTGGAGGTAATAGACATTAATGCAGTAAGAATTATTGCACGTAAAAATGTGGGAACAATGGTAGGAGGTTCCTCGAAATGAGGTGACAAAGACTAAATTAACAATGAACTCGATGGATGAAACTGTATGCATAAACCGGCGTCGGTGATGGAGTCATGTGGGGGCGAATGGAGGAGGATAGGTTACTTCTTCTTCCTCTTTTTCTACCGCTTTTCCCACACCTGTGGAGTCGCAGGTGCGAACTGTGTCGCACGTGCAGATTTTCCCAATTTTACGTCCGGATGTCCTTCTTGACGCCAACCCTATATGGAGGGATGTAATCACTATTGCGTGTTTCTGTGGTGATTGGTAGTGTAGTGTGTTGTGTGAATATAAAGACGAAAGTGTTGGGACAAACACATACACCCATTCCCCGAGCCAGAAGAATTAATCAGAGGAGATTAAAATACCCGACCTGGCCGGGAATCAAACCAGGGACCCTTTGAAGCGAAGCCGTCAACGCTGACCATTCAGCCAATGAGTCGGACGGAGGAGGATAGGTTACCTAGGAGAATAATAGACTCGGGGATGGGGAATAGGAGAAGGAGACCAAGAAAAGGGCGAGTAGTCCTGGAATAAGCGAGACCACAGATCTACTGTACTTGTAAATATAATATTTTGGAGGTACGTTCTTAATTCGCAGAGGCTTGCAGACTGGACGATGAAAGGCATAAGATTTTCTAGTAAAGTTGTATGTAGTTCGAGGTTTAGTGGGTACCAGACACGTGTCATCAGTCATAAGCCACATAATCGAAGAAGTATATCTTACTCATAACTAGGCAGTCCACTTGGACGGGAGTTCCATAATAACGAGTAATTTGTTATTTAAACGTGAAGTAAACAACTGAGACGGCCGTCTAACTCAAATATTAACTCTGTGTGCCTGATATATATCATTATCCAATAAAGACCATGGTAAACCGCTACGTCTTTATTACAAACGTTAATTGTTTCGGAGGTAATGTTTAGTGTTGAGGAAATTTGTCGGCACACACAGCTAGATTACATGTATTAAATGTGACAGTTCTGTTACTTATCATTGCCATGGGCCACTCGCTCACTCTGTGTGTAACTGTCGGACTTTCGTACCAGCCACCTGTTACCGTGGACACACCTGCTGACGCGCGCGTTACGGTCACCGCCTGGTCTCGAAAAACCTCCCCCTCTCTTTATGTGTACCCCAACAACTGCTCCCTCGTCAACCCTCCTACCATCTTCATTCAGAGAGCAGTAACTTGAGCACCAGACTCGCTGATATTCGCTACTAACAGGACTCCATAGCACATTTCACTTCGTGTAGTAAGAAAACTTATTCTTATAAATGACGTATAATGGGACATGATGAGATAAAAGAAATTCTTTGGACTCCTTTTGCCCTCAAGACAATGTGGAGAATAATTAATCTATGGTCTACAGCTGCGAATTCATTTAGTCAGTCTCCTGTTTCAAAGATAACAATAAGAAAATGTTATTGGCTTTACGTCCCACTAACTACTCCGTGCTAATATAATGCCATTTGCCAAAAATGAACTGAAAGTATATACGAAGAATATATGGAATAATCTATGAATAACTACCTCAAGATGTCAACTTACATGGAATTTGTTCTTCCCGAAGATTCAGGATAAAGTGAAAAGTAGATTAAAATATTCTGTTATCGTTTCAATGAACAAATCACTAGGATGATCTACCGGCTCCTCAACTACTGAACAAACAGAAAGATAGGGACACTATGGCTAACAGAAGTGAAGAAAGACATGCAGGAACTGGGAGTAACTGAAAACAACGTCGAAACCGAGCACCTCTCAGAAGAAGGTGTCAGGACAGACCATCATGTGAAAAAAGAGGCGCCCTTTGGACAAAGGCATAGCCAGAGAATTCGCGAGTATTGGGCAAATATCAAGTCCCTCTCCAAGTAGAAAAGTTGAACATCGGGGGTCTTTAGTTGGCCCATTCGAAGAAAGAAGAACTAATCACATTTTAGTTTCTCAAACTGTGCTTTAATCCGAAAATAAATTCAATACGCGAGAGGTAACTTTCATAATAGACCAGGGATGTTCAGAGCAAATAAAACGTCGGTCAGGTCCGCAAATAGTCAATCTACGACCAGACGATGGAGTTAGCCGTGTGAAGCGGGTAAGAAGATCCACAAAGCAGACCTTGTACCACCAGAATTGATATGATAAGCAGAGGAAGGCATATTTGAGGTCAAATATCGCCTCTGAACCGTCCTAAGAATTGTTTTACATGGCTGAGGGGTGTGATAGTGAGTGGCAATATTACCAGGGCTAGGATTAAAATGTTAACAATTGATTTATTGCGAAGTTGATTGTATTATTTTAACAGTATAAATATTACACTGTTTGCAATAGAAATTAAACTAATGAACTTAACGTATTCACTCATCTTCCAGAGTTTAGCACGTGTAAGTATGGAAAAGAAACAATATTCCATGTTTGCCAGTTTCAATCCTATTCATATATATGATATATATTTAATCTGCTGTATGAACGACCAGAACTCTTCTTATTTTTAGTGACAAAAAGTACGGCTGCGCAATTAAAGTTTACATTAGAACGTGAAGTCCTTGAAAAGACAAAAACTAAACGCCATGGCGCAACAGTCGCGAAGGCCGATGGCCTACCAAACGATCACTCTCGGCCGTTATTCTTAGCTTTCTAGACCGGGGCCCCTATCTCACCGTCAGATAGCTCCTCAATTGCCATCATGAACCGGGTGAGTTGGCCGTGGGGTTAGCTTGCATCCGGGAGGTAGTGCGTTCAAACCCCAGTGCCAGCAGCGCTTAAGGTGGTTTTCTGTGGTTTCCCATTTTCACACCAGGCAAATACTGGGTCTCTTCCTTAATTAAGGCCACGGCTACTTCCTTCCCACTGCTAGGCTTTTCCTATCCTATCGTCGTCATAAGACCTATCTGTGTCAGTGCGACGTCAAGGAAATTGTCTTCTTCTTCTGTTATCTCGAAGGCTAAGTGGAAGTCGAACCAGCCAAGTAAAAATCCCCGACCTGTCCGGGAATCGGACCCGGAGCCTCCGGGTAAGAATCAGGCACTCTACCCCTACATCGCGGAGTCTGTTGAAATGACAAAGCGAGAATTAAAAGTATATGGCTCTCTAACTTCAACATGTGATGTAGAGCGTAACTTTAGTGGAGTATTAGGAGAAGTTTCAGATCTAAAAATTAAAATAGCATTTTATGAAATACTGTTTCAGTAGCAAACTGAATTTAGAACCGAGGTGAGTGCGGGGGTGGGGTGGGAGTGGGGGGTTGGGGGTTGGGGGTAGAATAAATGTTAAATGAAATGTGAAATGTGAATTCTAGCCCTGATTATCATTGGCTTTTCACTAATGCGACCAATGTATGACGGCATTTTTGAAACGAAACAAAACCATCCCTAGTTTGAATTCTTAATAAAATTGGTGGTTCCTTTACTATGATATCAAGAGTCGCATGATTGGTTTTCCATTGTATGTTATATCTATAATGTTGTAGTTTTCACAGTGTAGAACACAACGGAAATATTCATAAGATTATCACATAACTTCTACAAATGGTCTGTCCTTCGAGGCCTCCCACACTGCAGTAGTTCCGCTGGTTGCCCGAAGGCAAGCTGGCGCTAGTTGCATGTTGTAACAATTCCGATGTGGCGAGCGCCTTGGGCTACGGACTTCCCTCCCTGAAGGAAAACAAAAAAAGGTTGCTGATACGATCGTATATTGTTCTTCAAGGTTGAAAGCACTGGACTGCTTTAGACATGTTTATGTGGAGTTCTCTTTTACCTTACTAGAAACAATTCATTTTGAATGCACTGTGCTATGATTGTCGGATCAGAAACAAATTACTGGCCCCCTTTGTTTCAAATCCGCTCTTAGTATGAACTCACGATTAACTATTATTATGCCCATCTCTATGGCTGAGTGGTAGCACGCTGGGCTTTTCTCCGAGGGGTTTGGGTTCGACCTCCGGCAGGATATCGAATTTTAACCATGGAATGTTAATTCCTGGTTTTTCAATCACGAGTTGGTGTTGTCTTTACATTCATCTGCAACTAACAGACAGCAATGTTTTTTTTTTTCAAATATGATTATTTTTACGTTCCACTACGCCCAGGTGCTAGAACATTGTCCCGCAGGAGTTCTTTTGCATACCGGTAAATCTATCGACACGAGGCTGACGTATTTGAACACCTTCAATTACCACCAGACTGAGTGAAGATAGAACTCACCGGTATGGGCTCAAAATCCAGTGCTTCTACGTACTGAGCTGCTCAGATTCGCTCTCAGACAACATCGCGCCGACGCAGGTAGGTCTTATGGCGACAATGGGATAGGAAAGGGCTAGGCGCGGGAAGGAAGCGGCCATGGCCTTCATTATGGTACAACTCCAGCATATTTTCCAGAGGAATGCGGCAGGCTTCGGCAGCCGGCACAATTCCTATCCTCGCCGCTAGATGGGGGCTTCATTCATTCCATTCCTGACCCGGTCAAATGACTGTAAACAGGCCGTGTATTTTTATTTTCTTCAACATGTTTTCCTGGTGTGAATTTGGTAAAGTACGGAAAACCATCTTCAGGGCTGCCGAAAGTGGAGTCCGGAACCACTGTCTCCCGAATGCAAGCTCATAGCTGCGCGCCCTAACCGCACGGCCAACTCGCTCGTTTTTAGCTTAGAACTTCGGTCGGTAAGGTTATGTCATCTGAGGTTGAATATTGTGCAAATATTGTCAAAGAATTTTCGCTCTCTTATATGTGTCGCTCCTATGTCAAAACCACGAATGTGACAATGCTCTTCCAACACATTATTTCTCTTAAGATTGGTCACGCCTCCCAGCCACATATTTCTACGCAGTCCATCAGAACAATTTTCGTTCATTCATTTCCTTATGCGCATGTGTAAAGGAAAATGAACCTTATATGCATCATACTCTAGGAGTGGGTAAATAGATCATGCAAACAAACATTCCTACAGTACGGTACAGGCGTGACCAGTCTTGAGGGAAATAATGGATAGGAAGAGCATTTTCACATTCGTGGTTTTGGCATAGGAGCGACTATATGTGCTGCGGGTCAGTATTTCTCCAAAAAAATATTATCACATAGCGGATTTCGCTGGCGTAACGACGAGTAAATACTTATCATGGGCTCCTGATTTCAGATATCAATCAATCAATCAATCAATCAATCAATCAAGCAATCAATCAATCAATCAATCAATCAATCAATCAATCAATCACCATTGATTTGCAATTAGGACTGGCGCATAGGTGGCAAATTCTTGAAGAGTTCTTTATCTAGTCTGATCTTAAGTCATTTTTTCGTATTTTTCGTCATTTTAAAACTTAGGTTTTTTCAATTTTGTCTCGTAATTTTTGTCATTTTCAGTAATTCGTTACATTAAATTCTTGTTTTAAGCCGTTCTTCTGTCCTGCGTTAGTATTTAGTAATTGTCGTGCATTTTTCGTTGGGTGATCAACATATCTGAATATTATCCGAACTTTCAATAATAGAGAATACTTAAACATCAAAAGTTTCGGTACACATTTCGAAAGTTAAAATCCTCCCTAGTTTCATCCATTGAGTTGAATTCTACTGTAACTTGTTCGGCTCTATGGATAATTGGTTAGCATGCTGTATTTGCTCGTATGGGTTCCGGTTTCGATACAGGGATGATTCAGAATAGTTAATTTTGCTGGCTTGGGGGCTGGGTGTTAGTGCCGTCTTCAGAATTAGAATTCATCATCTTAGGTAGGGCCCCATTGCACAGACATGCAAGTCGTCTATACGGCGTCAACTCGAATGGGCAAGTAGCGAAACAAATAATGAATCAAATGACAATACAAACAAGCGACAAAGAATGGGATCAACGTAAACGAAAGAACGGAATCAACCTAAAAAACAGACAAACAACTAGCTTAGCAAATCTACGAATGCAGTAAACAGCCGTACTGACAAACAATGGAATGAGGTTAATTGCAGCTGATTATAACCACGTTGTGTTTAACTTAATAGAGTTAATTAACTTTACAGACATACTCGGCGTAAGTTCGGGAAGAAAATGGTCACCATATTTTGGTATTATTGTGTTTCGTTACAATCCACCTATACAAAGAAGAGTTCTGTTTCAATAGCTCAGCTTTTTCATGTCGCTATCTAATCTTTTGCTGTCTATTCGCGATAGATAAAAAGTTTGAAAACCATGTAGTGGGTAGACGTAAACCTGACCAGCCGGAATGAGTTGTGATTAGACAATGACTCTAAATGAAGTGGGTCTTACTTGCTGCACAATCAAAGGCGACTACGCGAAGCATAAACATAGAACGGTTCCACAGAAAAGTGTCGATTCTGTGTGAGGCATTGGTATCCTTACAGGAAAATGAATGAGAAGTATTGGTTTAATTGCTGATTGAAGTTCACAGGGGAATTAATCATTTAATTTCATATACAAGATTTAACAATAAGATTCGGCCAAACTTTCAGGGCACAATCCTCACAGGTAGGAAAAGAAAACATGTTATAAGATCAATGGGCCGGAAATGCTTTATCTCCATGTTAGAAATAATTTTCTAAAATTGAGAAGTGTCTGTTCGAAAGGTGTTGTTTCCACTTCTAAATATTAAATCAATATTTCGTCTACATACATTACAGTAGTTGAATATTACCGAATGCCATGAACAATCCAGACCAGAAAGATTTAATTCCTTGAAAGGTGTTCCAAACCCGACCATGGGTAAGTTCCAGATGCCTTGCGCTTTTCCCAAAACTTTCTTAAGGTGGAAATAGCACCTTCAGATCACACAATTCTACATAGTACACTAATCACGGGGAAAGCACAGGATCGTAACGTACCAGCATACCACATCGACAGTGAAGAAACAGTACCTCGTATATTACAACGCTCTTCCTGTCTATTACGCCTCCCAACCACATGTGGATATCAGAACGACGTTCGTTGTGTTAATTTTCGTATGAGGAGACGTAAATGAAAATGAACCTTAAATACGTATGCCAGTCAATAAGTCCTCTCTGAAGATCCAGAGAAACTGAGAAAAGCCATTATGGTCTCAGTTTCAATGATGGTGAAATCCTGACATTCAGCTCCCCGCGGTAGAAAGGGGCAACGACTGTTTATGACTATTTTGTTATTTGCAGGCGGCTAACGAATGAAGGGACCGAGTATCTTCCGGTATAAGAAGATTCCCTCTACCAAGTGCCAACAGTCTCCTTGAGGGTGGATGAGCGGGTAGAGGTTAGGGCACTCTATTGTCCCTGGGACAGAAATGGTACCAAAAGGCGGAAGAACCTATAACTGGTCAACGGCATTAGGATGCGGAAGGCAACGGGAAACCACTACATTAAAGATAAGTTCATGTAGCATGGCTCTGTTTAACGTAGTATTATTATCCAGAGTTTCTATTCCCCCATTCGGATCACCGGCGGGGAACGCTATGACTAGAAAGCCTGGCAGTTTTGGAAAGATCAAAGTGTATGACAACAAAGCTTCAGTATTCGGGAGATAGTAGGTTCGAACCCCACTGTCGCCAGCCCTGAAAATGGTTTTCCGTGGTTTCCCATTTTCACACCAGGCAAATGCTGGGGCTGTACCTTAATTAAGGCCACGGCCGCTTCCTTCCCACTCCTAGCCCTTTCCTGTCCCATCGTCGCCGTAAGACCTATCTGTGTCGGAGCGACGTAAAACAAGTAGCAAAAAAACAAAAACAAAAAAAAACAACAAAGCTTGAATTGAAGGACATGTGAAGATGGCACAACTGCACTTCAGAAGATGCTGTCCATGCTGCAGCATCACGTTCGGAGCTGGCTATGTGGACCGCCAACCTTCGCCGGGAGAACGCGCCTCAAGAAGAAGAAGTCAATAAGTATCTGAAATTTTGCTCAGGTTGGCTCCAAGGCGTTGTGTGCTCACCATACGCTATATGACACCGTTGTCTACGTCTGTGGTAGGCTTCAGAGTTATCGTATTAGTACAGCTTGTCCTGTTGCGACGTAAAGATGGCCGCGCCACTCTCTGTTTGAACCAAGGGAGAAGAGCCTTCTGTAAACCGTTTTTTGTCGTCTGAGGATGTATCAGGAGTGGAAATTCATATATGACTTTCAGCACAATAGGGGGACAATGTTTTGCCACAGCGAAGAGTTTACCAGTAGACTGAGCAGTTCAAAAGGGGTCGCACGAACGTAAAGGATGAGGAAAGATCCGGGCGTCCATCTGCAGCCGTAACTGATGCCAGTATTAAACGAGTGCGTGATATGATCCTGAATAACAGACGAGTGACTATTCTATCAATTTACGCCTGGGTGAGGTATTGTTCCTCCTCCCCAGTTGTATCCCTCGACCGAAATTCTCACGCTCCAGGACACTGCCCTTGAGACGGTCCGAGGGAAAATCCAACCCTGGAGGATAAACAGATTAAGAAAGAAAGAAAGAAAGAAAGAAAGAAAGAAAGAAAGAAAGAAAGAAAGACTAAACTAAACGACGATATGAAACTCATTCCTACATGCAATGTCCAAAATGCCCTCCATTAGCACTGATACATGCATACGCAATTCTCCAAGGTTACATCAGCGCATCCGGGATTCAGTGCAACAGCGGGTTGATGAAAGGGAGGGCTTCATGTCGTATTCTGGTACGTACTGTTCCCCACATGATTAATGCACTATGTAGAGTTGTAGAAAATGAGTTTCTACATGGAAATAAAGCGTTTCCGGATCCATGTCTACATAACATAACATATTTTCTTCTACGTGTGAGGCCGGGCGAGATGGCCGTGCGGTTTAGGGTACGCAGCTGTGAGCTTGCTTCCGGGAGACAGTGGGTTCGAACACCACCGTCGGAATCCCTGAAGATGGCTTTCGGTATCGTATCCACGAAATTACACTGTAATTTTTGTGCCAAATGGAAGATAATAATTGATTTACTCAAATGAAGTGTAAAATCTACGGTAAATTAAGTAATACCGTCGTTACTAGAGAAATACGTACTTACGGGCTGTAGACAGGACTCTCTTATGTTGCATTCCGCTGCTCGTGCCGTTTTTAGTTTCTTTCTTAAGGTCCAGGAATAGCACCGACGAATTGGAGTGCAATGTCTGTGAATTCTCATTATGTTTGTCCATATGCCTAGCGCGGGCAGTTCAAACAGCAAAATCGCATGATCCCTGGACCAATAAATGTATCACTCAATGAATGAGTTAGGGCAAAAAAAAAAAAAAACCGAATGAGCAACATGAAGAAAACGACACCTAATTAATTCAAACAACTTCAGTGAGCAAAGACATCACACACGGAAGTGTTACACAAACAAAACACATATGGAAGCGCTGCGACGTAGCAGAAAGAATATAGTTGTAAAGTATGTATCCATACTATTCTCTACAAGTAAAATATTTCGGACTATTTCTTAATTTACCGCAGATTTTACACTGTATTTGAGTAAAAGCAATTGTTGTCTTCCAATTGTGACAAAAATTACAGTGAAATTTCGTGGATACGATTCATTCACGTAACCTGGTTTTACGTGGTTTCCTATTTTCGCACCAAATGAATACTGGGCTGTACCGCAATTAAGCCCACGACCGCTTCCTTCCCATTCCTAGGCCTTTCCTATCCCATCATTGTCATAGGACCTATCTGTGTCAGTGCGACGTAAAGCAAATTGCAAATATATATAGGCTGTACCTTATAGTTGCCTTATTTCTAGCATACTTGTAAGTAATCACAATTTCTGAAGGACACAATTAGATTCATATCTGAGAAGATGTTCTACTTTATACAGTACTATGTGGAATTGTTTAGTGTTACTTTGTCCCATGACCCATGACTCTATAAACTTTGCATGCTTTTCATGTTGAACGTAAATCACGGGAAATGTATGGTCAGCGTAACGGCACCCTGAGTTATCCATCACAACTGCGGTGAGAGGCATTTCGAACAACCTCGCACTAATACCCCAAACGTTTACTGAAAAGGAAAGGTATAACTGTGTTCTCAAAATGTCCGCAACCGTAGCGTAACGATCAGTGTTATTAGCTGCCGTCCTCGGGGGCCCGGTTTCGATTCTCATACTGGCAGAAATTTAAGAATGGCAGGAGGGCTGGTATACGGTTGACGTGGTACATGCAGCCCCTTCCAATTGGGGTGTGCCTGAAGAGAGCTGCACCACCTCGGAATGAGGACACGAGTTTGCATTGTTTGGTACGGGACGTGGAATTTGATAGACTTCATCATTTCCTTATCCTGCCTGGCGAGATTCAAAACAAGGGCCACATTCTCGTCATAGAGCAGACGAAATTGGCTTCGTTGTAATACCTGCAGCAAGATCTCGGAACATAACTCCACTACATACCTTAGGCAGAGCCACATACTATATGAACATACAATTTGTCGGTCTTTAGTAATGAGAGACACTGCAAATTTAGACAAAATTTTCTATTTTTGCCTCCTAGTTTCGCATTACTTCCTAGCCTTGAAATACAGTATAAGTGAAGATAGAAACCATTTCTTCCCAGTCTTGGAATCCTGTATATTCGGAAATAGAAACTGTCCCTTCCCAGTCATGAAATCCAGTATATTAAAATATATTTGCTGATAATCTTGTATACGATGAAAAGGTCTCCAAACGTATTGTTACCCGCGATCGAACAAATAAAGTATGGCTCCTAATGGACCGTGTGAATAGGCCTATCAAGCTATTCATTTTAAATTTATCGCTCGAGGGAATATGAAGATTAAAATATGGCGTTAGTAGGAGGAGTGCGAAGTCATAGATGGCTTCTAAATGTGACGTTATGGTGAAGTTATAATAATATTTCAAGTGCAAAACACTATTGCTCTTTGTTGCCCAATGGAATACTTATATTCTCTGTAGAGATATAAATGTATACAATATATATCTATATGCATCAAAATTAATAAATTACTTTAAATACATGAATATTTAACATAATGATATTAATTTAATAATTTTTTAAGTTGTATATTTTTGAAACAATTTGAATAATTGGAATAAATTATCGCAATCTAATTTATTTACTGAGGGAAGAGTTCCGATTGCAATGCACATGTGAGAGAATTGATAGTCGTTAAATTATAGTATTGCCCAATGAACATCTTATAAATATGATCAATCAGTGTAATTTCCAAAAAAATTAGTTATTCATAAATCATATGTTAAAAATAAATTATGAACATATCGACAGTACAGATGATGCTCCTGTAAAAATAACTTGATTGATATATAATAATAATAATAGCAGCAGCTCAAATTACGATTAAAATCAAAGAATAATTGTTCTGTACGTATCCCACTTAATTGAAGCTCTCGTATTATATGAACTGTGAGGCGGTATACGCAAGGAACATAATAACCGCGCTCACGAACAAATGACTGCAATTTAATGAAATTTGATCCTCCATTGTATTTTAACAAAAAAAACTGTATCATGAAAAGAGTGAAGGCAGCTGCATGCAGAGCGATGAAAATATTCCTCTGGATTTTTCGAAGGCTGGGGTACTGTTATTAAATCTGAAACTGAGCTTCACAGATGGTCAGTGGTTTGAATGGAAGTCAGGAAGGGACTGTGAAACTGTTCCTTGGGCTCATAATTTCATAGTTCATATAAAATTACGTGAAATTCCTTCGCAGATAATTTTATATAGCGCGAGAAAGTTATTTAAAAACTGAAAGGAATAACTAAAAAAAGAATACAAGATACTTTTAGATTTATACGGTACATTTCTCATCACATTTGAAGGTAGCGTCACTAAGAACCCGGTGGCCCCGGTTCGATTCCCGGCCGGGTCAGAGGTTTTTAATTGTAAATTATTAATATCCCTGGCCTGGGGACTGGGTGTTTGTGTCGTCCTTTAACGTTCCTTTCCTCACAATCAACACTCTACACTACCGCAATTCCAATTACACGCAGGATCATATATGGTGCAAGTAGGGGCAAAAGATCTCTATAGGTCGACGCCCCAAACAAATAGCACGTTCTAAAAATTTTTAAAAAGTCACTAGGACGCATGTTTTTTTCCTTTTGTGCTCAAGATGTGCATAAATGAATCACCATTGCAATCAGTAAACAGTTAAAGAGTTATTTTAATCTGAGTAACCCGTAGGAGTAGATTTTTGGCAAGATTGAGAGTCCCATAAAAATGGATCACTATCCCTGCATTTCTGTGTCTTGTGTGTCATAAAGGTGGAGGGGAAACTGGGCACAAAATCTAAATTAGTGAACATCTCCATTATCGTTGGTAAAAATGTGCGAGTCATGAATATTGAAAATTGCACGCACAGATTTTAGATAGAACTATTATCCCCGGAGCTATTCAGAAGTTTTTGAAAAATATAATCATTACGAATAGACTAATGAGCATTTACATTAAGATCAACCAGCCCGGGAGTATTCATCCCGCCCGGAACGCGAAGAGGTAGCCTATTAGTGGCACGCTGGCAGCATGATATAATATCGTCGCTGTGGTGCTAAAACCGCGAATGTTACAATGCTCTTCCTATCCATTATTTTTCTTAAGACTAGTCATGCCTCCCAGTCATAAAGGCCTAAAGAAAAAGAGCAATAATTTACAATTTTATTCACGCCGCAGCAACACAGACAGGTAGGTCTTATGGCGTCGATGAGATATGAAAGAGCTAAGAGTGAGAAGAAAGCGACCTTGGTCTTAATTAAAGCACAGTCCCAGCATTTGTCGGGTGTGAAAATGAGACACCACGGAAAACCGCCCGAATACAAGCTGATAGCTACGTGACCCAAACAACGCGGCCACTTGCTCGGTAGAAACAAAAGGCGTAATAACCGTTAACAAGGACTTTTGTCCTTATATTGTTCGTTATCCATTCAGTTATCTGTGTTCTGCGTGCGTCTTGCGTAAGTATAGTTGCTGTTGGCCTGTTGCATGTTGTAGACATTTTTGTTTTGCGCGTAAACCTGAATTATTCATCGCGTAACTCCTTCTGCATTCGAAAGCTACTTTCAATTGTGAAAATTGCTCCTCCGACTAGCAGGCTACAGTGTGGATGACTTCTTCTTCTTCTTAATCTGTTTACCCTCCCGGGGCGGTTTTTCCCTTGGACTCAGCGAGGGATCCCACCTCTACCGCCTCAAGGGCAGTGTCCTGGAGCTTCAGACTCTGGGCCGGGGATACAACTGGGGAGGATGATCAGTACCTCGCCCAGGCGGCCTCACCTGCTATGCTGAACAGGGGTCTTGTGGAGGGATGGGAAGATTGGATGGGACAGACAAGGAAGAGAGAAGGAAGCGGCCGTGGCCTTAAGTTAGGTACCATCCCGGCATTTGCCTGGAAGAGAAGTGGGAAACCACGGAAAACCACTTCCAGAATGGCTGAGGTGAGAATCGAACCCATCTCTACTCAGTTGACCTCCCGAGGCTGAGTGGACCCCGTTCCAGCCCTCGTACCACTTTTCAAATTTCGTGGCAGAGCCGGGAATCGAACCCGGACCTCCGGGGGTGGCAGCTAATAACGCTAACCACTACGCCACAGAGGCGGACTCAGTGTGGATGTACTTGACAAAAATAGCTGTCAAGTTCAGTGGAAACGCAACAATCATATTTATTCTCTTAAGCTGCCTCTGTGGATCAGCGGTAGTGTCGGCCTCCGGAACCGAAGATAGCGGGTTCAAACCCGGCAGAGGTATTCGGCACTCCATGTCGTACGATGTCGGCATGTAAAAGATCTCTGGTGACACATTTGGTGTTTATCCGACAAAATTCATTAAATCTCAGCCATAGACGCCCAAGAGAGTTTCGGTTAACTCAGTCTGCCATCTAGTGGGCCTAGAGTAAAACGGAACGTCGAAATTGACGAGCAGCCAGACAGATGGCGTCAAATTGAAATATCTGCACACGGTAGCTGAGGCCATACGAATATTATTATTATTATTATTATTATTATTATTATTATTATTATTATTATTATTATTATTATTATTATTATTATTCTCTTAATTATTGTATTTCTCTTGAAACTGTCGTGATACCAAATTTAATGCAATTCAATATAATTTCGAATTTTTGTATTTTGGAAAAAAAAACTGATATCGGGAAATATCGATATTTTTGTATATCAAAAGTCCCTATGATAAGCTTCCGTATGCTAATCTAATACATATAGTCATGTGTTCAACCCAGATACCTTTTGACTTTACCGAGTATCGAGAGATTCTGTTCAGTCGTTTCCTGCCATCTGTGCTGCGATATTATGGATGAGTAAATATCGATACTTTTCAATCCATATTCCGGTATCAATATTTTGTATCGATATTTTTGTAGTATCGATATGATGTTGTCCTACTCCGCGATGTAGTGGTTAATGTGATTATCTGCCACGCCCGGGACACCGGGTTCGATTCCCAACTCTTCCACGAAATTTCAAAAGTGGTACGAGGAATGGAACGGCGTCCACTCAGTCTCGGGTGGTAAACTGAGTACAGAAGGGTTCAATTCCCATCGCAGCCATCTTCGAAGTGGTTTTTCGTGGTTTCCTACTTCTCCTCCAGTCAAATGCCGGGATGGTACCTAACTTAAGGCCACGGCCCTTCATTCCCTCTTCCTCATCTATCCCTTCCCATTTCCTTAACTTCCCACAAGGTCCCTGTTCAGCATAGCAGGTGAGGCTGCCTGGGCGAGATACTGGTCCTTCTCCCCAATTATATCCCAGACCCAAAGTCTCACGCTCCAGGACACTGCCCTTAAGGCGTTAGAGGTGGTATCCTTCGGTGAGTCCGAGAGAAAAATAAACCCTGGAGAGTAAACGGATTAAGAAAGAAAGAAAAAAAAGGAAAAAAGAAATAAATTATTTTGTTACTCTTGAAATTGCCGTGATCCCAATTCTTTTTTTTTTTTTTTTTTTCGCTAGTTGCTTTATGTCGCACCGACACATATAGGTCTTAATGCGACGATGGGACAGGAAAGGCCTAAGAATGGGAAGGAAGCGGCCGTGGCCTTAATTAAGGTACAGCCCTGATATTTTCGTGAAAATGGGGAACAACGGAAACCATCTTCAGAGCTGCCATCAGTGGTACTGCCTGGTATTCTTGATTTCGTGTGGCTATTTCTAGCTGAGTGCAGCCCTTGTAAGGCAGAACCTCCGATGAGGGTGGGCGGCATCTGCCATTGTAGGTAACTGCATGTTATTGTTGTGGAGGATAGTGATATGTGTGGTGTGTGAGTTGCAGGGATGTTGGGGACAGCACAAACGCCCAGCCCCCGGGCCATTGGAGTTAACCAATGAAGGTTAAAATCCCCGACCCGGCCGGAATCGAACCCGGGACCCTCTGAACCGAAGGCCAGTACGCTGACCATTCAGCCAACGAGTCAGACATTTGCCTGGTGTGAAAATGGGAAACCACGGAAAACCATCTTAAGGGCTGCCGACAGTGGGGTTCGAACCCACTATCTTCCGGATTCGACTCACAGCTGTGCGCTCCTAACAGCACGGCCAACACACCCGGTGATGATCCCAAATTTAACGTCTAATCCTTGCATTTTGGGAAAAAAAATTAGATCGGGAAATATCGATATTTTTGTATATCGGAAGACCCTAATGTTGTATGTCCGGCACTCCCTTCTCGCTCCGTCAGCCAGCTGCACGCGCGCCTGTGTATCATTCTGCTAGCTTCGACGCGCAGCCCTCAGTGCGCGTGCCTGACCATCGAGTGTACTATAAATAGGAGCTCCCTGCCTGCTCAATTGCCCACTTCCCCCGGTGTCCAGCTCCAGAATACACCCTACGTCGAGCACGGAGGCTACTCCTCTTGAAAATGTGCTTCGACCAGGTGGACTGAATTTCTGGCAGTACGAGGTTTCACCTCTGGTCACCGCTCCCTTACCTGTTTCCGCTGCCTATGTTCCGTAATTCTTTTACAAGCCATTTTCATTCCCTAATTTATGCAAGCTCCCTTAGTTTCGCTAGGTGGAATTTCTTCAATCAATTGAACTTGCTTTTTAGGAATTCAGGCACTTCAACAAACAAGGACTCTCAAAGACATTCATGTTAGTGTGCCAGATAGTTCTCGACTATCAACGTGTCAATTCACAAAGACTATCTTTTCAAGATAGAAGTGTATATAAAGACTGTAAACCTGTACATATTGTATAAAGACAGACTTTTCTCAAGATTCAATATTCCTTTTTGCTTCAAAATAATTTTCTGTTATTTGTGTAAATATCATAAAGTGAAGCAATAAAAGTTGTGTTCTGTAAAATTCAACCTTGGTTACAACACCTAACATAGGCTTCTGTACGCTAATTTAATACATACAACCATGTGTTCAACCGTTTAACTTAAATTCCGAGTATGGAGAGATTTTGTTCAGTCGTTTACTGCCATTTGTGTTGCAATATTATCGATACTTTTCTGTCGATATTCCAGTATCGATATTTTGCATCGATATGATGTTACGACAGCTATAAACAGAAAGAGAAAACTAAACTTCACTCACTTTTGTTTACCTTATCCGAGACGAAAACAAAGCTTGAGGTAAAACTCCGAAGCGTACCGATAAAATTAGTTGTATTTAAGTAGTTTGGAGAATGTAGTGCCAATAACTGTCAACGGCGCCCGCATTGCATCAAATAACCGATAGAAGGGAATGGGGTCTCACTAGTAAAATATTTATCTGCCGAACCTGCCAGTCGAGAGGCGAATAAGTGTGGGGGGGGGGGGGGGGGGTAGAAAGGGACAGAAACATGCCAACAAGCAATTGGCAAGTAATTAGAGATTGTACCTGTAGGAGTACTCAACCGCTCGATCAGGAAGGAAATATCCAAGGCAGCCCACCATCTCATTGACGTTTAATATCCTTATGTCATTTATTTTTGAACATGTGCAGAAAACCGGTATTGGATAGCGATAAGAATCTCCTTTCTATTTACGTTTAAATATTGTGAAATCCGCTCTGTAATATATCATCCGTTTTAAAAAGAATTAGCATACTGCATCGTAAATAGGGTACGGAATGTGGACAAGTCCTGTTCTATCAACAAGATAACATCTCACTAGATCGAGAGTCAGAGGATAGAATCCATTTAAGTATAAACCAGATCGGATCCATGGCCAAATGGTTAGCAGGCTGGTCTTTGGTCCAGGAGGTCCCGGGTTCTATTTCCGGCCGGGTCGAAGATTTTATACCTTCCTTGGTTAATTTCGATGCCTCGGGGACTGAGTGTGTGTGTGTGTGTCGTATTCAGCATTAGGTAGAGCATTATGTAGAGCCACCATCCTCCCAGACACTCAGGTCGCCTAGTAGGCGTCAAATCGAAAGACATGCAAGAGGCCTTTCCAGGCGCCACACGCCATTATTATTACTCTGTCCGGCTCCATGGCTAAATGATTAGCATGCTGGCCTTTTGGTACAAGGGAATCTTTAACTTTCATTACTTAATTTCTACGGTTCGTGGGCTTGGTGTTCGCGACGTCTTCAGCATTAGATTTTGTCGCTACTTACGTGCAGTTTCAACTCGAAAGACCTGCACCTGGCCTCTCCGCAGGCCAAACGCTATTATTATTATTATTATTATTATTATTATTATTATTATTATTATTATTATTATTATTATTATTATTATTATTATTATTATTATTATTTTCTTAATTTCTTTTTTTTTTACGTCACACCGACACAGATAGGTCTTTTGGCGACGATGGAATAGAGAAAGCTTAGGAGTGGAAGGAAGCGGCCGTGGCCTTAATTAAGGAACAGCTCTGCATTTTCGTGAAAATGGGAAACAACGGAAAACCATCTTCAGAGCTGCCGTCAGTGTTATTCGAACCCACTGTCTCCCAAATGCAAGGTCATAGCTGAGAGCCCCTACCCGCATGCCCATCTCGCCCGGTATTATTATTATTATTATTATTATTATTATTATTATTATTATTATTATAAACCGTAAAATGTTGCCAATACTCTGGAATCCTTCACGGAAAATGTAACGGTATATTTATTTATTTATTTATTTATTTATTTATTTATTTATTTATTTATTTATTTATTTATTTATTTATTTATTTATTTATTTATTTATTTATTTATTTATTTATTTATTTTCCAGGTTTGTAAGCCGTATTCCAGTAGGGTTTGGAGGTCCTGATTGTTTACTTAAATTGTGTAAGTTATGCTATTTTCAGGACTCCGTAATCTTCGATGTCAGCGAATGTTAGTAGTGCAAAGAAAATTATTTTAAAATATTATTGAAATATGCCTTGCATGGTCGCTTTTCCGACTGACTCTACTGTACGGGAGTTGAGGCTGGGTGGTCTTATTTATATGTTGGAACTAACAGGCATGAATCGCTGGTACAAACTGCTGGAAACAACGGCAGGAGGTGTACTCAGAATGAGAGACCTAGGCTTAGAAATGAACTCGATGGAAAAGTTGTACCCATAAACCCAGCTTCGGTGCTTTTTATCAGTTAAATACATATTCAGTGTTTCAATTTATTTCGTATTTTCTTGCAGTTGCTATAATGACGGAATCATAACTACAAATTTGGCATTCGTGCCGGATTAAAGAGCGCCTACTGTACCTAAGTTAAAGACTTCTGCATGTATAAGAAAGAAGACGAGGAATCACTTTCTTCAACGATGAATATGAATTCCTGGTACACTGAGGGGAAAATATGAGAATGCTGAACGCCTGTGGTTAATGTGATACACTGTAAATTGCGTTCTTGACAAGATTCCAGTTTATTTCAGCACAACGTACATGAAGAAGAACAAAAGAAATGAAGGAGCAAAGAAGAGAAATGAGAAAATAACAAGATAGCGGGTAATTTTTATTGCTAGTTTTGAAATGCTGTAAGATAATATCAAACACGTATTTCTCTCATTCTCAGCAGTAGCTTTCTGCACAATCTCTTCCCAAATCTTACGAATTATCTCTCTTAATCTTGCCGTTAATTAAGATCTTTTCATGACCATTAGCTTGCCTTGAATTGTTCTTATTTAATACACCTAAACAAGGTATTAAATCGGCTCCATTGTTCACCTTTCCTGCCTGCGAAATTGAAATCTGGCTCTAAATGGAAACATTTTGTGGATACATTTTATCTATCTTACACATGGGAACAATATCGATGCTACGTCCATGAAAGTAAGAATACTGCAGTCATTTTCAACGGATATTTATACCAAGATGTGCAATTCTTCGTTATGAAGTATAAAGTCTAGCGACTGTTTTTCCCCTCTGAGAAGTCTTCTTTATTTGGCTCGGTCTAGAGCAGCATATTTGGTCTCCTGTAGCTTCACTGTATGCCTTTGCTGGCAGGACCTAGTGTTTACAGTGCACTATGTCTTCTGGTATAGGCTAGAGTAATTTTGTTACTTTCACAGATCTGTCTCTGTTTTATCCTTGGCTTTGACAATATGAAAGTGACTGAGGTATGAGCGATGCTAGTAATGCCAATCCTTATGCAGCGAGTCCTTGCTATGAATGGTGTGAAAATGTTGCTCATAGGGTCGGTTGGTGTATGCATTTCAATGGGCTTGTCAGACTGATATGTAATAGCAACTCTGGCTCGGTGAGGAAAGCAACGGGAAACTACCTCACTCCTCTTTTCCCTAGTACGCCTTTTCAGTGATACCTAGGCATCTATGACAGCTGATGGCAGAGCTGTTGAGGATCCCACCAGCGGCATCGCTGACGGACTGAACATACATACAGCTTCACTGTACGGCGCTCTCAAGGAATGTCTTCACGAAGGTCTTTCTTGTTCTGCCTCGGAGGTGTCTACCTGGTATTTTACCTTCAATCATTTTATATTATATTATGCGCTGACCAGAAGCTTAACCATTTACAATTAAAGTGCGTATTCCTTCATTATCGAGAAGTGTAATTGCACTTTCTTCAATAATGTATGATCATCAGCCTATTGTAGAAGATCGCGTAGCTAAATGATGTTTGTGTCACCTCTGATTCGATCCTCTGCTCTCCCCATGGATTATTCTCCATTATCAGAATTTGAATGCCACATGGATGATTCTGGTTCTATTCTTGGTCGGACCAGGGATTTTGGCCACTTTGTTGGTTAATTCATCTGTCTCAACCACGCTCTGCTACCAAATGTTACCTCTACTACAGTTGTAACACCATACAAGGCACAAACACAGTTAAAAGGGGAAGGTAAGAGTACAATACACAATACAAGAAAACACTACACACTCGGAAATACAGTAGCTAGCATTAGGCGGATCTCCAACAAAACAAGTACGTAACTATCAGTAGGGCCAACTAGTGAACAACAAAACGGGAAGATGGAAGGGCTGGGAACCTACCAAAGGCATGGACATGGCTTAGATAGCGGATTCCGAAATGAATCACCGTGATCCTTAGTTTTTAAAAAATATTATTTACAAGGTAATTATACAAATACATTCCAAGTTATGAGCTATAAGTTCAGTGATATACATAGGTTATTCGTAGCAGTGTAAATTCAAATTACAAACCAACTGTACATCTAGTTACCAATGCAGTAGTACAATGCAATTTACAGGTTATCCAAAATCTAGCGTACCTGTGTTTTCGTCTTAATATACACCTCGTCATTTGCATCCAACACACCACCCTATCAACTACCACAGAAGGACATATAGTAGTGAATAATTATAACACTTCAATTGGATTGGTATCAAGGCATCCGGCGTAAATCTGGACCAAGTCCACATTTGTAACCATAGGCCTATTCACACCTGCGACTCCACTCGGGTCTGGAAAATACGAGAGAAGAAGGAGAGGTGTTATTCTGATACTGGGGAGTCGTCGATTGGTACTGAACAAACAGCTTACGTAACAGGGTCAACTTTTGAGAGCATTTAAGGACATATTTCTTGGCACCACCAGAAATAACCAGTGGGATCCTTCGGATGAGGTGAGGTCTCGAACTGGAAAATACATTTTCATTAAGAGTAATCTGTTTAAAAATCATCTGTTAGCAATGACTACGAAGGTCAGACTTCTGCGCTGCTATGTATTCTCTATCCTCTTCTGTGATGCTGAAACTTGGACTCCGACAGAGTCATTATGTAAACGATTGGAGGTTTTTGCGATGCAGTTGTACAGAAGGATATTGTGGGTGGCGTGGACAGACCATCTCACAGATGCTGAGATTTCCCAGAAAATTAAGAAATGAAAGGAAGTATTGTTCACCGTGAAAACAAGAAAGATTCAATACATTGGACACATCATGAGGAATGCTATTGGCTTTACGTCGCACCGACACAGATAGGTCTTGTGGCGACGATGGGACAGGAAAGGGCTAGGACTGGGAAGAAAGCGGTCGTGGCCTTAAGTAAGGTACGGCCCCAGCATTTGCCTGGTGTGAAAATGGGGAAACCACGGAAAACCATCTTCAGGACTGCCGACAGTGGGGTTCGAACACACTATCTCCCGAATACTGGATACTGACCGCACTTAAGCGACTGGTCGGAGAAGGACATCTTGGATACAAAATATCAGAACTAAGACCTCCAAAACTTATAAAGAATTATTCCTAGACGCAGGTGACAAGAACGGCACATCTAAGATGGTTGCCAAAATCCGGAACTTATAGGAACCAGAAGAAGAATAAGAAGAAGAAGATCCGAACCACGGCCATATTTGTGAGAAGTCAGTGACGCTGTCACTGAACCAACATCGTGAAAACGTGTAAATTTATGAAATTGATAAATCAGGAAATTATTTAACGATATAGGCTACCACGATGTGTTACGGCCAATCACAGATGATGTAACTTGTATCAATTCAACAATACTAGCTCAATATACTACATGACCTGTTGTTATTTATATATTTATTTATTTATTTATTTATTTATTTATTTATTTATAGATAATAAAACATTCTCCACACATCTAAGGTTCAGAACACATGCCTCTTAATCCTTCAATTTGCAAAACAATGTGTGACTGGTGCTGATCGTTTTTCAACACCTTAGCTGACTTACGCTCTTCAGAAACTATGATCTAAATTTGTGCCCAAATAATTTGCCTTTCTGAACGACTTTCATGGTTAAAAGTTTCTACGATGTTTTTATCTTCATAAATCACTCATTTGTTACTCTCTTAGTAAATGTGCTAATAGCATCTGACACTCAGAAAAGTTTCCTAATGAAGGAAGAACTAGTTTTTTTGACAGTGGAGTCACAAAGTAGCGTACAAAGGAATGTCACCGTCTACCTAAGTAGCATACGATCTGAAGCTTTGTTGAAGGAGAGCCTAAGCGATTAAGATTGATAGAATATCTGTGCAGCATTTTGAGCGCAAATTTCTATGCAAGTGACAGAAGAGGTCTAAAAATGAAGTGTTCATTTATTTATTTATTTATTTATTTATTTATTTATTTATTTATTTATTTATCTGGGAAATCCAAAACAGCTATATGCCGAATTACAGAGTTCCACAATGAAAAATATATTTGCCATGCAGTAGCACAATGCAAACTTTAAAAAAACGAAAGAGACCGAAGGGAAATCAACTAATGACAAAAGTAGCGGAAGAAAATTATAAAATAACAAGATAAATATAGGGAAACATCAGTTAACCGTAAAACATAAAGGAAAATGCAAATAAGGAGGAAAATTACAGACTGAAAGTAAAACGATGAGATAAATGCAGTTATGACACGATGATACGAGTACTATAAAACTTAACAAGCAAAAAAAAAAAAACAGTCCATTGTTAGCGCTAACCTAAACTGCGTGCTCTTTTTTCGTTAGCAGCTCAATTATTTGAGGTGGGCCTGTCGTAAGGATTCTCACAAGGTTTGCTAGACCATACCCTCACGACAGGGACCCGCGGACGCCACTACATTTGCGTCCTCTTTTCTCGTCGACGCACAACCGTATCACTACCCCGTCTTTGTTTTCCCTTAGTCGCCGCTTACTTGAAATGAACTCCATAAAGAGCCGGAAATGACAAGTATATACACTTGGGGATAAAAATCACGCCCTCGCCTCACACCACTACTCTCCGGTGACTATTAGCGGCTTATAGGATTTACTTCGTCTACTGTAGCCGAAGTTGCCACATCGTCTACTGAACTCGACACGAAAAAAGGGAAAGACTAAAGAGTGTGTGGAAGAACGTGGTTTGGCAACCTCTCCACACCAAACAAGGATCACTTAGAACTCGTTAACTCAGCAGGGTGCGTGATTGACTGCTGGCTTCTAGCTCGCTTTCAGGAACTGAGGCCATCATGTTTTGTCCCCAAATATATCAAATCAAATGTGTACGCCATTCTGGAACAGGGTTTTCCCAGGAAGCTGTCACAATTAGTCAACATTCAGTCGTTAACGGGAAACTCGTTACTCATGGGACACTTAATGGTCACTCCATGATCTGTCGCTAATGGAAATTGTCGCTAGCGGGAGGATACATCTGTAACAGATTTTCCATTGGAATCCCTACGATCAACCACTAAATAGGTAAGAGTTATTCTGCCCGAAGGCAGGTCCGAACCTCCGCAGAGGTGTTCCTGAGCCGGAGTTTACATGCGGTAGGATGGCCAGTTCCTTTCCGCTCCTCCATTCCCTTACCCCCCCCCCCCCCCACCAACAGCGCGTGGTAACCCATCCAACTCCTGACCACGCCCAATGTTGCTTAACTTCGGAGATCTCACGGGATCTGGTGTTTCAACACGGCTACGCCCGTTGGCAACCACTAAATGGAAAATTAAAAACAGTTGCCACAGCTGATTTGTCTTATATCCACCCACAATCACTAAAAATCGCTACGAGTCAATTTTTTTTCTTTTTTTTTTTTTTTTTTGCTAGTTGTTTTACGTCGCACCGATACAGATAGGTCTTATGGCGACGATGGGACAAGGAAGGGCTAGGAGTGGGAAGGAAGCGGTCGTGGCCTTAATTAAGGCCTGGTGTAAAAATGGGAAACCACGGAAAGCCATTTTCAGGGCTGCCGACAGTGGGGTTCGAACCTACTCTCTCCCGAATACTGGATACTGGCAGCACCTAAGCGACTGCAGCTGTCGAGCTCGGTCGAGTCAAAATAAAAGAAGGGGAGCAATACTACTCATGTTCATCATACCTTATACTGAAAAGAATGCATTATACAGTACCATGCCCATGTATGAAAGAGTATGTTCTGCCTCAGATTATCTTCTTAAAAAATGCAAGTATAGCAACGAATAAATCAAACTCCTATCCGGTCTTTTTCTTGGTAATTGAGTCTGGCAAACCTGATATCTGTTGATACACAAGTGGAACGCTCGATGTCAGAAAATAGTCACTACTGGGGATTAACATATTAACACGGCTTCCTTATCGTAAATCAGGTTGTTTTTTTGTTTTTTGTTTTTTCAGATGTCCTGTTTCTGTTTTAAAACAAAACTACGAAATGAAGCAAGAAACTTGTTTTTAAGACTTGATCCGCCCAAGAAATACTGTTATTTATTTGATGAGTTTGTAGCATATACCCTCCCTCCCCCTTCTGCTCATTTGATCCATAATTCATTTCGAGCACTTTGAAAGGAACAGGTTTCTGTCAAAGACTAGTGCGAGAAGGCGAAGTGAATGATGGCTTGTTGGACCGATAGATGGATGGATGACAGCCGTGTAGGTTCTATTGGAAAATGTGGACTATCCTACGTCCTTTGGTCCTTGCATGACCCACAGTTACTCCAAAAAGATATCCTGAAAGACAAGTTCCAATTAGTACACGAGTTAAGTGTTTCGCTCCGTGGTCATCGCACGTGGGAAGATTTTACAAAATTAGGGTGAGTATTTTTAAATTCAGACATAATTTGGATTTCGTTAATTTCCGTATCCGAGTGACATAATCTTTTGCTTGTACGCAGCAACAGTTCTGGTATTGGTTGGAGAAATAAAATCTCCTCTTGAACATGGGTTCTTCGTCAAGCGGCAGACGAACAAAGTGGCTGTAAGATACCGCAGTCGTGGAGTTCATCGTAACTGTTGAGCATGGTCCACTTCTTCAGGTAACAGAGCAAGTGGACGCCCGGTTTGGGTCACGTAGCTATCAGGTTGCATTCGGGAAATAGTGGGTTCGAGCTCCACTGTCGGCAGCCCTGAAGATGGTTTTCCGTGGTTTCCCATTTTCACACCAGGCGATCGCGGGGGATGTACTTTAATTAAGGCAACGACGATTCCTTCCTACTTCTAGGCCTTTAATATCCCATCGTCACCATAAGACCTATCTGTGTCGGTGCGATGTAAAGTAATTTGTAAAAATTACAACGTTCTAAACATGACCAGCTTTGTCCCTGCTGCTCATTTCTGAAGCAGGTATGGTATCCCATGTGTCTCTCTTCTGGAAGTCTCACTTGGAACTGAACCCGTGTCCTTGTGAGAATGCATTTATTATTTCCCCTAGGTGACACTTTACTGTATCTTCCAACGAACAGGTAACATTCTTGTAAATGGAAAGGAATATTTGAACTTCAGTACGACGCTATCTCTGTATTTTCTTAGTGCTGGAAAGGAAGATCATTTCAACTCTGGCCGATGGTGATGGAATTAATAATCCTGCCTCCCAAGTCCATTGGGAGTTAGCCACACTGGCCAGAAATAAAATGTTAACTCGATCGGGAAAAATAAATAACAAGAATCTGGTTTAAGTATGTGAAACTAATGCGTAACCAAAGTCGGGACCCTGCAGTCATACTCCTTATGCTAACCCTACTTTTAATTACATCCTACTGAATGTCAATATATCTTGATATAGAGGACGCATCGAGTTCGGGCAGGAGAACGCCACCCCGTGGACACAACCCAAATTCTTTATGTTTTCATGGCTCACCATTCCATCAGATCGTGGTGTAATCTAGGTCAGTGAAATATTCTTCCCCGGGGTAAAGGTTTCAAAACGGACCGAATTCCAGCAGGCCATGGATCCGTCCCCTATAGAGCAGACTGCGTTAATTAAGATATCGGCCACGATAAGAACAACGAGTCTACGAGAGGGAATCCGGCTGAAGAAGTAGAAGATATACCAAACAGGATATAACATGGATTAGAAATCCGTAGAAAACAGAGGATATATCCTCACCGTTTCTTAGTACTACCACATGTACATACAGTAAATATGTCCCGTTATATGAGAACATTGTGGAAAATACCGGTTCGTGTTTCTGTGGTGGTTGACAGGGTGGCGAGTTGCGTGTTCAGGCCCTTGCCCTACCAAGACAAAGGCTGGTCTTCCTAATATCCGGCTCCTTCGCAGAATGGTTAGCGTACTAACTTATGGTTCGGAGTGCCCTGGGTTCGATTCCCAGCTGAGTCGAAGATTTTGAGTGCGTAAAGTTAATTCATTTTTCTCGGAGATTGGGTATTTGTGTTTGTCTAAATACACTTCTTCAAACACACACACACACACACACACACACACAAAACACATCAAAGTGAAAACCAACACAGAAACACGCTTTAGTGAATACATCCCTCCACATACACATCCAGTCGTACAACTGGGTTGAATTAATTCTAATTGTCGACCCCAGGTAACTGGGACAATAAAAAGAACGGTGGTCTTCCTAATACCTCAATCAATCAATTAATCAGTCAATCAATTAATGATCTGCATTTAGAGCACTCGCCCGGGTAGCAGATTCCCTATCATTTGTTTACCTAGCCTTGTCTTAAATGTATTCAAAGAATTTGGAAATTTAATTTGTCTTCTTCTTCTTTATCGATTTACTCTCCACGGTCGGTTTTTTCCTCGGACTCAGCGAGGGATCCCACCTCTACCGTCCTGGAGCTTCAGACTCTGGGTCGAGGGATGAAACTGGGGAGGATGACCAGTATCTCGCCCAGGCAGCCTCACCTGCTATGCTGAACAGGGGCCTTGTGAGGGGATGAGAAGATTGGAAGGGATAGACAAGGAAGAGGGAAGGGAGAGGCCATGGCCTTAAGTTAGGTACCATCCCGGCATTTGCCTGAAGTAGAAGTGGGAAACCATGGAAAAGCACTTCCAGGATGGCTGAGGTGGTAATCGAACCCACCTCTACTCAGTTGACCTCCCGAGGCTGAGTGGACCCCGTTCCAGCCCTCGTACCACTTTTCGAATTTCGTGGCAGAGCCGAGAATCGAACCCGGGCCTCCAGGGATGGCAGTTAATCGCACTAACCACTACACCATAGAGGCGGACGAACATTTTCCTTGATAGGTGATTCCAATCCTTACTCCTCACCCTTCCTTTTTTGCCCCAACTTGTCCTCTTGAATTCTAATCTTCATATTGAATCTTTCTTAAAGCTCCTCTCAAGCTTATTCGTTTACTAATGTCATTCCAGGCCAACTCTCCAGTGACAGCTCGTATTATTATTATTATTATTATTATTATTATTATTATTATTATTATTATTATTATTATTATTATTATTATTATTATTATTACTGGGAGTGTTGCTCGTGCGGTTAGGGGCGCGTACTTGTGAGTTTGCATCCGGGAGATAGTGGGTTCGAATCCCACTGTCGGCAACCCTGAAGATGGTTTTCCGTGGTTTCCCATATTCACACCAGTCAAATACTGGGGATGTACCTTAATTAAAGCCACAGCCGCTTTCTTTCATTCCTAGGCCTTTCCTCTCCCATCGTTGCCATAAAACCTTTCTGTGTCGGTGCGACGTAAAGCCACTAGCAAAAAGAATATATTATTATTATTATTATTATTATTATTATTATTATTATTATTATTATTATTATTATTATTATTATTATTATTATTATTATTATGCCTTGCGTTAACCGATTACTTGGGGCATTATAAATGGATTGGGCCTAGTTTTACGGTCAGATGCCCTCCTGGCTCTAACTCCATGTAGAAGCATGTAGTCCACTATTATGCGCGTCTGTGGCAGTTGACAGTGTGGTGAGTTGTGTGTTCAAGCCCTTGCCCTACCAAGATCTGCAGTGAGCCAGATGGCCTGCAGATACTAGAGAGTCACGAGGTCAGCGTACGACGCCCTCAACAGTTAACTTGGCTTTGGCGACCAGGTCCACCAATCCTCGGTTCTCTCACTGGCAAGAATCGTACCCGGGATACCCGGCTAAAAGAAAAACTTGTTACCCCTGCATTACGAGTTTGGAGGAGGAATTAACCAAAGCCTAACTGGTCAGGAATCGAAGCCGGACCGCTCTGAACCATAGTCCGTTACGCTAACCATGAAGCCAAGGAGTCTAATTATTATTATTATTATTATTATTATTATTATTATTATTATTATTATTATTACTATTAGCAGTAGTAGTAGTACCGGGTGAGATGGCCGTGCGGTTAGGGGAACGCAGCTGTGAGCTTGCATCTGGCAGATAGTGGGTTCGAACCCCACTGTCTAGTTGCCCTGAAGATACTTTTCCGTGATTTCCCAGTTTCTCACCAGGCAAACGTTGGGCCTGTACCTTAATTAAGGTACACGAGGCTGAAACATTTGAGCAACTTCAAATACCACCGGACTGAGCCAGGGGCCGATGACCTTCGATGTTAGGCCCCTTAAAATAAGAAGCATCAAGAAGAAGCGGACTGAGCCGTGATCGACCAACGCTCAACCGCCTGAGCTATTCAGCCCGGCTGTAGTAGTATCATAATCATCATTGTTAATTCTCAAAACATTTCCAGAGGAGTGTGATAATGATAATGTAACGTGTCAGCTATGAACGGACTGATGGCGGAGAATAATGAGAGGAAGACGGGAACAAGGAAACTACAGATTGCATCGCAGTCGGCAAGAGCAGGCATCGCTCAGGGTTGAGGCAAGGACTTCTTGACTGCTGCCGTCAACCGTTTCGGCCTTTCTCGCCTCAGCTGTAAGAAGCTGTTACCTTCCGCGTTGCATATATTTCCTTTCTTCTGTGATGGAGAAGAGCATACAAACACAAACATCCTGAGACCACTTGACTTTATAGGATAAAACATATTCATCATTGTCAATCAAATTTTAGAGTGAATGAACACATGGCTAGCTCTGTGTTTTGCGAAAATATAACAAAATAGTTTCATATTTAGTAATAAAGTAAAGAATTCTATCCATACTTCAACTACATATCTCAGCAGTTCTGGCCTCTAAACGTATTTCCTAATATCAACTTGTAGACTAATCCTTTACAGCTGCCCTATTTTTATTCCCATTCACATTCGTCACCGACGCAACAATAACATGTTATGCGTTGAATTTCCCCAATAATATCATATTCAACAATGATTTACCTAGAAACGAACACCCGCACTGTTCAGGATCCGAGTTCCGAATCAAACAATAATCATTCATCTGCATTTAAGTCTGTCGCCCAGGTGGAAGATTCCCTATCAGTTCCTCACCTTGCCTTTTTTTTAAAGGATCTGCAAGAACTTCGAAATTTATCGATTTATTTATTTAATCGTATGGTGATTTTATACAATATGTATACTCAAGGCAGAATCAAACTTTAAAGTCCATCCTTCTCAGCCATTCAGATAAACCAGGTGTGAGAGCGAACAAATCATCATAAGTGCCAGGGTACGAACGAATGAAGAGGACATCGTTGGACCAGGTGCTCAATCGTCTGTTCTTCCAGGTTACAATCACACATTGGTGAACTGATCCAACCCCACTTGTACCTGAAATAATTGCAACAACCATGTCCAGTCCTTAACCTGTTGACACGGCACCAGAGGTTCCTCGGTAGGTCAAAACCGTTTGGCTTCTTTGTGGGATCAAGATGGGGGGCACTTGTTCCCAATGTTTTTGTTGACCACTCATGCTTTCAATTAGGTCAAACCCATCCGCAATGAGTTGTCCTGCAGTGACACTTGCTGGTCTTCTTGATTGAAGTCGCTGCTGTGACGGATGGCAGAATTCCTGGTACAGTGGCAAAGAGGGTGATGCAAAGATTTTCTTTATCGATGATAGCCCTTGGAAAATTATTCCAATTTCTATCCTCCTACATTTGAAAATCCACTGAGGTTTATTCGTCTACTAATTTTATTCGAAGCCACCTCTCTGTTGACAGCTGGGAACATGCCGTTTAGTTGAGCATGTCGTCTCCTTACTTCCAAGTCTTCCCACCACAAAGTTTGCAACATTTTCTTAACACTAATATTTTGTCAGAAATCACCCAAAAATTATGCTGCTTTCCTTTGGATCTAGAACCATACTCTATTTAGGGGCTTCACAGTGACTTATATTCCCTCTCCTTTGCATCATTACTACAACCCCTAAGTACCCTCATAACCATATGAAGAGAGCTGTGTCCTTTCTTTACAACCCCGTTTATGTTATTACTCCAACGCTTTTCCTTGTAAATACCTGAGTATTTATAGTGATCCCCATGAAGTCCTTTAACTCCATCAACACAGTAATCAAAACTGAGAGGACTGTTACTATTTTACCATCATACGATTGTCTGCTATCCGCATTACAACTTTTTAAGGTCTTTATGCAGTCGCTCACTACTCTGTAACATTACTCATTACTCTATACAGTATAACATGATCCACAGAAAGCCTTTTCTGTGATTGTTTTTCCTTATATGTAAGAAAACATAGGGGTCTAACTAATAACACTAATCGATCAGATAATGCTTCACCTACTCTAATATTCTGAGTTCTATTTTCTAGAAATTTAGCTAGGTACCAGTTAAGTCACTTTTTTGTTTAGTCCAATAGCCCTAAATTTCGTCAATAATATCCCATAATATCTCCTGTCAAAAGCCTTGGATAGATCAATAGCGATACTGTCTATTTGACCTCCTGAATCTCAAATATCTGCTCAGACCGGCGCTCAAATAGGGCAGCAACGCGCCTGTAAGATTTGCTGGCATGTAAAATAACTGTGTGCAACAAAATGTCACCACCTTATCGTCTCTGAAAGCCGTAAGAGTAATTAGAGGGACGTAAAGCCAATAACATTATTATTTTTATTTTTTCTAATTCCTGACGAGGTACAGAATACATGTCCTTTCGGGCGAATCGAGCAATGATTCGAGACTTCCACTACGAGAAAAAAGATTTAGTGTGCACATTACTCATCGGAATAGCTGAAAGATCTAACATGAAGATGTAGTCATAATGTTTCTCACTATAGGCCTAGATTAACTTTTATTACTTGCATGTAAGTTACGAGTAAAATTTATTGAATGAAAAGCACTGTTACATGTATTAAACATTTCCTTGAAAAACTTCAACACTGGACTGTGCATCATTGCAATACGAATGGTCGCCTGACTTCCAAACTACTAGCTATTAGTTAATTTCTGTCAACAATGGGACTTGACTGTATTATGAGACAAGAAAATGGAAGGCGTTGTTCTCTTTGTACCCGCAGCGCCCCTAGTGGTAGATGTGTATCAACACGCACGTTGTTCACTTGTACTGTTGTGTGGGAATCCCCACTGTGATAATGTCCTGTTCCGGCACGAGGCTGCCTCCTGCTCCTCCCTGTGGAGACGAACAACCCTCTCTCGTTATACCCAAATTAGTGTAGATTTCACTCAGCGTGGTACAAGGAGAGGGGAAGAATTGTTTGTCTGTTCGTCTCCCCTTATTTATAATCATATCATTCTTTATGGCCTGGACTTGTTGACACATTTTGTCTTCTAGTCATTGTTGAGTGCAATATTCACACCATCACTGGACATGTTGCAGTACCGTTTTGTATGTATGTAGCCTATGTATGTTTAGTCCTCAGCCCGAAGGCTGGTTGGATCCTCAACAGCTCCGCCATCAGCTGTCATAGATGGCCTAGGCATCACTGAAGAGGCGTACTAGGGAAATGAGGAGCGAGGTAGTTTCCCGTTGCTTTCCTCAGCGAGCCAGAAGTTGCTATTACATATCAGTCTGCCAAGCCCACTGAAATGCATGCACCAACTGACCCTATGAGCAATATTTTCACACCATTCATAGCAGGGACTGGCTGCAGAAGTAATGGCATTACAAGCATCACTCATACCTCAGTCACATTCATTTCGTCAAAGCCAAGAATAAAGCTATGACATATCAATGAAAGTAACAAAATTGCTCTAGCCTATACAAGAAGACATAGTGCACTGTAAACACTAGGTCCCGCCAGCAAAGGCACACCGTTTTGTATAACTGTAAAAAATGTAGCAGCTCAATTGGATCGAAGAGCCACCCGGATCGATTAACTGAAATGTACAGTATATTTTGTTGTTTTGTATTAGCACACGGCTTGTTTGAAAGAGAAAATACGATTCTTGGTTACGATTCTTCTTGAAGTCAATCAGGCGAGTTGGGCGTGCGCTATGGGTAGCATAGTTGTAAACTTGCATTCGGGAGATGGAGGGTTCGAACCCTCCGCCGGCAACCCTGAAGATGGTTTTCCAAGGTTTTTCGTTTCCAATCCTAGGCCTTTCCCATCGTTGCATCGCCGAAAAACTTTGATGTGTTAATGCGATGTTTAACCACTGGGGATAAAAGTTGGCGTTACATCTGTAAAGGGCCTTAGCCTACCAAACAACCGCTGCTCAGCCCGATTGTCGTCACGTAGGATGAATGAATCTCGAATCATCCCTCATTTCTAGGCAAGAATCCTTTATCTAGCAGGTAATCAAACACCGGGCATCCTGGGAGAGACAGGTTCACTACTCTTAGAACTCTAGACCCTATTTATAACGAGCCCCATTCACACTGGGAAAGAATATCAACCACCGAGATCAGTATTAGAAAAGTACACATCAGATAGCTTCTCGTCTCTCCTCGCCAAGCTCAAGGATCTCCTTTTTTTCAACCGTTGACAATCAAAAACTAATCCGGGAATTAAACTAGGGACCACAGACAAGTTAACAACAGGACATTATTTCAGTACGAAAATATAAGTTGTGGAAGACGAGAAGAAAATTTCTGAGAGTAAATTAATTGAGTAAGAATGCGAAGTAAAGCCCTCTCCTTAAACTTGTTACTGATTGGGATAGAACAGTTAGAGTCATACCCGGCCACCAGCCCCAGGAATCAGTCCGGAATTCATTACTGGCGTAAGTTGTCTCTCTACAAGAGGAAGTATTGTTCCTAAATTTTCCAATATCTTGACTGTAAATCAAACCCACATCTATCCGCATAAACCCATATGACTTTTGTTGCTTCACTTAGACAGGCCATCTTGATTAATTAAATCACAATCGCAAATTGTTTGTGTAGGATCTCAGTTCTGTGTGATATTGGCTCCAGATCTTGTTTACAACTGTTCACTGTTGAAATTCGAGCCATGGTTCCACCCCACACGTGGGCATCTACCATATGGGTGGCATGTTACCAGGACACACAGAAATTTGTTTCGACATCTGCAGCTAGACTAAGTAATAACCCAGACATTTCATTAAAATGCAAGGTGGACAATAAGTTGGTATTCTGAACAAACAGTAACATTGTCTCCTCTACGATGGATTAGTGTCAACAAGTATTTCCCACACGTTCGTATGGTAAACCCTGGCACATCGTGTTTCTGGCAACTCCAACTATTATGCATGTTTCATTTCTAAACAAACTTTTCTCACTGAGGAATGATTTTATACTTCTACTAAGAATTGACAATACTTCGCCAATGAAGCTGGGAAACTGATAGGCTGCTTGACGCTATATTTACAACGGACTTACGACTTGATCTATATTTGCACCATCATAACGATGGCCTAGTTCTAATACCACGTATCTGACAATGCTTTTCCTATCCATTATTTTCCTTAAGACTGGTCACGCCTCCCAGCCACATATTGATGTACAGTTCATCAGAACAATTTTCGATGAGTTCATTTTCCTATGCCCGTGTATAAACGAAAATGAACCTTTCTGTGCCGTACTGCATGATTTAACACCCTCCTAGAGTGTGGCGTATTGAAGGTTTATTTTTCTTTGCAGAAGCGGACAGGAAAATGAACTCAACGAAAATTGTTCTGATGGATTGCATATCCATGTGTAGGCGTAACCAGACTTAAGGAAAATACTGGACAGCAACAGCATTGAATATTGAATTTTCACGACCGCATTGTAATCGAAACCGACTTTCAACCTATTTGGTCGTGTTACGTACATTTAGTACGTGTTGAAGAGATGTTAAGTCCAGAACAAAAATGGCCAACCAGACACCAGTGGGATCGGAACCCACAACCTCCCGATTTCGCGTCGGTTGCTCTACCAATTGAGCTATGGTGGCCTAGACCATCTTTGTTCTGTTGGAAAGGATCTGAGCTACAGGTCTGGCACTGCTGCTAGCACACTGTAGAGTGCGTTTAAGTCGCCCGTTGTGGGGCATGTCAATGAATATTGAATTTTCACGACCGCATTGTAATCGAAACAGACTTTCAACCTATTTGGTCGTGTTACGTACATTTAGTACGTGTTGAAGAGATGTTAAGTCCAGAACAAAAATGGCCAACCAGACACCAGTGGGATCCGAACCCACAACCTCCCGTCTTCGCGTCGGTTCGGATCCCACTGGTGTCTGGTTGGCCATTTTTGTTCTGCACTTAACATCTCTTCAACACGTACTAAATGTACGTAACACGACCTAATAGGTTGAAAGTCGGTTTCGATTACAATGCGGTCGTGAAAATTCAATATTCATTGACTTGGCCCTCAACGGGCAACTTACACACACTCTACAGTGTGATGGTAGTAGTACCAGACCTGTAGCTTAGATCCTTTCCAACAGAACAAAGATGATCTAGGCCACCATAGCTCAATTGGTAGAGCAACCGACGCGAAATCGGGAGGTTGTGGGTTCGGATCCCACTGGTGTCTGGTTGGCCATTTTTGTTCTGGACTTAACATCTCTTCAACACGTACTAAATGTACGTAACACGACCAAATAGGTTGAAAGTCTGTTTCGATTACAATGCGGTCGTGAAAATTCAATATTCATTGACATGCCCCACAACGGGCGACTTAAACGCACTCTACAGTGTGCTAGCAGCAGTGCCAGACCTGTAGCTCAGATCCTTTCCAACAGAACAAAGATGGTCTAGGCCACCATAGCTCAATTGGTAGAGCAACCGACGCGAAATCGGGAGGTTGTGGGTTCGGATCCCACTGGTGTCTGGTTGGCCATTTTTGTTCTGTACTTAACAACTCTTCAACACGTACTAAATGTACGTAACACGACCAAATAGGTTGAAAGTCGGTTTCGATTACAATGCGGTCGTGAAAATTCAATATTCATTGACTTGGCCCTCAACGGGCAACTTACACACACTCTACAGTGTGATGGTAGTAGTACCAGACCTGTAGCTCAGATCCTTTCCAACAGAACAAAGATGGCCTAGGCCACCATAGCTCAATTGGCAGAGCAACCGACGCGAAATCGGGAGGTTGTGGGTTCGGATCCCACTGGTGTCTGGTTGGCCATTTTTGTTCTGTACTTATCATCTCTTCAACACGTACTAAATGTACGTAACACGACCAAATAGGTTGAAAGTCGGTTTCGATTACAATGCGGTCGTGAAAATTCAATATTCATTGACTTGGCCCTCAACGGGCAACTTACACACACTCTACAGTGTGATGGTAGTAGTACCAGACCTGTAGCTCAGATCCTTTCCAACAGAACAAAGATGGTCTAGGCCACCATAGCTCAATTGGTAGAGCAACCGACGCGAAATCGGGAGGTTGTGGGTTCGGATCCCACTGGTGTCTGGTTGGCCATTTTTGTTCTGTACTTAACATCTCTTCAACACGTACTAAATGTACGTAACACGACCTAATAGGTTGAAAGTCGGTTTCGATTAGCAACAGCATTGTCACATACGCGGTATTGTTTCTTAAGGGACGATATGCTGTCCATCAGAACAATTTTTGTTGTGTTCATTTTCCTATGCTGATGTGTTTGCTATTTTGCACAAAATATTGTGGCAGAATTAAAATATATCGACGGTGCGCAAGCAATACATCGTATCCCACAATGCTCTTCCGTTCGTTGTGTTCACTTTTCTGCGCAAACGTGTAAAGGAAAATTAATCTTAAATGAATTATACTGTAGGAGTGCGTAAATACTTCATGAAAATATGCATTCCTAAAGTACGGAACAATAAGGTTCATTTTCTTTTACACATCACGACAGGAAAATGAACGCAATGAACATTGTTCTGATGGAGTACATATCCATGTGTAGCTGGGAGGCGTGACTAGTCTGAAGGAAAAAATGGATAGGAAGTGAATGTGGGATATGAGGTATTGCTCGCACATCGTCGATATATCTAAATGTCTAAAGGGATTTTGGTGCATGTGCGTATAAGAATCATGCTTTGATCAACTTTCTTTGGGCATCTTCAAAAAACAGTGGTTTTGCATCGTACTGACTCAGGTTTTCGGCGACGATGGAACAGGAATCGATCAGCATTCAAGAAAGAAAACAGTCCTAGCCTTAATCAAAGTACAGCCTCAGCATTTTCCGGGTGTGAAAATGAAAACAACAAAACGCTTCTTCAGGGCTGCCGATGGTGAGGATTGATCCCAAAATCTCCCGAAGACAATACTAGAATTATGTCCAGGAATCCTGTATAGAAATTTTAAAAATAATTTCAAGAACAAAATGTTCATTATTCGACAGGAGTAGGCTATGCCCATACCAGGTTTCACCCTAACCCTACATCATTATCATCATCACACACGCAGATGAACAGGTCGCTCATGGGTGTCTCCTAGAAATACCTTCATCACGCCTCTGTGGAGACCGTACGATATCACATCACATCTTTCCTTAAAAGAAATTGTAGGGATTTTGTTACTGTTCGAACACTGAAAACTCCATATATTTGCTATATTGGGTCAGGGTTGGAATACGGTAACGAGATCTGGATAGCATCCCAACAATATTTAATTAACTCACTAGAGAGAGTGTAGGTATTATTTATGAAGTGGGTGAGTTACAGGGGCTTTGAAATTGAGATGACATGAGTTTTGCCAACAGCTCCAAATGGAGAATTTACTGCTGCGTTGCAAATGTGCTAATGCAGTGTACACAAGAAAGTGCATAACAATTGGAATAGATTGTCCGGAGCTCCTGCAGCTAATTCCAGTTGATGTTCAGGCACAAAACACAAGAAACAGAGTCACTTTTCATGAGGCCAAGTGTGGAACTGAACACCATAGAAGTTTGTGGTCAATACAGTTACTGCGGACACTGGACCCTGTGGATTGCTTCTCTTCTGATATTAAAACAATTGAAGAGGCAGTATTACACATGGCAAAATAACAGATATCTATGTAGTGTTGTAAGACATTAATTAACGTCATAGTTTGTGATTATTTGTGAATTTTAGTTGTAGGAAATAGATTATTGGTGTAGTACACCACCTGCAACTGGGAATAGCCTGTTGGTGGTTAATAAATTTATCTATTTATCTCCCATCAATTTTCAACATAACTAGTTTAGTAATACACGACTAACTCGATGTGTTACAAAAACATACTTTTATAATACAGTAAAATGCCACTTTAGGTTTCTTGAAGTGAAATCTGCCATCAGCTCTTTCAAATACTTACGTAACCACTAAATACAAAATGCCTCTAATTATATGTGCATAAAAGATGGGATAATGTATGTATTTTAGAAGAGAGAAATACATTAGAATTAAAAATGGAATAAAGTACATTTTTCCGCTTTATGGACGCGACTTTTTTCACTTCTCTGCTCAGTGAAGTAATACCTGTCATTACTTGTGTCGTGATATAAAGGAATGTCAAGAGAGCACTATATAATTCCATTCATTATTTTATACACTCGGTGGTTCCACAAGTACTCGACATGCAAATTATAATGTGCTTTACTGACCGGCTCTTCTTGCCCCTCCTACCCTCTTTCAGGAACCGAGAGAAACTTCCCGTTACTTTCTGCTACTCTTCTTGGTTTGTGGGATGGAAAATGGTTTCAAAGTAAACTGTCATGCTTGTGTGATTTTGCGTCGCGAGACTCTAAACGAAGAGCCTTGACGTTTACTAAATAGTCGTTTCATGGTCCCTGCTTCCGGTTTATTAAACTCATTCACAGTCGATGCTGAGAGAGATATATCGATGGCCTGGTTCTAGTACCTCGTACCTCACAATGCTCTATCTCATCATCATCATCATCTGTTTACCCTCCAGGTTCGGTTTTTCCCTCGGACTTAGCGAGGGATCCCACCTCTACCGCCTCAAGGGCAGTGTCCTGGAGCTTCAGACTCTTGGTCGGGATACAACTGGGGAGTATGACCAGTACCTCGCCCAGGCGGGCTCACTTGCTATGCTGAACAGGGGCCTTGTGGAGGGATGGGAAGATTGGAAGGGATAGGCAAGGAAGAGGGAAGGAAGCGGCCGTGGCCTTAAGGTGGCCTGGAGGAGAAGTGGGAAACCACGGAAAACCACTTCCAGGATGGCTGAGGTGGGAATCGAACCCACCTCTACTCAGTTGACCTCCCGAGGCTGAATGGACCCCGTTCCAGCCCTCGTACCACTTTTCAAATTTCGTGGCAGAGCCGGGAATCGAACCCGGACCTCCGGGGGTGGCAGCTAATCACGCTAACCACTACACCACAGAGGCGGACACAATGCTCTATCTACCCATTATTTTCCTTAAGACTGGTCATACCGAGCTCGATAGCTGCAGTCACTGAAGTGCGGCCAGTATCCGGTATTCAGGAGATAATGGGTTCGAACCCCACTGTCGGCAGACCTGAAGATGGTTTTCCATGGTTTCCCATTTTCACATCAGGCAAATGCCGGGGCTGTACCTTAATTAAGGCCAAGGCCGCTTCCTTCTCACCCCTAGCCCTTTCCTGTCCCATCGTCGCCATAAGACCTATCTGTGTCGGTGCGACGTAAAGCAAATAGCAAAAATAAGACTGGTCACACCTCGCAGCGATATATGGATTAATAATAATGTTATTTGCTTTACGTCCCACTAACTACTTTTTTAAGGTCTTCGGAGACGCCGAGGTGCCGGAATTTAGTCCCGCAGGAGTTCTTTTACGTGCCAGTAAATCTACCGACACGGGGCTGACGTATTTGAGCACCTTCAAATACCACCAGACTGAGCCAGGATCGAACCTGCCAAGTTGGGGTCAGAAGGCCAGCGCCTTAACCGTCTGAGCCACTCAGCCCGGCGATATATGGATTTGCAGTCCATCAGAACGTTAAACCACTTATTATTATTATTATTATTATTATTATTATTATTATTATTATTATTATTATTATTATTATTATTATTATTATTATTATTATTATTATTATTAACCAATTCTTCTTCTTAATCTGTTTACCCTCCAGGGTCGGTTTTTCCCTCGGACTCAGCGAGGGATCCCACCTCTACCGCCTCAAGGGCAGTGTCCTAGAGGTTAAGACTCTGGGTCGGGGGATACAATTGGGGAGGATGACCAGTACCTCGCCCAGGCGGCCTCACCTGCTATGTTGAACAGGGGCCTTGTGGAGGGATGGGAAGATTGGAAGGGATAGACAAGGAAGGGGGAAGGAAGCGGCCGTAGCCTTAAGTGAGGTACCATCCCGGCAGTTGCCTGGAGGAGAAGTGGGAAACCACGGAAAACCACTTCCAGGATGACTGAGGTGGGAATCGAACACACCTCTACTTAGTTGTCCTCCCGAGACTGAGTGGAACCCGTTCCAGCCCTCGTACCACTTTTCAAATTTCGTGGCAGAGCCGGGAATCGAACCCGGGCCTCCGGAGGTGGCAGCTAATCGCACTAACCACTACACCACAGAGGCGGATATTAACCTATTATTATTATTATTATTTATTATTATTATTATTATTATTATTATTATTATTATTATTATTATTATTATTATTATTATTATTATTATTATTATTATTATAGAATTAATGCGTTTTGCCCTCTAAGGAGAACATAGAACCATTATTTAGCACTGGACTTCTTGTTTTTTTTATCTTCCCAAAACTTCCTCATCTTTTCACTTTCTCTCTTGTGTCCAAGCATTTTTGAATTTCAAGCACCTTGTTGTTGGATTCTTGGATGTGAAATTATGTGAATTCATTTTCTGTCTGAATGTGGCCAGTGGGTCAATATTAATTTCTGCAAGGTCGCTTTGTGTCTACCGACCAGCGTAATTAGATTTGTCGGCTTCTGTTAATGATGGAAAAGATTGTTTTGGTCAGTCGAGAGTCGTCCATTCGTCCTATGTGTCCGTAAAGATTCATGCGCCTGTTCCGTGCAACTGAGAAGAATCACTCACTCATTTACGCATCCAGATACCGTCTTGAATGTTGGGTCCAAATATCTTCCTGAGTATATAACGTTCTATTTTCTCTATGCCCTTGATGTTGATGTTTAAAGATGACGTCTCAACTGCGTATAGTACTTCTGGGAGAACAACTGTGTGGTAGTGTAGGAGTTTGGCTTTGATGGAAAGCGATTTCTTACTGTACCTATTACAAGTGATTGTGTAGGCTTTACGTATTTTTTTCTGCGCGTGTTACATTAGCTGTCTTTTCATTTCCAGTGTTCCCAATAATTTCACCTAAATTATTATTATTATTATTATTAGTAGTAGTAGTAGTAGTGCCAGCCCCGTGGTGTAGGGGTAGCGTACCTGCCTCTTACCCGGAGGCCCCGGGTTCGATTCCCGGCCAGGTCAGGGATTTTTACCTGGACCTGAGGGCTGGTTCGAGGTCCACTCAGCCTACGTGATTAGAATTGAGGAGCTATCTGACGGTGAGGTAGCGGCCCCGGTCTAGAAAGCCAAGAATAACGGCCGAGAGGATTCGTCGTGCTGACCACACAACACCTCGTAATCTGCAGGCCTTCGGGCTGAGCAGCGGTCGCTTGGTAGGCCAAGGCCCTTCAAGGGCTGTAGTGCCATGGGGTTTGGTTTTTAGTAGTAGTAGTAGGTCTAGTAGTAGTAGTAGTTGTGTCCGACTTATTGGCTGAATGGTCAGCGTACTGGCCTTCGCTTCAGAGGGTCCCGGGTTCGATTCCCGGCTGGGTCGGGGATTTTAACCTTCATTGGTTAATTCCAATGGCTCGGGGGCTGGGTGTTTGTGCTGCCCCCAACATCCTTGCAACTCACACACCACACATAACACTATCCTCCCCCACAATAACACGCAGTTATCTACACATGGCAGATGCCGCCCACCCTCATCGGAGGGTCTGCCTTACAAGGGCTGCACTCGGCTAGAAATAGCCAGACGAAATGTATTTAGTCCTCTATATGACTGAGCACTGTAAAGAATTACGTGTTATTCCTGCAAGCTTCACAGAACACTTATCAGTAACCTTCTAAAGTCACCCACGTAGATTAAAACTCAGTTAAAGCCTTTCCAGACTCATTTCCATCCTGCATATTAAGTGTCGCTACCGGTAAGACAGCCCCGTAGAATTCCAAAGGTAGTAAGCCAACCGTGGCGTCCTGAGGCACTAAAACTGAGTGTGATGCTTCTTCATCTTGTTCATGTTCACTGTTAATTACCAAACCTGTACAGGTAAACTTGTCAATATGATCGGTTTTCAATATGTGGCTGGGAGGAGCGACAAATCTTAAGGATAATAATGGATAGGAAGAGAATTGTGACATACGAGGTTTTGTTTTCTCACCGTCGATATGTTGATTACTGTGTTAGCCTAACAGTCATGATCTTGGAAATAATATTTCTCATAAGAGTTATTTCAGACTCCTAATTAGGCTCTCGTCACTGTGACTTAACAATGGCACCAGACTACCACAAGTGGAGACTTTATGGACGATCGTCGGGAAGAATATAAAAGCGGTTAACTCTTTGAGTTTTGATTTCCTTGTCTAAACAAAGAAGACAGTCACTTAATGGCATCAATAAAACATAATTGCACCATTTGCAGCAGTAAAATGACAGTCATTATAACCTCCTCCTCGCCTTCTTGTGTATTCAGTGTCATTGTCACAGTCGATCATGTACGGCCAGAACTGGCACCATTCGTAGTTTACTGATATAATATTTTCACCAATTCATAGATTTTCAAAATTAATTTTTCTTGTTCATCTAACCCTACAAAGACCTTTTCTTTCATTTCTTCATTTCCTTTAAGTTGAACCGGAGAATCCTGAAGTTTACTCCAGGAGCACCTAGGCGAACAAGGATTATCAGATAATGTTCTCTTTGTTATTTTCTTCCTTTGCTTTAGTTTTCTTGTATCTGGTTAGGATGGCAACGGTCTATACTTTTTTAAGAATTTCACAGCCGATTTTAAATCATAATTTGGCTGGAATTTGTAAAGAAAAAGGTAACCATCGTCGAAGATGACTGAATATTATGGGGTGGACCAGTAATTTTTCTTTTTTTTAATTTATAATTTGCTTTACGACGCATCGACACAGATAGGTCTTATGGAGACGATGGAATAGGAAAGGCCTAGGAGTGGGAAGGAAGCGGCCGTAGCCTTAATTAAGGTACAGCCTGGTGTGAAAATGAGAAACCACGGAAAACTATCTTCAGAGCTGTCGACAGTGGGGTTTGAACCCACTGTCTCCCGGATGCAAGCTCACAGCTGCACGCTCCTAACCGCACAGCCAACTTTTCCGGTAAATGAATTGATAGTTGGAAGACTATGTTAATGCATTATTTATATTTTTGAAAAATATATTTATTTTAAACAAACTGTCAGCATCCCTTGTTCTAGAGCACCCCTTGGCGCATCCTTCGCCTACTGCCAATAACGATTATTTTAGCGAATCGTTGTCGTACATGATGTCCATGATTTTAGCTATTAACGATTAATTTCCCTACCTGTTTTACACTTTATGATTCCTTAACCCTACGCTGCTTTCATTCGTGGTGTATGTGTAATAATAATAATAATAATAATAATAATAATAATAATAATAATAATAATAATAATAATAATACCGGGCGAGTTGGCCGTGCGCGTAGAGGCGTGCGGCTGTGAGCTTGCATCCGGGAGATAGTAGGTTCGAATCCCACTATCGGCAGCCCTGAAGATGGTTTTCCGTGGTTTCCCATTTTCACACCAGGCAAATGCTGGGGCTGTACCTTAATTAAGGCCACGGCCGATTCCTTCCAACTCCTCGGCCTTTCCTATCCCATCGTCGCCATAAGACCTATCTGTGTCAGTGCGACGTAAAGCCCCTAGCAAAAAAAAAATAATAATAATACCGCTTATCTTACAATACTCTTCCTGTCTATTATTCTCCTCAAGACTGGTCACGCCTCTCAATTACATATGGGTATGCAGTTCATCAGAACAATTTTCTTTGTGTTAATTTTCATATGCTGATGTATGAAAGAAAATGAAACTTAACTATATTATGCTGCAGGGGTGCTTAAATACGTCGTGCAAACATACGTTCCTAGAGTGTGGTACGGTAAGGTTCACATTCCTTTACACTCACGCATAGGAATCTTGAACAAAACGAAAATTGTTCTGATGGACTGCATATCCATATGTGGATGAGAGGCGTGACCAGCCGTAAAAAACAATAATGGACAAGAAGCGCATTAGGAGATACGCGGTATTGCTCGCGCAGCGACGATATGACCTCCGCTACCACGAAGTTAGCTTTTCAAAGTGGTATCGTTTAAGCAGTCTGCCCACCAACTTCGGATTTTGCTGATATCTACCATGGAATGGAAACTGTTCTCTTAACGGGCGAGTTGGCCGTGCGGTTAGAGGCGTGCAGCCGTGAGCTTGCATCCGGTAGATGCCACGAAGCCATAAAAATGGTTTTACGTGGTTTCCCATTTCCACACCAGGCAAATGATGGGGCCACTTTCGAATCGCATCGCCGCAAGAAGATCTAACTGTGTCGTTGCGACGTAAAGAATTAAAAAAAAACCGTTCTCGATGGTTCATAAACTTGTGCCAATTTGTGTTGGTTAAACGCAAGGGCCCCGCACAGTCACAGCACCTGGGTTAAGAGACAAAACATGGTATCGCACAATGCTCTTCCTATCCATTATTTCCCTTAAGATTCACAGCCACATATGGATACGCAGTCCATTAGAACAATGTTTGTCCGGCTCCATGGCTAAATGGTTAGCATGCTGGCCTTTGGTCACAGGGGTCCCGGGTTCGATTCCGGCAAGGTCGGGAATTTTAACCATAATTGGTGAATTTCGCTAGCCCAGGGGCTGGGTGTATGTGTCGTCTTCATCCTCATCACCACACGTAGGTCGCCTACGGGCGTCAAATCAAAAGACCTGCATCTGGCGAGCCGAACTTGTCCTCAGACACTCCCGGCACTAAAAGCCATACGCCATTTCATTTCAGAACAATGTTCGTTGTGTTCATTTCCTTTACACGCACATAGGAAAATGAACACATCGAAACTGTTTTGATGGACTGCCCATCCATATGTGGCTAGGAGGCGTGACTAGTCGTAAGGGAAATAACGGAGAGGGAGAGCATCGTAACATCCGCGGTTTTGGTACAGGAGTGACGAAATGGTACTCACTGATATTTTTTTTAAATTTTTGCTAGGGGCTTTACGTCGCAGCGACACAGATAGGTCTTATGGCGACGATGGGACAGGAAAGGCCTAGTAGTTGGAAGGAAGCGGCCCTGGCCTTAATTAAGGTTCAGCCTCCGCATTTGCCTGGTGTGAAAATTGGAAACCACGGAAAACCATCTTCAGGGCTGCCGATAGTGGGATTCGAACCTACTATCTCCCCGGATGCAATATTCAGTGATTCAGTGATTTCCAATCTCGTGTCTACATTCATCCTTCCACATACTCGGAGAAGAAAGCTAAGTATTGAAACAGTATTCCACATTTACCTAACTAAGCTAATAAATATCTCATTTCGTCAATGTTTGTGTGCGTGTATGTGTTTGTGTGTCGGACACCAGCACAAACCTCGTAAATAATTCACATTATCTGTTAAAGCAGCATATTGACAACGCGAGTAACCACAGAGACTGTCAATGTTTTAAAATACAGGCGATAGGAAGTGTTGTTGCCAATAATATCGCCTTAGAAGGGAGGGTTTCCTGCTGACTTCAGGTGACTCACAAAGCAGCAATGAGTGTTTTCACCACGAGGAGCCAGAGCTTTTCCAGTTCAATCTTAGTTGGTCAACTCTTGTTTATTTCCACTCCCCATGTTCAGTCGGAGGATGCAGAGTAGGTCTCGGCCCACAAGTGGCAACGGTTGGTCTGTGGTCCGACAGCTCTGCACTCCTACCGGCCAACCGAGCAGAGGAAGTATGTCCATAGTTCTACGCCTCTGTACTCGGGAGTCAGGGTGGGGATGGTCCCCACCGTCAGTTGTCCTGAGAATGGGTTTCCGTGGTGCTAAGGCGAATGCCTGGACAATTCATAGTATAGGCCACGGCCTAACCCTCTCACCTTCTCCACACATCTCCTGGCCTGAGAGACGGCGTCACTGTGTAGAAGGGGAGGAATGAAAATGATTTAGTAGTAACAATCCCGATAGTATCGTTTGCAATGGCGGCAGTGTCTTAAAATAATATGTTATGCAACGAACCTATAATGGTATTTATTAAGACCAAGTATGCTTGTAGTTCTTACTACATCCTCCCCATCTTATCTTTCTTCGCGTTTCCATTACTTCTCAAATGTTCGTAACAAAGATTCACAAGGACTCAAATATCAAACCTGCGCGTCATCCCTCACCATCGAACTGTAGCATGTAACCAATCATTTTCTGTGTTTGCCGCACGAGAATGTAACTGTTTGCCGGAAGACGTCAGAGGAATACCAACCACACGGTCATTTAAAAGAGATACAGCAGGACACGAATGAGGTGTGCATTTCTTATCTTCATTGATCGTGCTATTACATTATTATCACTAGCTATTATTATTATTACTGGGCGAGTTGGCTATGCGATTAGGGGTGCGCAGCAGTGACCTTGCATCCGGGAGATAGTGCGTTCGAACCCCACTGTCGGCAGCCCTGAATATGGTTTTCCGTGGTTTCCCATTTTCACACCAAGCAAATGCTGGGGCTGTACCTTAATTAAGGCCACGGCCGATTCTTCCCCCTCCCAGACTTTTCCTCTCCCATCGTCGCCATAATTATAGCCTTTTCTTAAATGATTTCAAAGAAATTGGAAATTTATTGAACTTCTCCCTTGGGAAGTTTTTGCAATCCCTAACTCCTCTTCCTATAAACGAATATTTGCCTCGATTTGTCCTCTTGAATTCCAACTTTATCTTCATCTCTCCACTGACAGCTCGGAACATACCACTTAGTCGAGCAGCTCGTCTCCTTTTTCCTAAGTCTTTCCAGCCCAAACTTCGCAACATTTTCGAAACGCTACTCATTTGTCGGAAAACACCCAGAACAAATTGAGCTGCTTTCCTTTGAATTTTTTCCAGTTCTTGAACCAAGTAATCCTGGTGTGGGTCCCATACACTGGAACCATACTCTGTTGCGGTATTACCGGAGACTTTTATGCCCTCTCCTTTACATCCTTACTACAAAAACCCTAAACCTTCATAACCATGTGCAGAGATCTGTACTCTTTATCTAAAATCCCATTTAAGTGATTACCCCAATGATCTTTCCTTATATTAACATCTAGGTACTTACAATGATTCTCATAAGGAACTTTCACCCCATCAACGCAGTAATTAAAACTGAGAGGACTTTCCTATTTGTGAAACCCACAACCTGATTTTTAACCCCGCTGAATATCATACCATTGCGAAGATGTTTTTTTGTGGTTTCCCATTTAATACGAGGCAAATTCTGGGGTTGTACCTCATTTAAGGCCATGGTCGCTTCATTCCCCCCGCCCCTAGCCCTTTTCTATCCCATCATCGCAATAAGACGTATATGTGTCCGTGCGACTAAAAGTAGCAGAAGAAGAAATTAAGAAATTTCGCTCTCAAACACACACAGTTTGTCCGTACATTCACCGTGTTAGGGTATGAAATTCATGGATTTCCACTTGCCCGTCTTCTGATTTTAGGCCTTACACACGTAAGTTTATGCGAACAGTTGTCACTAAGTAAATTCAGTCGTGAATTTGAGGTTGGCTTATTTACAACTTATTTGCATTTTCGTAATTGGCATAACTGATAGTAGAACGTTTCCATATCCCTGTAACATCGTTCTGTGTAAAGTACTAAAAGTTGACATGCAATGTTATAGCTGTATTATCTTACTGTAAAAGAAACAGTATTCGCAATTGATAACAGTACAATTTATGTGAAAATGAACATCTAAAGTGCAGTCAGTACAACTGTCACAACATTTGAACTATTTCAAAGAACACAGCTACTGCATTCTGACATTTATAATGTGTCATTGTTACAGTTTTAGCACTATTCAGTGCAACTGAAATGACTGAATTAATAGTAATTTCAATTTTATACCTAGTGACGGGAAATCGGAAAGGTGGATCCGTGGTAAAGTTCGCCCAATCTTGATTACATTTAAAAACTGACAATAAATACTTCTGCTCGTTAAACTGATATACAGTTAAAATTGTAATGATCATTCACGGTCGGCATCAAGCAGAACGTTTTCTTTCTTTCTTTCTTTCTTTCTTTCTTTCTTTCTTTCTTTCTTTCTTTCTTTCTTTCGAGCTATTAGGCTGTGCTCTCAATGTGAGGAGTGTCAGCATATTACCCAACGTACGGTAGGCCTTGTCAAGATGGAAGGTGGAATCTAACTCTCCTTATACACTATGTTATACTGTGTTGGCCGTTGTACATTCACTACGCAGTCCGCATTTCTGAAGGATTGGTACCGTGCTCAATGACAGAGCGCTGGTTTTCACAGCGGATTCAATCCAAGTCCATTCTGGAGGTATATGAAGGTGTTCAAAAGCGCAAGCCTGATTTCAGTAGATTTATCGAACTCCTGAGGGACAAAATTAACTACACGTCACTGAGAGAGCAAAACATCTTATCCCAGAATACCCTTCCTATTTATTATTTCCCTTAAGACTGGTCACGCCTCCCAGTCACATATCGATATGCAATCCATCAGAATAATTTTCGCAGAGTTAATTTTCCTATGCGAATGTATAAAGGGAAAAGAACCTTAAATATATTATACTCTAGGACTGCGGAAATACGTCCTGCAAACATACATTCCTACAGTACGGTACAGTGAGGTTCAGTTCAGTAATACAACGAAAATTGTTCTGATAGACTGCATATCTACATATATGTGATTGGGAGACGTGACCAGTCTTAAGGGAAATAATGGTAGGGAAAGCATTGTGAGATACGAGGTTTTGCTCGCGCAGCGACGATTAATACTTTTACTCAAATAGGTTACTTTATTTTGCTCTATGTTGATGACCTGATGCTTGCATCAACAACTTGGGAGGAGCTCCAGCGACAAATAAAGACATGGGCCGATCGCTTTACGCAGATTGGGCTTCGTCTCAACATTGTGAAAACAGAGTATTTGGAAACAAGCCTCCGGCAGATAGTTTCATCCAAGTTAATGGTGTAGATCTTCACTAAGCTAATTTCTTCAGATACCTGTAGGGTGAGGGTGGAATCGACGGTGATATCAGAGCGCGAGTCGGAGCAACTTGCCAAAGTGGAAGGGAGTCACAGATACTTTGTGTGACCGCAGAATGCCAATCCATCTGAAGTCAAAGATCTACAGAACTGTTATACGTCCAGTGGCATTACATGGCACGAAATTCTCGCCCACGACCGAAACTAACGAAAGACCACTGCATGCAATGGAAATGCGCATAATTCGCTGGACATTTGGTGTCGCCATCCAGAATCACATTCGAAACGGTACTCTCAGGCGGTAATTTGTTACCGCCCCTATTCAAATGCAAGAAGGGCAACTACGATGGTTTGGCCAAGGCTTACGGGCAGCATCTAGAGCAGTTGCCAAAACATCCTATCACCTTGTCGTCGACGGCGAACAACCGCGTGGCAGTATCAAGTAACGACGGCAGGACACGATCAACTATATGTCTTTTCACGAGAGTTTAATCCTGACGTAAACATGGTATGTCCACGCCTCCGCCAGAGAAAGAGTTGTGATTCGCTGAGCGTGTAGTACCGATCTCCACCCCGTCAACGTCTCGTGTTCGAACGTACACTGCTGCGCATTGCATACGACAACAGTGCAAAGATCTGAACTTCTAAATAAGCGACTAACCCTGGATTCTGTTCACTTAGTTTATTGAACACATTCACAATGTACTGCCTATGGTCACTTCTGAGCGGTTTTCCTCTTTGCGTTTCACTACACGCGATGGTCCTACCTCTTGCTCCATGTCTCTCACTATGAATACTGACACTGGCAGCTGCTGCAAGATGCAACACCTTATCTCCACGCTGTACAGCTTGGGACTTTCCCTCACTACGAGAAGACTTCCTGTATTACACCACGCCTTGTGCCTTCATTTGTCGTTATTTAATCACTATTTTACATTATATATATACCGGTATATATGACAATCATATTTTAATTTGATTACGTACTCTTCCAAATTTTGTGAATGTAATAAACTAAAATAAAATTAAATTAATGCGACGCACTACTTCTCTTCGAGCTCGCATACAGTCAAGTGAGTGCGACGGTTGCTTCTCCAATCAACTGCGTCTATGTCCACGTGCAAAGGAAAGGTGCTCCACCTATTTGTTTACATCAGTATTAAGCTCTCGTGAAAAACGGTATAGGACCCGATAATCTGCGACATTCATCCAGCTGATGTCTTTGACCGAGCGAAGCGGCAATCTAAGATTCTAAAAGTCGACTCTGCTCCTGCGGGACAGCACTAAGCTGTTGATGATGATGACGACGACGACGACGACGATGATGATGATGAAAAAAATGAAATGGCGTATGGCTTTTAGTGCCGGGAGTGTCCGAGGACAAGTTCGGCTCGCGAGATGCAGGTCTTTTGATTTGACTCCCGTAGGCGATCTGCGAGTCGTGATGATGAAATTATGATGAAGACGACACATATACCCAGCCCCCGTGCCAGCGAAATTAACCAATCATGGTTAAAATTCCCGAACCTGCCGGGAATCGGACCCGGGACCCTTGTGAACAAAGGCCAGCACGCTAACTATTTAGCCATGGAGCCGGAAAATGATGATGAGGAGGAGGAAGAGGAGTAGGGCCTATGTTTTACTTCCCATGCCATAACATTTTTATGCATCCTCATTTATCCTAGGACATGCTTCTGATCAAGGAAGGAATAAACCAGATAAATAATAGCATATCAAGATTGAAATGTATAGAAAAATTTGTTAGCAGCAGTCATTGAGTCCTGAGAGGCAGAAGCAGTAAGCAAATTAGTACCAATAATTTGATCATCAATATCAGACAAATTGTCAATTTTAGGAATTTCATCCCGAAACACACACATACAAATATTCTAACATTCTTCGCCTTTGTCACGTAAGCTGTAAACACACATGTTCAGCCTCCAACCTAGTAATACACCAGATTTTTCTGGCTTATACAACTCAAATGCATGATAGCCATCTCCATTAGCATAACTATCAATATGTATTACACTTTTTTCGCTAAAGGTCGAGGAGACCTATACATAGGAAAGCGTGCACGTCTGTAACGTGTCATAGCTCTCGCCACAGTAAGCATATATACGTATTTCAGAATCCTCTAGAGTTCTCGAGGACCTCGGATATAGGCAGGGAACTGATCACAAAGTGCATAATGAAATCTATCCTCATATTACCAGTAATAATAATCGTACGGCCTCAGCTACACTGTGTAGGCATTTTATTTCACACCATCTGGCTCTCTGTTCGTCAATTCGACGTTTCGTTTTACTCTAGGCCTACTAGATGGCAGAGTAATTTGAATCTCTTTTGGGTGTCTATGGCCCAGTTGTAATGAATTTTCTCGGATGAACATCAAATGTGTCACCAGAGATCTTTTACATGCCGACATAGTACGACACGGTTTTCCGAATGGGCTCCTTTTCCGCCCTTCAAAATTCCTACTACCTCTGCCGGATTTAAACCCGCCCTCTTGGGATCCGAAGCAGACATTCTACCACTGATCCAAAGAGTTATATTACCAGTATCAACATGGGATAAGTTCTCTGCGAATATCCTCTTCGTATATATGTAGTAGTATAGGCCTAATCACTACGATATGTTATCCAGGTACAAGAGGATCAGCTATGGTTGTTATAATTATGTCTTTATCATACACTAACCAAAACCAGTATACAAAACCAGAGATATGGCGGACACTTTCTCTTTTCCTGTTGGCTAACCTACGGACTGTCTTTAACCAAAGCACAGCTCAAACCTCATTAAATTGAGTCAATAATTATTCTATCAATAATGAAATTGTCAGTCTTACCTCCATAAGACCGACTCATTGGCTGAATAGTCAGCTTTGAGGCCTTCAGTTCAGAGGGTTCCTGGTTCGATTCCCGGCCGGGTAGGGGATTTTAACCAGCGGCCATAGCCGTGTTGAAACACCGGATCCCGTGAGACCTCCGAAGTTAAGCAACATTGGGTGTGGTCAAGATTTGGATGGGCTGCTACGCGCTGTTGGTGGGGGGTAAGGGAATGGAGGAGCGGAAAGGAACTGGCCACCCTACCGTACGTAAACTCCGGCTCAGGCACACCTCTGCGGAGTTTTGGACCTGCCTTCGGGAAGAATACACCCTTACCTTACCTCCATAAGATTATAACACTCATAAATTAATGGTCAATTAGCTAACTGAATGCCTCAAATGCGATTTCTATTGAAAATATCAACAATGGTTGCTGTTTCATCTTGCTATGTGCTATTTAAGTAATCTGATTCTAGCCTGATTCTAGGAGGCTCTGATTGGCCATGAACTTATATAGTGTACCTTTATTACACCTGCTTCCGAAGAAGGTTGCATGGTAGAAATATTAAAACATGGAATGAGTGACCTCCCACATTCATCAAATCATCAAAACAATCACGGGATTCTAGACAGTCTAATCATTCGTTCAAGATTAGATACGAACTCCACCTCTTTAAAAAGACAATAGTGACAGCATTCGGCAACGAGTCACAACCTGGACTATCGGATACTACTACTACATCTTACTTCCGACAAACTGTGATTCAAAGGGCAGTGAATGGTCTTCACAACTCAGAAGACCGTGGTGTCAAATGTTTAAGAACTACCTACCGGTCGTCTCGTGGTTAACTCATCTAGCTGTTGAAATGAATACCTAAAGGATCCGCGGGGTTCACAAACATAGTGAAACAAGTTCACTTTATTGTATTTCCATAGGCCAAGAGCTGGTGTAAAAGTTACGGGAAACTCCGTTCTATTCAGTACAATAGGGAACTAATTCATTAATTGGTTTGCTTTCTCAGAGTTGGCGTCTTGGTAAAGTAGAATGTTGTATTCTTCACAGACATATTGAAGCAAGTCCATATTATAGTAGTGGTATATTACAATAACTGAAATTATGAAAGAGCTAATGAAAATGAGTCATGATTTTGAATTACCTGGTGAATAATATGTTCCTCGTCAATCATTTGAATCCTTTATTACTTTAACCATGGTCAGTCAAGTGATATCTTTTAATTATTCAATTAATTTGTAAATTGTAATTAAAAGAGGATAAGAAATTAACAGTTTTGACTATATATTGTCACGTGCATATTTACATTACCACCTCAGTGGAACAACTTCTAGGCTTCATTTCTTAAAATATTGTCAGATGGATTTGGTTCATCGCGGTCATGAACCCTTTCTCACCATCCGCTCTCAAGGAGAAATCCGATGACATCCCACTGCCGACCACACTGCCCTCCTCTCCTTCATAGGATGTACCCCGCCCTCCTCATCCCCTCTAAGAGGGCACTCACTTTATGTTGTTTCCCACTTCTTTGGATGCTAGCGAAATTCAGTAGTTTTCCTACGTTACTTCTCTAAGTGGGTAAATAATAATAATAATAATAATAATAATAATAATAATAATAATAATAATAATAATAATAATAATAATAATAATAATAATAATAATAATAATAATAATTACCGGTCTTTTTTTAGCTATACATTATACCGCTAATGTAGATTTAGCTTTTTCTAGTGTAGCCCACATCTGTCGTGATGTCAACTACGGTTGACTCTTACGCACTTTACATGCTAATGGTGCTTCTTTCTTCTTCATCTGTCTTTACCTTCATGTAGGACGTGGAAATATACTATGGTTCATACAATTATATACACACTTGATCTACAGGTGTCGTAATCTTATTTTTAGTCATAGGAACAGCTTTTATAGGATATGTTCTCCCTTGAGGTCAAATATCTTTTTGAGGAGCAACTGTAATTACAAATCTTCTGTCAGCTGTTCCTTATTTAGGTATTGATTTGGTACAATGAGTTTGGGGAGGATTCGCGGTTGATAATGCTACCCTCACTCGATTCTTCACCTTCCATTTTGTTTTACCATTCATTGTTGCTATAATAGTTATAATTCACCTCTTATTCCTTCACCAAACAGGGTCAAATAACCCTTTAGGTTTAAATAGAAACTCGGATAAAATTCCATTTCATCCTTATTTCACCTTTAAGGACATTTTTGGATTTATCATTATAGTTGCCATTCTACTATTATTAACTCTTCTCGAACCTTATATACTAGGAGATCCTGATAATTTTACTCCCGCTAATCATCTAGTTACACCTGTCCATATTCAACCCGAATGATATTTCCTTTTTGCATATGCAATTTTACGATCTATCCCTAACAAGTTAGGTGGAGTAATTGCATTAGTAATATCTGTTGCGATTATTATTATTATTATTATTATTATTATTATTATTATTATTATTATTATTATTATTATTATTATTGCGACGTTTATGTGTAATAATCTTGAAAGCCAAACACTCACTGAATGTCAGTTACAATATGCAAGATAATTTTTCGTAAAAATATTTTCAAATCTTCCTTTTTACTATAAAACTGGTTAGTAATAGGCAAGGCCATTCCTGTTGATATATTCTGACACATTTTTCGTAATTAATGCTTGTATATGGAGCTACATGTCATTGTTATTCTATCTTTTGGGGCAAAACTGTTCCACATGAGAGAAATTATATCTTATTATAAAAAAAACAGGTAAATTATTTGACAATGGCTGGGTTTTATGGTGGGACAGCAACTTACAATAGGGTTCGCCGTGTTATAAAACACGAGAGGAATATACAGCTATGACTGTGAGAAGGACAGAGAGGGGAAATACAGGATTCGCTTTGTTAAACATATGCGCATCGCCATGCGTGCTTCTTGTGTTCTGCCATGTGGAATTCCGGAAACAAAACACTGTCGGGAAAACGAATGGTAGAGGATATTTCATTTCTTTTTTTTTTTTTACACCGCCTTTTTACCGACAACTGCTTTCTGTTTTTTTATTATTATTATTATTTACAATCATGTGAACGGCCATTCTGAATAAAATGAAACATGTTTACAGTTCTGTTCTGTAATGCTTGTTTATTGTATTTTAATCGCTGTTTACAAGCAAGTTACAGCGGCATTGCTTTTTACCTTACTGGCTTCTAGTTGAATCGACAATTGATATCGAAAGGCAAATAAAACAGAACACTGGTTGAAAGCGCGTTCGCTCCCTTATTAATTAGGAGGTTAACGTGGAGTGTAATTAGGCAGCTAAACACAGTACTTTGGGTGTCGTATGATGCACTTTGATATTGGATTTCACGCCATTCGATTCGCGTATCCGCTTTTTGATGGTTTAGTTTTGTTATGCTTGCATTTGCATACGTATACTATTATGTAGTACTTTAAAGGCACGTTAACTGAATTAAAATATCAGCCATTCCAGTTATTACCTGAATACTTCATAATTCTGTTTGTAGATACTCAGTATTTCCACAAAATATATCCAATATTAGGCCGCATATACACAAGGGAACATTCATGATCGAGCTCGAAATAATAGTTTCCACAACAGATGAACCAAATAAATGCTTTAGAATTCCAATAATTACAATTCATACCATAATATTACAGAACGCAAAATTTTACTCAGTGCAAAATAGGAGCAGCATTACGACTAAGCCATAACCCTTTTCCAACCCGAAAGGGAAATGTTTAGCATAGAGTATTTTTCTCTCCCTCCTTAGACTATTTCTTACCATTCCTATAATTTCAAATACATACATACATACATACATACATACATACATACATACATACATACATACATGCATGCATACATACATACGTCTACATATATATAAGAGTTTTGTCTATACATTGCTCAGAATGTACAAATAATAGTATTTCTGTATTGCTCGTGCCCACAGTATCAAGGAAATGCACTTTTTAATTTTCCGTATCGTCTGTCTGTCTGTCTGTCTGTCTGTCTGTCTGTCTGTCTGTCTGTCTGTCTGTCTGTCTGTCTGTCTGTCTGTCTGTCTGTCTGTCTGTCTGTCTGTCTGTCTGTCTGTCTGTCTGTCTGTCTGTCTGTCTGTCTGTCTGTCTGTCTGTCTGTCTGTCTGTACGCGCATCACGAGAAAATGGTTGATGAGAATTTAATGAAAATCGGTATTTAAAGTAGGAGAACGCAGCAATACTATCTAGGCCAGGGATGGCGAACCTATGCCACGCGTGTCACTAGGTGACACGCATACACGATTTCGGTGGCACACCACATGAACATAATAATATTTTATATATACGTCTTGCACTGCAGACAATACATAAGAAATAAATATCGAAATTCTAAATACTAGTTCAATTCGGACGTGCAATATGGCAACACTGCTACACAGATAGGTCCGAAAGTCAAGTGAGACAGTGTCGTTTTCTGGTGGTTTTGTATACGGACATCGCAAACATGTTTTCGGTGCCGAAAAGAGCAGAAACTTAACAAAGGTGGTGACCGTATATTTCAAGAACTCTGGCCAAGGGAATTCGGATTGATAAAAAGACGTGTTGCCTGTGTTCGAAAACAATTGTATCCCCCACATTTAATGTAAAGCGAAACTTCGAGACTGATCATTCGAATATTTGTTCCATTTCAAATGAAGAAAGAAGAGAGTTCGTTTAACAAAATATCGAACATTGCACAAAACAAACCAATTCTTTTGTATCATCTTTTCGGCCAAGGAATAATATCAGTGCGGCTGTTTCCATCTGTCTCACTGCATAGTACAGCATGCATAGGAAACCGATTTCTGACGGTGAGTTGCTGAAACAAAGTTCCTTATTGACGCCCGACACATTATTTGAAAACTTCCCTAACAAACAAACAGAATTAAAGGAATGCCAGCCAGCTGAACTGCTGTGAAGGATAGAGTATTAAAAATGAGTGAAGAAGTTTCGGAGCAGTTGAAAGCTTATTTTGATAACTCCCACATGTATGCAGTATGTTTTGATAAAAGCAGAATGTGATCTTACAAAAAAGGATACCTGTTTTTTCTAATTTTCCATTTCGTTATAGAAATGTGATGAGGGAGAAATTAGTTTAATTGTTGAGCATACAAACTACAACATGGAATGATAATGAAGCTAATGGAGCAACTTAAGTCCATTTTTGTATTGAATTTTGTATTTAATAACTATTTTTTTACAATTTGTTTTACGTCGCACCGACATAGATAGGTCTTGTGACGAAAATGGGATTGGCGTAAAAGTTGGAAGGAAACCGCCGTGGCTATAATTGAGGCACAGCCCCACGGAACATGAAATCAAATGTATTTACCAGATATATGTAAAATAAATAAATAAAAATATCTGGAAATGAACAAATAAATGACATATTATGAAACATAATCGGGAATTTATAAAGGAAGTCCCGGGGGGGGGGGGTTGTAGACATCTCCTAATGAAAAATAACAAGTGGCACAGTCAACAGATGATAGTAATAAACCAGACTTAAAATGGCACACTCGTTGGAAAAGGTTCGCCATCCCTGATCTAGGCTATCAATAATGTTATTCACACTCAGTGGAATGGTAGTTTAGGGGAAGGCCTAAAATTTAATTCTGAAATGTCTATGTTATTAGTGGTGCCATCGATAAATAGGCCTACTACATAACTAAAGCTACAGTATACAGAATTAAATTTCTGATCATTTATGTCATACATTTATACCACACTGGCTATGATAACAGAGATATTCATGAATTTAGATTTTTTTGCTAACATGGAAATAACCGGGCGAGGTTAGGGAGCGCAGCTGTGAGCTCGCATCCGGGATATAGTGGGTTCGAACCCCACTGTCGCCAGCCCTGAAGATGGTTTTCCGCGGTTTCCCATTTCACACCAGGCAAATGCTGGGGCTGTACCTTAATTAAGGCCACGGCCGCTTCCTTCCCACTCCTAGCCCTTTCCTGTCCCATTGTCGCCATAAGACCAATCTGAGTCGGTGCGACGTAAAGCAACTAATAAAAAAATCACTGTCACAAATCTCCCGGCCTGAGAGCCGGCGTCACCGTCTAAGTGGCCCGCCTCCCCCTTCACGGGAGGAATGAAAAAATTTTAGTAGTAGTAGTAGTAGTAGTCTAACCTTTATCCCTTATTCAAAAATTCTAGCGACTAACAAAACAAACCCATGGAAATAGTGTTCAACTGTGTTAGCAGGCGATGGTTTTTATCATGATTATCTTCAGGTGTTAAACGGCGCGCTCCTCTATCCATACCGAAAAAGAAAATTGTGAATACGATCATAAAAATGAGAAAAAATCGTAAGGGAACGATCGCAAGCCTTAATTAAGGTACAGCCCCAACATTTACCTACTGTGGAAATGGGGAAACCACGGAAAACCATCTTCGGGGCTGACGATGGTGGGATTCGAATCCACCATCTTCCGAATAAAAGCTCACAGCTAAGCAATACTAACCGCACGGCCAGATCCCTCGGTGAGTTTTACTCATCTGCTCTCCGAATTGTAGTATAAGATACAACACTTAAATCTGTAAATTCCAAGCCGAATGACACGATTTCATTTACTTTTCACCAAGGTGACCACGGTTCGAATCCTGACGTGGTATTTTTAAAAATAATGTAAAGGCGTGTCGCTGTACTTCCGGTTTCATGTAAAATTGGCGGTTCCGTGGCTATAACTACGTTATCAACAAGAGGTAAGGTACGGCTCGTTAACCCTTTATTAACGTGAATCCTGCACACTGGGGTCTACAGGACACCATTTAGTTTTTTCTTTTAATATTATGTGACATAGCACTCGCTGATTAAGTCTTACGGGCCTTGAAGCACCTTGTTGAGCTTCATGGTGGATTGCCAACCAACTTATAACGTGAAGTGGGCTAACTAAACATTGGGTCCTAGAGGACCCCATTTAGATTTTTCATTTCTTCTTCTTTTTCAAAAAAATTACTTAACATGGCACTCACTGATTAAGGCTCAGGGGCCTTGAAGCACCTTGAGCTTCATGCTGATTGCCAACCAACGTCTCACGTGAAGTGGGCTACACAATGGAGTCTGGAGGACCCCATTTTCATTTTCCTTCTTCTTCTTCTTCTTCTTCTTCTCCTCCTTCTTCTTAAAAAAAATATGTGACATAGCACTCGCTGATTAAGGCTTACGGGCCTTGAAGCACCTTGTTGAGCTTCATCCAGGATTGCCAACCAACGTCTAACGTGAAGTGGGCTGCACAATGGGGTCTAGAGGACCCCATTTACATTTTGCTTTTCCTTCTTATTCTTATTCTTCAAAAAATTATGTGACATAGCACTCCCTGATTAAGTATTACGGGCCTTGAAGCACCTTGTTGAGCTTCATGCTGGATTGCCAACTAACGTCTAACGTGAAGTGGGCTGCACAATGGTGTCTAGAGGACCCCATTTAGAGGCGTTTCTTCTTCTTCTTATTCTTCTTCTTTCTCTTATTCTCTTATTCTTCTTCTTCTTCACAAAAAATATGTGACATGGCACTCGCTAATTAAGGGACCTTGAAGCACCTTGTTGAACTTCATGCTTAATTGCCAACCAACTTCTAACGTGAAATGGGCTACACATTGGGGTCTAGAGGACCCCATTTAGATCTTCTTCTTCCTCTTTTTCAAAAAATTATTTGACATGGCACTTACTGATTAAGGCTTAGGGGCCTTGAAGCACCTTGTTAAGCTTCCTGCAGGAGTGCCAACCAATTTCTAATGGGAGAGAAACATAGGCCTAATATAATTCAGGCACAGATGATTTAAATTTTGTATGGAGTCTGTGAGACTCCAGTGGACAATACGGCGGTTAAAATGTAATCATTCATATATATTAGTTATTCTCCAAGGTAGGTAGCCCTATTTTACCTAAAAGTATGCTAGGGCTATAGTTTATAATAATACAATATTAAATGTTATTAATACGTACCTACCTAGTAGAACAAAATACTGCAAAAAAATTACAATGAGTTAAAAACATTTTCTAAGAAGCAGATAAAAGCTGTAGTGCAACACCTTTTCACAAGTATAGACTATCAGAAACTGGCGGAAGAAAATTTACATTGCAGTAACTCAGGTGACCTAACAAATTGTTCCTCTTGATAGCGTGTAGTGGACAACAGAAAATTAAATGAGCTACTGTTTGTTCCGATTGGCACTTACAACGGTATAACCTCTAAATTTACTATGTTCGATAATAAACTGAAATAGAATGAAATGGCGTATGGTTTTTAGTGCCCGAGACAGTTCGGCTCGCCAAATGCAGGTCTTTTGATTTGACACCCGTACTCGACCTGCGCGTCGTGATGAGGATGAAATGATAATGATGAAGACAACACATGCACCCAGCCCCCGTGACAGCGAAAATATCCAGCTACGGTTAAAATTCTCGACGCTGCCGGGAATCGAACCCGGGACCCCTGTGGCCAAAAGCCAGCACGCTAACCATTTAGCCATGGAGCCGGACGGTAAAAAACTGTGTAAGTATAAAAGTAGGTTCGAAGAATTTCGAAGATAAACGTTGATGAACGGTTGGAACGAACAACTCTCGCGTGACATGTCCTCCATGCTGTTTGTCCCAACTCTCTTCCATTTCACTTCTAAATATCTTCTTCACATGAGATGCGGGACAGGTGGGGAAGCTTAAATCTATATTCCATCGAGCTGAGAATCTTGCTAACGCTTCCGCCCTCTCATTTCCAACAATTTCAACTATAACAGATATGCAAGTCTCTGGATAAGATTAAAATCCTAATGTTTGAGACCAGTGGGTGTATATTATATTTGTATCTTATTGCGGTGATGGAAGAGTGAGAATCACTGTATATTTGAGTAATATAGTTATTTTGTAAACTGCCTATTTTATAGCAAAGAGTTCGGCTTGAAAAATGGTGGCAGAATTTTCTAACCTACGTCGGTAGATGCAGAGGGGTCTCGGTCCGTAAGTGGCCACAGCTGGTCTGTGGTCGAACAGCTCTGCACTCTGACGGGCCAACCGAGCAGAGGAGGGGTGGTCACGGCTCTACCGTAGCTCTACGTCTCTGTATTCGGGAGACGGGACAGGACGGGAACTCACGGCTGGCCCCAACCCTCGGCTGTCCTGAGAATGGTTTTCCGTGGTTTCCCATTCCCCTGCACTAAGGCGAATACTGGGACAGTTCCTAGTATCGGTCACGGCCACCAACCCCCTCACCTCCGAGCATCTCCTTCACTGTCACACTTACCGAGCTCGATAGCTGCAGTCGCTTAAGTGCGGCCAGTATCCATGGAAATAACCGGGCGAGGTTAGGGGGCGCAGCTGTGAGCTCGCATCCGGGATATAGTAGGTTCGAACCCCACTGTCGACAGCCCTGAAAATGGTTTTCAGTGGTTTCCCATTTTCACACCAGGCAAATGCTGGGGCTGTACCGTAATTAAGGCCACGGCCGCTTCCTTCCTACTCCTACTCTTCCCTGTCACATCGTCGCCATAAGACCTATCTGAGTCGGTGCGACGTAAAGCAACTAATAAAAAAAAATCACTGTCACAAATCTCGCGGCCTGAGAGCCGGTGTCACCGTCTAAGGGGCCCGCCTCCCCCTTCACGGGAGGAATGAAAACACTGTAGTAGTAGTAGTAGTAGTAGTAGTCTAACCTTTATCCCTTATTCAAAAATTCTGTATTATTAATATACACAACAAACGAGCATCCTACATTGATAGTTTTGAGGTATGAGGTAGTTACCCGAGACCTGTCAGTGTATTTGAAGCAGAGATGTACATCGTTACAGAGGGTTACATTCATAGCTTTCCCTTGTGATAATGAAACGGGCATCTGCTTGACGTACATATTACTGTAAGCAGTAATTATGGAAAGAAATATCCATTTCAATAAGTTTTCAACAAATTGTTAACTGCGGCTTTCGTTCCAATGATTTAATAGCCCGTGTTTCTAACACAAATGAGGTGTGCTCCTTTTGTTTAGGGGCACGGACGTTTATCTGTCGACTACCATATAAAAGAGTTAGACTTTGCTGTTGTTTCACACACACCGAACTCGTCGTACGGTTGGCTAACTCGCCTGATGTTCTGCTCTCTTCATGAATTCTCGGAATGGACTAAACAATAGGAAGTGAAGCTTGTTTTTTTTTTTTTTAATCTTCCCCCCTTCCCCCGCTGTCTCTTTCTCTCTTTTATTCTTATGCCCACATTGCAACGTCATCAGCATTTTTTTTCTTTATTTCTGTATTTATGCACGAATTTGTTACGTGCTGTTGTATCATTTAGTACGTTCGCTAGTGTTTTAAATATCATGCTACTTCAAACACTTATAGATCACCTCAGCGCATAATTTGCAAGCTGAGTGAGTGGTTCGTATCTGTATCAAATAACTTAGACACGCTATGCAAATGAATGTAATGCATTATATAAACGAAGTTCCAGGGAAACCTGCCTAATCCTCAACCTAGAAGCTGTACCTCCCAGCAAATTTTAATCATTACAAAACAATAAGTCCGCCTCTGTGGTGTAGTGGTTAGTGTGTTTAGCTGCCACCCGTGGTGATCCGGATTCGATTTCCAGCTATGCCTCGAAAATTGAAAAGTGATACAAGGACTGGAACGGGGAGGTCTTGAAGGTCAATTAAGTAGAGGGGTTTCGATTCCCAACTCATCCAACCTCGAAGCGGTTTTCTGTAGTTTCGCACTTCTTCTCCAGGCAAATGCCACGATGGTACCTAACTTAAGGCCACGGCCGCTTCCTTCCCTCTTCCTCGTCTATCACTTCCAAACTTCCTATCACCCACAAGACCCCTGTTCAGTATAATAGTTGAGGCTGACTGAGCGAGGTACTGGTCTTCCTCCCCAGTTGTATTCACGACCAAATATCTCACGCTTCAGGACACTGCCCTTGAGGCTGTAGAGGTGGAATCCCTCGCTGAGTCTGGTGGAAAAACCAACCCTGGAGGGTAATCTCTGAAGATGTCATGCAAAGTTACAGCGGTTCGCGCAATGCCGGGTCGATCTTCCAGCACACCCCGCTGCCGTTTTCCAGGCTGAAACTCTTGAACACGTGCTGGACTCATGCCCCAAAGGGGAATTCCTGGTGAACGCAAGATATCGCAAAGTGAGAAGTGCTTTAGCCTCATCCTTGAGATCGTTAGGATGGAAAACCCATGAAGAAGTACACTGTGAAAAGCTTAGATTCAACAATTCGCTTTAGAAGGGATCAACATCAGGCATCCGAAGTCGACCAGGAAAAGAGCTCCATCTACGAACCTTGTCTCTCTGATCACTATCATGGTCCATTGGAAATATGGTGTGTTACAGGACTACTGTTTGGCAGGAGGGGTTCTGCGCTGCTGTTGATATGGAAACATATGAGGCGTATAGTTTCAAACACGACCAAGTCCATCTTTTTCACGTTCTGATATTTTGACTTCCATGGATTCCTCTTTACAAGATGAATACAACGGGAACGAAAGTGGGTTTCAAATCCGGTCAGATCACATTTAAAATTGCAGCAAAAAATGAGGTTTCATATCAAAGTCGGCCAAGTCCCTGTTAACCCGCACGGGCCAATAATCCTGCGCTATCCAGTCACGTGTTTTCTTCCGGTAAAATGGCGGCCTGACGTTTGTTCGAGTCACATGTGGTGGTTTTGTTTGCGTGTATTTTAATAAATATTTTATAAATACTAAATATATACATAATTAATTGGTCATTTTTAATAGTATTCATATTTGCTGTGCAATAAAATGGAGGAAATTATTAAACGCCATACCAAAAACCGGCAACGTGATCTTTCCACCTGGAAGCGCACGAGGGAAAGACAGCTGAGATGAGTACAATCAACAACGTGTTGTTAGCGGTGATTTAATCAAGGCTCGGTGAAGTGTTTCGAAGGCGCGATGGTATTGAATAGGTATAATATGGAGAATATACATTGAAGTAGCTACATGAATCCACATATTTGCAAAATATACACTATTTAAATGTTAATTAGCCTCTACATTGGTTACAATGTTGGGTAATTTTACACAAACATAATGTTTACAATAATAATCTTTATAAAGATTTTTCACTAAATCTTATATCATTTTAAATCATATTTGTTCTAAATAAAGTCAAGATGAACACAGCTGGAAAATAGGCCTAATCTAGATTTCCTTTTTCTGTAGGTATTAGGCCAAATTTTCTAATCTAAGTTTCAAAGATGGCCAAGTCCTCTTACGTAAGTTTCAAAATCGGCCAAGTCCCACAGTTAGTTTCAAACATGGTCAAGTCCAAATTTTAAATACATTTTTCAATTCATGTAATACATTTAGACTGTAAAAATTGTATGGTAATGAATCAGAAGCCTCTGCTAAGCAACATAAAGATTAAAGTGTCTGAATATATATGAATTAATACCCTAAACAAGTTTTTTGCTTCTCCTGAAAAAAAAACAGCTCAACGGACTTGGCCATGTTTGAAACTATACGCCTCATATAAAAAGCCTTGAATTGTCTCTAACTTGTATATAACATCGCCTTGAACATTATTAAGGACTCACTTATAATTCTCCGTCACCACTTGTACTTCACGTGATAGGGAATGAGTCCTATTACTAAACTATACTCAGTGATACTCAGCAATGCAAGTAATTGTGTTCCTGTTTCAGGACCGTCATGGTCACTTACTGTTTGTAAGCTGATATCTCTCTGGAGAATGAAAAAATGAACACCTTTTTTTTGAAATTATGCATATTATTTATTTGCTGATTCCGTATGAATAGCCAGTCAGCTTCTGTCTTTGACTTCACTTTTAGTGAACGCCTGTTCCTTAACGTATTGCAGTTGTCATTTTAGGGGCCAATTCTGATCTCATCCACGTTTAGGGACTTCTCTCTAACATGGGAATGTTGAATAATGTAAATCACATTCACTAATCTCTGTTTCCCAGCACATCGCAGACAGAGCTGCCCTCATAGATCAGCAGTCACCATGAATTATTCAAATCTCCTTCACGTCACATTATTATATTATCGGTCGGTGAAGAATTTCTACGAGCTCTTTGACGATACCAGAAGCGGATATTTAAATGGAAACGCAATAAAAGAGCTTTCATCTTGCAAGAAAATTAGTTCCTTTTCTTAGGTTATGAAGATAACTTTGATGAATATACTCAGTCATTATGGCAATAACACAAGTAACTACAGAGGGGTTACGAATATTCTTCTTCTTCTTCTACCGCTTTTCCCACACCTCTGGGGTCGCGGATGCGAACTGTGCCGCACATGTGGATTTGGCCCTTTTTACGGCCGGATACCCTTCCTGACGCTAATCCTATATGGAGGGATGTAATCACTATTGCGTGTTTCAGTGGTGGTTGGAAGTGTGTTGTGTGAATATGAAGAGGAAAGTGTTGGGACAAACACCAACACCCAGTCTCCGGGCCAGAAGAATTAACCATAGCCGATTAAAAACCCCGACCCGGCCGGGAATCGAACCGGGGACCCTCTGAACAGAAGGCCTCAACGCTGACCATTCAGCCAATGAGTCGGACTCAGGGGTTAAGAATATTACCGTACAATAATCACAGACTTTGATAAAGGAAATCAGATCAATTAATAGGAGATATATTTGTCCTAAATATCCATTGACTTCTTCTTCTTCTTCATTATCTGTTTATCCTCTAGGGTCGGCTTTTCCATCGGCCTCATCGACGGATCCCACCTCTACCGCCTCAAGGGCAGTATCCTGGAGCTGCAGACTTTAGGTCAGTGGATTCTCCCATGCTGCCCCACCTGCTATGCTGAAGAGGGGCCTTGCGGAGGGGATGGGAAGATTGCAAGGGATAGACAAGGAAGAGGGAAGGAAGCGGCCGTGGCCTTAAGTTAGGTACCATGCCGGCATGTGCCTGAAGGAGAAGTGGGAAAATACAGAAAACCACTTCCAGGATGGCTAATGTGGGAATCGAACCCACCTCTACTCAGTTGACCTTCCGAGGCTGAGTGGACCCCGTTCCAGCCCTCGTACCACTTTTGAAATTTCGTGGTAGAGCCGGGTATCGAACCCGGCCCTCTCGGGCTGGCAGTTAATTACACTAACCACTACACAACAGAGGCGGAGAAATATCTATTGACATGTCTCGAAATGATCGCCAAGAATGAAGACCAAGGGAAAAGAAATGATAAACATAATTTTCATTATTTTTCAGGAGAGCAAGATTAGAACGCTGGAAACTAACTCTTATAAACCAATCCATTTATATTTCTTAAGCCGTTAGCGTGATTAGCTGCCATCCTCGGAGGTCCGGGTTCGATTCCCGGCCCTGCCACGAAATTTGAAAAGTGGTACGAGGGCTGGAACGGGGTCCATTCAGCCTCGGGAGGTCAACTGAGTAGAGGTGGGTTCGATTCCCACCTCAGCCATCCTCGAAGTGGTTTTCCGTGGTTTCCCACTTCTCCTCCAGGCGAATGCCGGGATAGTACCTAACTTAAGGCCACGGCCGCTTCCTTCCCTCTTCCTTCCCTCTCCCATCCGATCTTCCCATCCCTCCACAAGGCCCCTGTTCAGCATAGCAGGTGAGGCTGCCTGGGCGAGGTACTGGTCATTCTCCCCAGTTGTATCCCACGATCAAGAGTCTGAAGCTCCAGGACACTGCCCTTGAGGCGGTAGAGGTGGGATCCCTCGCTGAGTTCGAGGGAAAAACCGAACCTGGAGGGTAAACAGATGATGATGAAGCCGTTTATCATCCAGAGTAGATTTTTGCCCAGACTCAGCGAGGGATCCCACCTCTAGAGCAGTGTCCTGGAGCGTGAGACACTGGGTCGGCGATACATCTGACGAGAAGGACCAGTTGGTCTCACCTTCGATTCTGAATAGGGACCTCGTGGGGGATGTGAATATTGTAAGGGATCGGCAAGGAAGTGAGAAGGAAGCGGCCGTAGCCTTCCATTCCAGCATTTGCCTGGAGAGGAAGTTGGAAACGACGGAAAATCACTTCGACGAAGGCTGAGGGAGGAATCGCTCTACCCACCCAGTTAACCTCCCGAGGCTGAGTGGACTCCGTTCCCGTCCTCCTACCACGTTTCAGATTTCGTGGTAGAGCCGGGAATCTAACCCGGGCCTCCGGGGGTGGCAGTAAATCACACTAACCACTACACCACATAGGCGGGCTCCATTCTTTTTTTAATTTGGTGAAATAGTTAATTATGTGCTGTAATCCTATTTGGTCAGAACATGAGCTAGACCTTCATTGGGATATTTGCCAAGTCTCCTCAATGACATCATTATAAATTATTTTTAATTTCTGCAACAGAAATATTAGCATAATCTTCAAGCAACAAAGCATCATTTATAACATTTTCAATGCTTAAATATGAAAAACATCTTCTAATATTCAAGGGAGAATATAAAGATGAAACATAAAACACATTTCACAAAAGATCATGGTGTAAATTAAAGACACAAACAAATCCACACAAGACAATTGTTAAAATACAAGTATTGTAATGTGGCACATACTTTAAAAAAATCCAAACGGTTCTCGAAGACGCCGAGGTGTCAGAATTGTGTGCCGCAGGAGTTATTTTATGTACCAGGAAATCTACTGACACGAGGCTGACGTATTTGAGCACCTTCAAATACTACCAGACTGAACCAGGATCGAACCTGCCAAGTTGGGATAAGAAGGCCAGCACCTCAACCGTCTGAGCCACTCAGTCCGGTAGTATCATTAATATGAAGACGATTAACTATTCCAAGAACCTCTTAAAAAACTCCTTACTTTCGCACACATATTATTACGTAGGACTACAAAATTGAAGTTTGCCTGGACTTATCAACATTTTTTTAAAAGTTATTCTACGGTGCAGTAATGTTTCACACCCCTATATCGTATGAACAATTATAGAATTTCCCCCAGTTCGGTTATGTCTTCTTCTTCCTCTTCTCCTTCTTCTTCTTCTTCTTCTTCTTCTTCTTCTCCTTAATCAGTTTACCCTCCAGGGTCGGTTTTTTCCTCGGACTCAGCGAGGGATCCCACCTCTACCGCCTCAAGAGCAGTGTCCTGGAGCTTCAGACTCTGGGTCGGGGGATACAACTGAGGAGGATGACCAGTACCTCGCCCAGGCAGCCTCACCTGCTATGCTGAACAGGGGCCTTGCTGGGGGATGGGAAGTTTGGAAGGGATAGATAAGGAAGAGGGAAGGATGCAGCCGTGGCCTTAGAATAGGTACCATCCCGGCATTTGCCTGGAGGAGAAGTGGGAAACCACGGAAAACCACTTCTAGGATGGCTGAGGAGAGAATCGAACCCCCCTGTACTCAGTTGACCTCCCGAGGCTGAGTGGACCCCGTTCCAGCCCTCGTACCACTTTTCAAATTTCGTGGCAGAGCCGGGAATCAAACCCGGGCCTGCAGGGATGGCAGCTAACCACAATAACCACTACACCACAGAGGCGGACTCGGTTATGTCACCAAAGAAAATACTCACATTCGGCCACAAGATGACATCATAAACCTAGAAATGACAAAAATAGACTTACCTTGTTCTTCAATGTTTTCCTTTAATACGTTGCGAAAGCACTAAATCAGTGTTTATAGGTCATGGAATGTCAAGATCCGTCCAAAACAGGAGGTCTGGAATTTTTGCACGAACACAATACTCCCTTCGCTCTTTTCGTCATTCGAATGAAAACAATGGTACTGCGACCAAGCAGAACGACCGTGGAGACTCTTACGTAATACATTATGATTGCAAAACTCGATTACTTTACTTCCCCCAGTTGATTTTTGTGAAAACTTGTGACTTAAGAGGGTTGATTCCTATTCTTATTGCAACACTGTTCGCCGGGCTGAGTGGCTAAGTCGGTTGAGGCGCTGGCCTTCTGACCTCAACTTGGCAGGTTCGATACTGGCTCAGTCCGGCGCTGTTTGAAGGTCAGTCTCGTGTCGGTAGATTTACTGGCACGTAAAAGAACTCCCGCGGGACTAAATTCCGGCACCTCGGCGTCTCCGTAAAGCGTAAAAGTAGTTAGTGGGACGTAAAGCCTCCCTGTTACACTTAATATAAGTATGCATAGTTTCAGAAATGTCTTATTATTATTATTATTATTATTATTATTATTATTATTATTATTATTATTATTATTATTATTATTATTATTATTATTCTATAGCCTTGTCTAAATGCCCTAACACTAAAAGCCATACTGTTAAGTTATATACAGTACATACATCTTTCAAAAACAACAAAAAGATAAGAAAACCAGTACCGCGTGTAGCAATTAAATGTGGTGCAAGTACTCCATTCGCCCCAAATTTTGAAGAAATACCATAGGGAGCAAGCTTTGAATAAAAAATACTATCACATTTCTACAATCTAGTACAATCTGTCGTTTTTACAAACTTCGGTTCAACGTTTATAGTGCGTGTCGTGCTTTTGTTGTTTCCACGACCTTTCCTCAGAATGCCACTTCCCAGAACAATGTTCGTTTGCACGATCCCCAGCGAGGTTACAGACACACTGCAAAAAGTAATATATCGGCATTTTTTGCTGCACAGACAAAGATTGTTTTCAGCAACCCAGTCTTAATTAGTAGTAGTAGTTGTTATTGTTATTTTTCTAGTTTCTTTATCATTGTTGTTTAGTTCAGCTTTGTGCATTATTTAGTAACCTTTGATATCGTGCGATCAACTTAATACATTTCTCTCCATATACACACAACACAAAACACTGCAAACTTCTACAGAAGCACGCAATAGAGAGTACATCCTACCACACAGGGTTGGCATTAAGAAGGGCACCCGGCCGTAATACGAGGCCAAATCCACATGAATCGCCAACCGTAATAAATTGGGCAAAAGGCAAACAGATGAAGATGGTCACAGTATTTCTGTTTCTTGGACCAAAAATTTAATTGGCAGAACATATGAATGCTCGTAGTTGCAAAAGAAAAAATAAGTTATATTTCATTTGAAATAATTACGATAGAATAGACAAAATGGCTATTTGCTTTACGTCGCACCGACACAGATAGGTCTTATGGCGACGATGCGATAGGAAAGGCCTAGGAATGGGAAGGAAGCGGCCGTGGCCTTAATTAAAGTACAGCCCCAGAATTTTCCTGGTGTGAAAATGGAAACCACGGAAAACCATCTTCGGGGCCGCCGGAGTTCGAACCCACTATCTCCCGGATGCGAGCTCACAGCTGCGTGCTCCTAACCGCACGGCCAACTCGCCCGGTAATAGTCAAAATGGAGCTTGAAAATTGCCTCACATTTCTGACAGTGGATATAACATGAAAATGACAGCTTCCACACCTATCTTGTATTCACATTACGGTCGATAATAAAAGCGAGTCGGTGACCAAGATGTTAGGTCTCTTTCTAAAACGGCTACAGGTTGATTCCCAGCCAATGTATGTAAGATTTTTAAAAACAGGAAGTCAGATTCTACATAAAACTGAAGGTCTAGCGGTTATGGCCACGATATGAACAGCCATGAAAAATGATTTCCTTAGTATGATTATCCTTCTATCCTGCATGGAAAAGGGTGAGTGACCCAGCAACCTTACATGACATTGACAGCGACAGTAACAGCTTCCCTTTTAGAAGCTGACTTACTGAGCGCGTTGGCCGTGCAATTACGGTTACGCAGCTGTGAGCTTGCATTCGGGAGATAGTGGGTTCGAACCCCATTGCCGGCAGCCCTGAAGATGGCTTTGAGTGGTTTCCCACTTTCTTCCCAGGAAAATGCTGGGACTGTAACGTACTTAAGGGTCACGGCCGCTTCCTTTCCAATCCGAGCAGTCTTTTTATCCCATCGTCGCCATAAGTACTTTCTGCGTCCATGCGACGTAAAGCAAAATAGTAGAAAAAAGAAAGAAACTGACACCTGAAAACTTGGAAAAGTCTGGAGTTATCAGTCATGCTTGCTGAAGGGTAGGCTCCTTGGCGATGTCCGGCCAGTGTCACTCGTAATCAAAGAAGAAAAGTAGACAAGGGGAGAGAGAGCAACAAGTAGGTCTCGTGACTCGCCCCGTCACGCTACGTCACTGTCAGTTCTGATGGCGTGCCGTGCCGTGACCCGCAGCACTTGTAGCTTCACTAACGTACTGCAGAGCGTACCCTAAGAGTTGATTAACCACTGTACAACTTGCAAACACAACTGAGAATATTTCCTTTCAATTTGTTCTTCTATCCACATCGTTTCACGGTACATGGGCTCAAGATACGAAATTTATATTGTTATTATTGTTGTTGTTTTTGTTGTTGTTGTTGTTGTTTCGTTATGACCATTCATATAGCGTGTAGGAACTTGTTCATTGGCTTGATGACTTTCGCCTTCCTTTCTTCTAAAATCACTTATGAACTCACTGTGTTGCTCCTTCCGTCCTTCTGACCACTAGTCCTGCTGCTAGATTTCACCGTAAATGTTTGTTTATTTACTGAATTCCTGAAGACTTCGCGATTTCTCACGATGATCAGTTCATTCAGGTCCCGTCTTGTTTCCACCAGCCAATTTATTTTCCTCTTTTCGGAATTTATTATATTGAATAACCTTATTGTGAGTATTTATTATTATTCATCCTGAAAACGTGTCCACAAAGTTTCAAACGTCCCCTCCCTAGAGTACTGATGAAACTGTCTGTGTGACTATGGAGGTCTGTAGTTCGCCTTCTGATCCAAATTCCATTTTGCTGAGTGGGGCCGAAACTTTTACTAAGAATTTTTCGTTCTTGTTTTTAAATATCTGCAGTTTTAGAATAGGGGCTGCCTGGTCAAGGCGTGCTCGGTTCACCCGGAAGGATGTTGGTTTGAATCCCCGTCAGGAAGTCGTAAAATTTAAGAAACGAGATTTCCACTTCCGGAGGTGCATATGGCCCTGAGGTTCACTCAGCCTACACCAAAAATGAGTACCAGGTTAATTCCTGGGGGCAAAGGCGGCCGGGCGTAGAGCTAACCACTCTACGTGCCGCGGTTTACAATGGTGGAAGCCTTTACCTTCCACTCCTCCAATTTTAGAATGACCTCCTAAAGTTAAGATTTTTGATGCATATAGAGCTTCCTGTTTTGTAATGTTTCACTTTAGCATTACGTGACATTACTCGTTTATTGCAGTGGCCCCATGTCAGTCTAAATGCCCTCTGATGTTCTGAGGCTCTTTCTGTATTGGTCAACCAGTCTAATCCCGAAGGAGAATTATTTCTCCAAGGTGTTTAAAAAGGGTATTACTATTATATTGGTTTTATGTCCCACTAACTACTTTTACGATTTTCAGGGACTCCGAGGTGCCGAAATTTTGTCCCACAAGAGTTGCTTTACGTGCCAGTCAAAATACTGACACAAGGCTAACTTATCTCAGTATCTTCAAATACCACCGGACTGAGCCAGCATCGAACCCGCCAACTTGAGCTCATAAGGCTAGCGATCTGTCGCCTGAGCTACTCAGCTCACTATTAATAATAAATAATAATGGCTTTACGTCCCACTAACTACTTCTATGATTTTCGGAATTTTTTTCGCACAGGATTTCCTTTACGTGCAATTACATCTCCTGCCAAAAGGCTGCCTTATTTGATCACCTTCAAACACCAGCGGCCTGAGCTGCAATTCAACCCACGTATTTCGACTCAGAAGGCCTACATTCGTAGTCTGAACGCTCAGCGTGTTAAAAAATAGAGTAAAAGTATTTTCTACTGTACATCATAGGATTGTGTCGGTCTTCTCAAACAACCTATAAATCATAAACTCGCTTTTCAGAAAAACTGAGTCACTATTGGCATACCCAAAGATTCGGACATGGCAGATCACGGGAGACTATTAACGAAAAGGAAGGCTATTTGACTAAACAAAAGAGTGACTGAAAGGGTGGATAAATTTCTACAAAACAGAACTCAAAGAATTAGAATTAATATTTAATAAAATGCATTTCGGATTATCTTAACTTTAGGTTATACACTTCTATCTACGTCGATAAATTGAGTTCTAGGACTTCATTCAAACTTTTCAAGGTTTCCGATGACATCCGGAAGAAGAGAGGTCAGAACTAGGAAGTTGGCGTCCGTGGCCTTAATTAAGGTGCAGTCCTAGAGTTTGGTTTAGGAACTGGAAATCGGTAGGGCTCGAACACAATATCCCCCAAATGCAAAGTCATAGCCACACGACCCGTACCGTAAAGCGTACCCACTCAGATTTCAGTGTAGTGCTGTCCCGAATTCCCAATTATTTGCAAATACAGTAATCAGGAGAGACGTGATAGTGACGTTATCGTACATCTGAAGTCTAGTTGTCCCAGCGCCTTCAACAGGACAGCCTTACAGCTCCCGCCAAGACCCTTTAGTTCGGTCCAGCCATTCATAAAACTCGCTCTCCTCACCCCCATTCATTCTGTCAAGCCGGGCCTATTAAGATTGATCCCCGAGCGAAGCGTGCTTTGAAGATGAGCGGCTTAGACAAGGAAGACATTGCACATATATATTCCTCATACAGTGTGTTCCAAAAAGAAGGAACTTCTGTACTAAAAGTCTGCAATAAATTAGTGATACATAATGAATAGTCTAAATCGTGCACTAATGATATGAGAGAGTCAACTGCAGTAGTATAAAAGTGTCTTATACTACAGTACAGAGCAGGAGTGGAGAACCAAGCAAGGAGCTTGAATTCAGGGGATAGTGGGTTCGAACCTCACTGTCGGCAGCCCCAAAAATGATTTTCTTAAGTGTCCCATTTTCACACCAGGCAGGCGATGGGATTGTACCTTAATTAAGGCTACGGTTGCTTCCCTATGCCATCGTCACCAAAATACCTACCTGTGTCGGTACGACGTAAAGTATATTCTATTTTCTTTAATGGAATAGAGAAGTCTGAAAACTAGCGCATCATTAGTTTAGTATATCACATGTGTAAAATATTAACACGACTTACTGGCAAAAGAATTGTAAGACAAGCTAGAACTGAATTAGTATAAGATCTGTTAGGATTCTGAAGGAATGTACAAACAAGTCTCATCTTACAGAAGACTGAATGACTGGAAAAGGTGTTTAATAACTTGATTGGTCCAAGTATTTTAAGGTGAATCTCACAGGACGCATCGCAGGACTCGATAATGAGATTCTACCGGGAAACAACAAGATCATGAGAGCTGGCAATAGCACTGAGGAGAGCACGTACGTTGAAAATATACTGTAGTCAGTTTACATGATTTATTTATTTATTTATTTATTTATTTATTTATTTATTTGATGTATTTATTTATTAATCTCTTTCTTAGCAGTGGCGAAGTTAAGGCTCGGTACCCTGTCTTACACTTGTGTTGTGTTTGAGTCATCAGTCCATAGACTGGTTTGATGCAGCTCTCCCTCCGTGTCACCCTATCCTGTGCTAACCTTTTCATTTCTACGTAACTATTGCATCCTACATCTGCTCTAATCTGTTCGTCATATTCATACCTTGGTCTACCCCTACCGTTCTTGCCACCTACACTTCCTTCAAAAACCAACTGAACAAGTCCTGGGTGTCTTATGACGTGTCCTATTTTTCTATCTCTTCTTCTCGTCAAATTTAGCCAAATCGATCTCCTCTCACCAATTCGATTCAGTATCTCTTCATTCGTGATTCGATCTATCCATCTCACCTTCAGCATTCTTCTGTAACACCACATTTCAAAAGCTTCTATTCTATTTCTTTCTTTCTTTCTTACACTTACACTTAACCACGTAAATTACAGTATAATATATAAAAAGAAATATTGTATATATTTTAATATTATAAAATCAAAGATAACTAAGCTAAATAACAGATTTGGAGAATAATGAAGAAAGAAAGCAAAGCTCAACGAATAAAATAAAAAGAAATCCCGGAGCATAAAATTAAAATAGAAAGAGAAAAAAGTCGTAATCGGAAATGCCATGCATTTTAACCACTTCGGGTCCGCAATTGCTAGTATGCGAATAGCCAGGAACTTCGAGTGATTAGAACAGAGTCTTAGCTGATAGTTGTCCACCCAAACAATCGAAGTTCGAATACCGATCGGGAATATTCTCTTGAAATATCACGTGGCATCAGGAGGGGCTACCAGTAGTTGAAACCTAAAATGACTCATTGCAGCTCTAGCGAGCTCAGAAATGCTTGAGTTAAGCTGAAAAAACCAAGAGCCTCCGTGACTCAGGTGGCTGCGCGCCGGTCTCTCATAGCTGGGTTCCGTGGTTCAAATTCCGGTCACTCCATGTGAGATTTGTGCTGGGCAAAGCGGAGGTAGGACAGGTTTTCCTCCGCGTACTCCGATTTTCCCTGTCATCTTTCATTCCAGCGACACTCCTCAATATCATTTCATTTCATCTGTCAGTCATTAATCATTGCCCCAGGGGAGTTGCTTCCGCAGTCGGCACAATTCCTGACCTCACCGCTAGATGGGGTCTTCATTCATTCCATTGCTGACCCGGCCGAATGACTTGAAACATGTGGTGGATTTTAAAACCTGAAGAACCACCAGTCGCTATTTCTTGATGGATGCAACCGTCTCTTGGCACAGATCAAAGCCAAGTGTAGCTTCTACCGAAGTCCCCGTCTTTATCCATGGCCGTGACAATATGGAATCTGCTGGAGTATGGGAGCATTAACAGTGTGTTCGAGTGTTATGAATGGTACAACTCAGAGGGAGCTGGTCTTGCTGCAATAGGACTTTCTGGCCCAGTGAGGAAAGCAATGGTAAACTTTCTTACTCCACATCTTGTCTAGTATGCCACATTTTGGCGCCAACTTCGGCTATTATGGTTTCCCTATAACCACATAACACAATGTTATGTGGGGATCCAACCAGCCTTCGGGATGATGACCTAACAGACAGACAAGCTGAAAAAAGTCAATGTTGGAAGTTTCTGGAAAGGGATAAAGAAGTATTTTACAAGGATTTCACTTTTTTTTAGTGATATAAGGTGACATATTCTCAACGAACGAACGAACGAACGAACGAACAAACGAACGAACGAACGAACGAACGAGCGAACGAACGAACGAACGAACGAACGAACGAGCGAACGCTTATGGCAATCGACGTCAGTCTCTGCAAGAAGAATATTCACTCCTTCTACTTGCCGTGCTCGGGAATTGTGTGAACAGCCTTGGCGAAGTTGAAGGGAAGGGCAAGGGAGAGAGCCGTGTGTTGTCGAGAACTACCACATCATCCATCCATCCTTCCTCTGTACTTGTTGTTAGGTCATCTTTCTGTTTCGCACGCGACAAGGGCTCGTTCTTTCTACAGCAAAATTTAAAGCCAGATCACACTGCCAGTTTTATATTAAAGTTATCTGATGAAGCACGCATATTATAAAGAAGGATATAAAATTCTAATGTATTCTAATTTACAACAAGTTTTGCAATGCAGAAGCATCAGATGTCAGGACAATGATTGATGAGGATCTTCCCGTCCAGCTGAAGGATGTTCACTGTCCGTATGGGTGTTTATGTCATAATTCTTCATATATCATGTATAATGAGACGGCGCGGCGACCGGTTCCAGAGGTCAAGCAATTTCTTCGGTAACAATTATTCCGAGACATGACTACTACATTCCGTCACAGAAATAACAAAAACGTAGCACATATAGTTATTAAGGGCCTTGGCCTGCCAAACGACTGCTGCCCAGCGAGAAGGTATGCAGGTATAGTCGCCAGGTTCATTGGATATCCAACGGGCAGTGAGTGTGAAAATCTTTGAAACAAGATACTGTTTCCCCTTCCAATTTTGCAAACCTTCTCCGAGTAACGCAGGTGGACTTCTTCAAAACAAGCGTTGTAGCCAACTATCTTCATTCAGCCCTTATGACTTAAGTGTACCAAATCCATTAGACGCAGTCTATAAAATTTATTTCAATATTACGTTGAAAATTTTCCTGTTTTGAAAATGCGTCTATCAGTGGTCCGAGTAAGTACAGAAAAGATACGAGAACTATGAGAATGTAACAGCGTGATTTCTAGGGTTCTGAAGTTTATTATGTCGGTCTGAGTGGCTCAGAGGGTTAAGGCGGTGGCCTTCTGAACCCAACTAGGCAGGTTCGAGCCTGGCTCAGTCCGGTGGTATTTGAAGGTGCTCGAATACGTCAGCCTCGTGTCGGTAGATTTACTAGCATGTAAAAGAACTCCTGCGGGACTAGATTCCAGCACCTTGGAGTCTCCAAAAACCGCAAATAAGTGGTTAGTGGGAGGTAAAGCCATTAATATTATTTATATTTTTTAATAGTTTATGACCTACAGAAACCCAAAATATACTAGATTAGATTATTGATACCATTAAATGTGCCAAAAAAAAAAAGCATCCGCGATAATAAAGCAGACACATTTAATAATGCGAACTGATAGATCTGCAGAAGGTACGTTAAAAATGTATAAATTCATTCAGTTCACCTCTGAGGCTGATTTATCACCCTGTTTTCGTACGAAGAAAGAACCAAAAAGCGAAGTATGAGCATGCATTTTGGTATTCGTCAGCGTTAGTTCGTACAACATCTCTTTCTCGGAATCATGCCTTGTAAACCTGCTGCCTATCTGTTTCGGGAAAAGAAAGAAAAATACATCTATTTGGAAATAATGTGTATGAAACTGGATGCAGATAACATATACCTCGTTTAAAGCGACGCCGAAATTTAAACAAAAATGCACAAAATTTAACCAAATATGCCCTTATATCACTAACATGAGTAAAATATGAAATAAAATTGATTTAACCGGGGTCAGGGACCCATTATTCACACTTATTTTTTAGATTTCGTGTAAAATGAGTTCATGAAAAGAAAATATGACTTTTTCTTTACATCCGAACCTTAATGATTTCAGATGTTTAGAAGGAGGAGCTTTTCCCAGAATATGGACATGCTACACGCCGTTTCTGCATCTGATCCTTCCTCAGATTTATTCATGAATTCAAAAATCCTCTGCAACTTTTGTAATTGGGATGAGGAACTGTTACTCGTGCTCTCTTTTCAAAATTTGCATACGGATTGGGACAATACAATTAACAACGTGAAAGGGCGTTTAAACGAGTTGAAAGATTTATTAACAATTGTGTATTAGTTCATCCTGAGACACCTGCCACGGCGGAGTGAAATTTCACAACAATAACAATGATTAAAACATACATGTGGGAACTATGGCTGCTGCTGGTGGCGGTTTTTGTTTTAGGCAACCCTCCTCTATTAACTCTAATCAGAGAGAAAAAACTGAAAGGGTTAGACTCTTAGAAAAATAAAGGTATCGGCTAAAAAAAGTCAAGGGCCTCGAAGGGCATAAAAATGAAAGACTCTTTACGCTTCGCAAAGCTAATACCGACGGAGTCGGAAAAGAACAAGAGTTGAAAAAGGAAGGTTGGATAGTGTAGATGAAAGTGAAGAGCCTGGCACAAGTAAGTGGAAGGAATGACAGGACTCAGCTAAGGGCCCTGTGGTAACTCAACTTCGCTCCCAAGTTAAAATAGGTCCATTGTGCGTACATGAACGCGTTCACCTACCACTCTATCCGAATGCGCTGATTTACTGTCGTGGAAAAATATATAGACACCCGATTTAATACGTTAATAAGAGGTTTATCATTTGTCCCACATAGAAACCAGCTAAACCAAAAATTAGCTTATTTTGTTCTACGTTTAAATATGTGAAGTAATATTTTTTATCGTAACCAGTTAAACTTTTAACGCAGGTTGAATAAAAAAGTGCTGATATATTTTCCATTTCCAACGGAGCGTTCACTTTGAAAATTAACGACTTGAATACGTCTTAGAGTAACGTACTGTTCATCGGTATACCAAATTTATATTTCATCTGATATTTGTGAGAAAGGTTGTTGTAAATTTTGTGAAACAACATTTTTTTCATTACTGGATAATCATAACCTTAAAAAACTTCGCTTCTCGGCTAAAATTAAAACTGCTCCTTTCCTGCAAGCAATCGTTGATTTTATATCGATTTATATTTAATTCGTAATTTAATATCTTTCTTAATGTGTTTACCCTCCAGGGTTGATTTTTCCCTCGGACTCAGCGAGGGATCACACCTCTAACGCTTCAAGGACAGTGTCCTGGAGCGCGAGACATTTGGTCGGGGGATACAACTGAGGAGAATGACGAGTACCTCGCCCAGGCAGCCTCACCTGCTATGCTGAAACAGGGGCCATGGTGGGGGGGGGCGGGAAGATTGGAAGGGATAGACAAGGAAGAGGGAAGGAAGCGGCCGTGGCCTTAAGTTAGGTACCATCCCGGCATTTGCCCGGAAGAGAAGTGGGAAACCACGGAAAACCACTTCCAGGATGGCTGATGTGGGAATCGAACCCACCTCTACTCAGTTGACCTCCAGAAGCTGACTGGACCCCGTTCCAGCCCTCGTACGACTTTTCAAATTTCGTGGCAGAGCCGGGAATCGAGCCCGGGCCTCCGGGAGTGGCAGCTAATCACACTAACCACTACACCACAAAGGCGGACCGTAATTTAATTCGTAATATTGAGTTCGTATGAGCATTTGTAAAGGAAAATGATTCGTTCTGTATCGTATTGAAGGAATATATGTTTGCATGACATATTCACCCACTCCTGATATATTTAAGGTTCTTTTTCCTTTACACTGTAGTATAGGAATATAAAGATAACGAAAATTGTTCTAATGGACTGCATATCAATATGTGGTAGGGACCAGTCTTAAAGGAAATATTGGATAGGAAGAGCATTGTCACATTCGTGGTTTTGACGATGAGCATTAGTCTGCTGTCGCACTGAATCCGGACGCGCTGATGTATCCTGTACAAACAAAATTCATATTTCACAACATCTCAGACAAGCTTACAAAATTGTTCATATGAACACAGTGTGGTGTTGAGAATTGAGCACAGTGTAGGTAGCCTTGGGACCCTGGGATGGTTTGTGGAGAGGACAGAGTCCTTGGCCCCCTGTAAGGTCCACATACTGTGGCGTCTCGCGTGTGTCTTGTCCTAATGAGGAGAGTTGCACACAATACAAGCCTTCACCCACATCGCTGTGACACGCGCAGTCCCATGGAACACCTACTTCCAACTTCATTGTGAGAATTTTCGACAAAATTATAGGGAATGGAGTTCCTTAATATACAGCAGTTGTTGCTTTGACCCATCTATGGCAAAGAAATATGACCAAAGACTCAACTGCAATCACCTTACAATGTTAACCTTTCAACATATTCACATTTCACAATCGAGCGAGTAGCTGGGTGGTTTGGGTGATGTAACTGTTAGCTTGCATTCCGGAGATAGTGGGTTCGAACCCCAGTGTTGGCAGGCCTGAAGATGGTTTTCCGTGGTTTCCCATTTTCACACCAGGTAATGCTGAAGCTGTACCACGGTCTCTTCCTTCGTACTCCTAGTCCTTTCATCGATTCATCAATGTCTTCAATTAATAGAAAGGTAGAGCCGAACACGTACAGTATATCAAACATTTTTCGATTTCTTTAAACTCTGTAGAGAATTCCTTAGATAATCCAACTTTAGTAATTATTCGGGACTGGTTTTGAAGTGGAATATGCAGGCACATATCTGAATATTGGGGTAACACATTCCTTAAGGCTTTGTGTATTGCGTGTTCAAACTCACGGATAATTTCACTACGGAGCATCATGCATAACTTAATTAGAGATTAATACCTAGATGAGCCCAAGACGGACTTTGCCTACCTCAAGATTTTACATGATATAAATTTCATTTAGGATCCGTATTGACAATTATGTTTATATACATTGAAAGACTAGTATATTGGTTTCACCTTGTCAATACCTATAAGTTTATTTACAATTCAAAATTGTAAAAGCATCTTATTAAAATAACAGGGCATGTTTCGGCCACATTAGGCCATCTTCATTGTCTAGAATCAACTTAAAATTAATATACTGAAAGGTACAAAACATGAATAAAATTCCCACTCATATGATATATGAGTACGACAGTATTTATAAATTAAAATAAGTACATGTTGAATCATAATCCGATGAAGAAATCGCTAGATGTAATGGGATGAAGTTAGAACAGTTCTACGTAAAATGACGATGGTGTAGTTAAAAGTTTATTCTGTCCTTAAAATTCGTTTCATGCAAAAATAATGACAGTTGATTCAGTAAAATGGCTGTTCCACTTAATATAAAAACGTCTAAAACGTTACGAATTCACAAATATAGATCAAATTTATTTAATTCCAGCCAGACTAATGTGTGGAAATCAACTGCCGTTCGGTCATGTTGTGCGATATAAAATCTAGAAGGAAAACGAAAAATTTCTAAGGGGAACATTAAAACTAGGTAAGCAAGATTTAGGAAAAGAAGAACCATGTAGATAAAAATATAGAACAGGCATAAAACTCACTTACAAAAACTCTGTACTTATGCCATATCATGCCTGTACGCTGGCTAAGTTGACACTAAGTCGGCCTTGATTAATAATAATAATAATAATAATAATAATAATAATAATAATAATTCTTTTTATCATTGATCGAACTGTGGATTTTACCGGTCGAACTTTTCAAACCGATCAAGAGAAAACCACGCGCAGCGGAGTTTACTACCAAGCGGTAAAGATTCCCACTGTAATTCGGCCAAAGTAGCTAATCAACGATACAATCTGGTTTGAATAAAGCGGAAATATATACTAAAGAAATATCTATAAATCAGATTTCACTCAATTTGGTATCAGTAGGTTAGTCAATAGCCATTGTATCACTCAGATGTACCTGTTGGTGCCACATTGTATGCATGAATGAACTGGTCAGGCCATGTGTCGTACTTCTTGATGGGGACCTACATAACAGTATACCGTTACATGACAGAGTGAGTGTGAGAGAAGAAGAATGAATAATATAGTAATAATAATTACCACGTCTGAGAAGGAAGGTCCTCACATACCTGTAACAGAAGGGAGAAAAAGAAACATTAGTCTATCGTATGAGTCAGCAAAAAGTACAGAACATGTCTAGCTGTAACCTCAGGCGTCGAACAAAACAACTCTATTTATCATATTAGTCATCAACAACTCAGATTAAAATTGCATTTTTGCATTAGTCGACACTTGTAATAATTTCAAGCAACGTTACGTGGAATACAAATATAATGCAAAAAGAAAACATTTTGTTGCATCGCCTTGTTCGAATGTCATCGTTCTGAAACACTTGTAGAAACAAGAGATAAAATCAGACTAGTCTCTGTTGTAAAATAATGAGACAGACTTTAAAATTGTACCGTTTTGAAATTCATGACGGAGGATTCAGTTGTAAGTGGTTCCAGGCTACTGTACTTATAAAAATAAGTCTTCAATGGGACAACACGTTACTTGCGACAGCCCCTTCGCTTTCTTTACTTGCGGCTTGAAGTTGCACTGACACTTACAGGTCTTTGGTGACGTAGGATGGGAAAGACAAAGTAGTGAGCATTGCCTTGATTAATAATAATAATAATAATAATAATAATGATACATTCTAGTGCGCGAGTCGGTGATGGCCTACTGTGTTATAAATCCCTAAAACCAATCAAGAGTAACATTACACAGATTTTTGTTAATTGAGGTGTTCTCTGTCCCCTCCGCTGCAAGTCCTCTCCATGAGATAGTATTACTGTTGGAATTGTACAAAATTTAACCCTTCAACGACGGGTACAAACAGCTACAGTCCAATATCTGTAGAGGCGAACATGATGGATTTGACGGGAGTAAACAAAATGGTTGCTTAGCTGCTTCGAATTGGGTATTAAGTGAGACGGATTGCCAGTGCTAGTATCATCCTGTCACTTTGTATTTAGTAATTTACTATTAGTTTGTTAAAATAAATAAGGTAATAAATATACAATTATTCTCTGCGTAGCAAGAAATTCCGTCAGTTCTTCGTCGTGAGTAGCTTGTTTATGTTTTTAATTGAAACGTGTGTCCGACTCGTTGGCTGAATGGTCAGCGCACTGGCCTTCGTTTCAGAGGGCCCCGGGTTCGATTCCCGGCCGGGTCGGGGATTTTAACCTTCATTGGTTAATTCCAATGGCCCGGGGGCTGGGTGTATGTGCTGTTCCCAACATCCCTGCGACTCACAAACCACACATAACACTATCCTCCACCACAATAACACGCAGTTACCTACGCATGGGAGATGCCGCCCACCCTCATCGGAGGGTCTGCCTTACAAGGGCTGCACTCGGCTAGAAATAGCCACACGAAATTTAAAAAAATTGAAACGTGTTATAGGCTAATTTCAGCTATTGCTTGTATACCTATTATTACGAAAGGTTGGGTGTTTTTTTTTTTTTTTTTTTTTTTTTTTTACCGAATAGTTCAAATGTTCTACGAAGGGTTTGAAACTCTTACTGATCCTTGCTGGAGCGTTTTAGAAAATTTCACGTTCCGATTAATGAGACTCTACAACGTTCCAATATCTTCCTCTAGAATGAGTAGTATTAACTGGTAAAAATGAAATGGCGTATGGCTTTTAGTGCCGGGAGTGTCCGAGGACATGTTCGGTTCGCCAGGTGCAGGTCTTTAGATTTGACACCCGTAGGTGACCTGCGCGTCGTGATGAGGATGAAATGATGATGAAGACGACACATACACCCAACCCCAGTGCCAGTGAAATTAACCAATGATGGTCAAAATTCCCGACCCTGCCGGGAATCGAACCCGAGACTCCTGTGACCAAAGGCAAGCACGCTAACCATTTAGCTATGGAGCCGGACGTATTAACTGGTTATTTCAGTGAAAAGGGAGAGCCTCCGTTGCTCCGGCGGCAACGTGCCGGCCTCTCACTGTTGGGTTCCGTGGTTCAAATCCCGGTCACTCCATGTGCGATTTGTGCTGGACAAAGCGGAGGCGGAACAGGTTTTTTTCCGAGTACTCCGGTTTTCCCTGTCATCTTTCATTCCAGCAACACTCTCCGCTGTCATTTCATTTCATCTGTCAGCCATTAATCATTGCCCCAGAGGAGTGGGACAGGCCTCGGCAACCGTCACAATTCCTATCTTCGCCGCAAGATGGAGGCTTCATTCATTTCATCCCTGACCCGGTCACTGACTGGAAACAGGTTGTAGGTTTTCATATTCAGTGAAAAGGGAGTTTGAGATAAGAACTATGTATTCTAAAAGAGGTAAATTGTGAGGTACCCTGGAGTGACTATGAGTAGACTGTGTTTCGAGATTCTTATTTTTTTTTGTTTTGTTCACAATTTGCTTCACGTCATACCGACTCAGATACATCTTATGAAGACGACGGGATAGGAAAGGGCCAGGAGTGGGTAGAAATCGACAGTGGTCTTGATTAAGGTACAGCCCCAGAATTTGCTTTCTGTGAAAATAGGAAACGACGCAAAACCACCTTCAGGGCTGCTGAGGGTAGGGTTCGAACTCATTATCTCCCGAATGTAAGCTGCCAGCTACGTGACAAACCGCGCATCCACTCGCTCGGTATTTGAATTTTTGTCGAGTTACACGTGTTATAAACGGTGAATGTTGATCGTCATTCTGAAAACGTGGTTTGATATTCAGTTTGCCCCATGAGGCCAGTGTTTGTAATATCTAAATCGTGGTTGACGGTGCAGAATATTTATCCATTTGTGTATTTATTGAAGATACTAGAGCAATCGTGGCAACATAGTGTCCCGCGATTACATTTTGACTGGCTATGTATTTACGCTTTTTTTTTTCTTTCGTTGCCCCGACACAGGTAGGTCGTCCGGTGACGGCAAAACAGGACAGGGTAGGGATTCAGAAGGAAACGACCGTGTCCTTAATACAAGTAAAAGCCCAGTATTTGCCATAGAAACCCACATTCAGAGTTGCCGACAGTGGGATTTGAACACATCATTTCCCGAATGTAAGCTAACAGCTGCGTGGCACAAACAGAGTAGCCAACTCGCTCAGAATTATTCGTTTTTCTTGCTTACTAAACCTTCCAACCAACACCCTCTCTGTGGCCAGTAGTCGACCTCATTTCCATTCGTGTTTGACGTGCCGCTAGAGGTCAGACTGTTGCTTCACTTCCCTCCTAGACAGGTGCTCTGCACCTAGACATGCAGTACCTCGGAACAGGATCACATTTTCGCCACAGCTGCACTAATAAACAGAATACTTTTGTAGTATTGTAAGTTTACCTAACTGGTGGAATGTTTACTTCTTAATTGAGATATTCTTCTTCCTCTTCTAACACTTTTCCCACACCTTGTGGGGTCGCGGGTACGAACTGTGGATTTGGCCATATTTTACGGCCGGATGCGCTTCCTGACACCAACCCAATTTGGAGGGATGTAATCACTACTACACTTTTTCCGTGGTGGTTGGTAATGTGGCGTGCTGTCTGAATGTGAAGATGACTGTTTTGGGAAAAAAACTCAAACAGCCAGTCCCAGAGCCAGAACAATTAATAACACACGATTAAAATCCCCGACCCAATCGGGAATCGAACCCGGGACCCTGTGAAGCGAAGGCCTCAACGCTGACCATTCAGCCAAGGAATCGGACTCTTAATTGACACATTATGCGTTTTCTTGTTTTTGTTTTTCGCAAGTTGCTTTACGTCGCACTGACACAAATAGGTCTTATGGCGACGATGGGGCAGGAAGTGGCTAGGAGTGAGAAGGAAGAGGGCGTGGCCTTAATTAAGGTACAGCCCCAACATTCGCCTGGTGTGAAAATGGGAAACCACGGAAAACCATCTTCAGAGCTGCCGACAGTAGGGTTCGAACCCACTATCTCCCCAATACTCGACACTGGCCGCACTTAAGCGACTGCAGCTATCGAGCTCGGGCACATTATGCGTTCTAAATGTACTCACGGTGTAGACTAGAGCAGATATAATCAAGACAGAGAAAGCAGACCTCTAAATCTAATTTGGCATATCTGCTGATGTCGGTTTACTGTATATCCCATTAGTAAAACGAGCGCTGTCGCTAAGTTTAAGCAGGCCAATGAATCTCGTAATTTGAATGACCACCAGCTGTTTCAGTTACAGCAAATGCTTAAGACAAGCTCGGACGTTTCATGTCTGACATTTATTGGTTACAGGCCTATCAATGAGATAGGAGCAGGAAGAACTACTGTGCATTAACACCGACCACTAACTGCGGCGCGAGCATGATCCGGAGACATTCTTAGACCTGATATGCAGATAGCGGGCAGAAAGTTTTGGAAGGCTCATGTTGCCTGTCAGACCCACATACAATAAACACCTCTACTTGATTGGGCAGACACACTTCATTTGACACATGCCCCAAAGACAGGCCCGCATACTAAACGACTGAAGGCTATTTCTCTTATATCGAACTGTTAAACCACCCCCTCCATGAGCAGTAGAGCAATTAATTTAGATCTTAATCTGCCAACTCAATGAGGTGAAGAAAATAGGACCTCATGAGGGTACCCAGGGCTCGAACTGTACACCTGTCCCCCACCAAATACTTCAGGGTATTTAGTTTACGTTATTTATGAGCCTTGTCTTAAGATTAAAGAGGCACTTCGTTACGTGCACATTTACTAGTTAGAGAACTCCCAAGCTAATGTCACAGGAAGTTCTAAAACACCCACTGCAGTAGACATAAAACAGCACATTCAGTACAGCACTTACCTACAGCGCTCTACTAATTAGCTCGGTGTATTGAGTAGTTACAGGTTAACAAGTGTTACTGCACAATCTGTACACATAAGCAATGCTCCGACAGGCGATTTTACTACGGATACGTTCTTACAAGAATCTTTCTTCTCCCTATACTTTGTTAGGACATTCACGGTTGCTGGAACGAATACCTTACTCGCTAATTCGACGTCTCTGATCTAGGTAAAATGTTACGAGGGACATCACTGAAGATTCAGGAGATGACTAAAACTTATTCTCGATGGTATAGAACTATCTACCGTCGAAACGCGTAATTGAAAATGAAACGTTTGAATGTTGTTGGAAGATCATCTACAGTATATTGCTACTCCTTGCCAGCTGCTACTAGCGCTGTACATTGCAATTGAGTGTGGACGGGGAGAAGCACAGTGAAGTTAATATCTGACCAATATAGTAACATCTTTTGAATATTATGCACCAATTTGATTCTTAACAAGAATTCACAACGAAACTATAAGGGACAAAATAGTATAGTAGCAAAATAACATTTATAACTGTCGGGTGTCCGTCTCTGCGGTGTAGTTGTTAGTGTGATTAGCTGCCACCCCCGGAGGCCCGGATTCGATTCCCGGCTCTGCCACGAAATTTAAAAAGTTGTACGAGGGCTGGAACGGGGTCCACTCAGCCTCGGGAGGTCAACTGAGTAGAGGGGAGCTCGATTCTCACCTCAGCTATCCTCGAAGTGGTTTTCCGTGGTTTCCCACTTCTCCTCCAGCCAAATGCTGGGATGGTACCTATCCTTCTCTCTTCTTTGTCTATACCTTTCAATCTTCCCATCCTTCCCCGCCCTTACAAGACCCCTGTTCGCATAGAAGGTGAGGCCGCCTGGACGAGGTACTGGTCATTCTCCCCAGTTGTATCCCCCGACCCAATGTCTCGCGCTCCAGGACACTGCCCTTCAGGCGGTAGACGTGTGATTCCTCGCTGAATCAGAGCGAAAAACCAACCCTGGAGAGTAAACAGACGAGGGAATTGAACCCCCCTCTATTCAGTTGACCTCCCGAGGCTGAGTGAACCCCGTTCCACCCCTCGTACCACTTTTCAAATTTCGTGGCAGATCCGGGAAGCGAACCTGGGCTCCCTGGAGTGTCAGTTAATCACAGTAACCATTAAGCCACAGAAGTGGCAATATTTCATTGTCATATGTTTAAATTTAGGTCTTAGATTATTTTGTTTCGTGTCAAATTTTATCCTCGTGACAGCCCAGATCGTCTGGTAGGTAGCCGATCATTTCAAATAAATAATTTATATATTATGGCGTGTGATCTCCGAACAAGCCTGGTGCAGGTCTTTCGAGTTGACGCCGTGTAGGTGACCTCCGCGTCTATGACGATGGAGCCCTGCCTATGATGAATTCTAACGATTAAGACAGCACACACACGCAGCCCGTGAGCCATCGGAATTAATCAATGAAGGTTAAAATCCCCAAGCCAGCCGGGAGTCGAACCCGGTATCCCCTCGGCCAAAGGCCAGCACGTTAAATATGGAGCTGGTCAAATAAAAAATAAAAAGTGATGATATTATGCCCACTTGAGTGTTGTTATTTTTCTTTACTTGATATTGGAGACGTGTGATCAATTACTGTCTGCTTCTACATCACTTCTTTAGTGAATAAATTAATGAAGCATTTGTTGTTGTTGTTGTTGTTGTTTTGGGTCATAATTCCATAAACTTGTTTGATACTCCTCTCCGTGCCACCGTATCTTACGCTAACCTTTTCATTTCTACGTTACTACTGCATCCTACATCTGCTCTAATCTGCGTGTCATATTCATACCTTGGTCTACCCCTACCGTTCTTACCACCTACACTTTCCTGAAAAACCAACTAATATTAATGTTATTGGCTTTAAGTTTCACCAACTACGTTTACGGTTTTCGGAGACGTAGTAATTTAGTCCCTCAGGAGTTCTTCCACGTGTCAGTAAATCTACCGACACGAGGCTGACGTATTTGAGCACCTTCAAATACCACCGGATTGAGCCAGGATCGAACCTGCCAAGTTGAGGTCAGAAGGCCAGCTCCTCAACCGTCTGAGCCAATCAGCCCGGCTCAAAAGCCAACTGATCAAGTCCTGGGTGTCTTAAGATGTGTCCTAACTTTCTGCCTCATCTTCTAGTCAAATTTAACCAAATCAATCTCTTCTCACCAATCCTAGTATATCTTGATTCGTGATTCGATCTACCCATCTCACCTTCAACATTCTTCTGTAACACCTTTATATACCAACAAGATTGTTGGAAGTTAGTTTCAAAACGTTAAATGGTTTTATAATTTTCTTCTCTCGTCAATTCATCTTTGTCCGGCTAAATTTTTAGCATCCTGGCCTTTGTTCCGAGGTGTCACGGGTTCTATTCCAGGCCGGATGGTGTAACTTTTATTAGTTTATTCCTCTGGTTCGGGGTTCGGGTGTTTGTGACGTCATAACAGGTAGTCTATACGGCGCCATCTCGAAAGACCTGGACCACGCCTCTGCGGAGGCCAAAAACCAAACCAAACCCCATGGCACTACAGCCTTGAAGGGCTTTGGCCTACCAAGCGACCGCTGCTCAGCCCGAAGGCCTGCAGATTACGAGGTGTCGTGTGGTCAGCACGACGAATCCTCTCGGTCGTTATTCTTGGCTTTCTAGACCGGGGCCGCTATCTCACCGTCAGATAGCTCCTCAATTCTAATCACGTAGGCTGAGTGGACCTCGAACCAGCCCTCAGGTCCAGGTAAAAATCCCTGACCTGGCCGGGAATCGAACCCGGGGTCTCCGGGTGAGAGGCAGGCACGCTACCCCTACACCACGGGGTCGGCGCGGAGGCCCCATGCCATTATTATTAATTCATTTATCATTCTCTGCAATGTAACTGCTCGTACTCTTTCTGTATTCCGTAGGAATATATTTGAGTGATCTTCTGGTACCTTGAAACACAACATAGGAAATGTGCCCCAACTCCTGTTAGCTGCTGAGCTACTGTGAGAGAGACAGGTAGTACAATCGTCTTCCGCAAGCAGTCATCAATCTTAGAGCCCCCTCGCATCTTTTTCTCTGTCTGTCTGTCTGTCTGCCTGTCTTGTCTTTCATTGTTACTTTCACCGTTAGTTTTTTATGATAGTTTTTCATTCTTTCGCCTCGTATACCATTATCTCGGCATCAGCCTTAGTCTCTGAAACGGACGTAATTTTTTTAAATTTTTAGGACTAGAGAACGTGCATGCATGCGCAGCTTTGGGCCTCGTTAAAAAAATCGACAGTTCTAGCCCTTCGGGCAAGCAACTCAATGTTGAGAACATCCTAGGGATATGAGATACGAATTTCAGGTAAATAAAATATAATAAAGAATGAGGAAATATTATTTATTTATTTATTCCTAAAATCCTTTTCTTAATCGTCGTTATCCGGTAGATTAGATTAGCAGTTTGCCTTTTTCTAGCACTACGAGAGCTAATGTGAGGCAGTGCAGAGTTTCACTTAAGCCCTCATAACTATATTCGTGGATATTTTTTTAAAAAAATCCCTGAGAATATTGAACTAAGGAGCACTTTACATAAAGAATTATGTAAATAAGTTAATTTTGCTAGGATCTGAATAAAAATAAAACGAGTAAAGAGACAAGCGATTTTAGGCTGTATTTTCGAAACTCCATTTAAGCCGGAAGTGATTTTCGATTTTTTTTCCTAGTTGCTTTACGTCGCACCGACACAGATAGGTCTTATGGCGATGATGGGACAGGAAAGGACTAAGAGTTGGAAGGAAGCGGCCGTGGCCTTAATTAAGGTACAGCCCCAGCATTTGCCTGGTGTGAAAATGGGAAACCACGGAAAACCATTTTCAGAACTGCCGACGGTGGGGTTCGAACCTACTATCTCCCGAATACTGGATATTGGCCGCACTTAAGCGACTGCAACTATCGAGCTCGGTATTTTAGAATTTTCTATAGTTTGATATATATTGAGAAAATCAGCTCAAATTTACGTTTTTAGTAGTATGCGGACCCCTGTTTGTCTGCTAACAATTTTTTCAACGTTAAAATAATATTACGGAAATACTTTTGAAATTTAGTGTGTTTTGAAGGCCGCAAAGTCATATCCATGAAAGGTTCTTTTTTCCCCAGTAGTTTGGATTACTGTCCGACTCTGCGGTGTAAGGGTTAGCATGATTAGCTGTCTTCCCCGGAGGCCCGAGTTCGATTCCCGACTCTGGCACGGAATTTGAAAAGTGTTACGAGGGCTGAAACGGTGTCCACTCAGCCTCGGGAGGTTAACTGAGTAAAGGTGGGTTCGATTCCTACCTCAGAAATCCTGGAAGTGGTTTTCATTGGCTTCCCCATTTCTCTTCCAGGCAAATGCCGGGATGGTACCTAACTTAAGGCCACGGCCGCTTTCTTCCCTCTCCCTCCAAACTTCCCATCCCTACACCAGGCCCCTGTTCAGCATATCAGGTGAGGTCACCTGGGAGATTTACTGGTCCTCCTTCCCAGTTTTATACCCCAACCCAAAGTCTCAAGTTCTAGGACACTGCCCTCGACCATCCTGTACATTCTTGGGAATGCCCACAATTTTAAATGAATATACAAAATAGTAAGTTTGAAATTGGTCTTCATGCTCCGATGAAAAGTCCCACAACGCTTAACCACACGCATCAGTACAGGTGACTAGCACTGGCGTATACTGAGGGCTACCAAGACTATCGGTGAAGCCCCAACCTCAAATGAGAACGATGTAAATCTAGAGCACATTGTAATGTAGGCCTAAGCATCTGACACATTGTTCCATTTATAAAACTTCAAAGCAATGAGAAAAAACTTCGCACGTATTTCTGAGAGCAAGGCATCGGAGACCAATATTGCAGCCCAGGCGGCACGTCCACGCGGCTTGCTGCACTATGTCCGGGAAAAAACTTCGCACGTATTTCTGAGAGCAAGGCATCGGAGACCAATATTGCAGCCCAGGCGGCACGTCCACGCGGCTTGCTGCACTATGTCCGGTAGGTCCATCAGATCGCCACTTCTTACTAACAGCTATGCGTTCCTCTTGATATATACCTCCTCACCTCATACTCGTAGATAACAGAGTGCTGATATTTCACTCCAGTTACTTCTTCATCCTTGTAGTAAGACACTGCAGGGCTGCAAGCAGTAGGCCTAATATAATTTTCTTTTTATAGGCAGATCTGCTAAAATTAAATACAATCTACAGGTTTAGTGTTTTCTTTTGTTATTTGGAATGGAACCCGCCATCATAGGCAGTTCACCACCACTGATCTCCAGAGGAAGCTAATAAACCAGTGAACGATGCGTACGACCTCTGGTAATGCTGTAAAATTCAAAGTTTTGTATTTAATAATAATAATAATAATAATAGTGCATGGCATCTGTATAGATTTGGTGGTGACCTAATGAGGATGAAATGAATGGCGAAGACGTCGTAAACACCCAGTCCCCAAGCCAGGGGAATTAACAGTACGAGGAGGTTGATTCTAAGAACTGAATCGGGGCCATCGGACCAAAGGCAAGCATTCTATCCATTTAGCCACAAAGCCGGACTTTAATTTGCTAAACCTTAGGCTACCATCTCCTCTGATCCGGTGTTGAGTGTTGACAGTAGCAGAGGCCAGGGCAGTAGCTTGTGAAGCAGCCTTGACAACAGAAGGCTTCTCCGTTGGCTATTGGCTGCAGCTCAAAATTCTTAAAAGGCTTGACATTCACTAAATCAACCTTCAAAACGGAGTCTAGTGGTAGCCCACGTCTTGGACTTAGTATACGCCACTGGTGACTAGAGATACACAAACCTTCCAAAAGAACCAACAGCAACACGTATCGATGACTACAATACCTTATGGCCTATGTATAAAGCAACAACAACAACAACAACTTTGTTTCTACATCTGTAGTTCTTTTTTCGCCTCATCAGGGGCAGTAGTTCCTGTACAGGAATGAGCCGAAGGTTTTTGCGTCAGGCTGTAGGGAAGGCGTACCACAGTCTTCTACTCTTCTCCCAACAGAAATCAACGTGACAGCGCCCCACAACCCGCCCAGCCGAGACCAAGAGCTGACCATCCAGCAACAAAACGAAAACAAACGACTCCTACAAGTAGTGTTGTGGTTCTAGCCGTCAGCACGTGGTGGGTGCTCTTAATGTGATACATAATTATTACAACCACTCATCACAAAAACTACTATTGAGATGACAGTCGATTACATTTAATCGATTGTTGATTCTTGTCTCATTTAATGTGGATCGGCATCCGCAGCCGCCCAAGCTTACGCCAGAAATTTTTATATAAGAAGTTTCTCTCTTCAAATATAAAGGAAAAAAATTATCTAGCATGTATCAGGCCCATCCTGCTGTATGGTAGCGAGATCGGGTGAGATATTCCTAAACCTCCACTTTCCAAATTACAAACTTTTCAATCAAAACTTTAAGAATGATGGCAAGAACACTTTTACTGAAATCTAATAAAAAGATACGTTGCGAACTTCATATTCCGCTTATTATTATTATTATTATTATTATTATTATTATTATTATTATTATTATTATTATTATTATTTGCTATTTGCTTTACGTCGCACCGACACAGATAGGTCTTATGGCGACGATGGGATAGAAAAAGCCTAGGAACGGGAAGGAAGCGGCCGTGGCCTTATATAGGTACAGCCCCAGCATTTGCTTGGTGTGAAAATGGGAAACCACGGAAAACCATCTTCATGGCTGCCGACAGTGGGGTTCGAACCCACGGATGCGAGCTCACAGCTGCGCGCTCCTAACCGCACGGCCAACTCGCCTGGTATTATTATTAGTAGTAGTAGTAGTAGTATTAGTAGTAATAGGCCTAGTAATAATAATAAAGATACTGACTTTAAGTCCCACTAACTACTGTTACGGTTTTTGGAGACGCCGAGGTGCCGGAATTTAGTCCCACAGGAGTTATTTTATGTGCCAGTAAATCTACTGACACGAGGCTGTCGTATCTGAGCACCTTCAAATACCACCGGACTGAGCCAGGATCGAACCTGCCAAGTTGGGTTCAGAAGGCGCCTCAACTGCCTGAGCCACTCAAACTGGCTAATTCACTTATTATATCTCACGTAAAAACATCTAGAATCCTCCTCAGTCATTCTACCACCGAGCTCGATAGCTGCAGTCGCTTAAGTGCGGCCAGTATCCAGTATTCGGGAGATAGTAGGTTCGCACCCCACTGTCGGCAACCCTGAAAATGGTTTCCCGTTGTTTCCCATTTTCACACCAGAAAAATGCTGGACCTATACCTCAATTAAGGCCACGGCCGCTTCCTTCCCACTCCTAGCCCTTTCCTATCCCATGGTCGCCATAAGACCTGTCACTGTCGATGCGTCGTAAAGCAGATTGCAGAAAAACAAAAAAACTATAAACATAAGACAAAGGTTATCTACCTACTACAAACACAGGACAGTAATACTGTTGCCTACTTGACTGTATATCTATTTACTACAAACACAATAAAAACGGCACTGTTGTCTGTTCGACTCCTTTTCAACTCACGATAACCAAAAGACAAATAACACTGTTCCCTGTTTGTCTGATCATTTACTGATTATAAACGTAAGTCAAAAATAAAACTATTTGACTGTTTATCTACTTACTGTAAACACAAGACAAAATTATTACATTAGCCTACTCAACAATAACATTTGTCTGTTTGACTATTTATCTACTTACTGTACTATAAAAACATGACAAAATTTATTACAGTACTCAACAAATAATACTTTTGTGTACTTGACTGTTTACCTGATTACGATAAACATAGGATAAACTGCCTTTTCCAACAAAACGATGCCAATAGGCGTCCCAACGAAACCTGTCGGGGCACGGAGTCAACATTAGGAAAACGGTATTGTCTCGTTCTAAGCGGGTCGACAGGCCACTTTACCTCAGAGCACCTTAAGCCTGCCAAGACAACTAACTGCTACCCACACACTGTGATCAGTGGGACGATTCCATAAACAAAAAACTGGTCCAAAGTGAATAAACATCCTTCAGGCAGGGCAAAATGGCAATGCATTGTTTCTGAATGCTCAGAATGGTCCAAATGCTCTGCACAGGACCGAATCAGACGGGGAGACACGCAGCGAGGTGCAGTCTGACATAATAATAATAATAATAATAATAATAATAATAATTTATTACCGGGCGAGTTGGCCGTGCGCGTAGAGGCGCGCGGCTGTGAGCTTGCATCCGGGAGATAGTAGGTTCGAATCCCACTATCGGCAGCCCTGAAAATGGTTTTCCGTGGTTTCCCATTTTCACACCAGGCAAATGCTGGGGCTGTACCTTAATTAAGGCCACGGCCGCTTCCTTCCAACTCCTAGTCCTTTCCTATCCCATCGTCGCCATAAGACCTATCTGTGTCGGTGCGACGTAAAGCCCTTAGCAAAAAATAATATTTTATTATTATTATTATTATTATTATTATTATTATTATTATTATTATTATTATTATTATTATTATTATACGTCCCACGAACTACTTTTTGACGGTCTTCGGAAACGCCGAGCTGCCGAAACTTTGTCCCGCAGGAATTCTTTTACGTGCCAGTAAACTTAATGACACGAGGCTGACGTATTTGAGCATTTTCAAACACAACCAGACTGAGCCAGGATCGAACCTTCCAAGATGGAGTCAGAAGGCCAGCGCCTCAACCGGCAAACTGCAGTACTCCAGAAGGCTTTCAGTCATTAGCTAAACCCATGAAAGGAACCAACTGATTTGTAATACTAGTGGCTTTTTCTTTTAGGAAGTGCACTCAAGTCGAAACTGAGCTTTAGGCAGACACTTTGGTCACAAAAAGGGAGACGGATTTGTTGGGAAGATACGTTTTCTTTTAGTCTTGGCGTGACATGGTCACAGTAGCTTGGTTTGCGCTACAGGAAATCCCCTGATCTGACGACGGATAGCTCGTGTGTTTGTGCGTACAACGTGCATGGCGCTTCTTGATTTATATGGCTCTCACGCCAATGGCGTCCCAGGAAATAACATGACAACTAGATCTAGGTTCCCAGATTTACACTGTCTTTGAACAGACCGTTCATGTCAGCCAGGGCAAAATCATAAGCTCGAAATAACGTCATCGTTTTCTACGAACTGTCCCGCAGAACGAACACGTGACGAGTACAGAGGCTGTTCATACATTCTTCTGGTCGATGTAACAACTTCCTGTAACATCACTTAGTACTAGATATTGCATGAGTCAGGCCCAGATTGAGTACAGCATGGGATTCTGAGTTGCACTGATGATCATTAATTAATACTGACTGCTCTTCAGTAAAAATACAGTTTACCTGGTAAAATCGAAGATTCCTACCTTTCCCTATTATGCTTCTTGTTGAGGGGTATGATAATGGACTGTCTTCACAGCACGATGGCTACGATTCAAATCTCAGCTAATGCATGTGGGATTTTAAATGTCGCGACCTTGTACTTCTTTTTTTTTTTTTCAATTTTGCTTTACATCGCACAGAGACAGATAGGTCTTATGCTGACAATGGTATAGGAAAGGGCTAGGAGTGGGAAGGAAGTGATCGTGACCTTAATTAAGGTACAGCCTCAGCACTTCCTTGTGTGAAAATGGGAAACGACGGAAAATTATCTTCAGGGCTGAAAACAATTGTATTTTTTAAACAAGTTGCTTTACGTCACACAGACACAGATAGGTCTTAAGGCGACGATGGTATAGGACAGGGCTAGGAGTGGGAAGGAAGTGACCGTGGTCTTAATTAAGAAACAGCCCCAACATTTCGTGGTGTGAAAATGGGAAACAACGGAAAATCATCTTCAGGGCTGCCGACTGTGGAGCTCGATACCGCTATCTCCCGAATACTGGACACTGGCGGCAGTTAAGCGACTGCAGCTACCAAGCTCGTTACTATGGGGTTCGAACCCACTATCTCCCGAATGCCAGCTGATAGCTACACGACCCAAACTACGTATCTACGTGACATGCTATTTCCAGATCGTGTACTGATACTGCAAAATCAGTAGGCCTAGATATAATTGATAATTAATATTATTGGTTTTAATAATAATAATAATAATAATAATAATAATAATAATAATAATAATAATAATAATAATGTTATTTGCTGTACGTCCCACTAACTGCTTTTACGGTCTTCGGAGACGCCGAGGTGCCGGAATTTAGTCCCGCAGGAGTTCTTTTACGTGCCAGTAAATCTACGTAGGCCTGCTCGAAGCGAATATATTTCAGAACCTTCAAATTGCTCCGGATGAGTCAGGATCGAAGGCCCTGGTTCGATTCCCGACTCTGCCACGAAATTTGAAAAAGTGGTACGAGGGCTGGAACGGGGTCCACTCAGCCTCGGCAGGTCAACTGAGTAGAGGTGGGTTCGATTCCCACCTCAATCGTCCTGGAAGTGGTTTTCCGTGGTTTCTCACTTCTCCTCCAGGCAAATGCTGGGATGGTACCTAACTTCAGGCCACGGCCACTTCCTTCCCTCCTCCTTGTATATCCTTTCCGATCTTCCCATCGCCCCGCAAGCCCTGTTCGGCATAGCAGGTGAGGCCGCCTGGGCGAGGTACTGGTCATACTCCCCAGTTGTATCCCGACACAGAGTCTGACGTTCCAGGACACTGCCCTTGAGGCGGTAGAGGTGGGTTCCCTCGCTAAGTCCGAGGGAAAAGCCGACACTGGAGGGTAAACAGATAAAGAAGAAGAAGGATCAGAATCGAACCTGCCAAGTTGGGGTGAGAAGGCCAGCGCCTAAACTGTGTGAAGCACTCAGCCCGGCCTTACATGAAACGCACACTCTGTATACAAGATGTAAAGTGCAACTTGCCATTAAACGAAATACCTGTTTCAATTAGCCCGTCTGGTCTGTGCCACCAACGTTATCTCACAAGATGACAGCTGTCACACAGTTTGGAGTGATCGCCAGATTATAACGTTAGGTTAAAGTAACTATAAAATAAGCAAATAAATGTAATTAACAAGACCAATTACTACCGTTACCGTTAAGTTAACACCGAAGAAGTCGACTACATGAACCCTCAACTTGACATTCATGCGGAGGTATTTCCAATTGATCTATTTCAAGTTTAATAACCTTTCTTCAACTAACAGATCACACGACTGAGTTCTGGATGTAAATAACAAATTAATATTCTATTTGATCAATTATGGAAGAGCTGCCTAGCCTAGACAAAGAATACGTGCTCAGTTCGCCTGGAAGTACGTGGGTTCGATGTCGAAATAATTAGAATCGTGACTTTCTTGAGAAGCATATGAGCCAGGGGTTCAGCCATTGTATAATAATAATAATAATAATAATAATAATAATAATAATAATAATAATAATAATAATAATAATAATAATAATAATAATAATAATAATAATAATAATAATAATAATACATATTTTGTGGTTTCCGGAGAGAATAATAATAATAATAAGAAGAAGAAGAAGAAGAAGAAGAAGAAGAAGAATGTTATGTATTTTACGTCCCACTAACTACTTCCAGGCTTTCCCGAGAAGCTGAGGTTTCAGAATTTAGTCACGGTGGAATTCGTTTACGTGCTGCCATATCTACCGACACGATGCTTCTGTATCTGAGTACCTTCGAATACAACCAGAACCAGCATCGAACCCATCAACTTGAGCTCAGAGTCCAGAGCTCCATCATCTCAGCTATTCAGCCCTTCTAGAAATAAGTTTCAGGTTAATTTTTTGAGATAAAGTCGACCGGGAACAGAGCAAAGCACCTGATCACTTTGTGCCGAGGTTATGCAAAGCCTTTACCACCTTCCACACCTCCAAGGACTTTCATGGCCTGTAAGGATATGGCTTTGTTTTTGCTTCAAGGTTTACATTTTACTTTCATTCACTAGCACATAAATTGTAAGAAAAGTATGTCTTCATTATTTAAACTAATAGGCCGACTTGATTCTCAAATAAGATAATGATAACCAGAAAACTGATCAACGGAATCAAGTGAAGGCAGGTGACAGTTGTAGGTCACATTTTCAGAAAATATAATTTCCTTCGTAACATCATTTATGAGAAAGTTCCTGGAAAGAAGAAGACTACCGGAGACACCCATTTAAAATCTTCGGTCATCACTATGATATGAAGCTCTTATACAGCGAACAGTGTCCGACAGTAGCGTGCGGTGAACATGTTCGTTACCCCAGCTGCAAAAATAAAAAATAAAAAAGAGAAAGAGAAAGAAAGCAATCACAGCCCCACCAAATTACCCTTTCCAAATTGGTAGGCCTATTCACGGCAGCTTCATAACAGCTACAGCAGATTTTAAAAAATGCACTTAAAGTTTCACCCGGAAACGCATCGTAATCGTACAGTTACGGTTTTCACAGAAATGTACTGGGGCTTTCTTCCGTTTTAACTTAAAATCCAAACGTAAACAGAGTGATCGACGACAGACGACGGCGGTGTTCCGCACGACGAATAACACTGTTATATTCACGAAGAATCCCAAACAACTCGCAAAATCTTCACCTATACTGCAAGAACAACACCACAAATATTCACAGTCCCACCCACAATTACAGGCAAACTCACGGGTATACTGCAACAAAATACAAACTTCTTGTACTTCGCGCTTGGCAATGTCTTCATGCTGCGAAACCCAAATATTTTCTCGGGTATAATGAAATAATTCCGCTACACGTACCAAAAATTGTACACATGCCAAAATCCAACAATAAAATATATACTTTTATTAAAATTGATTTCATAAAATAGTTCTATTGTTCTTAGCAAGACGATTTGCAAGTGGCTGTATTGTTAACATATTATTGATATTTTTCTTGTAGCGTCTGATGCGTGGCGCTGACCACTTCGAATGTTAACTATTTTAACTAACATACCTTACCCAAGCTAGCTGGTCTACCACCTTAAGACGGTGTGAATCTCGATGGAATACCACAGCCCAGTTCCCCAGGACAAGGAGGCTTCAGGCACATGCGTCAATACAGCGACTTGAGTTTCGCTGGGGTAACTCTTTCGCCCCGGCAAAGAAATCGCTGAACAGAGCTGAACTGGTGTAGAGTGAGCGGATTGTCGACAAAGCTGCACCGCACTTGGCTTCACTTAGCTGTTTGCAGTTGTTAAAACTGTATAGCATATGTTATAAAGAATAATAAGAAATTGTAAGTACAAAATTCTTTGCCCCAGCAGCTCTGGGGTAGCTGGGGTTCAGTGCACGCCACTGGACTGTCCGACAAGGTTTAACAGCCGGATGCCCTTCTATGTATCAAGGGAAATGTTCGATAAATTTCAAAGTTCTTTGAAAACGTTTAAGAAGCTAGACAAACATCTGATAGGGAATCTGACACCTGGGTGACAGCCCTAAATGCAGGTGATTGATTGATTGATTGATTGATTGATTGATTGATTGATTGATTGATTGATTGATTGATTGATTGATTGATTGATTGATTGATTGATTGATTGATAAAAACGAAGAACTGAAGAGAGAACTGCATGGTTGCAGAGACAAAGCATAGCTTTCAGAGCATGATTCTGTTTTTGATGATGAGGATGGATGATGAAGATGTGATGTTTGTTACAATTGCTCTCATCTGAGGAAAAGTTTTTTCGCCCATGCTAACTTACTGTTAAAGTGAGCACTGCATGTTGCTTCACAAAGACTACAATCTTCCTAGTGAATACAATATTATGTTTTCACCTTACGTGCTGATCTGGATTCTCATGTTATGCATTCCATTACAGTTGTGTTTCTGTCATTTCTTGATATTGTTTGCTTTTCCTTATTCAAAGGCCATTAAGAAACTCTTTACAAAACATCTGATTACTGAGCAAAACTGAAAACCTCATGGTCATGATCTCTCACCTTGAACTATTAATCCCGTTCAATGCAGTGAAATGCACTGGTAATAAGTTAGCTCCTTGAGCTGACTTACAGTATGCCAGTAGCTCAGAGCAATTCATGTCCTTTAAAATGAATTGTATCACTTTTATTTCTGTTCGATTAGCAGATTAAACTTGGTTCTTCTTCTTTATTGGTTTCTTCTCCGGGGATAATGGAGTGACATTACCGAAGACTTCTTTAACGTCTACATAAATAATTTGATGGAATATTCTTCCCTCATTATACTGTAGGGCCACTAATTTTTTTTGTTTCCTCCCAGCTGTTTAACGACACTATAACGCAGGTGGGTTACCGACGACGCAGCCGTAGCCTTAATTAAGACACAGCCCCGACATTTGCTTGGATTTTATACGACAAATTACAGAAAAATAATTTTGAGAGCCATTGACAGTGAAGTTGGAATCCAGTTTAGCTTACATGCTAAGCCAACTTATTCTTTCTAATCACTTTAGAGACTTCGTTGGAAGTCGTGTGGTTAGTATTAGGATTATTCTTTTTACCACAATTATTATGAACAGAAATATGGAAGGTCTAATGAGAAAGGGCGAACCTCATGAACTTATAAATGTATTTCCTAGACTTATACTCAAAATTGGACGTTATTTAAAATATTTAAATGGTTTACAAAATACTGCGCAAATTTTAAATATGTACTGTACATAATTTCTCACTGCTCATCCATTCTTTCTGTCGACAATTAGCTAATCAATTTATATTGAGCCCATATACTTCCTTTCACTCTACCAGTCTGTCATTCACTCATCCGCCCCCAACACACACACACACACACACAAAGGCAATGCAGCTGTTCCTTTTTTTCATATTTTTGATATAAATATGTCTTAGAGCTGGGGTGTACGTAACAAAATATATGACGCGATGTTACCTAGCAACAGAACCTTGAGAGCTCCACACGCCATGGCCATGGCCATCCATAAATACTTCACATCACAGCCTACACGGTTGCTAGGTAACATCACGTCACATATTTTATTTGCCCAAAGTGAAATTTCATTCAGTGCCTTTTCTTTTTAATGTGCAACTGAACTTATGAAAGAAGCAACTTCTTACCATCCCCTGCCAGCGAGTTCCTTCGCTTGGTAGAGCGCCAATGAAAACCCTTCTGGAAGGCAGAAGTACAGGCGAAACGAGCTGAACGGTAAACAAGCGATAACAGTTGGAAGGGTTCAATATCTATTCAGGCAAAGAGGGATTTCAGGTGAAAGAGCAGGCCACGATACTGGATTTGATCACGGGCGTGAATTTTTTACATCCATGGCACGCTATGTTGCTATATGTTTAAATTCTCCTGTTATTCTAATATTCCTTAACGTAGAGTTCTCAATTACGCAGTCATAAGCTCTCACTAGAGTTAACTATGGTAGCATCATCTGTTAGAAAGAATAAAACGTCGAAATTGAAGAGCAAGATGATTTGATTTTCACAAGTGAGATAGTAGTTTCGTTTTTACTATTATCATTATTATTATTATTATTATTATTATTATTATTATTATTATTTATTATTATTATTATTATTATTATTATTATTATTATTATTATTATTATTATTATTATTGTGGTTATCAACCCCTTTATGTATGGTTAGCCTACGTGTGTCTTAATCGAAGGTCTCGGGTTCGATTCTCGCTTAGGTCACATATTTTTAACTTGGGCTAGGTCTAGGTCCATTCAGCCTACCGGTACGTGATTACATTTGAAGAGTCATCTACCGAGATCGATAGCTGCAGTTGCTTAAGTCCGGCCAGTATCCAGTATTAGGGATATAGTGGGTTCGAACCCCACTGTCGGCAGCCCTGAAGATGGTTTTCCGTGGTTTCCCGTTTTCACACCAGGCAAATGCTTCCCACTTCTAGCCCTGTCCTGTCCCATCGTCGCCATAAGATCTAACTGTGTCGGTGCGACGTAAAGCAACTTGCAAAATTGAAGAGTCATCTGACGGTGAGATGGCGACACCAGTCTAGAAAACCAAGAATAACGGTCGGGAGGATTCATACGCTGACCATGCGTCACCTCTTAATCTGCAGATCATCGTGATGAGCAGTGATCGCTTGGTAACCCAAAGGCCCTTCGGGGCCGACAACGCCAGGAATTATTATTATTATTATTATTATTATTATTATTATTATTATTATTATTATTATTATTATTATCCGAGGGGACGTAAAAGACTAGTGGCTTCTCACCAAGGCGGCTGTGGCTCGAAGCCTGACCAATGTGCGAATTTTGAAACGGGGAGAAACGTCCCATATAAAATTTGATGCCTCGCGGCTATATCCTCGAAATCAATTCATGATAAATTACAAGCTTTATTGTTCCCTTACTTGCGTGCTTATTATTATATTCATCAAATCTTGAGACAATAATGCTTTCCTCACGATTTTTCTAACAATAAATTCATCGATATTTTCTAGGATTCGAACCGAAGTGTGTAGCAGAGATATAACGAAATTCTCTTATTGTTTAGACACTGCCCGTTTTCACTCAACAAGATTGATTATGTTCTGTTGATTAGTTATCTGAATTAGTGTCACACCTACCTCATCTCTCTCAACTGTTTACTTTCATCCGTGGTGACGTGCTGTAACAGTTAAATTACTTTGGAAGTGGCAAGAATGTCGAAGGTTTCTGTTTGGGTAACAGACGTACCGATACTCATGAACGTGCGAGATGTATGTGTTATTAAAATTAATAGCTCATAATACCGTGATATAGGGGTAGCATGCCTACCTCTTACCCGGAGGTCCGGGTTCGATTCCCGGCCATGTTAGGGATTTTTACCTGGGCCTGAGGGCTGGTTCGAGATCCCTTCAGCCTACGTGATTAGAATTGAGGAGCTACCTGACGGTGAGATAGAGGCCCCGGTCTAGAAAGCCAAGAATAACGGTCGAGAGGATTCGTCGTGCTGACCACACGACACCTGGTAATCTGAAGGCCTTCGGGCTGAGCAGTGGTCGCTTGGTAGGCTAAGGCCCTTTAAGGGCTGTAGTGTCATGGGGTTTGGTTTGGAGCTCACAGTACTGAATTATCGAATCCGGTGAGACATTTGCAATAGAGTAATATTAGTCGTGGTCGGTGACTCGACTCGCTGACTTAATGCTTCTTGTTGCTTGTGGAACAGAGGGCATCAACAAAGTACCTCCATCAAGATTTGCCGTTGTCTATTCTCTTTATTTTACCTTCAGTGTCTCCGTGCGAATAGATCCTTACATTTGTCTCGGTTTCTCTCCCTTCCTTTCACCCTGCAGGTTTGAAATTAATGTGTCTCACTCTCAATGGCTCCATTTCCCGTCCGCAGAGCATATACAATCAATTTTCATTCCTGTCATTTTTAACTATACGTCTATCTCAGCTCCTCCTGCCATTTTCCAGACTTCGTAGTTTAAATCAAACCTGACCAGTAGTTGTTCAAACTTCTTCACATACAGCGGTTAATGAGGTTGTGAAGCTTCAATGAAAAATTGTATGTTGTTCACTGATTGAATTGTAGAAATAAATTTCCGCAAAACATGTCGCCCTGTAAAAGCATTTTTAAGCATCGATACCTTAAATACAATGACTTAGATTCATTGTACAGGTTCTACCGGAAACTTTTCTGCAGCATAAAAACATAATTTTCACTTTAGTCGATTCTATGCCTTTGCTGGTGAGACCAAGTGTTTACAGTGCACTATGTCTTCTGCATTAAGTTTGTTACTTTCATTGACCTGTCTTCAGTCTCATTCTTGTCTCTGACAATATGAAAGTGACTGAGGTACAGTATGTCCGATGCTAGTAATGATATTCCTATTGTAGCCAGTCCCTGTTATGAATGGGCTGAAAATGTCGCTCATAGGGTCGGTTGGTGCATGCATTTCAGTGGGCTTGGCAGACTGATATGTACCGACAACTTCTGGCTCAGTGAGGAAAGTAACGGTAAACTACCTCACTCCTCATTTACCAAGTATGCCTCTTCAGTGATGCCGAGGCTGTCTATGACAGCTGATGGTGGAGCTGTTGAGGATCAAACCAGCCTTCAGGCCGAATACTCAACATACAACACAGCACATGGTCGTTTCTAGTTCTAAAAAAAAATATTATGATACGTGACATTCCATTTTCTCTGCTGCTTCGGAAAATTATATGGGCCTATTTTCAGACAGCCTGATTTCTTCCCTCAGTTACTACTTGCTTTACGTCGTACCGACACAGGTAAGTCCTATGGCGACGATGGGATAGAAAAGAGCTAGGAGAAGATAGTGGCTTAATTAAGATATAGCATTTGCCTACTGTGAAAATCGGAAACCACTGAAGACCATCTTCAGGGTTGCTGACAGTGGTGTTCGGACCCACTATCTTCCGAATGCGAGCTCACAGCCTCCATCAACTTGCAGAGTCATAAGAAATTCAAACTTTCTTTTTCAGTAGGCCAAGTTACTGAACTTCGGCCATACGGGTATAAACACTAGAGTCGATCATTCTGAATGGATTTACGTGATTTCTCATTTTATTTCTAGGCTTGTCATGTAACAGTGCTGAAGGAAAGTCCCTACCAAGTAGTTATTCTGGATTTACTGATGTGGAAGACCAAATGAAGTTAGGGACAAGCTGATCTCCTTCCTAGGTGTAATCCAAAACTACTTTAAGCTCCAAGAAACTGCCTGCTGACTGTGGCATACAAATTATCTCTAATGTAGGCCTAATATAAAATTATCATGAAGAAAATGAATGAAATGAAATGTCGTATGGCTTTTAGTGCCGGGATATCCTAGGATGGGTTCGGTTCGCCAGGTGCAGGTCTTTCTATCTGACACCCGTACGCGACCTGCGCGTCGTGATGAGCGTGAAATGATGATGAAGACAACACATACACCCAGCCCCGTGCCATTGGAATTAACCAATTAAGGTTAAAATCCCCGACCCGGCCGGGAATCGAACCCGGGATCCTCTGAACCGAAGGCCAGTACGCTGACCGTTCAGCCAACGAGTCGGACAGAATTTAAATAAGAGATGATTAATACATAAGAACGAAACGTATGATGAAAAATGTTCATCTGGTAAACAGGAATCTTAAAATCGCCTCTGTAGTGTAGTTGTTAGTGTGATTAGCTGCCACCCTCGAAGGCCCGGGTTCGATTCCCGACTCTGCCACGAAATTTGGAAAGTGGCACAAGGGCTGGAACGGGGTCCACTCAGCCTCGCAGCTCAACTGAGTATAGGGGGTTTCGATTCCCTCCTCAGCCATCTTCGAAGTGGTTTTCCGTGGTTTCCTACTTGTTCCCTAGGCAAATACAGGAATGGTAACTAAAGGCCACGGCTACTTCCTTCCCTCTTCCTTGTCTATTCCTTCCAATCTTCCCATCCCCCCACCAGGCTCCTGTTCAGCATAGCAGGTGAGGCCACCTGCGTGAGTCACTGGTCCTCCTCCCCAGTTGTATCTCCAGACCCAAAGTCTCACGTTAGAGGTGGGATCTATCGCTGAGCCCGAGGGAGCTGGAGGGTAAACGTTTTAAGAAAGAAAGAAAGAAAGAAAGAAAAAAAGGAAGAAGGAAAGAAAACCGGAATCTTTCGATATAATAGCTGCAGATCGACACACTGGTGACTGATAGTGTGCGGGATGTGGACATATAATACCCGTTAATTGCACGTCTTAACCTAGGGATTTTTGCATCATCTTTTCGGTTGTCAATTGTATCTCTAAAGAGAAAAGAGAAGAGAAATATTGGTGTCAGTGACGTGCCTCCAGAAAGACAGGCTCTCACCTGATCTTACGGGGTTCAAATGCAGCATGAGTGTTGGGCAGGTGGCATGTCTATCCGCCGCCCCCTAGCATGTAATTATCAGGGCACCACAATCACCGCCTTCTGCATAGCACAATGGAATAAGAAACAGTCACTTGTTACACTATTGGATATGACGACACGATGATACTGCAAGCCAAGGGCTAATCATACGATGTCAACGTGTTGAGGAATAACAAATGTCTTAACCTCTGTTTTGTCCCCACTGCAGACCACCTGGTGAGCAACATCGTTAAGGCATCAAGTCTATCCTTCCCACTCCTAGATAGCCCTTTCCTATCCCATCGTCGCCATAAGAACTATCTGTGTCGGTAATGAAATGGCGTATGGTTTTTAGCGCCGGGAGTGTCCGAGGACAAGTTCGGCTTGCCAGATGCAGGTCTTTTGATTTGACACCTCTAGGCGACCTGCACGTCGTGATGAGAATGAAATGATGGTGAAGACAACAGATACACCCAGCGCCCGTGCCAGCGGAATTAACCAATTTTGGTTAAAATTCTCGACACTGCCGGGAATCGAACCCGGGACACCTGTGGCCAAAGGCCAGCACGCTAACCATTTAGGCATGGAGCCGGACTCTGTGTCGGTGAGACGTAAAAAAAAAAAAAAAAAATTTATGGTTTGGCACTGACACTGTGGTCAGCCGGTTCGAGCCCCGTTAGTGCAAAGAATTTCCACCACCAGAATATTGGCCGGTAGAGTGGGAGATGTGATGGAATACAATTTCCAATCAATAGATAGTGTGCCAAAAGCCTGTATTCCATTCCGGACCTCTCCGAAGTGTTCGTATGGAGTGAGGACATATGACGCTGTTGATGGAGATTCTTCCGTTGGATGTGGATGGTAAAAACTTGAGCAGACCCCTCTATGCTATTTGAGAGGAGTAGGCTGTGTGACAAAACCAAATTTCCCCTCCTATCTACCACATTATCACCATCATCATCATCCCATATCCAGACGTGGCCCGGCTCCATGGCTAAATGGTTAGCATGCTGGCCTTTGATCACAGGGGTCCCGGGTTCGATACCCGGCATGGTCGAGAATTTTAACCATCATTGCTTAATTTCGCTGGCACGGGGGCTGGGTGTATGTTTCGTCTTCATCATCATTTCATCCTCATAACGACGCGCAGGTCGCCTACGGGAGTCAAATCATAAGACTTGCACCTGGCGAGCCGAACATATCCTCGTACACTCCGGACACTGAAGGCCACACGATAAATAAATAAATAAATATCTCCCTTGCAAGTCGTCTGAAGATAGTGGTAGTGGCCTCCAGCAATATATCTGGACGCATCACGCCTTACTTATCTCGGCTAATGATATTGTCAGGACGCCCGAGTACAAACACTTAGTCATACTAAAAAATCGAACCAAACCCCAAGGCGCAACAGCCCCTAAGGGCCATGACCTGCCAAACGACCGCTGCTCTGTCAGAAGGCTTGCAGATTATGGTGTGGTGTGGTCGGCATGACGAATCCTCTCGGTCGTTATTCTTGGCTTTCTAATTCGGTCCGCCATCTCACCGTCAGATAACTCCTTAACCGTTATCACGTAGGCTGAGTGGACCTCGAACTAGCTCTCAGATGGAGGTTAAAATCCCTGACCTGTCCTAATTGACATCTCTTCATTCACAGACAATATACTGCCAAGCTCCATCACAGAAACACGCATTAGTGGACACCCTCCACATATCTTTGGTGTCAGGAAGGGCACCCAGTCGCAACAGGGTCAAGTCCTTCAGTACGAGACAAATTGCATCCCACGAGGTTTTGGGAAGGCGTAATATTATTTGCCTAGCCTAGCCTTTGTTTTCTCCTTCGTTTCACCATCTATTGACCACGTTTGACAGTCTCTGCGGTATTTTTTGCTTTCTCTACCTTCTCTCTCTGCCAGTAGTATCTTTTCGTCCTTTATCTTATTTCCTTCTTCTGTTCTTCTATATAGTATCTTCCTTTTCTCACTGGTGTTTCGCCAGTCTCCTGGAAACCACGGAACGTTTTGACGAGTTGTCTAAATTGATTTCTATCCATAACGTAATCTTCCGGAAACCCATCTTCGTTAAGACCAAACTCACCGAAACCATATCAGCTCTGCCTTCCTCTTCCTGAAGAATTCAAGGATTATCTTCGTTAATCTGCTACTGGTCCGCCTCTGTGGTGTAGTGGTTAGCGTGATTAGCTGCCACCCCCGGAGGCCCGGGTTCGATTCCCGGCTCTGCCACGAAATTTGAAAAGTGGTACGAGGGCTGGAACGGGGTCCACTCAGCCTCGGGAGGTCAACTGAGTAGAGGTGGGTTCGATTCCCACCTCAGCCATCCTCGAAGTGGTTTTCCGTGGTTTCCCACTTCTCCTCCAGGCGAATGCCGGGATGGTACCTAACTTAAGGCCACGGCCGCTTCCTTCCCTCTTCCTTGCCTATCCCTTCCACTCTTCCCATCCCTCCACAAGGCCCCTGTTCAGCATAACAGGTGAGGCCGCCTGGGCGAGGTACTGGTCATACTCCCCAGTTGTATCCCCCGACCAAGAGTCTGAAGCTCCAGGACACTGCCCTTGAGGCGGTAGAGGTGGGATCCCTCGCTAAGTCCGAGGGAAAAACCGAACCTGGAGGGTAAACAGATGATGATGATGATGATGATGAATCTGCTACTGTCCATCATCAACAACTGTCCAATTCTCTTCCACATCAATTCAATCGCTCATTCTGTTCTGGGTACGAATCCCACTGTCGGCAGCCCTGAATATGGTTTTCCGTGGTTTCCCATTTTGACACTAGGAAAATGCTGGGGCCGTACCTTAATTAAGGCCACGGCCGCTTCCTTCCCACTCCCAGCCCTTTCCTATCCCATCGTCTCCATAAGACCTATCTGTGTCGGTGCGACGTAAAGCAACTAGCAAATTCTCTTCATTGATATAATTCTTTCTTAGATTTCAATCTTCTCATTCTATTTTTTACATTTGCACCTAGAATTTTTCTTAGAATTTTTCTTTTCCGGACATCTTCCAATCATATCTAAATTATTATTATTATTATTATTATTATTATTATTATTATTATTATTATTATTATTATTAGTTTAATGTCTCACTAACGCACCAAAGGTTTTTCGGCGACGAAAAGATGGGAAAGGGCCCGGATTGGGATGGTAGCAGCCGTGGCCTCAATTACGGTACAACCCCAGCATTTGACTGACTGGTGTGAAAACTGGAAACGATGCAAAATCATCTCAGGGCAGTCGATGTTGGATTCGAACCCACCATCTCCCGAAACCAAACTCGCAGCTACGCGACACTAACGGCACGGCCAACACGCTCGGATTATTATTATTATTATGATTATTATTATTATTATTATTATTATTATTATTATTATTATTATTATTGTTGTTGTTGTTGCATACGCACGTAGAGAAAGAACACGAGGTTAACAATCAGGTTTTTCAAACCTAAAAATTAAAGAACATAATGATCAAATATGGAGGAGGTTGATATCACCGTTTGTTGCAGGGAAGAGCCCAACGATTCGAGCACTACGTAGAACTGACTACGTCTGTACGCGCAAGAGATAGCAGCTGTTGTTACGTCATAGAGAGGCAGGTGACTGCCAGAGGCTAGCGCGATCCGAAAGAAACGAATAACGATATAAACGATGAAACGCATTTCGAAATAATAAGAAAAAAAGAGTATCAAGTAACAAAAATAAAATGACAATAAATCAATTTTGTCTTAGAATGTAGGTAATTTATAATTAAAAGACTGTAAAAAAACTTCGTTTTTTAAAATCTTAATTACACCACGTAGCTCATAAAACATGAAGAGTCAGTAATTGGTGACAGAGTGCATTTCGTTATGATGTTTTAAACTGTAAATTTCAAGTGACAAACATTAGTAATGAGGGTACGTGGCCACAGGAGTCGCAGTTGCTTAGAAGGTTCTTTGATCGTAAACTGCCCTATATTACGTCCAATATCCCCCATGTAATTATGCAGGTACTTTCATAATAAGGAATGAGGTGATTTTCACCATATTTTACGTAGCATATCTTGCTGTATTCGCAGTTAATGATGTCACAATTTTATCCTTACAGTGAGCATTATCCAGCCTAATGGTGACGTGTGAGACCACTCGGGAAAGAAGTACCTCGTTACTACTGAACTTCTGAACCAAATTAGACTCAGTGTCATAGATTGTTATGTTCATGATGATGGGTGTCGGGTAGATATACGAGTTATAGTGTCAGCTAGCCTATCTGTATAGAAAATTTATAACCATAACCACTTTGTTAGCATTGCTGACAGAGAAATAAAGGAAAACAGCCTTGGATTTAATACCAGAACCCAGAGAGATACCGAAACACAAGACAACTACTACAATACTTACATGCTTATGAGGTATTATAGCCTAATATACAGGGTGAAGCGAAATTCGCGCACTCGGGCGTCGCAGCCAGCAATAAAAAAAAAAAAAAAGTATCTCACAAAAGTTCGTCCTATGAGTATATCATCATCATCATCAGCTGTTTACCCTCCAGGTTCGGTTTTTCCCTCGGACTTAGCGAGGGATCCCACCTCTACCGCCTCAAGGGCAGTGTCCTGGAGCTTCAGACTCTTGGTCGGGGGATACAACTGGGGAGTATGACCAGTACCTCGCCCAGGCGGCCTCACCTGCTATGCTGAACAGGGGCCTTGTGGAGGGATGGGAAGATTGGAAGGGATAGGCAAGGAAGAGGGAAGGAAGCGGCCGTGGCCTTAAGTTAGGTACCATCCCGGCATTCGCCTGGAGGAGAAGTGGGAAACCACGGAAAACCACTTCCAGGATGGCTGAGGTGGGAATCGAACCCACCTCTACTTAGTTGACCTCCCGAGGCTGAGTGGACCCCGTTCCAGCCCTCGTACCACTTTTCAAATTTCGTAGCAGAGCCGGGAATCGAACCCGGGCCTCCGGGGGTGGCAGCTAATCACGCTAACCACTACACCACAGAGGCGGACCCTATGAGTATATCCGGGAGAAAAAGGACGTTGAAGAGTGGCATTCTGGCAACACTGTAACCACATGTAAGGTTACTACCTCTGTCAGGACATGCAAGTCGTGCTGTACAGTTGGTGCAGTAGATATCGTTTTGGGTTAGCATGCAGGAGGATGAGGGGTCGATCCTGGGTTGAGGCGTATGTTTTTTATTTCGTAAATGTAGTCCAGGCGGCATGATATCTGGCATCTTAATCGTCAACAGCGATTGCAGCGGGTCCTCTAGAGACCATTTGCACTTACATACTACGATCCTAGAAACAGACGAACATTCATTTTCATTGGTCAGCTTTGAAAGACGCACTTTCCACGTCGTGGTCGTGAATTTATTCGCACCACTTCATCTACTAGATGCATTACAACGTGTTCAGCGTTACTAAATTTTGTAAATGTAGGATACATGTGCCCTAAGAAACGGTGTCTTACTGTATTACAGTATGTAATGTCCGATGGAAATTAGCACCAAAAAAATGCGCCTCAACCCAGGATCGAACCCTCGACCTCCTGCATGCTAACCCAAAATTCTATCCACTGCACCAACTGTACAGTACTGTTAGTATGTCCTGACAGAGTTAGTTACCCTACATGTGGTTACAGTGTTGCCATATTGCCACACTCCAACGTTTTTTTCTGCCTGATATATTCGCAGGACGAACTTTTGTGAAAGACATTTTTTTTTTATTGCTGGCATGTGAGGAGTCGCGCTGCGACGCCCGAGTGCGCGAATTTCGCTTCACTCTGTATAATAATAATAATAATAATAATAATAATAATAATAATAATAATAATAATAATAATAATAATAATAATAATAATAATAATAATAATAAGAAGAAGAAGAAGAAGAAGAAGAAGAAGAAGAAGAAGAAGAAGAAGAAGAAATGGTGTCAAATTCCCCGTTGGAAAAATCAAATGATCATAAATATGTATTTGAACAAATGAAACAAATTGATAACGAAGGAATTTACTTGCATGTAACGAATCGTTTTTGAGAGACCTTTGAATGGAATTCGGAGACGAAAATTGGGCTATACTGTAGTCAGTACATCGAAAGAGGGAAACTGTCTGAGGGCTTATAAAACTACATCATCATCATCATCATCATCATCATCATCTGTTTACCCTCCAGGTTCGGCTTTTCCCTCGGACTCAGCGAGGGATCCCACCTCTACCGCCTCAAGGGCAGTGTCCTGGAGCTTCAGACTCTTGGTCGGGGATACAACTGGGGAATATGGCCAGTACCTCGCCCAGGCGGCCTCACCTGCTATGGTGAACAGGGGCCTAGTAGGGGGATGGGAAGATTGGAAGGGATAGGCAAGGATGAGGGAAGGAAGCGGCCGTGGCCTTAAGTTAGGTACCATCCCGGCATTCGCCTGGAGGTGAAGTGGGAAACCACGGAAAAACCACTTCGAGGATGGCTGAGGTGGGAATCGAACCCACCTCTACTCAGTTGACCTCCCGAGGCTGAATGGACCCCGTTCCAGCCCTCGTACCACTTTTCAAATTTCGTGGCAGAACCGGGAATCGAACCCACAGAGGCGGCTTTATAAAACTACAACGAGTGAAATAATTAATTCTCTACAGACTGATGAGATAATGCCCCTTTGATTAATTAATTAATTAATTAATTCTTTACAGACTGCCAACGGCCGTAGCCGTATTGAAACACCGGATCCCGTGAGATCTCCGAAGTTAAGCAACATTGGGCGTGGTCAAGAGTTGGATGGGTTGCCACGCGCTGTTGGTGGTGAGTAAGAGAATGGAGGAGCGGAAAGGAACTGGCCACCCTACCGCACGCAAACTCCGGCTCAGGAACATCTCTGCGGAGGTTCGGACCTGCCTTCGGGCAGAATAACCCTTACCTTACCTCTACAGACTGATGAGATAAAGCCCCTTTGATAAAAGAGTTTTATATATGTCTCTCAAAGGGCCGATGATCTAGTTGCTAGGTCCCTTTAATCATCATCACCATCATCATCATCTTGTCTCTCAGTCATGGCCATCCATCAGTACTTCACATCACAGCCTGCACGGTTGCTAGGTAACATGGCTTCACAGATTATGTATCGCCGATTTCGTAACGCTAATTTTCAGATGACCCCCGGCCATAAGATATATTTATGTCAAAAGCGAAACCATTTCCATACAGGCAGGAAGCTTCTTCTAGTACTTCAAGATAAAAGGCTTCCACTAATCTTAAATTCACCACTAAGTGGAATATAGTAGTTAGCTCTATGCCTGATTGCCTTTGCCCTCAGGAATTAGTCACGTTCTCATTTTTGTTGCAGGCTGATTGAGCCTCGGAGCCATGTATCTCTACAGAATTTGAAAATTCTTCGGTCTCCCGACAGTTAATCAATCATCCCTATGTCCATTCGAGTGAATAGAACACTCCGTTATCACCAAGGACAGGCAGTCTCGTTTTCCTGTTTCTTAAGGTAGTCTTAAATTTACCGAGCGAGTGAGTGACTGCGTGGTTTGGGTCACGTAGCTGTCAGCTTGCATTCGGGAGATAGTGGTTTCAAACCGTACTGTCGGCAGCCTTGAAGATGGTTTTCCGTGGTTTCCCATTTTCACACCAGGCTGTACCGAAATTAAGGCCACGGACACTTTCTCTTTCATGGCTCTTCAGAGACGACGTAATGCCGGAAATGTTGTCGCCCAAGAGTTTGTTTTTTTTGCCTACCGGTAAATCTACAGGCACTAGCCTGTGGTGTTTAGTAGCTTACTCAGTCATCCAGGCACAACTCATCGGATACCAACTTTCTTGCACCAGCCCATAGATTCACCTATGTAATTTAATTTCTTGAAATTAGTAGTTCCTAACGGTGCTGAGTTCATGCAACCTGGACGACAATCACTGATCATCAACTAATCTGTAAATAACTAATGCTCCTTTCGGATAAAAGTATAATGCATTTAAATGCACCGTGGCAGAACTGCTAGTTATCTCTGCTTGTGTCCATTACCTACTGACCTGTCTTCCATGACAAAGCAAGGTATTTTCCACTGTGGGGCTACAACAGTATCGACGTGGATAGTCCACTTGACAACTCAACGACGTCCCTCTTCAAAGGATGTAGCACATATTGTTTAAGTTCCACACAGGTATACTTTTCTCTGAAGAAAATTTTGAATCAATACAAATAGCATTTGTTGTGGGTGGGAGAATTTAACCTTGTTGTTGTTTGAGTCACTAGTCCTTAGAATGGTTTGATGCAGCTTTCATGCCACCCTATCCTGTGCTAACCTTTTCATTTCTACTTAATACTACATCCTACATCTCCTCTTATCTACCCCTACCGTTCTTACCGCCTACACTTCCCTCAAAAAGCAACTGCACAAGTCCTGGGTGTCTTACGATGTGTTCTATCATTCTATCTCTTCTTCTGGTCAAATTTAGCCAAACCGATCTCCTCTCACCAATTCGATTCAGTATCTCTTCATTCGTGATTCGATCAGTCCATCTCACCTTGAGCATTCTTCTGTAACACCACATTTCAAAAGCTTCTATTCTGTTTCTTTCTGAGCGAGTTATCGTCCATGTTTCACTTCCATACAAAGCCACGCTCCAGACGAAAGTCTTCAAAAACATCTTTCTAATTCCTATATCAATGCTCGAAGTGAGCAAATTTCTTTTCTTAAGAAAGACCTTCCTTGCTTGTGCTAACCTGCCTTTTATGCCCTCCTTACTTCAGCCGTTGCTAGTTATTTTACTACCCAAGTAACAATACTCATCTACTTCCTTTATGGCTTCAGTTCCTAATCTAATGTTTCCTGCATCACCTTCGTTCGATTGCACTCCATTACTTTCGTTTTGGGCTTATTTATTTTCATCTTGTACTCCTTACCCAAGACACTGACCATAGCATTTAGCAATTTCTCCAGATCTTCTGCAGTCTCGGACAAAATAACAATATCATCAGAAAATCTCAGGGTTTCGATTTCCTCTCCTTGGATCGTGATTCCCTTCCTGCATTCGTCTTTGATTTCCTTTACTGCTGTTCTATATAAACACTGAAAAGGAGGGGGGACAAACTGCAACTTTGCCTCACTTCTTTCTGGATTGCTGCTTCTTTTTCAAAGCCCTCGATTCTTGCCACTGCAGACCGATTTTTATACTGCTTTTAACCTTAAATGGTTAATTCCCTTGTCTCGGGGACTGGGTATTTGTACTGTCCCCAACATCCCCGCAACTCATCCACCACACACAACACTAACCTTCATCACAATAAAGCCGTGTCCACACTTGTATCGTATCTATATCAAGAATTGATACGTGATATGATACAGCCGTCTTTTGACAAGGCTGCCCGATCTGAATCACGCATCTGTATCATCTATGCGCATATGTTAGTTTTCCACCAGCTCTTCTAAGAGCCGCGATTAGATACTCCATTTTTTTGCACGATTCCTTAAGGCTCCCACCGTTACTCGCGATTTCCTCCCAGGAGTCATTCTTTTTCTACCGATCACAATGGTGTGGATGCTTTGGGTCCCACAAAACGGCCTTTTGTTCATAAGAACTTTTCAATTGTTGATCTTTTTCCATGGATCACTCCGAATCCACTTTTTCTTCAAATAGGAAGATCCCCAAACAAAGGTTGATGCAAAACTAAACGAAGTCAGAAGGACGGTGAGAAGTCAAAAGGACGATGAATTGAGAATTCCGAGCCATCAGCGGAGAGATGGCATGGAATGACATCAGTAGACGAATAAGTTTGAGTGGCGTCTTTAAGAGTAGGAAAGATCACAATACGAAGATAAAGTTGGAATTCAAGAGGACAAACTGGGACAAATATTCATTTATAGGAAGGGGAGTTAGGGACTGGAATAACTTACCAAGGGAGATGTTCAATGAATTTCCAATTTCTTTGAAATCATTTAAGAAAAGGCTAGGAAAACAACAGATAGGTAATCTGTCACCTGAGCGACTGCCCTAAATGCAGATCAGTATTGATTGCTTGCTTGATTGATTGAGAAGAGTGACGGGGGGCTCTGAGCATGCGCAGCACACGAGGCGATGATTTAATTAATTTCGTGTGGCTATTTCTAGGCGAGTGCTGCCCTTGTAAGGCAGACCCTCCGATGAGGGTGGGTGGCATCTGTCATGTGTAGTTTACTGCGTGTTATTGTGGTGGAGGATAGTGTTATGTGTGGTGTGTGAGTTGCAGGGATGTTGGGGACAGCACAAACACCCAGCCCCCGGGCCAATGGAATTAACCAATGAAGGTTAAAATCCCCGACTCGGACGGGAATCGAACCCGGGAACCTCTGAACCGAAGGCCAGCTCGCTGACCACTCAGCCAACGAGTCGGACACGAGGCGATGATCGGGGAAACTCTCCGACCACACTTTCCATGCCTGTACCACATATCTTCCCTTTGATGCGGCGGCAAAAGACCGACTGTCGGTGGGAACATCCCCGATACGATCATTGTATCCTATTTGATACACGATCTTCATACAGAATTCTGTTTTCACAAGGCCGATCTTGATACAGATACGCTGATATAATAAAAGTGTGGACCCGGCTTTACAGGCAGTTTCCTGTAGACGGCAGATACCACCCACACTCGTCGGAGGGTCTGCCTTACAAGCGCTGCCCTTCAGCGTTTCTCAGTAAAAAAAAAAGAAAGGATATTGGTTGCTTTGAACACGTCAAAATGTTCCAATGTTGTAACTTTCGTGCTTATTCTTATAGGAGATATATAAGCAGGCTTCTCGGCTGAATGATGTGTATTGTGGTCCTATGTCCCTAGTTCGATTCCTGACCGGGTAGGGATTTTACCCTAGTCTGGTTAATTCTTTTAGCTCGGGCACTGGGATATTTGCATACAACACGCCACACTCCAACACGTAATAGAATACATAACCTGCATACATGACATCCGGCCGTAAAACTGAGTCAAGTCCGCACGGGTGACACAGACTGCATCAACGATCCCACCAGGGTGTTGGAAAAAATTACGGAAGCTGAAGAAGATAAATAAAGAAAAGGGAGAAAGAATGATTTACAAGAATTCATTTTATATGCCTGGATATGCAATGTGGAAGTTGTCTGGAAGAAAGACCAGCTGTTGGTATCATATGAACACGTTGCTTGCAATAATTCATCTTATCAGAGCGTCCTGTAATAATATGCAGTAAATGAGTCACGAGATCTTACGATAAGAACCGGGAACTAATTCGCAGCAACGGAAGTATTGCTACAGTAAACTCTCACTTTCGGACTAAGATTTTATTGCGTAGTAAAAGGCTACACTGCAATATTGTGTAGGCCTACTTATTTCCCCAAATTATAACTCTAATCGACTCTATCAAAAGCATTATCTTGCAACGAGAGAGAGAGAGAGAGAGAGAGTTGTGCCGACAAATAATAAAAGAACACTTCAAATAGCCACAATCTGAAAGTAATTTCTTCTTTAAAACAGTATAACTAGATCATGCAGACAACAAATCATTGTCGTATCGACGTCGGGAAGTGTCGGCCATTCGATTACTATGGATTATAACGTCGTGGATTCCGAGAAGAACAATAAATAACTGGCAAAGTACCTTTCATACTGTGTACTTCCTGGCAATTTTTTTCTTTTTAATTGTTGTGGCCTGTGAGAATGGGGCCCTACCTATGATGAATTCTATTGCTGAAAAGGTCACAAACACCCATGCCCCGAGCCATCGCTATTAACCAATGAAAGTTGAAATCCCCGACCAGGGCTGGCCGGGAATCGACCCCGGGACCCTTTCAAACAAAATTCAGCCATGGAACCGGAGAATAAATAACTGAGCAAACTATTTGATAGACGATATATAGTCAAATTTCGTTTATTTGTCTTGTGCTGCGCTCTGTAATAACAGAGTATTATTTGTCTTACTCCAAAATGTATATTTGAGCAACAAAACTTTGTCAATAAAACTGAGTAGTTCTATAAGGTAGCTTCAGCAAAAAGGAAGGTAACAAGAGCTCACATGGACATAAGGATTAAAAGGGCACTGATATGTTACATTAATATTCAACATAGTCGCCATTCTCGTCCAAGAACTTGTTTCAACGGTACAACAAGGCATTCAAACCTTCGTCCAGTGCCTGAAGCCACGTCATGAGGGCATGGTGAACGGCCGTATCGTCGTTAAATCGGTTACCACCCAGCTGCTCCTTCAGTGGTCCGAAGATATGGAAAGCACCGGGTGCTAGGTCAAGGCTGTAAGGAGGATGGTCCAGATGATTGACTTCCTCACCTGGGGAGCGACAGTGAATGCTGCGAGTTACGGTGACTCACCCCGCAGGAAAACGTCCTGGGCTTTTTTCAACAGGCGTCGTGGACAGTGAATAGTGAAAGGGTAAAAGAAAACTGTAAAAATTCAAAATTGGCGCGATGGTATAAAATATTTTCAGACCAACGTTACATATCTACTGTGCTAGAAGACGTGAAGTAATTCAAACTCAATTTTTTTTTTCTTTAGAATTTGCTTTACGTCGCAACGACACAGATAGGCTAGGTCTTATGGCGACGATGGGATAGGAAAGGCGTAGGAGTGGGAAGGAAGCTGCCGTGGCCTTAACTAAGGTACAGCCCCAGCATTTGCCTGGTGTGAAAATGGGAAACTACGGAAAACCATCTTCAGGGCTACCGATAGTGGGGTTCGAAGCCACTAGCTCCCGGATGCAAGCTCACAGCTGCGCGACCTTAACCACACGGCCAACTCGCCCGGTATTCAAAGGTTTGTTTTCCACCTATCCTTCAACAACTTCCCGTGTACGAGTATAAGCTATTTGTTGACACAAGAATTTATAGTTAAAGTTTCTAAATAATAAATGGATATGTTTCTGTAAAATACTGTACGTCTCCAGTAACTTGAAATTTGGCTGCTAAGGATCTGCTATCTAAAGTTCAATATTGTTAGACGATCCTTAAAGAATGCTCGTTGTTAATGAGATATATGTTGCGGGACTATATATCTCCAATAAATACCTGTCACATAGCGGATTTTGCATATTTTCTTTTAAAAACCCCCATGGGACTACATCCCTTGAAAGGCCTTAGCCTACCAAGCGACCGCTGCTCAGCCCGAAGGGCTGCAAATTATGAGGTCTCGTGTGGTCAGCACGACGAATCCTCTCGGCCGTCATTTTTGGCTTTATAGACCGGGACCGCTATCTCACAGGCAGATAGCTCCTCAATTCTAATCACGTAGGCTGAGTGGACCTCGAACCAGCCCTCAGGTCCAGGTAAAAATCCCTGACCTGCTCGGGAATCGAACCCGGGGCCTCCGGGTAAGAGGCAGACACGCCACCCCTACACCACGGAATATTCTCTTTTAGAACACTGTAAATTAATCGAGAAAGGTTCCTTGCAATACTTTGACTACAGCACGGTTAAATTCAACAACTAGGTTTGTCTAGTTGTGTGTACAGATGCAAGCAAGTCAACAGTCAACACGGGGGAACAGTAATGCATCTTGTCAGAGCAGATGGCTGCACAGTGGTGGCTTGGGAGAAAAACATTTCGCAGAACGCTGCAGGATACTCCCGTATTGAAGCCATCCGGCTGGCGAAGAGTTTGTGTCAGCTGGTCAACACCGGGACCTGAGCACTAATGACATCCTGGTATCCTAGAACAGGCACCTTGACCCAGAGCAGCCCAGGTGATCTTGTTCATATCAAGGAAAATACCTTGGAAAAATCAACGTATCTACCTTATTTATTTATCGTATTGCTCTGTGCCGGGAGTGTCCGCAGACATGTTCGGTACGCTTGGTGCAGGTTTTTCTATTGGACGCCTAAGGACGACCTGTGCGTCTGGTTGTAGAATGATGATGATAATGAGGTAGGGAGAGGGTGAAACCCGGTGTCGGCACAAGGGGCCAGCTGCAGTCTTAACATCTCCATCCGAAGGACAAATCACCATCAACAGCGGCGTATATTCTCATTCCATATGAACACTGTGCAGAGGTTTGGAATTGAACCCAGGCTTTTGGAACGCAATCTAGTGATCAGAGGTTTTATACCACTACTTCTACTTGCCCGGAAGGACGTGGGTTCGAATTGCTGTCAGGAAGTCGTAAAATTAAAGAAACGAGATTTCCACTCCCGGAGGTGCATATGACCCTGAGGTTCACTCAGCCTACACCAAAAATGAGTACCAGGTTAATTGTGTGGGAGGGGGGAAAGGCGGGCTGGCGTAGAACTAACCACTCTACCCCACCAAGTGCCGAGATTACGGGTAGTGGAAGACTTTACCTCCCACCCATCCACGGGGCTACGGCGATGGCATTGCTTTTATATTTCTCCTACCATAACGGCCATCATTCAATTGGTGAAATTTTTCTTGCACCGACGAGACTCGAACCGATTAACCACAGTGTCAGACCATACAGACGATGATCAAGACCACCAGGCGGGCCAACGTACTCATGTAGTATTCCTACGTCTTCTCTTCTACAAACACCTAAAAAAAATGAACAATAAATGTCCACGCCTCTATAGACCTGAGATGCTACGTAGTTCGGGGATATGAAATTTCATTTGAGGCTCTGAAATCTGGAGAGAACTTTAACAGGTATGTGGTCACAGGATGGGTGCATCATTCATCCAGGAAGGTGAACTTATAGCAGACTTTAACCTAATAGTCATCAGACCGAGCTCGATAGCTGCAGTCGCTTAAGTGCGGCCAGTATCCAGTAATCGGGAGATAGTGGGTTCGAGCCCCACTGTCGGCAGCCCTGAAGATGGTTTTCCGTGGTTTCCCATTTTCACACCAGGCAAATGCCGAGGCTGTGCCTTAATTAAGGCCACGGCCGCTTCCTTCCACTTCCTGGGCCTTTCCTATCCCATCGTCGCCATAAGGCATATCTGTGTCGGTGCGACGTAAAGAAAAAAAAAGGAAATAGTCATCAGCACATCATCATCATCATCTGTTTACCCTCCAGGTTCGGCTTTTCCCTCGGACTCAGCGAGGGATCCCACCTCTACCGCCTCAAGGGCAGTGTCCTGGAGCTTCAGACTCTTGGTCAGGGATACAACTGGGGATAATGACCAGTACCTCGCCCAGGTGGCCTCACATGCTATGCTGAACAGGGGCCTTGTGGAGGGATGGGAAGATTGGAAGGGATAGGCAAGGAAGAGGGAAGGAAGCGGCTGTGGCCTTAAGTTAGGTACCATCCCGGCATTCGCCTGGAGGAGAAGTGGGAAAAACAGAAAACCACTTCCAGGATGGCTGAGGTGGGAATCGAACCCACCTCTACTCAGTTGATCTCCCGAGGCTGAGTGGACCCCGTTCCAGCCCTCGTACCACTTTTCAAATTTCGTGGCAGAGCCGGGAATCGAATCCGGACCTTCGCGGGTGGCAGCTAATCACACTAACCACTACACCACAGAGGCGGACATGTAAAGAGTTCGATTTTATGCATTGTAAATCGTCAACCCCTCTTCATCTTTCAGGCACGCCTAGTGATACATAATTTCATGAAGCATTTAATTGTTTTTCGGATAAAGATATATACGAAACAACAGTTAAAGGATTTATGGAGTTTCCCTTTCATCAGCAATAACATGAAAAACGGCTGTGACAGTAGGGTTATAAAATATATTCTACATATAGGTACAATGAAGCCTTAGTATGCATCGTGCTTCAGCAGCAAAAGGAGTGGGTAATATGTCAGTACAATTTTAATTTTGATATCACACTAATAGAAGCATAAGTAAGGAGTTTTGAACGGTATATAAGAGAATTATGCTTCACATAGATCGGCATGTTTCTTTTAATACTGCGAAACCAAATGGTTAGATTTCATCAGAATTGCCTGCTACCGGACGAGTTGGCCTGCGATTAGAGACGCGCAGCTGTGAGCTTGCATTCGGAGATAGTGGGTTCGAACCCCATTGTCGGCAACCCTGGAAATGGTTTTCCGTGCTTTCCCACTTTTTCACACCAGGCAAAAGCTGCGGTTGTACCTTAACTAAGGTCACGGCTGCTTCCTTCCCATTCCTAGAACTTTCCTATCCCATCGTCGCCATAAGACCTATCTGTGTCAGTGTCGGTGCGACGTAAACCAAATAGTAAAAAAACAAGTATCTCAAGTTCTAAGACGCGATTAGGTTACCCCTGTATCAAACGCTACACGACCGCACTCATTGCTTGCCACGGTTCATTTAATCTGGTATTGCTCTATATTCTTTGAAACCGTGACCAAGTAGCAAGCATCGTTACGTCACGAAGGAGAACGTTGCACAACTCTTGAACAGTGCGGACAGTATCTTAGCAACCGTAACTTATCAGTGAAATCAAAGCAGCTATATTTTAGTACGAACTCCGACCAAGACTGACAGCTGAAAACATTCCCAACGTGTCCTTGTACCGTACCTCGCAGCTTTCTAATTATTGCTTATATCAACGTGATTCGAGTTCCTATTGCCGGCCATGCAGGTTTATCGTGATAAGTTCCTGACTCAGAGCAAAACATTGTCGGGATTACCTGGTGATCCAGCAAACGAAATTACTAAATGATGTTTGCGTAAGGCATGAGTTGTTTCGTCTAGAAATTTATTCCAAATTACAATTTATTTTCTTCTAGTATTTTATTTCGTTCTGTCATCGTGTCGTACCGTATCGTAATCTGTTTACTCTCCAGGGTCGGTTTTTCCCTCGGACTCAGCGAGGGATCCCATCTCTACCGCCTCAAGGGCATGTCCTGGAGCTTCAGACTCTGGGTCGGGGGATACAACTGGGGAGAATGACCAGTACCTCGCCCAGGCGACCTCACCTGCTATGCTGAACAGGGGCCTTGTGGGGGGATGGATAGACAAGGAAGTGGGAAGGAAGCGGCCGTGGCCTTAAGTTAGGTACCATCCCGGCATTTGCCTGGAGGAGAATTGGGAAACCACGGAAAACCACTTCCAGGATGGCTGAGGTGGAAATCGAACCCACCTCTACTCAGCTGACCTCCCGAGGCTGAGTGGACCCCCTTCCAGCCCTCGTACCACTTTTCAAATTTCGTGGCAGAGCCGAGAATCGAACCCGGGCCTCCAGGGGTGGCAGCAAATCACACTAACCACTACACCACAGAGGCGGACCGTTCTGTCATCGCTAATAGTTATTTGTCAATTTAGCACTGGGGCGTGGCATTCGTATCTGCAGTTGCCGGAATTCGAACCCTGTCCACTTACTTGAGAAGTTTGTGAGGTAATCACACATCCATAGCCTTGCTTTATTGATACAGTGTAGCAGAATATGAAAGCCATGAGTTGTATTTGTATTTGTCAAGAGTAGATAATTGATCTACGTAGTAGTCCTGTGCATTGTAAAAGTTCCCAATTGTCTTCTACTTTAGCCGAGTTAAAACTATCAAATAAAACATTAAAAAGATATATTAGTAAACAACATTGATTCTATATACGTTGGTTAAATGATCTACGCAATGGTGACAACAACAACAAAAACAACAACAACAATAATAATAATAATAATAATAATAATAATAATAATAATAATAATAATAATAATAATAATAATAATAATAATAATACATTTAATTTCGTGTGGCTATTGCGATCCTAGTGCAGCCTTTGTAAGACAGACACGCCGACAAGGATGGATGGCATCTACCTTACATGGGAAATTACGTGTTATTGTGGTGAGGGGTAGTGTTGCATATGGTGTATGAGTTGCATGGATATTGGGAACAGTACAACAACCCAGTCCCCGAGCGAATGGAATTCATAATTTAATATTAAATGCCATGACACAGCCGGGAATGTAACCTGGGACCCTCTGAATCGAACGTCACTACTCTGACCATTCCGCCAAGGAGAAAGACATAATGACAATAATAATAATAATAATAATAATAATAATAATAATAATAATAATAATAATAATAATAATATTTCTTAGAGGGGTGTGATAGACGAGTTGCATTGTCCCATGGCTATGATCACCGTATCAACAGTCGTGTTAAACTAAAAGGTAGCGTTTTGCCTTAATATGATAGGTTATTCTTATTCCCAGCGTGAATTAATCACAAGAATACATTTCTATAATGTCCATTTTAAAAATTGCAAGAGCATCTACTATCCAATGTCTCAGTCTTTGTATTTGCGAGCGGTTGGCTAGCTGTAAGGGTCTTTTAACGTTACATTCAGAACATAGTGCGTTGAAACCCCACCGTGGCGTCGGCTGTAGTTCTCCTTGTCTTTCACACTATGGTTGTACTCATACAAAGACCACGACCTCTATTTTTCCAATACCTTCCCTCTGCTTTTGGAACCTGAAGAAGTTATTACGATATTTAATAAGTAACAAAAAATATGTATTATCGTATACTTCGTATACCATTCAGCAGTTACTCCTCAAATCCTCTGCTGACTTACTAAAATTATTTACGCAAAATACTGCGCTAATATTACACTCAAGTTATTAGGTTGACTTCTATTATTGCTTAATTAATTTTAGAGAAGATGCTTGTAAATAAGTGTAAGCAAATAGAAAATCAAAGGGAGCATCAAAGACGACCTTCAGAAAAAAATGTTCAGTAAAAAAGAAGTATATTCGTAGAATTTATTATGTGTTGCGTAACTATAGAGTCAAAATAGACAAAGTACAATGTTATATCATTTATATTTTACTCCTCCTGTACGCACCTTCTAACCGTAGTGTTGACATAGAGCAAGATTAGTGGCAACTGTGTCTTTTTACGTAGGATGAACAAGCCCAAGGTGTTAAAAAGATTTTTATATTGTATGTTTGTAGCCTGTAACTTTCATTTAATAACAGCTACTCGACCTAGTTATTAGGATTTATTTATGACTTAAGACCTGTAGCGCGCACAGTGTTCTTTTCCGAACAAGCCCAGCCCGTACGAGAATTCTATTAACACAGCCTTCCCCAGCTACTTAACTGAGATGTCCAACCAAAATTATGATCCTAAAAAGACGAAAATATCCCAATCCTTATTATATCGTATTTTCTAGTATCAATGACCCCTCACTCTCCTCACACTTTAGAAATGCATTCTTTACATTGGCATTTTAAGTTCACTGAACTTCTGTAAGTTGAAGTTAAGTCGCCGTTGCCCGACATACTGTAAATATCACACAGCCTATTTAACGTGCATATATTGTAGATACTGAACTGCACACCTTTCAAGCACTGGCCGTATAGGTGAACTCATTCAGACTCGGAATATAACTGAGTTCGAAGCTCACCGTGTCATTTTTGAGAAAGTATTCTATCGTCTCCCATTCCAGCGCAATAAGTGCACAAGAGTGATAATCAAGTTATTATAATGCCCCATTATCAAATAACAGGCAACTAACTTTATGCATACCTGTACACACAGCAGAATGTTCTCCCTGTTACAGATACTCAGAGTCTCAAAGAAGTAAGTGCCCTTCATTATTAAATCAGAGGACGTTGGTGGTGTTTATTGTTTTAAAGGATAAAAAAACTAGGCAATCATCTCATAAGAGGAAGAAAAAGAGAATTTCTAATCGGAGCTTACGAATATTTGAAGTTACTGGTCACAAATATCATTATTGAATGCATGCAGGATGATTGAATGATTGTAAATATATATACGCTTATGTATCATCGATAATAATTCAATGTGAATAAGGAGTTCTACATCAGTTAATGCGATTTCAATACATAGGCCTATACTAGCACGTGCTGACGGGCTGAGTGGCTCAGACGGTTGATGCGCTGGCCTTGTGACTCCAACTTGGTAGGTTCGATCCTGGCTCAGTTCGGTAGTATCTGAAGGGGCTCGAGTACGTCAGTCTCGTGTCGGTAGAGTTACTGGCGTGTAAAACAACTCCTTCGGGACAAAATTCCGGCATCTCGGCGTCTCCAAATACAGTAAAATTTTAGTTAATGGAACTGTCCCGCTGATTAAAGGAAAATTAACGTTAAATACTTTATACTGTAGGAGTGCATAAATATGTCATACAAACATACATTTCTAAAGTACGGTACGATAAGGTTCATTTCCCGTTGCCCGTTAGCATAGGAAAATGAACACAACGAAAATTATCCTGATGGACTGCATATCCTAATATGGCTGACCAGTCTTAAAGAAAGTTTTTTTTTTTTTTTTTTTTTGCTAGTTGCTTTACGTCGCACCGACACAGATAGGTCTGACGGCAACGATGGGACAAGGAAGGGCTAGGAGTGGGAAGGAAGCGGCCGTGGCCTTAATTAAGGTACAGCCCCAGCATTTGCCTGGTGTGAAAATGGGAAACCACGGAAAACCGTTTTCAGGGCTGCCGACAGTGGGGTTCGAACCTACTATCTCCCGAATACTGGATACTGGCCGCACTTAAGTGACTGCAGCTATCGAGCTTGGTCTTAAGGAAAGTAATGGATAAGAAGAGCAATACCAGATACGTTGTATTAGAACTAGGCGATCGATATACACTATGACAAATTTCTCGCCATCACTTCAAACAGAGAGGTTCACATGAATGAGCGTTTTCAATCATTTCTCTTCCAAACTTTTCGTGCGAAACTATGCAGCATGATCACACATACAGTCCAATCAGTCGGTTTCTATCTCCATTCATTTCCGAGTTTTTAAAATCTTGCTATGTATATTCAATTTGATTTTGCCTATTAGTTAGAGGTCTATGTCCGCCTCTGTGGTGTAGTGGTTAGAGTGATTAGCGGCCACCCCCGGAGGCCCGGGTTCGATTCCCGGCTCTGCCACGAAATTTGAAAAGTGGTACGAGGGCTGGAACGGGGTCCACTCAGCCTCGGGAGGTCAACTGAGTAGAGGCGGGTTTGATTCCCACCTCAGCCATCCTGGAAGTGGTTTTCCGTGGTTTCCCACTTCTCGTCCAGTCAAATGCCGAGATGGTACCTAACTTAAGGCCACGGCCGCTTCCCTCCCTCTTCCTTGTCTATCCCTTCCAATCTTCCCATCCCCCGCCAAGGCCCCTGTTCAGCATAGCAGCTGAGGCCGCCTGGGCGAGGTAATGGTCATCCTTCCCAGTTGTATCCCCCGACCCAGTATCTGAAGCTCCAGGACACAGCCCTTGAGGCGGTAGAGGTGGGAGGTTATGTTTCAAAACTCACGGGCTAAAATTAGTTACAAATAGTATCAAACCGGGCGAGTTGGCCGTGCGTGTAGAGGCGCGCGGCTGTGAGCTTGCATCCGGGAGATAGTAGGTTCGAATCCCACTATCGGCAGCCCTGAAAATGGTTTTCCGTGGTTTCCCATTTTCACACCAGGCAAATGCTGGGGCTGTACCTTAATTAAGGCCACGGACGCTTCCTTCCAACTCCTAGACTTTTCCTATCCCATCGTCGCCATAAGACCTATCTGTGTCGGTGCGACGTAAAGCCCCCTAGCAAAAAAAAAAAAAAAAAAAAAAAAAAATAGTATCAAAACTCACGACTACAAACTGGTAGCTAAAGTAAACATTCTAATGAGTCTCAAAATTCACGACTCCGGACAGCAGGTGCTTGCGATGACCGCAGGAGGGATGAGGTGCGCGGTGACTCACACTTCCCCTACGACAGGCAGGGTATACTGTGGAAGTTATTCTGCCATCCCGACCCACAGGGGAAGAATAATGGCTGGTGAATTAAAGAGAGCGATGTATATTATTATTATTATTATTATTACTATTATTATTATTATTATTATTATTATTAAAATATTTTGCTGTTGTCTTAAAGCTGATATTTTTTTTACCTTTCACCGGGAGGTCTGGTGCAGATCTTTAGAGTTGACGCCGTACAGGCGACCTGCACGTCTGTGAGGATGAGGCCCTACCCAAAATAAAGTCTACAGTAATGCTGAAGGCGGCACGAACACCCAGTCCCCGAGCCATAGGAATTGACTAATGAAAGTTAAAATTTCTGACCCGACCAGAAACCGAACCCGGGACCCCCGTGACCCCATGGACCAAAGGCCAGCACGCTGACCATTTATGCTTGCAACCGGACGACACAAAATTAAAGTAGGTATACAATATTGCCCGCTGCAAGTTAAAAGAAATGGCCAGTTGATAGTACTGCGACTTAGTTCCATTCTGCGCCAGAAGGCGACAATTACTTGAATAAGGAATTTCATTTAGTGATATTTAAGATCAAGACAGTTAATTCACTCATTTAGTTTCAATACTTGAAGATTCGCTTGGAAAAGAAACGTATTTCTATTTTTCGTAAGAGTTCATCTATTCGCTTATTTCAATAGATCATCTACCCGACACACTTAAACCGAACAATATTATTCACGACGCATCCGATTATTCTGCGCGGAATAACTGAATGATATTTGAAACTCATTCGATTATTTAAATAGATTATTCACTTGATTATTTAAGTAATTGGATGGACGTTTCTCGATTATTAAAAGTATTCCATTATCCCATCACTAATAGGGTGGACATTTATCCATTCAAAGAATGCCTTCTCGTGAGTTTTGAGACTGGCCCAGGTAGAGAAACCTGTTCTTACTAATCCTTTTCCTGGAATTCGTGAGTTTTGGGACTCGTGAGTTTTGAGACGACACGGAGGTGGGATCCCTCGCTGAGTCAGGGGGAAAAGCCAACCCTGGAGGGTAAACAGATTAAGAAGAAGAAGTTAGAGGTCTATGATAACAAACATTTTATTTTAATAATATTTTACTGTTCTACTTTCCCCTACTGTACTTGGAATGAATGTCTATTAAAGTTTAGATAATGTCTTTTGTAAGTCTAATATTTCAATGAACTACGTATTTCACCTTACATATTATTAAGTCTAGAGTAAAATGTGAGTTTTAACACATATGCCGTTAACTTTTGAGTTACATCGACGTTGCTGAGTTTAGTATAACGGATTGTGACACTGATGGCTTAAGTGTAATTCAAAGATGTATATTATTTAGAATTAGGAAGGCAAGAATTCAAAATAGCCTAATTCGGTATGCTGTATTAAACAGCATGATGAATGTCGGATTAGAGGTAATCGAGACGGCTGGGTTTAGTATATCTAAAATCAATTCATCTGAATTTAATATAAGAAAGATGACATTAGTTTATTTGTTTTATCAGAGAGTATGCAAGCCTATTTATTTTTCTTGCCTTTGGAGCGAGGAGTGCTTTCCTTATTCCGTAAAATAAAATACATTCACAATTGAATAAATATATGGTAACAAGAATTAAAAAATAGTTTCAATAACGTTACTATTCATAAAGTTTTGGAAAATGTTTCCGATGCACAGAAGAAAATTACCTCCTGAGGCCTGGTGTCCTTTTAAAAGGACACTGTTTAAAAACGGAATATCCCGTAAAAGAAATATTTTAAAAATATAATAAAGAAAATTGAACTTTTGTTGGTGTTCTATTTTTTTGGGAATTGACTTACCTTGGTGTGATATGCTTCTCACTTCACTGTCTCCCATCATGACACTGTTAAAGAAGTATACACTTTTATGACATTGGACCAGAAGAGAAATGTTCTGGGCCTCAGGAGGTTAAAGCGGTACGAAAATTGTAAGTAGCCTATCTCTGTCGTTACGAAGAGATGAAATGATTAAATTTGAATCTTTAACGTCTTGTAACAATCGAACGAGTTGGCTACGCGATTTCGGTCTCATAGATGTGAGTTTGCATTCGGGAGATAGTGGGTTCGAAGATGATTTTTCTTTGCTTCCTGTTTTCAAACTTGGTAAACGCTGAGTCTGAACCTTAATTAATGTCACGGTCCTTGCCTTTCCAGTCCTAGCAACTTCCTATCCCATTGCCGCCATAATGTATTTCTGTGCCGGGGCGATGTAGAATAAATCTTCTTCTTCTGCTACTTCCTAATCCGTTTACCCACAAGGGTTCGTTTTTCCCTCGAACTCAGTAAGGGATCCCATTTCTACCGCCTAAAAGTCAAGATACTTTGGGGCGGGTGGATACAACTGCGGAGGAGGACCATTTCCTCACCTGCTATGCTGAACAGGGGCCTTGTGTGGATGGGAAGATTGGAAGGGATAGACAACGCAGAGGGAAGGAAGCGGCCGTGGCCTTAAGTTGGGTACCATTCCTGCATTTGCCTGGAGGTGAAGTGGGAAACCAGCGTAAACCCCTTCGAGGATGGCTGAGGTAGGAATCCAACCCCCCTTTTCTCATTTCACCTCCCGAGGCTGAGTGGAGAAGTGGGAAAACAGGGCAAACCTCTTCGAGGATGGCTGAGGTGGAAATCGAACCCCCCTTTACTCATTTCATCTCCCGAGGCTGAGTGGACCCCGTCCCAGCCCTCGTACCACTTTTTAAATTTCGTGGCAGAGCCGGGAATCGAACTCGGGCCTACGGGGTGGCAGCTAATCATACTAACCACTACACCACAGAGGCTGTTGTAAATTAAGTAACAAATAAAATTTATCATATAACAAATTCTTGCATCTCATCTGTAGGCTAATGGAGTTTGCGAGATTTGAAGTGAGTGGATAACTGAATTTCATGTAGGCCTAGCCTAGGGAAGGAACTTGGAATTGGAGTAAGTGAAACTGAAGATTAGTGCAATGGACAAGTTTTGCTGTGCATATATGATTTGTGTGGATATAAACATATAAATTATATGGCAAAATATATGAAGATAATAATAAAATTATACAATATTATTGAGTAGAATAACGTGCATATATAGGGAGACTTCCTTCTTTATTCATGGTTATTGAGTCGTACCTGTTCCATTCTACGGCAACAAGAGGCCAGTTGTTTTATTCTTTCTCGTGGCACGCTATGCCGTACGAAGGAATTGCTTGATAGTTAACGGAAACCTGTTTTATTGCCGGAGTAAAGAAGAAGAGTGAGGTCGTTTTGTTTCTTTTATTTCTCCATGAGGTTTTGACATGATAAGGGTGGGAGAGCAGACGTCAAGCTTGAGGGGGAATTTCCTGAGGAGTTAAGAGGTGAAAGAGGGTGAGGGTGTGTGTAAGAAGAAATTAAAAGAGTATGAGAATGAGAAAAGAAAAGATAAACGAACAATAAATGACACTGTCTTATATACGAGCTTCCGGCCTACGTGTAGCGAAGGAAATAATAATAAAAAAAGAAATATAAGTTACAACACCCCCCAATAGTAGTGAGCACCCTCTGTCGTCACAATAGAGAACTACATTAACAGCTGACTCTAGAAGGAAGGTATACGTTGTACATAACAGACTAGATAATCGCTTCTGAACCAGAAACAAAGACCTACAATTCAATCAATACTGATCTGCATTTAGGGCAGCCGCCCAGGTGGCAGATTCCCTATCTGTTGCTTTCCTAGCCTTTTCCTAAATGATTTCAAAGAAATTGGAAATTTATTGAACATCTCCCTTGGTAAGTTATTCCAATCCCTAACTCCCCTTCCTATAAATGAATATTTGCCCCAGTTTGTCCTCTTGAATTCCAACTTTATCTTCATATTGTGATCTTTCCTACTTTTATAAACGCCATTCAAACTTATTCGTCTACTAATGTCATTCCACGCCATCTCTCCGCTGACAGCTCGGAACATACCACTTAGTCGAGCAGCTCTTCTTCTTTCTCTCAATTCTTCCCAACCCAAACATTGCAACATTTTTGTAACGCTACTCTTTTGTCGGAAATCACCCAGAACAAATCGAGCTGCTTTTCTTTGGATTTTTTCCAGTTCTTGAATCAGGTAATCCTGGTGAGGGTCCCATACACTGGAACCATACTCTAGTTGGGGTCTTACCAGAGACTTATATGCCCTCTCCTTTACATCCTTACTACAACCCCTAAACACCCTCATAACCATGTGCAGAGATCTGTACCCTTTATTTACAATCTCATTTATGTGATTACCCCAATGAAGATCTTTCCTTATATTAACACCTAGATACTTACAATGATCCCCTAAAGGAACTTTCACCCCATCAACGCAGTAATTAATGATGATTTGCTTAATTTCTGAGAACACTGAATCCAAAATATTTTAACGAGATAATTATCTAAAATGAAGGTTAAACGTAAGCATAAAAATTATGTCGAAAGGCAAAAGATATCATGCCAATATAAAAACGCGAGACCGAACATAATGGCTTAGGTTTAACAGTAGCTACGGATTTATTGCTCTGCATTCGGAAGGCGATGGGCTGGCCCCACCATCAATTATCCTGAGATGGTTTCCCACGGTTCACCATTCTTCTCAATTAAGCAGATGCCAGGACAGTTCCTCGTATAGGCCACGGTCGCTCCCCCTCACCTTCTCCGCACCTCAATAATTGCAAAACACATATCCTGGCCTGAGAGAGGGCGTAAGCCTCTAGGAGGCCCGCCGCACCCCATCAGGGTAAGGAGGAAAAGCTAAAATTAAAAGAACGCTATTTTTTATCAACGAACATTTAGAATTTGCTGTACCCTCTTCCTCTGTCTTTCCTCCATTGGTATACGTACACGACCCCTTAGAATTTAAAGTTGATTTCCTAGCGTGTACCTATAATATTATACTCAGAGGATTTACCTGAGAGACTCAGATGACCAGAACTGAATAGTAAAGTGCTTCAGGGTTAAATTCCGACGTCTGGTTTGTTTTTTGTTTTTCGTTTTTGATCGAATAAAACAGAAGGACTTTAATAACACATTATTATTATTATTATTATTATTATTATTATTATTATTATTATTATTATTATTATTATTATTATTATTATTATTGGTTTTATGCCGCATTAACTATTATGGTTTTCTGGTTTTCGGAGACGCCGAAGAGACACAGATTATGTGCCACACGAGTTCTTTTAAGTGTCCATAAATCTACTGACAAGGCTGGTGTATTTGAGCACTTTCAAATAGGTACCTCCGGCCTGAGCCAGAATCAAATCCATGCCTTGGTATCAGAAAGCCGGTATTCTACCGTCACTCAGTCTGGCATCTTCGTCAAAATTTCGAAGTTCCTTCATTTCTGACTAAATAATTTATCTGCTACAGAAGGGAGCCCAAATTCCACAAAGGAACACAAGGTTCAGACATATCTTTCTCTATAATAGTTTACTAGACTATTGTTTTTAAATTATTAAAATAATGTTTTGCCGTACATTTTTGTCATCAATTACTTAGTGCCCCATCAGAATAAAATTGGCCGAAATTTAATGCAAAGTGTTCACTTTGAAATGTCCCAGCATAAACCACCAGGCAATTCCGAAATCTTCTGTATAGTATTTGCACTTTTACTCTTCACTCTTAGTATTCATAAAATAGGTCAAATAACTACAGACTCATTAACATGGTATTTATAAATTAGAAATCTAATGCTGCGCACATCTGGAAATACTGAATCCTACGCAAAGTTCCAAAATAACCAACAGTGGACTTTCTACTTGGATGAGTGGTTATCTGAATGATTGCACTATTTCATAGGACTAGAGGGAAAGGGAGGGTGGGTAGATACTAGACACCTTCCGTAATGCTTAAAGGCCTTTTTGAAAGAATAAAGAATCCAAATTGTAAATGAGCAATTAATGTATCAATTTTTATATCCTCTTATAGTTAAGTTAGCACTACAATATACTGTACAAAAATCCACACAGCAGCCGATTTCTGGCATGAACGTTAGGATTTTTTTTGCTAGGGGCTTTACGTCTCACCGACACAAATAGGTCTTATGGCGACGATGGGATAGGAAAGGCCTAGGAGTTAGAAGGAAGCGGCCGTGGCCTTAATTAAGGTACAGCCCCAGCATTTGCCTGGTGTGAAAATGGGAAACCACGGAAAACCATTTTCAGGGCTGCCGATAGTGGGATTCGAACCTACTATCTCCCGGATGCAAGCTCACAGCCGCGCGCCTCTACGCGCGCGGCCAACTCGCCCGGTAACGTTAGGATTTTTTTTTCTAGGGGCTTTACGTCGCACCGACACAGATAGGTCTTATGGCGACGATACGTTAGGATTAATAATGCTATCAATCGCATTGTACTGTACGCCTGGCCGATACCCAAGAGGGTGGGGGGGGGGGCGACAGTGAGGAGGGGCATACCCCTCCCTCCAAATTGTCTTATGGAATGTTTTAAATAGTATGAGTTTTTTAAGAACCTGCCACAGTAAAACCATGCACATCAGTGTTTATTTCATTAAATAGAACGTAAGTTAAATAATGTCACAATAATGCCTTTTATATATTAAATAATATAACTTTGTCTTTGTTGTAAGTAGTTGATACTCAGATATGAATAAGGTACTGGGTCAACAGAATTTTCAAGATTTGACGAACATTGGTTCCGAAATTGGAGTTGAAAGCTATGCTTCGAGTCAATAAATTTCAGAAGAATAGATCGAACATCTTACTACAGGTCTACCTACGGGTCTACTATCGTTTTTCAACCTTTGGACCATATTTGGAAGACCTCATCTCTGCTTTGGAAGAATGATTTCTACACCACGAAGAATTCATTTCGTTCCTGCAATTCGTTATCCCTCGCTTCTTTGAGGTTCCCTTTGAAAATGTCAGATGTGTAAATTTCAAGGAGGATCTTGGTAACCCAATGGAAGATCTATTTAAAGTGGAGTGGGGCTTGTGGAGAATGAAATGGCAGTACAGCATAGAACTCCCAGCAACAGCCATGGAAAGACTATCAGTTTGCTCTTCATCACATTTTCCCAACATTTTTAATTTGCTCCATATCTTGGCCATTTTGCCTGTGACCACAGCAACAGTGGAGATGAGTTTCTCTGCGTTGAGGCTCTTCAAAACTTACTCAGGGAACTCCACTGGACAGGACAGGCTCTCCGGATTCGCAGTCCTGTAAAAACACCACCATGTAAAAGTGACCAACTCCGAAATAACCATCTTCTTTAGAGTTGCATGCCTGGCACCTTCAATTAATTTTGTTGATTATTTTCGGTTAATTTGCACCATAATATTTTAATTCTGTGTCTGCATGAAAAATTGCCTAGCGCCGATGGTCACACCTAATACCCCAACGGCATTTCGGGTCTGCCCCCATCCCTCTGCAAAACAAAATCCTGGGCACGGGCTTGCTGTACACTACTGTCCCATGTGAAGACATATATTGATAATAACAACGGGGAATTATAGTTCCTGTTCAAGCTTCTTGGGGTCACAACAGAAACGGTCTTTGTTTTAAATTTTCTAGAACCTTGTAAGATTATTGTGAAAAATACAAATGCGACGTTGTTTCCTTTGTACAGTGAGTGGGAAGATCCCAGGAAAAGATTGGCAAGCAGTATGAAAAGTAGAAGACTGTGCTTTTACATACATACCAATTATGCAACCTGAAAAGACAACAGTCTAGTCCTAGATATCGTTCAAGGACTAGGTTCACCCTCGAACTTAACTGTCACTTCACAAATATATCACATTGAAATATTATGCCTGCTTCTGTTAAGATAAGCATATCTTACAGATCTACAGCATTGTATTGTATGGCTTTCAAAGTGTCACACTTTGAAATGATAAAATTGTTAAAAATTATTTCGTCTAACGTCATACATCACCGACATATGCAATATGATCAGTTTCTTGAGACAAGTTTATGAAGAAAGTCGTGCAAAAGCATTGACAGGGTGCGGGTTTTGCCATGAATTGCATACCATAGTACTCAGAAACACGCGCTGAAGTGTGTCAACAAAACGTTCACTTTATTTGCTTATATCACATGACGTACGAGTATTACGGACCTCAAGATCTCTTACTATGAATTTCAGAAACTTCAATGCGGGGTCGGAACATGACACCTTACTCCCCGCAGAAGGTTGTAAGAGTTTCTTTTGGAAGACATTTAAGTTTGATCAGCTTATGATAATCAGACATAATACAAAACTGAGCGTCTATTATCGGTTATTTTCTACTTTTTAACCAGTCGGTCATTATCGCGAGTAGTTTAAAGATAGTCATTATTCATTAATGTATTAATTACCACAAACACCGTTACAGGATTGATGCAAAGTATGAAGCTCATTTCAATAAGTTACAACTTACAGCGGAAATTGTATCCGTCACAAAATGATATGAAAAATGAATATCTACTATATTACAGGAGAGAATTAATGTCATAATTTTCAACTACTATTCATTTATTTAGAGTATGGCATTTACTGCGTGGAGTGTGCGAGGACATGTTTGGCTCAACTGGTGTAGATCTTTCAATATGACAACCTGCGCATGCGGGTGTGAGGATAAAAACATAAGCAACTCTTGTCAAATAAGAGCAAGAGGTCCGCGCAAGGCTTAACGTCTTCATCCGACGGATAAATCACCATGGAATGTCCGCACTCCATATGAAAACTGCGGGCACGCAATATTGTGCCGTTTCACAGTTCTTCATAAGAGCTGTAGGAACAAAAATGGAGTCTCTGCGATCAAAAGGTCAAATAAAATGCATTTAACGTCAGTACGGGCCGAAATGTAAGTCCTTTCATCGGTCGATTACGGAAATAACCGTGTATAGAAGGCGCCGAAAAAAATGACAAATGGACATTATTTAAAACCATTATTCAAGAAAAATGTGCTCATCACTTATTATATAATCTGAACTCGAAGCTGTAAGAAGACTCAAGACTAGATTGAAAGCGGATTATCCAGCGGAGCTAAAGATTATAAGTTGGAAACGAAAGATAATTTGCGACTACACGCCAATCAGCTGATATCAAGATTAAATCGTTGCGCGGAAGATTAAATACGTAAAAAAAAAAAAAAAAGGAGATGAATAGACTACAGTAGAACTACGTCACGAAGTGGCGCAGGGCTTCAATAAAATTTTCCCGATACTGTTTAATGTTGAAGGACACCTACTGATCAGTTGTTGAGTGCATTTACGCCAACAAAAAGATAGCGGAAAGAAATTTATTTTCAAATTGGAATATATACAGAACATCTGCCTTAGTCGATTTGGAACTAGTCTATTGGATCAACTGTACCCTAACGAAATCTATGCAATCTGAGCAACGCAAGAGATATATTAATTGGAAGATGACAGCAATGAATCAAATATTCTATTCTTGTTCTGTTTCATACGCACGAGTCTCCACCATGGGTCTGTAAGGAAGCAAGGCAATACTGCTTGGATCCTGACAAGGCGATACGATGTTAGCTGTCCCGGATGACCAGTGATCAGTGTCGAGAAGCTACGATGTACCCGACCACTTGTGGAGGAACCAGATGACGAGATCCTAATCTCAGATGACCGGAGATGAGTAAACATCGAGACCATCTTGAGCAAAGCTAAGTCCATTACCTAAGTCGTTTTCGTAAGTAAGAGTATATTATTTCCTTTATTGCATGTTGATGTTTGTTTTGTGCGAAGACAGTGCGTAGATAAACGTCTTGCTGATGTGATTAGAAGTAGGTATTCATCCATATGGTATGTTAATTCCACTTGTAGGCGTGGTCACCAAGTGATTTTCCGTTCGTAATGTTTTCCAGTGATATGTGAGGAGAGATAGCTAGAGTTATTATTATTACCAGTGTTGAGTAAAGAGTGAAGTTGGCATTAATACGTGTGTGTCCTAAATTAATCAATGTCAATCAGTTCGAGATCGTATATAGGATGTGTTTTGCGAAGGAATATGACAGTATACTACTCCAAGTTCATGTTAAATTTGGCACTATGACTGTAGTAAATAAAGTAGGCATTTTATGAATGTCACGGCACGTTGATGTGCAAGTTAAGGTAGTGATTTACATATGATGAAGTGAAAGAGTTGTTATATATGAAATATGAGTATTATTTAACGCGTCATAGATATGATATAAGGATGTTAATGATTTATGATGGCAGTATTTATTGTTTTCTTCGAGAGAGAAATAGTCATAGTTGTGCGAAGTGAGATCTAGTCATTTCAAATGATGTTTCGGAGAGTGTCACAGAATTCTCGCCAATTCCATGTAATAATTCTGGATCATACGCATGGTACATAGCTTAGGATATGATCTCGAGACGAGTAGTGCAATGTTGTTTATCCATGTTAGGATTACCTAGAGAATCATATGTATTCAAGATAAGATTGAGCCTTCACTGATTTACTTACGATGATCTTGAAAACTCTCACGGTGTATAACTTTATTTCTGGATAAATTTCAACCTAATAGGCTGATCACTGGTGACATAGATTTTCATGGGTGAATTATTTTTTTCTTATTTGTGTCCTCTGACCAAGTAGATTTTCCGTTGATAGTATGTGTTATGATAGCTACATATGATATGTGTGGTGACGTTTCTTTTTGCAACCATGTACGCACGTAGTCTGATAATTAGTAAGCTAAGGTCATATTACCTTAAGTTCATAAATTAAATCTTGCGATAACGTTGCTTGTAGGGTGATTACGACTTACAATGGACGTAGCTTAGCTTATGGTGTGACACAAGGAAATATGAGCGTCAAAGAGGCAACCAAGTAGGCGGAAGTGAATGTTTAAAATGTAAAACATACAAGAGAGTACTTGTCAAATCAAAGGAAGAAGAGCTTTGTGATAGCCTTTATTGAGAATTTTAAACCTGCATCTAGACAAACAGTCGGTGAAAATTTAGTGATGTGACAGTTTATAGAGTAGGGAATAGGTGGTAACTAACAGAATCTAATGCTTATCCCAAGAATAATTGATTCAGACAACTTGAACTCCATTTCTTGACTGAACATTAACTCGGCAATTCTACTAGCGTTTCTTTATTTTCTCAAGAGAGTATCACTAGAAATACTGTAAATAGTAGTTAATACAATTTTTATTTTTCTTCTTTGAGGATGCATCCTATGTTCTTAGTATACTTGATTTTAATGTTTATTTTCTTGCCAGTATGGCATATGTAAATACCATTATCTGTATTCATATTAATTTATTTTGTTATCGCCCAGCTTTGTAGGTGAGTTGTATACGAAGGAAAACATAGCTTTTTCAAAAGTTTCCCAGATGTTACATAGAATTTATTCTAATAATTTATGATTTTGGAGATCAATAGGCTTATGAAAGGAAATAATATGATCCGAGAAGACATTTATTTAGGATGAGTTCGGAAGATGTAATTTTTCCGAAATGTCGTTGATGGATATAGACTATAGGGTTGACTGTGAGTCACTCATTTCAAGAACTATTTCATTGGTAAAATTGGAGATAATTTTCTTGAATATTTGACTTAATATTTAAAATAAATATGGAATAGTGAAACCTAAACATTCTTTCTCTGTGTTCTTAGAATAAGAATTAGTTGTAAGACTGTAGTAGTTTCAAGCGACGACAATTTCTATAAGAGCTAATACGAGCATGGTATCTAACTGGATACGAGTAAGAGACGTCTTTCTGCGTTAGTTAGAAACTTCCATTAATCGACCTGGGCGTTCTTCTATTACGGAACTCACACCCGTAAAACTCAGTCACCGGATTAATTGAATTTAGAGCTAGTCAGGATCTCTTGTGTCCATGCCTGGACGCGGGAACGGCGCAATATGTACACTACCATATCTCCTATCGTGCAACCAACAGTGTGATAGTGAATTGTTTCCCCCTAAGGGACTCGAACCGGCAAACCGCGGTGTCAGGTACTGAGCACAGACTTTGTAACTCCTGGATATACTAAGCAAGTTGATCGTGCAGTTAGGGACGCGCAGCTGTGAGCTTGCATGCGGGATATAGTGAGTTCGAACCGCAATGTTTCCCATTTTCATAGCAGGAAAATGATGGAGCTGTACCTTAGTTAAGGCCACGGCCGCTTCCTTCCCACTCCCAGTACATTCCTATTCCATCGTCGAAAAGCAACTTGTAAAAAACTCCTGGAGATAATTTAAAATACCAAATTGAAGCAGTATATCTGAGATTAGTACAAAAACCCGAGCTTTAGCACAACGGTCTGTCACATTCAGCAATGGGCATGTTGTAACATTTCAAGTTATTATTTTATAACCTTCTCATAATTTTATTTAAAATACAACTTTTAAGAATATATTTGACATTTGTTTATATGAAATCTATTCCAGACATCGTAATTCAGTGGAATGTAGGCCTATTAGTTAAGTGACATTGTTACAGTGCGAAGTGTAATATTGTAATTTAGCTAACATTATTTAGAACATGCGAACAGGAACACGTCAAGTAGACTTATTAAATTACTGTCACGCCAACAATATGTAAGGAATACTTATAAATATATCAGTATTTTTAACTAGGTCTTTGTAATTACGAATGGTCCTTAACAATCCGGATTTCAAAATTTGGTAAGAGATTTTATTTGACATAGAAGATGTTCTCGCAGGGCTGAGTGGCTCAGACCGTTGAGGCGCTGGCCTTCTGACCCCAACTTGGCAGTTTCGATCTTGGCCCAGTCCGGTGGTATTTGAAGGTGCTCAATACGCCAGCCTCTTGTCGGTAGATTTACTGGCACGTAAAAGAACTCCTGTGGGACAAAATTCTGGCACCTCGGCGTCTCCGAAAACCGTAAAAGTAGTTAGTGGGACGTAAAGCAAATACCATTATTATTGTTATTATTATTATTATTATTATTATTATTATTATTATTATTATTACTATTAAGATGTTCTCATTAAAATTGAACCTTATTTGAGTTTGAGGGCTCATCTGTCAGCCGTACCGTACTTCAGGAATGTAAGTTATGTTTGCGTGAGGTATTTGCGCACTCCTAGTGTATAGGCCTACTATATGTAAGGTTAATTTTTCTTTCTTCACAGGCATACCAAAATGAACACAACGGAAATTGTTGTGATGGTCTACATATCCATATGTGGCTGGGAGGCGTGACAAGTATTAAGGGAAATAATGGATAGGAAGAGCAGCATTGGGAGATACGAAATTTTCTAATTAGGCCATCGTTATACATATCGTCGTTCAAGAAACATCGTATGTAAAACTGCTCTTCCTATCTATTATTTTCCTTAAGATTGGTCACGCCTCCCAGCCATATGTGGATATGCAGTCCATCAGATTAATTTTTTGTGTTCATTTTCCTATGCACGTACGTTTCCGTGACATATTTACGCGCTCCTACAGTATACTGTATTTATGGTTAATTTTCCTTTACAATTTTGCGTAAGAAAACGAACTGATGGAACGCACTTTCGTATGTGGCTCGGAGGCGTGACAAGTCTTAAGGATAATAATGGATAGGAAGAGCATTGTACACAAGAGATTTGATTTCTTCACCGACGATATTACATTAGAAGTTAAAACCTATCTTTTCTCAAATTTTATTTCACTTTGTCGTTGTGTATGAAACCATGAAGAAACTTATAATGTAGATTTCTACCAGTGAAATGTTTTTACTGTAATCAATTCATTCCTTTCACAGACGTAAACGAAACCAAAAAACTGTGCTGAAGCAATAGTGACCCATGAAACGATTTACGTGAGTGTACAAATGTTTGTATACATGCTGATATGTGTGTTGTATGTCGCAAGGCGGAGGCTCGGCGTGTTGAGTGACATTAGCAGAGCAGGGCTAGCTCGCGGCTCTTAGGTTACAACACCCGTTCTTGGCAAGGACGACTAAACCAAGTCTAATGTCAGAGGTCTATCTAGGTTAAAAGTTTCGTGTGGGCTTTAACTGTCTCGAAATCAAGCACTTCTCTTCACCCTCAACAAAATTGCATTTATCTTCTCTAGATGATGTTGAAAATTCAGGAAAAAATAGTAGTACGATCCTAAAATTATTCCGCTAATTGGAATAGGCTAATAAGAACTAATAATCACTGTTCAATCCAAGTTTTAATGGAAGCTGGAACATTTTGCGATAATTTTTGATCGTAAGGGTATTCCTGGGAATCTTGAAACTGTGTCCAAATTCATATATCGATGGCTTAATTAGAAAACCTCGTATCTCCCAATGCTCTTTCTATCCATTATTTCTCTTAAGAATGGTCGTGCCTCCCAGCCACATAAAGGATAAATGTAGTCCATCGGAAAACTTTTCGTTGTGTTCATTTTCCTACTCTAACGTGTAACGAAAAATGAACCTTAAATACATTACAGTATACTGTAGGAGTGTGTAAACCATCGCGTATACATACACCCTTATAGCACGGTATGATAAGGTTCATTTTCCTTTACACACCCGCGTGGGAAAATGAAAACAACGAAAATTGTTCTGATGTACTACATTTCCATATGTGGTTGGGAGGCGTTTTAAAGGAAATAATGGTTAGGAAGAGCACTGGGAGACGCGATGTTTTCTAATTAGGCCATCGATATCTCGGCTAAAGTATTACCAGCAAAGAGAACTGCAGCAAGGAAATGTCGGAGAAGGCAATGTCACAATTTAATCCTATTTGTAGAGACAGTTCACTTTCCTAGTCAATAAAGGTACGGATAGTTTGAAACTCATTTTCTATACCCTCCTTTACGATGCGGAGAGTGGACTGATCGCACATCCAATAGGAAGAAAATGGATATTTTTGGAATTTGGTATTGGAGAAGAATAGTCCGTAGTTTTTGGACAGAAAATAAAATTAACAACTCAATTCCAAAAGAAATTAAATTTCAGAAGAAGCTTTCCACTTTCTGTCTCCAGTGAAAACCGCAGTTCCTTGAACACACTGCACGGAGAGGAGAAGAATCTCTGAAGAAGGTGGTGGTGTTCGATCAGATACCCGTTAGAAGTCCACGTGGGGGAACAACACTGCGATGATCTCATAAAACTGAAAGGTACGTTGGTCCTGCTGCTTTAACCAAATACATAAAAGCCCAGGATAGTACGACGTGAAGAACCCTCACAAAATTTATCAAGAAAATCACGACCATCAGCAACGAGAGAACGGCCGAGAGAGAGAGAGAGAGTGTGTGATAGAGAGAGTGTGCTTGTGTGTGAGAGAGAGAATATTTTATTATTAATAGTAGGATCTAAAGTTTAACAACTACAGGACGGGGCCGTTCCATTTCAAAAAGAAAAAAAATGCATTCCCTGGGTTTGAAAATTTGCCATTTTAGGATCCCTCTATTTCTCTGAAATCTCAAATGTTCTTCCCATGGAAATCCATAAGGTTTTAATAAGATGTAACCATATTCTGACTTACTTAGGCATGTCAGGCACTGGAAAATCTATGCTTCTCGATGTCATACATATTTTCATGTAAAATCAATACTGTGGCAGTTGTGGAGATCGTCGTTTTAAGGATAAAAAAGACGACATCAACTACTTTTTTAAATTATGAGGAGAAAAATCCGGACCACTTCAAGACTGTATCATTGAATAAATTAAAGAGACATTATGCTTTAATGAATGAGGAGTCTAGTTTTCGCAAAATTAACACCATTGGCGTCGGAAAACAAAAAGAGGTGATTTATAGAAATCGAACAACAAACGTTATACAGGTAAGTTTGGCATAAGTTCGTGAAAACAATGCCAGACTCAGATAGACTGTCACACTAACCCAACAAGTTGTTAGCGCCTGGGAGAAATTCACCCTAAATGGCAAGCCTAGTTACTTTCTGGAAGAAATAATCGGTATACCTTCCCATTTTCTCCCCATATCTTCTCTAATGTTACAGTGGAAAATTATTACTATTATTATTATTTATATAGCTGGAGAATGGAATTATAATGTTACCTCTCATAAAAACAAATGTTTTCTTCTCATACATTAACATTATAAAAAAAATAAAAAAAAAAGGACAGTAACAGGTTCTAGAGAAAATTAATAGCAACCTCTAAAATATGTTGTTACCGAAGAACGCTGAAGCTTAAATGGGCAAAAATTGTCACACACGAAATGATACGCAATTTGACAGAAATAGTTTGATACGATATATCTTGTGATACATAAGATTTATTAAAGTTGAAGTTTGCGGTACAGTAAGTGAGATCTGCACCAGGGAAGTAAAGATACGACCAAGGAATCACACAGAGCGTAGGATGAAATTCTTCATACACGTAAAGAGATTAACACAGTAAAGGGCTACATGGAAATCTGCATCAAACCAGTCTATGCACTGATGATCCAGGCAGGTTACTTTTAACCACCTGAAGAAGTTAAAATTGACTTTTCTTGTTCCCTTATGGCCTGGTCACTTGCTTGATGTGCTCCAATTTCTCAGAAATCTGTAGAAGTGGATAGCGGCGAGCCCAGAACGAGAAGTGAAATTAATGGTAAAGTTGACAGTAGCATTGTAAGCCTATTACTACTGTGCTGTTGTGAGGGCCAAGAGGCCGAACACTGTCACTCACATGATGGATGAGGAAAGTAATAAGGCAATACGGGAAGGTTCCAAGGTCTGTAGTAGTGTAACGCTCTTGTTTCTCTGGCTCGAGCATGACTCGTAGAACATAAATACATTGATAAGCTGTCATAAACAATAAGACGGCAATTTAGTGCCAAGCTGTTTGCTGTTCAAGTCTGAAACAAACTATTTTCGCTAATGGCTGATCCCTAGTGAAATATTATGATCTTTACCATTTCAAGAAATCTAATACAATAGGTTTTAACCCCTTTCTGCATCAAATATTTTGAGCGATACTGATAAATTACTAACCTTTGCTCTTCAACATGGTGTTGTGTATTTAATATGTTCAGACCTACTTACGTTTAAATATCAACGAAGCCAGTGTCCCTGTTAAAGGGACTGTGCACAGAAGAAACACTATGACCAAATAAGTGCAACTCGGTGTCTGATGCTATATTATTATTATTATCAGTTAAATAATACCAGATTGCCAGCCATTAAGGATTTACGTAGGTAGTTCCCTTCCCTGTCCCTTCACCATTGTTATTTCGTCTCGGTGTTTTCCAAATTCGTACGTTCCCCATCGCCAGATGTTTCATTCCAGGCTTGTGTCAATGTCATATGTTACGTACACATTTTATGTGACCCTCCTAAACTGATTCTGATGGTTCGGTCAGCTTCCGCTTCGAACACTAGCGCTGTGCAACGTCCGGGGAGCCATCTGGTGACAAATGAACGTACCATTTCCACTTCTATTATAACGTTTAAATTTCAAAAAGTCATTGCTTAAGAAACCTTTCTCGTGGATGGTCGAGATTTTCTTCTGATGACTCAGAGTACAGTTCTCTGCGAAACGTAGAGAATTTCACCTTATTTTCTTGACACTGCATAAGCCCAAAAGCCTATAATCATGTCTATAAGTACGGGCCGTGAAAGCATCAATGGCAACATTGACTTTTCTTGTCCCAAAATCTCTTCATGGCACTGAAAACTTTCCTCTGTTCTTCAGTCCTTGATTTATTGGTCCTGGTATTCATTTTCTCAGCAAAATGATGGTTGTTGACTGCTTTTTTGAACTGGAATCGATCTTGAATAATTTCCTATGGGATGCCAATTCCCTGAAGGTATTTTCCTGAAAGTATGTTCTTGACTTTCATTGAGAGAGCAAGCATGAGGATCATTTTGGCGAGTCTGTCACTGTTCATTCTGAGCATATGGCCATAGAACTTTACTCGCCATTTCTTGATGGTGTCGGTGATCTTTCCAGAATACTGATAAAGCTCTCGATACTTTTATTATTATTATTATTATTATTATTATTATTATTATTATTATTATTATTATTATTATTATTATTATTATCTTCCACTTTGATACGTCAAGATCTCATTGGTCATGCAGACATGTTTTTTTTAAAAATTAATGAATACTTTTCTCATTATCTACAATTAACTTGCTGAGTTCGAAGTACGCAAGTTGCATGTCTTAGTAGAACGTTAATGTATGAAGATCATCACGAGATAAAGATAAGCCAGAAGCACTTGAGGAGTGAATAATGCCATATTATTTAAATCTCCCTTTCTTCACACCTTTGGCTGTAAATTTCAACGCAGTCTGTACATACATAAATGATAAATATCAAACGTTCCTTGAAGTACCAACGTAACCAAATTAATCTTTCCACTGCCTTCAGTTGTATATGAAGTCATAACCGTTCTTAATAATAGTGTTCAAATGCAAAGGAATGGATTCTTGTTTTAAATCTTACAGTTAGCAGCGGTTTTACTGAATGAACTTCTCTATTGCAAGAGAATAGTGGAGCTGTATTAAAAACAAACGTAGTATCAGTATAATGGTAGGGTTTATACTGTAATATTAATATAATTTAAATCAATTATGGCTTTTCAAAGATTTCTTCAATGGCTTGCCGTATAGCAGCAACAATGGCTGGGCAAGCAGGCACACCGTATGAGTGATGAGGCTAAGAGTGAGAGCGAAAAGGAGGCAGACGAAAATTACAGCGTGCCGTGTGGAACAATCTGTTGTTACATCATCAAGACAAAACAACATCGCTCCGCGCAGCGCGTTTTTCGTACGGACGTGTCTGTTATAAATGATTATACTTGCTCTGCCTGCTTCAGTACGCGCGGGTTAAGATCTTGCCCGCATATGACCTACAGTAAGACCTGTTTGGAATCTACTCATTATTCTCATTTAAATTGATTCTGTCCCAGATTTGCAGCATTATAATTCTCGAGCAAGATTCGTCTAATTTATGGGCTGTTCAAATATGTGTAAAACTTGATTAACATATTGCTGTTTCGTTTCGTGACTAAGGACATCATAATCATAAACACTGTATGTATAGCATGTGAAGTTTGGCTGTTTAAGTCATTTGCAACTTAATAGTTAATGTTACGGTGGCAGTCCATTGGTGTAACACCAGAATCCCTCTCCTTTTTACCTGGAAGTTCGATGTCTGAATCCCGGATTGCCCACAAATATCTAAAACTGATGTTTTAAGTTTATGTTACAGAATTTCTAGAATGGACTATATCATGACAGCCAACTTGGAATATGAGCAATTCCACACCAGTGAAATGAAAACTAACCATGAAATACTTTAGTAAATAAAAACACAATTTCGATTGTTTCATCAATGTTCCGCTAATGAAAATATAGACTTTTAGTTTCTCAATAGTAACATTCGAACGATTACTACATAGACGTCTCTGTTATTGGAATAGAATCACGTGAATTTAAACAAGAGTGAACTAAATCTATAGGCTATATATATATATATAATAAGAGTTTTGTCTGTACATTGCTCAGAACTTAAAAAAAAAAGAATGGTATTTCTGTATCGATCATGTCCACAGCAACAAGGAAATGCACTTTTTACTTTTCCGTAATTTCTGTCTGTCTGTCTGTCTGTCTGTCTGTCTGTCTGTCTGTCTGCATGTATGTATGTACTCGCATCACGAGAAAACGAATGAAGAGAATTTAACGAAAATTGGTATGCAGAGTCGGGGAATGAGCCCCTACAATTTAGACTATAAATCATTTTATTCACGCTGAGTAAAATGATAGTTTAGAGGAAGGCCTAAAATTTAATTCTCAAAGATTTATGTTAACAGTGGCCCTATCGATAAATACTAAATAACTAAAGAATTATTATACATTGTTATCGCACCGGCTATGATAACAGAGATATTCATGAATTTGTAATTTTGTTGCTAAGTCCATATGAACACCGAGTCTCGAGAAAATAAGTGAACAGAATTTAATGAAAATCGGTATATAGAGTCGGGGAATAAGAAACTACAGTATAAGCTATAAATAATGTTGTTCACCCTGTGTGAAATTTTAAGGAGAAGGCGCCTAAAATTTAATTTTTTAAGCCTATGTTATTGGTCTATACTATACGATCATTTATGTTTTATTCAGCTGTGCTGTACCGACTATGATACGAGTGGTATTTCAGAGTCGGAAGAAAACTAAATGTGAAGGCCTACAATGTCGAAAGCTCATAAAATTGATCAACAACAACATTACACTGACATTGTTTGTTGTGATATTCTTTGTCTCATATGCAGGCTGCCACTCATCTCCGATAGATGGGATTACTGCTGCGTACCAAGTATAACAGCCTGCCTGAATATTGCCGGGAAATGCCTGAGGAGTTAGATAACTTTCTTCTTTAGCATGCCGTTCCTCTGATTCATACATTTTCTGATACTGCTGGTACGTAACACACTGGGTCATCATAGTATTCCAGCTATTGGCAGAGGCTCACTTATGACATGGTCTAGAATTACAATTTCGGCCTATTCCAAATTATAGCACCACAGTTCACTAAATAACTTTAAATTCAACCCTGAAAAGAGCCCTTCTTCACTTTTATTGAATTCTACATTCATTTTATTCCAAGTTAGCAGCGAAGAGGGGGCTTTCTCCTCTGGTTTGGAGGAAAAAATTGCCTCCAAGTCAGATCGTTTTACCCCCGCCAGTGTAGTGAATTGAGATTTTCCATCTCATCGGGTACTCCTATTAAACAGATGAGTAAAAAGGCATAGTTTTTGCCCTGGGATTCTACACTATTTGACCCCTCCCCCACCCCCCTGCCAGAAATTAAAGAGTGTTCACGGCTCAAGGCTGTCTGCGCTCTGGTCATTCAAGCTCTGGAACTTTGGACTGTCAGATCGGCAGCGTAGTAGGCTACTGTTAGCTAGAAGTGAGAAAATGTGTGGTTTTTCATTTGATCGAGTATTTCATATGGTAGCATTGCTTTCAATCGTGACATTTCTACTGGCGTCATTGTAATGGCCTATGTTGATATCAGTTGGGAAAACCACTAAGACAGTCTTTCTGATTATGTAAAAAAGGCAGGTGGAGAGTGAGTGTCTGCCGTTATAATGAAAACTCCTCAACGTGATTGTAACTGATGGTAGGAAAGAGGGTCTACCATTACAATGAAAATTCCCTAACTCAATCTTCACATAAGAAAAGACATTTGGTGACTTCCCCATTGCATTTCTAGGGTAACGTTAAGAACTATGCAACGTGTGCACAACTAACCTAGAATTCTGTATACAATGTAGAATTCCGCAGTGAAGCACGGGTACATTGCTAGTTATGAATATAACTGACACATTAAATAACCTACTTCGAATGTGTGACCATTTTCAGGACTCAAACCCTAACCTTTCGCTTTTGATTTCGTTAAGGTAGTCGACACATAATAGAAACACAATCTTTATTTTTGTATTAAATTTTCAAACAAGGACTGATTTATTCTGAATTCACTTGACAATATTCAGTATACTTATTCGGCTATGACAGAAACTATAAAGTCTTTAGAGGGTTACATTTCTTAAAATGGTAGTTATCTATGGCAAAATTACTAAAATATCATATTAATGGTGTTCTAAATAGGAAATGGAAAATTCTTCACTTATTTTCTTTAAATTCCGTTACATCTATCCGTTTAGACCCCATGGTGTAGGGGTAGAGTGCCTGTCTCTTATCCGGAGGACCCGTGTTCTATTCCATGCCAGGTGAGTGAAATTTATATGGATCTAAGGACTACTGTAGTTTGAGGTACATTCAGCCTAGCTGATAACAATTAAGGTGCTATCTGACGGTGAGACAGCGGTCCCGGTCTAGAAAATCAAGAATAATGGCCGAGAGGATTCGTCGTGCTGACCACACGACACCTCGTAATCTGCAGGCCTTCGGGCAGGGCAGCGGTCGTTTTTTAGGCCAAAGCCCTTCAGGGATGTAGTGCCATAGAGGGGGGGAGAGAGATAGTATACGTACAGCAGTACAGGCTCATTTGTGCTTTTCTCCATCCATCTAATTTTCAAAATTACCGTCAAATTTTAAAATAAAGGGGGTAAGATAGTCTTCCACCGCCGACAACTACATTTTTATGGTTTTCGGAGCCGCCTCGGTGCCAGAATTTTGTCCCGTATGAGTTCCCGCACTCTCGTCCCAGTAAATCTACTGACACGAGGCTGACGTTTTTGAGCACCTTCAAATAACACACGACTGAGTCGGGATCGAACCTGACAAGCTGGGATCAGGAGGCCAGCCCTCTACCGTCTGAGTTACTCAGCCTCGTAATTTTTTGTCACCCACGTTAAGTTCGGCCAATGTACCATCCAAATTCTTTAGGTAAGGTAAGGGTTATTCTGCCTGAAGGCAGGTCCGAACCTCCGCAGAGGTGTTCCTGAGCCGGAGTTTACGTGCGGTAGGGTGGCCAGTTCGTTTCCGCTCCTCCATTCCCTTACCCCCCACCAACAGCGCGTGGCAACCCATCCAACTCCTGACCACGCCCAATGTTGCTTAACTTCGGAGATCTCACGGGATCCGGTGTTTCAACACGGCTACGGCCGTTGGCCAAATTCTTTAAATCGAAAATAATTTAGTGATTTCAGCGCTATCAAAAGAGCGTCGTGATGTTTTCCTTTTTTTAAAAAAAAAAAAAGGACAGTGTTTTAATGCCTTCTATTAGCAAGCTCAGAGATTTACAGACAGTCCAATCAAACTTACGCATGTAGAATGAATAGCATTTGCTTCATTTATCTAACACCCCTCACAAGAATTTTAGGCCGGAAATGAATGGAGCGTGCTTGACCACATCACGTTCCGTCATACTTTTTATCAGATAGCACCTCTGTTAAAAGTTACAACTAGCAATAGCCGTAAAGAATTCCGAAACAAAACGAGCGTTCGTTTCAGGAAAGATCGTTCAGGTAAAATTAGTTCCTGCACCAAACGGAATTATTTCTATAAAATATTTTTTGTTGCATTCTTCATTTGAAGAGATTTATTGCCTTTTAAAAATATTTTGGTTATCATCTAAGTTTGGCATTTTTTAGCTGTGTCCGCCTCTGTGGTGTAGTGGTTAGCGTGATTAGCTGCCACCCCCAGAGGTCCGGGTTCGATTCCCGGCTCTGCCACGAAATTTGAAAGGTGGTACGAGGGCTGGAACGGGGTCCACTCAGCCTCGGGAGATCAACTGAGTAGAGGTGGGTTCGATTCCCACCTCAGCCATCCTCGAAGTGGTTTTCCGTGGTTTCCCACTTCTCCAGGCGAATGCCGGGGTGGTACCTAACTTAAGGCCACGGCCGCTTCCTTCCCTCTTCCTTGCCTATCCCATCCGATCTTCCCATCCCTCCACAAGGCCCCTGTTCAGCATAGCAGGTGAGGCCGCCTGGGCGAGGTACTGGTCATTCTCCCCAGTTGTATCCCCCGACCAAGAGTCTGAAGCTCCAGGACACTGCCCTTGAGGCGGTAGAGGTGGGATCCCTCGCTGAGTCCGAGGGAAAAACCGAACCTGGAGGCTAAACGGATGATGATGATGATGATGATGATTTTTTAGCTGTAAAGGCTCCATTATTTGTGTTGTTTAAGTATAATGTAATAAATGTTATTGCTACCTTTGCTAAGAGGCTGCCTGGCTGAGGTAGTAAAGCTGTGCTCAGTTCATCCGAAAGAAAGTGGGTTCGATTCTTCGTAAAGAAGTTGAAAAATTTAGGAAACGAGGTGCCTATTGCCCTGAGGTTCACTCAGCCTACACTAAAAATGAGTATCAAGTGAATTTCTGGGGGTATAGGTGGCGGAGCATAGAGTTATCCACTCTACCCCACCAATTTCTGAGATTATGGATACCTTCCACCCGTTCTAGGGGCTTCATGGCCAGTACGGAGATGACTTTGCGTTGCTATCTCTATTCGTCTAGGCAACCTCAGGTTATGGGAAGAACAAAATAAATTTTATTCAAAATATGATTAGGTACCTACTTAATTTAGTTCGGCATTTGGAGACCGAGCCTGATGAAGAGACCTGTCCTTGCTACTCTGCACATTACACCGTTAGTCGTGAAAATGTTACATTCGAGTTCTTTACAATATAAAAATATTAGACCTAACTGTTAGATTCCTTTTATTTCTTTTACCCTTGGAATGCATTATTATTATTATTATTATTATTATTATTATTATTATTATTATTATTATTATTATTATTATTATTATTATTATTATTATTATTATTAAAACTATGATTTCAAGTCCGTACCTCTGCACAGTACTAATCGGAGAATTTACATATAAACAATGGTGTAGAGCTTTACATAAGAAGAGAAGAACCAACCAAACCCTATGTCTCAACTGCCCCAAAGGGCCTTGGCGTACCAAGCGAACGCTGCTCATCTCGGAGACCTGCAGATCACGAGGATATAAAGAGAAGATGTATATGTAAAAGGAACCGGAACTATTTACCGGGTTTTATTCACACCACATCAGTTCACAAAATACTGACACACTATAATACATTACACATGCCCAGTAATAATAATAATAATAATAATAATAATAATAATAATAATAATAATAATAATCATAAAGGGGGAGAACGATATGTACTTTTCCTTAACGCAAATACAGTATACTAACTTCTTTGAAGGAACATAATGCACCTTTTCATAGAGTATTGTTTTGAATTTAACAAAACGCTAGCAGTCACTTTCTAATAAGAGTACAAGCAAATTGTCAAAAAGGGAGTTATTTCAAAGCGTGTCGTACATAAACACTTTATGGTATATGGAAATTAAAGAAAGATATAAGAAAATATCATAGCCTCGTACATTATAAAGAGAAAGGGATGGGACAATTACGACTGGAAAAGAGATCTCTCATTTATTCCAATGAGAAAGCAAAACGTGTGAAAAATAATAAAAGAGCACTAAAGGAATATAACAAATGACAAGCACCGAACGTCATCAAAGAGTGCAGCACTAACAGCAGCTACGAGAGTGTTGAAAACAAAAACAATACGAGGTGCGAGAGAGATGGAGTCACTCCAAGGTTATCAAGATTCTGGTTGTGTTTTCTCGAAAAGAAATGATGAAAGGAGAATGGCAAGAGTGGAAGGCCGACCGACAGAGTGATGTTGTTTTATTTCTCCTGCCTGCATCATACACATAACCTTTGGAAACCTTACGTTGCTAAATGGAAAAGGAAACACAAAAAGAAACTTCACACGAGATAAAAATACCTTCTAGTGTTTTGTGTCGTTGGAACTTCTCGCCTTTTTAAGTAATAATAACAATCAAATAAAACAACTTAATGGCAATGACATAAGCATGTTCTGAATTCTTCCGGTATTTTTCCTCAGTAGAAAGGAAGTTCTTTTACGTCAGTCTAAATGTGCTGTTTTTTAATGATATTGGAACTTAGTAGACAAGGAGGGATATACTGGTAGATAAAATACATGATGAATAAACGAATCATTCTACACTTTGCTTTGAGTTTCTATGAAGTTGTCACGATCTTCCTGAATATCAAATTGGATAGATTGTTTTAAACCAAGTCGTATCATACACTTTATTATGAGTTTGTTCGAAGTACATACAAATAGGCAATAGGGATAATTTATCAAATAATCTTCAATTTAATCATCCCCATTTTGCATAATATGTAAAGAATAGTGTTAGGTTTAAATATGTCCGACTCGTTGGCTGAATGGTCAGCGTACTGGCCTTCGGTTCAGAGGGTTTCTGGTTCGATTCCCGGCCGGGTCGGGGATTTTAACCTTAATTGGTTAATTCCAATGGCCCGGGGACTGGGTGTTTGTGCTGTCCCCAACATTCCTGCAACTCACACACCACACATAACACTATCCTCCACCACAATAACACGCAGTTACCTACACATGGCAGATGCCGCCCACCCTCATCGGAGGGTCTGCCTTACAAGGGCTGCACTCGGCTAGAAATAGCCACACGAAATTAAATTTAAAAAGGTTTAAATATCTAGATAAGATTGCATTCTTAATGGAAATGATTCAGTCATCAAAAAGTCATCTCCGTACAAGCCATGAAGGCCCTTGAAGGGGTGGAAGGTAAAGGCTTCCACTATCCGTAACCACGGCACTTGATGGATAGAGTGGTTAGCTCTTCGCCCGGCAGCCTTGGCCCCCAGAAATCAACCTGGTATTCATTTTTGGTGTAGGTTGAGTGAACCTCAGGACCATATGCACCTCCGGAAGTGGAAATCTCGTTTCTTAAATATTTCGACTTCCTGACGGGGAATCGAACCCACGTCCTTCTGGGTGAACCGAGCACGCCTTTACCGCCTCGGCCAGGCAACCCCTATCGTATTCTTCTTGTTCTGTACTGCAATGTAACATTTTGTGATGTACCGGTACTGTAAGCTGAATATTAACATAATTCACTAATTCACTTGTTTGAGTGTCCTTATAATGACACTCATGCATGGTCGCACCACGCTCGCACAAAGCACCTTCACTGTGTTCTATCATCATTTTGTAAATTGGCCATTGCTATACTACTATTCTCGTTTCCATTCCTCCCCTGAAGGGGGAGGCGGGCCTCTTAGACGGTGACGCCGTCGCTCAGGCCGGGAGATTTGTTACGGTGAAGGAGATGTGCAGAGAAGGTGAGTGGGTTGGCGGCCGTGGCCTATACTACAAACTGTCCCGGCATTCGCCTTGGTGCAGGAGAATGGAAAACCACGGAAAACCTTTCTCAGGACAGCCGACAGGCGAGGCAAGGCGAGAAATGCAGCACTGTGCCCCAGGCCCATCTCCCGAATGCAGAGACGTACAGCCAGGGTAGAGCGGTGACCACCTCTCCTCTGCTCGGTTGGCCGGTCAGAGTACAGAGCTTATGGGACAACAACCCACTCTGCATCTACCGACTTGGCCATTGGCCGATCCTGGCTACGCTACTGGTATGAGGACAAGAGTAATTACGAGTAGTACGGCTCTATTACTAAAATATAGCCAAATAGATCCCATCACATGTGCCTCAAGTCCAGTTTTACTGCCAGATTCCTTTCCTGACACCAACCCTATGTGGAGGGATGTACTCAATGTTTTTGGTTTCTATTGTGGTTGTGTTGAGTGTATGTTGTACGTAAATGAAGAACTGTGCTGGAATTAAATCTAGGGCACTCTGAACGGGAGGCTACTTTGCTGACCACTCAGGAAGAAGGAAGCATGATTCTTAGAACGAATGTTAAAAGAATTGTTCTCCTGTAGTTTCGCCGGCCCCGCGGTGTAGGGGTAGCATGCCTGGGCCTGGGCTTCGATTCCCGACCAGATCAGGGATATTTACCTGGATCTGAGGGCTGGTTCGAAGTTCACGCAGCCTGCGTGATTACAATCGAGGAGCCATCTGATGGTGAGATGGCAGCCCCGGTCTAAACAGCAAGAAATGGAGGCCGAGAGGTTTCGTCGTGCCGACCACGTGACACCTCGTAATCTGCAGGCTGAGCGGCGCCATGAGGTTTGGTTTGGTCCTGTAGTCCCATTGCAACATAATCCAGACACTGGAAATGGACTCGTGCTGTAGGGGTAGCGTGCCTGCCTCTTACTTCGAGGACCCGGTTTCGAGTTCCGGCCAGACCATTTTCAAAGGCGTGCTCGGTTCATCCAGAGGGACGTGAGTTCGAAAAAAATTAAGAAACGAGATTTCCTCAACTGTAGCGGCACATGGCCCTTAGATTCACTCACCCAGCACAAAAAGTGATTACCAGGTTAACTCCTGGGAGAAAAAAGGGGCGGGCATAGCACTAACCACTCTAGCTCTAGTCCACTTAGTGCCGTAGTTATGGAAAGTAGAAACCTTTACATCCCACTCCTTCAAAGGCCTTCACAGCCAGTACGGAGATGACTTTGTAAGGATTTCAATTCTGGACTGAAGGCTGGAACGGGAAACCAACTGGGGAGCTGTTGATACTAGAGGCAGCGGATCCGGTCACGAAAACCAAACTGAACACGTCGTCACGATGAATACGTGGCATTCCAATATCTGCAGGTCATCTTGCTGGACAGCATTCATCTTGGTGAGTCGAGGTCCCTAACGGACTGTGCGTGCCACTGGTAGCGCTAACAAGGAATAAATTTAAAAAATCCTAAAGAACCTAAATAATATCAGGAGTAATCTATCTTTTATTATTAATATGACTATCATTATTGTTATTAGTTACGTGTCCGCCTCCGCAGCGTAACGGTTAGTGTTATTAGCTGCCGTCTTCGGGGGCCGGTGTTCCATTCTCGGTACTGTCAGAAATTTAAGAATGGCAGGAGGGCTGGCATGTGGTTGAAATGGTACATGCAGCTCACCTCCAATGGGGGTGTGCCTGGAAAGAACTGCAGCACCTCGGGATGAGGACACGAGTTTACTTCATTAGTTACGTGGCAATACACCACCACGTTTACACAGCTCCATATGGCCTGCAGAGATATTATTTTAATATGCATTATATGCATTAATGAAAATAAAAATGGTGTCAAATTTCCCTTTAGGAAACTGATCATAAATATGCCTTTCAATAAATTAAACTAAAACTGATAATGATTATTTGTATCTAACAATCGTTTTCGAGAAACAACAGTATGGAATTTCGAGTCGACAAGTGTAGGATTTAGTACAACGAAAATGGGGGAACTGACCCATGTCTTATGGAACTACCACGAATGAAATAATTTATCTAGAGTATGATGTGATGAGAACCCTGTGATAAAAGCGTCTTCTATATGTTCCTCAGTCATGGTCATCCATTAATACTTCACATCATAGCCTGCACGCTTGCTAGGTAAGACCGCTTAATACATATTGATTCACTAATTTCGTGATGCAAATTTCTAGCTGACCATCAGCCATAAGACATATTTACGACCAAAGGTTTCTGTGTCGTTCCTGAGTCTTCTTCTTCTTCTTCTTCCTTGATCTTTTCGGCACTAATGTGGAGTAAGCCCTGTTTTACGACTGGATTCCCTACCTCGTGCCAATTCTACGTTTTCCTGGGATTGTTTGTAGTGTGATACGTTGTGTGTAAATGAAAATGTGTACTGAGATGATCAAAACTACCCTGTCCCCGAGATAGATAAATTAACCAAACGCGGTTAAAATTCCCAATCTGGCCGGGAATCGTACCCGGGGCCCCCTGAACTGAAGATGACCGCTATGTTTATCCATAGCCTGTTTTCAGACATTCGACCGGGTCAGGAATGGAATGAATGAAGCCCCCATCTAGCGGCGAGGATATACATTGTGCCAGATGCCCAAACCTCTTGCAATCCTCTGGGGCAATGATTAATAAATGACAGATGAAATAATATTGGAGAGTGTTGCTGGAATGAAAGATGACGGGGAAAATCAGAGTAACCGGAGAAAACCTGTCCCACCTCCGCTTTGTCAGCACAAATCTCACATGGAGTGACCGGGATTTGAACTACGGAAAATAGCGGTGAGACCCCGACGCCCTGCCGCCTGAGCCACGGAGGCTCTGCCACTACGCTCATATAGAGTAATAATTTAACTTTCAAGCTAGCATATTCCTTAATGTACAAAATATATTATGTGTTCTAGAATTAATTTCTGGTGGGATTTGTATTTTGTTGTTCGTGAAACAACACCCCTGATGTGTGGAGGTTTAAGGTGGCAGTGTGCCCGTAATCTATAAATCTAAAATCCTTCAAGATTTTAAATAGTAATTAGTACGGATGCCGTTATAGTAAGCCGAGAAGACCTATCATTACTGCGCATGTGACTACCACGGCAGTGAAATAAATTGTTAACTCAAGTGATATATCACTCGATCACTTACAGCCATTGGGAGACGTTGATCATTATCACACACAGTTTTTGATAAACTGCTTCCAAGCTCTGTTAGAAATAATGAAATGTTCCTAGCAGCAACGTTATAAATATGACTGGATTCTTGTCAAAGTAGCCTCTGTTCATTTCCCGGCCAGTGAATGTAAGACTTATGAAATGTCACGACCTTGTGGCTCAAATTCTATGTTAAACGAGAGCTCCCGTGACTATTACCACTTTTTATTTGCTGTTTGCTTTACGTCGCGCCGACACAGGTAGGTCTTATAGCGATAATGGAAAAGGAAAGGGCTAGTAGTGGGAAGCAAGCAGCCGTGGCCTTAATTGAGGTACATCCCCAGCATTTGCCTAGTGTGAAAATGGAAAACCGAGGAACTTCAGGGCTGTCGTCAGTGGGGTTCGAACACACTATCTCCTCCCAAATGCGAGCTACAACTGCACGACCATAACCGCACGGCCAACTAGGTCGGTGCTGCAATCACAAGTTAGTTTCCCGAGCTGAGTAGCTCAGACAGTAGAACACTGGCTTCTTCACGCGAAGTTCCCTGGTTCGATCCCACCTCAGCCTGATTGCATATGAAGAGGCCGAAACACGTCAAGATCGTATAGGTAGATTTATCGCCTCAAAGAAGAACTCTCGTGAGACAAAATTCTCGCACCTCAGCATTTCCAAATATTCGTGAAAGTAACCAAAGTGGCGTAAACCAAGAGCTTTGTTATTACAATTTATAGATTACACACATAATTTGACAAAAACATATATTTTCTTACAACATTGTAGTGTGATACATAAGCTGGAAGTGTTGAGTGTAAAAGTAACCGGAATGATTCCTGATAAGAAGAACTGGGGGCGGGGAGATGATTTGATTTGCACATATGAGGACACGTTAAATGTAGTTGAACGAATGAAGTGACTTGGTGGCGCAGTCATAAAAGGTGAATGTAAAAAGGTAGATTTTCTAGAAGACTGATATGAATTAAGGACTGTGGTGGTGCTCGCATCGTTCAGAGTCTGATCACAGGAATGACATGTCACTCAGTAGTGAAAAAGTAGGCCAACGTATGTATTAGGCGCAAAGATCGCGGCGCAGGCTCCCTTAATACACGAAGATTGGTCGGAGCAGGATCCAGGGCACGGATATCCTTCTCGAGAGCATGACAGATGTGCTCAATGTTGTTGGGATTGGCGCTCCTCGGAGGCTAGGCAAGTACCTTCACATCCGTGGAATGCTCATCCAACCAGTCAGCCACAATTCGGGGGCGATGGGCTGGAGCATTGTCTTGCTGTACGTACAGGTCTCCTGCAGCCTGCTGCAGGCGAACAAAGGCGTGAACTGATCTGCCAGCAGGTTCCTGTAAAGTTATCTGATGTACCAGGGGTCCCATTTCTCCCCACGTGAACAGTCCCCATACAAGGATACCACCACCAGCATGAACTGCACCCTGCTGGGAAGAAGGATTCATTGACTCATGTGGTTGACGACGCAATCGTACCGGGCCATTGGCATGTACCAGCTGGTACATCGACACATCTGCCAGGTCCGAGCTAGCCGATGGTGGCCCCTTATCATCAACTCGTCGTACACCACGTTAGTTGACTCTGGCGGCAGTGGTTTTGCTTAAATCCACGAACTCACTGTATACTCTTGATACAATGGCTTTTGGAAAGTCCGCCGTGCCTGCACGACTTCAGAAATGTAGTGACTCATACGTCTGGCATCGACAATCTGGCCACGATCAAATGCGTGGACGTGTCGTGTCTTACCCATCCTGTAGTCAACTGTTACCGATACGTCCTTGCCACGCCCTCCTATTACATTCGCCGGGCCGAGAACAGGGCCACATTTCCACCACGACAGCTATCTCTAATTCAATTGTTCATGAGTGTAGGTTTACGACGACGATGGGATAGAAAAGGAACTAGGGCAAGAAGAAAGAGCCGTAATCATTATTTAAGATGCATCCCCAGCATTTGTCAGGTGATGAAATGGTAAAATAAGTTAACCATTTTCAGGGCTACCGATGCTAGGGTTATTGCCCGCTACCTTGCAAATGCAACGCAAGACGTGCAATGCAGGCAACTCGCTTGGCAAGTGTAAAGTTATATGTATCGTTAACTTAACCTTACTGCCTGTTATAGTTTCTTCTAGATTTCGAGTAGAATTCCTTGGTACAAATTGGTACAAGATGGTCCACTAAGATATGTTAATTGACTCTGAAGCAGATCGGTTGTATAATGACGAGCTGTAGATAATAAACTGATAATTTATGAACAACAATAAAAGGTATCCTAGTGAAACAGCAAATTTCTTTCCGAATAAATAAAGTTAAAATGCAGATTGACCATTGTTTGTCGAAGAACTGCACAGTCATTCTCATCCTTCAAGAACTGCGATCACAGTAAAGAACATCTACATAAATGTTAAATCTGTAGTTGTTTTCATGCAAGCATTTACAGTTATTGAAATAAAGAAGTGTACTTGTAGTACCATTTGTTTTCATATGTATTCTTTCCAGTAAATGTTCGTCCACTCCGTGATTTTCAGGCAGCGGACCAAATATTTTAGTCCAAAATGTCCCAGTTATTCTGAACATTACTGTATCATTGTTATTAACTAATATAATGTAATTGAGAGAAGAAGTAGCTTTAATTCCACTATCGGCCATCCTAGAAGATGATTTCCGTGATTTCCTCACTTCAAATCCAGATGAAACTCATACGATACCGCATATTAAGAATAAGACCGATTCCTTGTAAAATTTACATGTTTAAATATAAATAATCACGTAAAAGCTGCCCCTATGGATCAGTGGTGGAGTGTCGGCCGACGTATCCCAAGATAGAGAGTTCAAACTCGGCAGAGGTTGTCGGATTTTTGAAGGGCGGTAAAAAGTCCATTCGACACTCCATGTCGTACGATGTCGGCATATAAAAGATCTCTGCTGACACATTTGGTGTTTACTCGACAAAATTAATTAAATCTCAGCCATAGATTCCCAAGAGAGTTTCGGTTTTCTTGGTCTGCCATCTAGTGGGCCTAGAGTAAAACGGAACGTCAAAATTGACGAGCAGACAGCCAGATGGCGTCAAATTGAAATGTATGCACACGGTAGCTGAGGCCATACGATTATTATTATTATTATTATTATTATTATTATTATTATTATTATTATTATTATTATTATTATTATTATTATTATTATTATTATTATTATTATTATTATTATTATTATTATTATTATTATTATTATTAACCACGTAAACCCACAAAGCCCAGATCTGACACCATAGCACATAATTATACAGACGGAATTCTCACAGATTAGAGGTGCATTGTGTTGTAATGGGATAATCGAATGCAAAATAATCGCTTAGTCGATTATTTAATTTTATTCGATTATATTTCCCTTTAGATTATTTTTCGATTATTCACGAGGCAATATATCCAATTATTTTTTCGATTATTCATTCGAATCAATAAGGCAATCGAAGAGTCGATTTTTATATTCGATTATTTTTTCGATTATTCATTCGGAACTGCATTCGAATGAATGAGGCAATTGAATAGTGAACGCTTTCCAAGTAATCAAATGAAAAGAGATATTATTAAAACAGTTAATTCACTATTTTAGTTTCAAAATTTGGAGATACGTTTGAAGGCGTATTTCTATTTTTCGTAAAGAGTTCATCTATTCGCTTATTTCAATCGATTATCCACCCGGCACAATTAAACAGAAAAATTGATTCATGACGCATCCGAATATTCTATGCTATACAAGAGAATGATATCTGAAACTCATTCTATTATTTTATTCGATCATTTAAATAATCGGATGGAGGTTGGTTATTCAGTTATTAAAAGTATTCAATTATCACATCACTAGCATGGTGTTCCTCTCTCGTGTTTCACTCTGAAAGCCACTACGTGATGGAAAAACTGAATTATTCTTCTTCCACTTCTTCTTCTTCTTCGTGAACTTTTCCCAAATATCTGGGGTCGGTATGTTGAATAGAAGCCTACTTTCACAGCCGGACGCCAATTCTATGTGGAGGGACGTATACAATATTGCGGGTTTATCTGATAGTTAGTAGTGTCATGTGTTGTATGCATTTCAAAATGTGTATTTAGACTAACAGAAATGCCCCGTCCCCAAGCTAGATTAATTTACCAGACGCCATTAAAATCCCAGTCCCGGGTGGGAATCGAACCCCGGACAGTGTCAATCGAAAATAAGTACCCTAACCACTCAGCCAGAGCTCCGGACGAACAAGGGAATTTTTATTTATTTATTTATTTATTTATTTATTTATTTATTTATTTATTTATTTATTTATTTATTTATTTATTTATTTATTTATTTATTTATTTAGTTTATCGTTCAGGTTCGGCTTCTCCCCGGGACTCACCAAAAGATTCCACCCCTATCGTCTCAAGTGCAGTGTTCTGAAGCGTGAAACATTTGGTCGAGGGAAAACTGGGGAGAAGGATCAGTACCTCTCCGAGGTGGCCTCACCTGTTATGCTGAACAGGGGCCATGTATATAAGGGATGGGAAGGGATGGGCAAGGAAGAGGGTAGGAGGTGGCCATGCCTTAAGTTAGGTACCATCCCGGCATTTGCTTGAAGAAGTGGAAAACCACTGAGAAAACTTGGAGGATGACTGAGGTGGGAATCGAGCCACCTCTTCTCAGTCGACTTCCCGAGACTGAGTGGACTACGTTCCCGACCTCGTACCATTTTTCAAATTTTGTGGCAGAGCCGGGAATCGAGCCCGGTCCTCCGGGGGTGGCATTTAATAACTCTAACCACTAAAAATGTGATAAATAATTTCAACTCACCTCATCCTCGATCCCGCAGACAAGACTATTTCTTTCAATATTCATTTTTCTGTGTGGTTCCTTGGCCAGCGTACTGACCCTCGGTTCGAAGGACCCCGGGTTCGAATCCCGATTAGCTCAATGTTTTTAACTCCGTATGATTAATCCCCTTGCTTGGAGACTGAGTATTTGTGTTCGTCTTAATACAATACCCTCTACACACACACACACACACACACACACACACACACACACACACACACACACACACACACACACACACACACACTACTAACCATATCAGAAACATGCTTTAATAAATATACCTTTCGATAAAGGGTTAACGTCAGAAAGGGCAGCCTGTCGCAAAACTAGGCTTAATCATCATCGGTGCTGATGCCAGATAACAGGCAAATAGGCTAGGAAAGAATAAGTAACAGGATTATTTCATAGGAATGATGCAGTAAAACGAGGATCACAGAAGAGGGGGAGGCCAATTATGTGTTCTGAGGTTGAAAATGAAGGAGGTAATTATAAATTCTATCAATTAATTAAGAATCAAGACCAGTAATTAATATCAAACCATGTTATGCAGCTACTTTCAAATATAGTAATTTTGTAGTGAAGTCTCTTCTTTCAACATGAGTGTGATTTCTGTGTCATTACTCATTACACGTCGATAACTCCAGACAGTGAAGGATTTTCGAGGGTGCTAATTATCCGTTCCAAGTTGTGGGGATACGGACAGAAAAGTTGAGCCCTTTATTTAAAGAAGTATCATGTGCATGTTCTCTGTAATTACCTCTTCCGTTTGTTATGATGTCTTCTTCGTTTATTGCTGAAGTCTGGAGAATTACTGGAGACGTTAGATGAACTGTTCTTCTGTTTACTTCAGAAGGAGATCACGTAATAGACAGTGGAACACCATAAATTGCAAATAAATGTTACAGATTTCTTTACATGGTTATTAGGGTATTTAGCGGTTGCAGTAAGGATGTAAAGGGGAAGGTATGTGTATCTCTAGGAGTGGCTGTTCAAAAGGAGCTATTTCCACTTCAAAAGTATTCGTTATTTTGACCACATACATTGCAGTACCTAAATACGGTCGAATGCCATGGTCAATCCAGACCAAAAGATATTGTATAATTCCTTAAAAGTAGTACCATACCCGATCATGACTACCTTTTATTAGTCTATACATTTCTTCAGTCTTCCCACAGCTTACTTGTGATGGAAATAGAACCTTTCGAACAGACACTCCTCAATTAGAGTACGGGAACTACACAAGGATTACTTGATTCGAGAACTGGAAGAGATCCAAAGAAAAGCAGCAAGGTTTGTTATTGGTAATTTCTGACAAAAGAATAGTGTTACGAAAATGTTTCAAACTTTTGGCTGGGAAGACCTGGAAGTAAGGAGACAAGCTGCTCGACTAAGCGACATATTCCCAGTTTTCCCAGCTGTCAGTGGAGATAAGGTGTGGAATGACATTAGGAGACGTATCGGTTAAATGTTGTTTTTAAAAGTAGGAAAGATAACGAAATGAAGGTAAAGTTGCAATTCAAGAGGACAAATTGGGGCAAATATTCACTTATGTCCAGATAAATTAGGGATTGAAATAATTTATCAAAGGGGACATTCCATAAATTTCCAATTACTTTGCAATTATTTAAGAAAAAAACAGGTAAACAACTGTTAGGGAATCTGCCACCTGGGCGACCGTCCTAAAAGCAGATCAGGGATGATTTGATTGATTGATTGATTGATTGATCGATCGATTGATTGATTGATTGATTGATTGATTGATTGATTGATTGATTGATTGATTGATTGATTGATTGATTGATTGATTGATTGATTGATTGATTGATTGATTGATTGATTGATTGACAGAACCGTGTCAGATACTGACAGATACAGATACTGACACTGAAAGAATGGACCGAAAGAAAATCTAGAAGATCTCATCCGAGGAGTGAATAGATGGATGTCAACAGATAACTGTGGGCAGAAGAGAAGAAGACGTTGTTCTCCATGAAGCCCAACGTTCGTACTTAAACCTTAAATATAGTATACTGTAGGAGTGCGTGAGTACGTCACGCCAACATACATTCCTACAGTACGGTACGGTAAGGTTCATTTTACGTATAGGAAAATGAACACAACGAAAATTCTACTGATGGGCTTTTTCATGGCTTGGGAGGTGTGACAAGTCTTAAGAAAATAATGGACAGGAAGAGCATTGTCAGATATTACTTCAACGACGACGATATACTAACTACATTTGGATTCGTACCTTCTGCGCACATATTTAATATTTCACAAGCCGTCGGTAAAAACTATTAACAATATGGAAAAGTGCAAATATTCTTATACATAAATAGTGTCTTTGTTGTTTCCGAATATAATTTAAAATGTCCAAACTGATAGCGATTGTCTGGCATGAAATGTGTGGCCACGTTATCTCCTCCACGCTATCAGGACAACTTAGTTTCGAAAGAATGGCTGTCATGTCAAGGTAGATACAATAGTTAGTGATCGCAGTCTGTTAAAGACGACCTGAATTGATTATACGATTCTCAAAAAATCTTCTTAGTTACTCAGTATTCAGTCATAACTGTGAGTAGAAGGCTAGCTTGTGTGCGAAGCCATCCTGATAAGACAGCCCTCGTAACATATCGTCGCTGACTTTAAATACATCATACTCTAGGAGAGGGTAAATATGTCATGCAAACATACATTCCTACAGTACGGTACAGTAAGGTTCATGTTTCTTTACACTTGGGCACAGGAAAATGAACTGAACGAAAATTGTTCTGACGGACAGCATATCCATATGTGTCTAGGAGGCGTGACCAGTTTTAAGAGATATAATGGGTAGGAAGAGCATTGTGACATTCGCGGTTTTGGCACAGCAGCAACGAAGGGATGATCAATGCGACACTTTACAGAACTTTAATTATTTTTAAAAAATCCAGTTTTAAGCGCTATATTATGCTTCACTTCTTGTATAGAACCAAAGTTCGCGTTTTAAAATGATGGACAGACACTAAAAATCAGTTATTCAACAAGGCATTTAAAAATTATTCCATGCCCATAAAAGTGTGACAATTTTCTTTTAGTATACCATCGCTTTATAAAACCAATGTCAGTGATTATCAAACTTAGTAATAAAGCTTAATGAAATTCTATTTACATACACGTTTATGAGCAAGGCGTTATAGTGCCTTACGATAAGGTAACAACTGTATCGGCCAGCACATAGCCCTCCTTGCGTGATACGTCGAAACCTTTTTAAGTAGGTTGTTGTGATAGTTTCAGTACTCATCGCTTTCCAACCAATGTCTTTCTTGACGGATTAATACAGCCTTATTATCAACCGATTTTTAGACAGAAGAAAGTTACTAACTTACGTTTACTTCAGATCATACCGTTTACAACCTACTAAATTTCCTCTCCTGACACCTTCCCAAGTTTCTACGTTATTCATGAGAATCGCCAACGGCGATTGAATGAAATTTGTTTATTTATTGACTTTAGCAGTAGCGAAGTTAGGGGTTCGTGGCCCTCTCTTACACTTAACCACAACATTTACAGATTATACATATACATAAGCAATGTACTATTCTATTATAAAATCAAAGATAACCTAAAAATTACAGATTTGGGCAAAATATAATGAAGAAAGAAAGCAAAGTTCAACGAATAAAATAGCATAAAATAAAATAAATTCGGAGCGTAAAGAAAAAAGAAACAGAGAAAGTCATAATGAAAAAGTAAGACGCAAACTGAAAAATATAAGTAGTGCATAAAGAGAACTCGATATGTAATAAAGTAAATGGAAATATAAGTATGGCCATAAGAAGTGATCTATGCATATGATTAATAAGCTAAATATTATGTAGATTTACACTATAATAATAATAATAATAATAATAATAATAATAATAATAATAATAATAATAATAATAATAATAATAATAATTACTTTTACACTATGATAATAATAACCACAATCACACAATCTATCGTACGTCACCGTACACATGAAACAATCTTGTATAATTACAAATATTAAGACTACAACACAGGGATGAAAGTTAGCTCAGTTACGTCAATACGGTCCCCTGTGGGTGGGGGTGGCCCCTGTCTGTCGTAGGAGGTTACAAAAAAGGCGCCCCAGGGGCTCATAAATTGGGAGCGTGAGATGGAGAAGACGGGGCCCTTAGCTGAGTCCTGACATTGCAACCGCTTACTTGTTCCAGCCTCCTCACTTTCATCTACCTATCCGACCTCCATTGGTCAACCCTTCCTCTTTTCAGATCCCGATGGTATTAGATATCAAGTCCTAGAGAGTCTTATTTTCACGCCCTTCTTGGCCCTTGTCTTTCTTTGGCTGATACCTTCATTTTTCGAAGTGTTGGCCCTCTTCCATTTTAATAATAATAATGAATTGTTTTTACATCCCATTAACTACTTTGGCGGTTTTTAGAGACGCCACGGTGTCGGAATTGTGTCCCGCAGGAGTTATTTTACGTGCCAGTAAATCTGCCGACATGAGGCGAGGCTGACGTATTTGAGCAGCTTCAAATACCACCGGACTCAGAATCGAACCTCTCAAGTTGGAGTCAGAAAGCCAGCTCTTCAACTATCTGAGCGACTCAGCTCGGCTTTTCCATTTTTAGTGTTTAATACAGGATGGGTGGCTAGAAAGTAGAATAAACGCTTTGGAAGATGTGATTTTTCTGTATCAAACATTTTCTATGAGTTACGTTTTATCACTCTGTTAAATTCATCGTTTAAGAAGTGTCAGTCAATGTACTCCAGCGATTAATACGCTGGGCACGCTCAATTGAAATGCAGAACTGTTCTCGGTTATCTTTGCCGTAAGTTTCGTAATTTGATAATGTGTGTCTGGAATGCATGACAGAATAGATATAGGGAAGACCAATTTTCCCCACTGGTGAATACAGAGTGGTAGGTAGGCCAGCTGTTGAGTGAGTGGGGAGACAGCCGCAGTAACCACTGCCTCCTAATAAACCACGTAATTGGAGCAGTACCGCACCAGGGGGCCAAACAGGCCTCGTGCCGGGTTACACGGACAAGGGAAAGAGGGTGGATAAATCTTTCAATCCACAACGACACCCAACCATATCGGAAACCGTGAGGAAATCTCTTTATCTTCTCAGATAAAAGAATGCTGTATCGTTTGACGTTTAGCAGTATGCTATTGTTGATTCATCCCAGTGACATTTCTTTAACGCTCTCCAAGTGAATGATGCCTGCCATATGGAATCATGATGCAGTATTTATCAAAGTTTTAGTCCACATATAATTCATTGCAAAGTCATATGGAATTGTGAAAATGCACCTCATGGTGTTAACAGATAGCTTAGGAAGTGAATAATCCAAATTATTTAAGCATTTTCAGAACTGACGGGATATACAAAATACACTACTTCCTAACCTCATCATTTATATAGGCCTAATGTAAAATTCATTGTCGTTCAAGTTAAATGTTGTTAGAATGGAAAGAAAAATTGAATGTAAATATGGCATTTTATGTAAAATTATTCTTACTTAAACATAAGAAGAAAGAATTATTACGTACTTATGAAACAACAAGGGACTGCTCCTGCTTTTCTCTTTGGGGTCTGTACTTTTTCTGCTTTGCTTAGAACAAAATAATATTTGCCTCTATATTTTCGTCTCTTCTGGGTGATTCTACCCTTCCTATTCACAGCAATTCCCTTTGCTTCCATACATGTTCTACAATTAATTTATCCCTTATCAATAGAATACTTCGATTAAAAATCAAAAATTATATTCCTGTTCCATTTAATTGAATAAGTTTCATAAAGATTTATAATAAGTCTGCCTTGTGATGTCGCATTGTTTTACTAATATTTCTGAAAACATTAAATATTTGTAGCTCAATGTTCAACATAAACGTAAATACTTTTTCTCATAACTCGAAATACTTCGGGCTGGAAAGGGTTAACATGTAAGTCAGGCTGATTTCTCCAATAAAATATTAACTATCTGTCTTTATCATAGTTCAACCGCTCAATGCATCGACTTAAATACTTGCTTCTATTTGTTTAAAGTACAGACCACCAAAGAATATTTGCCTAACTAAGATGCAGGAAAGGAAATTAATGCTGCGCAGTAAAATTTTAAAAATCCTGCTCCTTGTTTTTAGGAATTTTAAAATTTAAGGTTATTTAAAAATTATGGCAGAAATTAATGTCAATATCCTTGTCATAGTGAAACTAATAGAATTAATCCATATTATACAGGCTAAAGAGTTACTAGATTTTAGTACAAGTGCGGAAATCGCTATATTGCAAAAGTACGAGTAGTATCGTACTAGTTTTGCACTGGTCATTTCCGAAACATAAGTTTATTTGAAGAATAAGCCGGATTGTTTTTCTTCTTTATAGGTTAATGCCTTGAAATCGGTTCAGAAAAAGACGTAGCTGGAATACTGCTAGTTATCTTACATATTAAGAACGTGCGAGAGATAACACGTGTCTCAATCAGCACTACAAGGTAAATTATTGCTTGATCCATTTCCTACATTTCATTCATACACGAAGACAGACGTATTCATATTTCGATAATAAGCCTCATTCGTGCGTATTTAAGGCGAACAATTAATTACTTCTACTTTATGGCTAATTATTTTGTTAGTTGTATATAGCCTAGCGGTTCCTATTTCATTTCCTGGTTGATCCCAGTGTTCAAGTCAGTTGTAATTATCCTTCTATTGTGAAGAGACCAGGTTCAATCCCAACATAATTCGGTGTCATTTGACAGTCTTTAAACGATTACAAGAACTTCTGTGGGACAAAATTCTGACACCGTTGTACATACTCAGATCCTCAGAAAACAAAGGAGCGATAGAAATTATTATTATTATTATTATTATTATTATTATTATTATTATTATTATTATTATTATTATCATCATCATCATAAATATTTTTCCACTTCGAAGTCATGCCTATCCTAGAAACTGCTGGAAATAAGATACATTTTCTTTAATTAAAATGTAACTTCTTTTTTCTATATTTATATTTGGATTATAACTCCGATAAGTTTATGTACTACTCTCAGTAATATAATGGCTGATGTATTCCTAGTATTCTATTGACGGAGCTTCGAGCCTGGCGGAGATTTTAAACATGGAGTTACCGGTCGAGTTGGCCGTGCGGTCAGGGGCGCGCGGCTGTGAGCTTGCATCCGGGAGACAGTGGGTTCGAATCCCACTGTCGGCAGCCCTGAATATGGCTTGTCGTGGTTTCCCATTTTCACACCAGGCAAATGCTGGGGCTGTACCTTAATTGATAATTAAGGCCACGGCCGCTTCCTTCCAACTCCTAGCCCTTTCCTATCCCATCGTCGCCGTAAGATCTATCTGTGTTAGTACGACGAAAAGCCACTAGAAAAAAAAAGAAGAAAAAGATGGAGTTCGGAACGGCTAGCTTTGCGTGGCAAAGGTTTACGAAACAAAAGAAGAGATCCATGCTTGGTCTGTTCCGTGTTGTAGTTGGAAGTTAGTAGAAGTAAAAAACAAAGAACTTGATACTATACTCCCATGCCATGATTTTTCCCGCCATATTTTTATACCTAATTCTTTCCTTATCAATTTAATCTCTTCTTCTTGGGTAACCTTTCACACTTAAATATAGTATTCAAGATACCCAATAAATAGTTTCTTAGTCCCTCCCATTTCTCTTCTTGCTCCAAATTATCTTGTACTCTATATTTAGCGAGAAACATTGCATGTTAGCAGTTCGTAAACTTCTATGAGGTTGGCGTTCCCTCGCTTGCTCTGGTGTTGTGTATTCAGAATCTTTCCGGTAGTCAAAGCCTACTGGGAGGAAACCCCGTCCAGAGCCTGCTGCATAGAGGTTCCGCTTTGCTAAGCCCGTTCCGCTTACAAGCTTAGCGCTTCACTCTCCTTGCGAGTTCTGCATGTCCCGTAAATTATGCTAAAGAACCAGCACGAAGAGGCCAAAAATCGAAGGAAACCTCTAGTAAAATACCACTAAGCACAGTACTGGAGAAAATGGATCGGAATGACGAGTCTACCTCAGTCGTACTATTGGTCTGATGATCTGTTCACTCCCGGCGGAGGTTGGTGGCATTTGAAGATGTTTAATAGCGACAACTCCGAGTCGCTGTATTCTCATGAGGGACAAAATCCCGAACCCTGACTACTGTTGCAACCGTTAACAATTAATATGGCCATTAACGAATTCCTGTATTATTATTATTATTATTATTATTATTATTATTATTATTATTATTATTATTATTATTATTTAGCGATATAATTGCATTCACTTCGTTAGCAATTATAACGAATGTGGTCCACATTTACATTTACATTTGTTTCAGTAAATAAATATTTCCCCTCATATATTTAGGTAATTTGCTAATTTAATGCGATTTAAAAGGTATTTATTGGCATTTATAGGCCATAAAATTCCGAGATCTGATAATAATATGAAGAAGGAGAAGAAGATCTAGTAGAATGGCCACGCGTGTTAACAAGCTACGGCTAGGGAGCCGAGCTACGCATTTTGGAGAAGGGCGGGCTCGAACCCCACCGTCTGCTGTCCTGAGAATAGTTTTCAATTTTCATCACCAGGAAAATGCCGGGGCAGTTCCTATTCATAGACCATAGCTGATTCCATCCACTTTCTTGCCCAATTTCATTCAGCATAATTCGTTTCTTCTTCATTAACTCCTCAACTGAGGTTGGCATCAGAAAGCTCATCCGGCCGTAAAACAGGGTCAATTCCACATGTTCGCACCCGCGAGCCTACAGGTGTGAGATAAGCGGTTTACCCTTCAGGGTCGGTTCTTCCCTCGGACTCATCGATGGATCCCGTCTCTACCACCTCAAGGGCAGTGTCCAGGAGCGGGAGATTGTGGGTCGGGGATACAACAGGGAAGGAGAACCAGTACCTCTCCCAGGCGGCTTCACCTGCTATGCTGAACAGTGGCCTTCTGGAGGGATGGGAGGATTGATTTTTGGGAGGGGGTCAGGAAAGGGCTAGGAGTGGGAAGGAAGCGGCCGTGGCCTTATTTAAGGTACAGCCCCAGCATTTGCCTGGTGTGAAAATGGGAAACCACGGAAAACCATTTTCAGGGCTGCCGACAGTGGGGTTCGAACCTACTATCTCCCGAATACTGGATGCTGGTCGCACTTAAGCGACTGCAGCTATCGAGCTCGGTAAAGGGAAGATTGGAAGGGGCAGGCAAGGAAGAGGGAAGGAAGCGGTCATGGTCTTAACTTAGGTGCCATCCCGGTATTTGCCTGGAGGAGAAGTGGGAAACCATGGAAAACCACTTCGAGGATGGCTGAGGTGGGAATCGAACCCACATTTACTCAGTTGATGTCCCAAGGCTGAGTGGACCCCGTTTGAGCCCTCGTATCACTTTTGAAATTTCGTGGCAGAGCTGGGAATCGAACCCGGGCCTCCGGGGGTGGAAGGTAATCACGCTAACCACTACATCACAGAAGCGGACGAAGGAAATAAGAATAAAATAAAAATACTGAGAATTGCAAATTTGAAGTAAAAAAAGGAAAATAAATATACTGAATCGCATATTTGCGATTTGTATCGAATTTCTAGTTCACGATGATCCATAATATACTTGGCCTAGAGCCAACTAGCAAATATTGAATAAAGGAAAAAATAGGTGTGTGTTAAACAAATGATCTTGATATCTACGACTTTTTACACACTAAATGAATGAATGAATGAATGAATCAATCAATCAATCCCTTACATTACATTGGTACAATACGTTGAATAACAAACTGATTATGTGGTGTAGTAAAGTATCCTGTCAAAGTGTGAAAATTCTTGTCCCGCCCATGAATCATCAAACAGATATTTGATGTCCACTGAAGGTAAAGAATTCTGATCCAGAAAAACACTTTTATTACTTCCGGGACATGTTTTGAAGGAACTTAGAGTTTACGATAGTTATGTTAGTAATCATAATCACACTCAAATGTTATCATACTTTATGATACGGGGCATTAATATCATCATAATGGCATTACATAACAGTCGTTAAAACACGTAAGGTGTTGATGTCGCAGACATGAATGAGCTATTCAGGACCGAACATGTAGTCTTACGAACAAAATACAACTTCAACTCCCTTTTGTTAGATGGTCTGATGTCCTGAGGAGGAATGCAAGACCGATGTGGATGAGGAATGCATGTGATGGAGGAATTTGGAAAGATTTGGGTAAGCCCTTTGCCACAGCTGGTGAATGAACAGGCTACAAGCAGACATAGCCCGACTTCTTTTAAGTTCCTGATAATTGCTTTGGTCCGCTTCTGTGGTGTAGTGGTTAGTGTGATTAGCTGCCCGGGGTCGATTCCCGGCTTTGCCACGAAATTTGAAAAGTGGTACGAGGGCTGGAACGGGGTCCACTCAGACTCGGGAGGTCAACTGAGTAGAGATAGGTTCGCTGGTTTCCCACTTCTCCTCCAGGTAAATGCCGGGATGGTACCTAACTTAAGGCCACGGCCGCTTCCTTCCCTCTTCCTTGTCTATCCCTTCCAATCTTCCCATCCCCCACAAGGCCCTTGTTCAGCATAGCAGGTCAGTCCACCTGGGCGAGGTACTGGTCCTCCTCCCCAGTTTTATCCCCAAAGTCTCTCACTCCAGACACTGCCCTTGAGGCGGTAGAGGTGGAAACCCTCGCTGAGTCCGAGTGAAAAGCCAACCCTGGAGGGTAAACATATTAAGAAGAAGAAGAAGAAGAAGAAGAAGAATTGCTCTGGAGCCCCATTTTTACACCCTCACTGCGCTTCTTTTACCCTCACCCGACAACTTTATCCTTCGAGCTGTAAACATTCATGGGGCTGAATAAATAAGTTCTTTAATCTCTTATATTTACAAATATCTAGTCCGACTCCATGACTAAAAGGTTAATGTGCTGGCCTTTGGTCACATGTGTTCCGGGTTCGATTCCCGGCAGGGTCGGGAATTTTAACCATATCTGGTTAATTTTTCTGGTACGGGAGCTGGTTGTATGTGTCGTCTTCATCGTCATTCCATCCTCATCAAGACGCGTGGGTCGGTCAATTCGAACCTGCATCTGGCGAGCCGAACTTTTGCTCGGACACTCCCGGCAGTAAAAGCTATACTCTATTTCTTTACAAATATCTAAATGTTAGCGAATTTGTTCTATACCTTCTATCCGACAGTGATTGATCCAACCTTTTAGTTACTATTCGTGGTCTATCCTAATTCACCTACAGAACTCAGGGAAGCTAAACTTAGCAATGATTTATTCTCCACAAACACTAAGTGGAAAACTATGAAGCATAATTGCTTTATAATCCTGGTTATACAATTTTATTACGTTAGGCTGTAAGACTGTAAAACCAACTGAATGCTATTTACATTTTTAAAGCACTTTCTTGAACACCGAAACAATTTGGTAACAGAGAGATTCGTTTATTTCTGTTGAAAAGGATGTTGAGTGTTTGCTGAATCATGCTTAAGATAATGCACTCTAATAAAATCGATTTAAGAGACATTAACATCGATTAGTAGTCCATAAATATGCTCTCGTCAATTTATGGCATTGTAGATGACAACGTGGTAGAAATACAAATGTTATCTCTCTCATGACATAACATCACGCAAAGCTCCACACGTAATTTGAATAGATACGTGTTCAAACCTTGGAGTGGTATTATCGCGAACATGCAAGAACGTCTTCAAACATAGTTAGCCTATGTGAGTAAACCGATTAATAAACACGAACTCATACGTTATAATTTTATGAATACTTGATATCTACTATAACACGTGTGATTCAGGACATTAAGGAAACGAGAAAAGTGACATTTCGACCTTATTACGAAAAGAGTTCCCCTCAGGAATAATAATAATAATAAAAATAAACCAAACCAAACCAAACCCCATGGCACTAGAGCCCTTGAAGGGCCTTGGCCTACAAACGACCTCTGCTCAGCCCGAAGGCCTGCAGATTACGAGGTGTCGTTTGGTCAGCACGACGAATCCTCTCAGCCATTATTCCTGGCTTTGTAGACCGGGTCCGCTATCTCATCGTCAGATAGCTCCTCAATTCTAATCAAGTAGGCTGAGTGGACCTCGAAATAGCCATCAGGTCCAGGTAAAAATCCCTGACCTGGCCGGGAATCGAACCCGGACTCTCCGGGTAAGAGGCAGGCACGCTACCCCTACACCACGGAATAATAATAATAATAATAATAATAATAATATTAATAATAATAATAATAATAATAATAATAATAATAATAGTAATAGTAATAATAATAATAATAATAATAATAATAATAATAATAATAATAATAATAATAATAATAATAATAATAATTTAGCTTCAGTTACCACAGGCAGGCATCTGACGCTCTTTAGCCTGCATATGTGATTTTATTCTACCAGTTGGCAGGAAAACTAGATTTTTATTAGGCAATTTTGTGGAGTTTTATTTAATTTTGTCGCGTAAGCATAAAATGGTTCGCCTCTGTGGTGCAGTGATTAGTGTGATTAGCTGCCACCACCGGAGGACCGGGTTAGATTCCCGGCTCTACCACGAAATTTGAAAAGTGGTGCGAGAACTGGGACGGGGTCCACTACGCTTCCGGGGGTCAAGTGAGTAGAGAGGGTTCGATTCCCACCTCAACCATCCTCGAAGTGGTTTTCCGTGGTTTCCTACTTCTTCTCCAGGCAAATCCCAGGATGGTACCTAACTTAAGGCCACTGCCACTTCTTTCTCTCTTCCTTGCCTATTCCTTCCGATCGCCCCATCCCCCGCAAGGCGCCTGTTTAGCATAGCAGGTGAGGCCGCCTGGGTGAGGTATTCGTCCTCCTTCCCAGTTATATTCCCGGACTCAAAGTCTCACGTTCCAGAACACTGCCCTTGAGGCGGTAGAGGTGGAATCCCTTGCAAAGTCCGAGAAAAAAACCAACCCTGGATGATTAAGAAAGAAAGGAAATGCATAGAATGTGTCAACAGAAGTCTTTTACATACCGAGATCATGTGAAATGGAGTGACTAATCTTTATTTTTACGCCGTTCATAAATCCGATCACCACTGCCAGGTTTGACTCGTAATCTTGGGATTCGAATGCTTACCGTCCACCACTGATCCGCATACAGAGCTTCACAGCAATATAGCATATTGTAGGAAGTAAATGATAAATTGATAGAAAAAATATAGGTAAATGACGAGAATACTACCGCTGTTCAGAAGACATTTCTGTGACCAATTTCGCTAGTTTTCTAATGAAGTTATTGGGTTTACGTCCCTCTAACCACATTTTTGGTTCTTTAGAGATGCAGAGGTGCCGTAATTTTCTCCCACAGGAGTTTAACAGCCAGTAAATTTACCGACGTGAGGTTGGCGTATTTGAACAACTTCAAATATCACCGGGATGAGCTGAGTTCGAACTTCGACAAAGAAAAGGCCAACGACCTACTGTTTGAACCACTCACTTATCCCTGCAGGATTGAATAAACCCCGGTCTCGAACTGAGACTCATGAGAAGAAAAGAAGGAAGGGAGATAGAGTATAGAAGAAACCCAATTTTCCCTTTGCAAAAATCAACTTGTCATAAATATGTCTACCAGTCATGGCCATCCATCAACGGCTGCTAATTTCAGATATCAACCAGCCTAAAGACATTGCTTGCACGGTTGCTAGGTAACACTGTCTGACCATCTATCCATAACTTACATCACAGTCTGCACAGTTGTTATGGTTACGCTTCCGTCATACATTTTCTCGCGTCAAGCTACACAAATTTTCAGATGACGCCCAGCCACATTTATGTCAAAAGTAAAAAAGCAAACAAAATTGGATGCTTATATTTCTATATATTTCATTTTGAAATCAATAAAAGCGAATATAATAAAATTAATCAAATTAAAAAGGCGAAATGTGAAAAAGATCCACGAAAAAAGGGGGGAAAATTAATAACCCGAACAGAACGCATCTGTACTCAAACAGTACGTTATTGCTCGTGACCTGATCTCAGTTTGTAAAAGGATATTACATGTCTAATTAAAAAAGACTTGTGTACTATACGCGTTTATGAAGCATTCAAACATAAGCCAAGAAGCAAGCATTTTTTTCAGCCAATCTCGCATGAAATTAAACCTGCCCTATGCTTACCGCTTACTTTGTAGATGAGAACGCTGCCTTCATTCTAATTACGAAATCGTTTCTGATGTAGCAATGTGAATGATCTTCCTTCTTTAATTGCCATGCATCTTTGCATAACAAGGAAGATAATCACGATACAGTCCTAATGTTTGTGAGGGAGCATCACGAAGCTTTTGTTTATAGTTTTGTTGTACATAAATTAAAAGAATATTAATGATGCTCACTTTAATTTCGTAGATAATGAAGTAGCGGTCAACTAATATGATGTTTTAATTAATAAGTAATTAATGCCAGACAGATATATCATGGTGATCTGACCTACTTCCACTCGAGTCCTATTCAATTCAAAGTAATGGCTATGAGCTTGGAATGAATTAGCTAATAGATTTTTATACGTGTGTGAGCTCGTTGTAATGTAACAGTAATCAAAAATACCATTATTTACCTTTGCGAGAGGTAGCACTAATAACATGTGTGTTTATAAATGAGTTGGTGGTAGTCGTAATATGTGAAGTGTCAAAATTTGTACTTTGCACGCTGCGATGATTTTGTTGAACGCACCTATATTCGGAAAAGTGACTCTCTCATGGTTGAGGGGTTTGGGATGCGAGTGAGGCGACCATGAATTATTAGTCAAGTATTGTTTTCTCTTAATTGTGCCAGTCTTCTCTCCTTCCTCATTCTACACTATCTGCCCTTCGTCAACTGTTGTTCATTCCTGGTCTAGTCCCATGCTGGTTGTAGAAATCAAAACCAGGATCTCTATCCCAAGGAGTGGGTTTCTGAAAACATTTTGTGTGTAACCGTGATCTCCAATTCTTACACTTTAGTAAAAATTAATCTTAAAATCTGAAAATCACAATAATCACATTAATAATATCGTCGCTGTGCGAGCAATACCGCGTATCTGACATTGTTGTTCCTATCCATTATTTTCCTTATGCAGTCCATCAGAACAATTTCCGCTGTGTTCATTTTATTAAATGACTTAAAATGACTTAAACCAATGTCATGAATTGCCGGCAATGACAAAACAATGAGGCAAAATTAAAATAAGAGACCTAACAGTAAAAAGTTACAACATTACGAACTATATACATATATTAAAAGAGAATACACTTCCTCTGATCACGGGAAAATACAATTCCCTGCTAGATACTCTTTGATTCTCTAACCTTTCCCAGCTTCCAAATATATTCAACAGATGGCAGAGCGTTCCTCATAAGTTACAAGCTACTAAGAGAAAAAGTCTACGTACAAACAGACTCCATCATGACATATCTTACGCCTTAGATATTATCTGAGAACACCTGTCGAAGGATAACCTAGCTACACTAGGAAAAGTGAAGGCCATGTGTCTTAAAAAAGTTCTCTGTCTGGCAAGAAACGCTCCTTCGAGACTAGGCTATGAGCTCACAATACAACTATTCTATATAGAAGAACTGCGAATGGAAACACCATTGCCTTCAACGACAGAATACAAAATTTTACATGAACAACTGCAGGATCAAAAAGCAAATATATGGATAGAGTTTTACCAAACAGACGGCGTGATAAGGTGTCGTCCCATTTGCGATCACTCAGGTAGAATACAAGACCAGTTTATTTTTGACGGGTTAAGCATTGTCCCATTTGCGATCACTCTTATCAGTGACGTACAAACAGTCAGGTACAGGTTGCTGTGAGGGAATTTCCTACTGAAGAACTGGTACAGGAAGACATCCCTCAACTACCGGGCGAGTTGGCCGTGCGGTTAGGGGCGCGCAGCTGTGAGCTTGCATCCGGGAGATAGTGGGTTCGAATCCCACTGTCGGCAGCCCTGAAGATGGTTTTCCGTGGTTTTCCCATTTTCACACCAGGCAAATGCTGGGGCTGTACCTTAATTAAGGCCACGGCCGCTTCCTTCCCACTCCTAGTTCTTTCCTATCCCACTGTCGCCATAAGACCTATCTGTGTCGGTGCGACGTAAAACAAACCTTCAAGAGAGAGGATGTGAGGAGTACGCCCTAATTAGCAGTCCCCTTGCTGCATGGATGTTGGAAATCCCTGACAGGCCGCTGATAATTTCACAGTGGTCGCAAATGGGACACGAACTGGTTTTTCTTCACATTCTTGTTTCCCACTGTAATGGGAGTGATCGCAAATGGGACAACTTTTGCTGTGATCGAAAATGGGACTGATCGCAAATGGGACACAACCCGTGATAATGTCAGAATGGATGAATTCTGACTACGAATTGCGGCATACAATAACGCGCTTCTTGTTAAAAGTTGAAAAGGGCCGGCAAAACCATATGACTATGATAGGTATACCAAGACGAAGCAGCACGGATCCTCCAATATATTTCTGTAATTAAGGGGCTACGATCAGGATATATGTATAAGTTGGCAACGTGTACGCTTCACCATTTAAAGGATGGCATGTCATCATAATACGGACCCTGCTGAACACAATGAGCAGAAACTAGTCTGGACAGATCGAGCAGCTTGGAAACTTTGAAGTTCAAGTGACTCACTAATTGGTTCTCCGTAATCTTTCTTGTAAAGCCCCTCCATGTGATACTCGTAACGCTCATGCACGAAGCAGGAACACTCGCAGCTTGATCACTAGACCTCGGGTTTTAGACAAAAACCTGTTTTGTTCCTGAAGAGATAACTTAAAATGAAGTTGTATTTACACGTGCCATGTTTTTATAATTTTAGAAACGGTGGCCCCATAGTGACTAAAAGTGCATAAATTGACGTTAGAAACTATGTTTGCCTATAATCTTAAAATTCCAATTTTTAACCCTAAATCGATGTAAAACTAAAATATTTATTGACTAGTTTTCACTTTCTTCAAAAACCTTTTCAAACGAAACATTAAAATCGGGAATCTGTTAACCATACTTCTCCTTAGGAACGTTCTGCAGTCCACGCCCGTAGTCTGGGTCATCATCATCATCTGTTTACTCTCCAGGGTCGGCTTTTCCCTTGGACAAAGCGAGGGATCCCACCTCTACCGCCTCAAGTGTCCTGGAGCTTCAGACTCTTAGTCGGGGGGTACAACTGGGGAGAATGACCTCGCCTAGGTGGCCTCACCTGCTATGCTGAACAGGGGCCTTGTAGAGGAATGGGAGGATTGGAAGGGATAGACAGGGAAGAGGGAAGGAAGCGGCCGTGGCTTTAAGTTAAGTACCATCCCGGTATTTGCCTGGAGGTGAAGTGGGAAACCACGGAAAACCACTTCTAGGATGGCTGAGGTGGGAATCGAACCCTCCTCTATTCAGTTGACCTCCCGAGGCTGAGTGGACCCCGTTGCAGCCTTCAAACCACTTTTCAAATTTCGTGGCAGAGCCGGGAATCGAACCCGGGCCTCCGGGGGTGGCAGCTAATCACACTCAGCACTACACCACAGAGGCGGACCCGTAGTCTGTGTCACGGATGAAAACAAGAAAGTGTCAGTTTCCACGTCATCTAGGAGTTCCCCCACTTCCCATGGGATGGTATACGGCTCTATGGCTAAATGGATAGCGTGCTGGCCTTTTTGTCACAGGAGTCCCGGGTTCGATTCCCGGCAGGGTCAGGAATTTTAACCATCATTGGTTAATTTCGCTGGCACGGGGGTTGGGTGTATGTGTCGTCTTAATCATCATGTCATCCTCATCACAACGCGCAGGTCGCCTACGGGTGTCGAATCAAAAGACCTGCCTCTGGCGAGCCGAACATGTGCTCGGGCACTCCCGGCACTGAAAGCCATACGCCATTTCGATTTTTACTCAGGATAGTAAAATGACATCGTAGCAAAGAGGTGAATAATATTTATTTTATAATTCTCCCTGAAGAGTTATTATAAATTTAACAAACTAAAAATGCTAATCTAACTGATAAATGACTATTCAAATACGTAGGCTGAAGCTGCCTAACATATATTATTAGAACCTTTTTTTCACATTTAAGAGCCTATTTTATGTAGCCTATAATAATATGAAGGTTTGGTGTTAAATACTGTCCAGTTGTATGTCTAAACGGTTAGCGGACTAACCTTTGATCTAATGGGTTCCGGGTTCGATTCCCGGCCGGGTGGAGGATTTTAACCTTCATTGGTTAATTCCGGGGGCTGCGTGTGTGTATGTGCCGTCTTCATCATTAGAATTTATCAGAGGAGAGGATCAATTCTCACAGTGGCGCAGGTCGCCTATGCGGCGTCAACTCGAATGACCTGCCCTAGACTTCTTCAGAGGCCACAACCCACTATACCTAGAACGAGGAAAACCTAGTCCACACCGAGAAGAGAAGGCTTTGGCTTATCAGCGGCTAGCCTTGCAACTCTAGATTCGCAAGGTGGGGACAGGCCCTACACGTCTGTGACGATGGAGGTCCTTCCTACGATGAATTCTAATGATGGAAGATGGCACACACACCCAGCCCCTCCTCCAAGGTCACTGGAATTAACATATAAAGGTCAAAATGCCCGACGTGGTTGGAATCGAACCCGTGACCATCTAGGCCAAAGGCCAGCACGCTAAACGTTTAGCCATGGTGCCGGACCTCGTTCTAGGTGAGATGAATTGAGTAGTGTTGGGGTGCCGTGAGGCTCCGCCCCGCCTCACAGCCCGTGGTGACCTACCCGTTTGACGAATGACAAGTGAGTACTGACGCAGGAACATAGCTCAGTACAAGAGTACGGGAATACCCACGAGGTGGAAAAGCTAGTCCTCTGCCAGCTACTTCCAGCCCCTCCGTAAAGGAGAAGTTAGGAGAAGCCGTCCTCTAAAATACCAGGCAACTCACATATCCCCTTTCGGCACGGGTTACCCTGTCGCGGTCGTACCAAGACATCCCCGGCGCTAGACTACTGTCGCTCAAACGCCACTGTCACCCCCGGTACATGGCGGCCTGCAAGGCTTTCAAAGTGGACACTGGAAAAGTAAATGAAGCCACTGACAGCCAATGAACAAACATTTCGGTGGGCAGTCAAGAGGGCATTCATTTGGGAAAATGGTAGTCTTGCAAACGCCCATGTAGAAGGCCAGTCATGCAAAAGCTCTTCCCTAGGGAGCTACTTTGCATACCCCCTTCAAATTAGTATATGGTCACTGCGGGAACAAAACCTTGTATCCCACAATGTTCTTACTATCCATTATTTTGCTCAAGGCTGGCCAGGCCTGCCCACTACGCATGGATATGCAGTCCATCAGAAAATTATATACATTAAATATTTTAAGTACATTATACTGTAGAAGTGCTAAAGTACGTGACACAAATATACATTCCTAGAGCCCGTTACGGTAAGGTTCATTTTCGTTTACTCGCTGCATAGGAAAATAAACACAACGAAAAATGTTCTGACGGACCGCATATCCATGTGTGGCAGGCAGGCGTGACCAGTCTTAAGGAAAATAATGGATAGTAAGAACACTGTGGGATACGAGGTGCTGTTCTCGCAGCGACGATATTATTGCAGCCATTTCTTATAACATTAAAGCCGGACCGCATAGAGAACGTGGTGCCGCACCATTGCTGTCACACAAGACAAGTTAAAGCATTAAAGACGGACCGCATAGAGAACGTGGTGCCGCACCATTGCTGTCACACAAGGCAAGTTAAAACATTACAGACGGACCGCATAGAGAACATGGTGCAGCACCATTGCTACCACACAAGACAAGTTAAGGCATTAGGCTAAACCTAATGACCAAGGGTTTCTACAGTATATTAAATCTCCCACAACCTTTACGTTTGGTAAAGGAAAAATCACTGATATGGCGAGCATCACATCTCGACCAGCCTTCAGCTCTGGTAATAATCCTTTTCTGAAAGTAGTTTCCCGTGATATTCACATTATTACTCCTAGGTGTTTGACGATGAAGTCCCGAATGACAGCACAAGATAATAATAATAATAATAATAATAATAATAATAATAATAATAATAATAATAATAATGACAACACTCATCGGGGTGGTTGCGAGTGTTAACGCGCTACTGCTATGGAGCCAAATTTTGCGTTCAGGAGACAGGTGAGAGAGCTTTCCTGTGGTTTCGTCATTTTCACTTCCAGGCAAGTGCCTGGACAGCTCCTTTTCATTCACCTCCTTACCCAGTTTCATTCACCATCATGCACTTCATCTTCATTACCTCCTCAACTGAGTTTGGCGTCAGTAAGGGCATCCGGCCGTAAAACATGTCATATAATTTCATTACACCTCATATTAAGTAAACATCTTAACTCTGATGTTTTTTTTTAATTTTGAATTATTTTTTACAGTCTTATGCCGACGATGGGTAGGGAAGGGCTGGAAGCGATCGTGGCCTTGATTCAGGTACAGCCCCTGCACTTGCCTGGTGTGAACATGGGAAACCATCTGCCGGGCTGCCGGAGAGTGAGATTCGAATCCAGTATCTCCCGAATGCAAGCTGACAGCAAGCCTGCCTGCCACACATGGATATGCGGTCCATCAGAACATTTTTCGTTGTGTTTATTTTCCTATGCAGCTACGTAACTCAAACCGAGCATTTTGAAAATAAAGAGGTTGAAAAGTTTTCAGTCTCTCCTAGCTAATATCTGCTCTCAAAATAAACATTAGAATTATGTTATTGGTTGTTAGACTAGCGCTACAGATAAGTGTGAAAATGAAAAATCTCAAAATCTTCCTTAATTTTATTTGTAAACCTACAATACTTAAAAATATTAACTTAGAGTCATAATATAACGTAAGGTAATGATAAGTAACGTAATCTAACAAATTAAAAGAAGATATGACTTTAAAGAAGGTACTGAAACATTTCTTGTCTCTAGAGTTACGGGCACGTTACATAGCTTCTACTCATGAAAACATTCTAGCACTCTGACATCTCTTCATGTCAACAACCGTTGAATAAAAGTTAAATAAAAGCAAATTCCCTTCGAATCGAATAATCAATGCATCAACCGATAAATCAAGGAAATAAGCAAGCAAGCAAGCACTCAGTCAATGAGGAATATAGCCATATTTTGTGAGAGTCGAACCTTACAACTTTAGCATCCTAGTCCATGCACTTAACGTGTGTGAAATTTGCATCTAATCTGAGAGATTTTGTGGTGACTGTGCCAGTGCGCGTGTTTGTAAATTAAATGCCTCTAAGAGTTGGAAGGAAGCCTCCGAGGCCTTCATTTTACCTGTCACCTCGATATTCGCTGCTTTTGAAGTGGTAACAACGGTTCTTCTCAGTTATAAGCCTAAGTCTGAATACTTTCACTGCGAACTCAATAACTTGTCTTAAATACGTACACTAGCCAAAAGAACGCGTAGCTGCTGTGTTTTTAAGAGTGGCCAGCTGCTTTTGAAAGTAAATAGCTACAAATACGTAAATAAATGTTCTTTCAAAAGAAAAATCATTTGAACGTTAGGTCTTATGATATAAATCGAAGCCTGTTATCAGATGAAAAATTAATTCCTCTTATCCATTGTGTAAGTTTGTTAATTATTATTCCTGTTCGTTGATGTTCATCAATTATTTTAACATATACAGCAATATATTTATCATTAGTGTAAGTGCAACCATCAGAGCTGTTATTAAGTAACAAATATGTCTGACTGCCTTTATGAGCTACATTCTGGGCTATTGTTCCATAAGCACGCACACATATCGACTGACACAGGGTGGTTCGCGTTCAATGTCATCATGTACACGTCAGCCACACCAAGGGCAATTCCATGTCCATTTGATTTGGTAACACAATCGTGTTTCAACATGAAAAACATTCATTAAAATAATAATATTAATAATAATGAAGCCAATGGATGTTTTAAAGAATTCGTGTTCAAGGCATATTACACACTTGTTATGGCATACTTGGCTGGTACCTGAGCAACGGAGAAGAACAATGAAAACTGAATACAGAATCTACAAATTAAATTCCTGAGAATCCATGGGGCCCTTAGCTGAGTCCTGGCATTGCTTCAACTTACTTATATCAGGCTCCTCACTTTCATCTATCCTACCCGACCGCCCTTGGTCAACACTTGTTCTTTTCCGACCCCGACAGTATTAGGTTCCGGAGGCCTAGGGATTCTTTTATTTCCACGTCCTTCCGGGCTCTTGTCTTTCTTTGGCCGATACCTTCACTTCTCGAAGAGTCGGATCCCTTCGACTTTTCCCTCTGATTAATGTTAATAGAGGATGGTTGCCCAGTTGTACTTCCTCTTAAAACAACCACCACCTCGCAAGCAACAATTAAATTGATATCTGATAAATCTTAATTGTTCGTTTCAATTTCGTCGTTATTTAGAACTTCTGTACATAAAAGGATGTATGCGTGTTTGAGAGCCAATAACATTAGGTAAGTAGTTACAATATCTTCATAAATCTCCAATATAACCACTATAGGTGTTAGAAATTATAATGTACATTAGATATGGAGAAAAATGTAATAAAGAAATCAGAATATGTAATCAATTTCCTTGGTGTTCCCTACAACAACGCAAAGCCCGTAGTTGATGTAGTAAGGTATAATTACATCGTCGATTACATCAATGTGTGTTTTAGCTACTGCAGCGGGAACATACGGGATGTAACAGCAATGGCGCTCACAGGCACTCGTAAAATGTTGGCGCATGACCTCCGAAAAGACCTGGTGCAGGTCTTTCGAGTTGGCACCGTACAAGCGACCTGCACGTCCGAGAGAATGGGGTCCTACCTGTGATTAAATGGCGTATCGCTTTTAGTGCTGAGAGTGTCCGAGGACATGTTCGGCTCGCCATGTGCAGGTCTTTTTTAATATGACGACCTGTGCGTCGTGATGAGGTTGGAATGATGAAGGATACGACACATACACCCAGTCCCCGTGCCAGCGGAATTAACCAATTATCGTTAAAATTCCCGAGCCTACCGGAATCGAACCCAGGTCCGCTGTGAACAAAGGCCAGCACGCTAACCATTTAGCCATGAGCCGGAACCTACCTATGATGAATTCTAATGGTGAAGACGGAACACACACCTCCAGCCCCCGGAATTAACCAATGAAGGTTACAATCTCCGACCCGGCCGGGAATCGAACCCGGGACTCATTGGACCAGATGCCAACATGATAAGCATTTAGACATGCAACCGAACAGTATTTTACACCGAACCTTCATGTTATTATACGTGAATAGTTGCAGGTTTGTAAGCAAGACGTTATTTCTACAGCAGTAATCAACACTTCGGTAATTTTACCCACTGGAAAGTGGCTGCTAGTTTCTAGGTAAGCAGGTATAACTATAGGAAGAGCTTGTTCTAGGTTCCATGGATAGCAGAACCCTGAGGGTGAGCAAGAGATGGCGTGCATTCACGAAATTCCGTGACTTTCAAATATACGAAACCACAAAAAATAAATACTAATAATAATAGCGAAATAAAAAAACGCCTGACACACATACACTCAGTAATCATAGGCTTTGGGTCGAGAAAACACTGTTATTGATGTGTGCCAGCTACACAGGGGTTTGCATGTGGCATGGCCTGAAACAAGACGTTGGAAAAAAAAAAAAGAGCAAAGAATAAAGGAGAGGAAACTAAAACAGTCCTTGCTTGAGAGCGCAATACTGTATTATTCATTGGTCTGAGCAGAACTTGGCGAGGAATTGTGTTCACATGAACTATAACATTGTTCGTTTCTGTTTTATTCATCGGTTATAAATAAGTATTTTCCAAAGTAAGAAACAAGAATGCATAATTTTTCTTGCATCTTTTATCTTTAAAAGAGAATAAGCATGTTTTAATTAAAAAGAAACAACATTTGTGAGTCAGAGTCACCGTACACATTATTCCAGCTGTTTATATCTTTGTATTTATTCTTTTTATCTGGAATTTTTTTGAAAGGGAATAGGATTTATGGAGGTTATGTAAGGTTTATAACTTCTGCTCTGTTCGGCGTAATGCTGAGAGATGAAAAGGAAAAAAGTGACTCTTCCTTAGTAAGAAATTAATCAAGAAAGGAAGTACAAACGGACTGTGAAAAAACCTGAATCAATAGAACAAATTATACATTTGAAGACCGCAGGGGAAAAAAAAATTGTTCGACAGAAAATAACTCGATGGACTTTCAGATGGACAGCATATCTAATGAAGAAGGAGAACTTCACAAAGTCCTACAAAAATATAAATAGCAGAATAACTATTTCGCACAAGTGAATGGGATGTGATGATTTTCTTCGAATGACAGTTATACTGTTCACTGTCGAATGATTACAATCACGTAGTAATACGTACTTTAATCCGGTGCAATATATATCTTACTTTGTCTCATGAGGAGGAATAGTTGGGTATGAACATTTCACTTCCTTTTCCTTTTTCTTTCCCAGTTTTCCTTTCCTTTTTCCTTCATGATTCGGTGCTATCTTTTCGATCAAATCTTTTGTATCTCACCATGACATTCAATGCTTTCAAGCCTTACACCCGTCAGCAGAAAATGTGTCGAGTCTCAAGTAAATAAAGAATCCTTACGAGGTTTTAAAGAATGAAGGAAGATGGGAAGGAGTTTAACACGTTGTAGTATGTGTATTAAAATATTTAGGACTATTCCTTTTATTGGACCGTTACTACTGATTGGTGCACCCTATCATGACAGTGGGTGAGTAAGACTAAAACCAGCACGAAAGAAAATAACTTGTTTTCCATATTTAACAGAATTGTCAGAATCCATTTTTGAAATACAGTACTGAAATTTTACATGATTTTCTGCCATTAATAATTTCGAAGCTGCGAAATGAAAATCCATAGATCGTTTCCAGTTTCAACTGAGTCAGGAATGGAAAAAACGAAACCCGATCTAGCGGCGAGGATAGGAACTATACCGGCTGCCGAAGCCTGTCGCACTCCTCTGAGGAAATGATTAATGTCTGACAGATGAAATGATAATGGAGGGTATTGCTGGAATGAAAGATGACAGGAAAAGCACAGAGTACCCGGAGAATAACATGTCCCGCCTCAGCTTTGTCCAGCACAAATCTCACATGGAGTGATAGGGATTTGAACCTCGGTGAGAAGACGCCGCGCTGCCACCTGAGCTCGGAGACTACTGAAACTATGAATGAAATATATTTTTAAGTGTTAAATTACGTAAATATATGCGGGATTTTTAAAATATATACGAATATCTTCTATGCTTAGAAATATTAACACAGATGATAAATGGAATATGCTGTCAATCATTCCAATTATTCCAATTAGTAGGAATACATAATATTTTAACTGTGGGTAGCTAATGAGAAAACAAGAGTGTATTTTCGTAGAAAACCCAAACCTGTTTATTACTTAGAGTCCCATGGTTAGATTACACAAGTCTTGTTGGTAAATGTGGATTATTTTCCTGGTGCTCATAGATACAGACCAGCTCTTGTGCCTTTCTTTAAAGGACAATTCATGGATCAATTACAGCTGTAGTGCTATCTAGCGGATGTAAGTGGCGGCAAGAAGAACAGAGCACATCTCAGTTAACAAAGCCTGTATAACGTTATGGTTGATTAGTTTTAGGGCCTGAGAATATAATGTAGAAGACCCTTAGGGCCATTTTCTCCAAATCGAGTTAAACCTGGTATAAATTAAACCCGTTTAACTTTAGTACCTAGTTTAAAGTTGCGTCCATTTTCTCCACCAATTTCTGACACTCGTTTAGTTTAAACGGGCGAGCTGTCGTTGGCGCTAACGTTGGCTGCACTGAAGGAATAGTCGAAGGCATGGTCGATTGGAATTGGCCAATCAGAGCCAAGTAATTCAATGACCGACATTTTTGTAATAATATCAGCTGTTTGTGGCGAGTTAATGCTATCGTACGTAGTGAATAAAGAACAAATTCGGCTTTACTGATAAATAAATTGTTTACATTTGTGCGAAGTGTTGTGTCATATAATTCTACCTATTGCTGTCTACAATTTATTGGAACGCACTTTTATTTCTTATTTTTCTCTGTCATGCTTTACCATAGGCCGCCTCTGTGGTGTAGTGGTTAGCGTGATTAGCTGCCACCCCCGGAGGTCCGGATTCGATTCCCGGCTCTGCCACGAAATTTGAAAAGTGGTACGAGGGCTGGAACGGGGTCCACTCAGCCTCGGGAGGTCAACTGAGTAGAGGTGGGTTCGATTCCCACCTCAGCCATCCTGGAAGTGGTTTTCCGTGGTTTCCCACTTCTCCTCCAGGCGAATGCCGGGATGGTACCTAAGTTAAGGCCACGGCCGCTTCCTTCCCTCTTCCTTGCCTATCCCTTCCACTCTTCCCATCCCTTCACAAGGCCCCTGTTCAGCATAGCAGGTGAGGCCGCCTGGGCGAGGTACTGGTCATACTCCCCAGTTGTATCCCCCGACCAAGAGTCTGAAGCTCCAGGACACTGCCCATGAGGCGGTAGAGGTGGGATCCCTCGCTAAGTCCGAGGGAAAAACCGAACCTGGAGGGTAAACAGATGATGATGATGATGATGCTTTACCATAAACAAGTACCGTGGGCCTAATACGTGTCTTTTGATGTCTATTGTCTTACGGAACACACGGGAACGTTGAAATATTAAAATCCTGGTTTTTCAGCAATAGGCCTACGGTATTCCTTTCCTCAGAAAATCAACATTTATGTGAATTTCAAGTAAACAAATTCCAAGCATGCTCGGGATCTATCTCCTATCAAAATCCATCGCCCTCGGCCGGGATCAATCTCACAAACCTTGGATCCAGCAGACAGACCACTGAGGATGTATTATTTGGAGATGTATTACTTGATTCCATATTCGTTTATAACATAACCAAGTTCGCGATATGTCGTACTGTATGCATAATACTCTTCTCCCTATAGCATTAATATTTCTATTGCTGGTATGCTGGCAATAGATACGATGAAACATTCTTAACTATAATCTATTCTATTACAAGTTTACTAGCAAGCATGAAATACTTTATTGTTTTTCTGATCCTATAAATATATAATCTAGCGATTAGAAATTGTATACCACCGCCTCTCCTACCGTGCCGGTCAACATTCTGATGGTAAATATATTTTCGACAAATTAGATTCGAACCGTCTTGTCACGGATTCGGACGATGCTGACTTCGCGCTTTAGCGACCACAGCCACCACGTACCGCATGACGAGCAGACGTATTACACGACTTATGTAGGAATATTTTTATGCTTCACATTACAGTATTCATACCACGAACAGTATTTTACAGTATGTAATATTATAAGGCGACTGCAATTTAAGGTCTGTGGTCCCCGTTGTTAATGTAAAAAATGCCTGCGCATCATATCTTAAAGCAACCAGAATCATTGCTTCTAGCGAAATAGCATTATTTCGTGCAGTTGACGTTTTAAATGAATCCTTCTTCGATACTAGACAATCCTTGCTGTTCGCTTATGAATTATAAATCCATCAAAGAACTCCGTTACATCCGATTTTCCAAGATTGTAAACTTTTGTTGGAACGCGGCTTCTTAACCTCTCTTGCACATCAAAATTATTTCCTATTTAATCAAAGACTTCAATAAATTCTCCCATTTTTCTAATGCTAGGTTATAATTTTAGTACGTTTTTCATTAAAGTGCTGCAGTACTGGTAGTCAAAACTAACCCTTCTATTAGGAAAATCACAGATTACCTTAATAAAATGTCAAGAAGGTTGAATATAAACAGCAGTTTAAACCAACAATATAGAAGGTTTAACTCTGAGCCAGGTTTAAACTTGATACAAAGTTTAAACCAATATGGGGAAAATGAATGTTAGTTTAAACTCAGACTTAAACCAGATTAAAATAAACCTAGTTTAAACTCATTTGGGGAAAACGGCCCTTAACCTCGTATTCTTGGATGTGTGGAAACGTGCCTGATAACCGGTGTTACTGTGATAATTGTAGTACTGTGAGTGTAATATTTAAGTAAGGATTTGGATGGGTGGTCCAGGACTTATATTCCTTTCTTTCTTTCTTTCTTTCTTAATCCGTTTACCATCCACGGTTTCTTCCCTCCGATTCAGCATAGGATCCTACCTATACGACCTCAAGGGCGTGTCCTCGAGCGTGAGACTTTGGGTCGGGGATATAACTGGAAAGGAGGACCAGTACCTCGCCGACGCAGCTTCCACTGCTATGCCAAACAGGAGACTTGTGGGTGGACGGGAAAATTGGAAGGGATAGACAAGGAAGAGGGAAGGAAGCGGCTGTGGCTTTCAGTTAAGAACCATCCCGGCATTAGCCTGGAGGAGAAGTGGGAAACCACGGGAAACCACTTCGAGGATGGCTGAGGTGTAAATCGACTCCCTTTTTTGTACTCAGTTGACCTCACGAGGCTGAGTGGAACCCGTTCAAGCCCTCAACCACTTTGCAAATTTCGCGATGGTGCCGGGGATCGAACCCGAGCCTTCAGAGGTGGCAGCTAATCGCACTAATCACTACACCACAAAGGCGGACTCCCAGGACTTATAATAAGGTGTACTTCAACTTTTTCGTGGGAGTGTGAATACCTCGGAAGAGAACAATATTCAGTGTCACCGCATTATTATTATTATTATTATTATTATTATTATTATTATTATTATTATTATTATTATGCCTAACCGGGCTGAGTTACTTAGGCGGTTGATGTGCTGGCCTTCAACCCCAACTTGGCAGGTTTGAACCTAGCTCAGTCTCGTGGTAGTTGAAGGATCTGAAATACGTCAGCCTAATGTCGGTAGATTTACTGGCACGAAAAAGAACTCCTGCGTGACTAAATCTCGGCACATCTATTCTCCGATAACCGTAAAAATAGTTAGTGGGACGTAAAGCCAATAACATTATTATTATTATTATTATTATTATTATTATTATTATTATTATTATTATTATTATTATTATTACCACCGGGCGAGTTGGCCGTGCGCGTAGAGGCGCGCGGCTGTGAGCTTGCATCCGGGAGATAGTAGGTTCGAATCCCACTATCGGCAGCCCTGAAGATGGTTTTCCGTGGTTTCCCATTTTCACACCAGGCAAATGCTGGGGCTGTACCTTAATTAAGGCCACGGCCGCTTCCTTCCAACTCCTAGGCCTTTCCTATCCTATCGTCGCCATAAGACCTATCTGTGTCGGTGCGACGTAAAGCCCCTAGCAAAAAAAAATATTATTATTATTATTATTATTATTATTATTATTATTATTATTATTATTATTATTATTATTACTGAAGGTTTCTGGGTTATTTGGAATGAAAGTTCGAATATTAAAAATGATAACATGTGTATTTGGAAAGAAATGTCGGATCGAAACAAGACGGAAATCTAAATGGGCATTAGGAGGAAAAACATTATGGGTATAAAAAAGTTGATCGTATTCTTTCGCAACAAAGCAGCACGTCATACACGCAATTATAATGTTGTGTAGTGACTGGAAGCTGCTGCCGTTGCACAATGGAGAACTGGCTGCCATCTCTTACGTAAGTCGGTTTGCAATTCCATCACGGAGTCCAGACAAGAAGAGGATGATTAGGTTTATGGAAGTTATTATTAACGTGAGATAAACTACAAATGCGTGGATTAGAAAGGAACTTCGTAAATGAGTTCACGAAATTCACTTCCTGTGTTACTCTTACGGGTTCGTTCTAAGTTCAGTCCGTTGGCATCTGATGGTGCACAAGTACGCCAGTCTCGACACGTAAAAATAGTTATTATTATTATTATTATTATTATTATTATTATTATTATTATTATTATTATTATTATTATTATTATTGCCTACTTGCTAGGCTGCTCGCTTTCATCTTCTCTACTTGACCTCCCTTAATCAACAATTTTTTTCTTCCAACCTCGACAACGTGCAACTAGGTTTGTAAGGGGTAGGAGTTTCCATATTTTCCCACCTCTCGTTGCTCGTTCATTTCTTTAGCCGTTACCTACACTGTTGGAAGAAGCAACATAAATTAACCATTCACTTTTAAAATCCCACACGCCTCGACCAGGAACCAAACCGTGTACCTCGCAGTACGAAGACCGGAATACTGACCTTTCTGCTAGAGTCGGACGACTGGCCTATTAAAACTAGTATCACCATAAACACTTATAAGTATGTCGATAATTAACACCCAAATGTATATATATATATATATATATATATATATATATATATATATATATTATTTTTTTTGCTATTTTGCTTTTACATCGCACCGACACAGATAGGTCTTATTGCGACGATGGGATATGAAAGGCCTAGGAATGGGAAGGAAGCGGCCGTGGCCTTAATTAAGGTACAGCCCCAGCATTTGCGTGGTGTGAAAATGGGAAACCACGGAAAACCATCTTCAGAGCTGCCGACAGTGGGATTCGAACCCACTATCTCCCGGATGCAAGCTCACAGCTGCGCGCTCCTAAGAAATGTACCTATTCTTATGACCTGGCTAGAAAGTAGCTGGTACATTAACGAACTATTTAGAAACATCTCCTTAAATGTTGAGAATACCGAGAAGTGGCTGCTAGGTTGTGCACGTAGCTATCACCTTGAATTCGGGAGATCATGGGTTCGAACCCCACTGTCGGCAGCCCGTGGTTTCCCATTTTCACACTAGGCAAATGATGGGACTGTACCTTAATTAAGGCTAAGGCCCCTTTCTTCCCACTCCTATCCTAACCAAATAATCTTCATATGACCATACGAGGTCATTGCAACGTAAAGCAAATTGTAAAACAATTTTGACAGTAATTTTGTCCACTAGCAATGGCTGAGTGATTGGCGCTAGTCATTTGTAGTAGATAATAACCTGCTATCCGAAGAGATTAGGTTACCGAGGGAATTAAAGGAACCGAGCCTGATAGCTGCAGTCGCTTAAGTGAGGTCAGTATCCAGCATTTGCCTGGTGTGAACATGGGAAACCACGGAAAACCATTTTCAGGGCTGCCGATAGTGGGGTTCGAACCTACTATCTCCCGAATACTGGATACTGGCCGCACTTAAGCGACTGCAGCTATCGAGCTCGGTGCAGAGAAAGGTATAAGAGATGATAACTACATAATGATTTCAAGACTAAAGACGTTAGTTTCTTCGTAAATGTTTCCAGATTTATAGCAGTCTATTATTCAGAGTGTACCAACGTCCTAGGTGCAAGGGTGAGTAGATGACAATGATATACGGAGAAAAGTAATAATTTCAATGTTAATTTACCAAAACTAGCCTTTCAACTTAATTGCGAGACTATCCCTTTAGTTATATTTCAATTATAAACAACTGGAAACTATATACATTTTTATTTCCGTCAATTATAGGTGCATCATCTTATGCTGAATATAAATTGAGTTGTGTTTCTTTGATATTGAGTTTCTTTTTGACTTAACGAACCGAGGAGAAACGTTTGCGGAAGGCACAGTAAATTGGAAAGGTTCCTTCTATCTAATCTGTCCCTATGTATTCTTGTGTCGATCATTTGTCAAGTTTCTGACATTCAAGCAGATGACCTCGTTATTATGGCCTCGTGTGCTTTTCTTCAGACACTGATCATTAACTCCTTCAATCAAGAAGACTATGACAGTTCAAGCCGGTATAAGCGCACTACTCAAGCAGTTTAGAGTTGTAGTTTCCTCGTATGTCTTATAATGAATTCTTTGATATATTCTCGTAATTAATCTGATGCTATGGTTTTGCACATTAACAACGTATTCCTAAAACTTCAGTGAAATAAAAGTGTTTTCTAAAACATTTGAAGCATTCCTATAGACTGCTTACGAAGTCTGATAGCAACAGGTGTGAAGAAATATAAATCATTTATATACTTCAGTTTTGTTTAAATTTTGTATTTTGTGGAAGTAAACAACAGACTTCTAGACTAATCATTATCTAGTCCTGTACCGCGGTGTAGGTGGCCACGTGTCCGCCTGCCTCCCCGCGGCCCCGGGTTCGATTCCCGACCGGGACAGGGGTTTTTAGTTGTAAATGATTAATATCCCTGGCATGGGGACTGGGTGTTTTTTTCTTCCTTTCCTCACATTCAACACTTCACACATCTGCCATTTACATAATACACGCAGGTTCCTCACATATGGTGCAAGTAGGGGCAAAAGATCTTCAGAGGTCGATGCCCCGAGCAAATAGCATTTAAAGAAATCATTATTTATAACGTATACATGCATGTTCTTACTGAGTGGAGAGGCTGCGCGTGTTAACGGGCTACTGCCATGGAGCCAAGCTTTGCAATCGGGGGACAAGTGGGTTGGAGCCCCACCGCCAGGTGTCCTGAGAATGATTTCCTGTTGTTTCCGCATTTTCACTTCTAGGCAAATATCGGGACAGCCGATTTCTTTCACCGCTCTACCCAGTTTCATTCACAATAATTCCTTTCATCTTCAGTAGCTCCTCAACTGAGGTTGGCTTGACATCCGACCGTACAAACATGCATCATAATTTCATCTCACCTGATACCCGACCCCGTATCAGGAAACTGGACTAAGTTGTAGACAAACATATGTGTCCCTACGCGTAAATATACTTCAGTTGATGAGCCCATCTTTTTCACCATCCTCAAAATTGTCTGCATAAATTGCAAGATTACTGTACAGGCAGTTCTGATTTTGCTCTCATCATTGTATCTGATTTTTCCTTAACATAGGGGCAAAAGTAGGAGATATTTTATCAGAAAGGCAGTGGAAAGGAAATGGCGTATGACTTTTAGTGCCAGGAGTGTCCGAAGTCATGTTCGGCTCGCCAGATCTTTTGATTTGACGCCCGTAGGCGACCTGTGCCTTGTGATGAGGATGAAATGATGATGAACACGACGCATACAACCAGCCCCCGTCCCAGCGGAGTTAACCAATGACGGTTAAAATTCCCGACCCTGCCGGGAATCGAACCCGAAACCCCTGTGATCAAAAATACGCTAACCATGAAGTCGGACAGAAATATCGAAAACCATTATTTGAAAGTTTATTTCAAGTATTCGTCCGATGTAACATTTGATCTCCTCTCCACTTGTACCCCCCTCGACCATATGTCTCGCGCTCCAGGAGGTTCTGTAAAAGTTGCGCCGAGTAAAATTTGCGCCGTGGAGATTCCCCGCCGGGAGTAGATGACAGCTGTCTTAACCAACTCCTACCTGCGCTGCACCGCAGGGGCTTATTTTCAGGTCCAGGGAATGGTGTGAATATCTGTAGTACTGAGATTTCGAAATTAAGATATATATAATATGTTATTCACTCTATCAATGTTGGTTTCTTGCACATTTAGAAGACCTGCATCGTATTTATATCAGCGTGTGAAATGTGTTTAACTACGTAGTTTGACTTTATTTACAAATCAAGTGTCGAAGCATGGAATCAGCCTTTCAGTCTTATGAAGAATATCCACAGCCTGTTTGTAGCTAACTGACAGGGTCAGGAATAGAATGAATGTAGAATGAAATACCGCTAAAGGAAGAAAATGCTGCCGAATGCGAGGTCTGGCATGCTTTTCCGGACAAAGAACATTGGTTGGCAAATGAAATGAAATGATAGCGAATTTGTTGAATAAAGAATGACGAGTGAAAACAGAAAAAAAACTGTCTCACTCTACGTTTCCCCCGACATGCACCCCTTATGAAGTGATAGGGGTCAAGAATGAACCATAGCTACTGCCAGGGAAAGGAAATTGTGTGCCCTGGTGAGGCCTGTCGCATTCCCCGGGGTATAAAAGATTAATAAATGACAAATGAAATTGTTTCAAACAGTGATGCTGATATAAAGATGAAGAAACCAGAAATAATATTTTGAACGCCAGCCTTGTCCAGCATAAACGCTACCTAAAGTGATCGGACATTGAACCCCCGAAGCAGGGATGGGAGGCCTACGTTCCATCATTAGCGTCATGAAGAAGCTTTTTTAATCTTAACAATAACTTAAATTTACAAAAGTATTGTAAACATTCGTTACATCGCCATAATTTTTTCAGAATATTAAATTTAATATGTATTACATTGAAATTGAAATTTTTCCGTCCCAAATGTTCATTCGATCAGCGTTGTTTCATTATGTCTTATTGAGACGATCTCCGTTGAATTTAAAACAGCCGCTTAAGTATTACTAAGTCTTGAATGATTTGACATTATTTAACAAACCAAGTCTAGCAACTGGCTGGAAAACACTGATAAGGGGTAAGTAGGCTGTCACATTCTGAAACACGAAACTTCCCTGTGGAATTTTCAGACAAATAAGACCTCTCGCTAATGAGATCCTAGAATGGTTAATGACCACGGCGCAAGTTTTACTGATTTTAACATGGCGCAAGTTTTACTCGGCGCAAGTTTTACGACATCCTCCAGGACACTGCCCTTGAGGCGGTAGAGGTGGGTTTCCTCCCTGAGTCCGAGGGAAAAACCGATCCTGGAGGGTAAACAGATTAAGAAAGAATGAAAGAAAGAAAGAAAGAAAGAAAGAAAGAAAGAAAGAAAGAAAGAAAGAAACTCTTGTATAAACTAACTACTTTTACGGTTTTCGGAGACTGCATGAGTAACATTTGACCTGCGATGACTTATACGAGAAAGCACAGGACACGATCGGCTGATAAATACGGTGAGAGTATCCTCGGCCACACGTGAAGTTAGAACTGAACACTTGTGAATAAGAATGTATTCTAACCCAGTAGCGAAGAATGACGCATGTTACACAATCGAGCCGCTTCTGCACGCTTGGAGTAATACTTGTTCTACAGGTAATAGTTTTCTTTGCATGGATCGTGACACTGGACAGGCAGTATTTCTCAAACAGACTGCCCCTCGCACATACTTTCCACCCAGGATACACGCATGACGGAAGGCGAAATTTATTTGAGCTGTTTTAAGGGAAGTGAGGCATAGAATAGTGAGGGGCTGCTGGACTCCTCAACTGATACTATTACACAGGATGGTTATGATTTAATACATCATTTTAAGGACATTTGTCTTCCCGAACTCTACATCGATTTAAACTTACGTATCTTAGTACAAATTATAATAGTTTGCGAGAGAAACAGGCCTAAGTTAGGAACTATAGACGACGATTTAAGTGACAGAGTATATTAGATTAGGGAAATAATAATAACATTGCACTTATCTGTTCTTTATTCGGGAATAATAATAATAATAATAATAATAATAATAATAATAATGTCATGTGGCCTCTGGAGAGGCCTAGTGTAGGTTTTTCGATTTGCCTCATAGGCGACCTACGCGTCTGTGAATATGGGGCCCTGCTTACGATGAAAAAATGAAATGGCTTTTAGTGCCGGGAATGTCCGAGGACATGTTCGGCTCGTCAGGTGCAGGTCTTTTGATTTGACTCCCGTAGGCGACCTGCGCGTCGTGATGAGGATGAAATGATGATGAAGACGACACATACACCCAGCCCTCGTGCCAGTGAAATTAACCAATGATGGTTAAAATTTCTGACCCTGCCGGGAATCGAACCCGGAATGCCGGTGGCCAAAGGCCAGCACGCTAACCAATGAGCCATGGAGCCGGACTCCTGCTTACGATGAATTATAGTTATGAGGACGGCACACACACACCCAGCCCCGGAGTCATCGGAATTAACCAATGAAGATTAAAATACCCGACCCGGCCGAGATTCAAACTCGAGACCTGGTGGACCAAACGCCAGCGCGCTAATCGTTCAGATATGGAGTCGGACACAATATTCCTTAATGAACAATGATTTGTAAACCTATAACTTGAAAAAAAATACGAAAAACAACAAAACATCAGGTCTTATAATTATATTAGACACGTTTGCGAAATCACTAACAGGTTTGATAGACGGCAGTCCATGAAACTTCTGATTTACTTGCCCCATTGGATTTAGTATAAAAACGTACTGTGTTTTCATTTATATCCACAGAGATCACATTCCTGTCGTTACTGAGTGAAATTTACGCTGTTTCGGTTTGATTTGCTAGAATCTGAGGATGTTCTTGTAGAACGAAACGTGTCATTCTTTGTATAATAGTGTGTGTATTTTTTTACAGGTATGTTTTTAGTGTTATAATTTGTGTGTGTTTGACAGACTGGAAGGTTTTCATGTTACATATCATAGTTTCGCACGCATGACATAGCCCTGAGTTTAAAGAACTTTGTTGTAAATATCCAGAATTTTGAAGCTATATCTGTGTAATTCTCCTTCCTATCACCCCCGTCTCCTGAGAGTCTGGCTATCCTCACCCCTCTCTTCCAGTAATTGTAACCTTAGAGTGTTATTAGTCCCCACAGACAGCCCTCGTCTCTAATTAGATTAGAGTTCAGTCTAGGCTAAACGACTCCCAGTCTAGGGTTGAGGGTTGAGTGTCAACCCCCAGACACCAGTAAGTTACGCAACAGGATAAATGAGATTTTCTCTCCTATGTCCTTCGGTACATAAACATAAATCATTTAATGAGATTTTCCTTTTCCTCAAAAGTTCGCTACCGAGAAATGATCGGATCTAGAGCGTCCAAGTATGTTAAAGGATATTTCATCCTTATTGCCAAAGTGAAATCCACATTATTTAGCGAGCCATCCCCGATGTCTGCGGAAATTTTAGATTATAATTTCGTGAAGAAAAATGCTTGAAATTTTCTAGAATTGACTGTTAAGTGCGGTTATAATAATAATAATAATAATAATGATAATAATAATAATAATAATAATAATAACAATAATAATAATAATAATAATAATAATAATAATAATAATAATAATAATAATAGTCCGCCTCTGTGGTGTAGTGGTTAGCGTGATTAGCTGCCACCCCCGGAGGCCCGGGTTCGATTCCCGGCTCTGCCACGAAAAGTGGTATGAGGGCTGTAACGGGGTCCACTCAGCCTCGGGAGGTCAACTGAGTAGAGGTGGGTTCGATTCCCACCTCAGCCATCCTGGAAGTGGTTTTCTGTGGTTTCCCACTTCTCCTCCAGGCGAATGCCGGGATGGTACCTAACATAAGGCCACGGCCGCTTCCTTCCCTCTTCCTTGCCTATCCCTTCCAATCTTCCCATCCCTCCACAAGGCCTCTGTTCAGCATAGCAGGTGAGGCCGCCTGGGCGAGGTACTGTTCATTCTCCCCAGTTGTATCCCCGACCAAGAGTCTGAAGCTCCAGGACACTGCCCTTGAGGTGGTAGAGGTGGGATCCCTCGCTGTGTGTCCAGGGAAAAGCCGACCCTGGAGGGTCAACAGATGATGATAACAACAACAATAATAATAATAATAATAATAATAATAATAATAATAATAATAATAATAATAATAATAATAATAATCTCCGCCTCTGTGATGTTGTGGTTAGTGTGATTAGCTGCCACTCCCCCCCCCCCCCTCCGGAGGCCCGCGTTCGGTTACTGGCTCTGGCACGAAATTTAAAAAGTGGTATGAGGGCTGGACCGGGGTCCACTCAGCGTCGGGAGGTTCGATTCCCTTCTCAGCCATCCTCGAAGTGGTTTTCCGTGGTATCCCACTTCTCCTCCAGGCACATGCCGGGATGGTTCCTAACTTTCGGCCACGGCCGCTTCCTTCCCTCTTCCTTGTTTATCCCTTCCAATACTCCCATCCTCGACAAGGCCCCTCTTCAGCATAACAGGTGAGGCCGCCTGGGCGAGGTACATGTCATCCATCTCAGTTGTATTCCCCGACCCAAAGTCTCACGCTCCAGGATACTGCCCTTGAGGCAGAAGAGGTGGGATCCCTCGCTGAGTCCGAGGGGAAAGCCAACCTTGGAAAGAAAGAAAGAAAGAAAGAAAGAAAGAAAGAAAGAAAGAAAGAAAGAAAGAAAGAAAGAGAGAGCGAAATAATAATAATAATAATAATAATAATAATAATAATAATAATAATAATAATAATAATAATCATGGAAAGTGCAACCAGAGAACGAAGTGAAAAAGAAGACAGGAGCAAAGTGGACAGAAGAATGAAAAAGTATTCACGGAGAAAGGATGAGAGCTGTTTGGCAACTCAGAAAACAGAATCGTTAGAGCTTTGCGTGATCCATTGGGTCCATACGCACATAATAATGATAATAATAATAATAATAATAATAATAATAATAATAATAATAATAATAATAGTAATAATAATAATAATAACACATTTACAGAATGGAGAACTCCACAACGGCAAAGGAACTACCCAACATCGTAACAAAGAGTAAATGCGGTACGGAATGGCTAATAGAGGTTCAGAGGGACCTACAACAGTTCAAACATAGCGAATCTCGAGGACAGCACCGAGTGTTAAAATCACAAATGTAAAATTTGAGTCAAGAATATCACGACAACCTGGGAAAAAAGTGGACAGAATAGCGGAAGAGGAAGCATTCAGACCGGATGCCGAGATTTTGGGAAGAAAAGAGGAAAAACGCCCGAAGATGACATTATATATTAAAGTTCAATTGCTCTCCTTAAGAGGAACAATCGTGTAAATAAATAAATAAATAAATAAATAATAGTAATAATAATACTAATAATTCCGGGCTGTTTATAATATTGTCGACCAGCTATTTGTGTCTCTTGGAACGTTAAAATAAGTTGGATTTATATAAGAAACATACATGGGAATCTTTTTCTTATCCACTCAAGGTTTACATCAAATCCATTGCTTTAATAATAGTTTACTTTTTCAATCACATTTGTTTGTTTCAAATATTTTCTGACGTATAGAAGTTGTCCAGTCTTTTGAACAAAATAGGTACACACGATACGACACGACACGACACGACATGACATGTCATGTCGAGAAACAAGGAAGGTCCCCACCCAGAATCGAGTTCTCAATCGATGCTACTAGAGGGAAAAAAAGTATGAAACACTGTCAGGAAAAAAAGGAAAGAAAGCTGAAGCGATGGCAACGATCACGAACAAACATGAAATATTAATTCTGCTCTGTATATTCCATGTCCGATGTATGTCACTCCACAATAGGTGGACATTAAAGCGTTAGGAAAATACGGTAGTGTGATGCACCAATACAGTACTAAAAGTCTCTTCGTTGAGAGTGTGAACATTTCAAATGTAATTCTTGAACGAAGGTCTCCGAAGCTGAAATCAAATTCCATCCGATTAGTTTTTCTCGTTGTTTCATTTTGAGCAAAAATGCAAAGCTAAGTAACCTCGATCCTCAGTGGAATTGACTGGTTAGCCTCGCCACTTTTGTCCTCGGGAATCAACTTGCTACTAATTTGTATTGTAGGCTGTCGCTCTCGACAAAACCCAAATATTGACGTACATTACGTAACGTTATACAGGGAAACTTCTAACAAATTCGTTGTGGTTCGAATCCTGACGGGAGTGCATGTCTTGTGCCAAACGTGAAATCACCTTCGTCCTCCCCCCCCCCCCCCCCGTCATCAACCTAAGAGCATGGATTGGTGACCAGAGAAATAAAGCTGTGACTATCATTGTTTTAATTATTTGTGTCAGGCTCCTCTTCCAACCTTCCTTTCCGATTTTCCTTGATCAGCTTTTCGTCGTTGAAGAAACAAAACCTCGTATTTTAAAATGCTCTTCCTACCCATTTTTTTCCTCAAGACTGGTCACGCCTCCCAGCTACATATTGATATTTAGTCCAGCAGAAAAATATTACTTGTGTTCATTTTCCTATGCTTACGTATAAAGGTAAATGAACCTTACTGTACAGCACTCGAGGAATGTTGGTTGCATGACTTATTTACGCACTCTTACAGTATATTGTACTTAAGGTTCATTTTCCTTTACACGTTACTATACAAAAATGAACGAAGATTGTCCTGATCGACTGCATATCCGTATGTGGCTGGGAGGCGTGACCAGTCTTAAGAAAAATAATGATTCATAGGAGCATTGTGAGAAAATGACCTCTGGCCCGAACAGCGACGAAATATCAGTAAAAAGTCTAATAAGTTATATTTAAAAAATCACCGGACTCTCAACCTAAGAGCATAGATTGGTGACAAGAGAAATCAAGCTGAGATTAGCATTGTTTTTAGTTACTTGTGTCAGGCTCCTCTTCCATCCTTCCTTTCCGATTTCCCTTGATCAGCTTTTCGTCGTTGAAGAAACAAAACCTCGTATTTTAAAATGCTCTTCCTACCCATTATTTTCCTTAAGACTGGTCATGCCTCCCAGCCACATATTGATATGTAGTCCATCAGAACATCTTTCGTTTTGTTCATTTTCCTATGCTTGTGTGTAAAGGAAAATGACCCTTACCGTACTATAGGAATGTATGTTTGCATGACGTATTTACGCATTCCAACAGTATATTGTATTTATGGTCGATTTTCCTTTACACTCTTCTTGCATAGGAAAATGAACACAACGAGCATATCGATACGTGGCGTTGTGACATACGAGGTATTAGTTCTTCACTGAAGATATGTAATCAGCAAATAGGACATCTTATCTGAGCCTGCACACATCTTAGCTGCATTTAAATTAGTTTAAGCATTTTAAAATTGAGAGGCTGTTACTGCACTTTACTGTTCGATGTTGAAAAACCTGAGGAAAGTTTGTTGTTAACTAATTGTCCCGAACATATACTTGACTCATGTCAAGAAATATGAGCGAGTATTTCAATTCAAAATTCTCATCAGTAAGCAAGCAGCTATGCAAGATCGTTTGCCCTTCAGTTTCAACCTCCCCGGGGCCTTGTAATATGATGTTACGGTACCTACAATCTGTTAAGAAGGAAGCCATGCTATCCAGTGTTGACTTGTAAAATGTAACATAAAAAACCTTCCAGTCTGTCAAACATACAAAAATTTCAATTCAAATTATAACCCTATAAACATATTTGTAAAAATAAACACTGTTATACAAAGAATTACATGTTTCGTTCTACAAGAACATCCTCAGATTCTACAGAATCATTTAAACCATCCGTAGGCCCTATATATGTACAATACTGTTTACGTTGCTTAAACTAGTCAATGATAGTTAGGTGATAATATGAACAAGGATTAACAAGTAATGATTATCTAAGTATTAACCTAACAACGTTAACAATACTGTACATATATACACATGGTTTAAGTGATTTAATCGAATCTGAGGATTATTATTATTTCGTATGGCAAAATAAGGATACATTGGATATGTAAATATTACAATAAGCTATATACATTATTTAGAGATCAGGTAAATTAAAATGTAATACCCAATGTATTCAACCAGTTCACAACTTCATCGGTGGCACTGCGTATATCTTGAACAGTTCCTTCAAATCTTCTTCTTGGGCACTCCGTAGCAACGTGCTGGATGGTCTGGGAGACACTGTCACAGTCGCAGTATGATTTTCAGCTTTTCCCCAATTTTGAAGCTAGAATTTGCTTCTTCCGTGGTTTGTCCTAATTCTGTTTAAAGATGTCCATGCCTTTCTTGGTAAATTGAAACTAGGCGGAGCTTTATATGGATAGTTAATCAAACCCAGGTGATCAGGGTTTGAAAAAGACCATTCTTCTTTCTAGGTCTGATCAACATTAATATGATTCATCAAGCCTTTCTCCTAATTTCCATGATGGGTTTCTTGATTTCTATCTCACTGGTTTCTGAAATTTGCAGTCCTGATGTAAGGGTAGTTGAGGGTTGCTGTGACATTTCTTCAATTCTCTTACCAGAGCTACTTCCCTTCGTATGTGAGGGGGTGGATGTTGGATAACACAGGTAGCCATTGTATGGGTGTCATTCTTTGTATAATAATTTGTATATTTAAAGGAATGTTTGTAGTGTTTTGATTTATATTGAAATTTGTGTGTGTTTGACAGACTGGAAAGTTTTTATGTTACATTTTACGGTACAATCTTTACGAATGTTGAAGAGGAAATAGTTTTGAATATAAATTGGGACAGAAAGACGTTTAATGATACTCAAAATTTGTCCCTGTACAGATATTAGTAACAATTTAATTTCTTCCAGGGTGACAGTAAGTTGATTATGGTCCGATTTCATAAAACCTACAGATATTAGTAACAATTTAATGTCTTCCAAGGTGACAGTAAGTTAATTATGGTCCGATTTCATAAAACCTAGCCTTATGCTAAGTAGGTAGACTCGAATGCCATCGCTGAAATTCTTCCACTATTAGGTAGTTGTTGCTTCTTTGATAACAAACTTCCGATCTCTCTACAGTTACACACAATAGACGGAATAGTAGTTTCGTGAGTCAGAATTACTGAATATCACTATCTATAGAGAATTATTTTCACTCAAACGTTCATTCGTGTCTCCAATTATTCCATGTCAAACGTACATTCGGCAGTCGCAAACAGAAACACAATATTTCATTATTTTGTCTGAATGTGAAACAAGGACAAAGTAACTTCAGAACGAGACTATCTGATATGGTGAAAAAATGTCACTCGCTCTATCGATTTCCTTCCACTGTGGTTATAAGCAGCTAATTATCAGTAACATAAATATTACCTACACAAACAAGGTCTCTCTGAACGTGTGTTATTACAAGAAATTCTCTGAATAACTAAAAGGTTTATTTTCCTTCCATAACAGATAGTGAAAGATTACTGTTTTGCAACCTCGTGGTTACAACTTCGGCGAAATTATTCAATCGTGTCCATTTTGGTGTAGATACACTGAATGACTTGAGAGTTAGGGACATTTGTTTTGTTATGTGTTTTAATAGTCCGCCTCTGTGGTGTAGTGGTTAGCGTGATTAGCTGCCACCCCCGGAGGTCCGGGTTCGATTCCCGGCTCTGCCACGAAATTTGAAAAGTGGTACGAGGGCTGGAACGGGGTCCACTCAGCCTCGGGAGGTCAACTGAGTAGAGGTGGGTTCGATTCCCACCTCAGCCATCCTGGAAGTGGTTTTCCGTGGTTTCCCACTTCACCTCCAGGCGAATGCCGGGATGGTACCTAACTTAAGGCCACGGCCGCTTCCTTCCCTCTTCCTTGTCTATCCCTTCCAATCCTCCCATCCCCCTACAAGGCCCCTGTTCACCATAGCAGGTGAGGCCACCTGGGCGAGGTACTGGTCATACTCCCCAGTTGTATCCCCCGACCAAGAGTCTGAAGCTCCAGGACACTGCCCTTGCGGCGGTAGATGTGGTATCCCTCGCTGAGTCCGAGGGAAAAGTCGAACCTGGAGTGTAAACAGATGATGATGATGATGATGATGATGTGTTTTAATATTTCACTAACTCATATAGTGTTTCGTCAAGGGCTAGAACACGTTAAGATACAAGGGGGGATTTTCCAGGTGTGAAGACGGGAAACAACGGAAAGTCAGCTTGAGGGTTGTTGACATAGGGGATGGAACCCACCACCATCTGAATACTTTTAATGATACACGACTCGTACAGCGCAGCCAACTCTCTTGGTAGTTGCAGTGAAATGGAATTCCTCAACTAATTAGTTTCCAGTTGCGTTTGTTATGAAGAGTAGAGAGCTCGTGATTTACTAACATGAACGCATTATTAGGCACATGCTGAAGTCTGTATTGCTGTTTCTTCAAATCAGAAAATGTTTCTGCGTAAATTCGAAAAATAATAAATTAAAAGACAGACTTGGACTGTAAACACGTCGTCGCTGCGGTGCCAAAACCGCGAATGTGACAATGCTCTTCCTGTTCATTACTTTCCTTAAAATTCTTCATACCTAGCAGTCCTTTACACACGTGCATAGGAAAATGAACTCAATGAAAATTCTTCTGATGGACTGCATATCAAAATGTAGGTGGGAGGCGTGACCTGTATTAAGGGAAATAATGGACAGGAAGAGCATTGTCACATTCGCGGTTTTGGCACCGCAGCGACGATATGTTACTATCACAACCCCACCACATGATATAACGTGATTTATGTACAATCTAGGGGCTGCCTGGCCGAGGTGGTAAAGGCGTGCTCGGTTCGCCCGGAAGGACGTGGGTTCGAATTCCCGTCAGGAAGTCGTAAAATTTAAGAAACGAGATTTCCACTTCCGGAGGTGCATATGGCCCTGAGGTCCACTCAGCCTACACCAACAATGAGTACCAGGTTAATTCCTGGGAGCAAAAGCGGCTGGGCGTAGAACTAACCACTCCACCCCATCATGTGCCGAGGTTACGATTCGTGGAAGCCTTTACCTTCCACCACTCCAAGGGCCTTCATGGCCTGTACGGAGATGACTTTGCTTCTTTATGTACATTCTAAGTATTAGTTTGGCACCCTCGAGAAAGGATTATTTTCTCTCTGTTTGAAGTTGAAACAACTCGTATAGAATTTCGGCGGCGATGGGATAGAAAAGGTAGTAACTGTAGCTTTAATTAAAGTACAACCCCGGCATTAATGTGATGTGAAAACACACCGCCATATGTTCAAACTAGCCCCATTGTCGGAAAGTAATAATGTTATTTGATTAGCGTCTTTTTATTTTCAGAAGATTTTAAGGGACGCTGGGGTGTTGGTTTTTTTGTTCCATTCAAGCACCTTTAAGCACCCTCAGATGGCACCGAATTCAGCCGGGAACGAACAGAAGAACAATGATTAACCGATTTCGCTACTGACGCTCCAGAGACTTGAGTTTCCTGCCGACCTGTGAGTAACTTTTGTCCTACCATTTTGTATCGTAGAAAAAAGAAGAATCTGAATTACTATCCCATTGTATCGTCCTAAATCGGAGTGTATTATTTTTAACGAATTCAATTATACAGTAGCGTCTCGTAGTAATGCTCCCCTGTGTACTATTTGAGTAATAAAGGCTGATATTAACTTGCTTGTACATTCGAAGAAAGCAATACCCCTGCTATATTGAAACATTCATTAGGTCCGACTCATTGCCTGAATAGTCAGCGTTGAGGCCTTCGGTTCAGAGGGTCCCGGGTTCGATTCCCGACCGGGTCGGGGATTTTAATCGCGTCTGATTAATTCTTCTGACCCGAGGACTGGGTGTTTGTGTTTGTTCCAACACTTTCCTCTCCATATTCAGACAACACACTACACTACCAACCACCACAGAAAAACGCAAGAGTGATTACATCCCTCCATATAGGGTTGGCATCAGGAAGGGCATCCGGCCGTAAAACAGGGCCATATCCACATGTGCGACATAGTTCGCACCCGCGACTTCACAGATGTGGGAATAGCGCTAGAAAAATAATAAGAAGAATATTGAAACATTTATTAGATTCCCGAAGTTAAGCAACATGAGACTTTACCAGTACTCAGGCAGTTGACTAAGTGGTGTGGGCAGGTGTATAGGCAGAAGGGAACGGATCATCTTATCGCAAGTAAATTTCGAATGAGATTGTTTAGCCAATGCTTGACTTAGCTGGGAACAGCTAATGTCTAGAACTGTATATTCAACCGATTTTTCTGAGCTGTTTCACACAAGGGAACGATGTACATCTGTTACATCTGGCAATCAATTTTCCTCTCAGTACTAATGACATATTTAAGAAAACTAAATTAAAATTACATTATAAAAACTGAACTATCTAAGAACGCCGGTGGATGCAGGCAGGGTCTCGGCCCACAAGTGGCTACGGCTCTACCGTAGGTCTACGCCTCTGTATTCGGGAGACGGAGAGGAGCTGGGCCTCACATTGGGCTGAACTGAGAATGCTTTTCCACGGGTTTTCCCCTTCAGTGGAGGAATGAAAACATTTAGCAGAGGTAGTATCTAAGGATTATTAATTGATTTTCAAATAGCTGCGTCGGTGCATCACAAGTAGGTTATCCAACTCATAGTCCCAAGTTCCCGAATTCGATGATCAAATATTTTGGCTATTGTTTTTGGCAAGTTAAAGATCTTTAGTGGCGAACTGATTGTCAGTGTCACCCGACAAAATTAAGTATAGGCCTATTCATCCACAGTACTCGTGCAGTAGAAGTCCGCTTTCACTGCTACATAACAGCACAGTCGTAATATTGAAAATGAAATTGGCACGTAGGCCACTTATATGCCACCACTTCAGGAGGTCTGAAAACACGGCAGGTGAGGCAGTATGATAGTAAAAATGATTATTATTATTATTATTATTATTATTATTATTATTATTATTATTATTATTATTATTATTATTATTATTATTATTATTATGGCTAAATGTTTAGCGTTCTGATTTTTGGCCACAGGGGTGCCGGGTTCGATTCCCGGCAGGGTCGGGAAATTTAACCATAATTGGTCAATTCCCTTGGCACGGGGACTGGATGTATGTACCGTCTTCATCATCATTTCATCCTCATCACGACGCGCAGGTAGCCTACGGGAGTCAACTCAAAAGACCTGCACCACGGACATCTCCCGGCACTAAAAGCCATACGCCATTTAATTTCATTAATACTAATTTTAAAAGAACATAGTTTTCCCCATAACATTTCAAATTCTCTATAAACATTCATCTCTTTGAAAACTATAAAGCTAAGTTTTAAATTACCTTCATTCGGTAAATTTTGTGCTCCAATCATTCATAAAAACATAGAAACAACTTTTATTGCACATTGTTAACTAATGAAGGTAAGATAAAAAGGCAAGTCCATTATGAAAGTGTAAAGCAAACCTCTACTTCTTCCAGCTTAATGTCCGTGTAAAACCTTTCCCATATCCTGTGATATTCTCCCTGTAATTTGCTTGCAAGAGGAACAATCTTTTAATATTTTTCATCATATTTAACAGCTTATGATGTACATAGAGGTCTCAAACCAATTATAGCCACGCGTGTCACCCGCCTGCCCACAAAAAAGAGAACGAATTACGATTCTCATAAAAGTAAACAGTCACTTTGGTGTCACGTCGCTACATGACAAAGCTGTAATAAGGTAGGAGGCTAAAATTGCTCCGTATGCATGTCTCATATAGCCTCATACAACAAAAATGCACACAACGAACACGAAACTTCGAAAGTGTCAAAAAAAAGGAAAGCGCTGTTAATGATGCCAGCGTATATCGTGACATATCTTTTACCAAACGCTGTAATATAAGAACAATTTTCTATCGAAGATACTTATCCACTAAATGTTTTGCATGTCGCTACTCATATTTTCAATGATATTCAACGAAACGAAAAGAGGGATATTAATATTAATACTGTATGTTTAGTAGATGTGACACACATGAATTAAGCTCTATTAGAATCATGCGCAACGATAATTAACAAAGGCACATTATCAGTGTATTTAAGAGAAGCGGAATTGAGGTAAGTACTTTATTAGGCCATGCATGGTGTGGTGTCCATTTACCAGTCACCTGGCTCGCAATAAAATACACATCATAAAAGGTAATAAGCACTGTATTAAAATATATTGAAATTATTTTCTCACCGTTCCTCTCCATACTAATAAATGGAAGTGATGTTTAAAGGTACCATAGGTATAAAAATTAAAATTCAATTTATACTCCCAAAGTCCAGAAAATGAACTTTAAATACATTATACTGTAAGAGTGAGTAAATACGTCAAGCAAACATACATTCCTATAGTACGATACGACGTGGTTCATTTTTCTTTACACATCCGCATAGGAAAATGAACACAACGAAAATTGTTCTGATGGACTGTATATCAATATGTAGCTGGGAGGCGTGACTAGTCTTGAGGAAAATAATGGATAGGAAGAGCATTGGGTGATACGAGGTTTTCTAATTAGGTCATCGTCATGCTTTTTTACATCTGAGTCCAGCGAGAAAGTAGATGTGAAGTTTGGATCACGTAGCTATCAGTGGGGTTCGAACCCATTATCTCCCGAATGCAAGCTCACACATGCGCGCCCCTTAGTGCACGGCCAACTCACTATCACTTGGCATCAAGTAAGGCAATCATTCTTAAACCCCCGTTCAAAACCAAAAGGAGCCAGGGTTGCCCCAGAAGCCCCGAAACGAATTGAGATAAGCCAAAGAGATTCTGAAAAGAGATTTAATTTTCCAGTTAATCTACTGGCACACATATCTTGCAGTAATAATAATAATAATAACATTAATAATAATAATAATAATCGTATGGTCTCAGCTACCGTGTGCAGACATTTCGATTTGACGCCATCTGGCTGTCTGCTCGTCGATTTCGACGTTCCGTTTTACTCTAGGCCCACTAGATGGCGGATCTCTCTTGGGCGTCTATGGCTGAGATTTAATTTTGTCGGGTAAACACCAAATGTGTCACCAGAGATCTTTTACATGCCGACATCGTACGACATGGAGTATCGAATGGACTTTTTTCCGCCCTTCAAAAATCCGACTACCTCTACCGGGTTTGAACCCGCTATCTTGGGATCCGGAGGCCGACACTCTACCACGGATCCACAGAGGCAGCTATATCTTGCAGGAACATGATCCGATTCCAATTATAGCAGAATCTTATTTATTTAAATTATGCCATTGAATGGTGGCATATCACACAATGAATTTTGTTCTCTTTACTCACAACAGTACTACCGATGTTTAATGAAAGATAAACCCATAAAAGAACTTACGTAGGATGCTACATTTGTATAAATGTTTAAAGGAAGAGTAACAATTAAGGTGTTGAAATTGAAGTCCCGTACGAATACACAATCCCTTCTTATCGGCTTGTTCTACAACTTTTATACAATGTATAAATCTATCATTACTGTACTTTACGACGTACTAAAACTCGTGTTTGGGGAATTAAAAAATATTAAGTTTAAATCTGTTAACGCAAGAGGATGGTATCGACGGCAGCAGGACTAAGAACTGGTCATTAATTAATAAAATAATAAGCACATTCTGTTGATCATCATTATGGCCTCTTGGCACGACAGCATTCTTTTCTTTCCCTGTCTTTCTAGGAGTGCCTACAAGTGGCGCTAGCGTAGTGTCTTGTCCAATAGCAACTGTCGTGTTGTATTATATGAGGTTTCCTGGGTTGCCAACTCTCCTTAGGTTGTGTCCCTATAAGCAAACCCGAATGTCCCCATATTTTACAGGAAGTCCCTACAAAATTTTGTTTTCTCTGGATATTAAAACTGGACGTAGGCCTACTTCCTTTAATCGAAATTCTGTTATACATAATGTGACTATTATTTTATTATGTATTTATGAACTCACCAAATGAATTAAGCCACGTCTTCCTCAAGTCATACGTATCGTCGCTGCGCGAGCAATACCACGTATCTGACAATACTATTTCTATCTATTATTCTCCCGAAGACGGGTCACGCCTCCCAGCCGCATATGGATATCGATGGCCTAATTAGAAAACCTCGTATCTCCCAATGCTCTTCCTATCCATTATTTCCCTTAATACTGGTCGCGCCTCCCAGCCACATATTTATGGATATGCAGTCCATCAGAACAATTTTCTTATCTTCATATTCTTGTACGGAGGTGTAAAGGAAAATGAACCTTAAAGACATTATGCTGCAGGAATGCGTACATACGTCATGCAAATGTGCATTCATACTGTACGACACGATATAGTTATGTTTTTCTTTACACTCCGAACAAAGAAAAATGAACACATGTAGCTGGGAGGCGTGACCAGTCTTAAAGGAAATAATGGGTAGGAAGAGCATTATCACATTCGCGCTTTTCGCACAGCAGTGATGATATGCGACCCGTTGCACTGAAAAGGACCTAATGTCGGCGATGCATTTTTTAAGTAGAGATGAACGAAAGTTTCTGGGGTGTAAAAATTGCATTTCGATGTCTAAACTAAGTTACGCAGCAGTTCGAGTCTTTACCACTGATGTCATGAAAACTTTGTACAACTGGTAAGAAAATCAGTGAAAGATGTGACTGCATTGTGCTCGAAATACAGTCTTCTTAATTAGAACAGTCAATAATTCATATCTTCTGAAGTATTGCACTTAGAAACATGAACTACTTTTTTTAAGAAAGCTCAGTATCTTATGCCACAAAAATCTCAAAAATGAAAAGTCCGACTTTATGTTCCTTTCCGCACAAAGGTTCACATCTGGTGAAGTGGGTAACTTAAATACTCAACAAGACAGGTAACTAGGAACTAAGTGTCTTATCCAAAATAATGGAACCTCTATAATATTTAGCAGTACCTGAAAGAGAAAGTCAAGGATGATTGACTATGAGGATAATATGTATGATGTTACCCACCTTTCAATACACTATAAGTAAAATGACAAAAATATTTTAGGTCATTTCACTATTAAAGGGACTGGTTTCAGCCCAAGGGGTTATCCTCATTCTTATAGTTCTAAACATTGGCAAGTCATACAATGTATGTACAATCATTAAAATCCCTTACCGTATACATTATCACAAGACATAAAACACACATTAAAATATATAACGACAAAATAGAAGATACAGTACTTAAAACACCGGATGTGAAATTTTGGTAAACTAACCAATTGTGAATAAGTTTTGTTGGACTAGAAGTCTGAAGTGTGTCACTCAGTTCACATTTATTCATTGTATGTGTTCCATTTGTTGGTAGTACCAGTTTACACAAAGTCAAAACTTTATCTTCTTAAAAATGTTTTTAAATGTTGGCCGAAGTTACGTGGTTATTTAGAAGTCCTCAGCGGTCATAAAAGAGAACCATATAATATATCGGTATTATCCTGTGACCGAGCTTCTTAAAAAACATAGGCTGAAGGCCAATCGGCGGGTTAGGCACAAGAGTATCCTCCTGACCGTGTCAATGTAGGGAAATATTTGCATGGCTTTAAGGGAAGAAATAACAGAAAGTTAAAAATGATTAAAATTAAACAATAGCAAAACGAAATGTTCTAAAAATCTCTTTCTCATTTTACTTATAGTGTATATATACATATTCTCCTAATTACGTGTAAATACGGAAAAAACATCAAGTTCTTAACTTACGATGATTGACTACAGGGCGTGGCCTTCCATTTCGAAAATCTCACTTGTATTGACTAGGAATCGAACGACAGCTGGCTTAGTGAGAAGCTACCAACAAAGCACAGCAGGTTCGCACACGAAACTCAGTAATGTTTCATTGTACTGTAAACATAAGTAAGTTTCCATTGTAGTACGTACAATCTATTGCGTTTATCTCATCAGGTTTACCGCGCATTTCAACAAAAGAATGTGCCACAGAATGATGTTCCGACTTAAGTTTTCCCTAACTAGTAACAAGCAAGGAAGATGAACTTCTTGACTTTCTGTAATATTGATCACCAGCTCTCATTAAAATGTTGGACCAAGTGTCAGAAAATAATTACTAGGACGTAATGATCACTTAACACCTTAAGAGAGCGTAATTAAGTTTGATTAATAATTACCGAGGTGAAATGTGGAAACCAGAGTAATAGAGCAGATGTTGTTGATAGTAATTGGAGGAGGCATGGTCAAGATGTAGTTTATGTGATGGTTCAGACTACTAGCACCATTAATTTGTTGAGAGATAATAGCAGGTTTGTGCCGCATTGATTCATGTTTGAGGTGAAGAGTCAAGCGGCAATGCGGAAGGAAATATCTTGTTGCTTTCACAATATACATACAGTAAGATTACGTAACACTAAGCCCCCTAGACTCATTCATTGAGCGGAATGAGTGAGCGCATTTATGAACTACACATTGGCAATGCTCAGAAAAAATGAATATCGTTTACAAAAGAAGTTTCTATTTAAAATGTTATTTTTAAGATTTACGATTCACAGTTGAATCATTGGATGGGAAATTCAAAATCAGCATCAATGGATATTTTCTTGAAGTCAAAGATATGTGAGTTATTTTTAGTGTCGCTACAGGGCATCAAATTTAATCTAGCAATGACTTTTATGCGACTTTCAAATTCATAATCAAAAACATGACATAGAGTAGGATATAGCGGTTAGTTATATATCTAACCCTCTTTGTCCACAGAAATTAATCTAGTACCCATTTGTTGGAGAAGGATGAGTGATCCTCAGGATCAAATGCCTCTCAGGAAGCAGAAATCTCGTTTCTTAATTTATCGGCTCCCTAACGACGAATTCCTTATCATTCCGGGAGAATCGAGTACATTTTTTTACCCCTCGGTTAGACAGACCAAAAGACACGTCTTGAAAATATACGTTAATTGAGGAGTGTCTGCTCGAAAGCCACTATTTCCACTTCCAAAAGTAATCAATATTACGTCTACAATTTATTAAAGTACTTGAATTTTATCGATTGTCATGAGAAATCCAGATCATAAAGATGTAACTTCTTTAACGTTGTACCAAACCCATCATGGGTACGTTCATTGCACCTTTTATTTTATGTTTCTTATGCTTTTCCTACAGCATTCTTAAGATGGAAATAGCACCTTTTGAAGAGACACTCCTCAAATGTGATTTCACAATTGCTAACAAAATACCAGTAAGCAATAACAGTAAAAGACAATTTGTAAACGTACCGTCTTACTAATAAACGGTGTATAACTTTTATACAAGGTTTATACACCGTTTATGTGAAATTTGTTACTAATAAACCGTGTATAAGCCTCCTGTGTATACATCTGTTATAGTTATTCATTGAATTGCTTATACAGACCAGGACCCTGGTATAAGCGCTGTATAGCAGCGAGTAGCGGAAAATGAAACGAGTGCGCAGTTTATTTTCGTGGTATTTATTGTCTACAGTAATATAATCCATTTAACATTGAACAGGCATTGAAAGAATGGACGTTAACGTTGATGATCTTCACGATATTTTAAACATAGAAGACATACATCATTCAAAGGTTATGGAGGTTAGACATCTTCGTAAAGTAAAACACTTTAAAGAGACGGAATGACAATGAATAACTATAAAAGAAATGATGGTTGGGTGTATTTTTGTGTAATAATGTGTTACTGCTTAATCGACTTTTGATATTGCGAGTTTATTATACATTATCTGCCCCTACAATTTCTCAAATTTGAGTATAAAAAGGGACATATTCCTTGACATAAAAAATGGTATAACTTGAAAACCGTACGTAATATAATTTCCATACTTTGTGGTTGAATACGCAGAAATATGATGTATAAATGCCTAATAGAAACTTTTTTGATCAAACCTTTCGTTTAGCTACAAAACAGGTTTACCTTTCTCCTGAAAAATAAGGATTTTGGAATGTGTACCCTTTTCAACTTGCCGATTCAATTACAATTGCTTACGTTTTACGTACTATCCCAGTTAGGAGCTATTGAACTTTTCTTAAGCCTTTCCATTTCTTTTTTTTTTTTTTTGGCGTTAATTACATAAGCAAGCTGAAGAAATGTTGATATGAGTATAAGCCAATTTCCAGCCGTCTCACTTAGTGTTGCCACTGCCTTTTCGATATGCCGTGCTACTGTGCGACTTTCCGGAAAGTTTTGCTAGTAGATAACCAGCAGAAGCGATCATAAAGGCGGTGAACGTGCGAAATACGTCAGTGAACTACAGGAAGAGATTCCTACACCTTGGAACGAGTGTATACGTGCTGTACAACGCTGTATACGTACAACGCGTATACCTCGTTTATTAGTAAGAAAAATTTAAAACGCTTATACAGGGTTTATTCACTGTATAACTAAACAAGAGTTAAACAACTGTATAAGGACTTTTTATAAGACGGGTAGAGTTTATAATTTCGTAACATCTGTATTTTTAAAACACGTTCTTTGTTCACGTCTATTTCCTGACAAACGGTCATCGTTGTTTAATTTAATTTTTTCTTCTCCAGCGGACTTTCATAGTGGCATGAATGTCAAGATTTCCCTCCCTTATTTCTATGTCGACTACGAAATTACACAATATCAAGTTACATTTCGTCATGAACAATTTAAAAATCAACACCCTGCAGTGTGTCAAATGAAGCCCATTATTTGCAGTCAGTATTACATAGACGGTGTGTGAAATGATACATTAGAACATGTTGTAACCTCGGAGCGGACCAAATATGATTGGTCATAACCTTCAGGACTCAGAGAGACTGCCTCGTGGCCTCGGAGCTGATCGAAAGTGAGGAGATAATTAATGAGGGCATTCTTTCCGCCAGAAAAGAAAAGAAGAAAAGGAAAACTTAGTAATTTCTTCAGAACTTGAGATTCAGCGAAGAAACCGTTATAGCTACAGGCAATACAGAAAATACATTAACATCCCAGCATTAAGGGTTTGCAAACAAGTACCAACACTTGGACACAAGTCTCTCGGTTGAGGCTGCCTAGCGCAAAGACATATTGGTTCACCAGGAAGGACATGGGTTCGTTTCAATCATTCGGAAGTTGAAAAATCTAGCGAGTTGGCGGTGCATTTCGGGTCCCATAGTCGGGCTGAGTGGCTCAGACGGTTGAGGCACTGGCCTTCTGACCCCAGCTTTACTCAGTATTTGAAGGTACTTAAGGACGTCAACCAAGTGTCGGTGGATTTACTGGTACTTCCACGGGACTAAATTACGGCACCTCGGCGTCTGCGAAAACCGTAGAAGTAGTTAGTGGGACGTAAATCCATTATTATTATTATTATTATTATTATTATTATTATTATTATTATTATTATTATTATTATTATTTCGGGTCACATAGCTGTGAACATGCATCCGAAAGATGTTGGATTCGAATCCCACAGTATGATGTCACAGATATGTCTCCCCAAACCGCGTAGCGAACTCCTCGTTGGAATGGATTGTATGACAATCGTTATCTTTCATTAGTGCTAATACAAACGTGATTAGCCACCAACCCCGGAGGCCCGAGTTTGATTCATGGCTCTGCCACGAAATTTGAAAAGTAGTACGAGGGCTGGAACGTGGTCCACTCAACCTTCAACTGAGTAGAGAAGGGTTCAATTTCCACCTCAGCCATTCTCGAAGTGCTTTTCCGTGGTTTCCCACTTCTCCAGCAGGCAAGTGCCGGGATAGTACCTAATTTAAGGCTACGGCCGCTTCCTTCCTTCTTCCTCGTCTATCCCTTCGAATCTCCCCATACCCCACAAGGCCAATGTTCAGCATAGCAGGTGAGGCCACCTAGGAGATGTTCTGGTCCTTCAACCCGGTTGTATCCCCCGATCGAAAGTCTCACGCTCCAGGACACCACCCTTGAGGCTGTAGAGGTGGGATCCCTGAGGGAGAAACCAACCCTGAACGGTAAACGGACTAAGAAAGAAGAAAGAAAGACTGATAAAAAATCTAGTATAATTTTTTAAACAAATCTATTTAATAATTTTGTATTGATTCGGTATACCAATTTTGTGACAACCAACCAACCAACCAACCAACCAACCAACCAACCAACCAACCAACCAACCAACCAACCAACCATCAAAAATATTAAATGTAACCATCGGATTGGGAAAAATGCCACCGAAATTGGTGCATCAATTGCAACTTCTCTGGGAAAATATATACGTCATTATTCTCAGGCAGTCGAGTTATTAAAATCCTATTTTATAAAATAAAGGCAATTTCTTAACATAAATTATAAAAATTCAGGACGTAGAACATTTCTCTGTGAATGGAAATATTACCCCCAAAAAAGTTTGGAACGTGTGAATGCTAAGACTCCACTTTGAACAACACAAAACCCCATTCAAGAAGTTCATCTAAAAATATGATTCATTCTGTTTTTTTTTTTTTTTTTTTTTTTTTTTTTTTTACAAATTGCAAAATCTTCGTACTTGTTAATAAAGGATTTAAGTCTATTTGGGTGGATTGTTTCATCTCGATTATTTCTAGGATTTCGACTTCTTGTTCGATAAGAGAAATAATCCACAGTTGTAGCTCTTCAGGCAAGCGATTCAATGTTGATAACATCCTAGGAATATGAGCTACGAATTTTAGGTAAATAAAATATCATAAAATATGAGAATATATTCTTTATTTCTAAATATTACAATCCTTTTCTTAATCATCGTTATCTGGGATATCATTAGCAGATTGCCTTCACTCTGCCACTACGAGCGCTAATGTGAGTCAATACAGAACTTCACTTAAGTCCTTATAACTTCATTCGGTGCGGATATTGAAAAAAACATCAAAGGGTATTGAATCAAGGAACACATCGCTGAAAAGAATGATGTAAATAAGTTAATTTCACTAGGATTTGAATCAAAAAGAAAAGAAGTAAAGAAAAAAGCGATGTTAGGCTATTTTTCGGGAACTGCATTTAGGCCGAAAGCGATTTTAGATTTAGTGATTTTTTTTAAATTTTGATAGAGCTATCCAAGACTCATAATTTGACACCTTTTCGGGCCCTTCAACTTTCGTAGTATGGGCACCCGGACTTTGTCTGCAAAGACATGTTTTCAACGTTAAAATGAATGTTCTGTACTTAGCGCCCGCTTTCTTGCTATACTGTAATATACGCAAGATTCTCCGCAAAGCACGTGGTGTGATTATGCACAAGTCTTCCAACCATACATATGCATTACTGGAAGATATACCGTTAGCAAATTCCCATTATGCAGCTTCTAGTTGACCAGCAACAGAAGTATCTTCATAATAAGTATACGTTTCATACAGCAGCTTTGTAATCTCATTGAAGACGCGAAGCCGACATGGTGAAATATATTATTCTGAGATGCCATAGCAATAAATTGAGGCAAGAAGAAGAGGACGACGAAGATGTGCCGTGGTAAATACGATGCAGCTACCGGCCAAAGCCTCACTCAATTCCTCCGCCATGCTGAATCAAGGCCTCCTCAATTTCCAATTTCACGCCGCGGTGGCCATGCTTGGTACCGCTCAAACAAAACAACTGCGCGGCGCGCATCGCACTTCTTCTTCTGCTTCATCCTTTCTTCCTCCTCTTAGCTCATCCTAAGCAACTCTGCATCAAAGGCATTAACATACCATAAAATATATTTTAGAACAATCACATAGTTACAAAGAAATAAAAATAGTTACTTTTCTTCTTTCTTTATTCAGAAGGAAAATAGAACAAATGAAGAGAAAATAAGAAAGAAATAAGTACCGTAGATACAGTAGCAGAAAGCGTGAATACTGATTGGTTCCGAATTAGTTCAGCGTCACGTGGTCCTGTACATAGATTCTCTGTAGGAGTGGATACATACAATATATACGTTTCTCAACATGGCGATGACCGAAGTTTCTTGCAACTCATTCCTTCGAAGTTCAACATGGCCTCCGCAATGGCGATCCCTTTTTGCCAGCCACAGCTACCGACACAAAAGAGGTGATTTCGAAGGCAAGCTTACAATAATCAAATGGCTAATCTTCAACGCACATTTATAACCTCAAAACCAGAACTTAAAGATGAAACTTCAAGTTTTGAGACAATACTAGTGTGTGTTAAATTTCCAAGTGGTAAAAATTTGACCATCTCAGGGAGCACTGAAATAAAGCAGAGGTAATTAGATATTATGCACTAAATATTTATGCGAAACATAGTAGAATCTCGGTACAGTAATTCGAGTTGTTTGGAATCGAGGCTACTAAGGATTACCGGAATCTCGAATTCTAAAGAAAGATGGCCAAAATTCTAAAGCCTTCTACTAGTGATGTATTCTAAACTAAAATTACAGCTGCATAGATTTACTTTTAAACCAGCAGACAACCATTTAAAACGTATAAACGGAAATAAAAAACTTTGTCAGAATTCGACTGATTTTTTCATAAGCGGTCTGCACGAATGAAACGTTTCTTAGCATAAATGCGGTATAATGCAGGAGTGCATAAATACGTCATGCAAACATATATTCCTGCAATACAGTACGGCAAGGTTCATTTACCTTTACACCCCTGCATAGAAAAATGAACGCAACGAACATTGTTCTGATGGACTGCATATCCGTACGTGGCTGGGAGGCGTGACCAGTCTTTAGGAAAATAATGAATAGGAAGAGCATTGTGACATACGAGGTTTGGATTCTTCAACGACGATATCGTTGATTTTCCCTTTGTAGATGAGCAGCAGTCCGCCTCTCTGGTGTAGTGGTTAGTGTGATTAGATGCCACCCCCGGAGGCCCGGGTTCGATTCCCAGCTCTCCCACGAAATTTGAAAAGTGGTACGAGGGGTGGAACGGGGTCCACTCAGCCTCGGGAGGTCAACTGAGTAGAGGTGGGTTCGATTCCCACCTCAGCCATCCTGGAAGAGGTTTTCCGTGGTTTCCCACTTCTCCTCTAAGAAAATGCCGGGATGGTACCTAACCTAAGGCCACGGCCGCTTCCTTCCCTCCTCCTTGTCTATCCCTTCCAATCTTCCCATCCCCCCGCAAGGCCCCTGTTGAGCATAGCAGGTGAGGCCGCCTGGGCGAGGTACTGGTCATCCTCCCCAGTTGTATCCCCCGACCCAGAGTCTGAAGCTCCAGGACACTGCCCCTGAGGCGGTAGAGGTGGGATCCCTCGCTGAGTCCGAGGGAAAAGCCAACCCTCGAGGGCAAACAGATTAAGAAGAAGAAGAAGAAGAAGAAGAAGAAGAGGAGCAGCATTAAACATTCGTGATCTTCAAAGGACTACCTTCGTCATCCTCCAATCAAATGACCTAAGGATTGGTTCGGCCTGTATCCTCAAGTATATGCTCTTGAATTAAAGTTCTACGTCGATAGAGAGGCCCATTTCTTGTCACTCGTTCACCAATCACAATACCAAATATTCCTTATCTTACTTGTTGTTTAAAGGACCCTAATATCTAGGTCATCGGCCCCCATATATCATATCATCAGAAATTTCACTAAGTATGTATGATCTTTCCCAGGTCAGGGATTTTTACCTAGACCTGAGGGCTGGTTCGAGGTCCACTCAGCCTACGTGATTAGAATTGAGGGAGCTATCTGACGGTGAGATAGCGGCCCCGGTCTAGAAAGCCAAGAATAACGGCCGAGATGATTCGTCGTGCTGACCACACGACCCCTCGCAATCTGCAGGCCTTCGGGCTGAGCAGCGGTCGCTTGGTAGGCCAAGGCCCTTCAAGGGCTGTAGTGCCATGGGGTTTGGTTTGGTTATGTATGATCTTTCAACATACTGTACTCGAACTCTGACTCAAAACCCCGTTTGAAAGTAAACTCGAAAGACTGACTTCAATTCCACAACAGTGATAAATGTAAGAAATAGAAACTCAGATCGAGTGAGTTAGCTCATTTCTGTTTTCACATTTTCACTCCAGCAAACCCAAAACTCTAGCTTCTCTCCATTTTCAGTAACTGGTATCTAACTTAAGTGAACAGTACTCCAGTAATCCGAGTATAATAATAGGCCCTATATCATGCTTAAATTCAAGTTAACTGAGTTATGCCCACGGCTTCTGTGTTTCCAGTACTAGTTCTCCGCTAACCTAGTGCCACCAAAAATCTATATGAATTTGCCTAAGTGCTATGTTAAGATTATAGCAAAAATAAAAAAAAATAAAAGGGTTCTGTTAGAGAGAAAGAAAGGAGAAGGATATATTGATATCAAAAACATAATGTTGTCTAGTGTTTGTGCTTTATCAATACTGCACTCTATTCAATGTTGGGACAACCGAGCGTATTGTGCTGATCTTCGGTCATCACAGTACAACTCAGCTTGTTGAAAATGTGTATTGGAAGAATTCAAAGTAAATATTTACGTGTTCAATTAAGAAAACAAGTATCCACACAAGTGTTACAAGATCCCTGTAATTAACTGATAATGAAAGACAGAGAGGAGGGAAGTCTTATGCCTATTCGTACGGCATTCCACCCTTCACTGTTTAATTGGCTTCATAACCTTTTCTGGCATGGATCATAAATTTTCTATTAACTGCAGTGTGATGAAGTTACACCCCTAGATGGTGGCATATGTTGTCAATTGACACCCCTCCCTCCCTCCCTTACGTTTCATCCCCTCTTTGGGAGGGAGAATTGAGTTATGGATGTGAAACAGAGTAACGGAAACCCAATACTCTAGCTACTCTCCATTTTCAATAAAGTGGTATCTAACTTCAGCGAACAGTACTCCAGTAATCCGAGTATAATAACATCATCATGCTTAAATTCAAGTTACCTCGTCGCTTGGTGCAGCAGGGCTTTTGTAAATAAGTGCGGCCTGTGGTCGTATTCGTCCCAGCAATTCTTCCATAAGAAGGAAAGAATATGGTAATAAATTGCACTCACAATTTTTTAGAAATAAAAAGTTAACCCATGACCTTAAAACGACGGGCACAACCATTATCATGTAACACATGTCTGTCACTATGGCTCTTGGTCATCGGGGTCCTGGGTTAGATTCCCGGCTGGGTGGTGGCATTTTAATCCTTAAGAGTTCATGCCTGTAACTCAGGCACTGTGTTTGTGATATCCCCAACATGTCTGTAACCCGCACACCACACACAAAAGCATCCTCCTCCACATCAAAATGCAGTTCACTAAACACGGCACACAACGCCCACAATCAACCAATCAATCAATCAATCAATCAATCAATCAATCAATCAATCAATCAATCAATCAATCAATCAATCAATCAAGCAATCAATCATTTAGGGCTGTCACCCAGCTGACAGATTCCATATCAGTTGTCCGCCTAGCCTTTTCTTCAATGATTTCAAAGAACGTGGAAATGATGCTATTGCTCTTCCTATAAATGAATGAAAAAATGAAAATCCACAGCCTGTTTCCAGTCATTCGACCGGGCCAGGAATGGAATGAATGAAGTACCCATCTAGTGGCGAGGATAGGAAATGTGCCAGCTGCCGAAGCCTGCCACACTCCTCTGGGGCAATGATAAATGTCTGACAGATGAAATAGTATTGGAGAATGTTGCTGGAATGAAAGATGGCAGGGAAAACCGGAGTACCCGAAGAAAAACCTGTCCTGCCTCCGCTTTGTCCAGCACAAATCTCACATGGAGTGACCGGGATTTGAACCACGGAACCCAGCGGTGAGAGGCCGGCGCGCTGCCGCCTGAGCCACGGAGTCTTCCTATAAATGAATATTGGCCCCAAATATTTCCTCTTGAATTCCAACTTTACCTTCAATGACCTTCCCTAATTTTAGAAGCTCCACTCAAGTTAATTTGTCTCATTTGTCACTCCACGCTATCTCTCCACTGAGAGCTCGGAACAAAGCGCTTAGGCGAGCAGTTTGTCTCCTCTCCTTACCCCCAAGTCTTCTTGCGCAGATCAGTGCTAATGATGGTTATGATGAGCATCATGGTTTAGAAACAGCTGATAGATTCTACGTCTATATAGGTGAAAGGGGAGTATAGCTCATAAATCGGACACGAATTCTCTTCTCCTAGCACCGTCAGTGGACGAAAATATTCCGTAACATTAAAAACAATCACTGAAAAGATAAGAATTTAAACTGTAACTCAAATATTACTAATTGCCGAATTAATGACTAGTAATAGAATATGCATCTGGAATCCATCATGTAATAAAGATATAAAACAAATAGAAAATGTTCAAGCTAAATTTCTAAGATATTTGTATTTCTGTATCTCTAAAACTAGTTAAAAATATGTGGCACATAATGACTTAATAACAAATTTTGGGATAGATAAGTTGCATACTAGGGAATGACTAACGAGTGTATAATTCTATTACTGTTCTAACTAGTGAATTGTATACCTGTATAATGGCTGTGATGTTTTAGAATTTGTGTTTCTGATTAGAAATCCTAGGTTCTTATAGGCCTTATTTACGGCGTTATGTGTATATTGAAGATAAGTTTACTATAATACATACAATGTACAACATTTTATACAAGTACCTAGTTGTAGTCAGAAACATTTATACCTAATGGTCCTGGTTGTAGTGAAGTCGGCGTAAGCGTAACCGCGACCGAGGCTAGAATACGCTGAGGTGTATATTACCTTATCACAGTGGAACATTCACGTATCTGACATCCAACCGGTTAAGAGCTTCGATAAGGCGCTCATTTGAAAGCAGGACAATTACAGGCTCCTTACTTTTAAGCTGAGTGTAATTGAGTATGAGGTGTTGGAGTTGCGTTCAGTGTTAACTTTAATAGCCGCGGTTTTCTATTACATTCGCAGTGTGAGTAAACTTGTTTAAACGCCTATTTAAAAGTGTGTGCCGTGAGTGTATTCAAGATAGTCGCGACAGATAGTGACTTAAGTTATCCGCGTGAGTTCAGACTTACCACCGCAAAGCAGGAGGTACCAGTTCATAAATATTCTGATATAAAGGGTTGTTTTCGATCCCTGGAAACGATTTCATAAATCAACTGCAGTTCCCCTCTATAAGTTAACTGACGGCAAGTTTTGAACTAATTCTACTTATTACGTACTGTACAATTCAATGCAGAAATATAAGTAAACAATTCTGTCTGTTATGGAAAGTTATTTTATAACCATATTTTTAGTTTAAATGTCCGCCTCTGTGGTGTAGTGGTTAGTGTGATTAGCTGCCATCCTCGGAGGCCCGGGTTCGATTCCCGGCTCTGCCACAAAATTTAAAAAGTGGTACGAGGACTGGAACGGGGTCCACTCAGCCTCGGGAGGTCAAATGAGTAGAGGTGGGTTCGATTGATATAGTTTTTAAGTAAATTAATACTGAACCTTTTAGCTGAACCCCGTCAGATGTAGGCTATGTGGATTTTTGAAGGCCTAAAGCAAGTGTATTTGGTACTCCATGTGGTAGGAATCACAAAAATGTTTTTGAAGACTTTCGTCTGTAACGTGGCATTACCACATTATTATGGACGACAACTATCTGAGAAATAAAGCGAATAGAAGCTTTTGGAATGTGGTTATGGAAGAATGCTGAAGATGAGATGGTAGATCGAATCACGAAGATATGCTGAATCAAATTGGTGAGAGGAGATCGATGCGGCTAAGTTTTACAAGAAGAAAGCATAGAATGACTGGATGCATCTTAAGACACCCAGGACTTGTTCAGTTGGTTTTTGACGGAAATATAAGTAGAGGTAGCCCAAGATATGGATATGAAAAACAGATTAGAGCAGATGTAGGATGTAGTAATTACATAGAAGTGAAAAGGTAAGCAGAGGCTAGGGTGGCATGTAGGGGTCCGGACATTTGCGGTCATCACAAAATCACGGACATTTGAGGTCACTGAGACAAACTAGTGCCCAATCACAGAAATTTCCCAGTTGTCACAAGACATTTGCAGTCACTGCAGCAGGGGGTGGGCTCATTAGCTTAATCTCGGGTATCCCCGCTAACCTGCCTGAGTTCCTGCTCGCTCCTTGCAGATCAACATTTTTCTCTCGCAGGCATTATTTGGAGAGTGATACCTTCAGACACAAACACAATTCTATATCGAAACTTCCTGGTGTATTTACTGCTGTGTGCTGTAATGGATTTGACAGTTACTGTACAAAAAGTATACAGAAAGTCAACATGAAATCGTCACCTGCGTGTGTCTGAAGGAGAAGAACAAGTCATGCCATGTTGTTGGTAACATACAATTCTGTAGATGATAAATAAATATATTTCATTCTATTTCCTATCCGGCCTCTCTTGGTCAACTCTTGTTCTCTTCCGGCCCCCACGGTACGATGTTTGCCAAGCCCAGGTAGTCTTACATCCTTCGTGGCCTTTCTGTTCATTTTCTCTAAAAGAGTGTCGGACCTATTCGAATTGTTTTCTGGTTAATTTTAAGGGAGGATGGTGGCACCGTTCTACTTGCTCACAAAAACAGTAATCACCACCATCACGGAAAGGTCCCGTGGCTACCACGATATAAACAGTCACGCTGATGTACAAGCTCGTATATTTGATATTTGTACTCTAATACACCACAAAGTGAATTTTTATATACAAACATCAGGGGCTAATTTAAAAAAAAACAAGTTTCCTATTTATTTATCGTGGAATAATTAAAGGTAGGTCGAGGTAAAAGACACTGTTTTATTACGCACCAGTCCTTCATTTTCAGAAACACAAAAGTTAATCCATCGTCAATTAATTTAATTAATTTCCGGTAGTCGAACGTCACGCTAACATATTTTTTGGAGAAAGTGGGATGGTCAGCGTCATTATAATGTTGTTCCTTTGTACATACCTATTTACATTAGGATTACCTGAAGCAGCAAGAAGATTACGCTATTTTTCTATGTAAGAAATTGCCTTTAAGCAGGACCTGATGTCACTGGTTTCTTCATATTTTTAAGGGTTCTTTCAATCCTGTCATCTTTCTTCACATATTTCGTCTTCCACCTCTTACCTTCAAGATTGAGCTACAGTACTCACACGAGGAAGTTTCGGTATAGAATGGTGTTTGTGGTTGAATGCATCAATCTCTAAATAATGCCCGCGAAAGAAAAATGTTGATCCACAAGGAGCGAGCAGGTGCTCAGGCAGGTTAGCGGGGATACTCCGAGATTAAGCTAATGAGGCCCAACCCCTGCTGCAGTGATCGCAATTGTCCTGTGACAACTGGGGAATTTCTGTGAGTGGGCACAAGTTTATCTCAGTGACCGCAATTGTCCGGCAACCGGCATGTAGCCCTGCATTAAAACAGTCTGTGGACTGAGGACATAAACAACAACATAAATGTATTATTCACCTCCATGTAGTTACAAACCCTCTGAACAAAAATTTTAGGCCTATCTATTAGGTTCAGTTTATTTGTGAGAATAGTATATCTGCGAGTAACTTATAAAATACCATGCTCTCATTCCTTATTTGATGGCTGTACGTCGTATTATTGAGTGAATAAATGTGATTATTCTACTAAACATTTCTGCATAACATTTAACGGCAAGCAAATACCCATATATTCGGTATAAATAATTACTTATTACATATTCAATCAACTAATACTTCTGACTCATTGGCTGAATGGTTAGTGTGAGGTCTTCGGTTCAGAGGGTCCCGGGTTCGATTTCCGCCCGGGTCGGGGATTTTAATAACGTCTGATTAATTCTTCTGGCTCAGAGGCTGGATAATTGTGTTCATCCCAAAGCCTTCCTCTTTATATTCAGACACCGAACTTCTCCTCCAACCACCACAGAAACACGCAATAGTGATCATATCCCTCCATATAGGGTTGGCGTCAGGAAGGGCACCCGGCAGTAAAACAGGGCCAAATCAACATTTGTGACATAGTTCGCATCCGTGCCCCCACATATTTGGGGAAAACGGTAGAATGAGAGGAAGAAGAGAAGATGCAATTCATTAGGCCTAATACGAGGCAGCATAATATCGGTAACAGCAGATTTATACCTTCAAATACCACCGGACTGAGCCAGGATCGCTCGCCAAGAAGGTAAAAGTATAACTATAAACTCAGTTCATACAAAATGAAATGTTGGGTGTCCATTTTTACTGTACAGAAAATTGTAAAAGTTTTCAGTACAGCAATAATATTGTCTGGTCGCAGACAACATTGCTGTAAGTGTGTACGTATGTGCAGGTAATCTTTTGACATTTATCGTCAAGTGACGTAATAAGTGTGATGTAACGTTTCGGCGGTCCTTGGCACTTATCGGCAGGTGGGTCCAGAATCACATCAAGCGTACCGCCCGCCCCACCCGGCGGATATCACTGCTTGATAAGAGGGGGGAAGCTCGAAGTCAGTCCTTGAGCCATCGTATTGCAAAGCAAGACTGCATATGAATACATTAATATACTGACCGTCCCAACTTGAAAGAACAAGAGTGGGAAGTATCGGAATGTTCTAATTCACTCTGAAGCAGGTAGTTGTTATATTCAGTGTATAAAAAGCATTCCCGTGGGTGGAATTGCGCAGAAAATTGTAGATCTAGTTGTGTGGGAAATTTTGTGACGCAGTACAGCAAATATCTGTGGAATATTTTCATCTCATGTTATTAATTTATGAACTGAAGAGGGCGAGCTATAATATCCTCGCTGCCAATCTGCAGATAGATAATAATAATAATAATAATAATAATAATTACATCTCCTAGTGTTTCTGCTATGTAAATCTCCATCTCAGTTTACTTCGGTGTCATGTATTCTCTGCCTTACTTTGTGATGCTGATTGTGAGACATGGACCTTAACAGAGAACACCACCAAGAAACTTCGATCCTTTGAGATGTGGTGCTGCCAAAGCCTGCTCAGAACATCATGGGTTGACAGAACACGTAACTATGAAGTACTCCAACACCTGAACAAAGAGTTAGAGGTTACGCACAAAAAGAAAAAAGCTTGAGTACTTGGGTAAAATTTTTCGAAATGGAAGTATAAATTCCTTCAGCTTATCTTACAAAGTAAAGTTGAAGGAAGGAGAAGTAGGGGATGAAAGAGAATATCTTGGCTAAGGAATCTACGAGAATGGTATGAGTCCAGTACCCCACTCTTTTCCGAATTGCTGAAAACAAGAATCAGATCGTCCTGATGACAGCCGACATCCGATGAGGAAATGGTTCAGGAAGGAAAGAAGAAGTGTTATGCCTAAACTACGTAAATGGCTTCCGTCTCCATTCCGGCAATGAATGAATATTCAATAGATGTGAGAAACAAAATGCTACAATGTAATTTTGTTAATTCCAGGAGTGTCCAACTCGTTGGCTGAATGGTCAGCCTACTGACCTTCGGTTCAGAGGGTCCCGGGTTCGATTCCCGGCCGATTTGTTAACTACAGTGGCCCGGTGGCTAGGTATTTGTGCTGTCCCCAACATCCCTGCAACTAACACACCACACATAATACTGTCCTCCTGTACAATAACACGCAGTTACCTACACATTGCAGATGCCGCCCACCCTCATTGGAGGGTCTGCCTTACAAGGGCTGCACTCGGCTGGAAATCGGCACACGAAATTAAAATTAATTAAATTCCAGGAGTGAAAATAACACAAGGAAGATCTTCAGTGTAGGCCTACTGTCACCACATTTTCACGCTACGATGTAAAGTTAACCATCTAGACTGATAATACAGCCTCCTGAAACACTAAACCACCGAGCTCGATAGCTGCAGTCGCTTAAGTGCGGCCAGTATCCAGTAATCAGGAGATAGTGGGTTCGAGCCCCACTGTCGGCAGCCCTGAATATGGTTTTCCGTAGTTTCCCATTTTCACACCAGGCAAATGCCGGGGCTGTACCTTAATTAAGGCCACGGCCGCTTCCTTCCCTCTCCTAGCCCGTCCCTGTACCATCGTCGCCATAAGACCAATCTGTGTCGGTGCGACGTAAAGCAAATAGCAAAAATAAAATAAAAAATAGAAACACTAAATCAAGGTCTTAATACTTGGAGTTAATATACTGTATTGCCACACACTATGATATCATTTATAATCTACAAGAGCATCTGGTTAACACTGCTTTATGCAGTCAAAGCTTCCTGCGTGAACAGTTTAGAGGCCTTTGAAATGTGGTTACATACGAGATATACTCAGAATATCCTGGACAGATTTTGTAACAAATAATGGTGTTACGGAAAGCTACAGCTGAGTGAGGGCTGACAAATATTACCAAAGCCAGGAAAAGAGCTGATTTGGGCCACGCATTATTATTATTATTATTATTATTATTATTATTATTATTATTATTATTATTATTATATAATTTACAAGTTGCTTTACGTCGCACCGACACAGATAGGTCTTATGGCAACAATGGGACAGGAAAGGGCTAGGAGTTGAAAGGAAGAGGCCGTGGCTTCAATTAAGGTGTGAAATTGGGAAACCACGAAAAAACATCTTCAGGGCTGCCGACAGCGGGGTTAAAACCCACTATCTCACGAATACTGGATACTTGCCGCATTTAAGCCACTGCAGCTATCGACCTCGGTATTATTATTATTATTATTATTATTATTATTATTATTATTGAAAACGGACAGTAACTGAACAACTAGAATGACTCCGAACTGAATTGAATTCGAGACGGAACTACTCAGCCGAGGCTTGATAGCCTTATGATGAATATTCGCAGTTCTTTTGAGGATGCTACCTGTTTTCTTCACACCACAGGAGTGTCCATAACTGGAACAGTGTAACAGGAATGTCATCCTCACTGACACCATTTTCTCTCCCAAGTATGTACAGCAACTTGTTTTTTCTGATCTTCAAAAAAAGTTGTTTTAATATCTAGAACATTACAACCACCCATGCCTTAGGCAGGATTCGACTGGCGGAAACTTGATATCTCTTCTCCATGGTTTCAGATCCTGTTACCTGTCTCCTCCACTTATAATACTTTTCATGTTATTTTAATATTTCTTATTTTTTATCATGTAGAGCGAAACCAAGAGAAATAACTTCTCATGTCAACGAGAAGAGAATGTCACTGGGTTAGGCACTGTCGGCATGATATTTGGGTAACCTTACAACTAGTTGTCAATATCTCTATTTCTGGCTAGTATGAGGATTGTCTTCCCGTAATCTAACCACTGGATCACAGGTTACTACTAGGCCTACTAATAAAATGTTGTCATTCATCCCCTAAAAGGGGGGTGGGCCTGTAAGACGGTAACGCCGTCTCTCAGGCCGGGAGATTTGTTACGGTGAAAGAGAAGGTGAGGAGGTTGGCGGCCGTGGCCTATACTAGGACTGTCCCGGCATCCGCCTTAGTGCAGGAGAGTGGAAAACCACGGAGAACAATTCTCAGGACAGCCGACGGTTTGGCCCAGTCGTGAGGTCCAGCGCTGTCCCGTCTCCCGAATGCAGAGGCGTAGAGCTGCGGTAGAGGCGTGACCACCCGTCCTCCGCTCGGTTGGCCGGTCGGAGTGCAGAGCTGTTGGCCGAAACTTACTTTTCATCCACCGACGTGACACGTTCTTTTTAACCGAGCTCGATAGCTGCAGTCGCCTAAGTGCGGCCAGTATCCAGTGGGTTCGAACCCCACTGTCGGCAGTCGTGAAGATGGTTTTCCTTGGTTTCCCATTTTCACACCAGGCAAATGCTGGGTCTGTACCTTAATTAAGGCCACGGCCGCTTCCTTCCCATTCCTAGGCCTTTCCTATCCCATCGTCGCTATAAGACCTATCTGTGTCGGTGCGACGTAAAGCAAATAGCAAAAAAAAAGCGTTCTTTTTAAAGGTCTCAGAGTGGCCAAGACGACTGCTGTCCAGCTAAATACGTAGGTTCAGATACTGGGGCGATGTGACGCTACCGTCAGCAGTACTGTTTGGCATTCAAGACTTTCGCGACGTCTCATAGCAGATAGTTCCTCAACCTCACGCAAGGGTTTGACAGAATCTTGTTCCAACCGAAAGCCCGTAGTACGAGATTTTTTTTTTTTTTTTTTTTTTTTTGGTCAAGTTCAACAAATCACAAGACTTCAAAAGAATTGTCAATACTTCACAAATTTACTTATCAAATCTCTTCCAATACTTGACAAGCCTTGAGAAGTCTTCAAAAGTCTTGAACGTGAATTAGAACATGTTCTAATCGATGAAAGAATTGTCAAGTCTTTGGCAGAACTGACCAATGGAATGCGAGTATTAACGGTGCGCGTTATGCCGCTAGGCATGCTGGGATTGCCGGGACGGGAATCAAAACAACACAAGTGGCTTCTCATGACTGTGAGATGTTGTTTGTGTTTTATTCGCTAAGTATGAGGCACATCCCTGCCAATGTTCAGTGGATTTCGCAGAGTGCCGCAATAAAATGAATAAAACGACAGCGTACGGGGAGATTGCAAAAGAAGTATCTCAAGGAAGTGGACAGATTTTACGCTACCGTACGGTGACCTACAAGGAAACACTATCAGCAGTGATCCATTTATTATTTTATTCCAACTTCAACCATACTCGAAGTAGTATTCCGTGGTTTCCCACTTCTCCTCCAGGGAAATGCCGGGATAAGGCCACGGCCACTTCCTTCCCTCTTCCTTGCCTATCCCTTCAAATCTTTCCCCCTCCCACACAAAATCCCTGTTCAGCATAGCAGGTGAGGCCGCCTTGGCGAGGTGCTGGTTCTCCTCCCCAATTTTATCCCCGATCCAAAGTCCCACGCTCCAGGACCCACTGCCTTTAGGCGGTAGAGGTGGCATCTCTCGCTGAGTCCGAGGGGAAAGGCAACCCTGGAAGGTAAACGGATTAGGAAAGAATAAAGAAGGCTTATTATTATTATTATTATTATTATTATTATTATTATTATTATTATTATTATTATTATTATTATTATTATGCTATGGTGAAGACAAATTCCGAACCATTTCTTGCTTTGGTGTAAAGGAAGGGAAAACAATGAAAATGTTTCCCCCCCACCCCACCCCACCCAACCCTACGTTTCCCTCATATTACACAGAACACAACACCGAGTCGCCATAGCGTGTTTGCTATAAACTGTTATCGGCTTCCATTGTCTGTCTCTAAGCCCGATATGCACGGAAGGATCCCGTTACCCCGCCCTCATACCACAAAATAGGTCGCTAGTAAGTTTCCCATGACCATACTGGGAAGGCAATGTATGACCTCTCCTATGTCCGTCTCCATATTGCCTGAGTTACGCAAGAAACTGTCCGAGACCAAGATCGTATTTAAGCACCGAATTGTTACAACTCAAATTCCTAAACCAAGGTCACCGTGAGGTGAAAGCAAAAATTGGCTAAGGAGGCCTCCTAACGAATATTTTTAAAGACCTAAGTCTAATTGTGACCATAAACTTCAGACGATATTGATTTAACTGAGTTGATTATTAAATAATGTTCTCAATACGAGAGATTTAAATGCTCATCAATATTAAAAGCAATTTGATGATTTGATTTTGAATTTAAAATTATCAATGGATCTAACTCGCAATGCCTTATTTTCATATGATAGAAAAATAGAATAAGTTAGAAGTGCAACCATATATCGATGGCTTTCTTTTAAAACCTCGCTTGTCCCAATGCTCTTCCTACCCATCATATTCCTTAAGACTGGTGACGCCTTCCAACCACACATTTATATGCAGTCCACTCGTTTTGTTCATTTTCCAATGCTAATGTGTAAAGAAAAATGCACGTTAAATACATTATACTGTAGGAGTGCGTAAATTCGCCATGCAAACAACATCCCTACAATACGGTATGGTTAGGTCCATTTTCCTTTGCACTGTACCACAGGACAATGTACACAACGAAAATTATTTTGATGAACTGCATATAAATATGTGGCTGGAAGACGACACCAGTCATAAGAAATATACTGGATAGGAAGAGCATTGGGACATGCGAGGTTTTAAAAGATGGCCATCGATATATCATTCAAGTTAAAAGTTAAACAGCACATCAAAATACACAAAAACAAACTGAGAGCAATTTATTACGCTTTATGAATATGGTTTAAAAATTGATACCGCATTATTTTTTTCATGTAAAACAGGAAATAAAACGTTATAAATTATATAATGACCATCAGTTGCCTTTGGTTAAATTCTTAAGGCTAATTAGATCATCAGGCATCCACACAGAAAATTCGGTAAGCGGTAATCGGTAACTCTTACACGCACTACTTAAGCCGCTTTCCTATGTATTGCATTAAGCCTTACCGCTTAGTAAAATATGTGCGTGGAGGCCTATCAAAACTCAATTGCCTTCTTATAAACACATTAATGGAAATATCCCAAATATATTGTAATTATTATGAGGGTTAAATGATTTGAAACGGGCGAGTTGGCCGTGCGGTTAGAGTCGGGCAGCTGTGAGCTTGCATCCGGGCGATAGGGGGTTCGAATCCCACTGTCGGCAGCCCTGAAGATAGTTTTTCGCGGTTTCCCATTTTCACACCAGGCAAATGCTGGGGCTGTACCTTAATGAAGGCCACAGCCACTTCCTTCCCACTCCTACACATTCCCTATCCCATCGTCGCCATAAGACGTATCTGTGTCGGTACGACGTAAAGCAAATAGCAAAAAAAAAAAATTTTAAAAAATTGAAAATAAACACCTTAGTTTTGTGTTGAACATGTTTATAGATATTGTGCCGTAAATTAGTTCAAACAATTTCAGTATCAATATTACGTTTCTTTACATTATATCTTGAATATAGAATCTTTTATTATCTTTTCCTAAAAAGGGATGGGGTGGGCGTTGCCTAATTGACCCTCGCCCGAACGCTTCTTAAGGACAAAGGAACGACACTGTCCTAAAACACATACAATGCACTCTTTCGTGACAAAAACTCCCCCTCTAACATCATTCCAATGAAAATACTACGTAAAGAGACGAAAAGATGTACAAAAAATAAATGAAGAGAAATTAATGATTTAAACAGCATGGACGAAGAGACTGAACCAAATAACATTTTATTATTTTCTACCTTCGAGGCTGATTTTCAATTTATGAGAGTCTCTATCAACTAAATGACACGCAATAGTAGTCTAGTCTATTAAATAAAGAATTCTTCTCATGAAAAATATACCCCTCGTAAACATTACAGTAAAGATTTAATGTAGGACCTGAGTTATATTGAATTGAACATGTGCTCTACCACGTGAGATACAGAATTAAGAAAAATTAAACTTGTGTCCTCATACCGAGGTATGGATGTGAACTGCATGTGTCGTTTTAACCACATACCATGGCTCCTGCTATTCTTAAATTTATTTCAGTACTGGGAAGCGAACCCGGGGATTATTATTTATTATTATTATTATTATTATTATTATTATTATTATTATTATTATTATTATTATTATTATTATTATTATTACAAAGTGCATGAGAAGATCACAACACTTCTTATAATGAAGTCAATAATAATTAACTAAAACGTAGGTGATGTTCAAATTACTTCGTGTATATGGATAGTTTTTGGGAAGTACTTACGGTCCTCTTTATGAGCGATTTTAGACAGATAGTTCCAGATGGACAGATAGATAGATAGACAAAAGCCTTAACTGACATGATACTGTACAGGCTTTTGGGCTTATGCCGTGTCAAGAAAATAAGGTGAAATTCTTTACGTTTTGCAGAGAACTGTGCTGTGTGTCATCAGAAGAAAATCTCGACTGTTCACGAGAAAGGCCTCATCTTCACCGTATTTTCTTGACACGGCATAAGTCCAAAAGCCTATACAGTATCATGTCTATAAGTACGGGCCGTGAAAGCATCAATGGCAACAAAAGCCTCAACTGTCCGTGGGTAAAGGATCTTAGCTGTCTCTTACGCTTAACTTTACACTTACCTACATTTTTTCTTTGAATGATATCAACCTCCCTGAGATAGCACTGATAATTCATGATCGACGAGGTGAATTTCGCCGTTATCATCACAGATAAATTAATATTTCTAACAGCATAAATTATTCAGGAGAATAAGTCAATTTAGATCCTTACAGGAAGAAAAATTTCGAAGCAAGGTCCTCAAGAAATAGAATTGAGTGGGTGGAGTCAAGTTATTACCTTGTCCCTTCTCTTCAGTGTATACGTCGTAATCGCAGCTCTCACATTTCATCTCAATATGTTCATGATACATTGTGTTTATTTACGATACAGCAGTTCGTGCACAAGGTCGACCGCTTACACATATAATGCAATTAATCAATAGAGAGGAGAAAAAGCTTTTAAATCACGTCTTGGGTGCGACCACCTGTCAATAACATACAATGGGGAATGAATCTGGTTACCACAGCAACGAAATACTTTACATCAATGAGTGAAGATAAATAGCCAATATTTATGTGTCCATAATGAAGTCTACTTCCTGCTTATTTAGTAAATTCCTTTCTGTTGCCAGCTCTTTTTTTTCTAAGACCATAATAATAAGCAATCAAGTTGCAAAATATGAACCGTTTATTGTGTTTGAAATGTCGTCCAGTCCCTTAATCATTCTGTCCGCATATAGCACACTGCCAATAACTTCATTAGCCCAAGGCCAAAAGCTTGATCGCTCGCTGACTAGCATACAAAACTTCAATAGAGAGCACTTTACTCGCTATACTAGCATGTTAAAATGGTTCACTCTTAGTTTCCTCTTAGTTCCTCCTCTAACTAACTGAGCATGAGTTACTGTAACAACGAGGGTGACACAGTAATTAAAGTGGTACTTGCTGGTTTGTCCGCCTCTGTGGTGTAGTGGTTAGCGTGATTAGCTGCCACCCCCGGAGGCCCGGGTTCGATTCCCGGCTCTGCCACGAAATTTGAAAAGTGGTATGAGGGCTGGAACGGGGTTCACTCAGCCTCGGGAGGTCAACTGAGTAGAGGTGGGTTCGATTCCCACCTCAGCCATTCCGGAAGTGGTTTTCCGTGGTTTCCCACTTCTCCTCCAGGCGAATGCCGGGATGGTACCTAACATAAGGCCACGGCCACTTCCTTCCCTCTTCCTTGCCTATCCCTTCCAATCTTCCCATCCCTCCACAAGGCCCCTGTTCAGCACAGCAGGTGAGGCAGCCTGGGCGAGGTACTGGTCATTCTCCCAAGTTGTATCCCCGACCAAGAGTCTGAAGCTCCGGGACACTGCCCTTGCGGCGGTAGAGGTGGGATCCCTCGCTGTGTCCGAGGGAAAAGCCGACCCTGGAGGGTAAACAGATGATGATGATGATGATGATGATTTGCTGGTTTAAGGGGACGAAAGTGGGATAATCAACACCGTCAAATAAATAAATAAATAAATAAATAAATAAATAAATAAATAAATAAATAAATAAATAAATAAATAAATAAATGAATAAATAAATAAGAGTGCCGCAAGTTAGAAAATTTCTCGTGTTTTAAATTCATTCAGTTTGTATAATTCATAACATGGGTCAGTTTATTTTTCCATTCTGTTCCAACGATACACCAATTGCAAAGAAGAAATCAGCGTCAAACGCGTCAAGCCAACACATGTCGGATCGCAGTAGTGAACTGTCGGTTGCAAATTGCCTTCCAATTACGGTAGGTTGCTTCTTCAACAGTGTGGAGAGATGGAATTCACTCGGTAAAGGTTGCAGGGAAGATTCGTCAGTACCAGCCAGGGAATGTTTGGCCTGACGTTATCAAAAGCAGAGCACCGCAATTTACTCTGTGTCCATCTAGAAAAGTTACGAAGGAATATGGCTGGCCAGCAACGACTCCATTTGAAGTTTCCTAATGTTCGGCTGCAATTCCTCCAACTTACTGTTGATGTTTGACTGATATGAGATACGACCCAACTGGGTATGAGATGAAGCAGCTGTCTACTTCCGCACGTCTAGAGGGGAATTAGAAAGATATCGGGAATGTTAAACTGCAGATAAGTTTTGAAAAATGTACCAAGACCTCCGACTGTGATATATAATCTAATAAGGGTGGTCTCAATGAGTTCCCATCGAAACTTACCTTGAAATTCCTCCAGAACGGTTACCTTATAGTAAAGAAACTACGACTTTCGACTGGGAGATCATGAAATATCGCGAGAAGAAGCAACCAGAAACGGTAAATGGACATCCTTGCGTCAGCTTGTTGATGCGAGTCTTTTCCACCACAGCTGAGTTAGTGTGTGTTGTATGTCATGTGGTCCACACAAAGTCATCAGTTCAGACTAACAGGCTGCTAGGGCTGTACGAACTCCCCTCATTTGAGGTTTCAGTCTTCCTTATTAATAATATTTTTACAATGTGTTCATTCTCTCGGGAAAAAATTCAAAATGGTACTAGCCAGATATTAAACCCTAAATGATTTAAAAAAATTACAACTGTATTTGTAGGTGCAAACCTAACATTCTTCCCCCAACACTTCTTAGGACTAGCCGGTATACCACGACGTTACTCTGGTTATCCAGATAAGCTAGTTGAAATATTGTTTCAAGACTAGGATCAACAATCTATGTGTCTGCAGTGCGTAAGAAAATTCCGCAAAATCCTGTAAAATGCATTCAGGCTGCTGTCATGGCAGAGAATCAATCCTCTTGCGACTGAAAGGTACAGTGAGTTATCCAAGTTTTATCGAAGCGAGTGAATTAACTGAACGTAGATCTTGAAACTATTAAATTGAAAGAACAAGATATTTATGTAAAACAGCTCATACAGTTAAAACAAACAAAAATCTAAATTTTTACCTTGAATTCGGAGATTCTGGACAACGAAATGGAAGTAAAAAACATTGAATGGTGGATTAGGCAATATTTCTTTCAGAGAGTAAAATAAAATCATTCTTTAAATCAGGGCCTCTCAGGGTGCATGCACTGTGCACGGTGCAAAAGACGACTTCGCTTGGTTGATCAGAGTGCAGACCCCCACTCCTCGATTTGGAGCAATAGCGCTGTCTCTCTCTTTCCCCACACCTGTCTCGCTCGCTCCCCCTGTCTCCCTCTTTCTCACTTGCTCCGTAGCGCTCCAAATTCGAGCCGAGTTGAGCCGAGCTTAGCCGAGTAGCCCAGAGACGAAGCGTTGGTCGGAGCCGAGCCGAGCGGGACCGATGCACAGTGCACGGAGCTCTTGCGCCTCGATTTACACGCGTGAGATTTTGGGCGTTTGGGAGGCCCTGCTTTAGATTGTTAATGTCAAGAACGATTACATCAGATTTTGGCAAAGGCAAACATATTTACTTGTTAAACAAAGGCCTACCTGTGTCTGCGTAAGCCCCAGACTAGCGGCGAGTTCAGCGCGCTCAGGAAGAGCCAGGTACTGCGTCCTTTGGAAGCGGCGGTTCAGCTGCTGGAGTTGAAGGCTCGAGTAGATGGTCCGAGGTTTCCTCATCTTCTTGCCTTTCCCGTTCACACGCAGCGTACCGTCTTCGCTGCACTTATCTGAAAACCACAATACAACGTTCTTATTAATTTAATTACAGTAGTGATAGTATTAAAAAGTAAGAAAGCTAAAAGTCTGTATTACTTGCGGTTACAGCTCCAAATTAATCGCTGAAAAACTGAACAAAAACATCAATACGAAGAATTTCAATCAGGACATGTACATTATATACAAATTTTCGACGTTTTATTAATGGAAAGGAAATTAAAAAGGTCGCTAATACCGTGTCGACAATATGACTATAAATAAATTACAGGGAGATAATAATAATAATAATAATAATAATAATAATAATAATAATAATAATGGCGTGTGGCCTCTTTCGAGTTGACGCTGTGTAGGGGACGTGCGGATCTGTGGGGATGGAGCCCTACCTAAGATAAAATCTAATGCTGAAGACGGCACAAGCATCCAGTTCCCAACTAATGAAAGTTAAAATATCCAGCCCGACCTGGAATCGAACTCTGGACCTCTTGGAACAAAGGCCTGCATGCTAACCATTTAGACATAGAGCTGGACTAAACTCGTGTCCTCATACCGAGGTAGTGCAGATATTTTCGGGCACACCCCTAGTGGAGGTAAAATGAAATGGCGTATGGCTTTTAGTGCCGGGAGATCCCAGGACGGGTTTGGCTCGCCAGGTGCAGGTCTTTTGAATTGACTCCCGCAGGCGACCTGCGCGTCGTGATGAGGATGAAATGATAATGAATACAACACATATACCCAGCCCCCGTGCCAGGGAAATTGACCAATGATGGTTAAAATTCCAGACCCTGCTGGGAATCGAACCCGGAAAACCTGTGACCAAAGGCCAGCACGCTAACCATTTAGCCATGGGGCCGGATCCCAATGGAGGTGAGCTGCGTGTACCGTTTGAACCACATGCCAGCCCTCCTGCCCGTCTTAAATTTCTGACAGTAACGGGAATCGAACTTGGGCTTCCAATGATGGTAGGAAATAGTGATAACCGTTACGTTATGGAGGTGGACCACAGTAAGATAGATTATTTAAACCAGAGGATGTATACAACATTTTTCGAAGTTTAATTAAAGGGAAGGAAATAAAAATTAAGGTCGCTAATACTGTGTCTATAGTCTAAGTATGACGAAATTACAGCAAGATAATAATAATAATAATAATAATAATAATAATAATAATAATAATAATAATAATAATAATAATAATAATAATAATAATAATAATGGCGTGTGGCCTCCGGAGAGACATGTAACAGGTCTTTCGAGATGACGCCGTATAGGCGACCTACGCGAAACGTGGGGCGAAACGCATGTAATTTCACGATTGAAAATGTCTAAAGAGCTCGAATGTTTTGTAATTAGTAATCGATAGAATTAAATTATGGTTTCCTTAAGTTTTGATATAAAGGCCAAAGGCAGGCTTTTATACAAGTGGAGGTACATGCTTCCCCTAGTGCACTGTCACTGCATTGTCCTACATAGGAGGCTTGTAGTAGTTTGGGTCGGCGGATGCAGAGTGGGTCTCGGCCCACAAGTGTCCACGGCTCTAGCGTGGCTCTACGCCTCTGTATTCAGGAGACGGAAAGGGGCGCGTCCCCACTGTCGGCTGTCCTGAGAACGGTTTTTCGTGGTTTTCCATTCTCTTGTACTAAGGCGAATGCCGGGACAGTTCCTAGTATAGGCCACGGCCACCAACCTCTCTCCTCCGCACATCTCATGCCTGAGAGACGGCGTCACCGTCTAGGAGACCCACCTCCCCACTTTAGGGGAGTAGGTTGGTGTCTTAACGGCGCAATAGACGCCAGCGTATTGGCAAGGTGTAGCAATCCAGTTGATGAACCCACTGCTACACAGGGGCGAAATGCTGGTAATTTCACAGAGGATATCATACCTAATAGAGTGGCATTCCAGCGAGATATCACTTCTACGGATTTTTCACTTTTGCAAATCCGACATCAGCCTCGGAGAGTGTTATTGGAGGAACAGAGGCAGGTGATCAGCCAACTTATGAAGGAGTTCTGGGAGAAGAAAAAGAAAAATGCCACACAATAGGCTTAAGTTCTAAGCAGTCTATATTGCCCCAATCCTGTAATTTAAAAGAAAATACTAATCTCGACCCTGACTCCCCAGATAGCATCCCGCAGTCCTTCCTAAGTGTCGTGATCCACAGTTTGAAAAACACTGATCTACATGATTATTAAGTAAGCCGACAATTGTCACCGAGGATAGATGCCCTGTCATCGTACTTGACACCGGACTGCGCTCCACTTCTTTACATGACCCACATGATAGAGATCGAATGTGTTTCTTTTTTTCAGCAGTACAACAAGAGCTATGTACAAAACGCTGTTTACAGCGACATTCTATAACATCCAGTTATCGCCACACATACATCTGTGTGTATGTTAGTAGATGTCAGATGACTCGTCAAAGTAGGTTTCCCGTTTTTTTATTGTCGGTTTAGAATGCGGGTAGTTGAGCGAATCTCCGGCTACAACTACACATTGAATAGACCACAACATCTGGCCGGGCTGTCTGCTGTTATTTCGTCCCCGAGTAAAGCGAGAGCATTTGGTTCGAATTCCACAGGGTTCGATCAGATCCCAACAATTTGTGATAGCCGGGCTGAGTAGCTCAACCAGGCAGGTTCGTTCCTGGCTCAATCTGAAGGTGTTCCAATACGTCAGCCTACTGGTACTTTAAATTACTCTCGAGTGACAAATTTCCGGTACCTCGGCGTCTCCGAAAACCGTAAAAGCAGTTAGTGAGACGCAAAATCAATAATAAAAAATTATTAATTTTAGACATGTACTTATATAGAAGCAAGTACACTAGAATGACACCAGCAGAAACACACGGTGTGTTTGTGTTTGATACTGATTTCTTGGCATAGCTCTCAAGCAGGTCTTAAGCGGCGTGAAAATTTAATGATTGATTTATTGAACATAACGGGCTTTCACTAAGTTACAACGTTCCAAATATGCAACTAAAAAATAAACACTTACAGACTATTTATTAGCTAACTATTTCACGATGTTGCCACATTCCAGCATTCCTTTCTACATGCTCTTACCCCTCGCTTCCGGGTCACTTGTTCCTTCCTTCATTTTGACCGCTGTGATCTGTTGTAGACTACCTGGCCAGGCGGTGTCGTCCCATTTGCGATCACTCTTATACAGTCAGGTTCTTATCAGTGACAGTGACAGGTTTGGCAACTCCCAGCAAGACGAGCTGCCCGGAAGTTTTATCTCCATGGCAACCGCAGTCGCCCCACCCTCGTTTCCATGCCAACCACACAGCCACTCCCTTTATCCCGTCTCGGCAGGTAGTAAACGGACCTCCCTCTAAGAAATGCCAGACACCAACTCTTATTATTAGCAGTATACCTCTATATCTACTATGTAGCATCTTGCAAATGGTCAGATGGCCAGCTCCACATGCAACACGCCACCTCTACTTATAACTAAACTAACTACATTACTACATTAAAACTATACTAACTCTATCCTAAATCTGTCTGGTCGCGGCATCACCCCTGGTGAGGAACTGCTACCACCCTTGCCTGGGATGTCTGCGTGAAAATTTAGCAACACCGCCTCGCAAAGACCGTAAGAAATCCCCCGCGAGGCGACATGATTGGCTAACTTCAGCAGGTGATAAAATAACAACGATGTGCGATATCAAATTATTTATCAGTATGACCAACCCTGCTGTAACGCTCGTATAGCCATTTCAAGAATTTTAAGACCACATAGTAACACTTTCTTAATTTTGGACTAGGCTTCGGCCTACAAGTGGCCACGGATTGTCCGTGGTCCGACAGCTCTGCACTCCGACCGACCAACCCTCCTTCAGGGACGGAATGAAAACCTTTTAGTAGCATTGTTAGAGGCTGCCTAGAAGGCAAAGTAGGCCTACACTTTGTACCAGCTGAAAGTGTGTAATGGCGATATAGATAAATTAATCTGTTGAATTTCAAAGAATATCGCCGAAGATACTTGTTGATGACTTTAAGTCAGAAAGTACAATGCGAGTAATCACCGAATTTGGTGTGTGGAATATCTTTCAGAGCTCAACGAATATTCGAGGTTTTGTATCCCTATTCCCTATTCTTTCTTAGGTTAAATGCTTGCTTATAAAATGGAAATGTAGGCTCGTATGATCCCTGCAAGTGCCCAGATGTGAGTCTTTTCAGAATATTCACCATTACTAAGTAGATTTCTCCACAGTAGAAAGGTGAAATCAATTAGTGACGGAGCAACAGCTAGGCAATGACGCTGTCCACAGTAATCTTTCATTACCGAGGTGGATATCTGCTCTTTTCATGCACGGACAATTTCCACACCGAATAGCACTGACGCGTCGGTGAATATTCTTTGTTATTTTATGCTGCTGTTCTTAGATTAGCTGTCAAAGGCTCGCAATTAATGACTGCGGGAAGTGCAGGCGGTGACGTGTTGGTGAGCATGGAAATTTCAGCCCCGTGAGTAACAGTAATATGGTGGATATAGTTTCTTCACCGGTAGAAAAAGAACCGGGAGCTATTCTGTGAGTAGTCAGTGCAAAGGTAACGAGTCCTCCCATTTTAATTTCTCACACACGTTGTGTGCGGGTAGTCTGTTGGGTAACTATTTCTTTGAAGATGGTTATCAAAATACCGGGGTGCTAAACTGAAGTGAGGGTTAAGTCTTTACATAGGGTTCCCAAAAGAATGGTCTGGCTATAAGGAATGAGATTTTCAAATGTGTATGGACTTAATTCAATAATTTATCTACACTTAATTGTGGAAACAGACCGAGGAGAAACCAGAAGTTATAAAATTTGGCACTACATTTCAAAATATGGTGCAAAGAGCACATCGAATTGCTGAAGAAAAGCATAGAATTTTCCTTAACCAGTTCCTTTTAAGGCAGGACACGGACATGGAAATTTTCCACATCGGGCGCAAAGTAAGGAATTCCACAACAGTATGAAATAATTACACACGTTCGTCTTCTACTTTCCTCTCCATATCGCAAACTACCAGCATCCTCAACTTACAGATATAATTGTCGCTGTGGCAATGTTCTGTTTCATCGAAAACTAGGCCTAAATCTGAGGGTCATCCATCGGTGGATCTACAACTTCATTTCATCGTTGCGCCTGCAAAAACCGCTATGTGAAATATTTCAGCTTATAACTTTGGTCGGAAAGATTCTGTCATCTAATGTATAAAATACTGTGTGCGTGACTTCAAGTAATTCTCGCTCTTATGACGTATGTGCTGCGGGTCAGTACTTCTCCCACAACATTATCACATAGCGGTTTTCGCAGGCGCAACGACGATCAGTTTGTGTATTAGTGTATAATTTTACTTACGATTTTTTACGCTGTGTCTAAAAATATTTAGAAGACTTTGCTATAAAGTATTATATGTGGTATTATAAGGGAGTTCGATCTCTAGTTGTAGGTATTTATTGTGACTATTTAGGGAATAATTATGAAATTAAATAAGTAATAGACCTACTAATAAAGTCCGCCTCTGTGGTGTAGTGGTTAGTGTGATTAGCTGCCACCCCCCGGAGGCTCGGGTTCGATTCCCGGCTCTGCCACGAAATTTGAAAAGTGGTACGAGGGCTGGAACGGGGTCCGCTCAGCCTCTGGAGGTCAACTGAGTAGAGTTGGGTTCGATTCCCACCTCAGCCATCCTGGAAGAGGTTTTCCGTGGTTTCCCAATTCTCTTCTAGGCAAATGCCGGGATGGTACCTAACTTAAGGCCACGGCCGCTTCCTTGCTTGTCTATCCCCTCCCATCTTCCCATCCCCCACCAAAGCCCCTGTTCAGATTAGCAGGTGAGGCCGCCTGGGCGAGTTACTGGTCATTCTCCCCAGTTGTATCCTCCGACCCAGAGTCTGAAGCTCCAGGACACTGCCCTTGAGGCGGTAGAGGTGGGATCCCTCGCTGAGTCCGAGGAAAAAACCGACCCTGGAGGGTAAACAGATTAAGAAGAAAAAGAATAAAAGGTATGAAACAAATCACGTAACTTATATAGAGAAAAAACTTTCAGCACTGATTTACACATTCATTTGAACTCTACAATTATGTCGGCTGTCGACCTCAAGATAATAAAACAGTTACGTAGATGGAATACTGAAAACAACCAATGCACTATATTACAGCAAGGACACTATAAAGATGTGTGAGTGCGCTTTTCTGATTTATTTTTATAAAAGCAATTGCGATAATAATATATTTAATACAAAATCGATCATTTTCTCACGAAATACAGTTTTTGATTGGTTGAGTTTGCTGAGATTCTTAGAATGGACTGATCACTGGAGCCATGAACTAAATAGTAAATTTGTATATGTACCTATTCTCAAACAAAGTTATAGGTATTCACTCCAATTCACTGCTGTATTTTACTAGCTTTAACATAAAAGAGTAATCAATTAAAACTATTTTCGTGCATTTAATTATTTTTACTTCTAATCTTTTTGATACATTATTTGTATCTCGCATATAATAGTGAAAATTTATGTTCCATCATATGTCATTGTTATACTATGACATTTTAGGAATCCATACTCGGCAAATATCAAAAATTTCAGATAATCCGAACAGAACCCGCGATAGAGAAAACAATTAAAATCCCATCTGAAATGCATAAAAAATGATTTATTCAGAGAAATGTACTTTAAAATGTGTGTTCCAGCCAACATTTAGAGTAACCTAATCCAAATTCTGTACAGAATATTGTTAATGAAATTCTTTTCTATTATACTGTAGTTTTAATAAAAGATAAGCTATAAATTAAAAATGACAAATATTGGAAGCAAGTTCGTATTGTGTTATGTAGGCTACGTTGCCTTACGGCTGATAATACCGTAGCTGTAACTCTATACTGTACTGTATATGCACTTTCACATATTTTTTCCGATTTATTTATTTATTTATTTATTTATTTTTTATTTATTGATTTACTTATTCATTCATTCGTGAAAGGGGCCCCATCGAGTAAAGCTCACTTTAAGGGGGGTTGTACTGTATACTTTATACTGGACACATGCATAACATACAAATGGAATTAGGACAATTTCAAGATATACGAGAAATCAACAAGTTGCAGTGAAATTTAAAATAAAAACTACTACAATAATTCTGATAACAATCTAAATAAAAAACGAAAGCAAACGCAAGTAATGAAAACAATTGTTGCGTCTTTATTTAGTAATTTATAGAAAACAAAATGTTTTAATCACGTAGGAAAAAAAAATCTTCTTAATTTAATTTTCAATGTAGTGTATTAATAATTGAAAGATGCTATCAACATTTTCGAATTCGAACATAACACAGCTCATTAACCCGGTTCTACCATATCCATTCCTTTTCACATTCAGTCGAACTTCGATATCTCGAAGGGCTTTCGGAGGCTGAAAAAGTTCGAGTTATCGGAAATTCGAGGTGTAGGAAAATGCGCATACACATTGGTTCCACGAAGAAAAAAATAAACTGTACCGTTACTAACTTCCTAATTTTTGCCACCAGTGCTGTTGTCTTTATTCTACCTCTAGAATTTTAATTTTTTTAGATACAGTACTAATAATCAGTATTTTAAAAACTTTATTATGTCTTAATAAGGACATTTCTTATTTTAGGATTCTTACAAATTCATATCTTGGAAAAAAGTACGCAATCTTCCTTTGGCATTTTCGCAATAACCCTATGCTCTCTACGAATTTCTCGAGCAGATTAGCAGCAAAACACACATCCCCACTAATTGATGACTGTCCTTGAATAAAGCTGCAAAATGTGCTCAGTGCTTCAGTGACCCAGCACATTAGGAACTTTCAACTTAACACAGCTGTAAACAGCTTGTTGAGGGTTGCGAAGTACTCTAAAGTACGATTTAAGCTGCCAAGGTACGCGGCTACTAAAGTGCTATGGCATGTGGCTTGTAAAACAATACACTTATAAAAATTACTAAATTATGAACTATTTATTCTCTCTCGGTCTGGAATGTATGCGGGAAGCTGAAAAGCTTTACACTAAAGGACAAATGTGATTTACACCCGATGTAATCTAGTGTGAATATCTCCTGAGAACTGACCGCTACACAACAGTTACATAACGTTAGCAGACATCCTGTTCAGAAGAGTCATATCCGGACAAATAGTTGTACTATATATTATAACACGCGTGGCAGTTCTTTGTTGGGGGCACTTCCTCTTCAGATAGTTGGTACGACACATGATAGTAATCATGATATCTATTGGGAATATCGTTGTGCTCCTCCTGAGACAAGCCGGTCTCCTCACAAAACGAACTCGAAACCGGTAACTTTGAGCTCGCATGCAATGACAGAATAGTTAAATATTTGTAGGTAATGTGATATGTTTCAGGGATAACAGACGCCACTGGAAGACGCACTTAAGTAATAGACTTCATCCACACACACATTTTAAAAGAGATGTAATCGAATAACAGAAGCCTCCGTGGCTCAGGTGGCAGTACGCCAGCCTCTTACCGCTGGGTTCCGTTGTTCAAATCCCAGTCACTCCACGTGAGATTTGTGTTTGACAAAGCGGAGTCGGGACCGGTTTTATTCCCGATACTCCGGTTTTCTCTGTCATCATTCATTCCAGCGGCACTCTCCAATATCATTTCATTTCAACTCTCAGTCATTAATCATTGCCCCAGAGGAGTGCGACAGGCTTCGGCAGCCGGCACATTTCCTATCCTCGCCGCTAGATGGGGCTTCATTCATTCCAATCCTAACCCGGTCAAATGACTGGAAACAGACTGAGGATTTCCATTCAACATACCCAAACAGGCACAAGTACAGTTCTCCTTCTGAAAAGTGATGTATTCTATAAGGGAAATATCCACACTATGTATTATTGTGCTTCTCCATAGTTTAACAACCACTACATCAAAGGGCTGCCTAGAAGTGAGTGGCATTCGAAGTGGAGGAAGCGGAGTTGCTAGTTTTGTTTCTGCAGTGCAGTGTTTATTTATTTCAAGTTTGCTGCCCACTTCATATTCATTTAATGATTTGATCAATTGACTTTCACGCTGTGAATTGTGAGTTTCTAAGTACCCAAATCACTTACATCAAACCTGTGAAATATGTAATAACGATACGACAAGATTTGCAACCCAGCGCGTCGCTCCACGCGGAGTTGACAAGGAAATGTCAACCAGAATTCTCAGGTTTGCATTGGATACCGCAGAGCTATTTAGCTTGAGTCAAATAATATCTCCCCGCCACCCCCTAATCTATTGAAGCTTTCATTTGAGCGGCACATGGCAAGGAACATTAAAGCGTATCACACTGGTATTCATTTTTGATGTAGACTGGTGAGCCTCAGGACATATGGGAGTTGAAATCTCGTTTCTTAAATTTTTCGACTACCTGACGAAGAATCGAATCCAGTTCCTTCCGGGTAAATACAGCACTCCTGTGTCGGCTCGGCTAGGCAGGCATGGAATTAGTTTTGACAGGAATAAACGAGCTCAATCAATCAATCAATCAATCAATCAATCAATCAATCAATCAATCAATCAATCAATCAATCAATCAATCAATCAATCAATCAATCAATCAAGCAAGCAAGCAAGCAAGCAAGCAAGTAAGCAAGCAAGCAAGCAAGCAAGCAAAACATCACTTTAAGCAGACTCCCTTGCAAGGTTTCACAGAATGCGTGAAGTGTGAATTGGTCACGAGCCCTCATCTGAGCGCAGCATTGCAGGTACCTTGCAAGGGTTGTTAACCGATACAGTAAAGATGTGATCGGTTCACCTAGAAGGACATGAGTTCAATTCCTCGCCACCCTCTATCACCTTTCGTTTTTTTTAAACAATAAGATAATTTAGTCCTATGTTAAAAATTAAGTAGAGTGCCTTACACGCTGTCTAGGGGTAGTGCGCCTGTTTCTTACCCGGCCGGGTCAGATTCCCGGCTAGGTCAGAGATTTTATTTGGATCCGAGGGCTGGTTCGAGGTCCACTTAGCCTATGAGAAGAGCTATTGGTGGTGAGATAACGGGACCGGTCAGCCAATAATAATAGCTGAGAGGCTTCGTCGTGTTGACCACACGTCACCATGTAATCTACAGCCCTTTGGGATGAGCAGCGGTCGCTTGGTGGGCCAAGGTCTATCACGGTCGTAGCTTTAGGGAGTTTGTTTTTGGATTTAAGTAATTTTATTGGTGAAGTCAATTTTTAGTGTTTAACTTTCTTCTCTGTTGGTTGATACATTCCTCGGACAAACATCACTTTTTTTCTCAGGTCATCCTCGTCATCACCATGAACAGCGTGTAGTTATTTTTAAAAAAAATATCTTAAAAGCCCGTTGATAGCGGCAGAAAGTGCGGCTTCTGTCCAGTGACAGCTCGTGGAGTTTCGCATAGGAGGGGGACGTTGTGGGTTAAAATACTCTAAAGTACACGTGGTGCAAATATAAACAATAAAAGACAGTATGCCAAGACACACCTAATTTTACCTTATCATTAATTCCTATGTCAGATTCGCCCTTATTTCTTTAGCTGTAACAAATCTCTCCATCACGGCCTGCGCATTTTTACCTCCCAGTAGTCATTCTGTTTCTAGGGATTACCTTTATCCTATCTAATGTCATTGGTATGGTTATAGTATTATTATCAACAATACCACGTTCGTAAATACAAGTCAGTGAACTGTTTAGCTTTATTTTTTCATCATCATCATCATCTGTTTACCCTCCAGGTTCGGTTTTCCCCTCGGACTTAGCGAGGGATCCCACCTCTACCGCGTCAAGAGCAGTGTCCTGGAGCTTCAGACTCTTGGTCGGGGGATACAACTGGGGAGTATGGCCAGTACCTCGCCCAGGTGGCCTCACCTGCTATGCTGAACAGGGGCCTTGTGAAGGGATGGGAAGATTGGAAGGTATAAGCAAGGAAGAGGGAAGGAAGCGCCCGTGGCCTTAAGTTAGGGACCATCCCGGCATTCGCCTGGAGGAGAAGTGGGAAACCACTGAAAACCACTGCCAGGATGGCTGAGGTGGGAATCGAACCCACCTCTACTCAGTTGACCTCCCGAGGCTGAGTGGACCCCGTTCCAGCCCTCGTACCACTTTTCAAATTTCGTGGCAGAGCCGGGAATCGAACCCGGGCCTCCGGGGGTGGCAGCTAATCACGCTAACCACTACATCACAGAGGCGGACGCTCTATTTTTTAATTTTTTTTTTAGAGAACTTTCTGCTACCCTTCTCGGTCACTGTTTGCTCGTGACCGAGGCTATCTCATCACGACAGGTCTCTTCCCCAAGTAATGCCCCAGGGGCTCTGAACTTTGGAGCGTGGGTTGGCGACCACGGGACCCTCAGCTGAGTGCTGGCATTGCTTCCACTTACTTGTGCCAGTCTCCTCACTTTCATCTATCCTATCCGACCTCTCTTGGTCAAATCTTGTTCTTTTCCGACCCCGACGCTATTAGGTTTGCGAGGGCTAGGGAGTCTTTCATCTTCACGCCCTTCGTGGCCCTTGTTATTCTTTGACCGGTATCTTCATTTTTCGAAGTGTCGGATCCCTTCCATTTTTCCCTCTGATTAGTGTTATGTAGAGGATGGTTGCCTAGTTGTACTTCCTCTTAAAACAATAATCACCACCACCACCACTTCCCCAAGTAACAGCGAACGGCAACGTGTGGAGACCATGTACTTCAGACGTCTGCTCAACGGTCACATGACGGTTGTGACCGGGAGCTGATATTTATACGATTTTACGCTCTATCCTGAAACCAGATTTCACAGGTTAGAAGTAAGTGTCACCCTCCTTATGAGATTAAAACCTGTATCATCCTGCATATCATGTACTAAGGTAATCTAAGGATGTATTCTGCCCGAAGGCAGGTCCGATCCTCCGCAGAGATGTGCCTGAGCCGGAGTTTACGTACGCTAGGGTGGCCAGTTCCTTTCCTCTCCTCCATTCCCTTACCCCCCCCCCCCCCAACAGCGCGTGTCAACCCGTCCAGATCTTGACCACGCCCAATGTTGCTTAACTACGGAGATTTCACGGGATCCGGTGTTTCAACACGGCTACAGCCGTTGGCATGTAATGTACTTAGAAGTAAAAATTAAAAGATTATTTGTTGGGAGGTTACGTGAACCCGTGACCTTATGCGCCAGCCGCCATTGTTTCTGTCATATGTAATAAGTGAATGTCTTTAATATGAGTGACGTAATTAGGTTACACTGTACTAACATGGATGTCAAGTTGAATCAATAGCTCATTAGTCTCTCTCTCTTGAACGATTGAGTGCTGAGGTTTTCAACTGCTCTACACCACCGTGAGAATAAGATTAATATTACAGAGATCCTTGATCTCAGATAATTTCACTATCCACTGATCATATTGTCATCGTGTGAAATATTGAAGTGTGGCCTGCTTTTGGAAAACGCTCTAATATTGTGTTTGCTGTAATCTGAGAGGGCACCGTTCCCACAACCCACTCTTGACACTGTCCCAGCTGCCATCGCGTGTATCATATATTATTTCCAAGTCCTTCTACTCTCTCCCCTTGCCCAGTAGAACACATGCAAAGCCTTCTGTTCCAGGTCCTGTCACACACAATATTACGTGGAAATGCAGGATAAAGAAGTAGCATTTGTTTACACAATATCGTTCCCCAGTTCACTTTCCATACCACTGCATGCTATACGAAGACAAGTTATAAATAAAACAAATACTTCATCCCTTGTCCTCAAAGGGAAACAGATCAAATAAGATTATATAACAATGTAAAGCGGACGTATGAAGTCTAGACGTTTAGACTTAGAGCAAACACTGTGTCAATACACAATTTTCATATCCTATTATTTCATGAATCTTCCAACTTTCTAGTTGTCTCAGTACCAAATGCAAGAGTTCCAATTGTTGAAAAAGTTAATAATTCATATGCTAATTTAAAGCAATTTCCTTCTAACAACTGTTGTTTAATAAATTACTGCTTCTTTTGGTACACAAATCAAAAGAAATAGCTCACAAGACATTAATTATAGATATGGAAGACAGTTGCAAATGTTTCAAAAGACATAGCAGAATATGAAATGTTTGTCAGTTCTTTGTTTTTTTTTTAAATCTAGGACCAAGTTGTTCTTCTGGCATCTCAATGAATGACAAATTGAATTCTCATTGAACTATCAATTGTTTTTAATTTCCTAACCTGATGAATTTTTATCGTCGTATCAACTAGAGATGTAAGAACACTTCCTTTTTCTCGTAAGCTATACGCGACTTGCTGAGTATGAAATGATTCACAGCCTCTTTCCAGTCATTTGACCGGGTCAGGAATGGAATGAATAAAGCCCCCATCTAGCGGTAAGGATAGGAATTGTTCCGGCTGCCGAATCCTGTCGCACTTCTCCAGGACAATGATAAATGAAATGAAATGGCATTGGAGAGTGTTGCTGGAGTGAACTATGACAGGGAAACCCGGAGTACCGCGAGAAAAACCTGTCCCGCCTCCGCTTCGTCCAACACAAATCTCACATAGAGTGACCGGGATTTGAACCACGGAACCCAGCGGTGAGAGGCCGGCACGCTGCCGCCTAAGCCACGGAGGTCTCATGAATAATCATATCCACTAAATTATTTAGTGTTTAGACGCAACAACTCAAAGCTGATGCTGTGCATATCCATCTTGTCCACTCGCTCCTCTTAAAAGGGTTCTAGAGAGAATGAAGAATTATTGCATTTTCAAATCACCAATATTAATAAATTTCTACAAGTCCTCCTCTGTGTTTAGTGGTTAGTGTAATTAACTGCCATCTCCGGAGGCCCGGGTTCGATTCCCGGGCCTTACACGAAATTTGAAAAGTAATACGAGGGCTGGAACGAGGTCCACTCAGCTTTGGGAAGTCAACTAAATAGAGGGGGGTTCGATTCCTACCTCAGCCATCCTCGAAGTGGTTTTTCGTGTTTCTCCATTTCTCCTCCAGGAAAATGCCGGGATGGTACCTAACTTAAGACCACGGCCCATTCCTTCCTTCTTCCTCGTCTATCCCTTCCGATATTCCCATGCGCCCACAAGGCCCCTGTTCAGCACAGCAGGTGGTGCCGCCTGGGCGAGGTACTGGTCCTCGTCCCCAGTTGTATCCCAGGACGCAAAGTCTCATGCTCCAGGACACTGCCCTTGAGGCAGTAGAGGTGGGATCGCTCGCTGAGTCCGAGGGAGAAAACCAACCCTGGAGGGTAAACGGATTAAGAAAGAAAGGAGTCTGGCCCCGCGGTGTAGGGGGCGACGTGTCCACCTGTCACCCGGCGGCTCCGGGTTCGATTCCCGGCCGGGTCAGGGGTTTTTGATTGTAAATTATTAATATCCCTGGCCGGGGACTGGGTGTTTGTGTCGTCCCGTAACGTTCCTTTCCTCACATTCAACACTTTACACTTCCGCCATTTACATAATACACGCAGGTTCCTCACATATGGTGCAAGTAGGGGCAAAAGATCTTCATGGGTCGACGCCCCGAACAAATTGCATTTTAAAGAAAAGAAAGAAAGGAAGAAAGAAAGAAAGATTAACACAAATGGAGTGACGTCAGGGAGGTCATCCGGACGTAAAAATGTGCCATACAATCTCACCACATCCCCGACACTGTATTAGGATACGGGACAAATAGGTATACATACACACATTTTAAGAATTTGAGAGAAATATCTTCGTTGAAAGAACACAACATCGTATGTAAAAATTCTATTACTATCCATTATTTTACTCAAGACTGGTCACGCCTCCCAGCCACATATGGGTATGCAGTTCATCAGAACAATTTTCGTTGTGTTCATATTCCTACGCATGCATGTAAAGGAAAATGAATTTTACCATGCCGTACTGTAAGAATATATGTTTGCCTGACATATTTACGCAGTCATACACATTTTCTGAGGAAAATGAACACAACGAACAATGTTCTGATGATGATATCCATATGTGGCTGGGAGGCGTGAGAGGTCGTAAGGATAACAATGGATAGGGAGAGCATTTTGACATACGAGGTTTTGGTTCTTCAACGACAATGTATCTCTTAATGTGGTTATGAGGGTATTTAGAGAATGTAATAAGGATAAAAGGAGAGGGCGGTAAGTTTCTGGGTAAGACCCCAGTTAGAGTACAGTTGCACTGTATGGAACCCTCACCAGTATTACTTGATACGAAAACTGGAAAAGGATCCAAAGGAAAGCAGTACAATTTGTTCTAGGTGATTTCCGACAAAATAGTAGTGTTACGAAAATGTTAGAAATTTTGCACTAGGAAGACTGGGGTGTAAGGAGACGAGCTGCTAGACTAAGCGGTATGTTCCGAGCTGTCAGTGGAGATATGGCGTGGAATAGTATTAGTAGACGAATAAGATTGAGTGTAGCTTTTAAAGGCAGGGATGATGAAAATACGGAGATAAAGTTGGAATTCAAGACGACAAATTGAGGCAAATATTCATTTACTGAATTGTCCCTGGCATCTCCGTTAGATGTTAAGAATTTCCAATTAGTTAATAATAATTATTAGGAATATGTTTTTCATGGTTAATTTTTCAAGTTTTTGATAAAAAGAGCACGAGAATCTTTACGCCTACGTGATTATGCTAATAGGCGTAGAAGGTGGAAACTTTGATGTAACTAAAGTATTGTAGCAAGAAATTTAATGAGGTACTTCTCCTCCATACAGGCAGGCTATTTAGATATTATGAAAATATTTAGCAGAATCTAAAGGAAAGAAGGAATTGCATTTCAAATGAAGAAAATTAAATACATTCATACTACGGAGAACGTCAGATTAAGTCAGTATTCGAGATGCTAAATGCATCATTCTTGTATATTTTAAAATATAGCATCTATTTTCAATCACTTGCATTGTACACTTCATTAAAGTCGTGCTATTTTTGTTTTATTAGCGGACGATGTTTTAAGGTTACCTCCTCCATCCAGTTCTAAACTTAATACGAACATCATAGTCTGAGAATTTAAAGAATAAGAATGCTTACTGTTTCTTAAAGAATAAGTTAGTACTTCCGGTATACTGCACAATTGAATATACAATCAAGCTAAGATAGATATTATTCCATTTGGTTCAACCACACAATAATTATCATTAATGGGGAAAACAGGTTAAAGGTACGGTACGTTACATTTTTCCTAACTCTAGCCCAGTAGACTTAGGAGTATTGTTTCGTTTCTCAGAAATTCCACTGCACTTTGATGCTCTACAACCATGAGAACAACGACATAATTCCCAGACAAAATCATGTAACCTACAGTGGTTCACATAAGTCAAGATAATCCTTTCGTTGAAATGAATATTTATTACAAGTCTGTTGATAATTTCAATTACAATACCAAAAAGTGATAGCAAATAAATATGTTACGAACCGATAATTACGCCAGGATTATGAAATAGCGTAATTTATATACAGTAGAATTCTCGAGTGAATTAATAGCTCTATGAAAACTTTCGTTACTTCCACTGAAAAATCCATTAACGAAAATACATGTTTTCGGATGATGATGATGATGATGATGATGAATGTTGTTCAAATGGGGATAACATCTAAGTCATCGGCCCCTTTTACACCGCAGCAATGGCTTGTAGCCTACATTATGAATGAAGTGCAATACGATTGTATTTTCATTTTAAAATCTGTCCTTTTTTTAAGCAGGTGAAGGAAATACGTTCACGCCGTACGTGTGATGGAGTTCTTCTCAAAGCAGTCCGTTGTACGATAACAATCGTGGCAATTAACACGTAATCAATATGAGGTACATGAAGCCGTATCATGTGCAGCAAACTGTATTGATCGGTTTGGCCAACACGTGTACTAGATCACTATCTACACTGTGTCTCGTTCTTCACAATGTACTGGCACAAGTACTGTCTTGTTGACGGATACAGGCCGTCAACCCCGATCAGTCCCTCTGGGAGGTAGGCCTACTGTACGTGAATTGGAGTCATTTCATATTGTAGTATAACGTCACATAGAAGGTAATCATTAACATAATTATGTTTATTCTGTTCAAATTTAATCATATGACCCACTCCCTGGACTGCATATGCAAGTAATCTCATGGACAATGTCGGGTAGTATGAACCAAGAATGCAAAGCTAACCGAGTTGTACACTAGGCCAGGCATCGTCAATCGAGAGCGAAATGACTTCGGAGCCAGTTTGCTCCCCGCTCTCGAGGAATGAAAGCAACTTAGCGAGCAAGCAGGGGAAGAAGTAGGGGAAGTGCATGACGTAGTACGTACTGCAGGCCAGTGGCGCAAAGGTATAGTACGGGCACGGTATGCAAACCGCCTGTCCGCTGCTCTCTTTTCACGTGACAAACAGCCGTCCTGAGCTGAGCAAGTAACACCGGCTCCCTAGAGCAACTAGGCTATACAGGCTGCATCCGTGATGATGCTGTAGAGTTTAGGGGATGATTTAGGACGAAAAATGGATCAATTTGAGATAAGGAACCGCAGTCCGGAAACGTTCAAGTCAAAAGTTATTAATAATCCAAGTTGTTTAACGTCTGTCACCTGATCTCACCCCACTTGATTTCTTCTTGTGGGGCCATGTTAAAAGCCATGTTTATGAGACACCTGTCGAGACTGATGAGGATCTCTTGGCAAGAATTTTCGATGCCTGCGATGCTGTTCAAACGACACCGGGGATATTCGAACGGGTACGACATAACTTCGTGCGACGATGCCATGCCTGCCTGTGAAACTTGTGCTTAACTTTTGACTCGATCGTTTCCGGAATATGGTTCCTTATCTCAAATTGATCCATTTGATGTCCTCTATCATCCCTAAAAGTTTGTATCATCATCACGGATACAGCCTGTATATCGTCGTTGCGCGAGCAGTACCGCGTATCTGACAATACTCTTGCTGTCCATTACTTTCCTTAAGACTGGTCACGCCTAGCAGCCACATATGGTCATGCAGTCCATTAGAAGAATTACGTTGTGTTCATTTCCCTTTACACATCAGCATAGGAAAATGAACACAACGAAAATTGTTTTGATGGACTGCATATCGATGGCCTAATTAGGAAACCTCGTATCTCCCAATGGAATTCCTATCCATTATTTCCCTTAAGACTAGTCACGCCTCCTAGCCACATGTAGTCTATCAGAACAATTTTCATTTGTTTCATTTTCCTATGCCCGGGTGTAATGGAAAACAGACCTTACCGTACCGTACTATAGGAATGTTTGCATGACGTATTTACGCACTCCTACAGTATGATATATTTAATATTCATTTTCCTTTACACATTGGCATAGGAGAATGAACACAACGAAAATGGTTCTGAGCAAACCAGTCGCACTCTATCGGTTAAATTTCCTTTCTGAAGCCTGAACAGTTTTCGGAGCAATAACCCATACACACATTTTGAATCAAATTCTTCGCGAAAAACAGATATGAAATTTGTGGCTGAAAAAACGTGACCAGTATTATGGGAAATAAAAGATAGGACGAGCATTTTGACATACGAGGTTTTTTTTCAACGACACTATCCATACATGGCTTGGAGGCGAGGCCAATCTTCAGGAAAATAATGGATAGGAAGAGCATCGTGGGATACGTAGCTACGGTTTGATTTTCTCAAACGGAAAAGTGGTTTCTTTTATTTCATCTAATCCAGATGACTTTCTAATTATCAAAAGACTGAAAAAAATGACTAGAAGTGTTAGTTACAATGGACATATTTAACGTCGTTGCCGGGACAAAACCTCCTATCTGATAATATTTTTGAAGATATACTGACCCGCAGCACATACATTATGAAGAACGAGAATGCCTTGATAATATTAACCACAATATTGCACCTTAGATGACAGAACCTTACCGGCCAAAGTTCTAGGCTACAATATTTCACGTAGGAGGTTTTGTCCCGGCAGCGACGATATTCAAGTATGATATCCAATCAGGAAACATCAATACATGGCAACTGTGTTATATAATCATGTAGACCTACTTATAATAGGATATCAGATATCTGTGTGAGGCAAATTAAGAGGACACACATTTTCTTTCTGGTTTTCGCTAAGAATAGTGGGCTATTTGGTTGAAAATATTTTTGTAGGATATTACTCCGAAAACTGTTCCAGGCCTCAGAAAGAAAATTTGACCGATAGAGTGGGATTGGTTTGTTCTACCCTCATGGTAGCAACTGGAAAACATTTAGTACTCCAAAGCAATCGAACGAAAGCGTTGTGATATAATAACATCAAATTTAATATCAGTAAATTATCAAGTAATAATAAACCGCTGTTCAAATTTCTGAAAATTACGTAATATACCTTTGCAAACATTTTTAGTGAATAACGTGTTACTAAATATCCGGTATTTGAGCAGTAATTCTACTTGCTTAGCTCACGTCAAGAAAGAAAACTGATAGATCATTAATATGTCGTTAGTACAATGTGTAGTAATTTCCGTGTACATAGAAGTACCTGATTATAGAGTGAGAATGAAATTAATAAGGAGAAATAATAATAATGTGCTCGATTATTAGATGTCGAGAAAATAATTGGAGATATTACATCGTTAGTCACCGCGTAATATTCTCATTTCTTGAAGCTTACTTAACTGAGCGAAATAGTATTATTGCTTAGAAAATTACTTATATAAGGGTTACCCAAGTGAAACTCATACGTTAGCAGAAGCACAGAGGACATTGCACATTCGTAGGAGGATCGCTACGTTTGTCAGTAAGAAATCTGGCATCGACGGAAAGTGTTAGTGTCTGTCTGTACGTGCGGAAGTAAAGTGAGTAGGTACGGTCTTGCCAAGAATTCGTCCAGCGTCGGATATTCAGTTTATGATGAGAGATGATGTTAGCGAAGCCGATATTTAACATCGTATGAAGGATGTAAGATTGGTAAAACCCAAACTAGAGCATTATTATATACCCATAATATTAAAAGAAGCGTTTTGACAGATAGGGCTGGAGGAAGGAGTATTGCACGTGTCATTGCACGGTGTTGTCTCATTCTCCTTCACTTCGCTTCCAACTCACTTGTTCGTTCGTTCAGCCCACTGTGTTCTGTTGTACACAACTTAGAAATGAGAGGTTTGGCAACTCGAAGCAACACGAGCCGGCCAGCAGGCGTATCTCCATGGCAACCGCAGTGGGTTCGCCCTGTTTTCCATGGCAACAATACCCCCTACTCCCTCCTCCTCACCCAGGCAAGCAGTAAATGGACCTCCGTCTAAGATCTGTCAGAGCGCATCTTTCAATATTACGATTGAAGTGTATGGGACCCTTACCAGAATTATTTGGTACGAGAACTGGAAGCTTGGAATCTTCGCCGGTAAGGTTCTGTCTCAATATCATGCGAGTGATTTCCAAGAATTTTCGCTCTTGATATATATGCGATGCGGGTCAGTATTTCTCCATAAACATTATCGCATAGCGGTTTTCGCAGGCGCAACCACGATTTGTAAATTCGACAAGCGATACCGGCGCGATAACCTTCTGCTTGAATTCCACCAAAGTATTTTTGATACGATAATTTATTCTCATTGTAAATTCTTCCAAAAAATATTCCAGGTACGATAATTTTCTAAGTAAACTCCATCCAGAAGATACTCGATGATAATTCTTCATGTAAGTGCCATTAAAAGTCAACAATGTTGTATTCCTATAACCTACGATAGTTTCTTGTGAATGTATCGTCGCTGCCCTGCCAAAACCACAAATGTGACAACGGTCTCCTTATCCATTATTTCTCCTAAGACTGATTACGCCCCTCACAGCCACATATGGATATGCAGTGCATTAGAAAAATCTTAAATACCTCATACTCTAGGAGACTGTAAATATGTCATACATTCCTACACTACGGTTCAGTAATGTTCATTTTCCTTTACACACCCCCATAGGAAAATTAACTCAACGAAAATTGATCTAATGCACTGCATATCAATATGTGGCTGAGAGGCGTGACCAGTCTTAAAGGAAATAATGGATAGGAACAGCATTGTCAGATTCGCAGTTTTGGCACAGAAGCGACGGTATTAAAGCAGTATATGGTATAAAGTAAGAAATTTAACGATATGTGGACCAAGAAAGTCCTGTAGAAAAATACGCCTAAAAATACAGGGTCGACGCACGGAAATTATCTAAGGAAATGCCCAGACAATCTACAAACAGATATGTTTGGAACATCATTTAGTTTACGAATGCAGGACTTAGTTCGGCTTCTACAGAAATGGTGCTAGTTATTCATCACTTTGTAATTAAAATAGAGCCCTCAAATGTTGCCGACACTGTTGCTACCCCACCCCTGTGACTTCCTCACTTAACATGCTAATTGCCACAAAAACAAGATGCACTTCTCCGACGTCAGGAAATTACAAGGTCGACTTGTCTTCATCCTGTATCTCCACTGATTTTTGTAAGAAAGTTCACGATTTCTTAAGCTTCAGGATGAATATTAGATTATTTGTGTTTCTACAATTTAAAAACAGAGTATATTGTTCGGACTAAAATTCAATCTCGCACGTAGAAATTGCATTTTAAATGCGATTTGGAGTAGAACTGAATTATTAGTTATTGAAGAAACACCATCATTTAAATGACTACCCAGTCGACTTAACACAAAACTAGACATAATAACTTCGAATAAAGGATGATTTGGTGCTGCCTTCCTTTTTCAAAACATTTAAACATTTAAAGCCCACAATTCTCTTATTATTTTAAGGAAGACAGAAAAATATACTTAGAAAATATTTCCAATACTATAAAGCTAAAAATATTCAAATTAGATAGCTCATTATAACTGCAAGCATATCCAGCTGTCACACTCGGAGGTAACCCAAAATTCAGCTCAAAATGATTTACTGACATAGGGACACCACTAGATGTAATAATCCATGCCATAAATATGAATGGGTCTTCCCAACTTGTGCAATGGATTCCGGTAGTTGATCACATGAATGTGCGAAGGGAGAGTTTACTATATATCCAGCAATAACAAACACTATTTTTCATTGCTACTCAACCACCAAATCTAAACCATCTCGAAATAAACAGATATCTGTTTACTTCCTCGGATAAAAGACACTTAAATCACTGGCATTAGGTGAGCTGGATCGAACCCCTCATATGCAAAGTCCATCTCATCCTTATCACTTAAATAATCAATTCGACACCAATTCTGTGTCTGCATAGTACTTCTCTCACCTATGCATGAAAGTTATTCAAGTCATGATTCTTGTATTAAATTTTTCTTGCCATAAACCGACAGGCGAGTTGGCTTTACTCATTATTATGCATAAATTATAAGGAACAGTTACAAGTTCTCGATGAGAGTTTGGGTCATATTTGTTTTGTAGTTAGTAAAAAGATACCATATCGATGGCTTTCTTTTAAAACCTCGTGTGTGCCAATGCTCTTCCTACCCATTATATTTCGTAAGACTGGTCACACCCCCCAGCGACATATTGATATGCAGTCTATCAGATTAATTTTCGTTGTGTTCATATACCTTACCGTTCGAATTGTAGGCATGTTGTTTGCATGGCGAATCTAAGCACTCCTATAGCATAATATATTTAAGGATCAGTTTCCTTTACACATCAGCATGGGAAAATAAATACAACGAAAATTGTTCTGATGGACTGCATATCAATATGTGGCTGGGGGAGGCGTGACCAGTCTTAAGGATAGGATGGATAGGAAGAGAGTAAAAAGATACCATATCGATGGCTTTCTTTTAAAACCTCGTGTGTGCCAATGCTCTTCCTACCCATTATATTTCGTAAGACTGGTCACACCCCCCAGCGACATATTGATATGCAGTCTATCAGATTAATTTTCGTTGTGTTCATATACCTTACCGTTCGAATTGTAGGCATGTTGTTTGCATGGCGAATCTAAGCACTCCTATAGCATAATATATTTAAGGATCAGTTTCCTTTACACATCAGCATGGGAAAAATAAATACAACGAAAATTGTTCTGATGGACTGCATATCAATATGTGGCTGGGGGAGGCGTGACCAGTCTTAAGGATAGGATGGATAGGAAGAGAGTAAAAAGATACCATATCGATGGCTTTCTTTTAAAACCTCGTGTGTGCCAATGCTCTTCCTACCCATTATATTTCTTAAGACTGGTCACACCCCCCAGCGACATATTGATATGCAGTGTATCAGATTAATTTTCTTTGTGTTCATATACCTTACCGTTCGAATTGTAGGCATGTTGTTTGCATGGCGAATCTAAGCACTCCTATAGCATAATATATTTAAGGATCAGTTTCCTTTACACATCAGCATGGGAAAATAAATACAACGAAAATTGTTCTGATGGACTGCATATCAATATGTGGCTGGGGGAGGCGTAACCAGTCTTAAGGATAGGATGGATAGGAAGAGAAATGTGACATACGAGGTTTTGTTTCTTCACCGACGATATGTTCAAAGGCCCTCGAAATTAACTTTGTCACTAATCACGTGGTTCAAAATCCTAAAATCAGCCTCAATAACTCCAAAAATTAACGAAGTTCACAACTAAAAATTTAAGGATTTGAGTAATTATTCTGCGACGTAAATCGTCTGTGTTACCAGAGAAATGTAGCTCTTCTTATTAAACATTTTTTCTTTCATTGACTTCTACTCATTGCTGTAATTAGTATGCGAGGAATTTAATGGAAAGAGAAGTACAGGTACACCTACATCTCTGGACAAAATTCCGTCCAAAGCGACGAATGTCTTCATATTTTTTTAGTACTGGCCGTCGTGTTTTAAAGAATGCATATTAGCTCCTTATCTATTTATACTATTTTTATTCTGAAACAAAAATTATTAGCCTCTTATTTATTTAGCTAGTCAAGTCGCTGATACTTAGAGTTCATTTCTTCAGTTGAATTATTTCTCACACTGAGTTCTTAAAGAATCTACGAGGTATAGTTTCGAAAAAAAATTCGTTAGAGTATAAAAGGTTTTGCTCAGAATAGCGTGACAAACTGACTAAACAGTTCATTAAATTAATAGATCATAACGAGAATGAGAAAACGGAAGAAAAACAAATGGTCGTATTCCATGAGCACTCATAATTCTTTCAGAAACCATCGATGTGAAGCGAAACTGGATTGAAAGATCGTCAATAGAGATACTTAAAAGACAATACTCCAGGGCAGTTATCCAATAGATGGCTATAGAGCGCTCTCTGACGCGTCGTTAGGAATTAATGCGTGTGCAAATTAAGAACTTCCACTTCACTTTGCAATAATTCATCCTAGTTTTTTATCATCATCTTGATACATTAAGCCTGACATGCGGATGACTGTAACTCAATTCTGACAGTATCCATAGCTGTTAATAGCCAATTGTCTCAACATCGGCCTTCCCTTTAATCTGGTCTGATCAAGTCTGGCATATTACTGCCGCTAAAAGGTAACTCTGATCGAGTAACACATTCTTTATTGGCACTTTAATGAATCAGTTTGTGTTGACTTCCTCCTCTTAATTCTCTACCTCAAAGATAACGTCTACAAAGACATAAGTTGTCAATGTATTTATAGATCATGAACATTATTCTGTTAATCCTTATTCACTGCACTTTTCTATTCTTAAAGCATACAGAAGTGAAACCTGAATACAGCCATATAATACACAGTTTTGAAAACGACAGTCAACACAGTTTCTCTTTGTTATGAAATATTTTCAACTTCCCTTCAAATATTAACAGTTTTAAGGGGTCTATATTGGTGGGAAGTTTTGCTCATTAACGAGCAAGTAAAAAATCTGGTATTTTTCCCCCTCAAATATAACCGCTCAAATACTCGATTATGCCAAGGTTAATCCCATAACCATAGCACAAAAGGAGAACGTCTTGACCAACGGCGCTACTAAGCACCTCTCGGTCATTTCTTATATTGTCCTTAAAAATCCACAGTTCTGGCCCTTCAGGCAAGTAATTCAATGTTGAAAATATCCCAGGGACATAAGCCACTGATTTTAGATAAATAAAATATGATAGAAGTATGAGAATATATTATTTATTTATTTATTCCTAAAATTTGCAATCCCTTTCTTAGTCGTCGTTATCCGATGGATTAGATTGGCAGTTTGCCTTTTTCTGCCACTACGAGCAATATTATACTACAACGCCTGAGTGTATTGAACCACAGAACACATTATGTAAATAATTTGCCTACGATTTGAATAAAAAGGAAAACGACTAAAGAAACAAGCGATTTAGGGTGTTTTTACGGAATTGCATTTATGCCGGAAGTGATTTTCAAAATTATTTTTTTAGTATGTTAAAGCTATCCAAGGCGCACAATTTGAAAACTTTTCGGGCTTTTTAGCCCTTCAACTTTCGGCACAATTGAGAAAATTGCCTTTCTACGTTTTCGGAGTAAGCGGGACGCCTACTTTATCAGCTAAGAAATCGTCGTTGCCGGGACAAAACCTCCTATGTGATACTATTTTTGGAGATATACTGACCCGCAGCACATACATTATGAAGAGCGAGAATGCCTTGAACACATTCACACAACATTGCACCTTAGATGACAGAACTTTACCGGCCAGAGTTCTAAGCTAAAATATTTCAGATAGGAGGTTTTGTCCCGGCAGCGACGAAATGTTTTCATCATTAATAGTAAAAAGCTAGAGACTATGGAGGAAATGATAAAAACTAACACTAATATCAATTGTTGTGGAAAGCAAATTATAATGTATCTATAGAGTCCTCTCTTCATTTGTACATAAAGAACATTTTCCAAAAAAAAAAAAAAAACGCCTCAGGGTATTGATCCACGGAACACATTACTTCGAAATGGCACTGGAAAGTTCAAAAGGCCTACTTTTAATCATGTTCATTGTTGAAATATATCCTCACTACTCCCCAATGTTTCGCGAACAGTCGTTATTATAATACCTGGAGATGATGACTTTAGCCTTCAATGGAATATTAATTCGACCTCACACATTCGACTGTAGTAGGATACTAAACGTAACAAAAGAGATTTTCTCTTGAGTTTCCTATATCCCTTGTTTTACCGCTATCTTCGAACGATAGTCTCAGAAACTGTCACGTTTACGAAATGATGAGTAAAAATAATTCTCTCAAAGTTTCTAAGCGGTTTAATTTCTCAAGTAAACGAACAATTAAAATATTATGGATCTCCTTCCCTACGTTACATTCTTCCGTCGCAATGGAAATTATTCCCTTAATTCTACATAGGCTAGCCTGTACCTCTAATTGAACCATGTACGTAAGGGACTATAATTTCAGCACAGATTTTCAACACCGACCTTGGTGAACTTTTTAGGGCTGAAGAGTGTATTCAAAACGATTTAATTTTATTAAAAGAACTCACCTCTGTCCAGCACGAAGTACTAAAAATAGTACGATATAAAATTGGGAGAAACCGAAAGATTTAACTTGAGAACTTTATTTCAACTATCACAATTAAATAATAACAGGAATTCAGCAGGGAAAAATTGATTCAAAATAGAAATTATAATTTTCTCAATAGTTTTGTATAGATGGCCTTCGTTTTCCACCATATGCGTAACTATCAAGAAACAGAAGCTCGACCGATATTCATGCATTTTCAAACGTGTTTTGTCACTATCGAGTAGGCTATTGTAAGATTGAACTGTAGATTTTAATATTCTCCCAATATTCTTCAATGGAATGCATTCAACTTTGTGAAAGGTTATTTCCTTCTTTCTTTCTTTCATTCATTGCTCCAGGAATCGAAACAGACATATGAGGATTTTGATGCTGTCCTACCTCACTGTCAGTAGTAATGGTAATTTTTCATTCAACCCTTTAATACTTTGGTAAGATGTTTGTCTATTATAGGAAGGCCTACGGTTAGATATTTTAGAAAGAGGCTTCTTCTCTGTTTATAATTACAATTACATTCTCTGTTTGTCAAGAGCATTTCTTCCTTATAGATATCAATTTTTCATGGGTTAAATTTGTGGCCGGATGCACTTTACGTTGAAGCACCGAGTTCAAGCCTCTCTCACAACTGCAGAGAGCATTTAACTTTGTGAAAGGTTATTTCCTTCTTTCTTTCTTTCATTCATTGCTCCAGGAATCGAAACAGACATCCTCCAGAAGTACCTACTAAACTACATACGAGTTCAGCTAACCTGAAGAAACACTTGCTAGTCCACTTACTGATGGAAACACGCCTTATAGAAGACACGTCAAGTTTTTCTCGGTTATGTTAAAGCACATTTTAATTTACAGCTTCATTTAGACATTGTACTTTTTCTTTATTCCTCGAATTAAACCAGGCGTATTTTATTTTCTTCGCCTCTGCTTCCCTCTTATTGGGAAGTCAAAATTTCCAAGAATACACCATTCAAAATGAAACAGATCTCTTAGTAAAAACAAGAAGTGCCTGATTCATATATTGCCCTCATTAGCATTCGCGATCAGAAATAAAAAGCTGCATTAAAATTTTATTACTCAAACTGGAATTTTATGCTACAATTTAGTCTCACTTATTTCCTATTTAAAGTCCTTGACCAGTTCTCCAGCAAATCATACATAAAGCGCAGAAAGCTGCACGAGAATACAATGATTCTGAAACTGTGGCGCAATAATAATACATTTCGAATCGTCCAGATTGCACTACACTCAGGGCTATACAAATCTCAGACACTCGCGCGAACCGGCAACGAATAATAATGTTGGCGCCTAAAATTTATGAATGAATGAATGCATGAATGAATGAATGAATTGAATGAAACATTTATTTTCCTCAGGAAACTCCTCAGCATAGTTGCAGTTCTGTCAACGTCAACAGTTTCACATTAAAGGATATTCAGTACCATGAATCTACTAGGGAATACGATGAGATCTCTACCACAAACAGGCAGCACGAATCACGTAATGATGGCCAAGAAAACTTTGAACGGACAACATCAGCTGAGTACTGATATTTTCAAACAAAGCAACTGAGATATGTTAAGAGGAGCACAAAAGAAGGAAGCAATGATGACGGATTAAAGTGATAAGATTGTGGTAAGAGCCAAGCAAGTGAATTTTATTTTTGATGCCCGGCTTCTAGATTTCTGTTTTGATTTGTCCAGCCTTGCACTACACTAATTTCAATAAAAAATTGGAGATATTTGCGTAAGATGTTTCATGGTAGTGTATTTCATTTAGGGACTGCCTAGCGGAGGTCGTATTGGCCGTGCACGATTCACCCGCAAGGATTTGGGTTCGATTCCCTGTTGGAAGTCGAAAAATTTACGAAACGAGATTTCCACTTCCAGAGCAGCGTATGGCCCTGAGGTTCATTCGGCCTACAGCAAAATTGAGTACCAGGTTAATTCTTGGGGGACAAAGGTGGTCGAGCCTAGCTAAGCACTCTACATCACTTAGTGCCGAGGTTACGGATAGTGGGAGTCTTACCTTCCACTCCTTGAAGCATTTTAAAGGACTTTACGGAGCGTTTTAATGTTGAAAAAACATTTCTTAGCATATATAGTAGGTGTCCCCATGCTACAAAAAACGTAAAATTAAGCAATTTCCTCACTTGTGCAGAAAGTTGAAGGGCTAAAGGGCCCGGAAAGGTCTCAAATTGTGATCCTTGGATATTTCTACCAAACTAAAAAAAAAATTCGAAAACTTTCGGGCTAAATACAGTTTCGGAAAAACAACCTAAAATCGCTTGTTCCGCTGCTATGTTCCTTTTTAATTCAAATCTTAGCCAAATAAACTTATTTACATAATACTTTCTTTAATGTGTTCCTTTGCTCAATACCCTTAGGCCATTGTTGACTTTTTAAAAGATGTCTACACCGAATGTGGTCATAAGGGCCTCAGTTAAACTTTGCATTGGCACACATTACCACTCGTAGTGGTAAAAAAAATGCAAATTGCTAACCTAATCGATCGGATAATGTTGATTAAGAAAATGATAGTAATTTTGAGAATAAATGAAGAATATATTCTCTTGCTTTATTATATTGCATTTACCTAAAATTTGTAGCACATAGTCCTAGGGTGTTTTCAACATTGAGTTGCTTGCCTGAAGGTCCAAAACTATGGATTTCTATGTGGATGATTTACATGCATTTGTTGATGTCGATCTGTTCGTGATTCTCTGTCTAAAAAATTTGTAAAGGTGTATTTATTTCAATGACCTAGTATATTGTTACATTTTAATTTTAATTGTTAAATTCATACTTAGTAACTCAAATATATTTTTTGTAACTCTTTTAGTTTAGCTATAAACAATTTAGTTATTCATTATTTACTTAATTGCTTACTTTATATTGATTATTAATTATTATCTTTATATTGTTCTCTTACATATATTCATATAACGTTTAAATTCATACTCTATCATAACTCAAATAGATGTATTTGTGTTTTGTAACTTTAAGTATAAATAATTTAGTTAATAATTACTTACTCAATAATTACTTATCTGATATTATTAATTGACATGTTGTTATGCACAGCCACTTTAAATTGTTTAGAAGGAAAAGCACAATATTCATGTCTATATGTATATAAATGTTATTTTAATAATTTCAGTAAGTAGGTAATTTTAATGTAGCCATTAAGATACACAGTCGTGTACAACTTGGTGTAAATAGTGTATTAAACTGTTCAGATGCAAGAGAAGGCCACCCTCCCTTATAATCTTGCCAGAATTAATAGACCATTAATCGATATACCACTTGTACCTAAACAATCGGTTGTATTTTCATCAAGATGACATGAAAACATCAACCTATCAAGTAATGCATTTATTAATATAAATTTAATGGCTGACAATATTGCTTCTCTGGAATTTAGCATATTTAGTATGATGAAGAAGTCCAGCGTTGTCATCGTTTGGAGAATGGGTGTTTTTGCCCTACGAACAAATCATTTTTAAACGATTTTCGAGAAAGCTAATCTGTTCCTATAGAAACCTGGTTCTAAAATCCTGATATCCCCTCCTAACAGCGACAATACTACGAAAGGCAAACACATGAAATAATACTATGATATTCTGTTATTTATCATCATCATCATCATCTGTTTACCCTCCAGGTTCGGCTTTTCCCTCGGACTCATCGAGGGTTCCCACCTCTACCGCCTCAAGGGCAGTGTCCTGGAGCTTCAGACTCTTGGTCGGGGGATACAACTGGGGAGTATGACCAGTACTTCGCCCAGGCGGCCTCACCTGCTATGGTGAACAGGGGCCTTGTAGGGGGATGGGAAGATTGGAAGGGATAGGCAAGGATGAGGGAAGGAAGCGGCCGTGGCCTTAAGTTGGGTACCATCCCGGCATTCGCCTGGAGGTGAAGTGGGAAACCACGGAAAACCACTTCGAGGATGGCTGAGGTGGGAATTGAACCCACCTCTACTCAGTTGACCTCCCGAGGCTGAGTGGACCCCGTTCCAGCCCTCGTACCACTTTTCAAATTTCGTGGCAGAGCCGGGAATCGAACCCGGACCTCCGGGGGTGGCAGCTAATCACGCTAACCACTACACCACAGAGGCGGCTCTGTTATTTATTCCTATATATAATATATTTTGTACGTCTGACATATTTCACTTAAGTTTACTTACAAATTCCACCTACTAGGAGAAAAACAGATACTCGTTGCTCCACATGTTCATGTACCTATGAGGAATGTGGTTAATGATACATAGTCGTCGGTACCGTCTCTTGCTCCATTAATGTCCCGACGTGCGGTTTCTTTGGCTCTTACCGGTTGTAATAAATTATTTAATTCGCGTTTATTTTGTAAAAAAAAATGGAGAACAAGAAGTTGCCTTGATGAAGTTTATATTCTGTGGAGGAGAGAAAGCTGATTACTCCTAGGAAAGCTAAGAGTAAGCTTAAAATCAAGTTCAGTCTGTCACACGCTATTACAACCTCCAACGCCAGAAATAATAGAATAGCTTCCCTACTCATTAAAGAAACTCAGGCAATTTATTATTGCTCTGTGTGTTCGAGAATACTGAACACAAGCAAGGCCCAGCAATGATACACCTGAATTCTTGGAATTATTCTGTTAGCGTCTCTGTAATTGTCACTCCATGCCTTGGTCCAATCGTTTAGTCACTCTAGGACGTCGTGATTAACATTAAAGAAGAACATTCGAAAAGTACTTTTGAAATAAGATATACGTTTCCTCTTGTTCCAGCAATTTATTACCTTCAATCAATCAATCAATCAATCAATCAATCAATCAATCAATCAATCAATCAATCAATCAATCAATCAATCAATCAATCAATCAATCAATCAATCAATCAATCATCTGTATTTAGGGTGGCCGCCCAGGTGGCCCTACCTGTTGTTTATCTCATATTTACATTTTATTTATAATTGTTTAACTAGCTTACCTGCGAGGTTTTTCAGAAGGCAGAAGTATTCAGTCAGCAATACATAAAGATAACTGGATATAAAGACAATGTCCTGGTAGAGGAGGCGACTAATAATGACGAAATACTAAAATTTACCTATCATAACAAAGCCATTTATAAAAAATTGAAAGAGTTGAAAGCTAGAAAGGCAGCTGGGGTTGATAACATTTCTGGGGATATATTAAAGGCTACGGGTTGGGATATAGTCCCATATCTGAAATATTTGATTACTGTTTGTATGAAGTAACTATTCCAAATGAATGGATAGTTGCAATAGTAATCCCAGTGCACAAGGGAAAGGGCAATGAAGTTGCATAGGCCCTAGTGTCTGTTCTCGAAAATAACATGGTGAGAAAAGTAACAAATTTGCCACTTTTTTGTCATTCCACGCCATCTCTCCAATGACAGCTCGGAACTTTCCGCTTAGTCGAGCAGCTCGTCTCGATATTCCTAAAATATTCTAGCAAAAATTTTATACAACGTTTTCATAACACTACTAGTTTGTCCAAAATCACCTAGAACAAATTATGCTGCATTTCTTTGGCAGGAACCGTAGAGTGGAAATTTACCTAAAAATTATTTCCTTAGACATGCTCATGATCTACTATGTAAAGGGTGAGCAGAGAAACAGCAAATCATGGTAATTAAGACAGGTCTGAGAGGAAATAAATGCATGCTGTAAGTAAATGGAAGTAAATATTTAAAATATAGCCAAATTACAGTAAAAACTGATGACAGAAAAACTGAACAAGTGACATGAAAATGAATTTGAGAAAAAATATCCCATTTGCCAGAAGAACTCAAACGAAGTAATTACACAATCTCACGTGTGTAGCCTACTAAATTTGTGGATCAAATTTACATATACAATAAGTTTGATAACGGAAGTTGGGACATTGTTTACTTACAAGAAAATGGTGCACAGGTCAATTATTATAATTCATGCATTTTGTAGTAAAGTATTTTTATCTGCAAATATACTTGCTGAGTACGTGTCTATGAGTCTACTTTCTATTGTAAAACTTGTGTATTAATTTGTTTTTAAACTTTAAGATGTAAAACAGCATGTTTTTTGCATTTCCCTTATTTTACATGTTGGCACTTAGACCCTTTTTTAAACTGTTGTAGTTTGAGTCATCAGTCTATAGATTAGTTTCATGCAGCACTCTATGTCATTCTATCCATTTTCATTTCCTCGTAACTAATGTGTCCTACATCTGCTCTAATCAACTTGTCATATTCATATCGTCGTTGTCGAGACAAAACCTCCTATGTGATGATATTTTTGGAGATAATTATACTGACCTGCAGCACATACATTATGAAGAGCGAGAATGCCTTGACAATATGCACTCAATATTGCACCTTAGCAGACAGAACCTTACCGGCCAAAGTTCTAAGCTAAAATATTTCACATAGGAGGTTTTGTCCCGGCAGCGACGATATATCGGAGTGTCACGTAGTCATAGTAACTACTTGCCCAGTCTTATTGCTTCGCCTTTCAGTTCGTATAAGGGTGCTCTTCAATAATCAGGAAAGCAAATTTGAAGTTCTACGAATTCTTGTAATGATCGTACTTACGGAACCTCGAGTTTTTTCTTGGAATTCGAAACTCACATGCACTGGCCGGATTTCGAACTACAGCCGCCTTGATGGGAAGCCAGTGACGATGGCACTGGGTTATGACACCCCTTTAGCACATCTTTAAACTGCCTTCGCTTGAATAGGAGTATCAACCCTGAGAAGTTCATTATTTTTCTTGAAAAAGGCAAGAATCGAACCATAAAGTCTTTAGGTAGTGTGTTTCTTTGGAATTTGTGAAAGGTTTTAAAAATACAGCAGAGAAATCATATTCTACTAAATCTTCATCACGTAGTTGTTTGAACCTAACCTTGAACCTCTGGATCATTCATCTTTTCAGTCTCGTATCACTAGAGACAATCAGTCTATAATTGTGTTAATTGGGATAATTACTCAATCTCTATTTACCCCAGCTTTGTCTGAGACGGGGACATTTCCATTCTGCGACAATCAAAAGTTTATCTTCTTTGAAATTATTCATAAGTGTAATGAACTCACCAAGTTGCAAAAAAATCAAAGAAAGAATCGATAGAAGATTGTTCCACTCTTATTAGAACGCTCACATCTTGTTTAATTAAATACTTGATTCTCTATGCAGGGAAGTCGTTAGAGTGTGGTAGAACTGGTTGGGATAAGGAAGAAATAATTAAGTATACAATAACAATCCATCGGCTCTGGGTGTAATTGGAAAACGAGTGATTCTAATTAATTACGTAAAATTTATGTGATTCCATCTATTTAACTGGTGTACTGAACACCACTTAACTTTCTCTGCGTAATAGCAGCATACAATAATGACCCATGCTAAGTAACAATTGCACTTGGTCAATGTCGCATTAATTGTACAATGCTTGGGTTGTAATTGAGTGAGAAATGCTGTTTTAAACCATTTTCGTCATGAATGCATTTTTTATGGCAATCGTCGAATACGGTCATAACGCGTGCTCCTGTAGATAAAGGACTTTTAAGGGGGAGATCCAGCTTAACGAAGGAAAAAAGAAGGTTAATATTCATTCGATTGTTAAATACGCAACAATTTATGCACTTATTCCAGTGTTGGCATGCTTCCTGGCAACCGGAAGCAACTTCAGAATTTTAATAATTTTAATTTTTTAAATTAAATTTTCAAAATTTCCCGCCTTTTTAACAATATATCACTGTTTCCCGTATAAATTCAAAGTTTATAATAATTTTCGTACTTTTCGTTTTTTAAAAGTGTGTATAAAACCTCCAGCTACAAAATGAACCTCTATCATTAACATAGACTGTAATTCGGATTTTTTGTTGGGTTTTTATTCCTAGCACCAGAAAATATTAATATTTTTGTAAATAAATATGTTATATAAAATCTAATTTAAATCCAATTGATGTGAATGAGGTACAGATTGTAGTACAACACTATGGTAGGAAACTCGGAAAAATTCATAATTATGTGTGAAACAGTAAGCGAGTTATGAAGGAAACCGTTAAAAAGGGGGGGAAATTTTGAACATTTTATTCTGAAATGATGTAATTAGAATTTTGACATTATTGAAGTTGCTTCTGATTGCTCTGAAGCATGCAAATACTGGGTTATGTGCAGCATTTGTCAACTACGTTTGTAGCATATATAACAATCGAATGAATATTTGCCTATTTTCCCTGTGTTAAGCTAGGTCCCTCCCCCACTTAAAGCGTTCATTTGGCTGACCGTTAAACAAATCAAAATTATCATATCAAATGTAAGCAAATAAGTATGTGTTCCCATACCTGCAGACATGAAAAATACAGTGGAACCTCGATATATCGATATTTCGAGTTATTGAAATTTCGGGATATAGAGAATGTCGTTCTTGAGTATGCATAGCACATAATTGAATCATATGTACCTACTGAATGCATTAATTTTGAGAATATTTAAAAATATAGAAACAAATTCTATTTTATGGCGTCACTTTAATTATAGCCCTTATTATAGTCACGTTGTCCGCCTCTGTGGTGTAGTGGTTAGTGTGATTAGCTGCCACCCCCGAGGCCCGGGTTCGATTCCCGGCTCTGCCACGAAAATTTGAAAAGTGGTACGAGGGCTGGAACGGGGTCCACTCAGCCTCGGGAGGTCAATTGAGTAGAGGTGGGTTCGATTCCCACCTCAGCCATCCTGGATGTGGTTTTCCGTGGTTTCTCACTTCTCCTCCAGGCAAATGCCGGGATTGTACCTAACTTAAGGCCACGTCCGCTTCCTTCCCTCTTCCTTGTCCATCCCTTCCAATCTTCCCATCCCCCGCAAGGCCCCTGTTCAGCATAGCAGGTGAGGCCGCCTGGGCGAGGTACTGGTCATTGTCCCCAGTTGTAACCCCCGACCAAGAGTCTGAAGCTCCAGGACACTGCCCTTGAGGCGGTAGAGGTGGGATCACTCGCTGAGTCCGAGGGAAAAGCCGAACCTGGAGGGTAAACAGATGATTATGATGATGATGATTATAGTAACGTTTAGAAGACAGGGTAGAGTACATACAGCACTGAAACAAGAAACATTAACACATTTGAAAAACACCCGTTAGTCTCTTCTGGCTGTTATTGTTAACCTTTCCTCTCTTCACGTTGGAACTTCTTGTCAATACCACGCAGCCGAGATTCGTAAATGGAGCTTGTCATCCGCGACTTCAGGGGGTTGCATTTGTACGTGACCGGTAATGAATTCACACCCCAGAAACAGCGAGGCTTCACCGATTTTCCGATCACTAGACGTTTTAGCTCTTCAGTACCCGTCATATTAGCTCCCATCATCATTGTAACCCATTCTCTACTTGTTAACTGTTCCTCACAAACCACAAATGTTGTATTGCACAGTTAATGTTGCATAAAATTCGAGTTCAAGGGAGAAATGTTTGCTTCGAGAAACAGATAAATTCATGTAACCGAATTTCTAGTAATAGAGAAATAAATACAAGTGTAGAATAGGACAAACGACCCAGGAATTTAAGTTACTACGGGATACTGAAATTAAATGTCGTATGGCTTTTAGTGCCGGGATATCCCAGGACGGGTTTGGCTCGCCAGGTGCAGGTCTTTCTATTTGACTCCCGTAGACGACCTGCGCGTCGTGATGAGGATGAAATGATGATGAATACAACACATACACCAAGCCCCCGGCTGGGAATCGAACCCGGGACCCTCTGAACCGAATGCCAGTACGCTGACCGTTCAGCCAACGAGTCGGACACGAGATACTGAAAATTCAAGTAATGGAAGTTCGAGATATCGAGGTTGGACTGTATAAAGAAATTGGATACGACACAAACAATTATAAAGGATGACCGTTATATAGTAGAACGAGAGAAACTCTGCAGAATGGCGGGTGTGAAAGGATGCTAACATAGTTCTTTTTACAAGTTACCGGGCGAGTTGGCCGTGCGTGTAGAGGCACACGGCTGTGAGCTTGCATCCGGGAGATAGTAGGTTCGAATCCCACTATCGGCAGCCCTGAAGATGGTTTTCCGTGGTTTCCCATTTTCACACCAGGCAAATGCTGGGGCTGTACCTTAATTAAGGCCACGGCCGCTTCCTTCCAACTCCTAGGCCTTTCCTATCCCATCGTCGCCATAAGACCTATCTGTGTCGGTGCGACGTAAAGCCCGTAGCAAAAAAAAAAAAATTACAAGTTATCCTACGTCGCACCGACACAGATAGGTCTTATGGCGACGATGAGATAGGAAAGGGCTAGGAGTGGTGAGGAAGCGGCCGTGGCCTTAATTAAGGTACAGCCCCAGCATTTGCCTGGTGTGAAAATGGGAAACCAGGGAAAACCATCTTCAGGGCTGCCGACAGTGGGGTTCGAACACAGCTAACATAGTTTTAATGCAGACCAACGTTCTTCGCCAACCGGTACATCGAAAGAAAAAAATGTAAGACGCGTTTAGTGTTTGGGTAAAACGCGTATATCGCCGTGATAATGTTTAATGTCTCAATTGACAGAAAAAAGAATAGGCTTCCTACCTGTTGCTATTTGTTCGGGGCGTCGACCCATGTGGATCTTTTGCCCCTACTGGCACCATATTGTATGAAGCTGCGTGTAATTGGAGTGACGGTATTGTGGAATGTTGTGTGTGAGGAAAGGAAAATTTAGGACGTCACAAACACCCAGTCCCTGGACTAGGGATATTAATAATTACAATTAAAAACCCCTGACCCGGCTGGGTATCGAACCCGGAGCTGCCGGGTGACTGACGGACGCGTTGCTCCGTACACCGTGGGGCCAGACTCCATTGTGACTTACTGATGACTTTACGATCATCAGAAATTTGAGTGGACTTGGTACAGTGATACGTTTAATTGTTTGAACGTGCTGCCATTGTTTTTGTTAATTGTTGGCGCCTTTTCATGACATTATGCATAATTAATCTAAATTTTAAAATGTAAATCACCTTCAGAATAAGGTAAATTATTTTGTCTTAGCCCATGTAAGAGCTATGTGTAACGAGAAGGGTAAAATACACTGTCTGCATTAAATTAAGATATTTTTCTTGAACTTCTTATGGCGGTCTTTAAATCAGTGACGTGTTTCGATAAAACTCTTAGATTAATTATGTTAGTTATGAAAGATACAATTTCAGCTCACAGCGCTATTTTAGATACTCTAAAAACTCACAGCATAATTTTAAATATAACTATTTTTATTCTAAGAGTAGATATTCTTAAGGAAAAACTTTGAAAACTTTTACATTTCTTTTTCTATGCAAGGTATTTACATAATACACTTCACATGAAGAACCCACCAAATATTTAGTATTTTGCGTTACCACTGTATTGATATGTGATACTTAAGTGCGGCCAGTATCCAGTATTCGGGAGATAGTAGGTTTGAACCCCACTGTCGGCAGCCCTGAAAATGGTTTTCCGTGGTTTCCCATTTTCACACCAGGCAAATGCTGGGGCTGTACCTTAATTAAGGCCACGGCCGCTTCCTTCCCATTCCTAGCCCTTCCCTGTCCCATCGTCGCCATAAGACCTATCTGTGTCGGTGCGACGTAAAGCAATTAGCAAAAAAAAATAAAAAATTACGTGATACAAAACTTTAGGTCAATAATTTATGAAACATGCGATAATAAACTAACATATTTTAAAAGCATATTTTTCGTATTACCGTCGAATATAGTAAGACCGTATGAAACGGGATGGGACATTGTACGTAAAAGAAGGATAATAATTCAACAGTCGACGCCATCCTGTCCTCCACACCACCCACCACTATTTACCCCCGTATCTTCACTCCATTCTCAGAAGTTACTTTCATAGTTCGATTGCATACAACTGAGATTCTTTTTCGTTATTGACGTACAACACGCTAACATTAAATCAAAAGCATTATTCTCCATTATTTTTCCTTGAAAAAAGTACAATAAACTTCTTTAGAAATTTAAGGGGGAAGTTAACTGCACAAAAACACTCCTTGTACTACACCGTTTAACCCTGCTGTGTTTGATGTGTTTCGTCAGATCTAAAATAAACTTCCTTATATCAGACTCAAACTGGTGGTATTTGACGGTGGTCAAATACGCCAGGCTCCTCTTTGTAGTTTAAATGGATTGTAAAATAACTCTTGTGGGTAAAATACCGGCACCTCGGAGTCTCCATAAATCGTAAAATTATTTAGTGTGACATAGAACCAATAAACATTATTACCTCACACAAGAAGGAAAGTTATAACATAATTTTTTTTAACTTATTTATCTCTAGAGATTTCATTGTTCTTGATAATGAATTGCCATTCCCGTGGTGTAAGGTGTTTTTCTTCTTCGAAGACTGCGGGTTCAATCCTATGCTTATCCAGTGATATTTATTGTGGACTGAAGGTTGGAACGGTTTTTTGTTTTTTTATTAATTTAAAAATGCCGTGACGATCTTTCACCCCTACTGGCACCATATTGTATGAACCTACGTGTAATTGGAATGGCGGTAGTGTGGAATGTTGTGTGTGAGGAAAGGAAGGTTAAGGACGTCACAAACACCCAGTCTCCAGGCCAGGGATATTGATCATTACAACTGAAAACGCCTGATCCGGCCGGGAATCGAACCCAGGGCCGCCGTGTGACAGGCGGACGCGTTGCACCCTACACCGTGGGGCCGGACTGGAACGGGGCTTACTCAACCTCTTGAACCCTTACTGGACTCTAATCCTAAACATAACCAAGAGCGTATAGTGCTACTGATTTCTTGCTAAAACATTCGCTACGGTACCTCACAGAGTTACACTATTGCCAGGAAAAGAGTATTAATAATAGTAAAATTTGAGGGATTCATCTCATACCGAAGTTTGACTTCCGAGCTTTTGGTTCCGCTTCGATTCTTGACTAAATTAAGTTTGCTTGGAAGGACTGAATTGGGACATACGATTAATAAGAAAATAAGTTGAAATTTTAATTGCATTTTTCTCCGATATCTTCTTAAGTATTGTATTTAGAAGCATTAACCTTCTTTTCTGCCGGCCCAGTGGTGTAGGGGTAGCGTGCCTGCCTCTTACCCGGAGGCCCCGGTTTCGATTTCCGGCCAGGTCAGCGATTTTTACCGGGACCTGAGGGCTGGTTCGAGGTCCACTCAGCCTACGTGATTAGAATAGGAGCTATCTGACGGTGAGATAGCGGTCCCCGATCTAGAAAGCCACGAATAACGGCCGAGAGGATTCATCGTGCTGACCACACGGCACCTCATAATCTGCAGGCCTTCGGGCTGAGCAGCGGTCACTTGGTAGGCCAAGGCCCTTCAAGAGCTGTAGTGCCATGGGGGAAGGAAGGAACCTTCTTTTTAAAAGCTCAGTATTTTATGCCAATTTTAGAACCATAAAAGTATCAAAACTGAAAAATCCTACTTGTGGTCCATTTCTGCTTAACTGGTCACAGATAGTAGATTCAATTGGGATCTCACGCTCCCAAATCGAGAACTACTGGGCGGGAGAATCTTAATTAAGAGTGTCATATATTTATTGGCTGACGACCTGCATGACTACATTCTCGTGGACTCATACTAGTGTTTGTAATTAACTGAGGCTATGATGGGAAGGAAGAGAACCGTGGTCAATAAGCTATGCAACATCTCATCAATGCCAGGAGAAGCCACAGGAAACCACTCCTAGGGTGCCTTAGATTAATTAGGATGCCGGAGGCTCAGTGGGTTCCAGTCCAGTCCTTTCAAGCAGTCTTAATTTCCTGACAGAGTCAGGAATCGAACCGGAACTAACCGATCAGGAAGTCGCTTTACGGGATTCAAACTCCGACGAATACCGGTATAAGATGAATCCCTTAATATTACTATATTTTGGTAAGAATTCAAGAGGACAAATTGGGGAAAATATTTATTTATAAGAAGGGGAGTTAGGGATTGGAATAACTTACCAAGGGAGATGTTTAATAAATTTGCAATTTCTTTGAAATCATTTAAGAAAAGGCTAGGAAAACAACAGATAAGGAATCTGCCACCTGGGCGACTGCCCGAAATGCTGATCGGTGTTGATTGATCGATTGATTGATTGATTGATTGATTGATTGATTGATTGATTGATTGATTGATTGATTGATTGATTGATTGATTGATACCAGCATGTTGTTTAACACGGAACACAGAAAACTGATACCGAGTGAATTAGCTGTGGACTGTAGCTGTTGACTATACATGACCAGTTTCTAACCGCATTATCATCATCCCCACACATGCTTTTTCTGTGCTTTATCATTTTTACATCAGGCAAATGCTGAGCTCCTACCTTAATTATGGCCAAGTTTGCTTCCTTCGTAGTCCTAGAACTATCCTATTCGATCGTTCCCATTGAAACAAAGAAAAGAAGGGAGCTAAAATCATATCAAAACTGTTCACGACTATGAATTGAAACCGTTACATATATCGTCGCTGCGGTGTCAAAACTACGAATGTGACAATGCTCTTCCTATCCATTATTTTCCTTAAGACTGGCCACGTCCCCCAGCCATACGGATATGCAGTCCCCCAGGACATTTTCGTTGTGAAAAGGAAAATTAACCTTAAATGCAGCATACTTTAGGAGTGAATAAACATGTCATGGAAACATACTTTCCTACAGTACGGTACAGCAATTTTCATTCTTCTTTACACACGCCCATGGGAAAATGAACTCGACGAGAATTGTTCTGATGGACTGCATATCAATATGTGGCTGCAAGGTTTGACCAATCTTAAGGGAAATAATGGATAGGAAGAGCATTGTCACATTCGCGATTTTGGCACAGCAGCCGCGATATGCCATAGATGCCAACTTCGAGGGTGTTGTGGGCCTCAAACAACCAACAGGAGATTTAATCGGTGCTGCTCATCCACTGGGTTCTTCTGCAATATAATTTGTTTTCCTCTTAACAGTATGAAAGTATGCAATATTCTGCATTTCACATTCTACGGTATCAACCTAGCGCTTATGTTTAGCCTACTTTCAATAATGGAAAAGTAATATTTCCAACCAATTACATTCAAAGTGCAGTGTAGCAAAGAAGTCATCTCCGTCCAGGGCATGAATTCCCTTGAAGAGGTGGAAGATAAAAGCTTCTACTGTCCATAACCTCGGCCCTTGGTGGCGTAGAGGAGTTAGCACTACATCCGACCGTCTTTGTTCCCTGGAATCAACCTAGTACTCGGTTCTGGTGTAGACTGAATAAACCTCGGGGCCATGTACACCTTTCGAAGGCAAAATTTCGGTTTTTAAATTTTTCGATTTCCTGGTGGGGAATCGAACCCACCTCTTTCCGGATGAACCGAGCACGCCTTTGCTGCCTCGGGCAGGCAGGCGCTGTACATTCTAGTAAAAAAAAAAAAACGAATTTAGGAGCCAATTAAATTCACCTCTCATTCAAAATATCGTTGCTGCGCCTGCATAAACCGCTATGTAAAATATTTTAGCCTAGAACGTTAGCCGGTGTCCGCCTCCGTGGTGTAGTGGTTAGCATGATTAGCTGCCACCCCCGGAGACCCGGGTTCGTTTCCCGGCTCTGCCACGAAATTTGAAAAGTGGCACGAGGGCTGGAACGGGGTCCACTCAGCCTCGGGAGGTCGGCTGAGTAGAGGTGGGTTCGACTCCCACCTCAGCCATTCTGGAAGTAGTCACCGCCGCTTCCTTCCCTCTTCCTTGCCTTTCCCTTCCAACCATCTCATCCATTCACAAGGCCCCTGTTCAGCATAGCAGATGAGGCCGCCTGAGCGAAGTACTGGTCATCCTCCTCAGTTGTATCTCCCGACCCAGAGTCTGAAGCTTCAGGACACTGCCCTTGAGGCGGTAGAGGTGGAATCCCTCGCTGAGTCCGAGGGAAAAACCGACCCTGGAGGGCAAACAGAAGAAGAAGAAGAAGAAGAAGAAGAAGAAGAAGAAGAAGAAGAAGAAGAATTTGAAAGGTATTGTTCTGTCAACTAAGGTTCAATATTGTGCGACAACTCACGAGGAATTCTCATTCTTCATAACATATGCGCTGCGGGTCAGTATTTCTCTAAATATGTTTATCATATAGTGGTTTTCGCCGGCGCAACGACGAGATAAAATATTTCAACTTTCAATTATGTGACTGCAACATCCTAGTAAGTTAACGGTTTCGGTTCGTATCGGAGCAGTAACTTTAGTTCAAGGATTCAGATAGTGGTGTTTAGAAACTCTGTATTGCAGAGTGTTATTATAGTAACACACCTGTTAAATTTCTTGTTAGACTGAGTAAGTTTGCATCTGTCTCTTGGCACAAGCTGGTGTTACTCGTAGGGTTATATTGAAGTAGCACTTTTAGGCTAGTGAAGAAAGCAATGGCAAACTCACTTCTCAGCATTTCAAATATGCTTCATTTTGATGCCACTATCGATTTATATGGTTTCGCTATAACCGTATAGACTATCTGAGGATTCAACCAGCCTTTGGGTTGGTGGCCTAACAGACAGACATAGCGACACAATTAATCGAATGACTGTGTTATTTACAAGGTACTCAGGATGGCTATGATCGCGATAAAGTTGCCGAAACCAGGAAATAGAATAATAGAAATGGAATGGTAGAAAATCGTAGTAATTGGCCCCTGGCGGTTAAAGAAAGTAAAAGGTAGTTACTTTTAAAATTCATGGGTATTACCATACTAGAGGCAAAATTATGGCGGAAATCCCAGCTAAAACCGAATTTTGTTTAATTAATCTTTTAAAATGTCCACAATTTAGAATATTCAATTTTAATTTTTTGTATTGATTTATGTCCGCCTCGGTGGTGTAGTGGTTAGCGTGATTGGCTGCCACCCCCGGAGGTCCGGGTTCGATTCCCGGCTCTGCCACGAAAATTTGAAAAGTGGTACGAGGGCTCGGAGGCTGACAAAGCCCCATTCCCCATTCTCAGAGGCGCGTAGGTCGCCTATAGACGTAAACTCGAAAGACCTGTACCAGATATCTCCGAAGTCCGTACGCCATTATTTATTTATTTATTTATTTATTTATTTATTTATTTATTTATTTATTTATTTATTTATTTATTTATTTATTTATTCTATCAGTGCCAAGCTGTGAGCAGCCATTGTAAAAGGATATAAGTAGGCGCATATGTATCATACATCCACTGGTTTTTTCTATCTTAGACAAGCACACGTAGAATTCCAGCTGTTCTGTAAGTGAGTTGTGAAACAGGCCGTGTAGTAAGCTGTATTATTAATTATGCACATATTGTCTTATGCAGTAGCTTTAAAGCGGAAGACAGATCTATTTCCTCAGTCAATACCGACAAGAGTTGTGTATGGTAAGCGTGTCAGAAGGGAATGATTGATCTCCGCGTTTGTGACAGTTCTATGTTCGCCTGACACAAGTCTGCTAGAGCACGTACAAGTATTATAGCCGCCCTTGTCACAACAATCAACAAACACAGTACAGACCAGGACAGAGTCATCGACTTCAATTGTTTCTCACACGTTTTCTTACTTTGTACAGCTCCCACTGTAGATCAGTGGTTGTGAGTCAGCTTCCAGATCGCACGAGCGTCGGTTCAAACCCGAAAGAGGTAGTTGGAAATTTGAAGGCCAGAAAAAATCCATTCCACATTGGATGAAATAATGAAATGGCGTATGGCTTTTAGTGCCGGGAGTGTCCGGGGACATGTTCGGCTCACCAGATGCAGGTCCTTTGATTTGAGTCCCGTAGGCGACCTGCGCGTCGTGATCAGGATGAAATGATGATGAAGACGACACATACACCCAGCCCCAACGCCAGCGAAATTAACCAATTATGGTTAAAATTCCCGTCCCTGCCGGGAATCGAACCCGGGACCCCTATGACTAAAGGCCAGCACGCTAACCATTTAGCCATGGAGCCGGACTCCACATTCGATAATTGGAGTTTACTAGACTAAATTAATTGAAACTCAGCCGTAGTTCATCCAACAGAAATTCGGTTTACTCTGCAGTTTGGTTAAGTTTTTAACTTAACGTCAAAACTGACGCGCAAGCAGGTTAGATGCCATCAAATTAAAAATGCCTTCACGTTGTCGATTATTATTATTATTATTATTATTATTATTATTATTATTATTATTATTATTATTATTATTATTATTATTATTATTATTATTATGCCGGGCTGAGTAGCTCGGACTGTTAGCGCCGGCCTTCTGACCCCAACTTGGCAGGTTCGATCCTGGCCCAGTCCGGTGATATTTGAAGGTGTCCAAATACGTCAACCTCATGTCGGTAGATTTACTTGTACGTAATAGAACTCCTGCGGGACTAAATTCCGGCATTTCGGAGTATCAAAAACTGTCAAAAGTAGTTAGTGGGACGTAAAAACATTATTATTATTATTATTATTATTATTATTATTATTATTATTATTATTATTATTATTATTATTATTATTATTATTATTCCTTAATTCATTTTAACATTCTTTCAAACTGCTAACAGTCTCACTGACCCCTAGAGTCCGGGAATTTCATCCCGGATAAGTCTCAATGTGCCGGAACTGAACGGTAGTGATTCGGAGTTTCTAAACACCTTTAAATGCAACTAATCTTAGTCTGAATCAAACCACTGTATTCGGAATAGAAGATCAGTTACTAAGGACTGTGACATTAACGTCAGCTTATGACGAAAGTTAATAAATCCTATGAAACAGAAGCGTACACCACGTATTCACACATTCCATTGTTCACATTCATCTCTCTTTTTATTCCTTAATTAGAGCTACTGAAACTCCTATAATTCCCATCCTGAAACATGTCTTTGGTGAGTCGAGCATTCGGAATGTACAGTACAGTTGTTTTGTTTCTATTCTTTTGTTCTCATCCCCTTGTCGACAGGTAAAAGGTGTTACGGCCTTGCTGGACACGGGTCAACACACTTGCATTGCAAAATCCTCTGTGTGTAAGTGGCTCTCATCCTTACGTTGGGTATGACAGGGAGAAGAACGCAGGTAGTAGAAGAGCATTGTCTATTGGTACAGGGACGGATACTGACAAGAATAGGATGTGAAAAGTGCGGAACTTTCACTAATATATTGGCTCCGGCGTCAGCTTCAAAGAATCGCCATAAAAGTAACCAGTGGTTGACCATATATCTTACACTGTTATTTTTTATTTACGGTAAAGATACAGCATACTTGGAGTGATGGTATCTAGAATAATTATCCTGTACGCACAGAGTAAGAAAATCATATCGTCGTTGAAGAAACAAAACCTGGTATGTCAAAATGCTCTTCTTATCGATTATTTTCCTTAAGACTGGTCACGCCCCCCCCCCCCCTTCCCCCAGCCACATATGCATATACAGTCCACATCAGAACAATTTTCATTATGTTCGTTTCTCTACGCAGGTTAGTAAAGGGAAATAAACTTTACTGTACTGTAGACATGTAGGACCTACATTAGCATGACGTATTTACGCATTCATACAGTGTTTGTAGTATTTTTCTTAACAATGCAGCATAGGAGAAATGAACACAGCGAACCCTGTTCGGATGGACTGCATAGTGCCTATCCATATCGGCGCCTAAGAAACAATACCTCGTATCTCACAATGCTCTTCCCGCTCATTATTTTTTCCTAAGACTGTTCACATCGGGTGAGTTGGGCGTGCGATTAGGGGCGCCCAGCTGTGAGCTTGCATCCGTGAGATAGTGGGTTCGATTCGAACCCCACTGTCGGCAGCCCTGAATATGGTTTCTCGTGGTTTCCCATTTTCACATCAGGCAAATGCTGGGGCTGTACCTTAATTAAGGCCACGGCCACTTCCTTCCCACTCCTAGGTCTTTCCTATCTTATCGTCGCCATAAGACCTATCTGTGCCGGTGTGAAGTAAAACAAATTGTAAAAAAGAAAAAGACTGGTCACACCTCCCAGCCCCGTATGGATATACAGTCCATCAGCTACTCAGCCCGTCCCATAGTTTGAAATTTGACATAATATACATCGAATATCTCGACAAAACAAAACAACTGAAATCATTTCGACACTTCTACGAGCAATGATGGAAGGAAAGGAATATATTTCGTTAAGCCGATATTTTCTCTCTAGTCTCTAATGTTCCTATGAGCTGTTTACCGACTAATGAATGTCGAAGTAGCACGATGTTTGCTCGACCTATGTAGCAGGCCGCGGGATGTGCTCATTGTGGAAAGGTTTTATGAGTTCCCCACACCCTAAACCCTTGACTGGTGGACAGGCCCTTCATCTTCCAGGTCACTGCTTGTGACGTCAAGCACTCTTCCAAGAAAACGTGCCATAAACCTGTAGGTAATCCGAAAACAGAGTCATTTGTTTTGAAACTTAACAGGTTATTGCTCAGGTGCAAAAATAGCTAACTGCAGTTTACGAATTGTGATCATGTCATATGTAGAATTGTAATGGAAAGTATGTAAGAGGTATGAACGTTATTAAAGTATGAATGCTTTCACGGCCGGTGTCAATATAATAAAAATCTTCCGGGCTATTATGCCGTGGTCCACTCCTCTCGTTTCTTCCAAACGTTTCGACTAGTCACCAGCGGGATACAGGAGAGCGTATCGACACGACGCCACAGAAGATGACTATCGCAGCAGTAGTCGAAACGTTTGGAAGAAACGAGAGGAGTGGACCACGTCATAATAGCCCGGAAGATTTTTATTATATATAGGTATGAACGTTATTATTCTATGATATGACTACCTCACTCCCCATTTCTTTAGTATGCCTCATTAGCAGAGTTCAAAAGTTAATGACCTAAAGAAGTACAAAATATGTAAGCAAAACGGTAAAATATGACTTGAGCATTGTAGAAATAGGTAGTAACCATCACTAACATTAAATTTTTCAAAAACTAATGATAATAATGTTATTGGCTTTACGTACCACTAACTATTTTTACGGCTTTTGGAGACGCCGAAGTGCCGGAATTTAGTCTCGCAGGAGTTCTTTTACGTGCCAGTAAATCTACCGATACGAGGCTGACGTACTTGAGCACCATCAAATACCACCAGACTGAGCTAGGATCGAACCTGCCATGTTGGGGTCAGGAGGCCAGTGCCTCAACAGTCTGAGCCACTCAGCCGGCGTGTCAGAAAGTATGTAGTGATAGTACAGCAGACACATTTAATCGTTCAAACTGACAGAGCTACAGAAGGTAAATTGAAACTTTGAACATTAATTCAGTACCATAGCACTGAAACGAATTTCTCCTTCATTCTCTCTGAAAAAATTAAACAAAATGAAGTATTAGCGTGCTTTTTCGTATCTGTCAGCGTGCGTTCGAACAGTATCTCTTTCTCAGAATCATGTCTTCTGAATCTGCGACCTACAGTATCTCTTTCTGGAAAAGAAAGAAAAAAATATCTCTACTACAGTATTTTGAAGTCCTGTGTTTGAAACTCGACGAAGATAACATGTAAACGTGTAAATTTCGCATGCAAACATACGTTCCTACATTGCGGTATGATAAGGTCCACTTTCCTTTACACTAACCATAGGAATATGAACACAACGAAAATCGTTCTGACGGACTGCATATCAATATGTGACTGGGAGGCGTGACCAGTCTTAAGGGAAATAATGGACAGAAAGAGCACGGTGAAATACAATGTTTTGCTCGCGCAGCGACGATATAGGCCTACATTAATTTAGAAACATTCATAAAACTTCTAATGTAATTTTCATATTCCGTAAAATATCACATACCGGGTGAGTTGGGCCTGCGGTTAGGAGCGCGCAGCTTGAGCTTGCATCTGGGAGATAATGGATTCGAATCACACTGTCGGCAGCCCTTAAGATGGTTTTCCGTTGTTTCTCATTTTCACAGCAGGCAAATGCTGGGGCTGTACCTTAATTAAGGCCACGGCCGCTTCCTTTCCATTCCTAGGCCTATCCTATCTCATCGTTGCCGTAAGACCTATCTGTGTCGGTGCGACGTAAAGCAAAATAGCAACAAAAAATCACAAGATCATGGTTCAGTCAGGTGGTATTTGAAGTTGCTCAAATACGTCAACATCGTGTAGATAAATTTACTGCCACGTAAAAGAAGTCCTGCGGGACTAAATTCAGGCACCTTGGCGTTTCCGAAAACCGTAAAAGTAGGACGTAAAGCCAATAACATTATTATTTAAAATATCAAATTTTTAGAATTTTGTTAAACTGTACGTGATCAAGTAATCCAGTTAATTATTTGCAGCCCTGATCCAGATGGTCCGATACAGTGAGCTAACTGCGGGGCTAGAGTGGATAAGTAATGCCCTACATAGAACCTGGAAGAAGATGGGGCAGACCTTTTGTTCGAAAAGAGGATTGATTTGCCTCTGATGATGATGATTATGATGATAAGTTAAGAGAAAAATGGGATAGGACGTTAAAAATGTTAATCCTCCATTATAATCTATAAGTTTCATTTCCGTATTGATTATATTCACAAATATGAAGTATTGAAGCTTCCACCTAATCAATACATATATAGAACAATACATATGTAGAAGAATAATATATAAATATATATATATATATTGATTAGGTGGAAGCTTCAATACTTCATATTTGTAATCCTCCATTGGCGCTCAATTACACATATTTACTACCCGGCAGCCATAATCTCAATCAGAGGAAATTAAAAAAAACATACACATGCCTCACCTCAGCACATGCATGGAATAATGTACGTACATGATCTCTCCAGTATATTATAACAGCTAAAAGTATTGACCATATCTAGTATTTAAGAGTTTATCTAACAATGTAGCCATTTTATATTTCACGCACGCTAAGCCAAACCGAGTACTTTTTAACTCCCATTACTGCACTGTGACAGATTTATTGAGATACCATACACTTACAAAAATCTGTCTTTGTCCTGCCTGCGACTCTACCTGCACGCAATGACACACGGTGACATTAAGTCGGTCAAGCGTGAGGATTATTGATGCAGCTCTATCAGTACATTAGCAGTGAGTGGGAATCAGCATTTATGCAACTGAAAAAACATATCATTTCAGTCTTTCAGAGTACTAAAACAAAATGTCTTCAGCCAGGCTTAAATGGCTCATATGGTAGAGCAATGGCCCTCTAAGCCCAAGTTGGTGAGTTGGACCCCGGCTCAATTCAGAGTAGTTATATGAACGTGCTCAATGTAAATCTCGTGTCGGTAGATGTACTGGCACGTAAAAACTCCTACGGGAAAAATTCGGGCTCTCGGCGTCCCCGAAAAACCGTGGTTAGTGGAAGTAAAATTATTATTAGTTGTTGCTGTTGTCCTAAATGGTATTGAAGAAGATGTATCGAGACGAAGTGTGTGTGCATATCGTCGGTGAAGAAACAGTACCTCGTAGTCACAATGCTCTTCCAATCCATTATTTTCATTCACAATTGTCTCGCCTCTCAGCCACATATGGATATGTAGTCCATCAGGACAATTTTCTTTGTGTTCATTTTCCTATGCCCATGAGTAAAGGAAAATGAACCTTGAATACATTGTACACTATGAGTACGTAAATGCGTCACGCAAACATATATTCTTATAACTTAGTACGGCACGGCAAAGCTCATTTACCTTTATATGCTGGCATAGGAAAATTAACCCAACGAAAATTGCTCTGATGGACTAGATATCAATATGGTTAGAGGGCATCACTAGTCTTAAGGGAAATTATGGATACGAAGAGCGTTGGGGGATACGAGGTTTTCTAATTAGGCCATCGATATGCAGTCCATCAAAACAACGTTCGTTCTGTTCATTTTCCTTAGCGAAGGTGTAAAGGAAAATACAGTATACTGTAGGAGTACGTAAATACGCCATGCAAACATACATTCCTACAGTACGACATGGTAGGGTTCATCTTCCTTTAAACCAGGGCCTCTCAAACGCCCAAAATCTCACGCGTGCAAACTGAGGCGCAGAATTCCTGTGCACAGTGCATCGGTCCCACTAGGGTCGACTCGGACCAACGCTTCGTCTCTGGGCTACTCGGCTAAGCTCGGCTCAAATCGGCTCAACTCGGCTCGGATTTGGAGCGCTATGGAGCAAGTGAGAAAGAGGGAGACAGGCGGAGCGAGCGAGACAGGCGTGGGGAAAAAGAGAGACAGCGCTATTGCTCCAAATCGAGGAGTGGGGTCTGCACTCTGGTCAACCAAGTGAAGTCGTCTTTTGCACCGTGCACTGTGCATGCACCCCTCAGAGGCCCTGCTTTAAACCCTCTAAAGGAAAATGCACAGAAGGTATTTTTTTCTGATGTACTGCATATAAATATGCGGGTGGGTGGCGTGACCTGTCCTAAGGAAAACAATGGGTAGGAAGAGCATTGTCGGATACGTGGGTTTAGAACTAGACTATCGATACGCGGTTGACTGTAATCATTATGTTGCACTATTGACAAGTAATTTTTAGTTTTCATGAAGTATTCTTTGTTTTCATCTAGAACTTTATTAGTTTTCTTCTTCTTTCCTTATCATGTAGCTTCTTGTTTGATGTAATTTCTTCAGTAATATTCATGCAGTTTGTCAGGGTCTGCCTGGCCGAAACTGTAAAGACGTGTTCGGTTCACCCGGAAGGACGTCGAAATATTTACGAGACGATTTTTCAGCTTCCGAGGTGCTCATGGTCTTGAGGTTCACTCAGCCTGCACCAATGATGAGTATCAGGTTAATTTCTGGAGGCAAAGGTGGCAGGGCGTACCTAACCATTCTACACTACTATGTGCCGAGATTATGGATAATGGAAGCCTTAACCTACCACTCCTCCGTGGGGTCTCCATGGCTGTATGGGGACGGACTTTTGTAACTTTTTGTTGTTCTAATTTTTAAAATTTTAATTTCGCTCCACCGTAATATTTCCCAATTAATATATTATTATAATTAATATTATTATATTTATTATTGTTAATAATGACCTACTCGAACCTGCAGCAGGCGCACTGCACAATTCTTGTACTGACACATCATATTCCTGAACTGCCGATTAGAGGAATCCTCATGCAGGCCAGGAAATGCAGTAAAAGTCTGAGTCTGTCACGTAACATCTCGTTCATTAAGAGTGATTCAGGTCTCAGAACCTGCCCGCAAGAAGAATTTAAGAATTCAACCAGTTGTTATACTTCTGTCTGACCTTGATTAAACCTTGGCGCACAGAATCCAGCGAAGAATGCATTTTCTTGGAAGTCGTTTCCCTGACGGAGAATCATGGTATTTGCAGTTGCTCTCAGGAATATTCCATTGTCTTTGACTACTCATAGCACGAAACAGGAGTTGTAAGGTTACACGGTCCCGACCGTAGCTAACCATGTATTCCAGACGATGCTAAACTTATCGACGTAACATTTTAAATAGGGTTAGGGGGCCAGTTTGTCATAGGGGCGCAAGGGTACAATTTTGATGAATTTGACAAGAATTCGAATGAGAAACTGTAGATACGTCAGAATTTTTAGTACGGTACTTTCTTGGAGTGAGCGTTTTGAAACTCGGAGAAAAACTGCACTCAGCAAATTCGCTATCAGAACTGGGATTCAAACTCGGATCTTCAATTAGGTTAACTTCCTTGTGTTTTCATGGAGTGTGGTGCTTACAATGATGATGGTGATGATAATTACGATTGTAGTTTTAAATGTCCTAACGTAGCGATTATCGACCCGTAATGTTATATTAATCTATAGGGCCCAGTTTTAAAGTTAGATGTCCTTTTTGGAATCAGGAAAATTTAGGTGAAAATTTCATCCTACAATCTCTAGAATTTAAATCTCGGCGTCCAGATTAGACACTATGTTTATCAATTCCTCAATAATAATAATAATAATAATAATAATAATAATAATAATAATAATAATAATAATAATAATAATAATAATAATAATGGCGTGTAGCCTCCGGAGAGGCCTAGAGCAGGTCTCCCTTACAGGCGACCCGCGCAATTTTGCTCCTATGTAGGTTTTTGTAGACAGGCCCAGGATTCAGGTCTTCAGCCTTGGGCGGAGGAGACGAAAGTGCCTTCAATTGCACCATGTAGGCACTTTTAAATTACGACTCAAATCATTTTAAATAAATGAAAGACATTTCCAACACAAATATTGCGAATAATATTTCAGTTTCGGAGACTGTGCATCCTGCATTTTTATTTTCGCCCGACCTCTCTACTTATTAACCAAAGTGTACAGAAAACCTGTATGAGGAGTGATGGATGTACGGCGCTAATAATGTTCAAGATAGATAGCATCTTACAGAGATTCAAGAGGATATAATGGTTAACAAATGCAATGTATGCCGGAAGAACTAAAAGAACGTATTGTATTCTGGGCTCGAACTGGCAAGGAACTTTGTATATACCTGAATCCATCGTTACTCAGCATTCTTTTCTCTCAGCAGGGGTCAATCCCATGCCTCGTAGACTGTCGTCCCTCCTTTCACGTCACGTCATCGGTAGCAAGTAGCTGCTATCCTACAGAGCTATTGTTACAAGATCAAGACACCTGCTACAACGGCAAATCTCAGTCAGCCCACTCGGCGGAGCCGTTCATTTGGTAAGGAGCATCATATTCTCTTCACGGAAAAGGTGAACAGGAAGGTATGGGATGCGAACTCTTAGATCCCAGAGAAATTGAGATTTGGTGAAGTGAGAAAAATACCCTGACAGTTGGTTGCCGCTCAAATACACTGGCGGAAAATAAAATCCCATCACCAAGAAGCCATTTGTTTAGATGAATGCAGATCAGGTCAAGCAAATGCCTAGAAGAAATTTGTCATGGTGGTACATCAATAACCGCTGTAATCGCCATGATTTTCACTGAAAGCATGGTAATGGGCGTGCATTGTGTCATACCGGTGCCGTATGTCATTTTGTGGGATGGTCTTCCACGCCTGTTGCACTTGGTTAGTCAAATCAGCAACGGTTAATGCTGGTATTGGAGGACGCTGGATTTGTCGTCCCATAATGTCCCGTACGTGCTCTATGGGCGAAAGGTCTGGTGATCTCGTAGGCCAAGGCAACTGGTCGACACTCTGTAGAGTAGGTTGAGTGACAACAGCGGTATGATACGAGCATTATCCTGTTAGAAAACACCCCCTTGAATATTGCGAAGGAATAGCAGAACAATCGGTTCAATCACTAGTCTGACGTACAAATCCGCTGTCAAGGTTCTTGGGATAACGACGAGAGTGCTCCTGCTGTCAAAGGAAATCGTTCCCCAGTGTGTTGATGTAGCAGACAGTTTGCTTCGAAGCGCTCACCTGGCCACATTCTTGCCAACCTACGGCCATCACTGGCGCCAAGACAGAAACGGCTCTCATCTGGGAACACAACTGATCTCCACTCCACCCTCCAATGAGCTCTAGCTTGACACCACTGAAGTCTCAGCTGGCAGTGATTCGGAGTTAGTGGCATGTCCGCTGCAGGATGTCTGACTCGGAGCTGTCCCTCGAGTAATCGAATTGTTACAGTTCGCTAAAGTCACTCCGGCCAACTGAAATTCTATTGGCTGCTGCAGATACAGGACGATCCACCACAGCCGTACGGCTAATACGGTGGTCTTTCCTCGCGGTAGTGGCCCGTGTGCTACTCAGTCCGATGGCATTTGAAAGTGATCAAATTCGTCACGCTCGTGACGGTAAGTTAACTGGTATTCAAATCAACTCCAACGAGAGAAAATTCCCGTACCTGGACGTTAAAATAGTTCATGAGACGTAAAATCAATATTATCGATATTATAGACATGGTACTGTATAGGCTTTTGGGCTTATGCCGTGTCAAGAAAATAAGGTGAAATTCTTAACGTTTCGAGAGAATTGTGCTCTGCGTCATCAGAAGAAAATCTCGACTATTCACGAGAAAGGCTTCTCAAACAATGACTTTTTGAAATTTAGATGTTATAATAGAAGTGGAAATGGTACATTCATTCGTCACCAGAGGGCTCCCCGGTAGTGACTCTGATGGTTCTGATGATTCTGATGGTTCGGTCAGCTTCCGCTTTGAAGCTAGCGCTGTGCTATGACCGGCGAGCCATCTGGTGATGAATGAACGTACCATTTCGACTTCCATTATAAAGTCTATATTTCAAAAAGTAATTGTTTAAGAAGCCTTCCTCGTGGACAGTCAAGATTTTCTCCTGATGACGCAGAGCACAGTTCTCTGCGAAACGTAAAGAATTTCACCTTATTTTCTTGACACGGCATAAGCCTAAAAGCCTATACAGTATCATGTCTATAAGAACGGGCCGTGAAATCATGAATGGCAACATTATCGCTATTAGTTTGTTGGATGAAAACCACTGTGGTTTTAAGTTACAGAGAAGCTATTAAGATGAATTGAAAAATTTTACTGGAGGAATAGACAACTATATTTACGTTCTTCAGAACCAGAGAAGTCATACCGTCGCTGCTGTGCCAAAACCGCGAATGTGACAATGCACTTCCTAAAGATTATTTCTTTTAAGACTGGTCACGCCTGGCAGCCACATATTGACTGGCAGTCCTTCAGAACAATTTTCGTTGTGTTCATTTTCCTACGCACGTATGTAAAGGAAAATGAAACTTTAATACATCGTACACTAGGAGTGGGTAAATATGTCGTGAAAACATACATTCCTACAGTACGGTGCAGTAAGGTTCATTTTCCTTTATACACGCGCATAGGAAAATGAACTCAACGAACACTGTTCTGATGGACTGTATATCAGTATGTGGCTGGGAGGGGTGACTACTGTCGGATTTTTTATTATGGAGACTCGAGTTTAGGCTTTAATTACAAACGAACTAATAGGCCTATTGCAATGCGAGTTATACCAATATTTTCCTTGTTTAATTCTACATTAGCGTATATAAGACACATTGTTTTAGACGTTCATTAAACATTTTTAATTTGTGGTTGTAATAAATATTGCGCGGGTTTTTTGGCTTCTTCTCTAGGAAGCGCTCACTTAGGAGTATATACAAGGAAAACTACTTGTCTGATGGTAATGAAATTTTAATGTGTTATAACCACATGTATTTGTAGCGTAATACTCAATTTACAATTTTTTTCAAGCACCCCGAAAAATGTTCTTATCATGTTTCTAAAGCAACTCTTTCTCAGCCCAGGATAAACGTACAGCAGCAAACTTGGGCTTGTTTTGAAGCACTCAGTCATGGTTATCAGAAACTACAACAACTGTAACCGTACAGTATGGTACCGAATTTATGAAGAGTAATATTGAAAGGAGGTTTTGTGTACGCCGGACCGTGCGATTAACAGCAGGCCGGGTGGTGAAAACGGGCGCAGTGTTGCCGCGTTCAGTAGTAATCACGCGCGCAATGAACACAGCTTTTTGTTTGCTTTCAACCTTTAATTTTATTTCCTCTTATAAATTTCACATCCCATCACCTTTTCTTATAAGGGCTTTGGACTTTCAATGGCAGGTTTACTTCCTAATTCAGAAATATCATACTGACAATTTTTACAAGAGTTATTTTTATTATTATTTATATATATTTACAATATTTAATTATATCAATTTTCTTCGTCTGACAAATCACTGTTTTCCGATGAATCGTTGCTGCTATCATTCATGTTGATTATGACTGGCTCGAAATAAGGGACATTTTCAGACAGTCCATCTTTTTCCCAGTTAGTGTTCTTCAATTGTCTTAGCGTGTTTAACAAATTGTTTCCAGAGTTCAGGGGTCACGGTATGTAAGGCTTCTCGGCATAAAGCGTAAATTGCTTCCATACCTCTACCATTTTCTAATGTGTTAGCCATATTTGATTTTGCTATTTACCTTTTGCGTAAGCCCAAATAAGCTCAGTTGGAATAAGCTCGCAATGGGTCACTGGTAACCAAACGAGCTGCACATCTAGTCGAAGTCGTTTAGTCAGTTGTTCCAGCTTCTTTACCGGTGTTTGAAAATAAGGCCTGGCAAGGACAATCAGCTCTGGTTTAGTTAATTTGTTATAATCGTCAACTCCAGGTGGTAGTGAAATATTCTTTTATTTTATCCAAGATATAATTTCAGCTTTCAGCCATGACATGTTCGGGTATTTAGATGAAGGACCGACCATCGTATGATATGGAGCTCCGTGAACCATTCTTCATAATGAGTCGAGTTCATCTCAATATGGTAATCACCACGTCCTTTCTTGCCAATAAAACAAAGTTCTGCACTGTCAAGAAATCCTTCTTCACTTCCGATGTGTAAAATTATGATGCGTTTTCCAGCTCCAGGCGGTGTTTTGAACCCTCCACGCCATCCATAAATTTGCTGAATGTACCCTCTGTACAGATTATAGTTGTCAAAGTTGTTTTCTAAAGCTTTAACCACGTTTTCTTGCCTCCCATATTTCATAGTATGGTTCTGTCCGCACCGGGTTTCGTCTGTAAAGTCCGGCTCCATGGCTAAATGGTTAGCGTGCTGGCCTTTGGTCACAGGGGTCCCGGGTTCGATTCCCGGCAGGGTCCGGAATTTTAACCATCATTGGTTAATTTCTCTGGCACGGTGGCTGGGTGTATGTGTCGTTTTCATCATCATTTCACCCTCATCGTGACGCGCAGGTCGCCTAAGAAAGTCAAATCGAAAGACCTGCACCTGGCGAGCCGAACATGTCTTCGGACACTCCCGGCACTAAAAGCCATACGCCATTTCATTTCATTTCGTCTGTAAAGAAGATCTTGTAGCCCTGTGCTCTTAAGTCTCTAATTCGTTCAAGGTAGGTATGTCGGGATGCAGCAACTGTGGAATTTATAAGAGGAAATAAAAGTAAAGGTTGAATGTAAACGAAAAGCTGTGTTCGTTGCGCGCGTGATTACTACTGAACGCGGCAACACTGCGCCCGTTTTCACCACCCGGCCTGCTGTTAATCGCACGGTCCGGCGTACACAAAACCTCCTTTCAATATTACTCTTCATAAATTCGGTACCACACTGTACGGTTACAGTTGTTGTAGTTTCTGATAACCATCACTGAGTGCTTCAAAACAAGCCCAAGTTTGCTGCTGTACGTTTATCCTGGGCTGAGAAAGAGTTGCTTTAGAAAAATGATAAGAACATTTTTCGGGGTGGTTGAAAAAAATTGTAAATTGAGTATTACACTACAAATACATGTGGTTATAACACATTAAAATTTCATTTCCGTGAAAGAAATGAGTTCTTTTGAAAATTTCAATTTTTTTCGTGAAGTTCCATTTCAATTTTACAGAAAATTTAGAATTTAGTAGACTATTTAGCTCTGTAATTACCAATAAAGTATAAAAATATTAAGAACTTCAACTAATCGACAGCTTTCTTTCGGCACAGTATTACTGTTTTTACGTTATTCCTTTTGAATGATTGCACCTTTCATGCACTTTTATATATCTATATAAATTCATCAGAAAAGTTCAATAAAATCCTTATAACTTGTTTGCTCTTATATCATACTTCGATTGTGCAGGTCGCCTACAGGAGTCAAATCAAAAGACCTCTACCTGGCGAGCCTAACATGTCCTCGGACACTCCCGGAAACTAAGAGCCATACGCCATTTCATATCCATGGTTCTTTTTACCCGCCGTGAACTATGCCAGGAACCTGTCACATTCTACTGCTGATGACGTGAAGCAAAGTCTCCTTACGCTATCTTGTATCTACCCTTTAACTTGGCTGAGCCTTAATTAACTCAAGTGTTTGATGTGTAATACCGTTGACAGAATGGAGTAGCACCAATATTTACTCTGTCACCGTACAAGTATAGCTTCATTATTATCTCTTATTACCTCTATTTATTATGTAATGCCGGCTTATTTCTCTCACGTCACATATCCTGCTTCTGAAATGACATACAGTAAGTAATCTATTAGGTGCGTTCAGAAGTATATCATGGATAAGTAACGCAAAGCATAGCCTTTAATATAGGCGAGTGCCAGAGAATAATTCAACATTAAACGTGCCACAGTTGTATGTAAAAGGTGGAATAAGTCGAAGACGAACATGAGTAGAAATTCAGCCAATCTCCAGTTTTTTCCTAAATGTAGTGGAGTCACGGGCGTGATATACAGACTAGGTTCTGTTTTACAGCCGGATGCCTTCCTAACTCTAACCCTATGTGCAGGTACGTTTTTAACAATTACATATCGTCGCTGCGCAAGCAAAACCTTGTATCTCTTCCTATCCATTTTTCTCCTTAAGACTGGCCACGCCTTCCAGCCACATAAAGATATACAGTCCATCAGAACAACTTTCCTTGTATTCATTTTCCTATGCACATCTGTAAAGGAAAACCTTGCAGTACTGCACTGCAGAAATGCACTCGTACGTTTGTATGACGTGCTCACGTACTCCTACAGTGTACTGCATTTACTGTTCATTTTCTTTTACAAACATGCTGAGGAAAATGAACATAACAAACATTGTTCTGATGGACTGCATATTCAAATGTGACTGGTAGGATAGTCTTGAGGATAATAATGGATAGGATGAGCATTGTGACATATGAGGTTTTGTTTCTTCACCGACGATATTCTTTCTGGTATATTGTGAATCTGTGTGTATTACGTCTAATCAAAGGCGTCTGCCAATAATAACCCATTGTAAGCACGGGCATGTATAGCTGCCCAGTGAGAAAGAACACTGTTACGTGCCAGCCCCGTGGTAGCCTCTTTCGGTACCTCCAAGAAGGGGCTAGTGACTCGGACGACCTGGGATCTCCCAGCCGGCTTGTGAAGTGGGGCCGGCCTTTCCGTGTATTGTTCTCGTCGGCCGGCTTACCTGTGAGTTTCTTGGAGATTCAGCAGGAATGTTCTGCCTCTGGTCACCTCGAAAAAATTCTGGCTCATATCACCTGAGATATAGAAAGGGAGGCTAACCGCGGACAGTCAGTCACAGTTGGACTCCGTGGTGAAGTCAGTGAGAGACTCAGTGTGTAAGGTTTCGGTTGCTAGGCTGAGGGCGACAGAGGTGTTGGCTGTCGCTAGTGCCCCACTGAGGGCTGAACGAGGAACGGTCGTTGTGGTGTCGGAGGGAACAGTGAACGGGTGGGCTGGAGACGACGGAACGGAAGACTGTACTTTGTGTTCGTGTATTTCTGTGGACTGAGGCTCAGCGTGCGTCAGCGAGGAAAGCCGCTATGGCGAGTGTGAAGGTAAATTGATCTGTGGTAATGTTCGCTGTTGTGAGTATCGTCCTGCTGTTGAATACTGTTGAGCTGTTTAGTTGTTCAATGCATGTGACTGTGTGATTTACGGGACTGTCTGTGGAATCGAACCAACGAAAAGTCATAGTGTGTCGAGTGGCTCGTACCCCTGTGTTCAGATCCAGCTGTCTTCACACAGCTACTGTATGAGGTGACTGGACTTGGGTAAAGCGAAAGTAAGGATTAAGCGTCCGCAGGTATAGCAACGGACTGAACCGCCTACTGTGCCACAAGGAAGAGAGAGAGAGAGAGAAACTTGTAAATAGACAACAATTAGTGAGTGCGGCCATTCATGATTAATCAGAATTGTGTGTGTGTGCATTTATTGGTCATCCTGAAATAAATTGGAGTAATGAAACAGACGGAGTTTTATTCGTAACAATACCATTAGCTGGTAAAATACCGTTGGTTCTGGAAGCAATAAACGACACCGAATTCAAAAGACATAATTAAACAGGCATATTGGTTACTGCGTTGAATATTATTTTACCTCAACCTTGTTTTCAGTTTAAGAGGGTACAAGCACTGCACTATGTCGACGACATTTAAATATACTGCCAATTCCAATTTCTTTCTCTTAATTAATGGTCACGTTTAGTACAAAAACATGGGTTAATCTTGTGATTACAGAAGCATTAGTCAAACACAGAAAACTGTATTTCTGAAGCATGCATTACAAAGCAGATACCAATGTAATCTCATCGCTTACACCCGATAACATCTGAACATATAGTGAGTGCAATTAAGCTTATGTGCTCCTAATCCTAACAAATTAGTGTAATATTCATGCAAGCACACTACCTTGTTCGAGGGACCATTTGACTTGAAAGTGTGTGCCAGCTGGAAATTGAAAGAAATATTGCATGGTTAATATAACTTTTAAAAGAATCTTTCTACAATCTAATACAACAATACTAAACAAATTATTAATAATCTTCAAATAAATACATATCTGTGTTGTGTACCCTCTAAGTATGTTATAAAATAGAGAACATTTTGAGCACTCACGTAAGAATTACAAACATTAGTTAGGAAAGGGGTGAAATTACTGGAATCGAAAAACTTGGTCGATATCAAAGTCAAGTTACTGAACCACAGAAAGAACCTTTTCATGTTGTCAGTGCAGTATGAAATTAAAATTACTACGTCTCCGAAAACCACAAAATTGTAGTTAGTGGGATGAAAAACAAGTAACATTATTGATTTATAATAAATGATCTGCAAAGAGACCCATAGACGTGCATAAAATTTCTAGAAACCAGAGTGCAGCGTATCAATGTGAATCCTTGCCTAGAAAGTTTTAAGAGAAAATTAATATAATCGCTTTAACTACTGATTAATTAGGGAAGCATTTTATACATGGTATCACGTTATATATCATTGTGCGTGACGCCTTTGATAAACAATACAAAAGTTACATTGCAGCGGTTTTGTACACCAGGAATATTGACGTTTTAAAGTAAACTGCATTTGAAAAGAACATTACGATGGCTTTCCTTTACAACCTCGTATGTCCCAATGTTCTTCCTATCTATTATATTCTCAAAGGCAGGTCGTTCCACCCACCCATATGTTTATAGGCCTAAGCAGTCCATGAGAATAATTTTCGTTGTGTTCATTTTCCTGTGCTAATGTGTAAAGGCAACTGGACCTTACGATACCGTATTGTAAGGATGTTGTTTGCATGGAGAATTTACTCACTCCTACAGTATTTTAAGGTTCACAACGAAAATTATTCTGATGCACTGGATACAAATATGTGGCTGGGAAGCGTGGCCAGTCTTAAGAAATAAGGAAGAGCATTCGGACATATGAGGTTTTAAAAGAAAACCATCTTTATATCTAGGAACACTTCGAATTACAATCGCCGCCAAGAAATTAGCTGAATACATAGACAATTTCAATAAACAATGACAGTAAATTCACGAATAAATAACATATGACAATATTTGTTTCTTCCAGTTAATTCTATAAAATATAACTACTTTTAGTGGTTCACTGAACATCGCTGAACCTGGAATTGGTGCACATGTCTGTTCAGCCGAAATGTTGGTTTATCCTCATATGTGACACAAAAGTTCAAAGGAATAATATCACTTTAAGTTCAGAAATTCATGTAGTACGAGTACAAAAATCATTGTATTTATAAGAATGAAGACGGATACATACCACCAAGTTTATGGGATTTAAGTCACTCCGAAACTTTCGACGAATAAGAAAATAGTGTCCAATAACTTCAGAAACTAAACAGTAAAGTAAATTCGTGTCCTCATCCCGAGGTGGTGCAGCTCTTTTCTGTGGTTTGAGTGTTTTAATGGAAATAATGGATAGAAAGACTACTGTCAGATACGCAGTATTGCTAGCGCACCGACGGTATCATCCATCTGTCTTCAAGACTCCAATTTCTTTATATCAAAATTTAGTGGCAATTCCTCATAAGATACCGTGCCTATTGTTCTGAGATGCAGGAATCTGAGAGAGCGCTTCTGAACTTGTTCTATGCTTCTAATATGATACACAAAGAGACACGTAAATTAATTCGAGAGGACTTCTTGATTCAGTAACTTGGCTTACATTACGTAATCAGGACGGGGGTGAAATGTACAGCGTACGTACGCCTTCACGAAGAGGGAATCCTGATGGTCATCTTCTGATCTCTCAGAGAAGAGCAAGATGGGTGCCAAGTAGACATTAAGATGTTCGCACGGAGTGGCGATCTTATAAGTCATCATCGAGCATATAGTGAAGAGAGGACACGCAAGTGTAAAGAATGCAATAGAGAATTTCCACGTGGGAAGAAGTTCAATAACTTGAAAGACACCTCCATACACACCCTGAGGTGAAGCCATGCAAGAACGAAATGTGCAGGGGTACGCTTTCACAAACAAAGAATATCAACCCTCTATGGGGAAAAACTGTACAAGTGTCAAGATTGCAATAATATACGTTTGCGAAGTGTTGATCTCACTCGGACGTGAGACGATATAAGTGTACAACGTGCAGTAACACGTTTTCACGAAACAAATTAGGAAATCGATTTAATCGATTCAAAACTTAACGTAGCTCATTTCCTTCATAACCTATTCCGTTCTTCTCTCCTCACTGCTGTCCCCTGTATTGCACATAATGTAATATTTATTTATTGTTTACTCTACTATACCGTTACTTATGTGTCGTATCTGCATTTATCTCACTGTGCCCAGCTGTTCGTTCTTCTCTTCGTTTTTCTTTCCATTTTTGATTTTCCTCGTTATTTTCTTTTTCCTTTGTGTTTTATTGTCATTGTTGTGTCTCTACGGTTATTTTGCTAGTTTTTAATTTTCTTCCGCTATTTTTGTCATTAGATGATTTTTCTTCATTCTTCTTTCATTTATTTTATTAAGTTTGCATTGTGCTACTTCATTGTATATATATTTTTCATTGTGTAACTCTGTAATTCGGCATCTCGCAGCTTTGGTTTCAGAAATAAATGGATAAATAATAATGGTCCACACGACCTGCTCATCTGGTGAGTTAAACTGAGCATTCTCCCTGCAGTGCAGGAGGCCATAGCCCTTATGGGATTTACAAGACTATTTATTTATTTATTTATTTATTTATTTATTTATTTATTTATTTATTTATTTATTTATTCATAGCTTCAGTCGTTTAAAACAAGTACTGTCAACTCGATGATAAAACTATTACACTCAAATATATTTTTATCGAACTTCGTTAACAGTGTGAATTCTGTTCTTTGTATTTTAGCAGCACAACGTCACTTCGTGACAGACTCCTCCCACTGAAATTCGAAGTATATGAGCGCCAACTCATGTTCAATCTGTGTTTCCGAGATCATAATGTGACCTTATCCTTTGAAATCACCATCCTGTATTCACTTTCTAGGACTCAGAGAAAGACATAAAAACAACATGGAGGATTTGCGTGAACAAACGTAATATATTAGAGTAATGCGAAGATAAGTATCCCGGTCTTTAATCTCTTTTCTCCTTAAGAGAATAATAAAATGACATACGACACATTCTCACAGCCAACGACTTTCTGCTTGAGATTTCAATAATGGACTTTATGAAGTACGTTGCGCTTTATGCATGAACTAATGGTCTTCTTGTCTAATGCCGAAGGTCTATGACGGTATTGCTCAAGCTGTGATCGAGTAGTTTCTTATTTTCACGAATAATTCATTCTTCCATACATGAGTATAGTAAGTTCTGGTGCAAGGTCTCCTGATCCGTTGTTTGGCAATCACGTTCCGTCGTTAATTTTCTTAATGTTTAAGATATCGAAATTAACGCCATTTTCAAGAGGACGGCCCTAATGTTTAAACAGTTTGAACGTAATTAAAATGAAACCAATGGGTATCAAAATACGAGGGGTCAAATTTCACTTTTTCCAAAAGCAGTCCTTTGGTAAATATCAAGTCGACTTGAAAGTAAGATAACTACATACATAGTAATGGTATATCGTCGCTGCCGGGACAAAACCTCCTAAGTGATAATATATTTGGAGATATAAACCCACAGCACATACATTATGAAGAGCGAGAATGCTTTGATAATATTCACACAATATTGCACTTTAAATGACAGAACCGCACCGGCCAAAATTCTAAGCTAAAATATTTCACTGAGGAGGTTTTGTCACGGCAGCGATGATATATCGTTGAAAATGGAAAGATGTGAAAAATCCAACCACATGCATGTTATTTCTGTTCGTTAATACCATAATAATAATAATAATAATAATAATAATAATAATAATAATAATAATAATAATAATAATAATAATAATAATAATAATAATAATAATTTCGTGTGGCTATTTCTAGCCGGGTGCAGCCCTTGTAAGGCAGAACCTCCGATGAGGGTGGGCGGCATCTGCCATATGAAGGTAATTGCGTGTTATTGTGGTGGAGGATAGTGTTACGTGCGGTGTGTGAGTTGCAGGGATGTTGGGGACAGCATAAACACTCAGCTCCCGAGCCACTGGAATAGGCCAATGAAGGTTAAAATCCCCGACCTGTCCGGGAATCGAACCCGCGACCCTCTGAACCGAAGGCCAGTACGCTGACCATTTCAGCCAACGAGTCGGACGTTAATACCATCATACCCACGTTACACAAGATTTCAAAACATTGGGATGGCTACGCATAAATGAGCGAAGGAAGTTTCATATAATGACACTTGTTTAGGCCTACCAATAGCTATCGACGAACACTCCTATTTACCAATCTCCTTATATTCGTTTCCTTTCCTTATTACATGAAATTAGTACCCGTTATGGTTCCCTGCTTGACATTCCACTAAATCGCAAGGATTCCTATGATCATTCTTTTCTAGTTATTGCATCATGATTCTAGAATACACTCCAAATGGACATTCGTCACTGTACTTCCTCTCATACATTCAAATCTGCCTGCAGAAAGTTTTTCCTGGGCACATATAACTGCGAGTCAGCGTGCGTACTGTGTGAATGGGTTTTCTTTTATATATTATGTACTTCAGTCATTATAATTATTATTACTATTATTATAGTTATTATTGTTATTTATAATTACTATCATTTGTAGTAGTAGTAGTAACCCAATAGGAGAATGAAGAAAACAATATAGCCTATGCATGCTATAGATCAAATGAAAGGGATTCTTTTTTCAACACTCAATATTATTTTCTGCTAACTTCCTTTAAAAGATCCACATTAGGATTCACAGTAACGTAATGGATAGTGATATCTCATTTCTCCACATGCACGATATGAAAATTGGCTCCGTGAAGCGAAATTGATGTTATTACAGTAACAGTATAAACGTTCATGTCACAAAAAGGTTGAAATTGCTCCCGTAGTATTGTGTTGCTCTTTTGAGCTGAATGGTTATCTTACTTCCTATTCCACTTTCTAAATTCAATGCTTTTTAAAATAGAACAAGTTAGCTTTTACAATGGTTCCAAACTGGGGAGGGGGTGTGAGAGATTTACAAGGGGGGCCATAGACAACTCACTACAAAAACTAAACACGAAACATGTGACCTGATAAATAGAGAAATTATAACACATACGACATTAAATTTAGTTACATGCTAGCCCGTAAGGGCATATCGTCGATAATGAAACAATGCCTCGTATGTGACAATGCTCTTCCAATCCATTATTATCCGTAAGTCTTGTCACGCCTCCCAGCTACATATGGAAATACAATCTATCAGAACAATGTTCGTTGTGTTTGTTTTCCAATGCAAAATTCAAAAGGAAAATTAACCTTAAAAAATAGTATACTGTAGGAGTGCGTAAATACGCCAAGCAAAACAGTACGGTAAGGTAAGATTAATTATCCTTTACAATTTTGCACAGCTTGAAGTGGTGTCGCTACCTGTGTGTTAGCCGGCCAGTGTCTTGGAAAGGTGCGGTATCCAACTGATGATCCCATGTCGCACTGGGACGAAACATTGGTATTCTTACGATTGATTTTCCTGAATTTTATTTAATTTAGGTACATTTTATGTACACTTCACTTCAGTCAACTTCGGATTTCAAGTAGTAGCTTGAGATTGACACTCATTTTCATGTATTTCACTTTACACTCGTGTTATAGCCGCACATCCTAGTTTTAGTTATTGTAATATTGTTTATTTTGACAATCCTCCGATTTTTCTACATCGTTCTCAAAAACAATAAAACGATATTTCTAATAACGGTACTGGGGAAGCTTCGGAGGGGGGGGGGGGGGTCGTAGGATTTGCAACAGATCTTAGAAAAGGTGCGGCAGCTGTATGAATACTGTAAGACATTTATAGTCCTTCACAATTCAGTTTGTAGATTCAAGTGACCTCAAAGGTATATTCTCCCGAGATGACAGTGATGTCAATGAAATCGAACTGGTTGAAGAACAAAATTTGTTAGCATATACATTCTTAAATATTAATTTGAAGTAACAAGAATAGCAGTTTATGTTATACCAGCTATTGACCGTCGATTCGCTCAATTTAACAATATAAATAAATGATCACCAAATTTCATTGAAATGTCTCCCGTTATTTCCGAGTAACGGCGGAACAAAAACACAGACATAGTTCCCGCTTACTGTTTCCGAGTTATGGTGGAACAAAGACACAGGCAAACAAAGTTCTAGCTTACTGTTTCGGATTTACGGCGAAACAAAGACACAGACAAACATAGTTCCCGCTTACTGTTTCCGAGTTACGGCGGAACAAAGACACAGACAAACATAGTTCAGCTTACTGTTTCGGATTTACGGCGGAACAAAGACAGAGACAAACATAGTTCCAGCTTACTACCTCCGAGTTACGGCGGAACAAATACACAGACAAACATAGTTCCAGCTTACTACCTCCGAGTTACGGCGGAACAAAGACACAGACAAACATAGTTCCAGCTTACTACCTCCGAGTTACGGCGGAACAAAGACACAGACAAACATAGTTCCAGCTTACTACCTCCGAGTTACGGCGGAACAAAGACACAGACAAACATAGTTCCCGCTTACTGTTTCCGAGTTACGGCGGAACAAATACACAGACAAACATAGTTCCAGCTTACTACCTCCGAGTTACGGCGGAACAAATACACAGACAAACATAGTTCAGCTTACTGTTTCGGATTTACGGCGGAACAAAGACAGAGACAAACATAGTTCCAGCTTACTACCTCCCAGTTACGGCGGAACAAAGACAGAGACAAACATAGTTCAGCTTACTGTTTCGGATTTACGGCGGAACAAAGACAGAGACAAACATAGCTCCCGCTTACTACCTCCGAGTTACGGCGGAACAAAGACAGAGACAAACATAGCTCCCGCTTACTACCTCCGAGTTACGGCGGAACAAAGACAGAGACAAACATAGCTCCCGCTTACTACCTCCGAGTTACGGCGGAACAAATACACAGACAAACATGGTTCCAGCTTACTACCTCCGAGTTACGGCGGAACAAATACACAGACAAACATAGTTCCAGCTTACTACCTCCGAGTTACGGCGGAACAAAGACAGAGACAAACATAGTTCCAGCTTACTACCTCCGAGTTACGGCGGAACAAATACACAGACAAACATAGTTCCAGCTTACTGTTTCGGATTTACGGCGGAACAAAGACAGAGACAAACATAGCTTCAGCTTACTACCTCCGAGTTACGGCGGAACAAATACACAGACAAATATAGTTCCTGCTTACTACCTCCGAGTTACGGCGGAACAAATACACAGACAAACATAGTTCCAGCTTACTACCTCCGAGTTACGGCGGAACAAATACACAGACAAACATAGTTCCAGCTTACTACCTCCGAGTTACGGCGGAACAAAGACAGAGACAAACATAGCTCCCGCTTACTACCTCCGAGTTACGGCGGAACAAATACACAGACAAACATAGTTCCAGCTTACTACCTCCGAGTTACGGCGGAACAAATACACAGACAAACATAGTTCCAGCTTACTGTTTCGGATTTACGGCGGAACAAAGACAGAGACAAACATAGTTCCAGCTTACTACCTCCGAGTTACGGCGGAACAAAGACACAGACAAACATAGCTCCCGCTTACTACCTCCGAGTTACGGCGGAACAAATACACAGACAAACATAGTTCCAGCTTACTACCTCCGAGTTACGGCGGAACAAAGACACAGACAAACATAGTTCCAGCTAACTACCTCCGAGTTACGGCGGAACAAATACACAGACAAACATAGTTCCAGCTTACTACCTCCGAGTTACAGCGGAACAAAGACAGAGACAAACATAGTTCAGCTTACTGTTTCGGATTTACGGCGGAACAAAGACAGAGACAAACATAGTTCCAGCTTACTACCTCCGAGTTACGGCGGAACAAAGACAGAGACAAACATAGTTCCAGCTTACTACCTCCGAGTTACGGCGGAACAAAGACAGAGACAAACATAGTTCCAGCTTACTACCTCCGAGTTACGGCGGAACAAATACACAGACAAACATAGTTCCAGCTTACTACCTCCGAGTTACGGCGGAACAAAGACACAGACAAACATAGTTCCAGCTTACTACCTCCGAGTTACGGCGGAACAAATACACAGACAAACATAGTTCCAGCTTACTACCTCCGAGTTACGGCGGAACAAAGACAGAGACAAACATAGCTCCAGCTTACTACCTCCGAGTTACGGCGGAACAAAGACACAGACAAACATAGTTCCAGCTTACTACCTCCGAGTTACGGCGGAACAAAGACACAGACAAACATAGTTCCAGCTTACTACCTCCCAGTTACGGCGGAACAAATACACAGACAAACATAGTTCCAGCTTACTACCTCCGAGTTACGGCGGAACAAAGACACAGACAAACATAGTTCCAGCTTACTACCTCCGAGTTACGGCGGAACAAATACATAGACAAACATGGTTCCAGCTTACTACCTCCGAGTTACGGCGGAACAAAGACAGAGACAAACATAGTTCAGCTTACTGTTTCGGATTTACGGCGGAACAAAGACAGAGACAAACATAGTTCAGCTTACTACCTCCGAGTTACGGCGGAACAAAGACAGAGACAAACATAGTTCCAGCTTAGTACCTCCGAGTTACGGCGGAACAAAGACAGAGACAAACATAGTTCCAGCTTACTGTTTCGGATTTACGGCGGAACAAAGACAGAGACAAACATAGTTCAGCTTACTACCTCCGAGTTACGGCGGAACAAAGACAGAGACAAACATAGTTCCAGCTTACTACCTCCGAGTTACGGCGGAACAAAGACAGAGACAAACATAGCTCCCGCTTACTACCTCCGAGTTACGGCGGAACAAAGACACAGGCAAACATAGTTCCAGCTTACTACCTCCGAGTTACGGCGGAACAAAGACAGAGACAAACATAGTTCCAGCTTACTACCTCCGAGTTACGGCGGAACAAAGACAGAGACAAACATAGTTCCAGCTTACTACCTCCGAGTTACGGCGGAACAAATACACAGACAAACATAGTTCCAGCTTACTGTTTCGGATTTACGGCGGAACAAAGACAGAGATAAACATAGTTCCAGCTTACTACCTCCCAGTTACGGCGGAACAAAGACAGAGACAAACGTAGTTCCAGCTTACTACCTCCGAGTTACGGCGGAACAAAGACAGAGACAAACATAGTTCCAGCTTACTACCTCCCAGTTACGGCGGAACAAATACACAGACAAACATGGTTCCAGCTTACTACCTCCGAGTTACGGCGGAACAAATACACAGACAAACATAGTTCCAGCTTACTACCTCCGAGTTACGGCGGAACAAAGACAGAGACAAACATAGTTCCAGCTTACTACCTCCGAGTTACGGCGGAACAAATACACAGACAAACATAGTTCCAGCTTACTGTTTCGGATTTACGGCGGAACAAAGACAGAGACAAACATAGTTCCAGCTTACTACCTCCGAGTTACGGCGGAACAAAGACAGAGACAAACATAGCTCCCGCTTACTACCTCCCAGTTACGGCGGAACAAATACACAGACAAACATAGTTCCAGCTTACTCTTTCGGATTTATGGCGGAACAAAGACAGAGACAAACATAGCTCCCCCTTACTGTTTGCGAGTTACGGCGGTACAAAGACGCAGACAAACATCGTTCCCACTTACTGTCTTATTTTATGCAAAGATATAGAACACGTTTGTACACCTTCCTTGTTCTATTTCACAACTACCAACGTAATTATAATGCAGTCGTTAATACATCAGCACCCATTACAATTACCAATTGCTTGCACTTAAATAAACAACTGGCTAACACAAAATTGAACATAAGCTTCTGTAACCGAGTTCTTCGTCACAACTGATTCCCCAAATATCTAGGTGTAACCTTAGATCGCACTCTATCATTCAAGCAACATCTACTGAACTTATCTAAGAAACCGAAAACTCGGAACAACATTCTTCAGAAACTGTGTGGGACCACTTGGAGGTGTACTGAAAGCACTCTACGTCATTCAGCCCTTGGTCTGGTTTACTCCAGTTCAGAGTACTGCTCTCCTATATGGCTAATAGCCCTTATACGCGATTTACTGACACCCAGCTGAACAACAGCATGTGCCTTAATTCAGGCACAATCAGATCCACACCAACCCATTGGCTCCCGCTGCTCACGGGAATAATGCCACCTGATCTGCGCAGACCGAATGCCCTCTTAAGAGAGTACTATACAATCTGCAGATACCCCCAACTACCCCTACAAAAAGACATCCCTTCACTTAATCGTCAAAGATTGAAGTCATCTTTGCAAGATGCTGCTAACATGACTCGCAACAACTTCGACGCACTGAAAGTTTGGAAACACCGTTGGGAAACTTCAACAGACTTGTCCCTACACAACATATTTTCTGGTGCGCAAATTGCTAGTGGATACCATCTATCACGCAGACAGTGGGCCACTCTTAACAGAATTCGGACAGGCCATGGAAGATGCAGGGACTCACTCCACAAGTGGAACTGCTTAACGTCACCAGAATGCGACTGTGGTGCTCCACGGCAAACCATTCCTCACATCGTCGACGGCTGCAAGCTACGAGCATACTTGGGTAGCTGGGCTGATTTCTTCATCCCATCAGAGGGAGTATTAGAGTGGATAGAAGGATTGGAAATTTTGATATGATTATGCTTTATTGTTATTGTACCATATTTAATTGTATAAATGCACAGTTTATGCCATACGCTAAATAATAAAAACCAATTGGTCTGGTGTATATGATTGATTTATGTCGATTTCAGTACGTGTTTGACTTGCGTAGAAGGAACAAATTGAAAAATACGTAACATAGCTGTGAGAATCACCATCAGATTTGTTGGATTAGCCTTAAAAAGAGGGAATGCTCCCCTCTTCAAGATCTAAATCATGCATTCTGTTTATCCCCGTAAAACAATATGGGTGAATGTATTGCACAAGTTTTGTTTAAAAATTCCCAAGCTCACAAACCTTATGATATGGTGCGATGTTTCAGGACGATAGCGCTTATTTACTGCGGTTAGTGGGAGTAATGTAGGAAACCTAAGATAGTGTTATCGTTCTCTTGAAACATGCAACATGACTTCTACATACGACTGAAAAGCCAGGTTAGAAAATTATTAAAAGTGGAAAGCAGTGATAGCGCGCTTTATGGGTCTAGTAAATAAAAAGTAAAGAAATACTGTTCCTGATTTTATAAATAGTGTTTGCTCCACAGATCAATGGCTATTTTCAGAGCTTAATGAGTAGGAAGATGTATTCACTCTTACGTGTTTCTGTGGTAGTTGGCAGTGAGATTTCTCTGTGTCAAGTGATATATATTGAGACAAAAACACAGTTCCCAAGCCCGATTCAGCCGGGAATCGAAGCCGAGACCCTCTAAATACGCGACTCTAGCCATTCAGCAAAGGGGCCGGACAAAGAGGTAGCCTGTAATTGTTATGTAAAAATGAAAATACTACAATAAAGACTACACCAGTCTCTGGACTGATTTCGGAAGTTAAGAAACAAAACGTCGTATCTTGCAATGGTCTTCCTAACCATTATTTCCCTTAAGACTGATCACACCTCTCAACCATATGCATATTCAGTCCATCAGAACAATTTTCGTTGTGTTCGCTTTCCTATGCATGTGTGTAAAGACAAATGAGCTCACCGTACCATATAGTAAGAATGTATATCTGCATGACGTATTTACGCACTCCTACAGTATAATATATTCATTTTCCTTTATACGTCAGCACAGGAAAACGAACACAATGAAAATTGTATTCTGGACTGCATATCCATATAGATTATGCTTGGGCGGTGTAACCAATCTCAATGTAAATTAGGCTAAGAAGAGCATTGTGAAATATGTTTTGTTTCTCAAGTCCCGAGTTGGACAAATCCTTTCAATAAATGCAATTACAAGTGATTCCGTAATCATGCGACATTTTGTGAAAACAAGTGGCTTATCCTATAAATTATACGCCAATTTTAAAAAAACGACATCATGTGATAAGAGAAATTGCTTTTCTGGACAGTGAGTTTCTTTGTGAATTATTCATTATCTTCCATTGTACTTCTACTCACAATATTCACATACAAAGAAATAGTTACGTCGATTTAGACTAATAGGCTTACGTAGAACAGGTAAGACAAGAGGTGATATTCTTATAAATATGGTCTAATGTTTAATATGGCATTATGTCTGGCTCAGTGGTTAAATTGTTAGCGTGCTAGCCTTTGGTAAAAAGGGTCCCGGTTTCGATTCCCGTCGGGTCGGGGATTTAAATATTCTTCGCTTAATTCTGCTGGCTCTGGGGCTGAGTGTGTGTATCGTCCTCATCATTAGAATTCATCACAGCCAGCGCCCCATCCTCACAGACATCCAGGCTGCCTATAAGGCGTCAACACTCCATTCAATATATGGATGTTGTCACATAAATGTAGAAATTATATGTGCCGAACGTAATTTTAACTTACAGTAGTACACACACACACGATCAAAGGTGAGGAAGCGTGATGTCAAGTAACACTTCCACCGGCTCTTCTCCAAGGTAGTTACGAATACGAATCCCGACAATATACGTCGAATTTTTGAAGTAAAATATCCGATTAAAAAGTGATCATTTTCTGGGCAGTTTTCCTTTCAAGAATCTTTACAGGAGATATAAACTCCATCGTAAACAGGACTTGCACTTCAGTGTAAATGACATTTTTGGTCAATACTTTCTCAATTCCTAGTATTTTCCTGAACTGAATTTTTCTTCGAATTTTCATCCGGCGAGCGCATCATATAGTTGTACATGGAAAAATACTGGCGCCTCCTGAGCGTGCTGAGCGTGAAGGGTAAGTCAGTGTGGCAATGAGGAGGATTTCTTTTACAATTTCGGAAAAAACCCTTCGGTGGGATCACCGAAATAATTTTTTGTCACCACGTATCATTGTATTATTGCGTGTTGGAGGTTGTCTGCATGCATGCTTAAAGCTTTCTACTAGTCCCAAATTGTATTAATTCCTTCCAAATGGTAACGCAGTCTTTCAGGCCAGGAGATTTGTGGCAATGATGGGTATGTGTGGGGAAGGTGAGGGGGTTGGTGGCCGTGGCCTATACTAAGAACTGCCTTAGTGCAGGGATATGGAATACCGCGGAAAACCATTCTCAGGACAGCCGATGGTCTCCGTCTCTGACTCCGAATTGCAGAGGTGTTGAGGCACGGTAGAGCTCTATTGGTTGCTAGGAGTGCAGAACTATCGGACCATAGATCAGCCGTGACTACTAGTAAGACAAAGCTTCCTCTGCAACCGACGATCTAGTTTTCTGCGCCTCCTAGTCTTTGAGATACAGTACTCTTGTCCGGATAGAGATCAGGAGCTGACTACTATTACCCACTTCAGTTATATGAAAGTACAATACAAGAATACCGGTGGAAACTGGCTTCAAATTGTTTCTGTTCATTTGACACGATATTGTATGTATTGTTCCTGAAATACTACTACGTTTTCCCTCTCATTCTGAAGGAACCTCTTCGATAAGCTGATCAAACAATAATTGTTTCCCACGATGAGTCTTTTGTCTTAACATCGTCCTGGTTGTTTACTCAGCTGGATGTACCAAGAATCAGCACACAATTATTGACTATGCACAGGTTGACATAATCCATGAAAGGCTGTCACTAAAGGCTGTCCAATGAGGACTGAACATGATGGACAGTTTGCAAAATACTACTTGTATCTCTACTTTTATTCGTGGTATATAAAGACCTTTCACTCCCGATAATGCCATTTCTTGTTATTTATTATCTTCTCTTGTAGCAATTCCAGGGTCACCACATCGAACAACAGGTGCTAAGTGCCTATTCGTTACATATTTAAAGTAGAGTTTATAAGTAAAACAGCACCAAAGAAACCTTCCAGAAACATTCTTCAGAACAACAGATCTATTAGGCCTATGATAATAATTGTAGTAGTGTGAAAAAATGATGAACATTCATCGAACATGAGATAACATTTAATTTTTTCTTCCTCCTCATAAACCCCAGCCTCATCATTTTAATCGATATCGCCGCAGTCTTCCAGTCCTATTCTTCCTTTACAATCATTCATCTCTTGCTACTCTCGAAATTCTTTCCTAGTGCCCTTGTAGATTTTACCTTGCATTCGGGAGATTGTGAGTTCAAATCCCACTACAGCCAGCCTTGAAGAAGGGTTTATGTCGTTTCTCATTTTCACACAAGGTTAAAGCTGGAACTGTACCTTAATTAAGGTCGCGATCACTTACTTCCCAATCATGGCCCTATCCCATCGTCGACAAAACCATATCAATATCGGTGGGAAATTATTTTAAATCCTAGCGAAAAATATTTCGTAAGACCAGCTTCTTGGCTGAATGGCCAGCCTACGGGCCTTCGGTTCAGAGGGTACCGGGTTCCAGGATTTTAAAGTGTATGGTTAATTCACCTGGCTCGGGGACTAGGTGTTTGTCTTAATACACTTCTATTAATCTATAGACATCATATCACACCATCAGCTATCATAGAAACTCCAATTAATAATAATAATAATAATAATAATAATAATAATAATAATGGCGTGTGGTCTGCATGGTGCAGTCTTTCGAGTTGACGCTTGATAGGTGACCTGCTCGTCTGTGAGCATGTGGTCCTACCTGTGATGAATTCCAATGCTGAAGAAAGCACACACACCCAGCCCTCGCAATATCGGACTTAACCGGCCGGGAATCGATCACGGGACGCCTTGAACCAAAGGCACGCTAACCCTTTAGCCATGGAGCCTCATACACCAAGTAGTGAATACCTCACTCCACATAGAGTTGGCGTCAGAAAGGGCATCCAGCCGTAAAACAAGGCCAAGAAGAACGATATTTCTTATCCTTCCTATGCAGATTCCACTCTCTCACTTACTGGATTAATCTGGCATAGTTCTCTAATGTTTTAATTCTTTTTTTTTTTAACTTTTTAAACATTTTTTTAACTTTCAGCTATTGGATGCGTTTCGTTTCACTTCGTTTTTTCTCCTTTGTATCCGAAAATAACATTTCGACATTCAGCTGGTCTACCGACCATTTTCGACATTCCGATTTTGCTGCCGTCTATCAGTGAAAGTGGAACACTTCTGGGCAGTGACTAAGGTTTAGTAGTTCATTTTCCCGCATGACGCTGAGTGCACTACCAGAGGTCTTTAACAAGCAAGCAACGCTGTCATAGAACGCCAAAATTTTTCCTTGCATTTAAATATCAGCTAAATCGGCCAGTACAGAATCCATTATGGAATCCTGAGCCCGATATTCTAAGACTTATTCACCGAGGCACATAGGGCCAATTTACCTTTTGTCAAAAATGAATACAAGTTAGAGATGTCTATACTTAAGTTAATCAGATTTTTTTCTCAATGTATATAGTACTTATCATTTCACCCAAATCTATGAAATGATTTATAGTGCAATATATTTGCAGGGTACATTTTTATTTAAATTTTACTTTTCGATTCAATCATTATTAATTTCTCAAAATGAAGGGAAGCCTTGAAAATATAATTATTCTAGAAAAGTAAAAGAAAATAAAGACCTCCTAATACGTGGATTAATAATACAGTACATGACATAGTTGGAATGAAACAAGAACTACTGAACGAGTTGACTACGCGGTGCGTATGGTGTGGTCGTAAACTTGCTTTCGGAAGATGGCGGATTCCAGCCAATTGTAGGCAGTCCTGTGGATGGTGGCCGTGGATCCCCATTTTCACACCATTCAAATTCCGGCAATGTGCCATATTTAAGGCCACGTTCATTACCTTTCTAGTCCGAACTTCCTTCTTTCCTATCGTTGCTGAAAACCATGATGCTAGTGCGGGTGTAATAAGAAAATGAAAATAATTCAAAAAAGAAAAATCGTTAAAATTAAATGTTCTTTATTTGTTAAGTCGAAGTCCTTTCCTGTAAATAAACAATCGGTACCTTTGGAAAATTCACTAAATTACTGTAGTTTTTAAGTACAACAGATAATGTGAGCGATGTGGCTGTGGTCATTATTTTACTGGGATTATTAGCCTAAAATCATTTAAGATTCACAATGAAAAGTAACAGAAAAACTTCTCACAAACAAAGAAATATATACTTATTAGGTAACGTAACGAAGAGGAGGTTTGTTTCAATTCTTTTTTCGAATTATATAAAGAACTTACAGTCGTTACCTTTTGTTTATCGTTCATTTTTGAAACATATGGAATTATAAAGCAATGTGGGAACTTGCTCTGTACTCTCAGTCCAATGACCCGACCAACAGAGGCGTAATAGTTCCCAGAACCTTCACAGGTGTCACCTACTACTGTTCAGAGAATGAAATAAAGGCGATGTCACACAACATACAAAAGGCGCATCGGAAGTTTCCGAAAAAACCTGGGCGTGATTTACGAAACAAAACCTACAAATAACTTGGCAAATTGCTCATTAGTGTGAACAATTTTTCAGTTAATAATAATAATCATCATCATCACCATCATCGTCATCAACAACAAGCGGACAAATCATTTGTCACAGAGAGGGATCTTTGGAAAAGAGTGACTAGAAAATAGCGCTTGAATTAAATTGTTGAAGTATACAAGAATGCGTCGGACGTTATTAAAGACAGAAGATTAAAATGATTCGGGCACATGAAAACAATGAATGATGGTAGACATCCCAAGAAGATGCTAATCGAGGGCGACAAGAAACGGGGAAAACCAAGAGAACAGTGGATGAAAAGTTTACGAAGGAGTACAGCTCGAAGACTTTTAATGGAGAAAGAGAATTGTGAAATATAGACCTATATGAGTTATAGGAAATATAGTGTATACAAGTAACAAGAAGAAGAAGCCTCTGAGGATCAGTGGTAGAGTGTCGGCCTCCGGATCCCAAGGTAGCGGGCTCAAAACCGGTAGAGGTTGTCGGATATTTGGAGGGCGGAGAAAAGTCCTTTCGACACTCCATGTCGTACGATGTCGGCATGTAAAAGACCTCTGGTGACACACTTACCAGACAAAATTAATTAAATCTCAGCCATAGACGCCCAAGAGAGTTTCGGTTTACTCGGTCTGCCATCTACAGTAAAACGGATCGTCGAAATTGACCAGCAGACAGCCAGATGGCGTCAAATCGAAATGTCTGCAAACAGTAGCTGAAGCCATACGATAATAATAATAATAATAATAATAGTAACAATAACAATAGCTCCCTCTGTGAATCAGTGGATCGAATATCCATCTTCGGACAGCAAGATAATAGGTTCAAATCTGGCAGAGATAGTCGGATTTTTGAAGAGTGGAAAAATGTCCATTCGCCATTCCATGTCGCACGATGTCGTACGACCTTTGGTGACACGTTATTGGTGTTTGTCCGACAAAAGTACTTAAAACTCAATCATATATTATTAAGGGGGGGGGGGGGGTCCACAAGAAAGTATTATTGGACCTTTATGTTTTCTTATATACATTAAACCGATCTCCCAGTGTAGCGATAGCGTCTGTTTCTTATCTGGAGGACCCGTGTTCAATTCTAGGCCAGGTCAGAGAATTTTACATGGATCTGAGGCCTAGTTTGAGGTCCACTCAGCCTAGGTGATTACAATTAAGGAGCTATCTGACGGTGAGACAGCGGTCGCGGTCTAGAAACCCAAGTATAACGGCCGAGACGTTTCGTTGTGCCGACCACATGACACCTCGTAATCTGCAGACCTTTGGGCATAGCAGTTTTTGCTTGGTAGGCCATGGCCTTCCAGAGCTAATGCTCCATGAGATTTGGTTTGGATACATGCCGCATAAATATGACAAAATTGAATCACAGATAAAATATTTTTCGGATGATTTTATGCTATAAAGCGTAGTAAATAATTTACAGCATTGTGAATGGCTGATAAAAGACCTCGACAATGTTGTAAGATGGACAGCAGACATTGGTATGATGGTAAACAGGCCGCAAAGTCAGGTTGTAAGTATCACATGGTGATCACTGTACGTACCCCGGTGTTAATATAGTCTAAGGCAAGATCTTCATTTGGTAGTGAAATTTGAATGGGATTTTAAATAAAGATTACAAAGGAGAGGGCGTATGTTTTTCTGGTAAGACCCCAGTTACAGCACGGCTCCAGTGTATGGGATCCTCACTAGGATGATTGATTCGAGAACTGGTAAAGATCCAAACTAAAGCAGCATGATTTGTCCTGGGTGATTTCCGATAAAAGTGTAGCGTTACTGAAAATGTTGAAAACTTTAATTTGGGAAGATTTGGGAGCAAGGAGACGAACTGCTCGACAAAGTGGCATGTTCCTAGCTGTCAGAGAAGGGTTGACATGAATTGGCATTAATAGACGAATACGTTTGAATTTCGATTTTTAAAGGTAGGAAAGATTATAATATGAAGATAAAGTAGGAATTCAAGAAGAAAAATTAGAGTAATTTGTTTACAGGAATTAGGGATTGGAATAATTTACCAATGGAGTTCTTCGATAAATATCCAATTTATTTAAAATAATTTAAGAAGAGACTAGGTGAGAAGAGTGTGTCATCATTTTCAGATTCTAGACTATCGTAAAGCCAACGGCCGTAGCCGTGTTGAAACACCGGATCCCGTGAGATCTCCGAAGTTAAGCAACATTGGGCGTGGTCAGGAGTTGGATGGGTTGCCACGCGCTGTTGGTGGGGGTAAGGGAATGGAGGAGCGGAAAGGAACTGGCCACCCTACCGCACGTAAACTCCGGCTCAGGAACACCTCTGCAGAGGTTCGGACCTGCCTTCGGGCAGAATAACCCTTACCTTACCTACTATGGTAACCCTACTTATCAGGAAGAATCAAATCCCGGAAAATCATCAATTAAGGTTCAGGCATTTGAAAGTCCATAAACATGATATCAAATTATTTATATCCATACCTTAAGTACACATTGTTTTAGGTCCGCCACCTACCAATAACACGTAATCTACCTATCCATGTGCAGACAGACAGATAGCTCCTGCTGTTGTTTAACTTTTCAGGCCGTTGACCTAGATGTTTGGCCCCTTTAAACAACAAGCATGTTTAAGATCAGGAGTTTCAATGTAGCATGCCGTTGAGTAAAATAATGTTGAAATAACATGAATGTTAAAAAGAAATATAAAAATAGGACTGTTTCCCTTTTCATTTTTTTAAATCGCCAGTATATTGGAAAGATTACTTTGTGAACAGCACTGGTTTTTAATGCGAAATGGCTAAGTTTCGTTTAGTCGAGCCGCATTCCTGCAATAAAGCGGTCCTGGCAAGGAGCGTGGCCATGTAAATGGGATTCTCAGCCTATCTGTTTGCAACATGTTGATTAAAAGAGTTCGTGTGACAGGGACAACTTACAAACACGACACTGCCAGTGGAATAAATCTTGCGTCTACCAGTTTGCGACTGCTCCATGGCATATTACCCATCTCGCTAAAGCTGGTTTTACATCCTAATGAAACATTAGTCTATACAGTGCGAGGAAATAAATTGTCAAGAGAGAGACGTTTACAGAATTTTGATAAGCCCTCCCAGAGTGATTACAAAGAACTTACACCTGTATCTGTCACAAGAGAAGTCCATATATTTCTTCCTACAGAGACCATATCTGCTTGCGTCAATTCAGCAGGCAATGCCTTCATGTAAAGAGAAATATCAATTAATCAATTCTGCGATGTTGTCTTAGTGGGTTAGCAAAATACATGACTACAATCTAACACCGAGTTAGCACACCTAACTCTACACGGCGAAGTGTCCATTTCTATAGCAGTAAGTAAGAGATTAATGGAAAAATTCAAGCCAATATTTCAAATGAATTTACCTAAAATATGCTACTGCCTCTAATCTTTTTAATTTGACATAGTCAACGACATTGCCATCGAAAGTGGTTTTCTTTACATATACGCAAGTAAGCCAATAGCCTACGTTTACTTTGATTTTCGGTGTATTTAACAGTTATGAACTATGGACTCCCATAATATTCTTCAGTTCTTCAATAAGGCTATTACGCGCCTTCTGTGTATAAATTACTCACATGTCATATGACTTTGGAGCTCGAATTTGATATCTGTGTTGCAGAGAGCTATTTCTAAGTGCATTTTCAGTCGTAAACATAGACCCCGTACGATTTCTTTTGCACTTATACACAATGGTATAGGAAAGGACTGGGAAGATACTGTAGCAGCCACGGCCTTGATTGGCGTACAGCGAAGTTCGAACCAATAATATCCTGAATGCAAACTTACAGCTGCACGACACTTTATAAGAATTCTACTGTAAGCCAGGTGTCTCCAAAACATGGCCACATCCGGCCCACGAAGGAGTTTGATGAGGCTGCCAGCTTGAGAAATATTCACACAATTCAACAATGATTTAGGCTACTAAGTTTTATCAGGAAAAGAAGAGGAAAACTTGTTTTTAAATCTCATCGATTTCCTAACTCTACGAGGGACCGTTTGAAGTGGCACTCTTCCTCCAACTACGGAGTTTCCTATCTGCTTTTGGGACCACCCATAGGTGGTTGCAAAACATTTTTTTTGGTTCATGAAATCAAAATACAAAGATAACTTCAGTGAACAACAAATGATTTTTTAACAAACTAAATCTAGATACTGAATTTGAAAGCAAGTTTTATGCCTCTCACTAAATGCACTTGAATATAAAATGTACCATGAAAACACTTTAAATACATTTTACTAATTTATATACATTCTTTAGTTTCTGGTAGAATGTTTTAATCTCTAATGAGACTCAACATGACACCTAGGGTCCAATAATTTGGAGACCCCTGCTGTAATGTACGATATTATCTTTCGTAAGTAATGGATTTTCTGATTTTTCAGGGGGACCGACTGCCATCTAATCCCTCGCTTTAAAACATTTGTAAAGTCAAATTTAGCACCGATCCAAAGAGAAAATATTATCTATGTCAGTACAAGGACTGTGAGTTCAAATTACATTCAACGTTATATAGTTGCCCGGGCACCCTTAACAACCACGATATCGCACTCCAACTCTACCCGAATTAATTACTTAATTAAAATTGTACAGAGAACTGCAATAATTAGCATACTCCGGCTTTGTATGAGAACCCAGGAATGAAGCAGTTAATGAGAAGAAAACAAAGTGTGACACAGTCGTAAGTACTTGTGATGGCATCAGAACAGATCCACGTCTCCTATCTTGACATATACTACATTCACTTAGCAGCACTCTTGGACTCCTCTAACTGATAACATCTTAGAAAATTATATGAATTCATAACACCCATTTCCTTGAAGTAGTAAAAATTACGTAAGTATTATTTGTTATATTAAAATTATTCTAGTACGTATATGGACGATTTCTAACTCACTGAAGAGTTTCGAATCACATAGGCTCTAGTTTCAAAGCGTCTTCTTCTTATTATTATTATTAATAAAGATAAACGTCCGAATATTTGGCTGAATGGTCAACGTAACGGCCTTCCATTCAGAGGGCCATGAGTTATATTCCCGGTCGGGCCGAGGATTTTAACTGTGTGAGATTCATTCCTCTCTCTCTCGGGGACAGGGTATTTGAGCTCGTTTCAATACACACATCCTCATACTGTCGCTGCGCGAGCAAAATCACGCATATCGCAATGCTCTTCTTATATGTTATTGTCCTTAAGACTTGTCACGCCTCCCAGCCACATATGGATATACAGTCCATCAGAACAATTTTCGTTGTGTCCATTTTACTATCCTAGCGTGTAAAGGAAAATGAACCTACAATATATTATACTGTAGGAGTGCGTAAATACGTCTCACACATACATATATTCCTATAGTACATTACGATAAGGTTCATTTTCCTTTACATATCCGCAAAGGAAAATTAATACAACGAAAATTGTTCTGATAGACTACATATCCATAAGTTATGTGACTGGGAGGCTTGGCCAGACTTAAGGGAAATAATGAATAGGAAGTGCATTTTGATATAGGAGATTTGTTTCTTCAACGACGATCCCTGATAAATATAGTAACGAATAAAAGACAATTAAAATGCTTAGCTCACACAAGAACTAGACGTTTACTGTTTGTTGAGAACAGTGTGGATATCACTCTCTAAATAGAACGACCGACCTAGCTGTTCTGAATTCCTGAGAAGAGTTACTTAGGTTGCCAGCTGCTGGAGTCAGTGAGTCAATGACACAAACTGCCCTCACATCACCTACGTAACCCAACTGCCACGAGTTCAGTGATTAGTCTTGATATAAAAGAAAAGTAGCATGCCGATGGAATAATTAGAAAATCTCGTATCCCCCAATGCTTTTCCTATCCATTATTTCCCTTAAAACTATGCACGCCTCCCAGCCATATATAGATATCGTCGCTCCTATGTCAAAACCGCGAATGTGACGATAATCTTCCTATCCATTATTTCCGTTAATACTGGTCACGCCTCCCAGCCACATACTGATATGCAGTCCATCAGATCAATTTCCGTTGTGTTCATTTTCCTATGGTAATGTGTAAAGGAAAATTAGCCTTCAATACATTATAGGAGTGCGTAAATTCATCATGCAAACATACAGTATATTCCTATATAAGATACGCCAAGGTTCATTTTCCTTTACAGATCGGTATAGAAAAATGAACCCAACGAAAATGTTTCTGGTCGACTACATATCCATATGTGGCTGGGAGGCGTGACTAGTCTTACGGGAAATATAGATAGGAAGAGAATAGAGAGATACGAGTTTTTTTTAATTAGGCAATCGAAGTGAAGATTTGAGAATTGCTAGTAGAGATGAAAGTGCTTGAACAGTAATTTAGAGAGATAAAATAACGAAGAACATAAGATTCTCGTAACAATAATCGAAGAAGTAATAATGAGGTTGAGAAAGTGTCATAACACATTTCAAATGACGGTATTGCCCAAAGAAACACTTCTAGAAAGTATTTCACAAGCCTAATATCGTTGTGGTGGTAAAAGAATAAATATTGATCGAGTGAAGTCAGACGGGCATAAGTAAGTAAGTAAGTAAGTAAGTAAGTAAGTAAGTAAGTAAGTAAGTAAGTAAGTAAGTAAGTAAGTAAGAACTGTAAGTAAGTAAGTAAGTAAATAAATAAGCTGAATCTTCGTTATTATTGAAAATTTCAGTTCAGGGAAACTCTGTTACACGTTGACACTCTTACCTTAGGATTCTCACGAGCCAAGAACAATATTTCTCATCCACTTCAAACTAGAAATTATTCTTCAATATCATTACTCATGTTGAAGAATGTGGAGTGAATAAATCAGAAGCCTGCTCAACAGTTTGTCAAATACAGCTCTCTTCAGAATAATTTACCTCCATGCTTGTTTATGAAGCATTGCTGACTATTAATTAGGCTACAAAGCCCATGGACTCATTGCCTGTAGAGGCTGATTAGTTTACATGCCGTCTTCTAGCGCACAACATAAAGAGTTCAATCCCAGTCAAGGTCGGCGGACGTTCTTTGACGAGAAAATGTAGAGTTTACCTTACAATAGAGGAACCTCGGTGTTCACCCGGCGTCATTCTATGAGTACCCTATCTCGCGGAATTATTCTTATCCATGTACATGGAGATCTCGGTTGCGCTGGTTGGAGCCAGCTACTTACCACCAATATTCAGGTAGGCTGTTTTACTTGAGACGAAGAAGTAATCCCATCTATCGGAGATGAGTGGCAGCAGAAGAAACGAATCGCAACACGACAGTGGTCAATGTAATGTTATTGTTGATCAGTTTTATGAGCTTTAGAGTCTTCCCGACTCTGTGATATCAGGGCGTGCAATATGAAAGGAGTCCTTCCCTCTGTCATGACTGCCTCTTTTCAAAAGATCGCTCCTTTACGATTTTTTCTTCGTTTTTATAATTATCTTCACATGACACATTTTAAAAATTTAGCAACACTGGACATGTTCATCACTTGGATGAGAAGACCACATGTTACTGACACTCTGAAATTCCATTACACTGAACCGGGATCGAATCCACTAACTTGTGATCAGAAATCAAGCCCTCTGCCGTCCGAATTGTTCAGCCGGGCAAATAAAGAATTTATCTCTAAATAATTCGGCAGTTATCGAATGTGCACTAATTCAGAGTACTGACCATAGGCAACCGAGGTCATGTCATATTACTATTACCGCGGACTGAATCCTCTTAGATAATAAGCAAGACTACGATTGATTTGTGCTAAAAATAATCAAAATATATACATTTGTGTGTAATCATGTTTTGTTAACTAAACCAAATTTCATGGTACAACAAGCTGATGGGTAACAAGCGATCATTGCTCAGTCCGAAAGTCAGCAGGTTACGAAGTGACGGTTCCTCATCGCGACGAATCCTCTCGAACGTTATTCTTGGTTTTCTAGACCGGGCTCGCTATCTCACCATCACATAGCTCCTCAATTGTACTCGCGTAAGCTGAGTGGATCACGAACCAGCCCTCAGACTAGGATAAAAATCCCTGACCTGGCCTTCAGGTGCTCTATCCCTATAGCACGGGGTTGACATATTTTCTTAAGTATGGACAAATATGGAAGAACTTACTCTAAGTTATTACAAAACACAACATATAGGTTTAAACGCTTCCGGTTTATTACGTTTTTGGATCAACAGAAATGCATCAAACTACTGATCAATTAAATTACAATGCTTTCCCATTTTATTTTAATTTCCCCTCAGTCTGCTACTAAAACAGCGTTCCATAGGACGCTGTTTCAAATTTTCAAATGTGAAGGTTCTCCCATTATCCTTCAAAAGTTATTTATGCTAGTTGAAGCTACGCTCTGCATCAAACCAGGTGACTGGCACGTATTTATAAATGCATACAGTAATATCACCAGGAGTTACATCTAATTCTAGTTCTACATTTGATGTGCCACTTAGCATAGCACTAATATTACACATTTCCTCTAAGCCTAGACTTTTTGAAAACACATTGTATACTTTAGGTATGTGTGATAAAGAAACATATCGTATGAATCCTAGTCCTGGAAGGCTATATTAGAAAATACCTTACTATGCGATAGCTTTCTGAGATTCCTGAATGTCATGTAATATGGCGTAGGGACATTTTACGCTGACATGTGTCACCCCAATATCTTCATATATTTTGTCTAGACAGCACTCGTATACACAGGCCTATGATGTTTCAAGGGCAGTGCGAGCCACTGCTTCAGCTATGAATTACTTATAATCACACTTGTGCTTCAACAGATATGTCAAAGGCACTCACAATAGAGGGTGTTATTGATGACCTTGCCAGTACCCTTAATTTTAAGCAACGACAACATCAACGAGGTTACATTAATGATTACTAATATACACACATCCACTTATATAAATACAATTATAATTTTAACTACACACTACAAAGATTTTCCTATTAAAGTACGTTTAGCTCATATTATCAATCAATTATGTGTATTTAAGTCGGACAGTGTTTCCAAGTTATGTCCGTCGTGGATTAAATGGTATCCGAATTGATTCCCGTATTGTCTTTGAGCGTTGGTCCAAACTGATTTTCATAAATTAATGTACAAGAAGAGACTGCGAAACATTGTTTCTGAATTAACCGTTGAATAACATTGAATTTTTCTAATTATGTTTGTATAGAGTTTATTTCCACTCGACTAGTCAATTATTAAAGAATTCGAATTATTTAAGATAATGCCAATATTTCACCCTACATTAGTGTGTACGAAATCTAACTTCACGTAATTCCCGCCATGATGCTCATTTACATGCGAGCATATCCTAACATAACCAACTTGACAAAAGTTTTGAAGGAGGTACAGAGTGAAAACTACGTAAAGCTGGGAATTAACAGGGAAAAACAATAATCTTCACTTGACAAATTTCACTATTACAGGCTATGAATATTTACAAAACATATCGATGGCCTAATTAGAAAACCTCGTATCTCCCAATTCTCCACCTATCCATTATTTCCCTTAAAACCAGACACACCTCCCAGCCACATATGGATATGTAGTCCATTAGAAGAATTTTATTTGGGTTCATTTTCCTATGAAATGACGTATGGCTCTTAGTGCCGGGATGTATCCGAGGACTTCGGCTCGCCAGGTGCAGGTCTTTTGATCTGACTCCCGTAGGCGACCTGCGCGTCGTGATGAGGATGAAATTATGATGAAGACGACACATACACCCATCCCCCGTGCCAGCGAAAATAACCAAGCTTGGTAAAAATTCCCGACCCTGCCGGTAATCAAACCCTGGACCCCTGTGACCAAAGGCCAGCACGCTAAGTATTTAGCTATAGAGGCGGACCATTTTCCTATGCCTATGTGTAAAGGAAAATTAACCTTGCCGTATCGTACAATAGGAATGCATGTTTGCGTGACGTATTTACGCACTCCTAAAATATAAATGTATTTAAGGTTCATTTTCCTTTACACATCAGCACAGGAAAATGAACACAACGAAAACTGTTCTGATGGACTACATATCCATAATGTAGCTGGGAGACATGACCAGTCTTATGGGAAATAATGGATAGGAAGAGCATTGGAAGATACGAGGTTTTCTAATTAGGCCATCGATATGCTACAAGTGTCTTCCACCTGAATAGTGGAATGTTTATCGTCAATTTATCTTACAGTTGCAAAGTTTTTATTTTTCTAGTGATAATTACTGTGCTAGAAAGACACACATATTTAACCATACCTGATTACAACACGTAGACAGGCCAATGTTTGAAGAAAATGGAAAGAGAAATGTATTGTCTCATCACCATGAAAGTTTGGATGTGCCCTTCCTTAAAACACGGGAATCAATTCGGACATACTGTTCGTTAGAAGCCAGGAATCAATTCGGACATACCCTTCGTTAGAATCTAGGAATCAATTCGGACGTGCCCATCCTTAAAAACGGGGAATCAATTGGGACATACCTTTCGTTATTAATCAGGAATCAATTCGGACATACCCTTTGGAGAAGTCAGAAATACATTCGGATACCCAGTTCGTTAAAAGTCATGAATCAATTCGGACATACTGTTCGTTAGAAGTCATGAATCAATTCGGACATACCCTTCGTTAGAATCTAGGAATCAATTCGGACATACTGTTCGTTAGAAGTCATGAATCAATTCGGACATACTGTTCGTTAGAAGTCATGAATCAATTCGGACATACCCTTCGTTAGAATCTAGGAATCAATTCGGACGTGCCCATCCTTAAAAACGGGGAATCAATTGGGACATACCTTTCGTTATTAATCAGGAATCAATTCGGACATACCCTTTGGAGAAGTCAGAAATACATTCGGATACCCAGTTCGTTAGAAGTCGAGAATCAATTCGGACATACCGTTTGTTAGAAGCCAGGAATTAGTTCGGACATACCCTTCGTCTGAAGTCAGGAATTAACTCGCAATCATTAGAAGCCATGAATCAATTCGAATAATATTAGAAACCAGGAATCAATTCGGACTTTAGGGAATCAATTCGGATATACCACTCGTTAGAAACCACGACTCAACTCGTACTTTAGGGAATCAATTCGGACATACCCTTCGTCTGACGTCAGGAATCAATTCGGATATACACCTAATTAAGAGCCAGGAATCAATTCAGACGTTAAGGAATCAATTCAGTTAGGTATACTATTCGTTAGAATCCAGGAATCAATTCGGATACACCGTCCATTGGAAGTCATGCATCAATTAGGATACATCATTCATTAGAAGACAGGAATCAATTCGGTCATACCATTCGTTAGAAGCCACAAATCAATTCGGATATATTGTTCGTTAGAAGTCGGGAATCATTTCGAATATCATTAAAAACCATTAATCAATTCGGATATTTTAAAAGCCATTAATCAATTCGGACGTCGTTAGAAGTCAGGAATCAGGAATTAAGAAGCCGGGAATCAATTTGGATATACCATTCGTTAGCAGCCAAGAAACAATTCAGATATACCGTTCGTTAGAAGCCAAAGATCAATTCGAATATGCTGTTCGTCAGAAGCCAGGAATCGATTCGGATATCATTACAAGCCACCAATCAATTCGTGCATCGTTAGAAGTCAGGAATCAGGAATTAAGAAGCCGGGAATGAATTCGGATGTACCGTTCGTTAGCAGCCAGGGATCAATTTTGATCTACCGTTCGTTAGCAATAACGATAATATTTCAGCTAACAATATTCATTTAGTTCAATACTATTGTTGATCACCATCGCTGGTTCTTTCGAAAGTTAGTGAAAACATATAATAATCGCGGAAATCTCCGTTATTATCCCTGGTACTACATTTGCTATGTACAGTTTAAAGATACAATTAATATTAATAGATATATTTGATATTTCCAGGTTTTCCCCCTTAATAGTAAATACTATGAATTTTATATGAATCAAGCAATACACAATCTAGGGCACAACCCTGTCTTCTCTGAACTTAAATACAGAGTTTCAAGAAATTCTGTTAAGTAGTTTTCCCGTGATGCTGTAACAAACAGACAGACCGACAAAAAATGAACTGAACCTCTCGACTTGGCTGCATCCGAATTGATCCCTGGCTGCTAACGAACGATAGGCCTATATCCGAATTCATCTCCGGCTTCTAACGAAAGGTATATCCAAATTGATCCCTGGAACTCGCTTCCACTATGTGGCATTACTGTTGAATGCACGTCTCTTCAGTTACATTCGTTCTTGAGGTATGCATAAATTTTGATATTTTGCCATGAGAAGGGGTTCTTTAACATATTAATTAATAAGGTTTCCCACGTTAAATCTCTCCTTAATAACAGTTTACTGCCCTGGGGACTTGATACAGCAACTTTGAGTACTGGAGACGAAAGCTTAACTAACTGCACTATCATGCTTAAAATAACATCAGCCAAGAACAGAACAGAAGGATTATAGAAAATACTAATTCACGTATTAGCTACAGGATAATACAGAAAATACCGCATTTCCAACGTGTTGCCCACTATTTTACAAGTACAGTGAGACTAATCTACTGTTATCGACCCCTTTCTCTACATATGTATGCATAGAATATCAACCATACCCTTGATTACGGATTGCTCTTGTGCATTCGGACAACTCTGTAGGCCTACTTGTTGATCCTTTGTTTCATGAATGGACGCACATCGATTCACTTGGCAATGTAATACTTTTCACTCCATTGTGAATAATTAGGCAATTCTATTATAAGATTCAAGGTTTAATAATTAAATTGTTGGTCACTAAATCTTTATAAACTAAATACAGGCCTACATTTGGAACTGTTAAGAAATCAAAATTGAATCGGTTAGTAGAGACAGTAAGTAAGGCAGACTTTTGAAGGGAAGTAAATAATATTTCCGCGAAATCATAAGCCTGGGGGCTCTATTTTATATAGGATGAAAAAAGTCTTAAATTTCGGTACAAAGTCATAGTGTTTTTGGTGTCATTACTTACAAAAAACAAATATTTAGCGTTGTTTCGTTTAAAAACAAAAGACATTTCCTCTTCATAATATGAAAACACTTCGAACTGGACTGTGATAGCCAGTTTTGCATTAAGTTCGCACGGCCAAACCTCATAATTTGAGTAGTCTTCGTTAAATATTACGCAAACATTCAATATTTCTCAAAAAGTAAACCATCGTCAAAAAATCTGAATTTCGTATTAAAATGTAAATTTGTTATAAAACACAAAGTTTTAATTTTGCGAGCGTGAAATGATAACGTTTCGAACTATTAAGGCTTGAAATAGAATGTACTTGAATTATGTACAATATAACCATCACATGTTCTACAAGAAATATCAAGTGCGATTTTGAGAGATTCACTCCAAATAGGACAAAATAATCTGTCTAACTTGTTTGTAATCAGTAATCTCGTAGGCTGAGAGGACCTCGAACTAGCCCTCAAGTCCAAATGAAAATCATTGACCTGGCTGGGAACCGAACCTGGGCTCTCCGGATAAGAGACGGACACGTTACATCTGCACCACAGGGGACTGTGTGATTAATTTCAAAGAACTATCTTTCTTAACGATGAATGTACTGCAGGTCAGTATTTCTCCGACATCATCACATAGCGGTCTTACCAGGCGCAACGATGATATGTTCATTACCAACACTCTCCAGCAAGTCCATCGTAATGGAAGACGAATTTCATCACGTAACAATGAAAAAGAATAATAATTTTTATTTAAATCACAGAAGTTGTGTACAATGATGAAAACCCTCAGCCTGTTTCGAGTCAATCGACCGGGTCAGGAATGGAATTAATGATGCCCCATCTATCGGCGATGACAGGAATTGTGCCGGTTGCCGAAGCCTGTCGCACTCCTCTGCGGTAACGATTAATGACTGACAGATGAAATGATATTGGAGATTGTTGTTGGAATGAAAGACGACAGGGAAAACTTGAGTACCCGGAGATAAACCTCTCCCGCCTCCAGCACAAATCTCACATGGAGTGACCGGGATTTGAACCACTGAACCCAGCGGTGAGAGGCCAGCGCGCCGCCGCCTGAGCCACAGATGATTTCGTGTACAATGATACTGAGTTAAAATAAAACGGATGAACGCGATATATAAGTTATTACGGTAAGGACTTTCTAGAAAATTGTTGCTTCAAACTTTCTATGCCCACTTGATTTATGTTAATGAGATGTTCTTCTTTTAAATGTTTCCACTAAGAGCCAGCTACGACGTGAATAACCCATTTGAGATAGTATGGCAAACGGCCAAGAGAAGTAAATACTGTTTACGTCCAAAGTACTGACAGAGGACATAATTTACAGAATTATGCGAGCTAGTAGCAGACAAAATGACTCATTGTTACACTCATAATCTCTGCACCTAAGTTACTCCGACACTATCTTACAATGGCGAAGTTCTTCCTACCCTCCGCATGAGTTTATAACAGAATTCTCCCGCTCTTTAATGCTTTATGGGGCAGTGTTTCAGTGATGTTCCACCTGTTCTCTGCTAATATTATGAGTGCAACTCGATACAATGAGCATCGTGTACTTGAGAATTATTGTTAAAAAGGTAGACTGAAGAGTGTTGCCGTTCTCTGGAACAGGAATATCATTATTTTCTGCTACAGCTCCCGGTGGTACATATTTATACCACTGTCCATTTAGTGCAAGTGAGTTCATTTTTCTGTTTGAGTGCTTCCTATCATCTCCGACTTTCGTAGAAAGGAAAAGGGTATTTATGCTTCATGTCAATGTTTAAAGAATTAATGTTCTATATAGACTATGTATACTATTATAATATTGATGACCATTCGAATCAGTACGTAAATGAAATCTTAATGTTAGGGGAATCAAGGCTTTTAAATAGATACTGTAGTTGTAATTATGGGCTTTCATTCTCCGTCAAGTATATTACTGTGCTGGTGTGACCCATCTTCCCTTGTCTTCAGAATTTCCCCCACGATGTCTATCAATATGTTCCTAAATTTTTAGAATACACGTTTGATAATTTTTCAGGAAATATGAACCTTATTTATAATTCGGTACAATAATTCACCACTACACACTCAGTACGTTCTCTCGCTCTGAATGTTTAGTGGTACATACACCTAGGTATATGTACAGTACACCGCCCTTTCTCCATGGTAAAGGTCCGGCTCCATGACTAAATGGTTAGTGTGGTCACAGGAGTCCTGGGTTCGATTCCCAAAAGGTTCGGGAATTTTAACCATAATTGGTTAATTTCGCTGGCACGAGAGCTGGGTGTATGTGTCGTCTTCATCATTATTTCATCCTCATTACGACGCGAAGGTCGCCTACGGGAGTCAAATCAAAATACATGCACCTGGCGAGCTGACAATGTCCTCGGACACTCCCGGCACTAACAGCCATACGCCATTTCATTTTTCCATGTTAAAGGCCAAATTTCAACTATTATTAAGCTCTTCTAAGTAAATCAACTCCCATTTTCCAACATGCTGTATAAAGTTTTAAAATATTTATTCAGATTTTGCTGGCTATTCACTTTTGTAGTGTAAATAAAGCTAATGTGTCACTTTACAGACGGTAGTAGTAGCAAATGATGTATAATTTTACTGTTTAAGTTTACGTAAATTGTAGTGTAATTAGCTCAGTTTGCAGCAAGATTCTCCCACCTTAACACTCTCCACCGTGCCTAATGATACGGGTATTTAAAATGTATTTAGTTACCACCCACTCTTTGTAACTCAGCGTATGTGTGTGAGTTGGGGGGGGGGGGAGGATACGCAGACGGTTCATCGTAGCTTAAGGGTAATCTATCGCCACAACGAATTCAGTATAACATAAAACTTTTTAACGAAATTTCTCAAATAAGTCAATGTGTCATAGAAACCATGCTACAATGGACATGGCAAACAATACAGAAGAAAACATAATTTCTTTCAAAGTAATATTTATTTGTTCCTTTAGAGTCATCTCATGGCACTGAATTTCAACAGCAGTTCATCGATAACTTTACCGATAAATACAAGAACTCCTCCAAAATTGAACCGTAGAGAAAATTGTAAATGATACGTTAAAACGTGTAAAATCAAAGATACATAGAAACTAAGGGAAGAAAATAACCTAATTCAAAATGCGCATTATTATTATTATTATTATTATTATTATTATTATTATTATTATTATTATTATTATTATTATTATTATTATTATAACTATCATTATTTGTTTATTCGCTGTCGTTAGGCGGTAGTATTATAGGATGCAGGGAATGCTAACCGGTTATCTCGCGTGTAATGTCTGAAATGGAATCAATTTCAGCATCTAATTTTCATTCTTTTGTGATAACTGAGTGACATCAACACTGGCTTCTTATCAACGTGCTTTTGAAATTAACAATCGCGTCACTACGTTTGATATCCTACATACAACTAAAGGTCCCTTAGTTAAAATCGCGGTATCACATCATTTAAAACTAGAAGTTTGGTTTTACTTTATGATATTCAACTTTATACTTGTGCTCCTAAAATTATAAAAAAAAGATGATTTATTCATGTTCAATGACGTACAATATATTTGATAGAGCTGTAAAATTCCTAAGAATCAAGATATAGGTCCCATCTGAAAAAGGATAAGAACCACGACATAACAGATAATGATTTCAAAAAATTGCGAAGAAAATTAAAACTATTTTATGCTGTGAAAAATTGTTGATACACAAAAAATTATGGAAATTAAATATTAAGGAATTAGTCTAAAGTAGTATGTCTACCTGAACATAGCCTTGAGTAAGGCATTCAGTATTTTGTGTTTCATATAACATATTGAATTCGAATTTCGAAACATTATGTATCACTTACTTACGGGCTTCTTTGCTGAATGGCCCGTATTGCGACATTCTGTTCAAAGGATCCTGGTTTCGATTCCCGACCAGACTGAGAATTTTAGCCGTCTCTACTTAATACGTTGGCTTGGACGATGGGTTTTTTTGCTCGACCCAAATGTTTAAGTTCAATTCATCAAGTCAGTTCATTATTAATAAAGAAAAACACAAAATCATCGCTGGCTGCGTGGTCGGTAAGACCGAAAGCCAAAATTAATAACCTAACGTATAATGTGTCATATATTCCAGGTAATAAATTGTAATATCTTGTTTTACTTTTCTCTTTCTCTACTCCACACAGTAATACAGCTATATACATGTTTGTAGTGTACTTTAAGCTCTTCAAACATTGCTACACAAATGGGCACCTCCACTTCCCATTTATTTGATCAACATTTGTGTTTATTATGCGAACCCCTCAGTTCATGACATCTTCATCAGGGTCAGGGTACACCAGAGCAAGACCGTACTGGGTGAATAGTTCAGTAATACCAAGATTGGCGGACAAACGCTATACCTTTGTACCAGTTTGCACTTGCCCTGCTCCATGTTAAAATGGTTAGCGTGCTGGTCTCTCGTGCAAGGGGTACCGAGTTTCGTTCCCGGTCGTGTTGGGTATTTTAACATCATTGATTGGTTCGAAGGCTTCAGCATTAGAATTCATCATACTCACAGAAGGACAGGTCGCCTGTGTCAAGTCAAAAGACCTGCACACGCCATTATTATTTGTTTATACTTCAATGCTTTTAGGTCTTAGTGATCTTCAAATATTTTTCTCACATCTCTACACTTGATGATTACATTCATTAACCATGTATCTAAAAATATCGTAATGTAATGTAAATACTGGGGGAAGGTCTACGCACAATATAGGTAACATTTGTCATAACGGCCCTGTGAAATGAATACCCTTCCAAATTTAATTTGGGTATCTTAAACCAATTTGTGTTTAAGAACGAAGTTTTGTTTCATTCCGTCTGGACTTGAGTCTGAAAAGGTTAGAAAAGGAGCGAGTTTTGTAGATTAAAAAACACTAAAAATGTGTTGGTTTAAAACGGTTTTCCGATTATTTCACCAGTAGACTCTTAAGCAAATAAAGGAGCTGAGGTTTGGAGTCTCCATCTACGTAATGTACCGTGACTCTCAACCTGCGTGCACTGCAGCCCTCCTTGACTCTTTGCATTAGACGATACTGTCTCCTGAGACAAACAGCACACAATTTTCATTGTGACTTTTCTCACGTGACCCACACGTAGTTCAATCCTTTTAAGAAAATCGACAATAGCTATGTGTTGTGTAACACATCTTCATGTTATATACATAATATATATTGAAACAACTTTTACCAGAAACAGGATGCAAGTTATTTGAAATGTCTAACAAAAAAGCCATAATAAAAATTAGGTAACTTTTTGCTGAACAAATTAAGAAATAAAAAGACAACAAAATACATCGTCTCACTGACATCCGGAAAATAGCAAATAGTTTATAAATATATCATCTAACTGCTCATGAGAAATTAACCAAAGTACCAACATACACTAAGTAGCTTATATTTCACAAGTAAAGGCTGAGAGATTTGAAATTCAAATTTCGGCGCCAGTGGTAGATATTGAGAGAAGATATTCCCGCCAGCATTTTCCAAACTCGCTCCATCAAATGTTTGAACACCGGGGGAGTTGGCCGTGCGGTTAGGAGCGTGCAGCTGTGAGCTCGCATCCGGGAGATAGTGGGTTCGAATCACACTGTCGGCAGCATTGAAAATGGTTTTCAGTGGTTTCCCATTTTCACACCAGGAAAATGCTGGGGTTGTACCTTAATTAAGGCCACGGCCACTTCCTTCCCACTCCTAGGCCTTTCCTATCCCATCGTCGCCATAAAACCTATCTGTGTCGGTGCGACGTAAAGCAAATAGCAAAAAAAAAAAGAAATGTTTGAACAGTACCTTATTTTACATTTCTGGGTGACTATCCTTCCGCAGAAGTACGTTATTTCTAGGTGCACATAATATTACAGATTCAGCAATAGCACATGGTACAAGACTACACAATAAGTGGATAATACGTTTCAAGATGTCCCAAGCTGCAAAACTAAGCCAGCAATAAAAGTTTACATTGTTTAGAAAGGGTGAAACGTTACTTTGTCAATATAAATTCCATTATTAATAAGAAAGAATTATTTAGTGTATAATTTTGTGTTTAATATTACAGTAGGTTAGGATCATAAAAAACTGTAGGATTCCTATTGCAGTAAACTCCCAGTTATTTAGACTACTGAAGTGTACAATATGCACGATAATCCAATCCAATGAGAATTCAAGGATTAACTTGACTATCTTTGAACCGGATAACTTACTCCACTACCGGGCAAGCGACTGCGCGGTTTGGGTTACGTAGCTATCAGCTTGAATTTGACCGAGCTCCATAGCTGCAGTCGCTTAAGTGCGGCCAGTATCCAGTATTCGGGAGATAGTAGGTTCGAACCCCACTGTCGGCAGCCTTGAAAATGGTTTTCCCTGGTTTCCCATTTTCACACGAGGAAAATGCTGGGGATGTAGGCCTACCTTAATTAAGGCCACGGCCGCTTCCTTCTCACTCTTAGGCCTTTCCTTTCCCATCGTCGCCATAAGACCTATCGGTGTCGGTGCGACGTAAAGCAACTAGAAAAAAAAGCTTGCATTTGGGAGATAGTGGGTTCGAACCCCTCTGTCGGCAGCCCTAAAGATGGCCACGGTCACGTCCTTTCCACTCCTAACGCTTTCCTAATCCATCGTACGTCGGCGCGACGTAAAGCAAATTGTAAAACATAATTCTCCGCCCGGTTTTTAGTTGAATCGCTGGAGAAGAGCGATGTATAACTTTTCATACGAATACCTTTTAAGATGTTACGATCTGAAGGTTCACCACTATCACTATTCCACATAAGAACCACCAACTTCTCTTCAAATTGCGGACAGTTTATCTTATTCCGTAATCTGCCTCTAGCTTAGTAGTCGATTCTCCCTCCTTGAATTTTATCTATAACTTTCCAATTCTCAGTTTTCAAAGAGACGCTAGATCGATAATAATGGATACGGAAGCCTGTTGTCTCTTGGTGTGGATTTTTTGCTGTCATAAAAGCTACATTTTCAATTACCGTCCTCAACTTAGAGAGCCGAGTTCAAAAAGAGGAAAATAATGTACATTACAGTACAGTCTATTATTATTTATTGTCCGGCTCCATGGCTAAATGATTAGCGTGCTGGCCTTTGGTCACAGGGGTCCCGGGTTCGATTACCGGCAGGGGCGGGAATTTTAACCATCATTGGTTCATTTCATTGGCACGGGGGCTGGGTGTATGTGTTGTCTTCATCATCATTTCATCCTCATCACGACACGCAGGTCGCCTACGTGTGTCAAATCGAAAGACCTGCACCTGGCGAGCCGAACCTGTCCTGGGATCTTCCGGCTCTGAAAGCCATACGCCATTTCATTTTCATTATTATTATTTATTTATATGTTTTCTTTTAATTAATTATTTAGATTGCAATAATAACGTCCGACTCCTTGACTGAATGATCGGTGTTGAGCCTTAGACTCAGAGGGTTCCGGGTTCGATACGCGGTTGGGTCTGGGATTTCAGTCGTGTCTGATGAATTCTTATGGCTCGGAGACTGAGTGTTTGTGTTCGTTCCAACTTCCGAACACTTCCTCTTCATATTCAGACAACACATCACACTAGCAACTATCACGGAAACGCGCAATAATGATTGCATCCCTCCATAAAGATTGGCGTCAGAAAGGACAACCGGCCGGAAAACAGGGTTAAATCCACATGTGCGACAAAGTTCGCACCCACAACCTCACAGATATGGAAAAACGGTAGAATAATAATGATAAGAAGAAGAAATTTTTTTTTTGCTAGGGGCTTTACGTCGCACCGACACAGATAGGTCTTATGGCGACGATGGGATAGGAAAGGTCTAGGAGTTGGAAGGAAACGGCCGTGGCCTTAATTAAGGTACAGCCCCAGCATTTGCCTGGTGTGAAAATGGGAAACCACGGAAAACCATCTTCAGGGCTGCCGATAGTGGGATTCGAACCTACTATCTCCCGGATGCAAGCTCACAGCCGCGCGCCTCTACGCGCACGGCTAACTTGCCCGGTAAGAAGAAGAAAAGAAGAAGGTTGCACAAATAACCCGTACACCGGATAACCGTAGTACAAATAATCCTGAGTTAACTGCAGCCTACTTGAAATTTAAAGAAATGAACACTGAGGTGGATCCTACGTAATTTCAAGGAATGATCTGGAAGTGTGAGAGTTAATAACGCCCAAAACTGAGGCATAGAGGAGGGAGTATGGATCAAAAAATAGGTGTCCAAGCTAGTAATCGTCATTACTACTTCATATCAAATAATAATAATGAAATGAAATGGCGTATGGCTTTTAGTGCCGGGAGTGTCCAAAGACAAGTTCGGCTCGCCAGATGCAGGTCTTTTGAATTGATACCCGTAGGCGACCTGCGCGTCGTGATGAGGATGAAATGATGATGAAGACGACATATACACCCAACCTCGTGTCAGCGAAATTAACCAATTATGGTTAAAATTCCCTACCCCGCCGGGAATCGAACCCGGGACTCCTGTGGCCAAAGGCCAGCACGCTAACCATTTAGCCATGGAGCCGGAAATAATAATAATAATAATAATAATAATAATAATAATAAATAGTCCGCCTCTGTGGTATACTGTGTGATTAGTTTACATGCCTGGAGGCCCGGATTCGATTCCCGGCTGTGCTACGAAATTTGAAAAGTTTTACGAGGACTCGAACGAGGACCATTCAGCTTCGGGAGGTCAACTGAGTAGAGGGGGGAGTTCGATTTCCACCTCAGCCAACCTCGAAGTGGTTTTCCACGGTTTCCCGCCTCTTCCATAGGTAAATGCCAGAATGGTACCTAACTTAAAGCCACGGTCGCTTCCTTCCCAATCCTAGCCCTCTCCTATCCCATCGTCCCCATAAGACCTATCTGTGTCGGTAAGACGTAAAACAAATTGTAAAAAATAGCATTTGTTTGACTTTCCTTTAATTACTATAGTTTTTAGGTACCCTGTCGTACTTAATCATTCTCAAATGCCACCGACCGAAGCTGAAGTCCAGCCAGCTGTACTGAGAGCAGAAAGACAACGACTAACAGAATGCTCCATCGAGAAAGGCATCTCATGTCATATTCTAATTCTTCTATCGTATTTTCCATCTTGAGAATAAGATGACTTGGCAGGGTAACACGGTACGTACATATGGAAAGCAAGTATAGATACTTGCGTGCTGATTGAATGAGTCAGTTTGAGGAGCGGCTAATGAAAAACAGACCCACAATGTTCGGGAGAACAACACTTCAGAGAACATTGTGAAACTATAGCATCCGATGATGAACATCTCAAAAATTAATGCAAATAATTTCCAGGAAACATTTCTGGCTATGCATAGTTAACAATATTTTAATTCAACAGAGGAAATATAGTCACGGTTATCACACTCGCCGTAACTGCCATTCTCTATGTTTGGTCAGTAATGATAAAGTTTGGGAAGAAAGAAGATATGTGAACCAAACGATGGGACGTGAGGTTGAAATATGCTTTAGTTCTTGCTTTTACAAAAAATAACGACGTATTCATATGAAGCGTTTATGAATGACGCTATCAAATGAAAAAGCGAAAAATATGAAATATGAAGAAGTACAATTAAATATTCTGGGCGTATCAGAAGAAGAATAAAGGTAGGATATCAGAATAAAGGATGGAAGTATAAAGGAAAACATATCCAAGGAAGAACCAGATTACATTGAATGGATTTGCTTATTAACGACGTAAGACAACGGAACTTGAACTGAAATCGTTGGTGGTTTGGCAGTGATAGAGGGACAGAACTTCACATGGCTGCATGTGATTTGTTATTATCAGTACGACTGTCAAAATACTGTAGAACCGTGAATACAATTTACTTTCAAAAGGAATGAGTCAGTGCACTGCCATTTTTTACATCTTTAATATCATTACTTTAAATTTTGTTTTTATAAACTCAGAAACTCCATTTATGAAAAAATACTAAAATTCAAAAAAAATCTGAAAATTACGAATAGAAGTATTTTGGTTTCAATCAAATGTCTTGGGAATACGCGTATTTATTTTTGGAAGACAGCAGGAGAATTATATTTATTTAGAGACTGACTGGTAACTAAAAGCTGCTCTACGAAGAACTATTGTTAAGGTGATTTTCAGTATAGATTTTTCAAAATAACACATTTGCTGTATTCATCTCAATGTTTTTAATTAATTCCGTCTGTTATTACATCATGTTTACATTTGCCCATGACAGGCTCCTTGGCTTTTTGGCCTTCGTTTCAGAGAGCCGGGGTTCAATTCCCGGTTGTCCCAGGATTTTAATCCCCCGTTTAGTTAATTCGCCTAGCTCGGGGCTGAGGGTTTTTGTTTGTCCTAATATAGGCCTACAACTTCATTTACACTGAACACATCACACCACAAACCATCACAGAAACACGCAATATTACACCCCTCCACATAGGGTTGGCACCAGGAAAAGTATCAAGTCTTACAACTTGGCAATTTGTACACATATCATATAGTTCTTAGTGTTACATTTCTTGGTTCGGCAGACGGAAAAGCTTACAAGTTCTATTGACTGTATCGTCATTGAAAAAATGCTTCCCTCTCAACAAATTATTGGATAAAACGAAAGCATTCACAAGAAAGTGTAAATTCCATGACAGAATATACCAAAGAATTTCCTCTAAATGAAACTACATTAACATTTAAAACCAGTCTGCTGAAACATTTCTAAAATGCAATCAAACTCCATCCGTACCAGTACGGTATGTCTCATCCATTGTATTTCTTTATGTAAGATGCCCTGAAAACGTAAGCCTACCGTAAAAGTGCATTATGTGTACACATGAAAATTTATTAGAATCAGTTAGGATTTATTAATATAACGCACTGGTCACGAAATTCTTGTTGATTTTCTCCTTCCATTTACCTTATTGCTATGTCCATTAGCCGATTACATGCCCGTGAAGTAAGTGTATTACGTGTATTAGTTATGGGTAATGTGATGTAAATCATCTTCCATTAAATTTGTTTACGCAAAATGAAACCACGAATGGGGCAGGAGAAACAGAAAGTGTCAAGCAATTTGTTCAGCCTCAACGTCTCTGACTCTAATTGAAGTTGTACTTTATCTTTCACCGGATCTAAACGGTTGGCAAATGAGGTTTTAATAGCAAAATCTGTTGTCAAGAACAGGTTCATGTTATAAATTGTGTCAGACTAGCCCATCCCGTTGCAAATTGTTTGAAATATGTTTATTCTGAAGGAAACAACGTATTTGTCACTTGGTGTCGCTCAATTTATTACCACGAGCTCACTGCCTTTAGATGTATAAATAGTTAAGTCCAACACTATCATCAATATCAGCCGTGTAGCATCGAGGGAAGGGAAATATGAAGGTAAACTTTATACTGGAGACTTTACCATTGCTCTTACTATACTCAGTTAAAAACCCCAACGAGGCTGGGAATCGAACTCGCTCCTCCCTGAACTGAAAACCACTCAGCCAAAGGGCCGGATGAAGAGGAAAGAAACTATAAATGATAAATGTGTCCACTTTTACGGTTTCTAAGCCGCTGCATGTCCGTCCCCGCGGTGTAGGGAGCAACGCATCTGCCTATCACCCGGCGGTCCTGGGTTCGATTCCCGGCCGGGTCAGGGTTCTTTTAATTGTATTGATTAATATCCCTGGCCTGGGGACTGGGTATTTGTGACGTCCTTATTGTTCCTTTCCTCACACACAAGATTCCACACTACCGCCATTCCAATAACACGCAGGTTCATACAATATGGTGCCAGTAGGGGCAAAAGATCCACATGGGCCGACGCCCCAAACAAATAACATTTACAAATGAAAAAAGCCGCTACATTAGAGATTCTTTAAGAGCAAATATTTTAAAATTGGACTTGAATAGGATTGGTTATGCCTTCTCGTGAACGGTAGGATCAGTCCGAAGTCCATCAAGCCGGGTTGCTATCCAAGACGCCAGAAATTCTTATATTTTCAAGTAAATGTCTGAAGGGATGAAAGTCGCGCTCTCCAAAAATTATTTCTCAATTTTTATATATCGTCCCTGCAACGGCATAACCTCGTATTTTCCAATGTCCTTCCAATTCATTATTGTCCATAAGACTGGTCACGCCTCCCAGCCACGTATGGATATGCAGTCCATCAGAACAATTTTTGTTGTGTTCATTTTCGTATGCCAGTGCATACAGGAAGCTGAACCTTACTGTACCGCACTGTAGGAATGTATGTTTGCACGGCGTATTTATGCACTCCTACAGTATAATGCATTTAAGGTTCATTTTCGAGAGCAACACCAACAGAGCGATCATAGAATTTGTACCGAATACACCCAATCTCTTAGCAGATCACTAGGTTGACTGAGCGTAGGAGATCCTAAATTAGATTTCTTTTAAAGTCTGAAGTCATATTTATATAAAAACATACTATACATACTATCGTTTATCTACTCGCAATATCCATTTGGTTTTACCCTCCAGCCACAGAATTAATACTACATTCGGTTTAGACACGAACCGGAGTTGGGTAGACCTATATTATATTTTTCAGCCTTGATCGCGAGTAGCCTACGTATTGCAAACAACTGTCCCTAGAAATTATTGTGACAAACATGTAACAGTTCTGATTTTTATAATTACATGAATAAAATTATATTTATCGTTTCCTATAGTTTAGAATAAAGTATTCGCTTTATTTAGTGCTCCGGCAGGCAAGGGTAAGATAAAGTATGAAAGAACCTACAGAAGATGGTTTGTCCAAGATAAGGTCTGTTTATGGGCAACTGCAAGTGAGAAATGAGTCCAAATAGCGCCGTTAAAATTTAAAATGAGGTGAGAACAAAGTCAACATTACCCGTGAAAGAACAATAGATTCACACGCGGGCTGTGTTGGTTGGACTTCATGTCTTCTGTGAATCGACACAGTTACGAGGCCCCTCAATGACATTCCCTTCAGATCGTACTTGATCCAAAAATCAAACTCCCCAGTGAGAAGCATATGATAGTATTAAGATCTTACTCCTCCCTCTTTACTGGCGTCATGAACAAGTGACAACATGCGTGCTGGGATGTCCTCCTTGACCCATTAGCTTCCATTATTCCCATTCAATATTGTCTTTGTTGCATGAAGCTTGGAGAAGTCCTTGCGTTAGCAGTGCTAATATTGTATTATTTTTATCATTGACCAGAACTCGTTCGAGCATGCAGACTACGTGAGGTGAGTATTGAACTGTTAAAAACGTATTAGTTGTGTGAAGAGATACTTGTAGAGATTTTCAAGGTTTCTACATCTCTTAAGACTGGTCACGCATGCCAGCCACATTTTGATATATATTCCATGAGAACAATTTCTTTGAGTTCACTTTCCTATGCACGTATAACGAAAATGACCCTTAAATACATCATACTTTATGTCATTGAAACATACATTCCTACAGTGTGGTTCAGTAACGTTCATTTTCCTTTACAGAGTAACATAGGAAAATGAACTCAACGAAATTTGTTCTGATGGACTGCATATCAATATGTGCCTGGGAGGCGTGATCAGTCTGAAGGGAAATCATGGATAGGAAGAGCATTGTCACATTCGCGGTTCTGGTATAGAAGCGATGATATTTACATTTAAAAAGTCTACAATTCGAGTCGAGGATATTATTTTATTTCTTTTAGTCTTTAGATTACAATATTTGTACAGAAACTTCTTCCATGTTTCCTTAAACTGTATAATAAATAAATAAATAAATAAATAAATAAATAAATAAATAAATAAATAAATAAATAAATAATATTGACTTGACGGCATTTAGCATGCCTGTGCGTCAGTTTCAAGTTCCATTTTACTCTACCAAATGGCAGAGAAAGTAATATCTTTGCTGGGCAATCACGGTCGAGTTTTAATTAATTTTGTAGGGTGAACACCAAATGTGTCATCAGAGATCTTTCACATGCCGGAATCGTACGACATAAAGTGCTGAATCGACATTTTTTTGCCGCTCTTCAAAAATCTGACTTTCCCCACCAGGTCTCAACCCGAGAACTTCAGATACGGAGGCCGACACTCTACCACCGATCCGCAGAGGAAGCGTTCAAACTCACAAAAGAAAACAGAAATCAATATATTCGTATTCAGTATTCCACATTCCTTTGCTTCCCTCTCCGTAAAAAACTGTAGTTACTCAGAACTCGTCATAGTAGTATCTAGGAATACGCGTACCATTTCCTTATGCCATGTACTGTTGTGGTGTCATTTTGAATGGTCAAAACTCGAAGTTGGTAGCCTTCTCTCACTGATAATTCCCGTCTCGATTTTCCCCTCAGAAGGGGAAACATTCAAATTCACCTTGCATGTTTCTTCAGCTAGAATTTCCTTTAGAACATAAGAAAAATGTTAACGAACCATTCTCCAGTACCTCATGTATAACTAAATCACAAATGACGTTATCGGACAGGGCAATCTCTTTTGCAGTTATCACAGATGACCTTGTCTTCAGGATATGTCAGATACAATCACAATTGTCAAAGGCGTAATATTCCCTGCCAGCACTGTTTAACTAACACAGAATTTAGACCCTTAGACTGATTAGGAGCTTTTAAAACTTCACGAAATACTAGTACCCTCTCCCTTTTCATCGGATTTGTAGAATATCTTAATATTAATCATTCCTGCAAAACGAATTAATATACTTTTGGCAACCAGAAATCTTACAAGCTATGACATCTAGATAAGAATATTCTCCCATAAACTGGATCAAGCCGGCGAGCGTCTCTAAACCAATGAAATTTGTAGAGGTGAAGGTTCAGAATCACACTGTGAGGGATATAATATTTATTTATCATAATTTATACCAAAAATATGGAAGGTCTAGTGAAAAATGGAGAGTCTCAAAGACCGAGTTGAAGATTAGCATTGGCAGTACTATACGATATTATATTTACAGTAGATATAGGCTATTTGAAATATATTCTTTCTTCTTGTCTACTGAAATATTTGTTCAAACGCCCCCTCTCTCTCCGGTTTATCACTCATTTATCACAGGTTATAATTTACAAAACGTTTCCGTTAAAGAATTGTTTAAATTATGTATCATAAAATCTTTAGGATTACGCCGAGAGCAACACCTATAATCGCGCAGAGCGATCATAGAATTTGTACCGAATACACCCAATCTCTCAGCAGATCACTCGGATTTCCATTTTCCCTATATAGGAAGATTGAATGTTCGTAGGAAATTCTAAATTAGATTTCTAATATATATAAGTTTGTTGCTGGTGGTTTAACGTTGCACCAACACATCAGCGATGCGAAGATGGGAAAGGGATAGTGTAGAAGGGTAATCACGAAAAAAATCTTCAGGGCTGCCGACGATGAGATTCAACCCACCATCTTCCGAATGCAAGCTTATAGCTACGCAACCCAAAGCGCGCGACTAACTCACGCGGTAAAATTATTTTCTCAAAAGATAACACTTTTAATACAAATTTAAAACTTCCACAAATGTTGTAATAATCTGCTCCTAAAAGGCTACTTCTGAATGTCTCATAATTCATCGGTGTTCGGGCAAAAGGTCGTATCTACCAATATTCTTTCTGTCCATTATTTTCTTTAAGAGTGGTCACGCCTCCGAGGCACATATGGATATTTAGTCCATCAGAACAATATTCGTTGTGTTCATTTTCATATGCTTTGTGTAGAGGAAAATGGACCTTAGCGTACCCCACTCTAGGAACGTATCTTTGCATGACTTATTTACTCACTCCTGAGTGTGCGAAAATGAACACAACGAAATTTGTTCTGATGGACTGCATATCCATATGTGGCTCGGAGGCGTGACCATTCTTAAGGAAAATAATGGATAGGAAGAGCAATGTGAGATAAGGCCCTTTGCTCGAGCAGCGACTAATTAAAACCCCTCGAATTTCAAATTAAAGCAAAATAATTCTACCTTGATGATGGATTAAATGAACAGATGGCAAAGCTACATTCACTTCCAGAGTCTTTATTTGAACAATAAGTAAGCCTACAAAAAATGATTAATACACTTTAAGTCGATTTCTACATTTCTACTCATATCGGACTCAGAAAATCGATGCCTAAAATCGGATCGTTTTTCGTTAACGCATGATCATGTATTCACATACTTACGAAAATATTCCAGAAATCAGTTACAGATACGCCATTTTAAATATTAATCTGTCAGTGCTTTCAAAGCACCTTTGTGGATTTTAAATATATATCTGTCCCTTACTCCTACTTCGTAAACTATGTATGAGTCATATCATCGTCGAAGAAACAAAATCTTTTATGTCAAAATGCTCTTCCTACCAGTATTTTCCTTAAGACTGGAAGATTGGTCACGCCTCCGAGCCACATATGGAAATACAGTCCACCAGAACAAATTTCGTTGTGTTCATTTTCCTATGCTTGGGTGCAAAAGGAAAATGAACCTTACTGTACCGTACCGTAGGAATGTATATTTGCATGATGTATTCACGCACTCGTACAGTATACTGCAGTTAAGGTTCATTTTCCTTTACAGACCTACATAGGAAAATGAACACAATGAAATTTGTTCTGATGGACTGTACTTCGATATGTGGCTGAGAGGCATGATAAGTCTTAAGGATAATAAGGGCTAGGAAGGGCATTGGGAGATACGAGGTTTTTTCTTCACCGACGATATTTAAAACAGAAGATATAAGCAGGTTATAATCACATATACTGCATAGACATCGAACCTATGAAAGCACGAAACAGAAACTGAAGATTATATTCCTATAGTGTTTGAAAAATAAATGCACACTTCAGTCTACCAATCAAAATTCGGAAAAAGATCACCATATTGTATTTTATCGAAATGATTGTAACATATCTGAACAGACAGAAAGTCAATTTAACGTATCTGTTATGAAGATAAGTCTATCTAATCGTATTTAAAAGAACCTTTATCTTTTCAATTACTCAGGAAGGTTATTTTTCCTTTCTGTGTTCGGCCATGTTTTAGAACAATTTAGCAGCTATAGAGTTACAAACTGGCAAACAATCTCAATATTGATTGAGCATTTTCGGCTTACATTAAAATCAAGCGATTTATTTCAAAAGTGGGACACGAGGGTAAAGTTCATAGTCGTTGCGCCTGTGAAAACCCGTATGTTACAATATTGTAGGATAAATACTGACCCGCAGCACATATATCATCAGAGCGAGAATATTTTTTGATATTACTCGCACAGTACTGAACCTTAGATGACAGAACCTTACGGGGCAAAGTTCTAAGCTGAATTATTTCATATAGCAGTTTTCGCAGGCGCAACGACGACATATTTCTTCATTTAGGCCACCGTTTGGTAAGTCAAGAGAGGGACATAACGAATATGAAAGTCTTCCCCTCCCGTAAATCAATGTAATGAAAGATCCAAATTTGAATATCGATGGCTTTCTTTTAAAACTTGATCACGCCTCCCAGCCACGTACACATGCAGTCCATCAGAATAATTTTCAGTTGTGCTCATTTTTCTATGCTAGTGTGTAAATGAAAATTAACCTTATCTACATTATAGTGTAGGAGTGCGTAAATTCTCCATGCAAACATCCCTACAATACGGTATTTCATTTACACGCTAGCATAGGAAAATGAACACAACGAAAATTCGTCGCAGTTCGGGCAAAAGGTTATATCTCACAATGCTCTTTTCATGTATTCTTTTCGTTTGCCTACGTGTAAAGGAAAATGAAACTTACTGTACCGCACCCTAGGAATGTATGTTTGCATGACTTTATACGCATCCCTACAATATAATGTACTTGAGGTTCATTTACCTTTACACTTTAGCATAAGAAAATGGACACAACGAAAATTGCTCGGATGGACTGCATATCATTCCTGTTTTTGCTATTTTCTTTATGTGGCACCGACAAAGATAGGTCTTATGGCGACAAGTGACCATTCTTAAGGAATAAAGTGGGTAGGAAGAGCATTGGGACATACGAGGTTTTAGAAGTAAGCCATCGCTATACTGATTTGTAAGGGAAAATGAACCTTAAATACATTATACTCAAGGAGTGCCGAAATACGTCATGCAAACATACTGCGCATTCCTACAGTACGATACGATATATCGACTAAATTCTGTATGTAACTACGGTAGGTGACTGTGGGGTAATAATGATGATTCTGACAACAGTTTAAGAATATACAAGTAAGTGTAACATAGTATACCACTGGTTCTACAGTTAAGTAGGAAACTAATAACCTACGTAACATATTGCATCGCATTACAAGTACGAATTAACGGAAATACTTAAGTAGTTACTCCGTCATTCATTCTCACATTCATCCGTGCAGTCATACAACCTGGCTACGCACTTGCGAGGAAATTCCTACAATACATTTTTAAATAGGCTAATGTCGTGCAATTCCTAACTCTCAATGGAAAAGTGTTCCATTGCCTAGCACCAGACATTATTATTATTTCCTGGAATTTATTACATAATCAAATTACAATTTAGTTTTCTTAAATAAAATCTTAAATATTTATGACTGATTATTTCAACGTAACTTTACTCCCGTAGAATAAATAAAAATTGTCTACTTCAACATGATAGGAATGTTAACGTAAATCGCTAAATTTCTCCAGGTACGCATGGAACCTCTCTACGGATAGCCTATCTTATTTAAATGTATGGATTACACATTGAAGCTGCTACTCTACACGTCAGATAAGGTAAGAACAGATATTCACATATATTATGACAACTGTCACCGTTATAATAGAAGTCCAAAATCTTCATTCGCCCACTAAGTGACCAGTGCAATTACCATACAACGATTCTTTAGGTGTATATCGTGACAGTCTATCTACAGTAACGGACTTTTACCTATTCTACGATGTGGCATTTTCAATTAGAATGCTCGGTGTAGAACATTTAGATAGTAATGAAGTACACATAATAATAAATATAAAATTTCCTCCTACAAAAAGGCAAAATATTCCTTCAAAATGCTGATCATAATCAGATTAATTAAATTTTATGACGGTTGACCAATTCATGACTGACTGACTGTCAAAGTGAAAAAGGGTTAGAACGTACTCGTTGAAGCAGAAAGAATACAGATAAGGGAGCAGGAAATGAGGGTTAATAAGAATATATCACTAAAAAATCATGGAAAGAAATATAATCCTTTTCAATAGCAGGCGCACTGTAGCCTAAGGACCGAGTTCGGGAAACACTTCCTGCACTTCTGAGGTAAGGTGGCTAAAACCCATATCCGTCTCTAAATGAATGGTATGTATCTTATTGTTCTTGTAATAGCTTGCTGTTATTAATTTTAATTTAAAGTGTTGTATAACAGTTCCTTGAATTCGAAATAAAATGAAACATTCGCACGATAATGTCTGAATATCTTCTCCTTCAACTATTTTCACAATTCTGCCATCCGACAACAAATCTAATAGCTGAGGTTTGATAATTACTGTCATCCATTGCTATCGATCTCTTGTGCACTCTTCATTTAAGACGAAATGTGGAAAATGTTTTTAATTGCTCCTCACGAAAATTCACACATATAAAATATTCTAAAAATCTGGTGAGTTCCGAAAAGCTATCCAAGAGCACAAGAGGACAAACTGGGGCAAATATTCATTTATAGGACGGGGAGTTAGGGATTGGAATAACTTACCAAGGGAGACGTTCAATAAATTTCCAATTTCTTTGAAATCATTTAGGAAAAGGCTAGGAAAGCAACAGATAGGGAATCTGCCACCTGGGCGACTGCCCTAAATGCAGATCAGTATTCATTCATTCATATAAAGAAAAATATTATTTTATTTTATTAAATTTATTATGAAAGAATATTCCCTTGCATTATTAAGATTTCCCTTTAGAACAAAACTAATCACAGTAATTAAAATATATGTCTGTTTCAGTTGCTGATATTGCTGTTTTATACCTTTTGGAGTGGAAAATAAATATAGTTTCGTTGATTTGGTTCATAGTGTAAACACGGATAAGTGGATATTTCTTCTGTTTTCAAAACATTCGCTTATAATGTAAACAGTGATTAGCGAAAATTCCTTCTGGTTTCAAGAAAATTTAAAGTAGTGAATTAGACTCCACAATAACCTGATAATGAAGCAACTACACTTCAAAATAATAGTTTACTGCCAATTCAAGAAGAACCAAATACAACACTTAATTTCACTCCATCTGTTTGAGTGCATTATCGTGAAACAGATTATTTCAAGTTAGGAACTCCAACTGGTCTATAATACTATCATGCAGAATGCATGCTTCCTTTGCATATGGTGTCATTTCAACAGAATTTAGAAATTTTCCAATTATGACTTTTCGCATGAAAACCAGTCATTTATGCAAAGAACATATTCACGCGAGCAAGAAACATTACTTAGATCATTCAAATTTCAGTTTATCGATTTCTATTAAAGTAACATAATAACGAATACGAAAATAAATTGTTATAATAGTCTACTTCTATAAACAATTTCTGAAAGTAAGTGATGTATATTAAATATTTTTAATTTAAGATATTTTGAAAGTAAATATAACCCATTCAACACTACATCCAATGTGCATATTAATGAGAGGGAACTTTATAATGTATGTAGATTATCAATCCTAGGACTTGAACTTTAGAATTTAACCCATTCAACTAGTTCAATATTATTTTTGAAAAAGACAGTCATGAGAGGAAAACTGAAGGGAGCAAAACAAATGATCCTAGTGAAAGAAATTACGAAACGTGACTTCAATTACAATTAACTGAGGCTGGAAAACCTCAAAGAAAGGAGACGAACAGATGTCCCTTGTAGTGCGCATGGAAACTCTACTGGTGTCCCAGTCACTACTTTAAGCAGATGCCAAGTAACACTTTCAGACAATTACCTGGTGACGGGTTATACAACTAGATACAAAGTGCGGAGCAAAGAAACAGAAGACTTTTTCATGGAAAGAAGAGATAATGAGGAAACATTTTTAAAATCCAAATAAAATACAGATTTTACCTTATTTTACTCGGGTAAATGAACTGTTATATTGTCATAAATAGAGTCGAATTAATGTGTGTATCTGTGCTTACTTAATGAACGTACGGATTCAAGGAATGAAAGGAATTCATTGAAATCCACTGTACATTTTTGAATGGCCCAGATGTATTTTTCAATGATTTCCTTCCAAACTGCTTTAAGTTTTTGAAAACAATCACACTGTTACAAGTTCACTTTCCATAACACGTCCAACTGATATTTCTAGAAATTGCTGACAGCTTTCTATATACTGTATAACTGTGTTTTATCTTCAAATAACCAGATTTGCGATCATTGGAAATGAGTTAACTGTTTCCCTTTACTTATCCACTTCTCATAAAAACCGCACATTTTATCGATATACCATACATAAATATTATTCTGCATTTGATTACTACTCAATATACAGTAATTGTGTGTATACTAAATGAAGCTCGATGCAGCTCCTTACCGCTGTTCATTCATGCTTCTGTATTTTGTATTCGGTAGTTGGCATAGGCTACATTATGAGTTGGCCTATCTTATCTCACTTGGCTTATACTGTTTGCTAGTTGCTTTACGTCGCGCCGACACAGATAGGTCTTATGGCGACGATGGGACAGGGAAGGAAGCGGCCGTGGCCTTAATTAAGGTACAGCCCCAGCATTTGCCTGGCGTGAAAATGGGAAACAAAAAAAAACATTTTCAGGGCTACCGACAGTGGGGTTCGAACCTATTATCTCCAGAATACTGGATACAGGCCGCACTTAAGCGACTGCAGCTATCGAGCTCGGTCTTATATTGTTTAGAACTCGTGTAAATTCATAGTTTCTTCTATGGAAAGTTTCAACTTTATGCAATTTATGCCTATCGTTATTGAAGCATGAGTAGTTTTTTTATTAAAATTTAACCTAATCTCCTTAGGATGTAGATTTTCATATCGGTAGGGGAATTACAAGCCAGGAACTTTATCACCATTACATCATTCGTCTAAATAAATTTTAAATCTCTGGTTGCAAGCACATCGTCGATGGATGCACAATCATAGGGGAAGACTCGACTAAATCAGCAATACTGAGGTAAAATTGGGAGAATTTTGCTTCTCAGTACTTCAAAACAATATTATAATTTATTTTCAATTAATTGAAAATAATATGATCGATTTTGACTGCAGCAGTCCGAATATGAAGGGAGATAAAGTCTGTGGATTTGCTTCGCGTACATCGATATGCAGGCTTGGACTTAGTAGGATGACAATACCTTGAGATCTTGCCTGATATTTCCCTCTATTCCAAAAATGTTACCGTGGCAACATCAAACTACATTATATTAAACTAATTTCAACAACCCACTCAGGTTTAGTTCTCAGTTCCACTGATAAGTGACAGATCGCATCACCTCAAAAGACATACACACGTGAATGGAGATCACATACCGGTAATAATTATGATCGTTATGATCACTGAAACTGATCACGATATTCCTTAGAGGATACAATAAAGATCAGTTTTGTGCAATCTTATAATACGTGAGTCTTCTTACTCCGTTGGCGAAAAAATTTCATGTCGCTTGTTTTTTCTTCACAAACTAAGATAGAGTAATAATATATTATTAAAAAAAACCAAACCCCATGGCACTACAGCCCTTGAAGGGCCTTGGCCTACCAAGCGACCACTGCTCAGCCCGAAGGCCTGCAGATTACGAGGTGCCGTGTGGTCAGCACGACGAATCCTCTCGGCCGTTATTCTTGGCTTTCTAGACCGGGGCCGCTATCTCACCGTCAGATAGCTCCTCAATTCTAATCACGTAGGCTGAGTGGACCTCGAACCAGCCCGCAGGTGCAGGTAAAAACCCCTGACCTGGCCGGGAATCGAACCCGGGGCCTCCGGGTAAGAGACAGGCACGCTACCCCTACACCACGGGTTCGGCAATAATATATTATACCTTTCCATTATTTATTTAGAATGAATGGTTCACGATGAACGTACGCTTATATGTGCCAAGGAAATTCCAGTATTTCACAAAATATACGTGTATCGTTGCAAAGCGTATTATGTCCACGAAATCTTTAGCCAGACCAAGCAACTAACGACGAAGCAGTAAAAATGTCGTTGTTCTACGGTATGCATGCACTCATAACATTTCGGACACAATACTATTTGATCCGCACAGTCTAAGATTTTTACAGTTACATTGGAACACTTACAGTAAATTAAGGAGCCTCCGTGGTTTAAATCCCGATCACTCCGTGTGAGATTTGTGCTGGACAAACTCAGGTGAGACAGGTTTTTCTCCAGGTACTCCGGTTTGCCCTGTCATTTTTCATTCCAGCAACACTCTCCATTAATTTCATCTGTCAGTCATTAACCATTGCCCCAGAGGAGTTCGACAGGCGTCGGCAGCCGGCACAATTCCCATCTTCGCCGCTAGATGGGGCTTCATTCGTTCTGTTTCTGACCCGCTCGAATGATTTGAAACAGGCTTGTGGATTTACATTTACTTAACATAAAGAACTTTAATGAAACTGAAGGAAATTAACGTTTTTACAATAAATATTCTATATTGTATATAAGAACGTGTGTAAAATGGAAATTTTTCATATTTAGCTCTTTCCTACTCTGAGTTTTTGCTCCATCATTATAAGTTTACTGTAACTGATCGCAAAATGACAATTTTTCATGTTTAGATTAGGGATGGCAGTTTTTTAAAAAATACCGATATATCGATATTTCGATATATTGAAAGCTTATTTTCGATAATCGATATTTATTGCACATAATATATCGGTATATATTAGCGATATCGATATATCGTAACCCAAGAGTACAAGAGTAACTACAATATCACCACCAGACCTCAATGCATATATATCAATATTGGTTTATTCTGCCTGTGCACGCGACTGGTTGGTTGAGTTTATCTTGCTACTGTAATTCGCGGTTTAATTATCCATCAACGGCTGCTAAATTCAGATGACCACTAGCCTGCACGGTTGCTAGGGTTATACTATGGCTGGTCTCTGGTCCGACAGCTCTGCACTCCGACCGACCGAGCAGAGGAGTGGCCACAGCTCTGCCATGGCTCTACGCTTAGGGATGGCAAAAAAAAATTAAATACCGATATATTGAAAACTTATTTTCGATAATCGATATGTATAGCACATAATATATCGGTATATTCAAACGATATCGATATATCGTTAATGATAACCTAAGAGTCCAAGACCAACAACAATATCATCAGACCTCAATGCATATATATCAATATTGGTATTCTGCCTGTGCAAGCGACTGGTTGATTGAGTTTATCTTGCTACTGGAATTTGCGGTTTAATTATCCATGGAATATATCCATCAACGGCTGCTAATTTCAGATGAGCACCAGCCTGCACGGTGTTAGGGTTATACTTCCGAAACACAAATTTTCATTGACCCCCAGCCACAAGACATACTTATGTCAATAGGCGTCAGCAGTCAAGGCATAGACCCTGAATAATTAGCATTTTGAAAGAACTAAGTACACCTGTGAAAGAGAGTAAAAAAAATAGTGTCAGTAATGCTTGATGAAGTCCACATAAACCTCGTAAATTAGTAGGAACGGCCGAAAATAGTTAAGAATATGATGCAGAATCTACCGTGCAATTATTTATGGCTTTATCATTGCATTCTGGGAATAAAGATATCATTGGTCTTTTTTTTTTCTTTTTCTGGTGAATAACAATAACTCAGACACTTAAAGTGTTAGAATTCATGGTTGAATTAGGTTTTGATGTTTTGTACTTTACTGCTGATACCATTTTACACAAATTATTTTGGTCATTATATTTGATTCCCTTAATTATCTTGTTTTTCTTGGAACTGTCGTGGTCCCCGTTTTATAGAACTTCAATATAATTTCAAATCCTTGCATTATGAAAAAAAATTGATATCGAGATATATCGATATTTTGTTTTGATAGTAGGATAATATCGGCATGTCGATATCGAAGGAAATATCGATATTTTAGTACGGTACATCGGAACGTCCCTAGATGTTATCGCTACCTACGAGTAAGTAAAGGCCTCTGCATGCACGGTCTCTTCAAGTACTAAATTGACAGAGTAGCAGCAGTTCAAATGGCGCCGCTGGATGTCAGGTTTACCCTCTATTCCTCAGCACGATTCCAATTGGCATTAAGAAAATAACTTGCAGATAAAAGCACATTACAAACATAAAACATTGCGTTTTGAGTAGGAAAGTGATATTTCTATGACGTTTAATGAAGAAAAATAAATGTACCACCCAGTAATTCAAGATGAGGTAGTATGATTGCAACCGAAAAGTTCACGTCCTAATAAAAATGAAAATACTCCATAGCATACACTGCAGTATTCACATAGCGTACGTCGATGAATGCAGAGTGGGTCTCGGTCCGCAAGTGGCCACGGCTGGCCCGTGGTCCCACAGTTCTGCACTCCGACCGGCCAACCGAACAGAGGAGGGGTGGCCACGGCTCTACCGTGGCTCTTCATCTCAATATTCGGAAGATGGGACAGGGCTGGACCTCACGGCTGGTCCCCACTGTCGACTGCCCTGAGAATGGTTTTCCGTGGTTTTCCATTCTCCTGCACTAAGGCGAATGCCGGAACAATTCCTATTATAGGCCACGGCCACTAACCCCCTCACCTTCTCCGAGCATCTCCTTCAACGTGACATCTCCCAGCCTGAGAGACGGCGTCACCGTCTAAGAGGTCCGCCTCCTCCTTCAGGTGAGGAATGAGAACATTTTAGTAGTAGTACATAGCCTAGTCTTGCCATGCAAATATGATGGACACCCTGAAGAAAGTGTTGGCATTGATTGCGGCTAGTTTTTTTAGAAATGCTAAAGCATGTGCTTTCAAAATGTTTACTACATACTACAGACTTCGAGGAAGGTTGCCACATGCTATTCTTCTCGTCACCCCGACATGATATAATTTTGACCCATTTTTCTCGTAGTTCTACATTTGCTCGTGGAAAGAAATGGCACTACCTTTCTGAAGTTTACTTTGGCAGAATGGTACACAGAAATAAACCATTATTTATCACGCGCATTAAACATCCTGTGAATATAATGTTTACAAAAAAAACTCTCTCGGCTCTTGCATATTTATCAATATGCACAAAACATTTTCTTAATGCAAATCCTCAGCTTGTTTAGTAATTTGACCGGGTCAGGAATGGAACGAATAAAGCCTCAGCTAGCGGCGAGGATGGGAACTGTGTCGGCTGCCGAAGCCTGTCGCACTTATTGGGGCAATGATTAATGGCTGACAGATGAAATGAAATGATAGTGGTGAGTGTTGCTGGAATGAAAGATGACAGGGAAAACCGGAGTACCTGGAGAATAACCTGTCCTGCCTCCGCTTTGTCCAGCACAAATCTCACATGGAGTGACCGGGATTTGAACCACGAAACCCAGCGGTGAGAGGCCTTCGTGCTGCCACCTGAGTCATGGAGGCTTCTATTTTCTTAATGTTACGTTTAAATATAAACCATACTCTCACCCCAAGCTGAATACACAAATCAACGCCTCTTATAATTAATTTTAAGGCTTATCTCACATAAAAACTCACTGACTTACCTTTTTGCTTCACAGTTCCCTTATACGTCTGTGTTGTTAAACAATGAAGGGCTAACACGAAGTCTAGCGGCGACTCTGGAGCTAGAACGTATTTCACGCTGCGTAAACTGCCATGCGGAGGCCTTATTACTAATCACGTAGGCAACGGTGTTACATATTCCACCGTTTGTATTCGAATTATAATCCAGCCTGTCAGAGTTATTTCCAGGTTGCAATTCCACTTTCACTAGCACCATCTCTTGAAGAATTATCAGCGTTCTCTAGTGCGGATGTATTTATGAAAATAATAATTCAAAGAAAAACGATACATTTACGGATAAACCGATATATTATTCGGTAAATTGAATCAAAATTTCGATATCGATATACCGATAAATCGAAAGGAAAATATCGGTATTTCGTAAAAACCGATATATCGTTGCCATCCCTAGTTTAGATCTTTCCTACTCCAACTTTTGGCTCCATCATTATAAGTTTACTGTTACTGAGTTCAGCATGTATATACCTACCCCCTACATAAATGCAGCCCAGTTAAAACCCTGTCGAAAGTTGCATACAAGACCGAAGGGCTAGAATTTCTCAATGGATCTGGGTCTCACCCACATATCCGTCGAAACGCGTGGTCTGTCTCTCTGTATATAGTGTTGTCGTAAGTCCCTGACGCGTTATCTCGAGAATGTCCAATTGTAGAATCCAATAAACCTCCATTATATCCAACGTAACAAAATATTTCTGTGGATATGACACGGTTTTCTCTGTTCGTTTTAGCGGGTCAAATGTGATTTGAAAATACAGTCACTTTTCAAGCCTCATTTACATTATAATAGCACAAGGTTTGACAAAATTTAATTTCACAGCACGAAAGAGCACATGGAATAAATACAGGAAACAGTATGAAATTCAATTTTGTCCAAGGGTGGATTCCACAAAATCTTTTTTTTTTTTTTTTTTTTTTTTTTTTCAGCAAAGCAGTTTGTTTCCGTCAGGTAATATTTGAAGTCTAGCTTTTTGTTCACATATTAAGTTAATCACCTTTTCTTCAAGCCATGTATGTACTGTATATCGTCCCTGCACCGGAATCTCGTATGTGACAATGCTCTTCTCTTCCTATCCATTATTCTCCTTAAGATTTGTCACGCCTCCCAGCCACATATGGAAATGCAGTCCATCAGAACAATTTTCGTTGTGTTCGTTTTCCCATGCTGTCGGGTAAACAAAAATGAAGCTTAAATCCATTCTACTGTAGGAGTGCTCAAATACGTCATGCAAACATACATTCCTACAGCGCGGCACACTAAGGTTCAATTTCCTTTAAAAGTTGGTATATTGAAAATTGTTCTGATGGACTGCAATATCAATATGTGGCTGGGAGGCGTGACCAGTCTTAAGGAGAATAATGGATAGAAAGGCCATTGAGGGGCACGAGGTTTTGCCGGCGCCGCGACGATATAATCAAACCGTTATCATTAAGATTCGTAAAAGAATTCACAGAAATTAGCTACCATAGGTTATCATTATATGAAGAGTATAGTCATGTTATCATAATAGTGTGCGGCATCATCAACAACATTATTATTATTATTATTATTATTATTATTATTATTATTATTATTATTGATATTATATTTTTCAGTAGTTGTAAGATACAGTATGTAGTCCATTTCTTTAAATTTTGTACATGTAAAGCCTATATTTTTTGGTTACGTGGAAGGGAAGGCATAACGATCTTAATCCTACGAGGCTAAATAAATCAGTTCCATTCTGTTCTAAATCTATAAGTCCTGTGGCTATGATCATATTTCCACGATCACGTATAACTACAAGACATTTTTGTGGTTCTCTTAGCGCTCTATTATAAATTACTCTAATCCAAAACTAAAGAACATACCAGGAGTAACCTATTTTTATAGTTATTGAATATATCAACACATTCTGACAATAACAACAAACTGATGAAATAAATAGTATAAGGCTCGTTAATCTGAGCGTTACGTATTTGAAAGCAATTTGCGTTAGAAAATCTGTTCTCCAACAGCCGAGATTTCACAAGATCTCCGTCTTGCTAAAGTGTTGTTCTGACATTCTTCCATCTACTGATTAGCTGGCTTTGGACAGTTTGTGTTGAATACATTTTGACATCAAGTGTTTGCCGATGATTTACTCTGTGTCCGGCTAATTCATCTGGCTCGTGGACTACGTATTTGTGTTCATCTTAATACACCCTTCTCCACTTAGAACACAATGCAATGCCAACCACCACATAAACAAGCAATAGCAAATAGGCTACATCCTCCACATAGTATTGACGTCGAGAAGGGTATTTGCCCATAACACTGGGCTTAATCTGTAGCCTATGTACTGGCGATTTAAGTAACCAGGAAATAAAATTTATTATTATTACTATTATTACTATTATTATTATTATTTCCTTATTCGTAATGCCCAGCTAAGGAGCGCGATTGAACTCATTTAGCTGATGTCGTTCCTTATCCTTCTCCCATAACCTCTTCATCTTTTCTCTGTGGCTTTTCTTGCGATCTTCTGACCAGGTTTTGTTGGTAGTAGTGCTTGGATGATGTTAAAAGCGGCGATTGTCGATTAATTTTCCGAACTTAGATCTAACACAATGTCGTCTGTGATGCCTATTTCCCTGAAGATCTTTTCCTGCTTCGCGCCAATTTTTTTTTTTTTTACTTTCATTGATAGGATGAGGTTTAGAATTATTTTGGTCAATCTCTGATTAGGCTACTCATTCTGAGAATATGTCCATAAAATTTCAAACGCCTTTTCCTAAATGTGTCTGAGATTTTCTCTGAGTGTTGGTGCAGGTCATATATTTCCTTATTATCCAAATTCCCCCTGTACAGACTGGTCCAAAAATTTTCCTTAAGATTTTTCTTTCTTGCTTTTCTAATAATAATAATAATAATAATAATAATAATAATAATAATAATAATAATTATTATTATTATTATTATTATTATTATTATCTGAAAATTTGATTAATTATAGACCGCATAGAACCTAAGACTATGGTACAGAATTTTTCCTTTTCTTTTTCTTCCCAGAACTCCTTCATGCGTTAGGTGATCGCCTGCCTCACTTCCTTCGAAAACGCTCTTTGAGATTGACGTCGAATTTTGCAAAAGCGAAAAATCCGCAGAAGTTATCTGTCGCCGAAAGGCCACTCCGTTAGTTATGCTGTGATCTGTGATCTTCAGTCTTTGTAGATCACATCACATCTCTTCCAGCCAACCGGTGGTGTGTTTTAATTTGGAGATGTTATTAAAAATCGTCTTAGTTAGCCTGTCTTTGTTAGATTATTATTAATTGTAGATCAACTTCGTTTACTCATTTTCATCGTGAAGAAAAAGGGACACATTGGTGTTTTCTTTCAAACACCGTTGCTGATAAAGAAAACTTCGCCTGTTTGTAAGCGAACGAAAAATGTACGTAAAAAAGCAGTAGGCTACTAATTATACGCTTATTTTCAAAGGCGCCTGTATTTCGCTTATGAAATAATGTTTGTTTCACTTTCAGTAAATTAGACTTTATCTACGGTGACGATGTCGCTCACGAATTAGTTGTAATGTAACTCTCATGCAGCTGTAACCTAAATTGCCACAAGCTTCAAGCAGAACCGAAAGTCCATTCACAACATGAGGGAATAACCCCACGAGGAATTTTCCAATCAGTTTCTATTTCACGGGAATAAAATTCTTCAAGTCGTAAAGGAATTTCAATGTCATACTGGGAGGAATAACAGAGAGATGAAAGCTACTCAATTATATCGGAAACCTCAAGTTAATATCTGAAACCCTGTCTACGAGACTCACTGGCAATGAATTTTAGACGCATATGAGTGAAGGTTGTTCCATAAGATTGAACCACTCATACTATATAATATCGTCATACTCTTTATAGAGTATTCAAATGACATACTAAGTGATCCACTGCTAATATACAGGTTTATAAACAAAGAAGTAGAAAATTACTGGACTCATTCTGGGCTCTAACTCAGATTCCTTCAGTTGCTGGGCCAGCATGGTCAATTTTGTTGAGCAAACTAAACTTTATATTTCAACTCACAGATGGATATCATCAGGTTTTTCAAACTACATTATTAATGAAGCATTCACGAAAACCTTTCTTCTATTCATCCCAGATATTGTTTGGAGACTTTCTTCTCACCCATTATCAGAGGTAACTTTTACATCTTATATGGCCCTTCTTTATTAAGAGTTGAATCTTGAACACCTAGTCAAAATATGTTGACTCCTTCTCCCTTGCATTTATTTCATCTTAACACTTTTAATATTACAAGTGCGTATAGGTCTATTTATAGCTAGCAAATACGAAATAAACTTGAGGACATAACTAAATCACTGCCAACACAACGCCGTTTTAAATACTAATGATAGAATTATTGTTATCCAGGTTCTCCAAGCATTCTCCAATAGCGGTTGCTATGAAGTTTTGATTATTATTATTATTATTATTATTATTATTATTATTATTATTATTATTATTATTATTAATAATAATTGTTTAACGTTCCTTCAGTTATCATACTTTTTAATAGACGCCAGTGTAGAGAGTTTGTCCCATAAGAGTTCTCTAACGTGTCTGATGGCAACGATACGTAGTTGTCGCATTAAAGTACCTTGAAACACTACTAAACTCAGTTGTGATTAAACCGCTGAGCCTCTGAAGTAGGCAAAATATTGGTGGAAACACTACCTAAATGAAAATATTGGTTCCATGGTATTAATTTAGGTATACGACACGATTATCGCTATTTGCTTCCATAACTTTTTGAAACTCACTTTTAGACTTCTGAAGTAATGAAACAAGGTTTACGAGTTAGTCTATAGAATATTATACTGAATTAAACAATATGCGTATTACTAAAAAAAAAACGATTATTATTTTGCAAGTCTGCAGATGAGATGATATGGTCTATAATGATACTTGATACGTGAATTTTAAAATTATTTATTATTGCAACAAGAAATTGCTCGTCATCGTTTGATATTTAAAATATTTAAGCAAATACACAATGCATATTATATAGTAGTTTCCTAGCTCATAAGTAAATTGGTAATAATCTTCCGTACAGAATGCATACGCTCAGAGAAACTCCAAAAGGAATTTGTACAAACGTTAGCGTACCTGGATTTAGAATTGAGAAGGTTGCTGGGTAATAGGTTACTCTAAACCCATCTATAACACTTTTAATGTTTACACTTCTGATTACTGAAATGAAATGTCGTATGGCTTTTAGCGCCGAGATATCCTAGGACGGGTTCGGCTCGCCAGGTGCAGGTCTTTCTATTTGACGCCTGTAGGCGACCTGCGCGTCGTGATGGGGATGAAATGATGATGAAGACAACACATACACCCAGCCCCCCGTGCCATTGGAATTAACCAATCAAGGTTAAAATCCACGAACCGGCCGGGAATCGAACCCGGGACCCTCTGAACCGAAGGCCAGTACGCTGACCGTTCAGCCAACGAGTCGGACTTCTGATTACTAAGAAGCTATTAACAAATAGTAGATTCAGGAGGAGAAAAACATGTCTGGCTCTCACCTTCAGTTACTGAAAATTTCACAAAATGGGTAAATTTTCTGAGAGCTATTTCGGAAAGCCAATTGGTTTCGTCAACATTTTTGGACAATAAAACGAAGGGAAAGGATTTCGTTAAAGCGGACAATCTTACTTCCATACGACCAGTTCAATCTATTATTGTTGACATACATCTTCATTATAGAGTGTTATGCCTTTCAACGTTCATTCTGCAAGCCTCTGTGAATTAATTAAATGCCTCCAATTCTCTATTTGTGACTGGCTCAGTGGATTTGTTTAGTTCCATACCCCATATTTTTAAATCGTTACAAACTGAGTCTAACCACTTCGTTCTTCCTCTACTTCTCTTACCCTTTTCGACCCAGTCCATAATTCTCGTAGGTCCAATAGCCTCACATGACCTCATCACCGAAGCGTACAGCTTCATTCGTCGAGTCCAATCCTAATTTAGCCTTCATCTCCTCATTCCTAGAATCCTCCTGCCATTATTCCCACCCGATTGTACCAACGATCATTTCCACTACTTTCATATCTCGTCAGTGAAGAAACAAAACCGTGTATATCAAAATGCTCTTCCTATGTATTATTTTCCTTAAGACTGGTCACGCCTCCCAGCCACATATGGATATGCAGACTATCAGAACAGTGCTCCTTGTGTTCATTTTTCTATGCAACAGCGTAAAGGAAAATGAACTATAAGTACAGTACATCGTAGGAGTGTGCATCTGCACATCTGCATAGGAAAATGAACACAACGAAAATTGTTCCGGCGGACTACAGTAGGCCTATATATCCATATGTGACTGGGAGGCGTGACCAGTCTTAAGGGAAATAATGGATAGGAAGAGCATTTTGAAGTATGAGGTTTCATTTCTTGATCGACGATCTGTTACTTCTGGTTTATGAAAAAGATATCCCGAGTCCATCCAGCTTTCACTCCCGTGCAGAAAAGTCGGACTGAAAAAGGACCGGTGTAAAGATAGTTTCCTTTCATAAAATAATATTTTCTAAAAAGGCGGTGTAGTATTTCTATGTGATTATCTCTCAACTTATTTTCCTTCTCTAAAAGATCAAATGCTCGATCAATGTCCATAGGATCAGAGGGGGATGTTTGACACTTATTATTAGATCACATGGCTAATAATATAATACAGAAGTACGTTTAACCTGCAATTTATCGCACAGTGAAATAGACTATGCGAACATGTGATAGAAACCTGTTCAGCCATTAGTATAATTATATCCTACTAGGTTCATAGGGACCTGGGTTGAAAACCCGGACGGATTGGGGATCTCAACCTCGTGCAGTTAATTCCTCTAGCTCGGTGACTGGGTGTCTGTTATAGTCTTAACATACACCTTCATTTACATACAACACACTACACTACCAACCACCACAGACACACGCAGTAGTGAATAATTATATTCCTCGACATAGGGTTGGAACAAGGAAGGGTATTCGGTCGTAAAAAGGGGTTAACCCACATTAGTGCCGACCCAATATCGTCGTTGCCGGGTCAAAACCTCCTATGTGATAATATTTTTGGAGATATACTGACCCGCAGCACATACATTATGAAGAGCGAGAATGCCTTGACAATATGCACTCAATATTGCACCTTAGATGACAGAACCTTACCAGCCAAAGTTCTAAGCTAAAAAATTTCACATAGCAGGTTTTGTCCCGGCAGCGACGATATGCTTTGAAAAAGGCGGAGAAAGAAAGAAAGAAAGAAAGAAAACGAAAATACTGTTTGGAACTGTAGCGAAATACTGTGTTTGTCAACATTTGTCAACTTCTGAACAGGCTTACTACGCGCTCTCTCGTCCTATCGCCAGAGTAGAACTGAGTACAAACATAACACACGCATCAGAATTTAAGTTTGAGCACATGGTACGTTTCTAGTAAGTTCATACTTCTATAATATGTTCGGATTACCGACGCCTGAAATTCCAGTTATGTATCTGTTTTTGCACAAAATATCCATCACTATTTTATCATCAAGTTAATAAATATTGTATTTAGCCCTTTAGTGCATAGATAATTTATGAAGAGTTTCTTTAAATAATTTTAAATTTTCTCTACAGAATTCTTAAAACTTTACATATTCAAAACGTGTTCTTAGATATAAAATCCGAATACAATTGAGTCAACACTATTTGCCCCACCTTCTAATGCACGCTGTAAGATATATTTTTTGAAATTTCAGTTCTATTGCCTTAGGACAAAATAATAATTCGTCACTGTCCGGGCAAAAGGTCATCTCTCCCAATGCTTTTCCTATCCATTATTTTACTTACGAATGGTCACGCCTCCCAGTCACATATGAATATTTAGTCCATCAGAACAATATTCGTTGTGTTCATTTTCAAGTGTTTACGTGCACAGGAAAATGAACCTTACCGTACCGGACTCTACGAATATATGTTTGCATGACTTATTTATGCACTCCTATTATATAAGTTTCATTTTCCTTCACACATTTGTATACGAAAATGAACACAACGAAAATTATTCTGATGGACTGCATATCCCTTCTGTACTTTCTGGAAATATATTTTCTTAAAGAAATGTCATAAATTCTTTAGTCAGCTAATAGGCTCTTCTTATGTTCCCTCCAATAATTAGCTCGTCTTTCATTTACAAGGGATATACAAGATGGAGGAAGACGGGTTTACTTATCTACCCAAGTGTGCGATTCCATCAGTATAGTCAAAATATTGATCCTTTTTTTTTAACGATCCACTACGAGATAAAATCTCGAAGTGCGCAATACTATTGGTATCGCAAGACTTTGGGGTGAGGAACTGCAGGGGTGCCGTCAAGGGGTGGCTCGCTACAGAGGGAAAACATAGGTCAAAGCCAACGCTCCCTTGATATGAAGTGTAGACCTCAAGCGCCACAATGGAATCGGGCTGAAGTTTATATTGCGCCGTGCAAGATGAGTATAGCTGGGGGAACAGAGTCTCGAATGAATAATGTGGAGTTTAAAACGAGTCAAATCGAATGAATCACACGATTTGTATCTGTGGGACAATTTCTAATGAGATGCATTTCTTAGACGTTTCACATCTCATTGTATGTTCATAACTAAGTGTTGCGTAAATATCAAATATTTTAAGGAGGCAATGCTTCAGATCTACACTTGTCCATAAAGATCGTTTTGAGAGTACGCCGCAGGTCATTGAGATTTCATCTCCATGGAGGCTGAAGGCAATGGCCACTGAGGAAAAGAGCCGGATGGCGTTTCGTTTATTTCCTAGATCCGAATAGACTGTCGTTAAAAAAGCGCCACCAATAATAAGGTGAAAATATTATACCTTAAGACAGATTTATCTGCATGCTCACCCTAGATTTTTTAAACTAAACGAAGAACTTATTGATATTGAAAATCTATTACGGTTTTCTACTAAATTTCAGTATTTTCTATTCAGTATTATTTCGTAAAAATCATCACAGATGTGTAAAAAGTTCACGTATAGTCACGAATGACGAAGTCGCTAATCAGAATCATTATCGAACACTCGCATCAGTTTCTTCTTACAAATTGTTCATTTAGGTCTTTTCCTATTACGCTTCCGTTTCTCACGTGAGTAGGAAGGTGTAAACAATTGTAGGCTACTTCAAATAAAAGTTCCTAAATTTTCAGAATCTCCGAAATGTTACAGTTAGATAGGAATAGACCTACAGTTAATTCAATAAAATATTTTTAGACTTCAATTAGGCTACATTAGAGACTAACAGCGTAGCGAAAGACTTCAGGTCTAAGGTTTACAAGTAGAAATAGCGCCGATTTAAAACTATTATCAGAAAAAATAAAAGTTTCGATTTATTTATTTATTTATTTATTAGTTTAATGTTAATTTATTTTATGTCAAGGCGCAATATGTCAAATGTGCCATAAGTAGGTACGTAACCAAGTTGGTTACTTGAGAAAAATTGAACGAAAAAATCTTTATCAAGGCAAAGGTACAGACAGTACTCTTAATTCTCTTAAGACCAATATTAGTTGAAAGAAGTAAAACAGATATAGTCTTATTAATAATAATAATAATAATAATAATAATAATAATAATAATAATAATAATAATAATAATAATAATTCGTACTAGAAACATTTCAAAAGTTCTGTTTAGGAGAACTTCGAGAAAACCGACAAGACTTATTCATTTATAATAATGTCATCGGATTTACGCCGCGCTAACTACTTTTACAGTTTTTGGAGACTTTTTTTATGGGACAATTTGCCAGGAAGGCTCTTCTTTTTCGAACAACTATTTATCACTGGATAGGGCTGTTGACAGCCATACAGGAATAATGAACAGAAAGCCACTTAGTAACACGTCACAAGGGGTCGCTGTAAACACAATATTGAGGTGGTGTATCCTCGAGAACCCGCACCTGGTGTGAAAGAAACGTCCTATTACGCATTGACAAAATAATATCTTATATTCGAAGCGAGGAATGTAAACGAGATTAGTCTTATCATTGAGAAGTAAAGCGCTCAGCTAGGAAATATCTTATTCCTTAGCTAATAACGTTTGAGAAAGGAAACTGACGGGGTGTAGCATTTTGACAATACTCATGTTCATAATTGAATAGGAATCCTATTATTTCAGACTTACAATACGGGGGTTAAGAAACAAAACATCGTAGGCCTATCTCACAATGCCCTTCCTAGCCATTATTTTCCTTAAGGCCGGTCACACCTCCCAGTCATATCAGTTATGGATATGAAGTCCGTAATACAATTTTCATTGTGTTCGTTTTCCTATGCTGATGTGTAAAGGAAAATTAATCTTAAATATACTGCATTATACTGTAGGATTGCGTAAATACTTCATGCTTACATTCCCACAATACGTTGCGGTTAAGATTAATTTTCCTTTACATGAATGCGTAGGAAAATGAACACAACGAAAATTGTTCTGATGGACTGCATATCCATAACTTATGTGGTTGGGAGGTGTGATCAGTCTTAAGGAAAATAATGGCTAGGAAGAGCATTGTTAGATACGACGATTTGTTTCTTAACCCCCGATATTAACCTTAATTGATGGAAAGCTACACTGATTCTAAAACTGAGAGGTATTTGACTTAATAACGCGCTTATAGACAAACTTTGTTACTTTGTAACGTGAGTAAAGAACTGAAATTGATTTATAACTGAGTAAATCATATTCACTGTGTCATATTAAATTAACCATAAATTACTTAACAAGAAAAGTAGTGTCATATAAACCTATATTGTACGATTTGGATACTCCAATCACAGTATCTTTCCCCGTTGAACATAAAGAAAACTCCGTCTGAATAATGATAGTCCGACTCTTGTAACCATGACATTCTCAAAATATCGCTTGGATGTACTGTAATGTGTTCCAGTCAAATTTCATCCTGATAGATAATAATGCATAATCAATATCATACGTACAATACTGACATAAATAATGGCTACCATTACTGAAATGAGTTACTTAAGCCTAATGATAAGTCTGTAGTGGATGAGTGGTAGAATGTCGTCTTCCGAATTCCAAGACCGTGGATTCAAACTTAATGACCATGCTTTCGATTTTGCGTCACAATAACTACTTTTACGGTTTTTGCAGACGCCGATATGCCTGAATGTTTTCTCGTAGGAATTCGTTTAGCCTACTAGTCAATAAGTTTGCCGACACGAGGTGCCGTATTTGAGCACCTTCAAATACCACCGAACTGAAGTCGCCAACTTGAGATCAGATGGTCAGCCCTCTACCCTCTGAGCTACCCAGCCCGGCGGATTCAAATTTACAAGGGTAGTCAGATTTACTGGAGCAAAAACCCATTCGGCACTCCACCTCGTACGGAGTCAGCATGCAGGAGATCTCTAATGACACATTGCATGTTTACCCGACAAAACTAATCAAAACTCATCAGTAGATCGCCTAATACAGTACTGATTTCTCTGCCGTATCCTAGAGTGCAATGTCACGTTAAAATTGACAAGCAGGTAGCCTAAACGGCGACAAATCCTAATACTTTAGGCTAGATAGTAGCCGACTCCATTCAATTATTATTATTATTATTATTATTATTATTATTATTATTATTATTATTATTATTATTATTATTATTAGTCTATTATTATTATTATTATTATTATCATTCACCTGGCGTCCAAAAATCTTTTCACAAGGAAGTACTTTACCTTTCGTGAGAGATCATGTTCACCGGATAGATTAGGTCGATATTTATGTACTAAAGTTATATAAGTATGATAATTACCGCTTACAGTATTAACCACGGAAAAGACTAAATTTAAAGGCGCATCATCAGAAATTTTATAACAATGAAATGGAAATGATTCTATGAACCCCCAAATTAAAAGATTTCCTTTTTACTATTTGTTTTACGTCACGTCGACACACAGAGCTTGGACTGAGAAGAATGCAATCGTAGCCTTAATTAAGTTGTGAAAATGTGAAACCACGGAAAACCATCATCAAGGCTGTCGACAGTGGGATTCAAATCCACTATCTCCCAGATTCATGCTCAAAGCTGCAAGGCTCACACCGAGAATCCAGAGTACTGAAAATTTTCGCTTATCCTGATTTCAGGCGATTTTAAAATATGAACAGCTACTTATCTAATCTATCAAGTAAACATTACATTTCTTTAAGAACGCTCATCTTTATAATAAGGACGCAATATCCCAAGCATTTTAATGTCTTTTAAACCATGCATTAACAGCAGCCACTCAACGTTACGTCAACTGATATTTCAGAGAGTAATTACCCAAATTAACAAATACTTTGGTCGTTTGGAATAATAACGAAACAAAATACGATCCGCAAATCTAATAAATCAACGCTAAGGTGATGACAAAGTAATTTGCTAATTTCCGGCTGAAATTTGTAGCATCGCTCCGGAATCAGTGGACATTTCTGGAAGTAATGTTAAATACGTCTCTGTTTTCCGTATATTTTCTCCGAGGTTGTAATTTTGGTCGCCAGCACCGTATACTTTTTTATAAGTATGAAAACTGCCTGATAACCTCTATTTTTCCCGTGTATATAGATTTTTGGCGTTTGATCGCTGACAATAGTCCAAAGCATGCACGTACTGGAGTCCAGTGGTAGAAGAAAAAAGGCGGAGGGAAGACTACAAATAAGAGCCGGTGAATATAGCTCTAGACCGAGAAGCAACGACTCATCTTCAATAAGAACGGTAATAGAAAGTCTAAGTGCAGTAATGGAGGAAGCGTTTATTGTATTTTACCAGGAATACATGAAGTTATTGTGCCACTGTTTGCACACCATTAGCAAGGACTATCATGCTCATGGCTGTGAAATGATGCTGTATTTAATTTAGGGCGAGGTACAGCTGTCAAAAGCTTTAGTAGGTAAATTATGTACGAATCCTAATGTTCACAGAATTAAGGAGAATTATTGGTGGGAGAAGAAATGGCAATCATTTGATGAATGTATTCCGCCAAATATATCCAGTTACTGTTACGTATAAGACAGTTCCTGTGAGTTCTGCCGTCAGAAATAAGTAGAATGTCATGAAAATAAACTCTGAATATACGAAATGTTAATCACATTTCGCAAAAGGTACAATAGTAACAGGATGAGTTCGATACAGTTGACTCAAACTCACGTCGAAATATCTCCAGTACCAGTCATCAAAATTGATTAACATCCCAGTAAAATATGGCTTGGTTATACATTAATAACTTGAACGAAAAATGTCTATCTATCTACATCAACAGAATGACAAATCGTTCAACTCTTTCCCCAGTTCAGATCAGGCAATTGCGCTACGATTGTTTGAAACGCATTTCTTATTTTAAGAAATGTTACTTACTGCACTGAACTATATCTATTTAAAGTGTGTTGTGTCTTATGTGTAACATGTATGTTAGTAATTATGTCCAAACTACATTCAGTATAATGTTGATTTATTGATTCTTAAAATCACAACTAACTAAAAAATAACCGCACCTGTGAACTAGAGAAAAAATTAGCACTAATACAATACATCGAAAATTTACAAATCCGGCTACAATTCTCGATACGGTTCTGTTTCGTTCTACAAGTTTCTTTAAATGAACAGTTAATTACATTACGCATTTACAGGATGTTATGGTATTTTCCGCTGGAATATGTAAATAGTTCACTATCGAGACAAGTTGGAGGTTAAAAATCATTTCACCTAAAAAAATGGATAGTTTATGAATATATGCTCTTGAGGATTATTTCAATCCCTTAAGTTATACCATTCATTTAGATAAACCCCAACTTGAAATAAACGTACTTAGAGCCATAAATGTTAGGCAAAACTAATAACGTACTATGACTAAAATCCTTAGCAAAATCATTAACCTTTAGTTTGATATAAATATTAGCTTTTGTCATACAATCCGAATAATGAACAAGAGAGTTTATACTTTATCGCAGTCCAAAGTACGTCGAGCGAAATGCTGTCAGTACCAATTCGGAAAATATACCATACTGTCAAACTACTCTAGTTAAAATTTACCCTCTCTAAGCCTCCATACGCCGTTTATGTTATTCATGTTCCATACTAATTAGTCCTGACAGCCCATTATATTACATTCCACTGGAGGCCACGTGAATACCGTACTAAGAATTGCACGTCAAATTTTCGGTATCAAGAAGGCCGCGAGTTAGAAAACTATTTGTTTCAACACTTGAATGCGTAGATAACTTCTAAACAACCAAATCCATTATTTTCTGCTGTGTTAAGTTTGTCTTAGATTTTAACTTGATAGAGAGTTTCATTTGTTTACTTTCACGATAACATCACACGTTCTTACTATGATTTTGCTTTATTAGAGTATTCAAATCTTTTGACTGCGGTTGAAGATATTTCTCTCAAATTGCGAAGTATTCTGATAATTAAAGGACGACAATTTTCTAATATTTACTCAGTTTGATACTATTTCACAAATATAATTTTTTTCGCAAATAAGCTACATTTTTTTCTGGGTTTCATACCTAGTTCACCGAAGAAACTACGGTATACTTTCTGTCAACAGATCAATCTTGCATTATGAACGGCCAAACGTTATAATATTCCAAGATGATGTTTAATGTTATTATTATTATTATTATTATTATTATTATTATTATTATTATTATTATTATTATTATTATTATTATTATTATTATTATATTTTCTCTCCCGGAAATATGTTAACTAACTAATAGACGTGAACAGTTTAGATAAGATTATTTTAAATTCCATTGCAGTATATGCAATTTATGTGAAATTCTAGTAACAAAAGCACTTCACTGCTCATCGTCATACAGCGAATGATTTCACGAACAGTTCTTTGAAATAAACAGAATCTTCAAATACAATTAACCAATAAACACACTCAAAATAAACTGTCCAACCATAAAAATTACTTAAATGTGTACTCCAGTTTGGCGAAATTTCCGTCGATTTCTACCGAAAATGAGTTTGTTTATCAGAATGATGTAGGCTACAGTGTTTCATTTTGTGTTGTTTCGAGAGTATAATACTTCTCTAGCAGAAACTCATCAACCTGAGTCGATGATATTTTTCGAAGAGAGAAGGAATTGCCACTTGTCCCTTGAGAAAGTATTTTATTGATGAAATTAATATATTGATATGTTAGGTCTATATCAGTAATAATAAATAATATTACGAGCATTCTACTCACCGTCTTTAGGGGGTGAAGGACATTGCGGCGCGTAGGAACCCAGGTGGTAGCCAGTATATGTGTTCTGATGCATCGGTGGGAAGGGGTAAGGACCCAGTGCCGTCCGTGGACTTCCGAATCCTGCCGGATCGACCCCCGTATGATGGTGCGATGGGGGTCCACCGCCAGGTTGAGGTCCTCCCTGGTTGAAGTGGTGCGCCGCGGGGTGGTGGTGGTGTTGAGAATAGGCTGCCGCCGCCGCTGCCGCCCTGATGGGGTTATACGCCACCCCATGCTGTTGAAGTTCTATAAACGCAGATTTGTTAACCGATGAATTTGTGACAGATGTCGTACCGGAACTAGATGACGTTGTAATATCTTGATGCGACGTTGGGGTTGGTGGAACCGAACCTATTCCACCGCCCCCGCCACCACCACCACTATTACCACCGTTACCACCTCCTAGATGGTGGTGGTGATTATGGTGGTGAGAGGGTTGTGCTTCAAGACCATCGGAGGCGGACATACTCCCCGTGGGTGTGGGAGTATTGGAACCGCCACCGCCACCACCGCCGCCTCCAGATCCGCCACCTCCGGGGGCAGTATTGCCCGAACCGAAGGGGCTACCTAAGTCCGTGAAATTCAGCGTTGTGGTGGAGGGATGACTAACTGGAACAATCGTCAACGCTGACTTCCAGTAGTTAGAAGGGTTGTGTGGGTTGAAGCCAAACCCGGCCGTTGTAATACCGTGATCCAGGGTGATCAAATCGCCGAGCACCAAAGCCACTGTGGCACGTGTTGAAGGAAAGAACTGCCCTTATTGTTCGTAGGAAACTACGTTACCGCACTGTTTCTATCTTCTTGAATTCCACAATATCACACAAAGTTAAGCATTGGATGGATCACAATGCTATCTAATAACTGCAAACTTTTTCACTTTCACACTCATGTCGAAAATTCAGTTTCAAATGTCGTAGAAATTCCTCAAAATGCTAATCCAAGTTTAGTGAGGTACGCAAAATTGTTAGAAAATCCACGAAGAATTCACTTAAAATTCACTAAATATATACTTCATTAGTTCACGGAATGTTATAACTGCCAGATATTGACGGAACATCACAGCCGCTATTATCTCCACCGCCGCACAAAACTTCTGTATAATCCAGTCACGAGGTGAACAACTGTTTGTAACATATGTTATTTAATTGTATTATCAGTCACTAATATTTATTGAAAATAGAAAGCAATATTTTCAATGACCATCATATTCAGTCACTGATGGAAGGAGAGAATGAAAAGTTTTGAGAAAAATAAATAAATCAGTTGTTCATATCAAAGTTAATTATGGTTGACGGTGAGTGACTTTATAAGCATTTCAGAATATAAACAAACAAGTAATTTGGAGATAATGATTGCCGAGACCACAGACGGCCGTAATAGCTCTAATTATTCTGTGGAGGCTAAATGAGAGAGTATTAGAGACGGCGATAGCCAATTACACATGAGCAGGGGAGACAAACAAAACACTCTCACCTTCAATTATTGAAAGAAAAAAAGAGATGGACGATGATGTGTACGATTTAGACGTGGAATCCACTCAAGAATGAGTAACTATTTTGATTGTTAACAATCGTTCCGTAATCTCACTTCGTTTTTTTATCATTACTTTTTCTCCCTCTCTCTCTAACTCAGTGTTATTCTTCCGCTTAAAACAATTGGCGCACGATAAAAAAAGTAACACTTAACACACATTGGAGATTCACACACGGTAAATTGTACACTGTTATCAATGAACACTTTGGTCAAAGAATGTCGTTTTATATCCGTTGTTTTTGCTGTACGTGGTGAGTCTCCTGCTGGGATGTCCTCTGCTGCCTGATGATCAACAGAACAGAACGCACTTTACGTACAGTACAACCCACTCCCAGCCTATTCCTCTTGCTACTAGCCTAACTGTAGCGGGCTCCTCGCAGACGGCGCCACCGTCCAGCGAAGGAGGAGCCTCTGACGTCACAGGGAGGAGCTCCGCCTTAGTGGGATGACGTTACGGAACTGGATTGGTGGCTCGCATTACCGCTGATTGGTTACTCGTGGATTGGAAGTGTAACGCCTACTTATTTCTTTTGGGAAGAGATAATAAAAAAACTTGTAAAGGCAAGGGAATATATACAAAGAGAGGGAGGAGGGAAAATGAAAATAAGAAAAAAATGTCCATCAGAAATAAGCTGTGTTACCCTTGGAGGCACGGCCCCTTATAGACAGACTGGCTTCGAAGGCGGGAACTCAATGATGTAGCAGACCTTCGGCTAGATCGAATCGAGTACACGTCCACCCGTCGGAGAAATGCTGTTTTGTTGTTTTGAAGATCAGGCTTTCTGAAGCGATACTTACCTCTACCGATGTACTAAGATGATTCGTTATTATTTCATCTATTATAAACTTATAAAATATTGTATTAGAACCGTGTGGATTGAACTTCTGATATTTAAAAAAAAAATAGGCTTCTTGTATCGACCGAGGTGTTTTAATGTATATTTCTGAATTACAACATGTAAGTTTTTATGATGATTTCTTGTTTATTTATAATTACAATATGTGTAGTTCAAAAATCTGAGAGTTGACATATTCCAGGTAATATTCTTAACACAAATCTTTAGTTTTTTTTACAGAGTTCATCATCGCTACTATTGTCCTTCTGATAAGGCATAAAGTGCAACCATGCCTAATATTCCTTCAAATCTATAAATGTAATATAGAGGAAGGAAAGAAATCGGATACGGAGTGTATATTAGGTAACGTTTGCCCTTTGTTATAACATTTAATACAAAAGTATTGTAATAAACTCCACAGACTGCTAAGTGAGGCTTAATAGGCCTATGCAGAATTTCGCCAGCAAGTAACAGCAATCTGTCAGCTGTTAAATAGACCTGTTACTTATTGCTTACTAAATTCATTTGACGAGATTAATCGATAGTTCCATTAGTGAAAATATAGTTAGGCAATATTTCAAAAGGGATGACATATAGGATAATATAATTGGCGATTTGAACATATTTCTGAAATGGATGAGAAAGGTAAGATAATAGTCTAGCTGTTTTCATACTTCTGCATCTCGTTCTGGGTTCGAGTAATTGACTGGTTCTAAGTGCCCAAATAAGGGTTGCAGTAATATTTCGCACAATACTGCAACATCTATTTAGAACAGTGGTTCCCCACTGACGCTCCCTTTGTAAGCTCTGCGATGCCGCCAGCACCTCTTTTGTACAGTTATTGCAAATACATTTTCTCAGAAGCTCGTATATTTGAGAATAATGCAGTCTAATGAGAAGGTTTCTAAACTCGCAACAGGACTCAACAGTACAGTAAATAATTTTAACAAAAACTAGAATGTGTGGCTGAAACAAGAATGTCAAATGATATAAATAATCACCTATGTCAACGAAGTGCCATATAGGTTTATCAAGCTGCTGCTTCAGAGAAGAGATTAAAAATAAGCAAGTATCTATGCACTAAATTAATTAATTAGTCCCACTCTTTAAGCCTTTAAGAACCGATTCTGTGTTTTGAGTCCATAGACACTCGGAGAAAAAGCTGGAAGAGATTACCGGTAGGTTGAGAGAACGGACAGAAGTAGGATACGAAAGCGAACTCTACATTATCTACCAACTGGGGAAAGCTTCAAAGCCGTATGTATAATTTATTTATTTATCAGGTCTCATGTTTGCTATTTTATTCTGAGTAAGTTGTCAGTGTCCCCCTTGTAAATTTCTTTTAACGCCCCCTTGTAAATCTCTGGTATTTATCTGAATTTTCGCTTCGGTTAAGCTTATGATTTATTTATGAAAGAGGTCATATTTTCACACGTCACCAAATAAGTTACGTAACTGGGAACTTCATGATCATGACTATTCTGTAGTGATAAACAAATCATATTGTGAAAAGAATATTAATTACACCGTTTTTCAAGGGAACAAATCACTAACGGAAACCCTTTCTACCGTCCGAATACGATCATCATAAGCAACGGACTCCCGATCATTAGTGCGTAGCCAATTAGTTTAAAGACAAATTTTAATTATCAATTCTAGTTTGCTAAATTTTTCTTCGAAGAAATTTCTTCCTATCGCGGATCTACTTGCATTCTCCTCCAAATTAGCACATATTTAAATTAAATTCCCATCAACCAGATTTAAAAAGCAATTAAGATGTTTATTTCTAATTTGTTCAATGACAAAATGCAAGTTATTTCATTCATAAATTATACCACTGACTGCATGAATTCATTTTAAAATGAGGGAATTAGACCTATAGCTGAAGAGCATCATCGGTGAATTCTCACCAAGTTGGCCGTGGTTCGGATCTCTGTCATTACATGTGGGGTTTTACTGTGAAATATTGCAAGCCTTAGGTTCGGATTCAACGTACAATTTGTGATCATGATCACAATATGAACAGTCACGTACAATTGTAAACTTTATTTTTATTTTCATAATATAGCCTAAACACAGAACTCCGACCAGAGTGGCCGCGTGTGTTACCGCCGTACGGCACTGGAGTCAAGCTCTGAATTCGGGAGACGGGTGGGTTCGAACACCACCATCGGCTCTCCTAAGATTTTTTTGTGGTTTCCCATTTTCATTTCCAGGAAAATGCCGGGACAGTTTCTATTCATAGGCGACAGGCGATACGTTCCACTTCGTTACCCAATTTCGTTCACCATCATTCATTTTATCTTCGTTAGATCCTCAACTGTGGTTGGCGCCAGGAAGGGCAGCCGGCCGTAAAACGATGCCATATAAATTCCTATCATCTTATCCCCGACCTCCTATGAAAACGGGGCTAAGGGATAGACATAGCCTACATACTACAACTCAAAACATTCCCTCGTCTTAAATTATGTCCAGAAATGTTCATTGGGGATTTGAACTGAATCAACGTTTCTAGAATTAATTTCAATTTCACTGTCATAATAGAAGAAATTGTGCCTCCATGGCTCAGGCGGCAGCACGCCAGCCTCTCACCGCTGGGTTCCGTGCTTCTAACCCCGGTCACTCCATGTCAGATTTGTGCTGAACAAAGAGGAGGTGGGACAGGTTTTCCTCCGAGCACTCCGGTTTTCCCTGTCATCTTTCATTCCAGAAACACTCTCAAGTGTCATTGTTCATTTCACATGTCCGTCATTAATTAATCATTGCCCCAGGGGAGTGCTTTGGCAGCAGGCACAATTCCTATCCTTGCCGCTAGATGGGGGCTCATTCCATTCCTGACCCGGTCGAATGACCGGAAACAGGCTATGGGTTTTCAATAGGTAGAAGACATTAAGAATGCATAAAGTGTATTTCAAGACTAATATTAATACTATGCTGCTTATTTCCAACCTTTAGAAATTATTTATGAAACTTCTATGTCTCACTTCAGAAGTGCTCTCTCACATTTTACTCCTATTTTATTGAGGTATTTCTATCTCTACACAACATTAAAAAGAGGTTGGTAGAATCGGATATCTTCCAGAATCGATTAGGGCTTACTATGTATTTGAGAATATTATTAAGAATCGAAACTTGCATTTGAGTCCGCGTCTGTTGTGTAGTGGTTAGTGTGATTAGCTGCCCACCCCGGAAACCTGGGTTCGTTTCTTGGCTCTGCTACCAAATTTGAAAGGTGGTTCGAGGGCTGGAACGGGGTCCACTCAGCCTCGGGAGGTCAACCGAGTATATGGGGTTCTATTCCCTCCTCAGCCATCCTCGAAATGTCTTTTCCGTGGTATCTAGGGATGGCAGTTTTTAAAAAAATACCGATATATCGATATTTCGATATATTGAAAACTTATTTTCGATAATCGATATTTATTGCACATAATATATCGGTATATTCAAGCGATATCGATATATCGTAACCCAAGAGTAACTACAATATCATCACCAGATCTCAATGCATATATATCAATATTGGTGTATTCTGCCTGTGCACGCGACCTGGTATCACACTTCTCCTCCAGGCAAATGCCGGGATGGACCTACGTAACTTAAGGCCGCGGCCATTTTCCTTTTCTTTGTTTATCCCTTCCAATCTTCCCATACCCTCATAAGGACCCTGTTTAGCATAGCAGGTGAGACCGCCTGGGAGAGGAGCTAGTCCTCCTCCCCAGTATTATCCCCAATCCAAAGTCTCACACTCCAGGCGGTAGAGGTGGGATCCCTCGCTGAATCCAAGGGAAAAACCAACCCTGGAGGGTAAACAGATTAAGAAAGAACCTTCATTCGAAACCGAGTTCTCGAATCCTACATAACTCGAGTACAGTAACTGAAATGTAAGTGAACCCTGAACATCGGGAACAATTCAGGGTCCAGGAAGCGGTTTGATAAAGGCTTTTGTTGTTAAACTAGCCTTGGACAGTGTATATAGGCTATTATTTGACGAACGTAGGCTATAAAAGGTTTTCAATTAGGCCTACAACTATTTTACATAAATTTGATGTCACGCCACTGGTTGCTGTCAAAATGTCCGAATCTACTGTGTCTTTTCATTCATATTATGTAGGCTATATGTCATATAGACCCCTATCTATTGGGTTAATTAACATTTCATTTCACCGAGCAAGCGGCCGTGTTGTCAAAGGAACGTAGCTGTCAGCTTGCATTCGGGAGATAGTGGGTTCGAATCTTACTGTCGGGAGCCTTGAAGATCCTTTTCCGTGGTTTCCCATTTTCACTGTACCCTAATTGAGGCCACGGTCCCTTCCTTCTCGCTCCTATCCCTTATCCCATCATCCCCAAAAGATCTGTATGTATCGGTACGGCGTAAAACAAAAACTAGAATTTCCACACAAATTAATTTGCGTTCAGATACAGCCATCATTACAACTTGATATTGGTGTAAAAGTTCAATCAATTTGTATTCGAGAACTTTTCTTTTTTCCGTCTGAGAGAAGCATTCGAATACATTTTAGGTAAATACTCGTACCATGCGCATTACTCTTTTTACCCCTGTACTTACATTATGAATACAGATGTACCGGTAGTTCTGAACTAAGCCCAAAGTTGGCGCTACTATCCTCATTATTCTCGGATGTTCATAAAGATAGACCATTTTGTTTAGCCGCTAGACCTTTCGAAATTATTTAAGAAACTTTGATTTCTCACTTCAAACGTAGGTACTCTCTCGCAGTTTACTCCTATTTTACTGAGGTATTTCTATCTACAAAAATGGTTGAAATATGTATTCTCAATAAAATATTACATCATTAACCTAATTTAAAAACTAACACATTTTTCAACATTTGTGTCGGTGGATGCAGAGTGGGTCTTGGCGCATAAGTGGCCACGGCTGGTCCGTGGTCCGACAGCTCTACATTCCGACCGGCCAACCGAGCAGAGGAGGGGTGGTCATGGCTCTACGCCTCTGTATTCGGGAGATGGAGGTGGGCTGTTCCCCACCGTCCGCTGTCCTGAGAATGGTTTTCCATTCTCCTGCACTGAGGTGAATGCCGGGAAAGTTCCTGGTATCGACCACGGTCGCCAACCCTCTCACTTTTACCGCACACCTCCTTCTCCGATACAAATCTTCTGGTCTGGGAGACGGCGCCACCGTCTAGGAGGCCCGCCTCCCCCTTCAGCGGAGGAATATAAACATTTAGTAGTAGTCAAGTAGCCTCCGTGGCTCAGACGGCAGCGTTTCGGCCTCTCACCGCTGGATACCGTGGTTCAAATCCCGGTCACTCCATGTGAGATTTGCGCTGGACTAAGCGGAGGCGGGACAGGTTTTTCTCCGGGTACTCCGGTTTTCCCTGTCATCTTTCATTCCAGCAACACTCTCCATTCTCATTTCATAGCATTTATCAGTCATTAATATATCACTTTGGGAGTGGCGACCCCATCGTACTAATGGCCTATATCTGCATCCTTCATCACATCCCTGACCCGGTCAATGACTGGAAAACAGGTTGTAGGTTTTTATTTTCAGTAGTAGTCAACAGTTGACGTCAGTGGTTGCAGAGTGGGCTTCGGCTGGTCCGACGGCTCTGCACTCCGACCGACCAACCGAGCAGAGGAGGGGTGGCCGCTCTGTCATGGCTCTACGCCATTCTCCATTCTCCTGCACTAAGATGAATGCCGGGACATTCCTACAGTAGTAGAGGCTACGGCCGCCAAACACCTCACTATCTGAGCCTGTAATAATTAAGAGGGGAATTCCTCAAGGCACTATTATTGAACCTTTATGTTTTTTTTTTTTTTTTTTTTTTTTTTTCCAGAGGCATAGACCATCAAGTCCATTTTCACCCATTTTCAAATACTGACAATATTCTGTCATTAAATTTTCATACTGGCATGTGTACTCTTGATTTTCAACATAAAATAATGGCAATGGAATTTCAATATAAAGTGCATGCATCAATGATATGTATAAAGAAGTGAAATCAGAGGTAAGGCTTTTTGCGGACGATGTTAGGCTCTATAGAGTAATAAATAAGTTACAAGATTGTGAGCAACTGCAAAATGACCTCGATAATGTTGTGAGATGGACAGTAGGCAATGGCATCATGATAAACGGGGTTAAAAGTCAGGTTGTGAGTTTCACAAATAGGAAAAGTCCTCTGAGTTTTAATTACTGCATTGATGGTGTGGAGGTTCCTTTTGGGGATCATTTTAAGTATCTCGGGGTTAATATAAGGAAAGATCTTCATTGGGTTAATCACATAAATGGGATTGTAAATATAGGATACAGATCTCTGCACATGGTTATGAGGGTGTTTAGGGTTTGTGGTAAGGATGTAAAGGAGAAGGCATATAAGTCTCTGGTAAGACCCCAACTAGAATATGGTTCCAGTGTATGGGACCCTCACCAGGATTGCTTGATTCAAGAACTGGAAAAAATCCAAAGAAAAGCAACTCGATTTGTTCTGGGTGATTTCCGACAAAAGAGTAGCGTTACAAAAATGTTGCAAAATATGGACTGGGAAGAACTGGGAGAAAGGAGAAGAGCTGCTCGACTGAGTGGTATGTTCCGAGCTGTCAGCGGAGAAATGGCGTGGAATGACATTAGGAGACGAATAAGTTTGAGTGGCGTCTTTAAAAGTAGGAAAGAGCACAATATGAAGATAAAGTTGGAATACAAGAGGACAAATTGGGGCAAATATTCATTTATAGGAAGGGGAGTTAGGGACTGGAATAACTTACCAAGTTTCCTCCTGGTTCAGCGGGTTTTGAAGGCTGGATTCTATGTTATTCGTCTTGTGACGAACAAGTATAGAACAATTACTTCCATGTTCCAAGAATTTGGTGAAGAAAACTTAAGTCATGTGTGGTTCATCCATGCAACTCCATGTGACCGTTTCTGCCAATATGTTGAAAAGATACAAGAAGCGTCCAAAGCTCCCAATAAAAAAATAAAAAAAACTTGCCAAAGAAACACATCAAGCTATTATTATCACTGTCCGACTCCTTGGCTGAATGGTCAGCGTTGAGGTCTTTGGTTCAGAAGGTCCCGGGTTCGATTGCCGCCCGGGTCGGGGATTTTAATCGAGTCTGATTAATTCTCCTGGCTCAGGGAATGGGTGTTTATGTCTGTCCCAACACTCTTTTCTTCAAATACAGGCAAAACATCACACTACCAACCATGAAAGAAACATGCAATAGTAATTAAGTCCCTCCACATAAGGTTGGCGTCAGTAATGGCATCCGGCCGCAAAACAGGAGACAATCTGCATATGTGTGTTACAATTCGTGCCCGCAAATCTACGGGTGTGGGAAAACCGGTGGAAGAATATTATCTACTTTCTCTTTCATTGTTCATCTTCTACAGAATGAATTTTTTTAATGTGCTGACACAGGCCTGTCAGGAGATCCATTTAAAGCCAAGTTTAGGGCTATTAAGAATGGAAGAGGGAGCAGTGACATGACTCAAGGACTGCTCAGAATTCCGTAAAGATAATTCTAAAAGTCCGGGATTATAATTTCACCGATGGTGCTAGCGTTATGCACAAGCAAATTTCACAATTTTCTGCCTTAATATCTTCTTCCAGATTTGATTAAACAGTATCAGTGGTATTTGACTTACTGCAAAATATTCGTGAGCCCCCTGAATCAGTGTGTTCCACTTTAGTAACAGTTTCGCAGGCACTAGTGTGTGTGGTTATTTGGTGCGTGTAATTCAAAAAGAAACTGAATGCAGTGCATCCTTGAATAATGTTTACACCTCAGTTTATTCATCCCTATTGATGAACTTGATCAGTCACTCGGATACGCCTGAGCTATCCCCAGCCACGATTTACCGGCCTAATTGCCGGGCTATATGAATTTGTTGAGGTTGCTCTACCGTACTGCAAGAACTCTTCGAGTCATGTAAAGCGTGTTAGTAACAATAATCACCAGGAACTTGCGTCACAAACTGTGGTGGCAAAAAATATGAAATCTTGCAGTGTTCCCCATACACAGCAGACATGCAACGATGTGTTTCGCTTACTCCAGCACCCTCATCCACCAGAAAACGAACCACATTCCTCAGCTCTTCTCTGCTTGTCTCTATTTCTACAGTTGGACGAACACGCTGGACCAAGCCACGCACCAACAAAGACATAACCCAACAACTCCGTCAATCCATGAGTTATCACTGTGCACTGTCCGACTCGTTGGCTGAACGGTCAGCGTACTGCCCTTCAGTTCAGAGGGTCCCGGGTTCGATTCCCGGCCGGTTTTAACCTTAATTGGTTAATTCCAATGGCACGGGGGCTGGGTGTATGTGTTGTCTTCATCATCATTTCATCCTCATCACGACGCGCAGGTCGCCTACGGGAGTCAAATAGAAAGACCTGCACCTGGCGAGCCGAACCCCTCCTGGGATATCCCGGCACTAAAAGCCATACGACATTTCATTTACTGTGCACTTATCCTACCACAGCGATGGCAGTATCGAAACATAACAACAATGTTGCCACCTATCGCGCGGAATGTGTGTTATGTGTTATGACGGGTATTCGGCTTTCATTTGACTGCCCCTGATATATCGGTTCAAGTATTTGCAATGTATAATATCCCAGGGTGGTAGTGAAGTAAGTGAAATTGAATCAAGGTGCAGCAAAGCTAATTCAGTGAACTCGGAAGTTACGATCAACGGTAATCTGTAACAAAGAAGCCAGCTCCCGAATGAAATTACCTTTACACAGGTCTGTGATTAGGAATGAATTCGATGCGTGAAACGGTAGATACACATAAATCGGCTTCGGTGGACAGGTCACGAGAGGCGAATGGAGAAGGATATCGATGCCATAGTTCTAATACCATTTATCTGACATTTATTTATTTATTTATTTATTTATTTATTTATTTATTTATTTATTTATTTATTTATTTATTTATTTATTTATTTATTTATTTATTTATTTATTTATTCATTTATTTATTTATTTATTTATTTATTTATTTATTTTCTTCAAGACTGGTCACACCTCCCAGCCGCAAATGGATATGCAGGTCTTCAGAACAATGTTCATTATGTTCTTTTTTCTATGCTCATGTGTGAAGGAAAATGAAACTGACAGTGCTATACTGTAGAAATGTGGCACTCGTAAAGTATAATGTATTTAAGGTTCATTTTCCTTTACACGTTAGCACAGGAAAATGAACGCAACGGCAATTGTAATGGGCTGCATATCCTTAGGCCTATGTGGCTGGGAGGCGCGACCAGTCTTATAAGGATTATAATAGATAGGAAGAGATTTGTCAGATAGGCTACATGATATTTGAACTAGGCCATCGATATGTTACCGAGCAAAATAACGAACTCGGCCATGGATTTAAGAGAAGAAGAGTGAGATCTAGGCAATGATGCTTAGACTCAGTTTCTAAGTATTTAAAAATAAGAGGTATGTAACTAAACAGGGCCAAAAAGTGTAATGTGAAGGCTTTTAGTTAATTCCCAGAGGCTTTCGGACTGAAAGTTGAAGGGTATAACAGTCTATAATGAAGATCTATGTATGTATGTATGTATGTATGAACGAATACGATCTTTAAATAATCATACGATTTCGAAGGACTGCACACTTCGAAGTTATTAAGTCGGCTTTAACATACTGGCAACGAAGTTCAACATTAATTCTACTTCTCCATGCTGCAATTGATATTTATTTATTGTTCTGGCATATAACAGTGCTGACGGTGCATTTTCAGTACTTTTCCGTCTATTATTTTCTTCGTAGTTCCATAACCAGTGGAACACAACAGCCCATAGGAAAGCCCGACATTAGCGATAATACACACGTGATTTGCTTTATTGTATTGTCAAGGCGACCTCAAATAGCAATTCAGCTCTCTTTAGAAGCAATAAATCATTTGCTAATCATTAATTTAATAGGTAAAACTGCAGATATGTGTGACATGCCAAGGCTCCTTCAAGTAGTGGCAATCGAAGTGGTGATGATTTATGTTAACAATACAAAAAAAAAAGAAGGAAGTCAGCTCCCAGACGAAACTATCTTTACATCGATCTGTTTTCAGACTAACTTTGCTCTACGGGAGCTGAAGCTGGGTGGACTCAGGATATCTCATTCATACGTTAGAAGTAACAGACATGAAAGTAGCGAGAATGATTGCTGGTACAAACAGGTGGGAACAATGACAGGAGGATACTCGGAATGAGGGGATAAAGGCTAAGTTAGGAATGAACTCGATGGATGAAGCTGTACGCATAAACCGGCTTCCTAGGTGGAGTCATGTGAGGAGAATGGAGGAGGGTAGGTTACCTAGGAGAATGATGGACTCTGTTATGGAGGGTAAGAGAAATAGAGGGAGACCAAGACGACGATGGTTTGCCTCAGTTTCTAATAATTTAAAGAGGTATAGAACTAAATGAGGCCACAGCACTAGTTGCAAATACAGGATTGTGGCTACATTTAATAAATTCACACAGGCTTGCAGACTGAACGCTGAAGACATAACGATCTATAATGATGTATGCGTGAATGTATAAAAAACATTCATAGTTGTTGTCAGCTCCTCGAGACATTAAAGAGAAAGAATTCTTATCTTTCGAAGATAAAGAAAGGCCCATACGGCTTCGCAACGTAATACCATCGATGTTGGAGAAGAACAATAATTGACTAAGGAACGACCTACAGAATAGAAGTCAGGATGAATTTGGTAAAAATAAGAAGTAGCAATACCACACTCATATACACCACATTAGAGAACATGAGCACTTCTGAAATGTCTAGGGTTGTCATCTATGGTAAGTAGGTAAGTAAGTAAGTAAGTAAGTAAGTAAGTAAGTAAGTAAGTAAGTAAGTAAGTAAGTAAGTAAGTAAGTAAGTAAGTAAGTAAGTAAGTAGTAAATGAGTGAGTAAGTGAGTGAATAGCCTAATTTAGTAAGTAAATCAGTAAATAAGAAAGTAAGTAGTTAGTAAGCAAATAAATAAAGGAGTAAGTGAGTAGAATAGGTAGGTAAATAAGGGAGTAGGCTTAAGAAAATAAGATCTAAGTAAATAAGTTAGTAATTAGTCAATAATTAAATTGTAAGTTAGTAAAGAGCAAGTACACCAGAAAGCAAGTAAACTAGTAAGTAAGTAGTAAATATATTAGTAAGCAAGTAACTAACTAAATAAGTAAGTAAACAAGTAAGTAAATAAGTTATTAAGGTAGTAAGAAAGAGAGCCTAAGTACGTTAGTAAGAAGTACAGTACGCACCTAAGTACGTTTTTTGCTATTTTGCTTTACGTCGCGCCGACACAGGTAGGTTTTATGGCGACGATAGGAAAGGCCTAGGAATGGGAAGGAAGCAGCCGTGACCTTAATTAAGGTACAGCCCCAGCATTTGCCTGGTGTGAAAAATGGGAAACGACGAAAAACCATCTTCAGGGCTGCCAACATTGGGATTCGAACCCACTATCTCCCGGACGCAAGCTCACAGCTGCGCGCTCTTGACCGCACGGCCAACTCGCCCGATAGTACGTTTTTTAAAATGCCATGTGACTATTAGCGTTTTGCATCCGTTGTAAGGCAGAAACTCCGACAAGGGTGGGTGACATCTGCCGTGTATAGGAAACTGTATATTGTCGAGGTGGAAGATCGTGTTGTGTGTGAGTTGCAGGGATGTTTGGGACAGTACAAATATCCATTCCCCGAGCCAGGGGAAATAACCATTTAACGACAAAGCCTCCAACCCGCCTGGGAATCGAACCCGGAGCACTCTGAATCAAAGGCCACTACGCTGACCATTCAGCTATGAGACGGGCAGTAAAATAGTAAGTGACTTAGTAAGAAGTAAGTAAGTTGGCTATTGAAGATCTCCCTAGAATAAGGATGTAACCAATAATTTTTTAAAAAGTGAGTTTTTAGTGGTAATGGCGTAGACCCATATCATTACGCCTCTATACTGTGGTGTCACCTTACGTCCTACATTTGAACTTCAAGCTGGTTTACAGCCAGCAGAACTTTGCCCTCCGTAGTGTAAGGTTTGAACATCAGTCAAGATAAATATTTTAAATAAAGGCCATAGACGAAATAACATATATATTTTGAAATATTTTCTTGACATTGTTATTGTTATTATTATTATTATTATTATTATTATTATTATTATTACACAAATATAATTTGCTATCATTTGTGTTCCAAGTGCATGTACAGGATTTCTCTTCTGTTATATACAAATGTAAGACATACTTGTAGATTATTTTCCATTGCATCACTTCCAATTCATACATTAATTTTAAACACTTAAGTTATAATAATAAAATATTTTTTAATAGATGAACTCATTTGTACACTTGCGTATTTAATTGGTTGAAGTGGTGTATACCACGAATAAACCCCGAAAATAGCTTTCCTCACTCCTCAAAAATTACTGATTTGTTGGTTAATATTCCGCTAAGGTCTTTAATTATGAAATAACACGATTGCTGTAGGAACTGCGGTAGTATGATGTGCAGAAGTCAACTCGTTTCCTAACATGAAAGTAAACGACACCGAGCAAGTTTTAACAGAATTCTCTGATAAGATTAGGCCTACTAGATCTCTTCGAACTCTTGAAGAATATAATACTACAGCCGTTCAATACCAGGCTAATAGGCATGTCATAAGACCCAACAAGTAATATATGCAGTTTTCCGCCTCATTCTACGACATATTTGGTCCTAATAAGCATCTTTTGCCCCGTCCGGCAAACGAGCGGCGTTGCGCTAGCTCGGAGGGCAAGGCTTTAATTACGCTCACAGAGGGAGGGAGAACTCAATACAGCGAAACCTTGAAATTACGCTATCTATTCAACAAGCGAGAGAGACAGAGCACGCCACGCGCAGGGAACGCATGAGTCAAGAAGCGGGGTTTATTTTACAGGATTTTAACTTGAGAATTAGAGATTCTCAGCGATTTCCCTGTATATTCGTGGATGCCAACTTACTATTTTCGCGCGTCAATAATAATAATAATAACAAGCTTTAGAAACTTACGAGTAATGACTCATTGGAATCAGCATAATTTACCCTATGTAATGGTGTCAGAAGATGTACCACTTAATGAAAGCATTGGTAATGACGCACATTGGACAGATGTCCATAATGGGAACCAAATGTTGAGCGCTCATATCGTGATGGAAGGAAGGGAGTCCCCAGCGTATACTGGCTCGCGCCCCAAATTCTTAAAAGGAAGCCTGTGAGATTACAAGAGATTCAGCGATGCGATTGACATGAAATTAGATCAGTGAAAAGAAGAATTCAAGATCTACAAAATGAATATTCACACGGTTCTGAAGGTTCATAGCTAACGGAGCGATCTGTCACCTGTGGGAGGAGTTTACTCTCTCTCTCCAGCCGGTGACCCAGCGCCGAGTATTCCATTCTTCACTCGTTCGTTGAGGAGACTTCGTCATACATTGTGAACCAGTGTTGCTCAAATAATACTCTGTGTTGTTCAGTGTTGGGCAAAAGGTCTGTTCCAAGTCAGACCGATACACGCATAACATATTCAGATATTCCTTGTATGAAAAGAATAATTGTGGTGTGTGAATATAGGTGCTTCTAATCCCAATATTTATTAAGGGATGCAAACTAGTAAAGTTTGTATCGGGTCACACGATAAATATCCAACGAACGGGTGAGATTCCAATGATCTCCAAGGCGCTACTGAATTAGTGACTATATTCTACCAATAATTATTTGCTGTAATTAAGTCATGTGCAGTAATAGGAGATGCCATTCTAGCCAGTAGAAAGTGTTAGATTATCCAGGAAATGATGTGTAATTGAACCAATGACGCTCACGTAAGAATAATAGAAGTCAGTAATCGTATCATGTTACAATAAAAAGGGAATCGAATAGTGATCTCCAAGGACTGCAACCGCTACTCGGGTAGTCCATTCGAGTTTATGAGTGGGTTTAGCTATATTACGTTATCTGAAGGCATATGAACTGTACTACATTTACCAGTTTTCAATTTGTCCATATGTTTGTGAGTGCTCGTCAAACCCTGGAGTCTACTTACCAGAGTGCACCATTGTGCCTGCAGTGTTGGATTATGCTCGACCAGACAGCGCCATTGTGCCTACAATATTTCATTCAGCCATCATCCAGAACTTCCGACTGTAGGTGACTGCACATCAAGACATCATGGACGCGATCCAGAAGAAGATGAATCTAGAACTCTCAGCTAAGGAGGCGTCAGTGATGGAGGCTTAAACCCATAGATGTACCCTCGGATGACGGCACGGCTACACGCAGCAACGTTAAGTACAATATTCATCATATTTCTAGGCATGAAAATCGTAAGGGTCACATAAAACGTAACTGTGTAAAATATATAAATTTTCAGCATGTAACCTGATAATGTATAGGTGACGCAATATGCGTGTTTTACTGGGGTAAAGATTTTATTAGTTTGATTTTATGGGCTTCATCTGTGATTAGGGATAATCACGAATTTATTTCGGGAATTTCTTTGCATGAGTTAGTATGTAAGGCCCCATAGGTTTGTGCTTGAGGGAAGCATTTTTAAGGGTGGAATTGATACTTCAGCAAACTTCATAATTCATTCCAAGTTTGATTAATTGAGATGGATCTTCATAAATTTACAAATTTACACTGACTGACAGAGCAAATGCAACACCAAGGAGGAGTGGTTCGAAAGGGATGAAAGTTGGGGAAAAAACAGAGTCGGCACGGAAGAATAATTGATGTTTATTTCAAACCGATATGCAGGTTACACAATGCGCACGGCATCGACTCAGTAGGATGTAGGACCACCGCGAGCGGCGATGCACGCAGAAACACGTCGAGGTACAGAGTCAATAAGAGTGCGGATGGTGTCCTGAGGGATGGTTCTCCATTCTCTGTCAACCATTTGCCACAGTTGGTCGTCCGTACGAGGCTGGGGCAGAGTTTGCAAACGGCGTCCAATGAGATCCCACACGTGTTCGATTGGTGAGAGATCCGGAGAGTACGCTGGCCACGGAAGCATCTGTACACCTCGTAGAGCCTGTTGGGAGATGCGAGCAGTGTGTGGGCGGGCATTATCCTGCTGAAACAGAGCATTGGGCAGTCCCTGAAGGTACGGGAGTGCCACCGGCCGCAGCAGATGCTGCACGTAGCGGTGGGCATTTAACGTGCCTTGAATACGCACTAGAGGTGACGTGGAATCATACGCAATAGCGCCCCAAACCATGATGCCGCGTTGTCTAGCGGTAGGGCGCTCCACAGTTACTGCCGGATTTGACCTTTCTCCACGCCGACGCCACACTCGTCTGCGGTGACTATCACTGACAGAACAGAAGCGTGACTCATCGGAGAACACGATGTTCCGCCATTCCCTCATCCAATTCGCTCTAGCCCGGCACCATGCCAGGCGTGCACGTCTATGCTGTGGAGTCAATGGTAGTCTTCTGAGCGGACGCCGCGAGTGCAGGCCTCCTTCAACCAATCGACGGGAAATTGTTCTGGTCGATATTGGAACAGCCAGGGTGTCTTGCACATGCTGAAGAATGGCGGTTGACGTGGCGTGCGGGGCTGCCACCGCTTGGCGGCGGATGCGCCGATCCTCGCGTGCTGACGTTACTCGGGCTGCGCCTGGACCCCTCGCACGTGCCACATGTCCCTGCGCCAACCATCTTCGCCACATGCGCTGCACCGTGGACACATCCCTATGGGTATCGGCTGCGATTTGACGAAGCGACCAACCTGCCCTTCTCAGCCCGATCACCATATCCCTCGTAAAGTCGTCTGTCTGCTGGAAATGCCTCCGTTGACGGCGGCCTGGCATTCTTAGCTATACACGTGTCCTGTGGCACACGACAACACGTTCTACAATGACTGTCGGCTGAGAAATCACGGTACGAAGTGGGCCATTCGCCAACGCCGTGTCCCATTTATCGTTCGCTACGTGCTCAGCACAGCGGCGCATTTCACACCATGAGCATACCTCAGTGACGTCAGTCTACCCTGCTATTGGCATAAAGTTCTGACCACTCCTTCTTGGTGTTGCATTTGCTCTGTCAGTCAGTGTATATTATTTCAATGCTTCACGGCTTAATGCATGTGTCCAGCTACCCCCCTTTTAAATCTCAAGGATGCTGATGCTGATGCCTGGAAGAAAGAGATAATTGCTCGAGGTGCAATCATGTTTTTTGTAGTTACACGAGGGAATGCTAATTAAATTACTTGTCGATTTAGAGTCATCTCAATGAGTATATAACGTGGGTATGAGATACACGTGTGTAAAGTGAAGGGTGAAACGATACATCTGAAAGTGTTTGAGATGATAGAGTGAATAATAATAAATATAGTGATGAGATTAATGATGCTAAATATGGTCGAAATATTGATAAAAAATATTTGAAGTCCGCCAGGAATGATTATTTGCCTGGAGATAGGCGAGAGAATTGCTCCCAGCTGACGAGGACAGGCTGCTTCTTAGAGAAAGATTATGGTCCACAAAAGGAAAGGAATGTCAGACCTAAGTAGTTGGTCCTGTTGTCTGTCAATGCTTGTAACATTCGCATAAGAAGTCTCCATCACTTTAGCACTGAAATGAAAATTAAATGTTGTATGGCTTTTAGTGCCGGGATATCCCAGGACGGGTTCGGCTCGCCAGGTGTAGGTCTTTCTATTTGACTCCCGTAGGCGACCTGCGCGTCGTGATGAGGATGAAATGATGATGAAGACAACACATACACCCAGCCCCCGTGCCATTGGAATTAGCCAATTAAGGTTAAAATCCCCGACCCGGTCGGGAATCGAACACGGGACCCTCTGAACCGAAGGCCAGTACGCCGACCGTTCAGCCAACGAGTCGGACACTTTAGCACTGTATTGATTATTCACAAGCCACTAATTTAACGTTATCGGCATTACCCATATAACTGATTTTTTTATATTTAATAATATGGCATTTTCTCATGTGCATCGATCCCTCTGTGACTCTATCAGTGTATTAAAAATTATGTTTTGAATTGGGAACAAACATTCTTCTTATTCCACAGGATAGTGTATTCCTCTCTTTTATTATCGAACACCCTACTTTCATTATATTAGATTTAGTGCCCACTTATTTGCGAACAGACCATTGACCCGTATGCTCTTGAGCTTAGCCGTTGTGCCAGTGAAAGTAGGGAGGATGGGACTTCGATGCCCTGCGTCGACTTCCGAAGTTTCTCATCCAGAAGATTTCCATCCAAATATTTATTTGTGGACTTAAGCTTTATAATCAAGGCCCTGCCGATCCCGGAAAAGGTGCAAACTAACCGTGAATAGTCGTATCTGAGGAATGAAAAGCCACCGTTGGGTTCTGTTTCCTCGAGGGAGTGTGATACCGCCAACGACCTAGCAATCTGTGGGATATCCGAAGTTAAGCAACATTGGGCGTGGTCAGCACTCGAGTGAGTTAGCATGCACTCTTGGCCAGAGGAGGAGTAGAAAGGAAATGACCACCCTACCGCTAGTAAACTCCAGCTCAGGATGCTTGATCAGTGACCCCTGGCCTAGTTAAGGGCATCTATTAGATCGCCAACGTCCTAGTTTCGATAAGGCACTTGTTTAACGGAAGTAATATAACTGGTTCCGGATTCACAGCAGGACAATATGTATTTTTGTGACGACCCATCGACACTTCTTAAATATCAAGGACTAGAGGTTACAGTTCCTATGGTATGACCTTATCGCTTGGGAATATTGTAATACAGTAGAGCATCGATTGTCCGAATACCGATCAGCCGAAACATAGGTTAACCGAAAGCGTTACAGTCGGAAAATTCAAATTTGCGTGCCACGTAGAAGTTCCGTTAGTTGTTGTACAGTTCGCAAGAGCGACTAAACGTAAATACATTTCTGATAAAGTTAAAATAATAGACAATTGAATAATGGTGCTGGAGGATCAAGATTAACTCGGGAATATGAAGTTTGAAATGCAACAATACCAGACATTAAAAAGAACAACGTCCGCCTTTGTGGTGTACTGGTTATTGTGCCCTGGAGCCCCAGGTTCGATTTCTGGCTCTGACACGAAATTTTAAAAATGGCACCAAGACTGGAATAGCGTCCACTCAGTCTCGGGAGGCCAGCTGTGTAGAGAAGGGTTCGATTCACACCTCATCCATCCTCGAAGTTGTTTTCCGTGGTTTCCCCACTTCTCCTCCGGGCAAATGCAGCGATGGTACCTAACATAAGGCCACGGCTGCTTCCTTCCCTCTTCCTTGTCTGCCCCTTCAAATCTTCCTACTCTCCCCTCCCCACAAAGTCCCTGTTCGACATAGCAGGTGAGGCCGCCTCGGCGAGGTACTGGTCCTCCTTTACAGTTGTAACCTCAACCCAAAGTCTCACGCTCCAGGACACTGCCCTTGAGGCGGTAGAGGTAGATCCCGTGCTGTGTTCGAGGGAAAAGCCAACCCTGGAGAGTAAACGGATTAAGAAAGAAAGAAAGAAAGAAAGAAAGAAAGAAAGAAAAGAGCAGTGATGCCATTAAAGAAATTGCTAGTATACTTGACAGTGAAGATGAAAGCTTGCCATCCAGTGAGGAAGCTTTACACTGCCTTGAGACGGCTATGAAGTGGTTGCAAAAACAAGAAGGATGTGATGCTTTTTTTTTTTTTTTAACTTTTGCGAGATTTAGCGGCAGAAAAACGCCTCTCAGCTCTGGAGTAAAATGAAATTTTGGATTTCTTTTCCTAAACCGTAAGCCTACTTTAATGTATTACTTTGTGTAGGGCCCGCCTCCGTAGCGTAAGAGTTACCACTATTAGCTGCCGTCCTCGGGGGCTCGAGTTCTATTCCCGGTACTGCTAGAAATTTAAGAAATTTAAGGGGAATAGGTCTGGTAGAGCAAGATCGATGCTAAGTGAAGATAACAGATCTGCAATCCAATATAAAAAAGAAATGCATATAAATCGCGGTAGGCGGTTTGGTCACTCTTGTGGAGAAATGATAAAAGAATAGGTGGTACTTGGTATCCCAATGACAATAATTTTTGTAGTATTGCGAACAAAGTGGTGTGGACATCCAAGGGATACGTAATTATGATCTGCAACTGTATCAGCTGAACATGAACAGAACGGAGATCGTAGTACTTGGGTTTTCTGAAGGTGCTGAGGGAAACAACCGTGATGAAATTTCATTCTTGCTCTGATTAATTGGCGCGGGTAGGGACACTTATGGTGCCAATGTGCGATCGAAATAGCTGGATGGAAAGTGGCATAGTGTTTTCATGTTGCTCGGAAGAGGTGAGAATGAAGTAGGCACTAAGAGCGGGACCACACAGTCTGCCACTGCTAAGCAGAGTCCTGGAGGGGCGTGCCATTCCAGCTGATGAGTCCAAATGGCACGTCTGGACGAAACTCTGCATAATGCACACGGCCTAACCACCCAAAAGCTGGTTCTATTCCTGTGATTTTAAGATCTGCGGCTGTGAAAGCCTTTTTTGATATTGTATCTCCAATGGGGGAGCATTTTTTAAACGGAGAAGTCATTTCTCCTTTAGCAGGTTAGCAAACTTGATTTGCTAACACGGCGGGACCACACAGTTTGGTCTGCCACTGCTAAGCAGAGTCCTGGAGGGGCGTGCCATTCCAGCTGATGAGTCCAAATGGCACGTCTGGACGAAACTCTGCATAATGCACACGGCCTAACCACCCAAAAGCTGGTTCTATTCCTGTGATTTTAATACTAAGAGCCAAGTTCTGGATTTCTTGTGCCTGCCTCAAGATAACAACCAACAGAATTTTATGGCAATGTGGTAATTCTTCAATTAGCACCTTTTCTTCTTTGCCGTTGATATATAGATGAGGATTTTTGCTTCTCCTAAAGAAGATAAACAATGACAAATATTATCAAAGGAATTAGGTGAACTATTCGAAATTCAGCACAAGTATTCTGAAGCGTTTAGGTGAGCTGAAGAACGGATTTCTGGAGCCGCAAGCGTTGCAGTAACAACAGTATTTTGTGATTGGGAAGCAGGAACTTTCTCTGAACATCACTGCATTAGGAGATGCCATACAGCTGGCAGTATACGGACTGCCCATAGAAAATTCCAAACCTGGTGCAGCCATAGGCAAATGGTATTTGTTGTCAGAACTGCGCCATGTCAGAAGCCACAAGACCAAACACTCCAAATCCAGCTAGAGAAAGCGCAAGTGTTAAGCCTACAACGTTTTTCATATATTTATCAGCATTCTTTAATCTATAAGCTGATAATGGAAATAAGATAATGCAGATTGGCCCAATAAAAAATGGAGCAATAAAATATTTATCGGTTTATGCTGAACGTTAAACAATATAGGCTACTTGGTTTTTTCTCGACCCCTCCCCCCTTCCCCCACCCACCCTCTGCTTAACGGACTTCTGTCGAGTGAGAAATAAGTTGCAATTTTTCTAAGCCTGCTTCAGGGAAAGTCGAACAATAGAATACCAGATTCCCCGTTAGTGTATACATACTGATAAAATAGCTAATTACTCTATTATTATTATTATTATTATTATTATTATTATTATTATTATTATTATTATTATTACTCATTATTATTCATTCAGTGCACTACTGGATACTGGATCTTCGACCGGCCGTAACCATATACAAATACTCTGATTACGTTAATAAATCAATCAATCAATCAATCAATCAATCAATCAGTCAATCAATCAATCAATCAATCAATCAATCAATCAATCAATCAATCAATCAAGACTGAATAGTATTTTCTTCAAAAATTGCAAAGAATTTGGAAATCATTGAACATCTCCCTTGGTAAATTATTCCAATCCCTCACTCCTCCCCCTTTAAACGAATATTTGTCCCAATTTGTTCTCTTTAATTCCAACTTTATCTTCATATTGTGATATTTCCTACTTTTAAGAACACCTCTCAAACTTATTCGTCTACTGATGTCATTCCACGCTGTCTCTCCACTGACAGCTTGGAACATACCACTTAGTTGAGCAGCTCATCTCCTTTCTCCCAAGTCTACTCAGCCAAAACTTTGCAGCATATTCGCAACACTACTCCTTTATTGGAAATCATCCAGAAGTAATAAAGGTCCTTTCCTTTGGATTTTTTCCAGCTCTCGATTCAAGTAATCCTGGTGAGGTTTTCATGAACTGGAACCATACTCTAGTTGGGGTCTTACCAGAGACAGTCCGCCTCCATAGCGTAACGTAGCGTAGCTGCCGTCCTCGGAGGCTCGGGTTCGATTCCCGGTACTGCCAGAAATTTAAAAATGGCAGGAGGGCTGGTAAGTGGTTAACATGGTACATGCATTTCATCTCCACTGGAGGCGTGCCTAAACAAAGAGTGCACTGCCTCGGGATGAGGACACGAGTTTACTTTCCCAGGGACTTATATGCCCTCTCCTAGCATCCCCACTACAACCATAACTCATATCACATGATGTTTTTCTCGAAGTTGTTTGTAATCAAAAGAAATCAAGTTCTGTATTTTCGGTATACACCTTCCGTATGCCGTACAACTTCATCAGTCCAAGTCATTTCCATATTCTTCATACTCGCCTCCGTAATTCTGGAACCGGGGCTCCGCCGTAAGTGTATAAATTCTAGTACGAGGTTTAGATATGGGTGCAGCAGCTTCGTGATGACAACTAACAAGTTATGTTGTTTCGAATCACATTCTCAGCCATTCTCTAAGTGATTAGTCTATTGCCGAACGAACAGTTCGGGTCGCTTAGCTGTGAGCTTCCATTCGGGAGATGGTGGGCTCGAATCCCACGGTCGGCAGCCCTGCAGATTTGCCATTGTCCTACCAGGCAATGACTTGGACTGTACCTTTTCATTCCTAGATCTTTCCCATTCTTGAGTAGCCGAAAACCCTCTATGTGTTATTGTGACCACTAGCAAAAAATAAAAATAAAGCAAATAAAAATAAAGGTGAGTATTAGAAACGCTAAGATAATTCCTCGAAGGATCACAGATACAGTGTCGACATCCAGGTCTGAAGTTCACGGTACCAGTCGACTTTCACTTCTGGACCGGCACATGCTCATGGAATGCACTCAGCTTTTAACAAAAATGAGCATCAGACTGCGGATGAAGAGATGGCTGGCTTTGACCCTATCCCATTTAGTGCCGAGTTACGAGTAGCGGACACTTTGATCTTAGAATCCTCCAGGGACCTTCATAGTCGGTACGAAGATGAACATGTTATTATTACAATTATTAATATTATTATGAATTAATTAATTAATTAATTAATTAATTTCATGTGGTTATTTCTAGCCTGGTGCAGCCCTTGTAAGGCAGAAACTCCAAAGAGTATGGGCGGCATCTGCCGTGTATGGGGACTGCGTGCTTTGTAGTGGAAGATAGTGCTGTGTGCGGTGTGTGAGTTGCAGGAATGTTGGGGACAGTACAAACACCCAGTCCCCGAGCGCGGGAAAATAACCATTTAAGTTTAAAATCACCTATCCGGACGGGAATCGAACTCGGGGTCCTCTGAAACGAATGCAACTACTCTGAACATTCATCCAAAGTGCCAAACAAGATTATTATTATTATTATTATTATTATTATTATTATTATTATTATTATTATTATTATTATTATTATTATTATTATTATTATTGTTACGGAGTTATCCGTGGTAGTTAGAGGTGAAAGAAGGTGCTGGGATGAATAGGTCTCAACTTACGAAATTAAAGTTAATTTAAAACTTTAACAAAAGTTATATTTTCTTTTCAAGATCAAAAAATAACAAGAATAACAGGTACTCAGTAGCATATCAACAAGTTAAGGATGTACAATTGCAGTTTATTAATGGATTTTGGGCTCCGAGCCCCAGATTCACAATCCCTGAGCAATGAGCCCAACTTTACTTATGAACAAGGTTCAACAAAGGGGCAGAAAACCCCAATCATGCCAAGGAGCACTAGCTCCCAATTACCCAGTTAAGCTGCTCGAGGCACACAGAAACCAAATTTAAGAAAGAGCAACCCGCTCTTAAAGTTCAAGCCTATTCAAAGGCCACACCAAACTCCACCTTTAAGCTGCTCTCCAGGCACATAAGAACAGGGGGTAAAAATACCCAACCTACTGAGGCCTATACAGTAAAGAAACAGAATAATTACATGGCCCCAAAATACCAACATGCAAGGGCTAATCCCATACTACGGAGGTGACACGATAGGAAAATTTATTACATTATGAAGCGAAGAAAAACAGTTATGAAAACGTAGTCACCTCAAAAACAATATGAGAGGGAGCTCGAGAAGGTTAGGCACTCTCTATCCCGATTTGTAGTTAAAGAGACGGAATTTATACCAAGTGTCTTTTACATTTTAAAGGAAGGTTACATGATAAAAGTTTCGAACCTGCCCCGAGGGTTAAACTGCTGAGCTAGCAAGAAATGAAGTTATTAAAAGGCCATTACCTCATGGAAGAACTGCTGCTCGAAGGAAGAGGCGCTTCCCGCCCCCTGCTACATAATCACACACGGATAGATGTAACTGAAGTGGCCCGGAGACCAGAAAATCAGCAGTTTAAATACCCTCGTGGAACATTCGAGACCTTTCAAGAATGAGAACCCACACCCCCCTCAATTTTATTGGCTAGGATCAAGCAACATATCCATATCGGAGAAGACATACGTTATTGGTCAAAAATTAATTAGAGAAATTCGGGATTGGCTAAATTCAAAACAAGCGGAAGGAGAAGGGCTATACTGCCAACCCAAAAATGACTGAAAGAAATTTAACAAAGAACAAACTTATGAACACAAAATTTCTCAAAAAAAAAAAAAACAGTTCCTTCACTACGCACCCGGGGTGCACAATTGTAGTTCTTCAGTAGTGCCATCTGGAAGAGAATGTTCACACTTCTCACTACAGAGAAAACAAATATAAATCGAAAAGACACAGTTCAGAACTCTTCAAAATTTACAATAGCGACATATTCTGAGAAACTTTAGAATTAACATGGTTGTTAAAGTTCAGGCTTCCTCCAGTAGAGGAGTTACAACTGGCGCAATTTTTGAATTAGCGGCGTGGAGTTGTACCGCCCGTTAAAATTATTATTATTATTATTATTATTATTATTATTATTATTATTATTATTATTATTATTATTATTATTATTGGGACGTATTTGGTTTACTGTCCGCCTCTGTGGTGTAGTGGTTAGCGTGATTAGCTGCCACCCCCGGAGGTCCGGGTTCGATTCCCGGCTCTGCCACGAAAAATTTGAGAAGTGGTATGAGGGCTGGAACGGGGTCCACTCAGCCTCGGGAGGTCAAATGAGTAGAGGTGGGTTCGATTCCCACCTCAGCCATCCTGGAAGTGGTTTTCCGTGGTTTCCCACTTCTCCTCCAGGCGAATGCCGGGATGGTACCTAACAGAAGGCTACGGCCGCTTCCTTCCCTCTTCCTTGCCTATCCCTTCCAATCTTCCCATCCCTCCACAAGGCCCCTGTTCAGCATAGCAGGTGAGGCCGCCTGGACGAGGTACTGGTCATTCTCCCCAGTTGTATCCCCGACCAAGAGTCTGAAGTTCCAGGACACTGCCCTTGAGGCGGTAGAGGTGGGATCCCTCGCTGTGTCCGAGGGAAAAGCCGACCCTGGAGGGTAAACAGATGATGATGATGATTTGGACGTCGGTGGTGGTCGTGGTGGATTATTATTATTATTATTACTAGCGAATGTACCCGTGCTTCGCTACGGTATGCTACATTGTATTCGAATATCGACGTAAATAGTGTACATGCAGTAAATAAGATTGTTTTAAAATTGCATGTCTCTTAGCGTTATCCGAGAAAGAGCATGGGGAGGTCCCCGTACGTTGTTTCCAATGTAAAAAGTTTGTTATGTATTTGTGATATAACGGCAGGCTCACTTGTCTACTGCCATTCACAATCGAGTTCGGAAGTTTACATTATAATTGCAGGCCCCATTGCCTACTACGCGGACAGAATCGATTTGGGGAGTATCGTTAAAATGGCAGCCCCCTTTCCTACTTCCAGACAGATTACAGTTGAGGAGTTTTTATTATAATGGCAGGCAATTACCCTACTATCACTCGAAGTTGAGTTGTGCAGTTATCATTATAATGCCAGGTTCATTTTCCTACTTCCAGCTACCTTACTGCCAGTCACACCAAGTTGGTGAGTTTCCATCAAAATAGCGGGCCACTATGCCTAATGCCAGTCACATTTTAGATGAGGATATTTCTTTATAATGGCGGGCACCCTTGCCTACTGCCAAACACAATCGGGTAGGGGAGTTATAAACAAAACTGCATGCTCACTTGCCTTCTGCAAGTCAAATCAAGAAGGGAACTATTCATTACTATTGTAGGCCTTCCATACTAATGACAGTTACACAGGAGTTGGAGAAGGAACCCTTTCATACTGCCAGTCAAAGTGCGTGTTGGGAGTACTGATTACAATAGCAGACCCACCCTTTCTCGATCGCTACAAATCGACATCAGTGAATATATATAGATCGACATACGAAAGTATATGCGTGTTTACAATATTGAAGACCTTCATTTACAGATTAACTGCTACTAAACGTACGTCATATCGACAAAGGATTATACCATAAGACACGCCGGATTTAGTGGCCTAAATGGCTGGTCCTATGATATGTCATCTATTCTTGGGTCAGATTGAGTTAGAAACGTGGAACAGGGTAACGTTTTTGTAAGATTATCTCACATTACATTACTTTTCGGATAATTATGTGACAGCTACCTACATAGCATTTGGCTCACATATGGCTACTGGGTGGGCCAATTTTCGTGCAGAGTTTGATGATTCTGTATTTCATATGAGTAATCGAAAGTATGAATTATGCATGTGAAAATTCCAAATTGACTTAACATCCATTAATAGAGAAAAATCAAACGTAAAATGTATACAGATACGGCAAAAAGTCATAAGACCAAGGTTGTAGATCATTCCAAATTGAACGGAGATTGTGCAATCTGTTATGTGATAGGAATTTCCGAAGGTCTGCACCATCATAAAAATTGCCTGCATATTTCGATATTCTTCGGGGATAAAAAGTGAAAAATTTAATGATCTTGGATGTTTTCCGTTCGTTACAGGCTAAAACGTATAAATTTGTCAAATTTCAATTATCTTCTTTTTCTTCTGGCAAATTATGCCGCAATCTGGATTTTGGGCGAGGCGGGTAAAAATTAGGACTTTCAGGAAACTAAACCAAAAATTATGGAGATGGTCATTATTACCCCTTAAACGGAAAGCTGTACGAGAATTTCGCCAAAATGGTCAGTGTAGAGGTACACAGTCGTTACGATTTGATTTATATTGATAAGGAATCTGCTCCATGTAAAACACCTTTTGGGCTATGTCCGCTGGACTTAACCTGCAAAACTGACCATTCATGATATCTCCCTTATTAATCCTCCTGACGAAAAAATGCACATGAAAATAGGTTTAGAGGTGGAATTCCATCACGTTTGGTCGATTTCCAGTCAGGTTGGTCTTGTTCTGTATATATTGTGGAAGCGTAAAATCACCATTTCGGTTCCCTATAGACCGCCAGTCCATCCCGGAACATGAAATGTTATTTACGTTTAAAACCTACCTTTGGACAGGTGGATGCTAAATATAAATTTTGGTTTGAATGTCTTCAGTAGTTTTCAAGTTGTAAGGAATACGCTTTACACGCACCCGCTCGTGAGTTAAGTCCGATGGGACTTGTACAGAAAAACGGTCCGTTAATGATATCTCCGTTATTAATCCTCGTATCGAAATGATGCACATGAGAAAAGAGGTTTAGAAATTAATTTCTACCAAGGCAGGTAGATTTAAATTAACTTTGGTTGTGTATATTTTGTGGAAGTGCAAAATCACTGTTTCGGTTTCGTATAAACCTCCAGTCAGTTCAGAGATTTAGAAACAATATTTGCCCTAAAACCTATCAAGGACAGGTGTATATTCTAAATATGAGTCTTGGTGGAAATACATCCAGTAGTTTGTAGCACTCGCGTACATACGGCGTAATTAAGGAAGAAAATAATACAGTTAAGAAAGTTGAAAGTAATAGAAAATGGATTATAACTGAGGACAGCCGGATAACGACAAATATGTAAATGCCAAGTAAATGTATTGGAAAATCAAATGCCCCTCAAAGTTATGGATATAATAAAGCGGTAACAGAGGAGAAATTTAGGTCCACTGATTCCTAGGTAAACAAATAATAAGATGACTGATGGTGTTATTACTTAATCTATCCGAGGGCAGTTATAACATCCAACGATATTCCGCCAATATCCCTCGGATAGGCCGATTGACGCCTCTCTCGCCTTCTACCCAAGGAACAACCACGAATGTAAAAGCATAATGAGGAAAATGTCAATACGTTACTTCCCTGCTGGCATGCAGTCAGAGACGTTGCCATGGTAACCTGTAGGTTCGTTGTCGGTCTGTCGGTCACTCAATGCAGAGCATGATACCAGCGGAAAACTGTAAATTTCTCCGTCATGTGCAGAGTAAGGTAAATTATGAACATAACGAAAGTTGTTTATAATGAAGAGACGTTTCACGTACGGTAAACGAAGTTTACAGAAAATCAATAGTATAAGAGAAAATAGAGGAAAACCATTCTGTTTTTCCTATAAACCCCCGTCTATTCAAAGATTTTAAAATAATATGCATATTGAAACCTTCCCCAGTATGAGTATACTCTAAATATGAAGTTTGGTTGAGATCTATCCAGCCGTTTCGAAGTGATGGTGGAAAAACCATTCTGGTTTTCCTATAAACCCCCCGTGTATTCAAATATTTTAAAATGATATGCATGTCGAAACCTTTCCCGGAATAAGTATACTCTAAATATTAAGTTTGGTTGAGATCTCTCCAGCCGTTTCGACGTCATGGTGGAAAAACCATTCTGGTTTTCCTATAAACCCTCCGTGTATTCAAATATTTTAAAATGATATGCATATCGAAACCTTCCCCGGGATGAGTATACTCTAAATATGAAGTTTGGTTGAGATCTATGTAGCCGTTTCGACGTGATGGTGGAACAGACAAACAGACAGACAAACAGACAAACAAACAGCGGACCCCCTACAATTTTATTTATATAGATTATTATTATTATTATTATTATTATTATTATTATTATTATTATTAGTAGTAGTAGTAGTAGTAGTAGTAGTAGTAGTAGTAGGAGTAGTAGTAGTAGTATTTCCCGCTGTCCAGCTCCATGGCTAGGTGGTTAGCGTGCTGGCCTTCGGTCACAGGGGTCCCGGGTTCGATTCCCGGCAGGGTCGGGAATTTTAACTATCATTGGTTAATTTCTCTGGCATGGATGCTTCATTATCATTTCATCCTCATCACGACGTGCAGGTCGCCTACGGGAGTCAGATCAAAATACCTGCAGCTGGCGATCTGAACTTGTCCTCGGACACTCCCGACACTAAAAGCCATACGCCATTTCATTTTTTTTATTGCCCGCTTCCGTAGCGTAACGGTAGAGCTATTAGCTACCGTTCTCGGGGACCTGGGTTCGATTGGTAATGTCAAAAAATTTATGAATGAATGGGGGAGGCCTGGTACTATGTGGTTAAAATAGTACGCCTAAATACAGCTGGCCTCCAGTGGGGCTGTGCTTGAAAAGAGTTGCAGCACCTCGGGATTATGACATTAGTTTACTACTACTATTATTATTATTATTATTATTATTATTATTATTATTATTATTATTATTATTATTATTATTACCGTGTTTTGGTGGATCGCAGAGAGGTGAAAGAAGGCGCTGGGTTTGAATGGGTCTAACTACGATATCAAAATTTGAATTAAAACTTTAAATAAAGGTTATATTTCTTTCAAAAAAAACAAAACAAATTTTCACTAGGTGAAATAACAATGAAATCTCAGGTACAATGCCAATTCAGTTACAAGGGTGGAACACCCTATAATAGTGAATTCAACAATTTTGTGCTTCGAGCCCTCAGTTTAGACATTTACAATTTCAGAAGAGGTATAGAAATTTCCCAAATTCAAGAGCACTTGCTCCAAAAGTTACAATATTTAGCCTTCCAGAGGCACCCCTCACTATAACAAAAGAGCTTACATGCTCTCAATTTCTAACAGCCTACTCAAGGCAATATTACACAAAACTTTAAGATCTCTGGCTTCTCTGGGCGCAATTTACAGTTGATAAAAGTTAGTGTACAGGGGTATCTAGTACCCAACCTACTGGGCCTTCGTGGAAAAAGAATAACAGGATAAATTAATGGCCCGAACACAAAATGAATGGAGGCGTATACTTGCACTCCTAAATGAAGAATAAAATCCTAACGGGACTCTTGGCCCAGTGATACAGGGGCTAATCCCAAGCTACTGAGGTGACACGAATAAAGATTAATTTAATGCATTACGGAAAGGAAGAAAAACAGTTACAAAGTCGTAGTCACCTCAAACCAAGTTGAAGGGGAACTCGAGAGGGTAACGCACTCTCTATCCCCGAATTACAGTTAAAGATTTTATGAAATTTTTACATTAGCCGAACAAAATTTTACATTTTAGAAAAGGGTGGTTACATAGTTAGAAATTCGGACCTTACCCTCGGATAAATTTGCGGAGACAGCAAGAAAGATAGCATTTAGGAGGCTATTACCTGGCTGTTGTTCTGTCTTAACACACACACTCAGAAAGACGACGATCAATAGACAAGGTAGCCCGAAAAGCCTCAGCTTAAATACCCCAAGAGAAGGTTCTAGAGGATTCTGGAGTAATCCGGACACACCCTCTCAACTTTATTGGCCAATTCAAAATTTTACATCCAAAAACCAAGAAGCAGCCTGTGATAGTCTGAAAAATAAGTACAGAAAATTAGTGATTGGTCACGTTAAAAAACTGCGGAATGAGAGGGAAGTGTTGTAAACCTTGAAATATAAAAAAAAGTATAAATGAAAGTTAATTTACTTGAGAACACCTATGAACACAAAATTATTTCAATAACAAATAGTTCTTCCTTGCACCAGAGTGCGTGACCTTAGTTTTTGTACTGCCATCTATGGAGAAAAGTTCAAACTTCTTGAAGTAAACAAACACAAGGCGAATAAATTCTGTCAGTTTAGGCAACTTCACAATAACACAATTACTCAGTACTTCAATGGTGACATCTTCTGATTAATGTCCCAACTTCCTGTAGTAGCAATTTCACCTTTTCGTCGATAGAGGAGTTCATTAAGGCGCTTCGTTTGAATGAGCGGGGTTGAGGTGTACCTCCCGGTACAATTATTATTATTATTATTATTATTATTATTATTATTATTATTATTATTATTATTATTATTATTATTATTATTATTATTATTATGTCTTAGGAATTATAATATTATAGCTAACAGATTAACCATGTTGAAAAATGCTATGTTGTCCCTCAGGTTAATATATTCTGGCTATAGTAACCGCTTGGATGAGAAGCCCAAAAACTGTTGGCTGGCTCTTGAATACTTGGGTCACTATTGTCCAGGTATTGATAAAGTACGAGTTAATAACATTAAGTTAATCGGTAACTGATGACTTAATGAAGTTCCTTTCATTTAGTTCAACTCCCGAATGAATCC